>NC_140585.1:677827707-679122070 GCF_964204655.1 Triturus cristatus | reverse complement strand
CCTAGCTCTCTCTCTGTCCTCCATCTCTTCTGGAGACTGACCCTTTGAGGACACACTAATCCCTGGGTTGGAAAGTGCTTTACCTCCCACTAAACCCACTTCCTCATCCTGCTGCCCTCCAGCATCCTCTTCCTCATCCCCGGCGGACTCCCTCGCCACCATCCAGGCCTTAAGGGCCTTCTGATATTCCTCCTTTCTAGAGAGACCCGCAACAGGGACGGTGAATCGCTTGCAAAAAGACTTTAGCTGTTTGGCAGTGTAGGTTTCTAACCCGTCTTCCTCAAAGAGGAGATCCTCCGAAGCATTGGATGTCGGTCTACCTCGTGTAGACATGATTGGCAACTACAGTCAATTAATAGAATACAAAATACCTGGCTGGCAATCACAGTCAGCAATAGAACAAAATCAAACCGTACGCGGTTTACTCTCGCCAGTAGCACACCTAGCTGGCAATCACAGTCAGCAAACAGAACAAAAATAACTGGCAACCACAGTCAACAATCTAATAGAAACACCTGGCTGGCAATCACAGTCAGCAATAGAACAAAATCAAACCGCACGCGGTTAACTCTCGCCGGTAGCGCACACGGGTTACTGTATATGGATCACAAATGCAAGTCCTGATCCTCACCGCTGACCACCAATGTTAGAAATGGGGGCCTCTAGTTAGCAGCGGCTGGCGCCGGTGTCAAATAGTGACCCGTCTTCCTAAGTCAGAGTAAGGGTCCTACACCCTTTGATAACCCCTGCGGTAACGTAGCAGGAGCAGGCAGGCCTATCTCAGAGGCAGTGTGTGAAGCATTTATGATCATACACAATAACACTGGAAAGACGCTACAAAACGGACACCACAAACAAGTATAGAAAAATAGTTATCTTTATATAGGTTAGGCATGAAACGGAAAAATGCTCAAAGAACCACAATGCACATAATTACAGATTCATTCAGAGCAATGGAAGCACTCGTGCGTGCGGGTGGAACGAGCTTAGTTCGAGATCGGTGCCTAGGCGGCCCGATGATGCATAATGTACCGGGGATAAAAAGGGGGCACATCGCACAGCTCCGTGGGGAGGGTGCGGGATGACAGGCGGACTCTCAGCAGCCACAACTCCTCCGCTGCAGCGGTCCGCAGCGTGCACTCACACTAATCCTAGGACGGGGTTGGAAGGCGGTACCCAGCGGCACAAGCAGAAGATGGCAAGGTTTGTGACGTAGGGGCTAGCGTGGGCACTCAGCGGCGCAGCTCTTCAGCTGCAGCGGCCCACGATAGCGATGGTTTCTGTAGCAAAACAAGGGTGGGCACTCAGCGGCACAGCTCCTCAGCTGCAGCGGCCCGCGATAGCACTGATTCTCGTAATATCTCCTCATGGTCGGACCAATGCGGGCACTCGGCGGCACAGCTCTTCAGCGGCCCACACTAGCGAAAGCAATGGTTTTGGTAGCTAGGCCAAGGCGGGCACTCAGCGGCACAGCTCCACAGCTGCAGCTGCACACAATGACGATAGCAAAGGTTTTCGCACCAAGGCAGATGCGGGCACACGCGGCACAGCTCCACAGCTGCAGCGGCCCACAATGGCGATAGCAACAGTTTCCGTAGCAAGTCAGATGCGGGCACTCAGCGGCACAGCTCCTCAGCTGCAGCGGCCCACAATGGCGATAGCAATAGTTTCCGTAGCGAGTCAGATGCGGGCACACAGCGGCACAGCTCTTCAGCTGCAGCGGCCCACAATGGCGATAGCAATAGTTTCCATGGCAAGTTAATTGCGGCGTTCCCCACAGTAGAACTAGAGACCCTGGATTTCTCGACAGAGGCCTCACCTGCAAGTAGGATTCCCTTCAAGAGGAATCCGGGCTGCTGACGAATGAAGTCTAATGTCCCTGAGACTTCGGCAGGAGGCAAGCTCAAATCAGGCCCTTGGGTAGTTGCTTCAGTAGATGGATGATAGTTTCAAAGTCCTTTTTCTCTTGTTACGCGGACAGAGGTTCGTATTCGCATGCCGAAGTTACACACCACGAAGGGGTTTCAGCCCCGATCTTTATACCCCACAAGTCTTGGTTCTTGAGAAAGTTACAAATCACTCGACCCGGCCAGAACCAGTTTGGAGTCGACTTGGGTCACTTTATTTATGAGGCGGCATCCTCTCTTTCAGGGAGTGGGGCCTACCATCAGACGCCCAGTGGGAGGTGGAGCCATCATTCACCTTGCCAGGCACAGCCCTGCTCAGATCAAAGAGGTCACCCCTCCCCACACTTCAACGGCAGATTCCTCCATTCGACCCAGGTCGGTCTCAGCCTGCCCTGGACCTCTAAACCAGACGGCCAATACACATACCAAGAAAACACACAGGAAGGTTTAGACAAAAAGATACCTGCTTTCCAAAAGCGGTAGTTATACACTCAGAATATAAAAACAATCACCACTACAAGATGCACGTTAATATTTGAAGCTCAAGCATACCAAGTTCGACTCTCCTAACATGTTCCTTGGCACTACTATGACTATACTAGTTCATACAGTTAATTTATAATAAGGAGAATTCGCGCTGTGACACTGAATGGCAGTGGCACAGCGCCCAGAGCGTCTAACGCCAGCAACCACGAAGGAGACAAAAAGTGACAAAAAAATAGAAGGGAGACCAACGCCAATGGTGCCAGGTATAACAATTGTGATGGGTGATTTTAATTGTTTTCTTGACAGAAAGATTGATACTATGGCCCGTGCTGGAATGTGTAAGACCAGAACTGTTATCTTAGAACTTCTTCACTTGAATCAGTTGGAAGACTCTTGGAGGAGGTTATTCCCAAATGTACCAGGCTATACTTTTTATTCATAGCCACATAAACATTAATCAAGGATCTATATGATATTTGCTAATACTATTATTTTGGAAAATGCATTTGTGGTAGTATGCTCAAAAATCACATCCGATCACAACCCGGTCAGGTTAACAGTGCATTTGCAGTCAAGTACCCAGGAACCAATTAGGGATTTTACTTTTCCTAGACATCTCCTCAGTAATTTGGAATATGTGGAGTTTATGCGAACTGTACTTGAGGAGTATATAGATAATAATCTGGGCTCGGCGTCAATTGCAACAGTGTGGGATTGTCTAAAAGCCTATGTTAGAGGGGTTACGCCACAATGTATTAAGCAAAATCGGCAGGGCCTTTGTCAGTCGGAGCAGGAACAAAAGTTTGGTCTTGATTTGGAGGGTCAGCATGCCACAGCTATTGCCGTAAAGGACGTAGATGAGCAGTTGATATATCAACAGGTTGTTGAGGCAAGAGTTAAATTAAAGAGACGGTTGAGGGATAAAGTTGCAAATAATTATCATAAGTATAGAACTAAACAATATGAATATGGCGAAAGAGTAGGCCGACTCAAATTGCAGATCAAAGGGCTAAAACTCATGTTAAATTGATTAACGGGATCGACGGTTTGACTTATACGAGGTCTACAAACATAGTAGAACAATTTAGGTTATTCTAAGCTGACTTATATGGCAATTTGGCCTACTTTGACCAACATATTGCCTCAGATTATATACAGGAGTGTGCAATGCCTGTTTTGAGTTCTTTGCTCTCTGGAAAGAGATGTTGATGTGAGGGAAGTAGAGGAAGCAATTAATGCTTTACCTGCTGGCAAAGCAGCTGGCGAGGATAATATCCTGCTGGAATTTTTTAAGACCTTTAAAACTATACTGATCCCCATCTTCCTTGAGCTATGTTCCTCGATCATGTAAGGAGAAGAAGATCCCTCCTCTTGGAATGCGACTAATATTGTTGTTTTCCCCAAAAAGGGGAAGCCGATAGATGATATGAGTTCATACCGGCCTATAGCATTGATTAATGCCGACGTTTTCTAAAATTCTTGCCTCACGATTGGCCCCGGTTATACATTTATTCGTCTCAGAGCAGCAACATGGTTTTGTTCCTGGAAGAGATACGGCCGCACATATCAACACAGCAATTGTTGCATTTGATGTTTCAGGTCAATTGGGCCAGCAGATGGGGATGTTGATGCTAGATGCCAAGAAGGCCTTTGATCGAGTGACTTGGGAAGCGTAATGGGTAACAATGTCTTCAATAGGTCAAAGGTTTATCTCGGCAGTACAGAAGCTGTAAAGGCGCCCAACAGCCGCAATCAAACTTAATGGCCATTCCTCATCTATTTTTTGTTCAAAGGGGTACGCGGCAGGGCTGCCCGCTATCCCCTTTATTGTTTGCCATTTATATTGAGCCTTTTATTAAGAACTTATTGCTAAATGTTGATATCTTTCCAGTTACTTTAAATGGGATGGATTTAAAATTAACCGCATATGCAGACGATATTGCTGTTTTTTCGACTACTAGAGTTAATGCTTTGGCTGTGATGACTCATGTAGCACAGCGATTCTGCTCTTTCTCCGGTTATAAATTAAATTTGAATAAAACGCAGACGATATTGAATTTTCAACTTGAAATCCCTCCAGTAGCCCTAGCAGTCACAAGGACGGCCATTTATCTGGGAGTTTATCTCAGTAGCCAAGTCAATGATATTATTGTATTAAATTATGAATCACTGCTGACGAAAGTAGTGGCAAAACTGGGATGCTGCCACCGGCTACCTCTAAGCATATATGGGAGATGTAATGTTGATAAAATGAGCGTTTTCCCGAAGTTTTTGTATTTTTTGCGTTCAATTCCATTAAAAGTACAGCTGACCTTTTTTAAACGTCTTGATAGTGCCGTTGGCACTTTTATTTGGGGATACCTGCGGGCCAGAAGAGCTATCCGATATTTAGAACTATCATATAAGCAGGGCGGATTCAAACTTCCAGATTTTAAATTGTATTTTTGGGCTACATTCACTGGGCGAATACAGAGCTTACTCAAAGGAACTGAAACTAAGACTAGCTGGCTTTCATATCAGCTGGCTTGTGGACCCAGTACTACAACTACAAGCGGGTACGGTTCAAGGTAGTCGGGGATATTACTAATATATGGCGCAAAATTTGTAAGGGATATGCTTTACTCGACCTACATCTTTATACTGCACTATGGGGGAACCCCTTATTGCCTAATATATTCCATGATCATGTCGGGAAGGAATGGCAATCTAAGGGTGTGATGCGGGTGGGTCATCTATATGATGGACAGGGATTCTGAACTTTCCCATCCTTGAAAGAAGAATTTGATTTGTCACAAACTCATTTTTAAGTACTTACAAGTTAGGGAATATTTTATTCAGGGTTGGGGATTGTTAGAGTTGATCAGTTCTCCCGAGATTTTGTCTGTATTTTTTGGTACTACTGGATGAGGAACTATAGGCAAAACCTACCAGAAACTTATAGAGGTGGTTAGCGATGACGGCATACAAATTGCGGCTAAACTAAGCCAGATCTTTAACTGTAATATAACTAAAGAGGAAATACAGGAATCCCTCAAAACTATAGATTCAGCAGTAACATCCGTTAATCTGAAACTTCAGGAATATAGAATTACTTTTATGCTTTACTATACTCCAGAGCGAATTTCCCAATGGGCTAATAATCTAACTGCTACTAAATCATATTGCCCGAAATGCCAAGAATATGCTGCAGATCTAAACCACATGTTCATTACCACATGTTCATTACATGTCCAATGTTGAAGGAATTTTGGTCCAATATAACTCTTGCTCTTGCAACCTGGGCTGGCTATGACAACCTGGTTTCTGGGAAAGAGTTGGTATTGGGAATATTTTCAGAGCTTTGCTGTCTTACCAAACCTTTTGCTTCTATTATTTCGACCTGTGGTTGTCTATGTATTGCCAGTTCTTGGTCCAAAGTACGAGTCCAAGCATTAATGAATTTTGGGTCTTGTTAAGGGAGATCTATGAAATGGAGATGGCATTAGCAAAAGTTAGAGGCCCTCGGTCTTGGTTAAAATTCCGAAGGATATGGTCTAGTCTTCAATGGGATTAAGGATTTAATGTATTTTCTTTATTATTCTTCCTATATAATTAACCACTGTTTTTTATTTCTATTTCGGTGTTTGTAATCAGATATATCCATAATGTGGTTGTTCTTCTTTTCTTTTATGCTCCTATGTGCTTTGCAAACGAGTATTGATATGTTATTACTGAAATTTGTTTTTAGATGTTTTAATGTTTGTGGCAATAAAAATCAATAAAAAAATGTTTAATTTTTTTTTTTTTTTAAGAACTGAACGGGCGAAGTGTCTATCATGACAGGACTGATTGTCCAGGCAGTAGTGCTTGGTAAATGTGTGCACTGAAGCCCATGTTGCTCCCGGACAGATGTCCAGAACAGGGAAGCCACATGCCAACGCAGTGGTTGCAGCATTGGCTCTAGTGGAGTTAGCTCACAAGCCCTTAGGGAGTTGCTTCTTGGCCAATGCATTGCAGATCTTACTGCACACGACAATCCATAGCGAGATTTCCCTATTTTACTCCCACATAGCCCAAGAAGAGTTGATCATCCGCCTGGAATGCTTTCATGCTGTAAAGATAGAACAACAATGCTTTTTTTAAAATCCAGACAGGAGTCTCTTCTCTTCTTTGGCGGAATGAGGCCGAGCAAAGAAGGTAGTCACGGTGATGTTCTGGCCCACATGGAAAGGGGTCAAATCCTTTAGAAGTTAGGAGCCAAGTGTCTGGAGAACCAGCTTGTCTGAATAAAAGGTAGTATAAGGAGGGTGTGCCAAGAGCGCTTAGAGTTCACTGACCCTCCTGTACGACATTATGGTCACTAAAAAGGCAGTTTTTATAGTCATGAGCCTTAAAGGACAATTGTGCAGAGCTCCCACTGAGGCTTGATGAAGGGAGTAGGCGGAAACATATGCTGCAGGCCCTTAAGAAACCAAACTACAACATGTGACTTAAAGAGGGAAGATGGCCCAGCAACCGTAAGAATGCCAAGATGGCAGAAAGGTAGCCCTGCTGGTCCAAAGACAATGCAAACAAGAGAGTGTTTGATAAAGGTGCAGATAGCGGGTCCACATTAACATTACAGACTTCAGGAGGAAGGTTGAAAGCTGTTAACTGTCGCTACTAAAACTCCACGCATGAAGGTGGAGGGCGCATATCTTTGGGTGCAGTATCCTCTCCTGTTGCTGCGACAGAAGATCCCCTTAAAGGGCCAGCCTAAATGGAGGATCGATGGTCATGCTCAACAGCTCGGCATACCAGCCTCTCTGTGCCCAATTTGGAGCCACAAGAATGACTTCGGCCCAATCGTTCCTGATCTTCTTGAGAACTCTGGGTAGGAGTGGTATTGGCGGAAAGGCATACAGGAGGCCACAGCTCCACTTGAGATGAAAAGTGTCTGAGTGAGAGTCACCTTGGAAACTGTAGCAGGCAAAACTGTTAACATTGCACACTCTAGGCAGTGGCAAACAGATCAAGGCTCTACTCACTGCTGAAAGAGACCTTGCACCATGTTTGGATGACAACGCCATTCGTGATCCGCTAGGCACCTGTGGCAGAGATCATCCGCTCTGGCGTTAAGAGAGTCAGGCAGGCGTTGAACCACCAGGGAAATGTCCTCATATTCCAACCATTTCCATTTATGAGGGGCCGCCCTGTTTGTTGAAGAACCACATGGCGATGGTGTTGTCTGCAGACATCTGCACCAGTATTCCCTTGATGGAAGGAGGAAAGGCTTTCAGTGCCAAGAGAACTTCTCGGAGCTCCAACAGGTTAATGTGGAGCTTGGACTCTGCCAGAGACCTGATGCTTCCAATTTCCAACCTAGCCCAGGAGTGACCCATCTGTCACTACAGTCAGCTCCGGGTGGGGGAGGGAGAGGTTACTGCCACTGACCCGATCAAGGTTTTTTAGCCATCACTGCAGATCTTTTGCGGTCCCCTCTGAGATCTTGAGAGATTTCCCTGATGCAGAGTCCGCATATGCCATCAGGCATGAGTGACCAGCAGGATGCAGGAGGCCATGAGGCCCAAGTGCTTCACAGTCAGTATTATCGAAATCCAGGATAGAGGCTAAAACATCGGTATCACAGACTGAATATCCTCGACTTGCCGCTTGGGAGGATAGGCCCAAAACTGAACCACGTCCTGATTAGCTCTGATGAAAAGGAGCTCCTGAGAGGATGTCAGGTGCAACTTCGTCACTTGAATGTGAACCCCAGTGAATGCAGGAGGTTCGCCGTAGTCTGAAGATGGCATGGTGTGAGCCCGCCTTAAACAGCCAATCATCGAGGTAGGGAAAGACTGGTACTACCAACCTCTGAAGATGAGCTGTAACTACCGACTTTACTTTCGTGAACACATGAGTTGCGCTTGTAAGGCCAAAAGGGAGCACAGCAAACAAAGTAATCTTGGTTCACAGTGAACAGCAGGTAACATCTGAAGGCAGGCAGGACAAGGATGTGGAAATATGCGTCCTGTAAGCCCTACCCTACCATCCAGTCTCCTGGGTTGATGGCAGACGGAACATGGGCGAGCACAAGTATTTTTATTTTCTCTTTCTTCAAGAAGAGGTTGAGAAGGCACAGATCGAGGAGAGGACGAAGTCCTCCATCCTTCTTTCGCACCAGAAGTAGCGGGAATAACAACCACGACCTACTTCTGATGCAGGCAACTTCTCTACAGCTCCCTTGGCCAAGAGAGCCTGCACTTCTTGATTAAGCAAGTAGAGATGGTCATCCGTCAGTTGATCGCAAGTGGGTGGCATGGGCGGTGGGGTAGACAAAGGGCAGGGAGTAGCCCCTTTGGACAACCGGAAAAGCCCTGCGGTCTGATGCCAGTGAACGCCAATAGGGCTGGTGATGGCCTATCCTGCCTCCCACTGGATGCCCATGTTGGTTGGATAGGAAAACTAAAGAGGTTTGGAGGTAGTGGCTGTCGGGGGATGGCGGCTTGACTCGACCATCTGTGGGACTCGCGTTCTCGGACACAAAAAGGCTGGGAAGCCTGTTGGTTGTGGTGGCTAGGAAGGTACGGGAGAAGTTGAAAACCTCTTCAGTGGCCACGAACAGGGTGGAAGGCGGATTGGGAGTAGCAAGGGGCCGTGGGCAAGACCAAGGACCTGGTTATAAATCTGCTGCCCTTGAAGGGCTCCAGTGCTGAATCTGCCTTCTCTTCAAAAAGGCGAGAGCCATCGAAGGGCAAGCCCATGAGGGATGACTGGAAATCCCCAGAAAAAACTATTGTTCTGAGTCAGGCATGATGCTGCAAGGCCAATGATGAGGAAATCGATCTGCTTAGCGCGTTGGTCGTGTTGAGTCCACACCATATGGTGAATTTTGCTGCATGTCGCCCATCAGCAATATAGCAACACAAAAAAATGATGGACGGAATGCTGAACACTCTCAAACATTCACATCAATAGCCTGGGAGAGGATGGTTCAGACCTCCTCCGAGACCATGGGCTGCACTTGCTCAACCGAATCCCTCATCGTATGGGAATAACAGCCCAAGAGGTAGGCCTGCAGAAGATAACATTCTCTTACCAAAGTTGTCCAGCCTCTTGGATTCCCTCTCCAGTGAAGTGGTAGGTAACGCCCCTGAGTTAATCGTGGATGTACAGGTTTGGACAACCAAGCCCTCAGGTGTGGAGAATGTCAGCAGGAAATCGTCCTATGGTCAGGAGCCCCTGTGCAGGGCTTGCACCCGACTCAGAGTAGAACACTTTTAAAGGCTTCATTGAAGGGGTTGAAGCACCTCCTTTAAGACTTTTGTCCTGCCTGCCACTGTGGGCAACTGAAGCTTTTCAAGGTTCAGGACTTCAACAACCCTACACACCAGAATCACAAACGCTGCACCTGCCTTCTGTTGTCACAGGGGGGTGGGGGGGGGAGGAGACCATACCAGTGTTGGGTGAGGTGTCTAACCCATTGGCCTCTACCAGTTGCTGATGCCAGTTGTCCTGTTTCTGTTCTCCTTCAGGGTGGTTATCATAAAGGTCAATAGACCCCCTCCCATTTGTCGCCCTTTCCAGGCCTTTCAAATTAATAAGGCACTGGGTCCGCTTTGGGAAACATGGACTCAGTCGGCAACGGAGTCGGGTGACGACGCGTCTGCCTTGGATCGGACTTTGAGGAAGGTCCCCTCCACCCCCAACGGCTCTGCTCCGGATCCAGCAAGGGATCCATGAGGGCTGACATGCGCTGAGGGCAAACCCGCTGGGGTGGATCCAGTAGGGTCCCCTTCTGAGCCCATGGAACCCAAAGGTGCCCCAGAGGCGCCTGGCCACCCAAATATGAGGCGCATGGCCTCATAAAACTATTTGTGCTGGGCAGGGGTTGCTCTGGGAAAATCAAGGAAGCATGGAGTGGGCCAGGGTTCAGGTTCTGCCAACTCTCCGGCCTGGAGGGCCGACACTTCAGCAATTATTATTGATTTTTATTCATCAGGCATATAACATATGCGGACGTCCTACCCGGGCGTCAATATCAGATGTACAATACAATGTAGTTCAGGAGCTCCCCCTCCTCCCTTACGGAAAACAGAAATGACAGGGCACCCCAGGGCAGTAACGTTGACTGTACTAGGTGGCACCACACCAAGTTGGTCCCTGGGTGTATGTCAGTGGGCCTTAAATGCCCATCCTAATCACCCGTCCTGGGGAGCAGCCTGCGTGTCCTGTAATTCTTGTAACAGGTTGTCCCCTAGGTCGGCAATTGGAACCCTGTGGAGCCCCCTGACTTCTTCCCTGTGCACTGCAGTACGGCTGCCTCTGCCCTGCCTCACTTGAGTGTTGCTGCACACCAGTGTTGGAGTGTCAGGAGTGTGGCGGCCTTCCAGTGCATCATGATGGCTCGACGAGCGATAAGCATCACCAAATCTATGAAGCGGTTGGACACCTTTTGCACTTTCCTCCTCTTAAATATTCCCAGCTGCGCCCCCTCTAAGGTAGGGAGATCGTTACGGCCCATTAGCGAGGTAAGTAGATCTGTGACTCCAGACTAAAATGTTGCAGCATCCGGACATGACCAAAACACATGTATTAGGACCTGAGCTAGGTGCCTAAGTCCTTGGGCAAAGAGAGGATGACCCGAACATTGTATGTAAGGTGGCTGGAGCGAGGTCTGCCCTGTGTAGAATGTTAAACTGAATGTACTTGAATTTGGCATTACAGGACACTCTGCGTGGACAGTGTAAGGTGCCACATTCTTTTGGCGTGAAGGCTTGATCTATGTCTGTTTCTCATAGACTGCGGAGGGGTTATAAAGGGTCCGTGGTAGTGTGGACCTAAGCTTTGACGAACCAGGTTACCAGTTTCCAACCAGACCCCATCACTAACAGGGCATGGTTCAATGGGTGTTGCTCCTGTTCAGTGTCCGTGACACTCCACAGGCATCCCACCTCCAGCATCAGTGTCCTGTGAGCCAGAACATGACCCCTCTGTAGGCCGTTATCTTCCAGCAAATGCCAAAGGGTATCAGCTCCAGGTCTCTGCAGAGGTCGCCCAACGAGGACACTCCTGCATTTCTCCAGGCCGCCAACCCCTACCCTCCTCTGCATATGCAGAACTGCGTAAAGAACTGAGGATAATGGCCAGAGAATATGAGATCGTATCCGGCATGAGCTTTAGGCTTTTCTGAAAACTCTGGTAAGCAACTCTCACCAGGCAATTTGACCCTCGGGGGGGGGGCCGTGTCGCAAGGATCAACATCGATCCAACCATTTCTCATGCTCTGTGCGACGGCAGTTCGCACACCTCATCCAGCTATCTCGCTGGCCATTTCAGCTGCACTGCTAAATAAAAACGTTCGAAATTTGGCGTGCCTAGGCCACCCTTTTCAACTTGCAGATGCAGTCTACAAAGAACCACCCGTCTCCTGCCCTTATTCCAAATGAACTCTCCCAGCATGGTGTGAGGCATTAACACTGGCAAATTATGAAAGAAATACAAGAGGCAGGGGAGTATTACCATTTTGAAAAGTGAAATTAGTCCTTGGACTGTGAGCGGGAAGCGCTCCAGAAGGCCACCTGTGGTCGTAGGGAGGAAGTGGCCCCTCTATGAGATCTTTTGTGGTGTGGTAAACACAGATATCCAAAGACCAAAGGCTCCCAACTCACTACCTGGTCTCCCTCCATGACCTCCTAGTCTGCCCAAAGGGGGAAAACGCACGATTTTGCCGATTTAACTCCCAATCCTGACGCCCGCTGAAATCCTGCTAGTATCTCTGCTATTTCGGTAATTTCCCTTCGGATGTCCCAAATATAAAGGAGTACATCGTCAGCATACAGCAATACTATATGGGCTCCAAGTATTTTCTGATCTTAACTCGGGTGGTCGGCTTGGTGTAGAAAAGGCTTATGGAACTTTGAAGTCTCCCCTCGACACCCATTTTATAGTGGCAAACAGGTAGCCCTAATCGATGGGAATGAATGCCTTCTCTAAGTCCAGCACAAACCGGCCGCGTAGGGCCATCTCACCAGGGCCAACTCCATCACCCTGTGCAGTCTCCGAATATTGAGTGTGGTGGTGTAGTGAAGATTGCTATCTATATACGTACAATGCTAAGATAGCACAACCGCGCTAGATGTTACAAAGCCATCTTGCCGCTTTTGCTGCTTTTGCACACGACACTGTAGTCACATGTTATTAATTGAGAAATGCTTGCTCGACTTTGCTTCACATGAGAACTGTCTGTTGTTCACATCCCAAACAGTGAGCAGCGACCTTGGTCTTAACATTGTGTAAAGAAACAGTCTGGGTCGCTAGACGGTGCATGTTGTTCGGTTCGGGTTGATCGGCCCACTATTTAGCCATAACACGCATGCAGCTGCAAATACCTGAAAGTCGGGTGCTTTTAATATTGCCGTGTTGCATGTTTTTCATTACATTCGGAAGAAGAGCTCTCCCTGGAGCAGAGTCTAGCTGATCCTGTGATGTGATTCCACTAAGCTGATCTTTACGGCATGGGGTTCCCCATTCAAGCCTAGAGACCTTTTATTAGTAATCATAATAATAATATTAGTTTACTAGCCAAAGAAAGGTGGCTGACATCCACTGTCATTTTATTATGATTACTCCTTTCATTTTCTATGGTATTGTAACTATGCTGATGGTTTTGATCTTAATCATTTGTCTGCTTATGTTAGCCAAAGTACTGCATCGTAGAACATGAGGTTTATAAAATAAACTCTTTAAACTTTACCGTGTCTCTGTTTATTCTGTTGTGGACTGATATGAGAATAATTACGAACAGGTATTTCTGATTCCCACCATTCCTGAGAATACCCTAAGTCGCTTGTTCTGGGTTGTCTATACATTGGGACTGCCAAGATAAAACTCGGATAACGAATGGGACACTGATGCTGGTCGGATAAGGGGTTCTGGGTTCGGAGGTGAGTTTTTGGTACACCACAATTCACTGAGGTCCTGGTTTCCTGTGCATAGTTCTGTGCATAAGCAGAATCCCTGCAACATGGCGCACCTAATGTTTGGTATATTGATTTGAAACGCCTTAGTAGTGCTTATATTAGTCCACAACACCCTCACTCTGGTTTCCGGTTAACGGGAGTGACGGTTTAACCTACCTGTTTTTCGACTAATAGGTTCTTTCAAGCTTGATCATTAAAAAGGTTATTTTTACTGAACCCCAGTGCTACTGTTGATATTGTTGATACTCTTTAGTGTGTCCTAATGGCGGTCGAGATAGCCGCGCATAGTCATACACCTCTACGCCGTCATTTGATGACGTATGGGGTGCCAGATGATGGGATGGCTGTTATTTTTGTGGTGAGAGCTGATGCGTCTTACCCATATGAGTTGTTTTACTCTTGGGTGACTTTTCCGGCGGTGGATGACGATGATACGTTTCATTCCTTTACTCCCACGTAGCTACCTGCGGTCTATACCCCGTATAGGACACAAGAAATTCCTATCTCTGCCTGGCAGCATACCATTTGGTTTAATGGCGCCCTTCCCCATGCGGTTGCACCGGCGAGAATGGGCCCGTTGTCTATTGCAGGGGCCACATGGCCGGCGCTGGCTGGCTTTACGCCTGATCTCCGCTATCTCACGGTGGCGGTGGCTGAGTTGCGGGTACTACACACAGCCCTGATTACAGTTCATAGGGCTTTAGTGCAGTACGTGTCACGCAACGTGCAGGTGGGGGCACCTGCTGTTGCGGGACAACCAACGGACCACCACGCGGTGGTTATTAGTCCTGTTATGGTTAATTCGGTAATGGGCAAGCGCCCCCAAAGTAAGGATGATTTTCCTTATTGGCTTGCTGAGAAATTTGACCAACTGGAGGCGGTTTTTCCGCATACCACTCCTGTGGAGAAACACAGGATACTCACCATTAGTTTGCCAAAAGACTTGGTCCCAGATATGGCCGATTGCACGAACTGGGGCAAGGTCTTTGCCGCGACCTACTCGAAGTGCTTCGGCACTCCGTCTATGTCTGTACTACCCTCCGTCATTAAACGTGTTCAAGAGAATCACGGAGCAGAGGCTGCTGTTGAATTAGGAATGAGGCTTGTCGGAATGTTCGATGTGGTGGCTTCCATGGTAATGAGCAACCTCAAAGGCGATGCCATGCAGTTCCAAGTAGCTAATAAGCTGGACCGCGTGGATGAACTCGACAGGCCCAAGGAGTTCGCTAAAATAATTGCGCAAGCCTATAGGACCGTGGGCCGTAGTGCGTTGGGTGTTAAACCAGCCGTGGTAATTCCTGATATAGTACAGCAAACTAAGGTGAGCTCGTCTACTAAAGACGAACTCCCAAATTTTCCTAAACAAAGTTGGCGAGCAAAGAAACAGGGGAAGCAGCAACAGAAACAGGGGTCTCGTCCTGCCTCGCCCGTGCAGTCTCCAGCAAACGCACATATGATCTGCGCGATTGATCTCGTATTAAGTCACCTGATAGATTTCAGGTTTCTGATCAACGCTCTCCTCGTTGTTCACAGGAAACATTGGCTTCTCAATCCGGTGGCGGAGAGCGTGGGAAAGGAAGAGGTGCCCAAAGTCGTGAGCAACCCCGCCAGACAGACGGCAAAGGCAAGCAGGACGAGTCTGCACGTCAACGACCCCCGTTTCAGAAGAAGAAAGTTGCTGCGCTAACAGCGAGGTATGCCACAGATGGTGCGGACGCAGCTTCAGAACCTGACAAGGGCACTAACGCTGCTCGACAGCGCGACGGAAGTTACAGTAGTGCGACAAGCACTGCGTCCATATCTGGTGGCGACAGCAACTGATACGTTCATAACTGTAGAAACTGCTGACACTAGAGTGGCTCCCCCTGATAGACTATATAATATAGTCCTTTTGATTGAAGGTGACATACAACGCATGATTAAAGGGATCTTTTGGGATAATCTGACCTCTTCATATGATATTCTGTTAGCAGAGGCTGATTGGCCCCCGGCTTTCGTTTTAGATGCTCCTAGAGGGGAGGAGGAAATCGTCCCGTCCTTCGCGCACACAGTGCCTAAGGACCTCACGTCGCGGCTATCCTTGAACAATTGGAATATCAAGGTGTAATTGAAACATGTGTGTCACCAATGAATAATCCTTTATTCACTGTGACGAAGCCTGACGGGTCGTACCGCCTAGTTTTGGATTACCGGCATTTAAACTCTCATTGCCGGACATGCGCAGTACAGAATACCCACAGTTCGGCTCTCGTCGATAGTCTCGTGAGAAAACGGTTTAAAACCCCACTTGACATTTCCAATGGCTTTTACAGCCATAACCTGTCCTCTCTTAGTAGTGAGTGGACGGCATTTACCTCGGGTGGCAAACAGAAACCTTTCAAAAGATTACAGATGGGCTATAAAAACAGCCCTGGTGTCTTCGCCGCTCGCGTGGTCTCTCTGTTAGAGAGCATAGACCCTGATGCGTACTCGTATGTGGATGATATTTATCTCACAGATGACGAGTTGGGACCGCATCTCCGTCGCGTTGATCGCATTATTGTTTTGTTTGCAGACTTCGGGTACAAATTCAACTTTGCGAAGTCTCACATTGCGGAATATACAGTGTTGTTCTTGGGATACGAACTCAACAATGAAGGTCGAGGATTGGCTCCGCACTTCCTAGAGAAATACGCATCCTACGACACTGAAGAAATTACAATCTCTGCTGGGCTTTCTGAATTTCGGTCGAACGTACATTCCTGATTATGCCCAGCGTATCAAGACGCTTTATGCCTTGGTACAACCTACTTTTACCAAATCATATTGGCTGCCAGATCATTCAGCTATATTGCAATCATTGCAAGCTGACATTCTTGCTTCAAAATACTTATTGACGCGTGATAACCACACTAACCTGGTAATAAGAATTGTGCCAGGTGCAGTGGGTTTCAAATACTTAACGTTCAATGAGGGCGACACCGTCTCCATTGCCTACAAATCACACTTGTACACTTCGGCTGAACTGCGATTTTCCGCTGTCGAGAAAGTTCTGACGGCAGTACAGATGGCGATTCTGAAAGAGCGAGTGCTATCGCAAGGTAAACGCATGTTGGTGCTAATACCATATCCTGCCCTTGAGGCGGTGACGATAGCAAGTGTACCTAATTCTAAGGCTTTGCATCCAAGGTGGATGCAATGGGCCACTTCCTTGACATCGCCTGACGTCACATATATCTTTGACGCGGCACTTCAGACTCAGGAGTTTTTGCAGTATGAATTCGTTCATCCAGCTCCTCTGTCTTTGCGCCCGCTCGAGGATTACCATTGTGTCATTTACACTGACTGTTCTGCGCAACCGGCTACTGGACCGAAGCATGCCTATTCAGCGGCCTGCGCAATTGTGGTCAGTACTTTCGTGAATGGGGAATTCCACTCCGATGTCGTGCATACGCAGTCATTGGGTGATTGTACCGCACAGTTGGCGGAGCTTCGTGCTCTGGTGCTTTCACTAGAGTTTGCTGATCCCAGAGTCACTACTCTTATAGTGAGTGACTCATTTTATTGTGTCCAATCTTACAACGACAATCAACATTTTTGGTCTCAGAATGACTACTATGATTCCAAAGGCAGCACGATTAAGCATAAAACGCTTTGGGTTCAAGTGGCAGAACTTAAAGAACATCTGCCTCTCGTGAATGTTATTCACACTCTTGGTCACTCTTGTCCATGCTGTCGGCAACAGCCTAGCTGACGAGGCAGCAGAAACAGCAGTGGCGACATACTTAGTAGCAGCAGTTACAAGATCACAAAGTAAGATCGATGATGACATCTTGGCAGCTATTGCTGCTACAGAGAAGGGAACAAAATATCCAAGAGGTTTCCCTTCTCGTTACCATTATCGCTTAAGTCCTGATAACGTCCCATTAGTGAGGATTAACGACGTTGGTGACAGATTGATTCCCAACGCAGACTGCAGACCATCTTTGATATTAGCAGCTCACGAGGGCATGGCGTCCGCGCATGCCGGCGTTGCAGCTACTGTATCTCTGTTACAACAACGTTACTGGTGGTGCGGTTTATATAAACAAGCGCGTGCTTATGTTCTTAATTGTGACATTTGCCAGCAGATAAAACCTTCAACTGCGGCGCGCCCACCACAAACTCAGTTGTACATATCTAATAAACCACTGGGTTATGTTTATTTAGATCATTGCGGTCCATTTACCTCTGATACTGCGTACAAATACATCTTGGTTGCAGTGGATTCGTGCACACGTTTTCTGTGGGTGTGGCCACAAAGGAGTGCTGATGCCCGTACTTTCATCAAGGATTTGCGTGTCTTTGTTGGAAGTTTTGCATGTGGTACCTTTCATTATGATCAGGGCCCTGCGTTCGCCTCTAAGCGTACAAAGAAGCCATGAGAAATTTGGGGGTCCAAGTCAAATTTTCGTCTCCATGCCGACCTGAGGGTAATAGTGTAGTGGAGCGGATGAACCGTGACTTAAAGCAATCTTTGACAGCCAGGGTTTTAGGTACTGGCCGGAACTGGCTAGCCCACTTATATGACGTGCAACGTGCACTTAATAATCTCCCTAGAAGGTCTCTGGGCGGGCGGTTCCCCATTCGAGCCTAGAGACCTTTTATTAGTAATCATAATAATAATATTAGTTTACTAGCCAAAGAAAGGTGGCTGACATCCACTGTCATTTTATTATGATTACTCCTTTCATTTTCTATGGTATTGTAACTATGCTGATGGTTTTGATCTTAATCATTTGTCTGCTTATGTTAGCCAAAGTACTGCATCTTAGGACACGAGGTTTATAAAATAAACTCTTTAAACTTTACCGTGTCTCTGTTTATTCTGTTGTGGACTGATATGAGAATAATTACGAACAGGTATTTCTGATTCCCACCATTCCTGAGAATACCCTAAGTCGCTTGTTCTGGGTTGTCTATACATTGGGACCGCCGAGATAAAACTCGGATAACGAATGGGACACTGATGCTGGTCGGATAAGGGGTTCTGAGGTGAGTTTTTGGTACACCACAATTCACTGAGGTCCTGGTTTCCTGTGCATAGTTCTGGGCATAAGCAGAATCCCTGCAACAGTGGATCTGTCAGGGATAAAACCATTTTGGTCCTTGTTTACCAGGTGTGGCATGTGTTCCAATAGGTGTAGCACCACAATCTTGCGTAGGATTTTGTAGTCCATCCCCAGCATAGGTAGTGAACGGTAGGACGTCAGGTCAACCGGGTTTTTATCTGGTTTTACCAGGGATACTAGCAGGAACTCGTGCATGGAGTGTGGTAACCTTCGCTCACTCATGGCTGCTTGATAGACCTCCAACCGCTTGGGGGCTAGTATAGACTCATAGGCCTTCTAGAACTCTGCAGGGAAGCCATCCAACCCGGGAGTTTAGAGTGTGGCAGATATCTACTGTAGAGTAATAAAGAGTATTCACAGGACCCCGGGTATAATACCCACCTGCTGTCCTGCAGTGACCAATGAATGGCCCATTGTGTGAGGCACGCTACCGCCGTCACCACCGGAGAGGACGGCAGTGGCGGAGTGACCAATGAAGGCATGGGTCTTGGACACAGATGAAATCGCCACCTACCACCCAGGAGACGTTGGCCTATCTAGAGAGGGTGAGGGACAGGTGCGCCAAGAAGTCCGGCTGGGCTACATTTGGTGCATATACACTGCCCAATAATACAGGCTAACCATCAAGTAGCCCCTCCACAAGAATGTCCCGCCCCTCAGACTCTAAATTTAGTAGTTAACTGTTTGACTGGGACTCCCGGTCGGACCCACACAAGGGCTACCCTTGCAAACCAGGAATAGATGGTGCTAAGGCACTGTCCCACAGTGCTTTTGTAGCTGGGTCTCCTGTCCCCAAGCCATATGAGCCACTTCCAGCAATGCTATTTGCGCCCCACGCCGCCTAATGTATTGCTGGACCGCAAGCCTCTTCCTTGTTGTGCCCATTCCTCTGACATTCCAGGACAATATACTAATACCTACTCATTTGTGTGTAGTGTACCGGGAGGTATGGTGGGGTCAGGGGGAGTTCTCCAGAGCTGCATGATAACACCCATCCTGAAATCCTTCCTGGGGATGCTGTCACCCCTATCAGTGGCCCTCTGATCACGGAATCTGTATCGTCTAACAGAACATGAACTGTCAAAAAACCCCATCCCAGGGCTGTATCCAATGGGCTAACTGTCCAAACTGTGAACGAACCCCTACTAAGGGGAGCCTATAAGCTATGCCGGTCTACGGCAATGCCAAGGCTTACAAGGGGGGACGTACACTGGAGCACCCACAAGTACCTACACTTGTGTCTTTCTAATGGTAAAACTCCAATATGAAACCAAACAACCGGCAGCAAACAGCAAGCGATAGTGACCCATAACTACTACGGCATTGTACTATACCTACGGTAGGCTGACCAAATCAGCCCCATCCCACCACGTATGTCGCTAGGGTCTACTACATCAATACCTCTGCCCCGCCTCCTCTCCCCCTCTCCGTGAGCAACCGCCCTCCGGCCCAGTAGGGGGGTTGAGACAACACAGTAGCAGGGTGGTGGTGGGGGTGGGGGGGGGGGGGGGGAACAGCCACATACAAACCACTGTGGAACCCAGGAGGGAACATCAGTCGAAGACCTTCTCACAGGCACCCCCGAGGCTCCGTAGACCATGAATGTTAAAATTATGCGATCCGATGTCTGAGAGGTGACGTTCGGAAGGGACAACGATGCAGTACTGTGATGGGAGGATCCAGAGTCCGCTTATGATAGGGGATCCTCCGTGCACTGTGAGGACTGATGTTCCACCAGTAGCTGCAAGGCCCTAGACAGTGACTGGGACTGCTCCTCTCTTGCCTGGGCTGGTGTGGGAGGAAGTCGCTTGCAGCAGCTGGCAATCCCATGCACGCTGTCGCCCACTGCGTTGCATTCTCAGTTTGCGGGCAGCTGCTACCGATGTCTGCGTGTCATCAGCCTCTAATCTGCGCTGCTCCACCCAGACCCATGCATCAGAGGGTTCGGTGAAGAAGTAACTGTTGTTATATGCTATCACTTTCAGCCAGGCTGGAAGCAGTAAGAAATAGCAAAGGCCCACCTATTGGAGCTTGCGTTTCATGTCCAGAAAGGAGGCCTTCCGGCGCTGCACAGCCAGGGTGTAGTCTGGAAAAATATAGATGCGTGCATTTTAGTATTGAGGCGGGCCCACAGTGCAGGGTGATTGTAATATGGCATCTTTGTCGCAGTATTTCAGCACCCTCACCACCACTGCGCGAGGAGGAGCAAATACAGGATGTCGCCTAACCAAGACATGGTGAGACAGCACTTCGGGTAGAGCCACCCTGCTCAGCCAAGTTTCAAAGAACTGCACTGGGTCTGACCACTCCACTCCCTCGGGAAACTCAACGACAGGGAGGCTGTTTAGTCGAGAGTGCCCCTCCGAGTTCTGCCATGTGTTCCAATTCCTGCACCTTGGCAGTGAGCGATTTAACCTTCGCAGTCAGTTCAGATAATTTGGGCCATATTTCCGTCACGACATCATCCGTGGCGCCCACTCTGCTAGCAAATTTCCTCTAATCTTTATGAAGCAGGCTCATCTCTACCACTATGTCGGCCTTGTTTCAGAGGTCCTGTGTGGTATCAGCTGTGGCGCCCAGGATTTAGTCTAATTTCGCTTCCGTGGCATTGGTGGGAGACTATCTACTGCTCATTTCCAGGTCTTGGTTGTTCAAAGCCGCTGTAGGGCGGAGGCCCGTTGAGCGGGAGTCCGAGCCACCTTTCTTCCCCAATGCTGTGGAGGACACAGACACTAGTATCCTGTTCACCTTACTCACCAGTCACTGGGGGTCTCCAGAACTGGATCTTATAGGTAAGGTACAGCACAGGTTCTGGTCCGTCAGGCAGAGGCCTGACGGACCAGAACTTGTGCTGTACCTTACCTATAAGATCCAGTTCTGGAGGTCCCCAGTGACTGGTGAGCTGCAGAGTCCAACAAGAGGGTCCAGCTGCGCAAATCCAGCCAAACTCACCTGGGCCCCTGGAGGACACACCCACTGGTCAACACTTCTCCAGGAGGGCAACCACTAAACAGTTATACTCTACCGGACCTCCAAAGGTAAAAGGGGAGGCTGGTACACTGGTAGCATCTCCCTGCGCACCAGTCCCCCCCCTTCTGTAGCCAAAACCAGTAGGAACCTGCGACACACTGCACAATCCACTACTCCCAAACGCAGTGGGCACGAGCAGTCCGGACGCCTTTTAGAGGGGTGGTCAACAGCATGGGTAGAGGTGTCACTATCTCCACTAGACAGGGCGGTTCTCAGGAGCTCCCATGCCCTCCACTCCACTGGGTAACAGGACAAGGCCAATATGCAGCGTACCCCATCCTTGTGTTCTAACCTGCTTGCTTCCGTGCACTGCACTCAATTCCAGGGGGTGGCACCTCTAGGAAGCTCTTGGTAGCTCCTCCTCTTAGGTACCAACTCAGGTGGGCCGACAAGTCAAGCTGGAGGCAGTAGGCCATACCAAGGGGCTTCCAAGGCTACTCAACGCGTTTAGGGGGCGTCATGCTGTGTCCTATGCTCTCCAGCTGCCTCCCACCTCGGGTCCAGTGGCGGGAATTCCTATCCCCTTTGCGGGGGATCAGAGGGTCATCTAGCAAAGAGGCTTGTGGGTGAGCGTGGCCACAGCCCAAGGATCAGACACGCTACCAGTGGCAGCCTACGGAGCTACCCCCTCCCCACGAGGGCCCGCGAGGCTGTACCAGTGGGGGTTTTCAGGATTTCGACGTCAGGGCTGTGTCTCAGAAGAAAGCACTCTGTTGGCGCTGGAGCCCGTCCAGTGGAAAGCCAGGAGGTGTTGCAGGCACCTGGATGCAGTTATGTGGCCTGGCAACAGCCACCCTTTGTGAGGAGGCCTCCAAGCAAAATCTCAACCCCGGGCAACATCTGCTTTCAAGGGCATCATCGGGGCAGGGGCTCTGTCATCTCTGAGGCAGAATTGGTGCCCCGATGTCAGGAGTTAAGCCCAGCCGCTCGGCCACAACACGAACAGGCTGCACTCACTTGCGGTTTCTGGGGGGTCACATATGGACACCCAGGTGCAAATTAGGGTACATCTCTGAGTGTCGTCACCTGCTGCCAATCTGCCCAGTCATCTACAGGGTGCTAGGGGCCAGGGTCACAGCGATGCCTGCTGGATATCGGGTCGGCTATACAGAGCCGGCACAGTCTGCCTCCGCCATCTTCCGCGGCTCGGCCAGAGCTGCAACCACTGCCATCACCATGGTGAACACATGAAGGGTGCTGGTGAGGCCAAATTGGATTACAGGGAACTGAAAGAGCTTGTGGCTCACCGTGAACTGCAGGTAATGCCTGTGGGCAGGCAGGACGGGAATGTGGAAATGTGCATCCTGCACATCCAACGCTACGATCCACTTTCTCGGATCCAGGGCAGACAGGACCTGAGCAAGAGTGAGAATCTTGAATTTCTCCTTCTTGAGAAAGAAATTGAGAGAGTACAGGTCAAGTATAGAACAAAGGAAAAAAGGCCTCCATAATTCTTGGGCATCAGAAAGTAGCAGGAATAGCAACCACAACCAACTTCTGGTCTCGGCAGTCTCTCTATAGTTTCTTTGGCCTAAAGAGCTGTCACTTCCTGGCAGAGAAGAGATAGATGGTCTTCCATCAGCCTGCCATAAGTAGGTTTTTCAAAACACAAGAGCACCAACATGTCCATGTGAATTAGGTATTAAGTGTTAATTTATGACAAGTATTCACATAGAACAAATTTTAGAAACAGTTTCATATTATCCCATGTTTATTCTGATGATGATCGGACATAACACTGCCTAGACTTAGTTTATACATATAGTAAGTAGCCAGAATTAATTATTTCAACTTAATTCATCCGAATCAAGGTTTTTTTTCAATTTTGATGCACAAACAAAATTATGTAAAACTTTTTTGACTCTAAACATATTTCTTTGTAACAACATTTTAGATTTTGTGAGTGATCTTCTAGAGAAGAGGAAAGGAGAGTGATAAAGGAACACCAAGTGACATACCCATAACCAAATTTCTAGACATATGTGACAGTAAAGTGACTTTCAGTGAAACAAGGTTATTGGTATTGGTAAGGGTGCCCAATTGTTCAGTTTTCAATGCAAGGGAAGATCAACCAGATTGTTCTCTGGTGCTTCACTATTTGGACTATCTTTTTAGTGTTGTCGACGTTTCGACCCTACTTGTAGTGTGAGGGTCTCATCAGGACAGGGTTTACTTGGGACTAACAATAACGCCGTATTAGAGGGGGCCTTATTGATATTTTGATTTGTTCAGGTAGTGTTTACAGTGCTACTAGAGCTAGGAGGATATGCTTACCCACGGGTGAAATTTCCTGGTATTGCATAATCATCCTTGTATGAGGAGCTGTGCATTGCCTGGAGGGGAAGAAGGGCTCTATTGTTGGATTGTGTCCATTAGTGACAATCATTACAGTAGTAGGAGAGGTGGCTTCTCATAGGAACTCACCGTGAGTAGGAGTCCGAAATGCTTTAAAGTAACCAAACATTATTTCTTTATAATATAATTGAGTCTTTAGTGGTTTTGAAAGAGACAAGGTTATAGTCTTCCTCCTGTTGGGTAATCAGTGTCTGTATAGAGGGCAAAAGGAACATGGGTCCCATGCTCTCAATGCCACTGGAGTCAAGCTAGCTTGTCTGATGAGGGTTGATGCCCCGAAACCCGCCCTAGGATGCTTGTTTCAGGTCCAGGGAGGACCTGGCAACAATCAGTGGGGGAACCAGAATCAACCTTTTTGAGTAAATCAAGAAAGGTCTCCTTCGAGATCAAGGGGATTTGATCCATCCAATATTCATTCTGACAAGTGTTCGGGTCAGATATAGGAAGAGTAGAAGAGGGAATACTAACTTTAATGAATGCAATTTTCTCAAGAAAGAAGGAATTAAGGGAGTCACAGAAGGTGTGTGTAGGGACTGGCTTTGGCATGATCCTGTCTGGTTTAGAAAGCTCATAAACAATGGAGAAGATTTCTTT
This sequence comes from Triturus cristatus, assembly GCF_964204655.1. Lineage (NCBI taxonomy): Eukaryota > Metazoa > Chordata > Amphibia > Caudata > Salamandridae > Triturus > Triturus cristatus. The sequence goes on along the minus strand of NC_140585.1, from coordinate 679,097,665 downwards.
GGGTTTATGAGACGAGTTAATAATTTTGTTAGAGAAATAATCTTCCTTGGTTCGGAGAATATCCTTTTTGTATTCTTTCTGGAGAGCTACATATATAGCCCTCTTGTCAGGGAGATAGTGATGTTTCCAACTGCGTTCGGCCTGTCTTAATATAAGTTTCTTGTTTTTTAAGTCGTCAGAAAACCATCGTTGGGCGTCATGGGGTCTCAGAATTGTGATTTTCTTGAGGGGAGCAACACGGTCACTGACCAGCTCGAGCCATGTCTTAATGTTCTCTGCCTGGGTCTGAAATGCCTCCTGTGCAGATGGAGCTGTGTCAGTTAGCAATAATCTGAATTGATCAATATTCATACGTCGCCAATGTCTTGACATTACATTCCTTAAATGTTGGGGTTTCGAAGGGAAGGCATCAATGAGGGAGAAAGTTATTAGATGATGATCAGACCAAATACAGGGAGAAATCAATGGAGTGGAGATCTCCAAGTTGGATGTCCTTATTTGGTCAAGAGTATGCCCTTTTATATGTGTAGCAACCCTAACATGCTGGGTGCAATTCATACCAGTTAAAAGATCTGTCAGTACAATCGAGCAGGGGCACTCCCTTTCATCATTAGGCCAATAATTGAAATTCCCAATTATCAGAATTCTGGCATTGTTAATGGCAAAATGGGATATCATTTCGCCCAATGCCTGAGGAAATATAGGCATATGATGGGGAGGTCTGTAAAAGAGGGCACAAATAAAAGGTTACTGGAGGGATTCAAATTTTAAAACTAAACTGTCAACTGAAGGTAGGCCCGTGATCGCTAAGGAGGTAAACTGATGGTCTTGATTAATTATAGCTGCCACCCCACCACAAGCTTTTCCTGAGGGGCGATTAGCCTGCAGAATATAGTACTTGTCCGGTACTTCCACCAAGATATCGGGAGCAGATTCCTCCGTCATCCACGTTTCCGTGAGAAGAAGAATATCTGGGTTATCGGAATCAATGAGCTAAAAGATTTCTAGATGGTGTCTCACTATAGATCGAGTATTCAGACTTTGACTTTGAGGCCCTTTGACTCCTGGGTTTTTTGAGTTTCAGAGGCAGGTTGTGAGGGCGTAATGAATGTAGGAGAAGTTTTAATGTCAATTTCAGGAAGTGTGTCTGAGGGCTAAAATATCCGCTTTCTCTAGGTTAGAGCAGGTAGTATCGTTACTATAGTAATTATCCTGGTATGAAATCAGCTCCCTAGTCGAATAACGATGATAATGGGCATAAGGTATAGCCCCAGGTCAGGCGCGGACGGGCGCGCCAATGGCGCGCCCACTGCACGTGTCCGCTGCACGTCTGGGGGTGCATCATGTTTAAATCCTTTCTCGGCTCCCGACAGCCAGCCCGACATCCAGCCCAAATGGGCCTGATTTAAGTGTATTAGATGTCAACCCAGCAAGTGCTTTTGTACAGGACTGCTTGATTTTAATGATGCATTTTCAAACCCACTCAATCGTGCGTGCAGATGTCAAATTAAATTTTCAAAAAATATTTGATACTGAAAAAGCATGAGATGGAACTTTATACAGATTTTCAACTAGTGTTGCACTCTGCAATATTATTGTTGTCTAGTGGTCCTTTAACTGATGCATCACAACTCCTATTGCAACCAGATTACAGAATGTCGCCACATTGTTTTGATGTATATGTTAATTTGGAGTAAAATTAATTTTGGAGGCTGCAGTATTTCCTCCAAAATAGGCAACTGCATGCTATTTTGTTTCTTATAGAAAACATTTAAAAATCTGGCAGGCGGTTCTCCTTCTGGTAACTATTTCTGTTGTGTTTAACACAATGAAATTAATATACAAGTCATGTTTTATCTTTTACCTACATCTTTTTTGTGCTCTTTGGAGTTTGAAGCTGGAGTAAAGACATTTCATGTGCTTGACAAGGATAACTGTCATTTCAGCCGTGGAACTTGATCTATCTTTGCTGTACAGTATCAGAAGGAGGTACAGCAGGTGGAAACATGTATGCTGCGACAATGGAACAGCGCGGCAAATAATGCATCACAGGACAAGAAGTGGAAATAAAGCTTAAACAATAACAGCATCTGGGACATCTGTATGGTGGGTCAGTGCATCAAAAGAAACATCTGATACAAGCAGTTCAAATGAATGTAGTAGGCCGTACGTTACCTACGTTTCGAATTCTCTTCAGCAAAATTAACTTGGTTTTCAATGCAATCTTTCACTTAAACTAATATTGACATTTGATGCAGCCAAATACATCTTTTATGCAGAATACCGACATTAACCTAAATTGCATAGACTTGATTGGGCATCCACTGTCAGTAGCTGACATGAAAACCTCAAGAATGTGTGTATGCATGAAGAGAGAGAAAGGTCCCCAAGTGGAATGTTACTCTTCTTCTGATTCCGCCAGCTGATTAGATCTGGATGCTGAGCAAGAAAACCAGAGGCTCAGAGTGGGGTACTCACTTAAATCTGTAATCCGATTAGCTTAAGTAAGGCACGGCAAGGAAAGTCACTTCTACGTGCAATTCCAGCCATTCCGGCTAACCTACATGATAACACTGCTCACATTTTCTAAGCAAACGTGCATGCAGATGTATCTACTTCACTAATGCAAAGAAACTGGAAGAAAAAAAGCAATATAACGTCAATAAAAGACACTTTATGGACTTTCAGAGCTATACTGAATCAGTACCCCTCATACGCTTCTTACAAATGGGTGGGCTCCAAGAAAATAGCATTGGCGAAGTCTGGCAATTATTATTACACACATGCTCCAGTATTAGTACAGACAAACAGTTTTGTAAAAATGTTGGTGTAAAAAAAAAGACTTCTTTCTTTACATAGTGCACGTATTTGTTTTAAACTATCATTTTCAAATACATAACCAACACCACGTTTCGTGACAAAATGCATAGTATTAGGCCTGGGCCAAAAATCCGTTCCGTTCGCGGAAATTGCGATATTTTGGCATTTTCGCGTTCCGCGGAAAGCGCGAAAATGTCAAAATTTCCGCATTCCGCAGCTTAGCGATAATTTTTTTCTTGCTCGCGCTGTAAAACAATACATTCTCGCGCGCGCGCGATCGCCTTACCTGAATCCCTGCGTTCTCCGACAAGTTTTCTTGACCCGGTCGCGTTCTCCACGAGATGTTGAATTTTGGTAGCCATTTTGCGCTGTCTCGCGAGAGTTCGCGGCCGCATTCAAGTCATTTTTCACGCGATCACGTCATTTGTCGCGCGATCACGTCTTTCTTCTCGCGATCATGCACCGCGCGAGTATGAGAAGATTGAGATCTCGAACATGTCATTCTACATCGCGAGCCAGAGAATGAGGACGCGGGCACATGAAATCGAACGCGAACAGGAGAAAGAGACCGCGAACACGTCATATCCAACGCGACAGGGACAAAGAAGAGAACGCGATCATATCGTTTTCGACACGCCGGCGGAAGTAATGTGAAGCTGGAGAACTCAACAACGTAAAATTTACAATTTGGAGAGGAATATCGGCTCTAGCAGCATGAAACCATCTGCAAATACTGATTTTGGATGAAAAGAACTCCTTACATTCACATTTGGCTTTCCTTTTTTGTGCAAGGAGTCATTTTTTTTTTACAAGGTGGAGAGAGGGAGGAAGTGACACAGATTCTCCAACTTCCTGTTCCTGTCCAGCAGGCTCCTCCCAGTGCTTTGTCCATCTCCTGCTCATTCTGCCTTTGGATTTGGAGCTGGAAAGAAAACTCTTTTTGTATGCTGCATCATTGCAATTGGATTTCAGGATTTTTGGAATAGGATATTTTACAAGTAAGTGGTTGTTGTGTTTGATTGTGGGCATTGCAGTTGTTGTGTAACTACAATTTATTTTTGATAATTAATTATCATCATTCCTTTTTTTAAAAAATTTTTTTTTTAATTTTGTGGGTTGTAGTAGTAGGCCCGAGCTAGCCATGGGCATGGCCTCATGGGTGTGTGTGTGCATGATGAAACAACTGTTCCTTTTGTTTTTTGAATATATTTCATTTTCAATCACATTTAGGGCATGGATGGCATTGGATTGAGTTGGGGAAGTGTGTTTTTTGGGGTGGCCTTGCTGATGTTGTTGGGCCTGGACATGTGGATGGTGGCCATTTTGAGGCCTAGGCCTGCAAGCTTGCCTGGCCTTGTCTGCCAACAGGCCTGCTTTCATCCACTGCTACCAGAGCAGGTAGCCACAGCTTTAGTAATCTACTGTTTTCTGTTTGCTCTGTTGAATTTAGACATCATTTAGGGCATGGATGGCATTGGATTGAGTTGGGGAAGTGTGTTTTTTGGGGTGGCCTTGCTGATGTTGTTGGGCCTGGACATGTGGCTGGTGGCCATTTTGAGGCCTAGGCCTGCAAGCTTGCCTGGCCTTGTCTGCCAACAGGCCTGCTTTCATCCACTGCTACCAGAGCAGGTAGCCACAGCTTTAGTAATCTACTGTTTTCTGTTTGCTCTGTTGAATTTAGACATCATTTAGGGCATGGATGGCATTGGATTGAGTTGGGGAAGTGTGTTTTTTGGGGTGGCCTTGCTGATGTTGTTGGGCCTGGCCATGTGGCTGGTGGCCATTTTGAGGCCTAGGCCTGCAAGCTTGCCTGGCCTTGTCTGCCAACAGGCCTGCTTTCATCCACTGCTACCAGAGCAGGTAGCCACAGCTTTAGTAATCTACTGTTTTCTGTGTGCTCTGTTGAATGTAGGCATCATTTTGGGCATGGATGGCATTGGATTGAGTTGGGGAAGTGTGTTTTTTGGGGTGGCCTTGCTGATGTTGTTGGGCCTGGCCATGTGGCTGGTGGCCATTTTGAGGCCTAGGCCTGCAAGCTTGCCTGGCCTTGTCTGCCAACAGGCCTGCTTTCATCCACTGCTACCAGAGCAGGTAGCCACAGCTTTAGTAATCTACTGTTTTCTGTGTGCTCTGTTGAATTTAGGCATCATTTTGGGCATGGATGGCATTGGATTGAGTTGGGGAAGTGTGTTTTTTGGGGTGGCCTTGCTGATGTTGTTGGGGCTCGCCATGTGGCTGGTGGCCATTTTGAGGCCTAGGCCTGCAAGCTTGCCTGGCCTTGTCTGCCAACAGGCCTGCTTTCATCCACTGCTACCAGAGCAGGTAGCCACAGCTTTAGTAATCTACTGTTTTCTGTTTGCTCTGTTGAATTTAGACATCATTTAGGGCATGGATGGCATTGGATTGAGTTGGGGAAGTGTGTTTTTTGGGGTGGCCTTGCTGATGTTGTTGGGGCTCGCCATGTGGCTGGTGGCCATTTTGAGGCCTAGGCCTGCAAGCTTGCCTGGCCTTGTCTGCCAACAGGCCTGCTTTCATCCACTGCTACCAGAGCAGGTAGCCACAGCTTTAGTAATCTACTGTTTTCTGTGTGCTCTGTTGAATTTAGGCATCATTTTGGGCATGGATGGCATTGGATTGAGTTGGGGAAGTGTGTTTTTTGGGGTGGCCTTGCTGATGTTGTTGGGCCTGGCCATGTGGCTGGTGGCCATTTTGAGGCCTAGGCCTGCAAGCTTGCCTGGCCTTGTCTGCCAACAGGCCTGCTTTCATCCACTGCTACCAGAGCAGGTAGCCACAGCTTTAGTAATCTACTGTTTTCTGTTTGCTCTGTTGAATTTAGACATCATTTAGGGCATGGATGGCATTGGATTGAGTTGGGGAAGTGTGTTTTTTGGGGTGGCCTTGCTGATGTTGTTGGGCCTGGCCATGTGGCTGGTGGCCATTTTGAGGCCTAGGCCTGCAAGCTTGCCTGGCCTTGTCTGCCAACAGGCCTGCTTTCATCCACTGCTACCAGAGCAGGTAGCCACAGCTTTAGTAATCTACTGTTTTCTGTGTGCTCTGTTGAATTTAGGCATCATTTTGGGCATGGATGGCATTGGATTGAGTTGGGGAAGTGTGTTTTTTGGGGTGGCCTTGCTGATGTTGTTGGGGCTCGCCATGTGGCTGGTGGCCATTTTGAGGCCTAGGCCTGCAAGCTTGCCTGGCCTTGTCTGCCAACAGGCCTGCTTTCATCCACTGCTACCAGAGCAGGTAGCCACAGCTTTAGTAATCTACTGTTTTCTGTTTGCTCTGTTGAATTTAGACATCATTTAGGGCATGGATGGCATTGGATTGAGTTGGGGAAGTGTGTTTTTTGGGGTGGCCTTGCTGATGTTGTTGGGCCTGGCCATGTGGCTGGTGGCCATTTTGAGGCCTAGGCCTGCAAGCTTGCCTGGCCTTGTCTGCCAGCAGGCCTGCTTTCATCCACTGCTACCAGAGCAGGTAGCCACAGATTTATTGATCAAGTGTTTTCTATGTGATCTGTTGAATTTTTAGACATCACCTTCCTGAGAGTGTAGTGTGTCTGTACACAGTACTAGTAGTATAACATAGCTCTAGTTAAAAAAAATTCATAAATGGCTAGACTATCTTTTGTTTGCACTAGTACAGTACTAAGTAACTGAACCACAAAAACAAATGCAACATTTCACTGATGTTCTTCTCCTGTCTTCTTTGCTTTTAGGTGCACAAAAGACAGAGTAGGAGGTGTCATCGGCATCACCTGGCTACCCGTTGTACTGCCAGCCAGACAGAAGTCCTGCTGCGCATCACGCCCACGTGTGACCAGAACTTGTTGTGCATCTGCCTCCTGCCTGACGTCGGAATAAGATGGCCCCAAAGAAAGGTACCAGGTCCAGTACCAAGAAAGTTGCTGGTGAGAAGAAGGAACAGAAAAAGGAAGTGCCATTAACCACGACTGGTGGTGTGCCGGCCAAGGTTTTTTTTGGCACCAAAGCGTTGTCCGGGAACCAAGCTGGGAGCAGCACAGCGGTCCAGCAACCCCACCAACCTAGGCCCAAGGGCTTTACTGTCGCAGAGGTAGCCAGTCTACTAACGGGCAGCGATGTTGAAGAAATGTCATTACCGCAAAGTAGTACACAATCAAGTTCAACGCAGGCGCAAACTCAGCAGATCAGTGTGCAGCCGCCGCAACAAGAACAGCAGCAGCAGCCGCCGCAACAAGAACAGCAGCAGCAGCCGCCGCAACAAGAACAGCAGCAGCAGCCGCCGCAACAAGAACAGCAGCAGCAGCCGCCGCAACAAGAACAGCAGCAGCAGCCGCCGCAACAAGAACAGCAGCAGCAGCCGCCGCAACCAGAACAGCAGCAGCAGCCGCCGCAACCAGAAAAGCAGCAGCCGCCGCAACCAGAACAGCAGCAGCCGCCACAACAGCCCACCATAGTAGTTGTTGCTCCTGACGTAGGGGCATTTCAGGAAATCGAGCTTCCTGCAGACAAAGCGGAGCGAAGTCAAACCATTGTTTCAGAACATCTATTGTCTTCCAGACCACCAGCAAGGAAAAGGAGGCTTAGTCCATCATCTTCTTCTTCAAGCCCCGCTTCTGATGATCGTGATGACACTTGGGTCCCACCAGCTCGGTCTGAGAGTGAAGTACGCCACAAGACATTGCTTCTGAAAAGGAAGGTCCCAGAAAAACTTGGAGTTATGGAGGTAGATGTAGAAGAGGGGGGGTGATGATGTTGATGAAGACGAGCCAGTCATCACATACATTACTCCCGCCCCAAAGGGATTGGAGACCGACATTCTAACCCTATCCAGAAAGGCTGCTACTGAGCGGGATGTAGCAAGGATCTCACCAACACAGGTTACACCACCACTACCTCCAGCTGCCATATTTTCCAAGGCCCGGCAGGGACCTACATCCAGCTCAACCACCTAAGTAGGAAGTGGTAGTAAAAGTCACAGTGTAGGTGGACAGGGTCACATATTTTCAAGCACCCCCTCAAGTTCATCTGGTGTTGAAAGTGGCACATCCAGCAGTGCCAGAAAGTTCTCCTCCCCAGTTTGGGACTTCTTTTCTGTTAGCGCCAAGGAGGAGAACGTTGCTATATGCGCAATTTGTCGGCAAGGTGTTCGGCGTGGTAAGCTTGGTACAAACTATGGTACCGGAGGACAAGCAAGTCATCTCAGAATACACCACACTATTGTGTGGGAGGATCACCTACTTAAGTTAAAAGAAAGTAGGAAAACTAAACCCTTTGAAGTTGGTCAGGAATCAGGGAGCGATATTATTGTGGTGGCAGGTGAAGAACAGGGAGGCATTTCTAGCCCTGTCTCCAGTAGTGCAGTCACTGCAGTGGTAACGCCCACATCCTCCTCACTAACATCAGAGTGGCACCGCAGTAAGAGCCATACTCAGAGTGTGGGTGAGACACCAAGGCGACCGGCGAGTACCTCAATGAGACAATCTGTGTCGTTGAGCCTTAGTGGGTTAATGGCACCACTAAGGAAAGTAAGCCAGCCTACCATTGACAGCATGTTTAGGTTGGAGGGGCAGTTCCAACGCAACCACCCAACGGCACGATTGTACAATGCGAAGCTGGCTAAAATGTTAGCGCTGGACCTTCTTCCTTTTTCATTTGTGGAAGGGGTGGGTTTCCTTGAATTTGTGTCTGCCATCTGCCCGAAATGGAAAGTTCCAAGCCGGTCCTATTTCGCAAGAATTGCTGTTCCGGCACTACATCATGATGTGCTGGAATTGGTTGGACAAGCTTTGCAGAAGAGTGCTGTGCACAATATCCACCTGACAACAGACATGTGGACCAGTTGCCAAGCCACAGATTACATGTGTATCACTGCACACTGGATCTCTTTTGTGGGGGTTAAAGATCAACTATCTGCACGAGGTGTTGTTGACACAGCTGCGATTTTTGAAGGTACTCGGAAACATGCAACTGTAGCCATGTTCGCCATGGAGAAATCTCATACGGCTGAAAACATTTTAGAAGAGTTTCGCACCAAGGTTTTGGAATGGCTGCAGCCCAGAGGGCTTGGTATTGGTTTTGTTGCCACAGACAATGGCAGTAATGTACTTAAGGCCATGGAACTTGGTAACTATTTCAGGGTTCCGTGTTTGGCACACTGCATAAACATTATAGTGCAAGACTTTCTGAAAAAAGAACCCATAGTAAGCAATTTACTGTCCATCTGCCGAAGAATATGCACTCATTTCAGCCATTCTTTTAAAGCTCGGAAGCAGCTGAGGATCCTCCAACGTGAGCGTAGGGTGCCAGTCAAGGCACTCATCCAGGAGGTGGCAACACGTTGGAACTCAACGTATTACATGCTTGATCGTCTGTACGAACAGCACAGGTCACTCAATGATTATGTCTGGTACAGAAGCAGTGATGCTAGTGTTAAAGGCATGACCCTTCAGAGGGAGCAATGGACCCTAATTCAATGCCTGACTGAGATGCTGTCTCCTTTTGAGGTCTTCACACGTGAAGTCAGCAAGGAGGACTGTACAATGGGCCAAGCTATCCCATTGTTGCAAATGCTAGAGCATGAGCTGAATAATGTGTCTGAATCCTACAAAGGTGTAGAGGACAGAAGGCAAGCCCATGACTTGGTGGAGAGCTTATCCAGGCGCTTATCAGAAAATGTAAGGATACAAAATAAAATTTTGTCACAAGAACATTACATTTGTGCCACAATTCTGGATCCACGTGCAAAATTAGGACTATTCCGTTCTTTTTCCGACACTGATGTTGCCCGCTACAAAAGTTGTATAGCTGAAGCAGCCATCAAGTTTGAAAACGAAGGGCTGCTAATTAAAAGCCCGCCACATCAACCCACAACAAGTACTGATACTGAAGCAGGCCATGCAGAATCAAGTGCAACTTCGTCGGCTGAGGGCAGTGCGGTTGGCTCACAATCGCAACACTCACCATCACCATTGACTACAAAAACAATAACTGGATCATTCGGACGAGTACAATCATTATCAGATTGGTATGTAAAGATGGGCCTTAAGCACAGTGCTGATGCACAGAAAAAACAGCACAAAAGCTTACCAGCAGCAACCCTGAACATTGAGCGGATGGTCCAGGCCTATCTGGACGACCCAACAGAGGTGTACGTTGATCAAAACCCAGTGCAGTATTGGCATAGGAAAAGGTCTGAATGGCCACAGCTCAGCAGGCTGGCGATAAGCTATCTGGCTTGCCCTGTCGCAAGTGTCTCTTCCGAACGTGTTTTCAGTGCTGCAGGTTCCATTGTAACCTTGAAAAGGACCAGTCTATCTCCCAAAAACGTGGAGAGGTTAACAATGATCAAAATGAATCAGCACTTCATACCACCGAATTACACAATGCATGAATCAACAGAGGAAGATGAGGACAGCGGCTCAGGTGACGGAAGTATTGTGTCAGATGATTACCTACTACTGGAAGATCCCCCAGAGTTTGAGGACGAGCTATACTTCCCTGACAATTAGGCTCGCACTTACTGTCTTCCTCCCTTTTTTCCCCCTTTGTTTGTGTCTGTTGTTCCGGTTATAAACTTGTGAATCGCAACCAATGCATTATCACCGTCTTCTAATCTTCTAATTTAAGATACAAGTTTCAGGTGTCTGCCATTTGACACTACAGTCCTCAGAATCCAGCTCCTCCGCTCAATCATACTGCATCTCCTGGTCAATTCCATTTCCCTCATGAATGATGATTGGATGATGGTAACAACAAATTCAAACTTTCCTCGTCTTTCCAAAACAAGTGGACCATGAATATGATGACTTCTATAGCTATCCTCCTTCAGAGCCGAGAGAGACTGGCCATTAACTGAAAATAAGATGCAACAGGTAATGATTGATGCCATGCATTGTCCGCAGAAAAGCAGACTGAGTGATGTAGATTTTGTTGTGTGTGTTGCGCATGAATGAATTGATGTAATTGTGCACTGCCACTAATCAACATTCTACAGAACACACTAATTTTCCTCTTCTGGCAAACAAGAAATGTGTACTTCTCCTGCATCTTGGTGATACATTGCTTTTAATTCAATACAGGAAGGGGACTCACTCAATCTGCGCAATGCAAATGACTGTGACTTAACAGCACCGTCCATCATGATGATGGCGAAAGAGACGGCCTGCAGCGTTAACGAGATGAGATGCAACAGGTAATGATTGATGCCATGCATTGGCCGCAGAATAGCAGACTGAATGATGTAGATTTTGTGGTGTGTTGCGCATGGATTGATGTAATTGTGCACTGCCACTAATCAACTTTCTACAGAACACGCTAGTAATTACTAATTTTCCCCTTCTGGCAAACAAGAAATGTGTACTTCTCTCCTGCATCTTGGTGATACATTGCTTTTAATTCAATACAGGAAGGGGACTTACTCAATCTGCGCAATGCAAATGACTGTGACTTAACAGCACCGTCCATCATGATGATGGCGAAAGAGACGGCCTGCAGCGTTAACGAGATGAGATGCAACAGGTAATGATTGATGCCATGCATTGGCCGCAGAATAGCAGACTGAATGATGTAGATTTTGTGGTGTGTTGCGCATGAATTGATGTAATTGTGCACTGCCACTAATCAACTTTCTACAGAACACACTAGTAATTACTAATTTTCCTCTTCTGGCAAACAAGAAATGTGTACTTCTCCTGCATCTTGGTGATACATTGCTTTTAATTCAATACAGGGAGGGGACTCACTCAATCTGCGCAATGCAAATGACTGTGACTTAACAGCACCGTCCGTCATGATGATGGCGAAAGAGACGGCCCGTTAACTTAAGATGAGAAGGAACAGGTAATAAATGATGATAATTAATGGCATGCATTGGACACCTGACTCTGAGCTATTGGTCTTTGTGTTTGCGTTGTTTGTTGTGCACAAAGTGATGTCAAAGTGTACTAGTGGTAATCTATCTTTCTGTACACAATAAAGAATGACTCAAGTCAGTAATATTTATATTTCTACTCTTGTTGTGTTATAAAAATTACACTTGTACTGCAGGCCGATCTTCAGTCAGTAGAAGTATCAGAGCTGATGATGAAGTCAGGAGGATGTTTCATGAGTGGCATAAAACGGAAAAGCCTAAAGGTAAACACGTGAACAACAACCACAGCACACCCAAATGTCTGTGTAGAAGTTGAATAGAGTGTAGCGGTGGGATGACTGCAGTGCATTGATTTTACTAACTTTAACTGTAAAATGCTATGTCTGGAATGGATAATGTGCTTTGCGTTTGTCCAACTCTTTGAGAGAAAAAAAAAAAGGACTCTAAAGTGTTAACGTAGGATGTGCTAATGGTAAGCACTGTGGGCCTGATCTCTCCTGTTACTGTTGAAGGTCTATGCTGGAAACAGACTACAGTAGAGATGATGCATATGCATACATGCCACCTCGGAAAGTGTTCTTGTTGCACTACACCATCACTTGTGCATTTGTTTTCACTTTCTTTCTGAATATCCCCTTTGGTTTTCAATCTAAAATTACAGGCCGGGCCTTGTCCAAAACTTTGTAAAACATTACAATGCATATTAATTACCTTACCAATCAATCACCTTTTTATTCCAGCCGGGCAGTGGCGAGTGTGAGGCGACACACCCAAGATTGATGGACGAGAGGAGCAAGAGGAATGCCGAGATGCAAAAAACCAGTCCACATTTTTGACCAGGATAAGACAGTAACAGTATCCACTTTTCACTTCTTTTAAATAATTTGATTAATATCTTGTATACATTCTTTACAACAGTGTGCTTGGAGTTGTTATTATCAATCATCATTACGTTTGCTCTGTGTTTACGATTCTTCACTACCAATATTTAAAATTTCTATTTGCTATCTGTTAAAGTATTAAGGCCGGAACAGAACAAGAAATAGAAGTGTATGTAATCCGGGTCTCATCATGCATGCATTTCCTTTTTTATACCTTAACATATGGAATGGATATGGTATGGTAGTCTTCAATGATTATCGTTTGTTTGTCTATGTATGCATACTGTTTTTCTATGTCAAACCTTTCCCAAAATCCCCCTTCCCATCCAATCAACGGACCCTAACCCTCTTTCCCCGGGCTGTGTGACTTATTGTCGAGGTGTAACTAAATTAAATGTACACCAATACTTAATCACACACTTGCTGGGGCGGATGTGGTGAAAGCAACACTACTTCAATTTCAATGCAGAGCGATGATCTTCTTCTGCTTGCCCACCCATGAGTAGGATATTTCACAGGTTATTTTATTTAACAAAGGAACATATACCTCAGCATGAATTGCCGGCATTGATTGGATTTGTTTGTTGTCATTCCTCATATACAGCACTAACTGTTAGACTGTAGGCATAGCCAAGTCGACAAAACTATAGTTTGTAACTCTGTCTAGTAGGCTATCCTCATAATAACCAGCATTCAGTTTTTTTGTCAAATATTTGAGCATATAATTGTTGCTCGGTAAATTCTGTGATGTACTTCATTCAACTACTCCTCTAACAGTCTCTCAAAGGCGATTGACTATCTCCTTTTCTTTTTTTGGAAATGCTGCCACCCTGCCAGTGTATACTACTACTACTATACTACCACCACCACCCCAATCATGGCATGTATGAAAAAGGAAACCATCTTCACCATGCAGCCAGTGCTGTGCCACAGTTGGACATAAACATCAAGCACCGGTAAGAGAGAAGTTTGGGGGAGGCAGAATCAATAATGGACATGTTGTCAATGATGTCAGTTTCAAACACCACTCCAAGGAATGCATAGTAGGACCAGTCAATGAGTGAGGTGTGTCGCATCTATCTGTTTGTGTCTTATACAGTCAGCAAATTATTGAAATCAAACACACGCTATGGGCGGCCATGCACCAGCAAAGAAACAGTGTGATGTAAAACAGTTACCCCACCTACAAAACATTAACAACATTGCATGTAACATAGAAAAATATATTTAATTGACCCTGACAAATAAACTAAACCCACAAAAGCTAACCCACCCACCTCCCTAACCCCAACGACTGTCCATAGAAATAGAGAACGCCCAAACGAGTGAAGAACGAACAGGAATTAAAAAAGGGGCAGTGACAGGGACTAACTGGTGGGGCGGGACTGGAGGAGGACACGAATCTGGTCCTCTAAATGGGCGACGCGGTGTCTAAGGCCGCGGCAGTTGCAGCCACAGTGGGGGGGGGGGCACCGGAGATGGCACGGTGGCGGCGGGCAGCCGCCCGGCGGTTGCGCCGTACCGCTGGAGGGCGGTGGCTGGGGCCCGGGGCAATGGAGGAGCCTTCAGTAGCTGCAGCAGCCTCCTCCTCCTCCTCGGCTAGGACCACCAGCCGCCGGTATTCCTGCTGGATTGCCTCCAGCTTCCGGCGCCGTGCCTTGGCGTCCAACTCCTTACGGTTGACTTTCTGAATTGCTGTGTATCAAAAAGAAAAAAACAAGACAATTGTAAAATATAGTCTTAATAAAACAGTAGGACAAGGTAATTATTTATACACATAGTGGCATGGTAGAGTAGCACTATAAAATAAAGCACAGTAGTACATAACATTTTAAATGTCGCCCGTCCTTCTTCCTTCCACCTGTCTTACACTTTTTAGTTGAACAGTGCACCAGGTGCTCTTCTCCATAAAACTTTCAAAGCGGAGTTGAAATCAGATAGATGAGGACATTGGTTACTCAATACTCCGGCTCCTAGTCCTATACCAATTAAAGGGAATTCTAGTCTTCTAGTTCACTCTTCAAACGTCCCCAAGAACTCATACTTACTTACGACATCGGATAGCGGGCGGACTTTGTCCGCCCGCCATCCGACTGCTAAAAAGGGTGGGGGTCCCGTGGGGACAATTAATTAGGATGATGCGCCCGGCACAGTGGCGGGCGCACCCTGTTATTTTAAATTTAAATTCTGGTTGGCTTTGCTGAAAGCAATGCTAAAATGTTGTGCTGCTTTTCCAAGCACAACATGACGGGCCTCGCACGGAGCCTGTCACGTTTTGCTTTGAAAATCGGGGGGGGTACCATAGCATCGGTAGGTACCCTCCATGGGGGCCCCCAAGCATACTCTGCAATGTGTGCATGCCTTTCCGTGGCGGACGGTAATGCCGCCACGCAAAGGCATTCCAAAATGCAGATTATATGGCTGCCGGTGTGGTGAGAGAGACACCACCGCCATATTGAACCCTTTTACGCCTAGACATGTCTGAATATTTTCTACAGGGATGGCGGGAGGTTTGCCCCTGCTGTGACGGCAGTGAATTCCAGCCAGCCCGGCGGGGGCAATACGCCCACCATCCTAATGGGGCCCTAATTCACAACTGTACAGTATACATATACATACAGTACACCTTTGCAGTGAGTGTGCTGTCAAGTTCAACAATAGTTAAAGATTATGAATCTAACTTACCACCGCCTGCCACTGGTGCTGCCACTCCCCCTCCGTTGCTATCTGCAACTGCCGCATCCTCGCCCTCTGCGTCGCCTTCGCTGGCCCCAGCAATGGTGGTCGGTAGTGCGCCTAGAAAACATTACACATTTATTAGGCAACATATACACCTCCCCCCTATTGATCAGTAGCAAGGTTGACAAATGAGTTAATACTAACATAAATCACTAGTACAAATCAGGTAGTAGTAGAGTAGACACTAAGTTATATGATCATTGTAGCATTTGCTTGATTAGCCCTAGCCATGCACATGTGACGTTACCTTTACCTTGCAGCTTCTTAAGACACCTTTGAGCCCACATGACCTGCCTCACACTGCTACTGTCTAGTCTACGCGCTGCGTACAGGCGGTCAACAAACATTAACAAGCCACTTTTTTAGGAAGAACTGGTGTACTACTGTTACTGTTAGTCCATATTGCTTATCCATAGATGCTACACTTTTTGGCACGGCTGAGAAATGCTTGCAAGTTGCAATATACTAACGCACACCATTTCTTTTTTCGCATTACAGACGCAAGATTCGCTTCTACGAACCAGAGCTTCTGAACGATGCACCAACTACCAGTACTAGGTTCTTCTGAGGTGAGGGGTCCCTTCACTCACATCTTCATTTATAAATGTATATAAACTAAATTGCTATGGGATGGTGGTGCTGCCTTCCACCACTTCAGTTATCATGATTTAATTCCCAACTGTATAAGTGTAACAATGTATATTGTTTTAATGTTATTGATTTGCCGGTTGGTGCTGCTAAGAAAACAGTGTACAGACCTTCTCAAATTGAAATAAAAATTTTAAACTTACATAGACTTTTTGGTATTTGGTGTGGAGTGGACTAACTTACACGAGTGAGCAAATTAAAGTAAGGGTGTGCATGTGAATTGCTTCCACGACAGAGGTTGGGTGTGTTAATGTTCTGGGTTGTCTACTTGTTGGTTATCTTGGGGGGAGGGTTCCGAGACCTAATAGGTATGACAAGACAGTACTATAGTCAAGCAGTGGAATTGTGGTGGGTGCGGAATTTCTGATTGAGGTGTGCAAGGAAGGTCCAACCTACCATCACCAACATCCTATTTTCTGGTGCAAATGTATGTGCAAGATCCCTACAACAGTTGTATGTCCTATAGGGTATCATATCAAAATATTAAGAAATCTGGTAGGGCTGTTGCTGTGAATTTTCAAAGCCTAAACATCAACAAGAGTAAAAAGTAGTACAAGACAACGACCCAACGGATTGTACGAGCTACTGGTGAATATGAGTTTTATATTACAACCTTTCACAAAGAGTGGCACTGGCCAACTGGGCAAGACTAGCTACTACAGTACAGACAGACAGACTGATAGTATGTAGTAGTACTCAGTCATCATAGCGGAGGCAGGGATAAGCTTTTTGAAACCGTACAGATCGAAGGATAATTGGTGGTAAAAAAATAGCATTTGGAAACACACTATAGTTCGGGAGAAATGGGGCAGTAAAAGTTATGGAATAAGAAATATTATTAAAAACAAGAAGACTTACTGGGGCCAGCAGAGGAGCCCTCGGCGGTGTCCTCCTGGTGGTGTTCCTGTCCCGCCGACTGCCCAGTCCCTGCCCGTCTGCCCCTGGGTGCTGATGAACAGGAAAGATATAAGAAAGAGACAAACATTGATGGATGGTGTCAACTTAAGCAAATACAATATTTTTCAACAACGGTCAAAAAACACATATGTAAACAATTGCAATAACTACATTGACCGATCTCATCTGGTCAACATGTAATATCGGGGGATTCGCAGTTCGACTACTTAAGTTACTATTTATCAACAGTAATCCATTCTTCCATTCTGATTCCAGAAAACTAAGTTACAAGTAAGCCTAAGTATTAGTACAACGTACCACCCAACCTAGCCCACCTATTCCAGGCATGCCAATTGTACATTAAGTATGCATTTCCACTGTATTCCTCAACAATGTGTATGATCCAATCATGGAGGACACATGAACATGACTACATTTTTTGTATACACCAAATTTTGGTTTGATTGATGCTGATCTGCTACTGCTAAGTAACTGCAAAGCCTACCTCCACTCATTGAACAAACTAGAAAGGTTCTAAAGACTGGCGTACTAGCAGCACGTCACGTAACTGAGTGAGGGGGGCATCACGCATACCACTAACCAATTAGAAGCTCATACAAAGTACCTAAACCTATGTATCAATCCGCCCCTATCTATTAGTGACAGGACAAAGTAAGGAGTGGACGTGAGTCACTGTAGCATTACGTAACTTAATTTCTCTAAAATAAACTCGTAAAGAATCACGCTAAGCAAGCGCAAACGCAAAGCTGCAAACAAGTAAGATTAGTAGTAGCGCAGAAGAGCACCTGTGTCATAATCACAGAAGATTTTTAAACGTTATTAACCTGGAATGTATTGCAAGCAGCAACATTCTAGCTGGTTGGAAGGAAAAAAAGATATTCGCAATATATAACATAGAGCAGAAGAACAGACACAAAGTTGTAATAATTAAATAGGTACTCACCAAGCCCCGGGACCTCCACTCCTAGCAGGTCCAGCAGGTCCTGCTCACGGTCCAGGATGTCGGACCACCGGTGCGTCAGCTGTGCCTGGGTGCGCCGGACCCCAGAGATGCGCGACACTGCCCGGCGCACCTTCCCCCACCGCTGCCGACGCTCCCGGAGGCCGTACCCGGACCCAGGCCTGCCACCTGCTGCCAGGGTTGAGGGGAGGTGGCGCTGCACAAAGAAAATTAGTGCAGCCAACTCCGCCTCCCCAAATAAGGCCCGTGCATGCACCCCTTGTGGGCTGGGCGCCGCCTTCCGCAAGGAAGGCGGTCGCGGCTCTGGCTGTGCCGGCGAACAGCCCTGCCCTTGGACATGGTTCTGGGGACGGGGCGGGAAAGAAAAGGTAAAATAAATAAAGGAGTAAAGGAAATAAATAGCGGGCAATACAAAGAGAAAAAGTAGCTAAAAAACAAAAAAAAAGTACACAAAAACCAAAAATATAGAGGCAGGAAAATAGTTAGAGAAATAATAAGTAATAAAGATCCAAAAAAAGTGGCTATAAACAAAGGATTGAAAAGATTTAGGGATGATTGAAAATCAGGCCCCAGAACCATGCAATAGAGTGGAAAACAAGATGGCCGCGCCCGTTGCGACCACGTGCGCAAGTTCGCGCGATATTTTCTCCCTGAGCAAGCAAAAAGCAACGCGATCAAGTAAAAGCGATCGCGAACAGGAAATATCGACCCCGAACATGCATTGCGCGACCCGGAACAGGAAGTAAACAATGCCAGAGGGCGGGACAAGTGAAAACAAGATGGCCGCGCCCGTGAGCGACCGCATGGGTAAGTTGGCGACCCGCGAACACGCAAAAAATACCGCGAACAGGCGGCAAAAAAACTTCCGCATCTTCGCGATATTTCCGGCGTGTTTGCGGAGATTTTCTGCATTCTCGCGATAATTTGCGGAAGTTAATTCCGCAAATTCCGCCCACCCCTACATAGTATGCGATTATAGCAACATAAAGAAATAGCGAAGCATCAGAGTATTCCGCCACTACGTAGAGGGGATATAGTACACCATAAGTCCAAAGCATTAGCCATAAACAATGTCCAATTGACAGTCTTCACAGGCATTACCTTGTGAGGAAGCGATGTATTGCGTCTTCGGTGGAACTAAACAGGAAATAATCGACGTGCTGCAGAGGGAGGGCATTTCGTGGCAGTGGGGGCAGTAGTATATATTGCATGTATGACTAAAACATTTTTTAAATTGATGCTGTGAAGAAAAAAAATTGCTATCTCTATAAAAAGAATGTAATGTCTTGTAATTCTGTGTACATTTGAGACGTAAAATAGTTCCTCATGGACTACAACCCAAAATCTAGAGGAGGTAAAATGATTAATCAAACAGCCGATTAAATGAGGTGAGACAGTAATGCTACTCCGGTCAGAGTCCATGCATCACTACTGATTATTATTTCAAGAATTAATAGCACAAAACAAATGTCAAATGATTCCGACTAGGCTGGAAGTAAATTTAGGGTGTATTCTTCTGCAAAACAAAAAAAAACTTAAATATACTAAGACATCGGAGATAAAAGCTCAGGATGTGGAGTTATCGCCTGTGCTACTTATGACAGTGTCATAGGAAGCCATACTAGGAAGAGTATTAAAATGCAAAGATATGGGTCCAGTTGAGGTCAAAATTGCAGTTGTGACAGAAAGGCACTGTTTTTTTTTTTAACGTTTTTGAAAAACAAGCTGTAAATTATGACGAGAATATGACTCGCCATTGTGCCGCAAAGATCGCAGGACTCCCAAATTATGTGCTTTGACCAAAGCCATGACGAGAGCTAGACCACAGCAAGGGCCCATGAGACAATTTGAAAACAGCAAATATTGTTACATAACATTTCATTCTTTTCTGTGGTGGAATCTTCAGACAAACCACAGACTCGTTCAGACTTTGAACAAGTTAGTTGTAATAATAGGTACAATATGAGAGCCAAAGATGAGCAATATCCCAGCAGATTTAAATCCAGTGTTTATGGTACTCTCCTGAATGTCTACTCCATTTACATGACTGAGTCACTTACACCAAAAAGACTCAATTAAAGAGCTGCTCAAAAAGACCATAAAGGTGATCATATGTTAGCTATCTTTCTGGGATGAGGTTGGCTTAAAGTTATAAACGCCTTTGAAGGTAATAACCAAAGAGTAAGTTGTGTGCAATTGATTTTGCATTATTGTTCTTTCATCTTTTCAGGTCTAGCATTAGCCCAAATCTTTTTTTTAAAAAAAAAGAATTATTTAAAATAACATATTTAAAATGTACTGTAACTCTACTCAAGCATAAGAACAGATTCAACAAACAGCCTAGTCTTATGGTTTAAAGGGACAACTTCTTCAAGAAGAAGCAGATTGAATGGGAGGATGGTAACGCATATATATCTCAGTTTTACGCAAGCTGACTGCAATTTGAAGGTTTCACCATCAGTTGATCAGAGACCAATTTGTGAGTCATTATAGGGACAAACAGATTATACAAAGGTTATTGGCTATGGGTAACCCTACGTTGGAAAAGATCATTGGGACGCGCTTACTTTCCTGTTTGTGGCACTCTAACTGGACCCTGGCTGATTCTGTGTTCGGGCTGATTCCGGTCACGACGCTGCCGTGAGGGGAACGGCTGTTCAGGTCTTAGCTGATCTGCAAGGCACACCGAGGACTCCATCCCCCAGACGCCCCGGCGCGCACAGTACCACCGTCACGGTAACTGCGCCTGGCGCCCTCTAAAGCAGAAGGGGAACAACGCAGCGCGGGACGCGCTTACTTTCCTGTTTGTGGCACTCTAAATGGACCCTGGCTGATTCTGTGTTCGGGCTGATTCCGGTCACGACGCTGCCGTGAGGGGAACGGCTGTTCAGGTCTTAGCTGATCTGCAAGGCACACCGAGGACTCCATCCCCCAGACGCCCCGGCGCGCACAGTACCACAGTCACGGTAACTGCGCCTGGCGCCCTCTAAAGCAGCAGGGGAACAACGCAGCGCGGGACGCGCTTACTTTCCTGTTTGTGGCACTCTAACTGGACCCTGGCTGATTCTGTGTTCGGGCTGATTCCGGTCACGACGCTGCCGTGAGGGGAACGGCTGTTCGGGTCTTAGCTGATCTGCAAGGCACACCGAGGACTCCATCCCCCAGACGCCCCGGCGCGCACAGTACCACCATCACGGTAACTGCGCCTGGCGCCCTCTAAAGCAGCAGGGGAACAACGCAGCGCGGGACGCGCGCGGGCGTGCCCGGGCGAAGCCCGGGACAAGGGCGGGACCGTCTGTGGCCGTCCGGGGCCGGACGAGGCTGGGCTGGGCCTTCCCGCTAAACGTTGGGATTACCGCACCTGTTTCCATCCAGGTACTGTTACCGATTCGTGTGGTTATCTGCCCAATGTTGTAGATATGGTCTAGGATTGTGCCTAATGGACTTTACCTACGATAATCCTCCCTACTCTTTGTAGGCTTGACAGAGTCTGGGACCTCCTGCCTCGATATTTGACTCCTGCTATCACTTATTCCCCTTTTGCGACTCATTGTCTAATTTTGTGCTAGGGCTCTGTTGTGATTTTATGTAAAGCTTGGCTTAGCAGCAGCAATGTCAACTCGCTCTGGCAAAAGTTTGAGGGGGTATGGGGGGTATGGCAGGCACCATGGACCAGTTTATCACCCGTGTGGCCAACGTCATCGACAAAGAAATTAACATGGCCGAGCGGCGGCTATCTCAAAGCTCGTTTGGTGATAGACGATCTTCGATTGGCCAGTTAGCCAAGATACCCTCCCCGGATCGAACTCCGGACTTGCTCCCTTATGTCCCCCATTCTGTGGACCACCCTCGAGTGGCGGCCTTGAGAGCTAACATGGTAGGGCTTGAAAACCTGACGGCTACGGCACTTAATACCCAAAATCATGTGGTCCCTATCTTAGCAGTAACTAAGTCATCTATTTCTTGTCCACATCCGGCCGACCCCACTACCCTCCAAACATCGCCCCTTACGGCGGCTATCGGGATACAGGCAGAAAGCTATCCTGCCTCTTCAAAGAAGACCAGACCTGTCATCCCCCGGAAAACCAGATTGTCCAAAAATTGTAAGAACAAGAGGTGGGCGGGTGTCAGGAGGGGTAATTCCAATAAAGCAGTGGGGGGGGGGGGCTATTAGTCCAACTCAGGAAGAGAAAGAAGAGGGCACCACTGAGGGGTCTGCAAATTCTGTGCCCAACAATCAGACTGCGGGTAGCGCAGCGACTCTCTCCCTAGATTCTTCCCTCATCAAAAAAATGGAGGATATAATAATCTTTACTCCTTCCAGTATTAGATAAAATTAGAGGGTTAACGGAGCGAGTGGACAAAATGGAGCAGACAACCCTAGATAACTTCTTCTCATTAAAATCATTCATAAAACTGCAGTTAAGGACAAGGGAAGATGGACTGGGGGGGGTTTGGTTGGGAAGGCATTGTCTACCGCTCAACACAGATCAGTCACCACCGCTGACAACTTACCAGTTGGGTTAGAAGTAACAAATCGCAATCTGTACCCCACTGTGCTGGCGGCGGACACTCCCTGTAATCCGGGCCACCCCTTCCCCAAGCCCGTGGAGAAACTTATCACCTCTAAGGTTCCCAATTTTATTCCAGGTAAACAGACGACATGCTCCCTAGCCCCGGGTTATCCAGGCGTTGATAATTCTACCACCATACTTATTTCGCTAGTAGCACATAGTACACTTGAGACCCCAACTTCCAACTCTGTTGAAACTACAAAGGCCAACGTGGTGCAACCAGATGAGGGATCTTCTTGTAGGCGGGATCTTAATATAAATCTTCCCCCTGATTGCCAGCCTTATGTAGTTGTGTTGACTGGGGTACCGGCGCTTAGTCCGGGCAAGAGTGAGCCTTATATTGATCTGTTTAATAAGACTCTATTCTGGCTCAAAGAGAATAGACCCTTGCCCGAGTCTTGGGAGGGCCGGATAATTCATGTACGTAGAGTTGGATGGATTGGCAACAGGAAAAAATCCATCAATGGGGATTGTATTATAGTGAATTTTGAAGACCCAAAGATTGCCAGCTACATATGCAGGGGACCTAGGAAGGAACACAGCCTAGTAGGCAGTACAGACCAAATTGGTACTTACGACCTCAGTTATTTCAATCCTCCATTCCCGCCTGCGAGACAAGCTGGACTTCACACGCGGGAGGGCTGGGACAGTTGTTATTCTCGTGGTTGCATTTCCAAATTCAGTCTATTTAATAATAACCCCACCCAGTCGCAGGGTCGTTATTGGCAAGGTTATTGACAGGCAAGTTGCCTTAGCCAGGAGCGGCATATCGAAGCTTCTGGGGATTCATACACTGATAGCTCTCCTCCTGGAGAGCAACTGGTGAGCCCTCCCACTTTTACCCTCTCCTTCTTACCTGCCCCTAGGGGATACGCACATGCCGAGCTCCAGTCTAGTAGAAATTTGCCTGCTGAAGGCCTTCAAACCCTATATGACGTGGCACCACTTGCTGGCGAAACGGACACTACTATTGACACTATTCCCATTATTAAAGCATTAGATTTAGGGAAGGGAGGGGTCTCTAATACGCCCCTGAAGGTAGCCAGCTGGAACATTGCTGGTCTAGCTCGAAATATTAGCATTCCAGACTGGAATACATTTATTGAAACCTTTGGGATCTGCTTGTTCCAGGAAACTTGGTGCCTGGAACCACAGTACAAGCTGGGTTATACCACCTACTTTGTCCCAGCTGTTCGACCGAAGGAAGGTAAGGGGCACCCATCCGGAGGTTTGTTAATTTGGGTAAGCATTTCCCTGCGGTATTCTATTAAATGTATTACCACTACCTCTCCGGACTTACAGAGACTCTCAGTAAGAGGCCCGTGTGGAGGAGGGGCTTTCGAAATATTTAATATTTATGTTAGAGGCACTAGGGGTGGTTTACCTATTCTTTCCCCGTCGGGCATTGATGAGGAACTTAAGAGTTGTGGTCCAGACTCCCTTGTTTTACTAGCCGGGGATTTTAACTGCACATTCGAACCTCTTGCAGTGGACGATGTGCTAGGCTACAGCGACGACGATGCAAGGAGAGGCATTCCGCCGTTGTCAATCGCTCCAATTAAAAGATGGACACAAAATGCAATTGACCTCAATGCCCTTTGTCTGGAGCATGGCCTTAGAGCCACCAATGGCAGATCCAAGTCAGACCAAATGGGGGCACATACATTCAATAGAATAGGCCATTCCTCCAGGATTGACTACATTATGTTGAACTTTCGCTTGTGGTCTTTCCTGGTGGATATGGAGGTCCGTCCATCCATCGACAGTGACCATAACTCTCTATCTCTATCTCTGTCCCCCTTGTGGAAGGGTAGCTCCCCCCCCTCAATCCCCCATGTGTGGAAATCAACACACGAAGTATGCCCCTCTAACTGTGGCAGGCGCCTGAAATGGAAGAATTTTAGCGGTAACGAGGCCAAGATGCGGGAGGCACAATCTATAATGGCTAATATTCTACCTCGCTTAGATTCCCCCTCTACCAGTGCGCAGGAAGTATCCGTAGTTTTTGTACAAACTACAAAGGCCATAGGCGAGTTATTTTTAGTCAAGAACGCGGGAATGGGGGTTAACACGAGAGATGGCAGGAAGGGTCCACCGGGGTGGTTCTCAGGTGCATGCCGAGCGGCAAAATGGGAACTGCTAAAGGCAGTAAAATCTAAGAATAGAGCCCTGGTTTGTGCCGCAAGGGGTAATTATAGGAGGGCCCTAATAAAAGCAAAGGCAGAATGGGAAGACCAGTTCTGGTGTGACCTAAAGGCCGCAAGCTTGAGGAAGGATGCAAAGGGTTTTTGGGACCTTTTGAGATCTAGGGAGAAACCTGTGGAAACAAAGATTACATGTAACGTACCTGAGAGCGCGTGGGTTGACCACTTCTCCCAACTTTATTCTATGGCTCAGGAAGAGGGGGATAGTTTGAGTGCACGGTATCCGCATGTCTCTTCCCAGTCTAAGGACGTGCTCCTGTTCACATCTAAGGAAGTGGTGGGGGCGATAAATAGTCTTGTGCCCAATAAAGCAGCAGGTCCGGATGGTATTCCCGGAGACTTGCTTCGCACAACTCCGGAAGCCTGGGGAAAACTTATCTCTGCCCTATTAAATTCCAGCTTTGAAGGGGCAATTTTCCCGACTTCATGGAAGGGCGCTGAGGTCGTTCGGATTTTTAAGAAAGGTTGTCGGAACGACCCAGCCAACTACCGCCCAATAAGTCTCCTGGATACCTCACAAAAGGTGGCCGGAAAGGTGGTCTTTTTTTTTTTTTTCTTTTGAAAACCTTTATTGACAGTTCAATAAGAACAAGTATGGGCCTACAACCCCCCAGGGCCGGCCGCTAAGCAATCAGAGCAATAACGACAAGTATAAACACAGGCAGCACTTCGGGGAGCAAAATCGTACAGCTAATACTGTGAACAGCGTAAGTAGGGCACCAGGAGAAAGAGGTTTTCATTTTATGATGAAACAAGGCAGAAGGATCAGGTGACAAGCAATTTTAAAACAACTATCACGGATATGCAGAGTAATGAACGTTAGCGATTTACAGCAATCTAGTCGGTCAATGGCGCAAACACAAGAACATCAGGATGGGGAAAAACATAGTATACAGTTGCGCCCGCAGTCCCCCGCCAGAACTCCCCAAGAACACCCCGGAAGTTGTGAACACGTGGAACGGCAACGAGGCATAGCAAAAGGAGGTGTATCACGCTGATCCCAGAAAAAGAAAAACAAAAAGAATCAGAGAAGAAAAAGGAGGCCATGGAAAAAAGATGAAAGAATACAGAATCCCCTCCCCCAACCCCCACCCTGCACCTCTGCAGATGAGTACGGCCCCCCCCCCAGCAGTGTGCCTGTCGCCCTGGAACCAGACCCGAAATGTAGGAGAATAGGGAAAAAGAAGTAGGAAAGGACCCCCACCAGACGGGGGGGTAGAGAAATTATTTATAGACTGGAGGAGGGCCTTCATAACAGACCCCCGGCTTCTCCCTCCCGCACGGTAAGGTTCCCCTAAAGTGAACAAGGAACAGCACAAAAACAATCTTCTCAAACCACGATGGGGAGCATTATGCACCTATTGTGCCAGTGGCCATGTCAGGAGAGCACACCACCCCAAGCCCGCCCGTCCACTAGGCGACCACCCCCGAGGGGCCAGCCTCATCCCTGACCACTCTGTGGAATTCTGCCCATGCCAACCCCTCGACCCAGCACCATACCCAATGTTCCTAGGCAGAGGAATGTCCAACAACGACAGAGAAGCGACACACACAGGTGGGGTGGAAGTCTCTGAGCAGCAACACAGTCCGCCGCGTGAGGAAAGAGGCTTCCCAGTGCTGCCTTAGGATCTGCACTGCACGCAGGGGTTCAGGAAGGCAGAAGCAGCCAAAGCAGACATTAGTTGCTGGAGTTGTCTCTGGGTCGCAGGAGGGCATGCACGGGACGAGGCCACCACATCCCACTCAGGTCCAACGCCTCCGGGACAGATCAAGCCCTCAGAAGGTCGAACACACTGTAGCATACTGGCCGGGGCGTCCAGTCGTGTACTAACCTCAGGGGTGGCCGCCACACCGTCCTCCTGCGCGCAGTGTGGGTAGACTCTGTGTTCGTGCGGACAGGCGGGCCGCCACTGCCCCAACTCCGACGCCACACCGTCGAGCTTACTCCCCAAGATCATGAAACCATGAATCAAGGAGGAGTGAAGAGTACCGAGAGCCTCGAGGAGGTCGCCGTACCCCAGCTCAGCTCTCTGTGATCTCGCCGCCACACTCCCAAAAATCGTACGCTCACAGGCCCGCTGCGGCCCAGCGGACAGGATGGTAGGCTTCATCGACCCAAGATGGCCGCCAAGTATGCCCGACCCTCACCGGGGCCGGGACCCCGGGACAAGCGTCGCGATGTCCACGTCGCGGGTGACCGGGTTCCGGGGGCAGGCAAAAAACTATCCGTGATCACGGGCAACAGTCGTCCCCACCACGGACCAGCTCCCGTAGAAATCCGGGGGCGGCCCGCAATGATCGGGGCAGGATACGGACGGCGGCCGGGCAGCTCACCAGCAAGACAGGGGCAGTCACCGGAGGATCTAAGATTTGCACCCCCGGTCATGCACTCGGTCAGCTACACTGGGCAGTAGAAGTGACCACGCCGAAATGTAGGCCGAGTTTGGCACCGATCCGGTGGGCCGACTCCACCCAGTCACCACCGGCCGCTGTTGTCGCACTGCCACCCGGCCACGGCGTCCACTCGATGTCCCGGCTCCAGGGCCGCACAGGCCGCAAAGTTCAGATGCAGTTTTCTCCGGCGATAGCACGGCTAGAAACCTCGGAGTCACACAGTCGGGAGCCCCTCTCCTTCAGAAACACGACCACGTAGCACAGGTTGAGGATCTCAGGCAGGATATCCGTGCGGGATGCGGAGGTTCACGGAGCCGGGAGTCTACGCTGCCGTCCCGGTCGCCATCTTGGCTCCTCCTATCGGAAAGGTGGTCTTGACCAGGATATTGCAGTCGGTAGTGGAAAAGGGCATTCTCTCAGACTTTCAGGCTGGCTTCAGATTAGGCACGGGGACAATAGAGCAATTCTTTCGACTTATGATGCTTTACTGGAAGGTTGTTCTACAGGCCAAGGGCAGTCTGTATCTTGCTTTTATAGATTTACGGACTGCCTTTGACCTAGTTCCCCGTAGCCAACTTTGGAGAGTACTCGATGAACAGGGCATTCCACCTTACTTGCTAAACCTGTTGATAAATCTCCATGCCGACAATTTTGCACAGATCAGGTGGGGTAATCAGGGGCAAAAAACAGCATGCATAGCTGTAAATAGAGGGGTACGCCAGGGATGTGTCCTTGCTCCCACCTTGTTCTCTCTGTATGTCAATGGAGTGGTGGAGCACCTGCTTCAACATCCTGCAGATGCACCATCCCTGGCAGGCAGGCAGGCAGGCTTAACCCCCCGAAAAAGCCGGCTAAACCACCGTCTCTAGATTCTGTTCCCCTAGAAAGAGTCTCAGAGTTCGACTACCTTGGTATTCGGCTCTGCGATTCTATGAGCTGGAATTGCCACCTCCAAAAGATGCTGCTGACTCACAAGCGGGTGGTGGGTGCCCTGCTTAAGGAACATCGTGCCTCATCCCTGAAACCCATCGCTGCAGTTTTAGACAGATATAGGGCAAGGTGGGTTAGTGCTGCTCTATATGGGGCCGAACTATGGGGGTTCCATAAGGTAGATCACTTATCCCGCTCGGAAAGCAAATTCCTTAAAGATCTAATGGGGCTCCCCTATAGCACCCCAACCCTCCTACTGCTTCTAGATACGGGCACTCGGTCTTTTAGCGACCAGGCTAGGCTCCGCCCTCTTCTTTTATGGGCGAGAATATGGAGAACACCAGAACTATCCAGCTACGCGGATGGCCTAACCGATGTTTTGGGGTCATCAGCCTGGGCCAAGATTCCCTGGCTGAGGGAAGTCAAGCGTCTTCTCTTCAGCCTCGGCCTCAGCGAAGACTGGAATAACAGAACTGCACCTCCTAAGCCAGAGTTGAAAAAGATTTAATAGAGCTGGGTAGCTGGCACCAGAAGTAGCAATGCCAATCTGTGTAGGTCCTCTATGGATTTTCTCCTGATTAAGGAAGTGCATTACTGTGAACCTTACCTGGATGTCATTTCAAACCGTAAGGACAGGGCATTATATTTCCAATTCAGAGTAGGTTTACTCCCTGTCGGAGAACTGACCTCCAGGTGGAAGGTTCCAATTCAGACAATCTCTTCTTGCCCTTTCTGCGAAAAAAGGTCCGAGTCTGTCCCCCATTTTTTGTTTGAATGCCCGGCCTATGCAGCCCCCCGGAGCAGATGGCTCAAGCCTCTTTGTAGAGAACTTGGAACTAGACTCCACGCTGAGGCCCTGCGAATATTAAAAAATGACCCACGGCCCCTCTTTGCTTGTGGTCTAGCCAAGTTCCTAGGTTGGGCTAGGCGCATCAGATCAGCTAGGCTTTTGTATCTTGTTTAATTTGTCTTTTTATTCAAAAATACTTTGGTTTTTACTTAATTTATTGGCACCAGTAGCAGTCCCGAAATGTTTGTTTACCTCTCCATGCACTGGTTCCTTTTTACTATTTTATTGTGTATTATTGTATTTCTGCTTTTTAAGATATTTTTATATCGAAATAAAGCCTTCTTGACTGACTGGAAAAGATCATTAAGACAACCAAGAGTATTGAGAATTCTCACGTCTCATTAAAGGAGCTAGATGTCAAACAGATTGAAAGTGTTAGTGTGGTTGGGGTAGGTAAGTCCCGACAGAAGTCTGGACGCAACATTAGTTCTGCAGGTTCAAACCTAAGATAGAGAATGTGGGTTCAAACAATGGGAACATTGGTTTCTGGTGTGATAACGCTTCGCACCCTACAGGGGGAAAAAGGCCTGCAGGTAATGTTATATGCAACTACTGAAAACAGTTGGCTATTTTGCCAAGGTCTGTATGAAAAAGACGACTCATAGAAAACCTGTGACATGCGTGATGGAGTCAGAGGATGAATCAGACACTGAGGTTATCTCTGTGGTCGGGGATAAAAAGGGGTGTACTCAAGGTGGTGGAGAGTCCAATAATGAACCAGCTGTGGGTGATCCTTTGTGTTGTGTAGCCCCTATAGCAGAAGTGAATGTAGGTGATAAAGTTCTCAATCTATTTCTTAGATTTGGGTCCCAGGATCACCATACTTTTGCAACAGATGTTTGTGGAGATGTGGGGTGATAGACAGTTGTTGTCACCTACCTGTTCTCCTGTTTCTTATGAAGGTCACAGGATTGAACTATTGGGTTACATAGAGGAAGAGATGATGTTCAAGGGAAGGCAGATCAGGGGCACGTTTTAGTTCAAGGGAAGGACAATCAGGGGCAAGATTTATGGGTGGTCAAGGGCCTTAATATACCGGAGAGGTTTCACCAAGGTTTGTTAGGTATGGTATTAAGGACAGATGCCAGAGAGCAAGTCTTGGTGGTTGACTGTGGTGATGAGGGGCAGAAGTGGAAGGGAAGTTTTCCCTCTGTTTTTAGTGATGGTTTAGGCAACATTCGGGGCTTAAAACACAAGATCATAAAGGAAGGGGTTGTCCCAATCAAGCATAAACTCAGAAGGGTGCCTTTTAGTGTAGGAGAAGATCTTGCAAAAGAGCTGAAGAGCTTGTGTGACAAGGGAATCATAGAGCCTACGGAATTATCTTAGTGGCTTTCACCTCTTGTTGTGGCTCGCAAGAGATGTGGGCAGCTACGTGTATCTGTGGATTTGAGGTTACCCAATTAAGAAATCTGGGTGGACTCACACTTCTTGCCAAAAATTAATGATTTGTTTGCCTGCATTAGAGAGGCCAAGTTTTTTTGTAAACTTGATTTGGCCAGTGCCTACCATCAGCAGGAGTTGCATCCGGACTCACGTCATTTGACTGGTTTCATATCACCACTTGGTAACTTTCAATACCGACGTACGCCTTTTGGCTTAGCATCTGCGACCTCGGTTTTTCAGACAGTGATGCACAATTTACTTAAAGATGTGGATGGTGTCTTAGTGTTCCAGGATGACATGCTGATTTTTGCCAAGAATGCTAAGTCCCATAAAGACATTTTACGTAGTGTGCCCAGTGTTTTTGAGAAGGGTAGACCTTAAGACAGAGAAATGTATGTTTTTCTGCAATGAGGTGGAATACCTTGGTCACATGATCTCATAGGAGGGGATCAGACCTAGACCCGGTCTCGTGGAAGC
Organism: Triturus cristatus; assembly: GCF_964204655.1. Lineage (NCBI taxonomy): Eukaryota > Metazoa > Chordata > Amphibia > Caudata > Salamandridae > Triturus > Triturus cristatus. Next base: position 679,067,030 of record NC_140585.1, on the reverse strand, counting down.
CATTGTGAATGCTCTTCCCCCATCGATAAAACTGGTGTTAAGTTTCTGCTGGGCTTATGAGAGTATTACTTTTGGTTCATCCCTGAGTTTGCCACCAAGGTGCGCCCTATTCGCAATTTACTTAGGAAGGGTGTCACATTTGTGTGGTGTGAGGATTGCGCTGCTGCCTTTGATCAGGTTAAATCTAAGTAGGGAAAGATCAAGGCTCTCAAGCCTTTTTATCCAGGTTTTCTGTGCTGCTTAATGGTTGACGCCAGCCAGATGGGGCTGAAAGCTATTTCGATGCAAAGTGTTGGAGATGGAGGACACTGTGGCTTTTCCATCCAGAATGTTGAAGGATGCAGAGTTCCAGTCCTCAGTTATTGAGAAGGAATTATTGGCACGTTTGTAGGCCATAGAGAAAGTTTGACCATAAGTATGGGGAAGGCGTTTCAAGTGACAAACAGATCACAAGCCCTTAGTCACTATTCTGGGTAGTGGAGTAAGCAAATGTGAGGATGGTCACCAAGTTGTTACAGTATCAGTTTGATGTGACCCACATTTCAGGAGGCAAAAATTGGACAGCAACTTCCTTTGCCTTTTCCCACACAAAGACGTTGATCATGAGGATAATAACATTTAATGATCTGTTTGATAAAGAGTGTCAGGATTGGCAGGTAACGCTTTGGAAATTAGTGAATTGAACATAGGTTCTGAAGAGGAGTGGATGGGTGCACTGAGGAGTGACTCGTTACAGCACGTGTGTGAACTGGTGAGGAAGGGTTGGCCCAGAGAAAAGGGTTTATCTTATTTATTGCAGCTTTACTGTAAGGTTGAGAGTGAAATCTCTAACGAAGGCGGTATGCTTTTATAGTCTGATAAGCTCATTCCTCTCCATTTAGTCAGGAATATTATCATCAGGAAGGCCCATGACAGACACTTGTGGGCGGCCCTCACCAAGCATCATATCCGGGAGACCTTTTGTTGTCCGAGTATGGATGCGGAGATTGATGAGGAGGTGGGGAATAGTGTGTGTGTGAATGTGTGCGTGTGTGGAGCGGCTGATAAAAGTCTCAAATTAGTAAAGCCCTACTCTCATGCCTATCCAGTATCCATCTTGTCTGTGGGTCAAGCTGGGCATTGACATCATGGGGCCCTATGACTCTTTGCCTAGTGGGTCCAGGTACATTTAGTACTTATGGACTATGTGTCAAAATAGCGAGTGATCAAGATGGTCAGGGAACCAACTGCATTAAATGTTGTGGATTTTTTTGAGGGAAGTCTGTATGAGAGAAGGTTTCCCGGAGGTTCTTGTTTCAGATAATGGAACTTAGTTCGTAAGTAAAGAATTGAAGGTTTTCCTTGCTTCATGTGGGATAAAGCATTTGAGAAGTTCTTCATACCGCCCACCAGAAATAAATGGTCTTGTGGACAGAATGAACTGTGTGGGGGTGAGTGTACTAAATTGACCAAATCTGGGAACCATGATATTACCAAATGTTTGAGCAGCATGATATGGTTCTACACAACTATACCACATTCTTCCACCAAAGTTTCACTTTACAAACATTTGAGAGGAAGAAGCGCGAACACAAGTTTTAGACCTGGTTGGATGAGCAAATGGCTCAAATCAGACTCTCATGTAAAACAACTTATGGTTATTGTAAAGGAGAACATGTCTCAGACACAGGAAAAACAGAAACTTTGGTATGATACTAAAGGAGGTGCTAAAATGGTTCTTGGGCAGTAAGATGCCTAATTATTTAATTTACAGGCATCACTTATTTTCCTGTGACTGCCCGAATCACCGGGTCTTTTATTGACTAGTCTTCACTTTACAGTAAAGGTGGTGAAAGAGTCTTCTTGGGGAGATAATGCACTGTCAAACCTCCAGCAACTTAGTTTGTGGTCAAATAGCAGCACATAGTGTGAAACATTACGTTACATAAAAAAAGCAAGGGACAGTAGGCTCTGGAGGAGTCCCCCAGGCCCAGCCCATGGGTAACTCATGCAGGGGAAGGCTTAGTCTCAGGCACTAATAAGGGCATAGTTCACTTCCTCAAGCTTTCATTGATAATCTTTTCACCGATAAGGCGCAGTCAACTGCAGTATTCAGAAACAAACTTTGTGAGCAAAAGCCCAAAGAAACGGGGGGCGGAGCTTGCCGGCGGCGATGGCGGACGCGTGAGAGCGGTGCTCCTCGCCTTAGCCCTCACAAGATCCGTCTAAATATCCTGATCAGCGGAGCCGCTTAGCAGAGGAGACGGGGGAATCCTTCCTCCACCGAGCGGTGCTGCCTGCGAGGCCCCTTCGGGTGGCGGAGGAGCCGTACAGGGCGGCGCGGAGACTGGAGACGCGACTGTCGGACTGGGCCGTGATCCCCGGCCTGCCCTAGGGAGCTCACCGGCGTGCGTGCCGCGACGTGCGGCGAAGGCGGAGAAAGTTGCCCCGCTCTGCCGGACTCGGCTGCGGACACCACGCGGGACAGAGAAATCGAGGAGCGGCCGGCTCCGGAGGACGGTGCTGACCCCGGCGACCCGGTGCACCGAGGTGTTCCTGGCAGCGGGCGAGCCTGGGTTGCGGGTGTTCTGCGGCTGGCGGCTCAGGCCGGGCGGCGTGGCAGAGCCGTACTGGACGTCCTAGGGACGCTGCCTGAGGCCTGGCCCCCTGAGTCGGGGGGCTGCGTGGAGACATCGCCCCTGATCAGAACTAGCGTTGGGCCCTAACGAGTGTGGCCGGGGGCCCCTGGGCCCTTGAGGTGGGGGTGCAGCCCCGGGCGCCTCCTTGAGTGGCGGTTGGCGCGCCCCCGCGCTTGGATCTTTGTGGATTGCGCTTTGGGACCGGTGGAGGCAGAGTCGTGTGCGGACCATAGAGGAGCGGCGGTGGGGGCCCCCCTGGTGATACTTGGTGGTTGGTCGCGTGGACGCCCTGGAGGGCACAGATTGCCCAGCCTAGCCCTTGAGAACTGCCCCCTGCCCGGATCGGTGGTGGGATCATGGCCTGCGGGCTGGGAGGACTCGCCTGGGCGTTGCGGAAAGGATCGGACTGGGCGCTGAGCGGCGAGCCGGGGACCGGTGCATTCTCCGGCGTTGGGGGCCCTGATGCACAGCGGCCCCGCCTGTTGCAGGCGACTCTCCTGACAGCGCTGGAGGGGGCACAGTGGTGAGACCCATTTGCTGTATCGCTGAGGCGGCGCTCCGGGGGCCCTCCGGACTGAAGCTTGGACCTGCCTGGGTGGACCCGGCCTCGGGGTGCTCCGGACACAGACCGCCGCCATGGGTAAGGGCGATAAAACGCAACCTAAACTATCCTTTGACGCACGCAGAGCGAAGGGGCCTAGCGCGGAGGGGCCGGAGGCGGCTGCTGATGGCTCTGCCTCGGGGAGCTCCACGGGAGCGGACCTCAGAGAAATGCTGGTGGCGATGGAGAAGGGTCTACAGGGCAGTCTGACGGCGATTGACGCCAAGCTGGACGCGCTCACTTACCGCATGGACCCCATGTCGGAGCGGGTGGGCAAGAACTCGGAACGGCTGGACATGGCTGAAAAGAGAGTCTCGCAAGTTGAGGACGCGCAAACGGAGTGTGACGCGGATCGGAAGCAGTTCAGCAGACTGCTCCAAGTCATCCAGGATAAGGCAGAAGATTTGGAGGCCCGCTCGAGGAGATCGAACATCCGCATCACGGGAGTGGCGGAGACGACGCAAACCGGGAGGATGGAACTCTTCGTGGAAAAACTCTTGCGCACTCTGTTGGGGGAGGACGTGTTCTCTCCCATGTTCGTGGTCGAAAGAGCCCACCGTTCGCTGGGGCCTCGCCCAAAAACGGGAGCGCCAGCGAGACCCATAATCGCAAAGCTGCTGAATTACAGGGATCGGGATGCGGCCCTGCGGGTAGCCAGGGAAAAGGGCAAGCTCCAATTTGAAGGTATGGACATATCCATTTTTCCTGACTTCACGGCTAAAGTTCATGAAGAACGAAGGCAATTTGCACCATACAAAAAACAACTCCGCGACCTCGGACTGGACTATGCGATGCTATACCCTGCGAGACTTCGGATTAACAGGCAGGGTCGCTCCCACTTTTTCTCCGACCCGAAGGAGCTCAAGAGATCCTTGAAGGACTGGTCCAAGGAGCGGCGGAGCAGTCCGCGGGGCCAAAATGACACTCCTGGGGAGGCCTCCCATCTAGAGGAGCAGGACTAGCCCACTGTGGGAGGTTGGGCTCGGCGGGCGACTGAACTGGCTGGGTTTGCTTGTTGGGCAGGGGGTGTTCGTGGCCCTGGCGGAGGAGGGGGCACTTGGAGCTACATGTCCGGCTGCGACAGGTGCGGCTACACATGAGGACTGCGCTGCTGCCTCCTGGTGAGACCTTTCTGATACATTGAGCATGTATGCATTCTGTGGGCCCTGCTGAATAGCACTCGCCGGGGAAGGTACCTTGAGCTTGCCTGGCAGCTGGCCTGCTTGGCCCGGCCCCGCCCCCTTGGGTTGGTTAAAGACATTTGCTTACCTTGCCCGGAACTGAGTTTGCCCGGGTGGGTGTGGGCTGCTGGCGCAGGCTCCCTGGGGGCATCGGAATTGTTCTGCAGGGCATAAGGCCTGGTTCCCCATGGGTGTGGATGGGATTCCCCCTAGACCTACTGGAGGTGGAAGCGGGGCGGCTCGCGCAGGGTGTTATACGGGGGCAGGGCGGGGAGGGCACGTCATTACCCTGAGGTGCAGCCTGGTTGAGAGTGTTTTGTGCCTGGTAGTCTCTGCCCTTACGCTGCTGCCTTACGAGGTCCCTGTGGGGACTGGTTTGGGGAATGTTCACGAGGTATGTGTGTGGTTATGAGGGGTGGGGTCGGGGTCCTGTCTGGCCAGGTTGGGGGAGGTCGGCTGTGGGAGGGGGGGAGTGACTTTGGTGGGAGGTTTGGCGCTGGGGTGTGGGTGGGCGCGCGACGCACTGAGTGGTCTGTGTTTTGCTTTATCTCTGTCGTACTGGACGTGGATGCCTGGTGCCTACCAGTGGGTGGCACTCTACGTAGAAACTCTCCTGGTGGTATTTATGGCGTGTTGTTGCAGTGATGGCAGACCCTAGCGTTGCGAATGGTGACAGCAGTACTAGTACTCTGAGAGCAATGACGTGGAATGTCAGGGGGCTGAATGACTTTCGTAAACTTAGGAAAGTACTAAATTATCTCCGCAGGCACCACATCGACCTAGCGCTACTACAGGAAACACATCTTCCCCTTGGGAGTAAAATGCTCTCTGCACGGGGCTTGGCGGGCACCAGCGCGGCGGCTGGCTTCACTACACACTCCCGCGGGATGGTCACCTGAGTAAACCCGAGATCCAATTTGAAACTGTCGGTGCTGGAGGCTGATCCGAACGGGCGCTATTTAATCGCTAGATGCGTAGGGAAGGGCCACGACCTGGTGGTGGTTAACGTTTATGGCCCTAATTATGACAATCCAGAGTTCTACGCCGCGTTGGCTGCACATTGTAGACAATGCGAACACGCGAGAATGGTGTGGGGGGGTGATTTCAATTTCACATTCAACCCGACTGTGGACCGCTCTTCGGGGTCGTCGAGACGCCCGGCGGCTGCTGCCTTACGTATGCAGGCGGAACTGACTAGACTCGATTTGGTTGACACCTGGCAGCACGGGCATCCGGGGAAAGGGGGATATACGCACTACTCTGCGTTCCATGACGTGCACACTAGAATTGACTACTGGCTGGTGTCGCGGCCCCTTCTGGCGGTGGTTAAGGGATGCGTAGTCCTCCCGCGTACACTTTCGGACCACTCCCCTCTTCTGCTGATACTGAATGCCCCGGCCAGGCGGATCCCGCCATTCACCTGGCGGCTGCCGCCCCACTCGCTGCTGGACGAGGTCTTCAGGGGCGAGTTGGCGGACGACATACAATCCTTCTTTGATAAGAATTTGGGCTCCGTACAGAGTTTTCACACGGTGTGGGACTCGTTCAAAGCTTACATACGTGGCATGGCTATGGCCAAACACTCCAGCGTCCTTAAGTCCATCCGCCAGCGTCTGCAGACCATAGAGACGCAATTAGCGCAGCTAGAAAAGCAGCTACAGCGGTCTCCGGATGACGGGGTTGAAGCTAGGATTTGCGCGTTGGTTGCGGAATGCAATAGTGAAGCGGACAGGGAGGTGCAGCACATGGGCAAGTATGCTACTGCCCGTACGTATGGGGAGGGTGAACGCCCGGGCTCCTTGCTGGCAAAGATATTGCGTAATAGCAGACAGCCCCTGGTAATAGACGAGCTGGTCACCTCCGCAGGCACAGTGATCACTGACGAAGAGGAGATTGTGGCTGAATTCAGAGATTACTATGCCGGGCTCTACTCATCTAAGTCCGCGCATATGGAGGAGGAAATAGACGACTACCTCAGTTACATCAAAATGCCCTTCTTGTCCAACTCACAGAGGGAATTTTTGATGCTGCCCATACAACAGGATGAGATTCTGGAGGCACTGGAGGGTATGAGATCGGGTAGCGCCCCAGGTGCTGATGGGCTGACGGTAGCCTTTTACAAGGCCTTCAAGGATGTGCTCCTCCCGCACCCGATTACGCTATTTGATGATATAAGCCAGGAGGGTTGTATGCCGGATACCATGAGAGAAGCTTTACTTGTCACCATCCTGAAACCTGGGAGACCCCCTAACCTGTGCGGATCCTACCGACCGCTCTCACTGATCAATGTGGACGCCAAGTTGTATGCTAAGGTTTTGGCCACGCGCTTGGCGCTGCTGGTGCCGGAACTTGTGGCCCCGGAGCAGCGGGTTTTATCCCGGCCAGAAATCTCACATATAACATCCGAACGGTGTTGGGAACCATGCAGCATGTGCGCCCAGAGTGCAAGGCCTTGGCACTTTTTTCTGGACATGGAAAAGACATTCGACTCTGTAGAGTGGCCATATATGGTGCGTGTACTTCGTAAGTTCGGGCTAGGTGAGCCCTTTCTGCAGATGCTTGGAGCATTGTATTACCGTCCCACTGCCAGGCTGAGAATTGGAGACCGGGTCACGGGCGCCTTTGACATAGGCAGGGGCACAAGGCAGGGCTGCCCCCTTTCCCCCCTCTTATATGCCCTGGTGGCGGAACCCTTGGCGTGCGCAATTAGGGAATATCATAGATACGAGGGCATCAACTTTCCCACCTATAAGATAGGCATTTCGACCTATGCAGACGATACGCTGCTGTATGTGAGGGACCCGGAGGAGAACCTCACTTCCATCCTGAGAGAGGTGGTCAGGTTTGGGGCCTTGTCTGGCCTTAAGGTGAACTGGAACAAGTCGTTGGCGTTCCCGCTGACGCCGGTCACTTCGCCGTTCCAGATGGAATATCCACTGCAGTGGACGACAGATTCGGTCCGGTACTTGGGGATTCAGCTCCACGGGGACCCGGAGGTGCTCCTCCGGGAAAATTATGGAGTGGCAGCCACCAAGTTAGTCGAGGATGTAGAGACGTGGAATCGGCTCCCTCTGACTTTGCTGGGCAGAATAGCCATCATGAAAATGGTGGTCTTGCCGAGGTTTCTGTTCCTGTTCAATAATATCCCTGTCGTGCTGTCCAAGGCCTTTTTCAAGCAGCTGACCCAAACGCTGATTAAGCTGGCCTGGGGCGGTAAGCAGCCCAGGGTCAGGTGGAAGGTGTTAACACTACCGTACGAGATGGGGGGACTGGGAGCCCCGGACATGGAAAGGTATTACAGAGTCGCACAGGCGGCGCACCTGCACACGTGGATACACGCCGGCCCGGGGGTACCCCACGTGATCCTCGAGCACTTGTTTGTGGACCCGCTTCCCCTACCGGCGACCGTCTTTCGGCCGGTGGATCGCAGTGTAGGAAGCTTAGACTCTCTTAAGGCCACGAATCATGCTTGGCAGGCGTTGGCGAAGGCCCAGGACTGTGCAATATTGTATTCCCCGCTGCTGCCGGTGGAGTGGGCGGTGTGGCTCCCCCCGCTGAGAGAGAAGGGAGTGCTGCGGGCGCTGAGCACGTTGGGCATTCTTAGGATGGAGGGTTTGTTCATTGATGGAGTGGCCAAGACGTGAGAACAGATTGGATCGGCGCAGCCGGCTCCCACGCTCCTACAGCGCTTTCAGTTCCATAGGGTGCGCAGTACACTCTCGGTCCTGCTGGGGCCGGGTATGGCAGAGCCCCCGGAAGTCCCGGAACTCACTTATGTTATAAAAACTGCGGCGTCATCCAAACTGGTCACGACACTCAAAAGATTGGGGGATCAGCATGCGGCGCGCCAGTGTACTACAGCGAGGCATGATTGGCAGACGGATCTTCACATGGAGATCACAGATGAGATGTGGAAATACTGCTGCACCAGCACTAAGAAGGTGTCACTAAATGGCCGACACAGATTGGTGCACTTTAAATTCTTGCAACGTGTATATTATACCCCGGAGAGATTACATAGATATGGGCTACGCCAAACAGCGGAGTGTGAGCGCTGTCACTTCCTCGTGGCGGACTTCATACACATGGCCTGGTACTGCCCGGGGATTGCTAAGTTCTGGGCAGAGGTTTTCCGAGAGCTGAGTCAGATTTTGGAGATGGAGATTCTCCCTAGCCCATCTTTGGCGCTGCTGGGGTACTCCAGGCCCCTCCCGCAGGCGCTGCGCCGCTTGGCGGATATGGCACTGTTGATAGCCAGGAGAGTTGTGGCGATCTGCTGGATGAGAGGGCCACTGCCCACTAAAAAACGGTGGGCCAGCGACATGCTGTACTGCAGCACGCAGGCGGAGATATACAGCGAACTGTTACCATCGAAAAGCCGTCCCAAGAATTTCTGGGGGTTGTACAGAACGTTTTGGGCATCCGGGGACCCCGAGACGGCTAGCCAGGGGGGGGGCACAGAGTGAGGAACCCAATATGCATGCATCAGCCGTTGAGAACGCTGGACGCGATCTGGACACTGAGGGCACGCGCCTGTGAGGATGCCTGTGAGGCCGGGTTGGTGCGGGTGCCTGCATGCGGAGAGTACGGACAGGTACGTTTCAGGTTTGACTGGGTCGGGTGGGAGTGCGGCTCACATTGAGTGTGTGTGTATTGCAAGGGTGTACGCAGATCGACTGTGGGAGGACGCTCCTGCTGGTTACGCCTGGACGGCGAGATGACAGACGTGGGCATATGCAGCAGAGTGACGGAAGGAGACAGTGCGCGTGCGGTAGGCGGGGTGGGTGGGGTTAGTGATAAGGCTGGAACATTCAGGGGTTATGCCAGGTTTGCAGGCTATGGCGGGCGCGGAGGTACTCCTACTTTACACTGGTACGCTATCGTAGGGAATGGGGGCAAGCACAGTCTCTAGCTGAAGTCGCGATTATGCTTGGGTTTCTCTAAGTAACTGTTTGTTGCAACGCCGCCGGTCCTTCGGGATGTCGGCTAAATGGCCGTGTAAGTGTGACCTCAACTGCCCGCATGAGGAGCTGTGCCCTCGCGTTGAAGTGAGCCCGGAGGGCGATAGTACCTGTATTGTTCCTTTATGTTAATAAAGGTTTTTGAAAACTAAAAAAAAAAAAAAAAGCCCAAAGAAACATTTATTGGGAAATAAAAAGTTCAATTTGTTTTTGAACATTCAGTTACATTTCTCAAAAACGATATTTTCATGGCACAGTTTCATAAGACAGCCCATCATTCCATCCAAGTGCACTGAAACTGTATGCAGCCCTTTCATAAACTATAAAAATACAAAAGAGCATATTAAAAATACAATAACATTTTGTATCTTTATACAAGAAATGCACAATGCACAGGATCCATGATAAATTTACAAAAAAAATACAAGGAACAGAAATTAGGAGTACATAATGTATTGAGATAATTATTCAAGCCAATAGTAAATGTTAGGACAACAAGCCTTTACAAAGGACTACTCCAGCTACACCTGTTTTGGTGTAAGAAATTGGGTTATTAGTTGAAGAAAGTGAAAACCCCTACTCAAGCACCAACCACAATCCTTGTCAGGTGAACCACAAGTTCATAGCTGCCAAGGTTTCAGAATGCCTATGTGTGATATTTCCATGGTTACAGTTGACTCGAGGGACATTCAATGACCAAGTGTGTGACACCTAGAGTGACACTTTTACACAAGTAAAAGCAAGCAATGATGTGAATAAAAAAATGTATATAATTACACTCCTTTCAGCAATTACAAGCTCTAGAAAGATCTTGAAACTGCTGCAAAATGCCTGAAATGGGAGTGTATGAATTCAGTATGATACAGTGTCATGAACACTGCCTATTCCTTGTGGGAGAACGTTTGTTCTACATTTACAACAGTGATCTTGACAAACCTCCTGGCAGGTACACAGAATTAGTACATGTGAAAGATACACCACCCCATCACTAAGGTTACCACCTGGCTGTTATGATTTATGTTTCTCTAAGAAAAATAGTAGGTAGTTATTGCTGATTGCCAGACATACCTCAGGCAGGTGTATGTGGCTCCATACAAGGTAGAGGGACAGGACTACCCCTATAGTCAGTGGTGAAGTCCACTCAAGTCAGCAGAGGTGGATGAGTGAACACATTACGAGGGACAGCCGAGCCAGAGCTGAGCTAGGGGTCGGCTCTGCTCCAAGTACTGTGTGTACGAGCTGAGCCCTGAAAATATTTGGCATGCAAAACTACAAACATCATGTTAACGTTTGAAAAAGTGTCTTTAAAATTCTACAAAGTGTACTTCTTGTAGATGCATGCAGAAACATTTCACTTTAGTACACCAAGTCAGTTGTCATTTGCACCCTACATGTCGCCTAAAATGTTATATATCTGGAGCAACATTGTAGGCTACCAAATCAAACACAAAAGAGGATTTGTACAGTGCGCATCTTAATCACGTATCTGAAGGTGCTCTCATACGTGACAGTGAACTAAAAAGGAGGCTCAGTTAAATAAAACAATTTGGTCAAGCAGGAAAGCCAGAAATCATCTCCAGTTTTCTTGTTTCGCACAATGCAAAACACTCACTTTCTTACATCAAAGTTTAAAGCCTTCACTTTATCTCACTGGTGTTTGAAATGCGCACATAAGTGACCGGCAGAATCAGGGCCAGACTGGCCGTACCGGGCACCAGGCATTTCCCCAGTGGGCCGGAAGGGTGGGGTCTGGTTTTGGACCAGTGGGGGTTGTTTTTGTTACTGGCAGCCGGTTTTGCAGCAGTTCTGCAATATCGCCCCCCTGTAACAAAAACATAGCAGCCCACCTCACCAACATAATTGCCAGGGCTGGTTTGCATTCCCAGTTTGACCCTGGGCAGAATTCACATTTTTGGGAAGTTTTTTAGCGTGAAACTTGATCATGGTTAAACGGGTGCTTCATACCTGCCACAGACTACATTACACGTCTACTTTTGTGCAGTTTAAATAACAGAACCTTGCCTAGGGAACAAAATGGCACTTCATACCCAATACAAATGACATTACATGTTTATTTGACAGCGGTAGCAGAGCTCATGTAAAAAAGGTAGAGCTCTTGTCCCCTCGAGCCCCGGGACAATCCCGGTAGATGTGGCTGACAGTCGGGTCATGTAGTCTGGTGCTAGTCATGGAAGCAGAATGGGGAACAACAGCGCCACCTCCTTTTCTAAGCACCACACAAAGGGAATTGTTGAGGCATCAAAAATACAGCTTCACTAAAGCAAATAGGGTCAGATAAAGTCACGTGACATGAGGGGGATGATGTGAGCCAGATAAGGTAAACAATCAGGGCGCAGGTTGAAATTACTGTGTATCCATGGCTCACACTCTAGCTGCCTGTGACAAACACATCAGAGCTATTGAGGTAGGCTCTAACTCTGACCGGACATAAGAGTTACAGCACTTTGAGTAATTAAGGGCATAACTAATACGTGACATTTCATACCTTTGCGGTGATGCGGGAATAGGCATTAAAATGAGTTAGACGAACCCGCGATGCATGACAATTGGCTGGGCTGCAAGTTTGTAAATTAACCTGTGCTTACCCTCTGGTAGCTTGCCACAAAAGCATACAAACGATAATAAAGTGTAAGCACACCACAAGAAAAACAGCAACCCAGGGGGGCGCTAGAGAGACCACGGCAAGATGGCAGCACATTAGTGCAGCTCTGCTGGCCAGGACCTCAATCCATCACATATCCGAGCCACCATAAGTCATCCTAGGCCCTAAGTGGGCGACGAGTATCTCACCATCATATTGCTGCTACCAGAACCCACATGGTGCCATAAGACACTGAGCTATTACCTTTATCAGATGAGCGAGGTGCAGAAGATGGAGTCTCTGGTCCTTTAAGGTGGTCGGCGCCCACCGGCAGAAAATAAGTTGCCCAGACTGTGAAGACTTGAACTGGTTTTACCACGAGAACGCCCTGGGTGCTGTTAATCGACTTGCCTCCCCGGTCGGACTAGATGTGGTGGCGGGACCGCTGCAGCAAGCTAAACGTCCTTCTCAAAGGCGGTAGCCTCTATCAACTGTACCGCGGCGGACTGCATGTGAGCCCGTTCCCCAGGGCCCGGCGGGAGGTGGCCGCGGTTGCATGCCTCACTGAACAGGGGGCCGTACTGAGGCCTGGAGGGAGAAGCCACGCACCTGCGCTTCCGGCACGGAGATGAGGGGGTTGATGCATCGACAGTTCTGGGAATGGGATGCACACCTTTTCATTTATTGTTTCTTCGTTATCTGATTTGTCCAAAATTAATCCATTGTGCGTGCAGCTTGGTAAAAGTGTCTTGCCCAATTGACACTGTGAGTAACAAATCTATGCAATGGGGCGTCATGTGCCCCAACCAAACACACTGCGAAATGTGCCTCGTTGGCAATTATCAATTCCTCGTAAACCACTCTTTTCTTATTCCATTCATCCTGTTATTCCTCTTCTTTGTTTTTCAATCTGAACTTTCAGTCCCCACACAATGTCAAGCGCCATTTTCCAAATTCCTTAATGTTCAGACTGTGCCCCTCCGGACCTCTTGTAAGAACATGACAAAAGCGAAGTTCATCAAAGGCAGTGTTTATTGAATAAAACCCAATGCATTTCGGGCACTGAAGTGCCCTTCGTCAGGGGTCACTGTAAATAACAATAAACAATCACTAATTAATATTAATCATACTTTAAACTCATTGGCATTAATCATACTTTCACATCATGTTCGATTAATATTTTCCCGTTGAGTGCTCGATACATCAAAGTGCATTTTACATTTCAGCGCGGTCATATTTACCAACAATTAGCACCCCTGTCATTGTACAGTCAACCTCCCATCTTATCAGTAAAGTGATGTCCCAAATGTCCCCTCTCATTGAAACAATGGGAGGGGATTGGAAATGTGGAACACGCAGCCTGACCACAGGGAGAGACAAACAAGTGGTTTATGAGGAGAGGGAGGGAGAGATAACATTTGGGACATCACTTTACTGATAAGATGGGAGGTTGACTGTACAATGACAGGGGTGCTAATTGTTGGTAAATATGACCGCGCTGAAATGTAAAATGCACTTTGATGTATCGAGCACTCAACGGGAAAATATTAATCGAACATGATGTGAAAGTATGATTAATGCCAATGAGTTTAAAGTAAGATTAATATTAATTAGTGATTGTTTATTGTTATTTACAGTGACCCCTGACGAAGGGCACTTCAGTGCCCGAAATGCATTGGGTTTTATTTAATAAACACTGCCTTTGATGAACTTCGCTTTTGTCATGTTCTTACAAGAGGTCCGGAGGGGCACAGTCTAAACATTAAGGAATTTGGAAAATGGCGCTTGACATTATGTGGGGACTGAAAGTTAAGATTGAAAAACAAAGAAGAGGAATAACAGGATGAATGGAATAAGAAAAGAGTGGTTTACGAGGAATTGATAATTGCCAACGAGGCACATTTCGCAGTGCGTTTGGTTGGGGCACATGACGCCCCATTGCATAGAGTTGATGCATCGACCCCAGGGGGTTGACAGCGACTGAGGACCCCCTGCTGATCCCCAGCCGCTTTCTGCTGCTTTGCCCCTTAGCCATTGCGGAGCCGTGCAGGTTAATATACCGCCCTTCTCCACTGATGTTGCGGCCGTAGGAGGGCAGAGCAGCTCTTGAGTGCCCTGGGGGCAGAGCACCATACAAACGCAGGATTCTGAGTGCTTGCCTACGGGGAGAGATGAGGGCCTTGTCACCGTTCAACAGACTGCACAACATCAACTGGAGGCTGGTTCTATAATAAAATGAATAAATAAATATAGAAAAATAAAATATATGAACCAACTGTGCAACAGGCCCCCTCCAAGAGAACACCAGGGGGATTGGTGGGTGTCTGGGGGGTATTCCTACCTATGCGACTCACGTGGCCTACACAGTCTCTTCATCTGACCCCCTCACCAGAATCCCCATAAGAGAAGACAACTTGTGAATTGGGAGAGGGTCTTGCCTCCCAATCTGTGTCATTAACACATCACTTCTCCACCATGGGAAAGACTGACAGATAGCAGTCCCGCGTCACCTTCGAGGCTAGACAGCCTCCAATGCCCTCACAACATGCACACTCCGATTCTGAGCAGGAGCCGCCCCCTCTGCCTGGAACCTCCATGAAAACCACCCTGCTGACCCTGCAGCAGAGCCTGCAGTCCATAGACTGGAATATCGACGCCCTGAACGCCGGCATGGATAACATGGCTGCCAAATTAGACAAACACGGCATGTACCTCACTACAGCAGAGCAGCGAATTTCAGCAGCCGAGGATGACTTACAGGCACTTACAAATAAGCAGTTGAACATGGACAAGATCCTAGCTGTTATTCAAACAAAAAATGAGGACTTACAGGCGTGTTCACACAGCAACAACTTGCGGATAATGGGCGTTCCAAAGTCCACCAATTCCGGCCTCCTCGAAAGTTATGTGTAAATACTGCCAAAAGAGGTGTTCGGGGAGGAGCATGTGTCCACAGTGCTAATTGTAAATCTCTGCAGGTGCATCCTCCTCCTCCGGGCCCCACTACCCCAACGAGACCGATCACCGCAAAGCTTTTGAATTATCGTGATCGGAACACTGTGCTGCGCCTCTCTCAAGAAAAAGGGTCGGCACAATACAACAGCAACTAAATAACCTTCGGCAACGGTGCAAGCAGCACAGTAAGAATTTATCCTAGCAAAAAGAAGCTTCAGTTCCTGGGCCTCACGTATGCCATGCTGTACCCGGCCCGACTGCGAGTAGACCATATGACACGCTCACAATCTTCACCTCTCCTAAAGCAGTAATAGACTTCATCAAAGCACAGGGGCGGAGTTGCCGTTCCCTGCAGGGACCCAACTCAGATTTTGCTGATGCTGCTGACTAAAGAGTTTAAGATGGCATCAATTGTGATATTTGAAGTTAACTGCCTGAGAAATTTAGAAAATAGTGTCCCTGTCTGATCTCTCAGACACCTTTCCTTGAGCTCTTAGAATACACTGTACACTTACACCATAACAATACGAGGAAATACAATGTTGTAGTAGGCTGTTTCTGAATTGTCATCAGCCCTTATATTAAAGATGCATCATGCAGAATGTACTAGCTGAAATTGACACAGTAATTAGGCAGAGGCCATGAGCTCTATTCTATTTGGCTAGACAGTTTTCACAAGGTTCCTGGCCCCCTCTGTTTCCACAAGAGGGTATGGCATCTTGCTACCCTGCGAGGATGCACCCCACTGGACTCTTGTTAAGTTTCTACATTTGTTCTTGATCTTTTACGACTAATGGTTTCTAAATGAACGTATTGGTTGTTTTTTTGTAATTGGGTTGGCTTTGGCAAGTGCTCTATGCTGAAGTGGTTGGGTGGGGGGGTGGGAATGTTACTGTTTGCCTGAGACTCCGAGCGTACACTACCTAGCAGATGGTTGGCCTGGCGCCCCCTCCTCCCGAGACCCACCATACACATTATTGCTATGTGGAAATTAAATGCTATGAGTACCTCGATGGCTGCCTCAACCTGCCCACATGGAATGTGCGCGGTTTAAACAACACCAAGAAGGTTTGGCAAGTCCTTGCTTACTTAGACTGCCATAAGGTCCATATAGCATTTATACAAGAGACACACCTCACTGTACAATCAGACACCACCATAGGAGTGTGGTGGGCACACACAAGACTTACCTCCTCTTACTCTTCCTATTCTAGGGGTCCAAATCCTGGTCCGTAGGGGTACCCTCTTTAGTATGCTTCATTCTGAAACAGATGGCCAGGGAAGAAGTATTATATGGCAGGGAAAGTGTGAGGGAACAATTATGACCTTAGTCAACATATATGGCCCCAGCACGACGACCCTGAATTATTCACTACACTCTACACCAGACTATATGCCTTACAACCCGTTACTATACTATGGGGCGCGGACTTCAACTTCCCATTACGTCTGGGATTGGACAGATCAGCGGCTTCACCCAGGCAAATCAGACAGGAGGCCAGGGTGGTCAAGGAGAATTATGACCTCGTAAACGTATGGCGAGTTCATCACCCGGAGAGCCGTCAGGGCACGTTCATTTCCTCAGTGCATAACATGTGGTCACGGTTGGAGTACTGGCTAGTGACCAGAGAAGCCAGTACCTGGGTATCAGGAATTCGCCATTTACTTGAAACACTATCAGACCACTCCCCTGTTAATATGTCCCTAAAACTTCCCTATAGAATTCCCTCACCCTTTTAATGGCGTCTTCAGGCCTCTGCCCTATTAGATGCAGTTTTCAGAGATAGAGTAAAAACGGCGATCACAAATTATTTCAATGCAAACAAAGGTTCTGTTGGAAGGGCTAGTGTGCTGTGCGAAGCGTTTAAAGCCACCATACAAGGCGCCTGTATAGGTCTTCGAGCTTGAGTGCTGCAGTCCCTGCGCTCCCGCCTACGTTTCCTCAAGATTGATATGCAGAAGCTGGAGGGGCCTACGCTGCCGATCCAGATCCCAAGAAATTAGCGGCTATAAAAACACACTTGTCCGAATGTACCGAGGTGGCAAACCAAGAGTTACGCTACGTGTCCAAACAATGAGCTGCGCAAGCTTATGGGGATGAGGGCGACCTGGGCGTAGTCTAGCAGAAAGAATTAGGAAACCGCGTGACACTGAGCACATCCTGACTATTACCAACCCAGAGGGGTAAACTTGCCATGAGTCTTGGGCAATCCTGAACAGCTTTGTTGACTTCTATACACATCTGTATAGGGGACGCCCCTCGGCGGATGTGAACATAACAGCAACGTACCTAAATGACACTGCACTAACATGGCTCTCGCCAGGGCAGAGGGAATTTCTGGCCCAGTCGATAACGGAACAGGCGGTTGGCTGTGCCATCCGTTTGCTGTCGAGCGGGATGTCGCCTGGAATTGATGGCCTTCCTAGCGAATTTTATAAAATGTTTTCAGAGCTGTTAATACTCCCACCTTATAGAAATATTTTAGGACGCATACAAAAGACAATCGCTTCCTACCACTCTGCGGGAAGCACGGCTAATCACGCTGCTGATTCAGATAAAGCGGTACAAAAGGTGATGGACGGAGCATCAGAACCAATCAAACACTCACACCCAGTCAACAGATCTGGGTTTGATCCATCACCGTTCTTAAGCCCACTCTGCCACCCCAGTTCAGACATGGCCATATGCAAATCAGTCTGACCCTGTGCCTCATGGGAACAGTCCAGCCCGAACTGCCAAGCCATGCCTTCCCTGGACCGGAAACAAGCTTCCTAGGACCGGTTTCTGGCATTTCAGCCGTCTTCAGCCAGGCTTGCTTGAATCCAGTGGCAAAGTGAGCACCCCCAGATCAGTTGACTGGGGGTGAGTGCTTGCAATGTTCAACACTCCGTCCATCATTTCCTTTGGTTTTGCTTTGTTCGCCATAAGTTGGCAGGGTATGCTCAGACGTGAGTCCCTTGCTCACTTTGCCACTGGATTCAAGCAAGCCTGGCTGAAGACGGCTGAAATGCCAGAAACCGGTCCTAGGAAGCTTGTTTCCGGTCCAGGGAAGACATGGCTTGGCAGTTTGGGCTGGACTGTTCCCATGAGGCACAGGGTCAGACTGATTTGCATATGGCCATGTCTGAACTGGGGTGGCAGAGTGGGCTAAAGAACGGTGATGGATTAAACCCAGATCAGTTGACTGGGGGTGAGTGCTTGCAATGTTCAACACTCCGTCCATCATTTCCTTTGGTTTTGCTGATTCAGATAAGGCACTCGAGGGTGTAGATTTGTACGATCCGCTATCGTTAGTCAATATGGACATAAAAATTCTGTCAAAAATCCTTGCAACCCAGTTACAGCCTTTACTGCCGTCCCTGGTACTACCGGATCAAGTGCGGTTTGTTCCCTCTAGATCAACCTGTGGTAGTATACAGTAGATCGTTCTGGCCTGCAATACTAGGAGGTCGGAATGATCTGCTGGTTCTAACTTAGAATTGGAAGGGCGCTGATGTGAGGATTCTGAATGTGGGAGTTGGGATAGAGCTGTTGGTGGATGAGGTGCCAATAAACCTACTTACTTCTACATGCGGTCTGCTTCCTGTTTGTTCGAGTTCGTAAGGACACTACATTTATTTAGCGACGATCGGGAGAAGGGGCGCCTCAACATCGATCGAGCTCTGACCTGAGGAGGAATTCTGTGACAATCCTGGAGCGGTTGATTCATCGTGTGTGGAGAGTCGGAGACAGCTTTGGATGTCATCGTGGCTCGAGTCGCTCTGGGTGAAGCTCTGCAGATTTCGATGGTGTGGCAATTTCGTTTCTTTGGGAAAACAAGGTGAAATACTGTGAGCGCGAGATAGCTCTGGAAAACTGACTGGCTTGCGCGAGACGGAGAGCGCGAGGCTTCTGAGTGTGCGCAGGAAGATTCCAAAGCGAGGCTTGAATACAGCCAATGAGGAGTGGCAACGTCATTACTGGAGGCCATTTTGAGTGGTTGGGGAGACACACACTCAACAATGGCAAGATGTGTTGTCTAGAACGGAACGATTCGTGTCTGAGCATCGGTTGTTTGTAATCGACGGTGGGCAGAGCTAAAGAAAAAAAACTAACATGTGCATTTCAGGCAATTCTCTTTGGCATATCTGGAGAGGTGTCTGGTGGGACATATACAGGTGCCATCCTCCATAAGGGAATACGTAATATAGGAGAAAAAAAAAGGGAGTTGCAAAGAGTATAATTTTTTCTGAACCAGCAAGTAACTAATACAATATCATTTCAAGTGGAAAATACAATGTCATTTCTTTCCATTTGGAAATTAGGGTACTGTTTTAGCATTCCGGCGGAATAACAGACTGTTTTTTTAGAGTGAAGAGTGGAAATTGAAAGTGCTGTTTGTGTTCAATTTTTTTTATTTTTTATTTTTTTTTTAAACATCTAATTGGTGATTTGTATTTCATAGTGTTTAGTATTCACAGTTCTTTATCCAACAGGTTATTCGGATATGCAGAATGTAACGCAACCTCCGTTTTTTTTTAACAAGTCCGGGTGAACCAAATGTTAAGTGGCAAAAATGGAAGAAGATTTTTACGAATTATGCGAGGGTTTGTGGCACAAACCTGAGTGCGGAACGTAAACATTCGTTATTGCTGCATTGCCTTGGGGGTGAGGGTCAAGAGGTGTTAGAACACTTACCTGATTTAAGTGCTTCTGAACAAAGGAACCTGAATGAATATGAAATATGTATCAAACAATTAGACCGTCATTATCTACCGAGGTTAAGCACGATAATGGAAAGGTATCATTTTGGTTTGAGGGGACAGAAAAAGGAGGAGTCTGTAGAAGAATACGTTTCGGCTCTGAGGAAACTTGTATCTTCATGCAAATGTGGTCCTGCTGTGGAGGAGAGGATCAGGGATCAGTTTGTTTTGAAATGTGCGCATGATGATATCAGGAAGGAACTCTGGTTGAAGGATGAACCGCCGTTAGAGGAAGTAATAAACATTGCCAAACAAGTTGAGCATATGAGGAAGTGCGTCGATGAATTGAATGGGGAAAAGAGTAAAAGTACTGTAACTGAAACTAAGGTAGAAGAGGTGGTGTGTCAGGTTCAAAAGAAAGAGGTGAAGGGAAAAGATACAAGTATCCCTATGTCTAGCAATGTAGCTAACTCTCCCACTGGGGGAAAACCTGTTTGTTTTAGATGTCGTCGTTTTGGGCATTTTGCCAATTCACCTTATTGTCCTGGTCTGCGGGACACTTGCAACATGTGTGGTAGGAAAGGACATTTCGCTAAATGTTGTAAAAGTAAGGGTAATAAGGATAACAGTCTGTCCGCTAAACTTCAGCCTGAGGTAAAAGTGGTCACCTTTCAGGTTGATCCAAGTAAAAGTGATCATCCATCTCATATGGTGGATATAGACGGGGTATCTCTGGATTTTAAGATTGGCTCATGTTCACATTTGACAATAATTGGGGATGATGTCTTCATGCAACACTTTGTCAACAAGGTAAAATTTTTTAAGAATGATCTCTCTCCCATGGGCTATGGTGGGTTGCCTATAAAAATGTCTGGTTACTTTGTAGCTACCATTGAACTCTGTGGGAGAATGATTGCTGGGAAGGTATATGTCGCTAAGCAGGGTGATTCTCTTATGGGTTGGCCTCATCAACGCTTACTTGGGGTGCGTCTAAACCCCAATGCTTCTCCACAGGTTCAGGTACAAACGGTTGGAGACTCGTCTCTCATTTTTTTAGAACAGTTTCCTGACATATTTAAGGACACTTTGGGTTGTCTTAAGGGATATAAACATCACATCAAGATAAGAGAAGGGGCGGTACCTGTTGTGGCTAAAGTTGGCTCCGATAGTCGTGGCTAAGAAGGCCAGTGGCGAAATTCGCCTTTGCATTGACTTGCGAGCATTGAATAAAGAGGTCATTGTGGATAAGTTTCCATTACCAAATATAGATGAGATAGTTAGTACATTGGGTGGTGCGAAGTACTTTTCTACTCTTGACTTGGCTTCAGCTTATCGCCAAGTTGTATTAGATGACTCCTCTCAAGATCTAACTGCCTTTGTAACCCCCATGGGTACTTTTAAATTTTGTAGGATGCCATTTGAGCTTGTTTCAGCGGCTTCAGTGTTTCAACGCATAATGTCGCACATTCTCAAAGGTCTCATTGGGGTAAAATGTTATCAGGATGACCTTTTGATTTTTTGGAACACCTTTCAGGAGCATAATGTTCGTGTTCTAGCTGTACTACAACGTCTAAGAGAAGCGGGGCTTACTCTTAGGAAAGACCAATGTAAATTTGGGTTGCAAGAAGTAAATTATCTAGGACATTGTATAACTGGGCATGGGGTTTTCCCTAAGAAGTAATTGGTGGATTCCATCATGAACATTTCTGTACCGGTTAACAAAGAAGAATTGCTATCTTTTCTTGGTATGATAGAGTTTTACAGTAAGTTCATTCCAGACTATGCTAGTAAAACCCACAGGTTGAGGAAGCTTACTGTAAAAAATGCGGTGTTTCTGTGGTCAGGTGAGTGTGAGAAGGAGTTCATCTCAATCAAGGAGGAGCTAAGTAAAGCACCTGCTCTTTATGCGTTTGTGCCTGGTGATCCTACTGTTATCATGACGGATGCTAGTGAAAAAGGGTTGGGTGCTGTGCTGCTTCAGAAGAAAAATGGTGTGGATTGTTTGATTGCTTGTGCCTCAAGGTGCCTTAGAGGGTCTGAAAGGAATTACTCGGTTATAGAGAAGGAGTCTCTAGCCATATTTTGGGCTTTAAGGAAGTTTAAGAACTTGGTGTGGGGAATGAAGGTCAGTGTTTTGTCGGATCATAAGCCGTTAAAGGAGGTGTTTTCTAAGAAAGGTCTTGACTCCATTTCATCTAGGATAAAGAAATGGATAATTTCTCTACAAGAATTCAATTTTGAAGTTGATTACATTCCAGGTGTTGTCAATAGGTCGGCAGACTGTCTTTCTAGGTTGGTTGATCTCAGTGGGAGCAATGAAGATGATGTTGCGGATGATAATGAGGTTGTTAATGTATGTGAGATCACGGATGGTACCGTCACTCAGGATGATTGGAATATGGAGATCAATAAGGATGAAGAAATTACAAGAGTAATTGAGATGTTGGAAGAATGTAAACGTTTGGAGAAACCATGGAGCTTGGTTTCTGATGAACTTTCTGTGGTTGATGGCATGCTTACTAGGGGCACGAGGTTGGTTCCGCCGTTGGGTATAAGAAAGAAGTTGCTTAATTTTGCCCATGTTGGTCATCTTGGAATTGTCAGGACCAAGGAACTGTTGAGGTTGCAGTTTTGGTGGCCTGGCATGGATATGGAGATAGAGAGGTTAGTTCGAGAGTGTCCTGAATGCTGTGCTAGTGACAAGATTTTGAAGACTAAACAAACCCCAATGGTGTGCAGGAAGTTACCTGATCATCCTTGGGACGAGGTTTCAATTGACATTGTTGGTCCATTGCATGGTGTATGTGATACATATTTGAGAGTGGTTTTGGATCTGTACTCCAGGTGGATAGAAGTAGGTGCTGTTAGAGATGTGCCCACTGTATGTTTTATTAGATTCTTGCAAGACATCTTCAAGAGGGAGAGTTTTCCTAACAGTATTCTTTCAGACAATGGACCACAGTTCACCTCGAATGAGTTTAAGAATTTTCTTGATAAATGTGGTATACATCATAAAAAGTGTGCGATATACCATCCTGAAACAAATGGAGCAATTGAAAGGGTCAATAAGACTCTTAAGGAAAGTATTCAGCAAGCGAGAGCTAGTGGTTTGAATTGGAAGGAATCACTTCAAGACAGAATTTTGGCTTACCGGGTGTCTCCTCATTCAACCACTGGGAGATCCCCCTTTGAACTTTTTAAAGGGAGAATTCCCAATACTTTATTATGTCCCGGTTGGATGCAATTGAACAAGGGCTTTGTTGATAATCAGGTAGGAAACTGAAGGGATAGAGAGATAGAGAAACAGTCTTTGAGGAAATTTTATGTTGATGGTAAGAAATGCGCCCAATTCCAAGTGGTGAAGGTTGGAGATTTAGTTAAGATAAGAGCTCCGGTGGGGTGCCAACCTTGGTCAAAATATACCAATGTAAGACCAGTGACTAAGGTTTTCAATAATGCTGTAGAAACGAGTGATGGGAGGATTTGGAACAAGAGTCGTATTGTAGTTGTGAATCCCATTGCTTCGTTCGATCAAGTGGGTAGCAACGGATTAATCTCTGGTTCTGGGTCCTCTGATTTCTTGTCTTCTGCTTCTGACCTGCCTAGTGTCTCGGGAGGTATTCGAGAAAGAAGTCAGAGTACGCAGACTTCCTGTATACATGAAGGACTATGTTAGGTCGTAGGTCAGTTATGGTAGGGTGTTGTGTGTTCATCCTAATCATATGTTGCTTGGTAGTTCTTACAGTAATATTCTACTGATCATCTTAGTCATATGTTGCATGGCAGTTCATGCTGTTATGTTCCACTGTTTTGATATTTCTTCTTGCTATGTAATTGCTTGCAATTTTGTTATTTTTGTTGTTGAGGGGGAAGATGTGTGGTAGTATACAGTAGATCGTTCTGGCCTGCAATACTAGGAGGTCGGAATGATCTGCTGGTTCTAACTTAGAATTGGAAGGGCGCTGATTTTTTTTTTTTTAAACAGACTTTATTAGGTCACAGAACAAAATGCAGTCAATCCCCGTCCCCAATACTCCGCCCTCCAGCCAAATCAGGACGTAGTGCAGTGACCGCCCCACCACTCTGACCACAACTGTACAACATTCACCCCAACAGTATCTGTGCTACAAGGTAGTGCATCCACAGGAGTAATCCACAGTGAGTGTGCGATAAAGCCAAAATACCCCCCGCCCCATCCCCCATCCCCCAGCAACCCCCCCAACGAACCCCCCCCACTCTACCCACCCACCCAAGCATGTCGCCAGTATCTATCAGAATTACATGTACATCAAAGCCTCACCCACCACTCGTCGGATCCGCCTCCCAGCAATCCCAACAGAGAGTGCCTCAAGAGCACAGGGGGAAGCCTGTTACAGGGCGCTCAAGGAACCGGGGTCCCATCATCCCCCACCGGATCTCCCCCATCTCCCACAGCCGAGCGTTTGAACAAGTCCAGGAGTGCCAACCATGCCCGGGCCCATTCGTGCGCTCTTTCATTTTCACTACGTCGAGCCAGACATAATCTATAAGTCCCCTCACTTCCCGCCCATTTCTCCATTTCCCTAACCCACCGTAAGAAATTAGGTCCCTGCCGCGCCTTCCAATGGGAAGTAATCTCCCGCTTGGCCAGGACCAGCCCCAGGTCAATAAACCTACTGGTGACCTTAGTCTTTGCAGTATGCGGAAATCCATGTAGCAAATTGGAAGGGCACTGATGTGAAGATTCTGAATGTGGGAGTTGGGATAGAGCTGTTGGTGGATGAGGTGCCAATAAACCTACTTACTTCTACATGCGGTCTGCTTCCTGTTTGTTCGAGTTCGTAAGGACACTACACAACCATGCACAATCTTCGTACATTATTTGCGGTCTTGCACCAACTAAAACCCACCTTATCAGCTGCGGCAGTCTTCTTTGATGCCGCGAAGGCCTTCGACTCTATACAATGGCTGTGTATGTTCACTGTGCTATCCCGAATGGGCATGCCAGTCTTCCTAAGGTGGATCCAGATATTATACACGGATCCTGTTGCCCGCTTACGAGTGAATGGCATAATTTCTGACCCAATACATATTTCTAAGGGGACAAGGGAGGGATGACCGCTCTCCCCGATTTTATTTGCCCCGGCGCTGGAACCCCTAGCTTGTATCATCAGACAAAAACAATCTGCAGCCCTTCGTTTTTACCAACGCCCCTAGGCCATATCACTAAATGCAGATGATATGGTGGTATATGTGCGTGAGCCAGGAGAGAACCTTGAGCCGACGATGCGGGAATACATTAAATTCAAATGGTACTCAGGCCTAAGTATTAACTGGTCCCAGTCGTTTTTCCACTGACCCGAGTCACAGCACCTCTTGAGTTAAGAGTTTCGACTAGAGTGGTACGTGGAGTCTACGAAAAATACGTGGGGATATGGTTACACCGGGACCCTGAGACTATCATTCGCCAAAACTATGGGGCTGCTATCTTGCAACTGCAAGACCAAGTGGCTCGCTGTATCCGACTTCCCTTCTTCTTGCCCGATACATTAGCTATTATGAAGATGGTAGTGCTGCCTAGATTTTTTTTATCTCTTCATAAATATTCCAATCCCACTGACACAGGCCTTTTTTTAAACTGTTGTAATCATGCATGACGACATTGGCATGGGCTGGTAAACAGCCTAAAGTCAGTTGGCGGACTCTCACATGACCCTACTCACAAGGAGGATTTGGTGCTCCCGATTTTCATCTATATGACCTATGTGCGCATGCCCATTTTGATCACTACTGGTATCACCTGCAACGCTACCTGCCACACAATGCTCTGGAACACGATGCAGCCCATCCAACCCCCCCTCAACGCTATCCTACCATATGTAACTACAACAAACACACTCAAAACTGCTAGCCCGATCAATAGCATGGCCAGAGCTTGGCAGAAACATGCCGCAAGTGCTTGTAAAACCCTGCTGTATGCACCAGTGTTGCCTCTATTGCATCACCCCTCCCTATCTGTTACTAGTGAGGCAGGAGCGCTGGCCACACTGCAGGAGGCTGGATTCCAGGTGATGGGAGATGCTTTCCCCGAAGGGTCTTATATCACGTTGACTGAATTTGAAGGAAACTGGACTTGCACCCCCCTACAGGGATTTGTGCATCATAGATTGAAAGTGGCAATGAAACAACTATACCCCTCCTTCCCGCAGGAGCCGCCTATACTGAGATCCTTACAGATCCTGCTCACATGCACAAACTGGAAAAAACGTATCGCCAAACTATATGACGCATCCCAGAACGAATGGGCAGGGTCTGTAGACGCTGCAAGGAATAAGAGGAACAAACTTTTAGACAGCCCGTTAATACAGGCAGATTGAGAATTCTGCTGTATTCTATTGGGAAAACTCACATCCAATTTCAATCTCAGAATTATACATTTTAAATATCTGCAACAAGCCTACTATTCCCCGCTTCAACTGAGTAAATTTGGACTGCAGGCAGAGGCTTCCTGCATGCGGTGTGGGGCTGCAGAGGCTGCTTTTTTATATTTTTATACTTGGTGTGGTCGTGTGGCCCGATGGCTCTGTACTGGATGCAGACTATAGCCACAATAGTTGAGGAACAGGTTGAATGCTCTCCCAAGGTATGTCTACTGGGCCTTGTCAAATCTCTCCAACCCACTAACCGTAAATAGGTAGCAGTAGCGCTGCTGTTGGCTAAACGTAGTGTGTCGATGTGCTGGGGCGGGAAGAGAACGCCAAAGCATACCGATTGGCTCCGAGATATGGCACATTGTAAAACACAATTAGACACATGAGGAGGAGCTACTGCCGCCTTCACGAGCGAAAGACTTCTGGGGTTCATATGTGTCTTATTTATTGTCTAAAGATACTTCTTGATGTACTTCCCTGAGGTTCCAATGCTAATGTGTGGTGGGGTGGTGATGGGGAGGGAGACGAGAGATCATACTGTATTATTATTGTGCTAATATTCCGGAGTCTCATGTTGGCTTGGTTTATACGAATTTATGGAAATCAAAAAAAATAGCAACCCAATTTAGAAAAATTGGGTATATTTAGAGAATACAACGGCACCAAAACAAAATAAATCCCATCAGTAAAACTGGAGTTATGAATTTTTTTAAGTTATTAGTACAAAATAGCACCTAAAAGAGGAAATCGCCAACCACCGGTATCTGGTCACGCAAGACCGGGGCAAAGACAAAAGTTAAGGCTGACAGCAATCGGGCGTGGGTCTTATTCATGAGGTGGATTTGGCCCGGTTTCAGCTAACCTTTGGACTTACATGAAAATTGGAGGAGAAGTTCCTGAGAACGTAGAATGTAGTGGGGCAAGGCAAGGGAGCGCACGGTGTCTGAGGAGAAGGAGTAATTATCAGGGAGCCGCTGGAAGGAGTTGCGGTGAAGATTTTTTCCTTTGGACTTAGTCACTTTTTTGGAAGATGAAAATCTCCAGCGGGACAAAGTTGCAGTCTGTAGCCAGCAAGGGCTCCATGAGCTACTGCTGAACAGAATTTGCATGTGCAGAGAAGAACGTAGCGGGAGTTACCATAAAGTCAGGACGATCAGTAATGCATCTTGAGCGGATATGGGGCGGCACCCCTTGGGGGGTTCAGACTTATTCCAGCAGAGCCAGGTACAAAATTCAAGGTCTCTGGAGCATATGAATGAAGAAATGAAATGCATTTGTTACAGTGCTACAGCTACTCAGAAGAGTGTCCCGGCGCTGACCGAAACAGGGGAGAACTATAATACGCTGCTAGGTTTTGAAAAGCCACGTTTTCAGGTGTTTCTTGTAGACTGAAATATTTGAAATGGACCGTAGAGCGGCCAGGAGCCTATGTCCCTGTAGCTCACAAAGGAGGCCTGCTAGCTAGCCCCTGGAGTCACTACTGGCTTGTGTTCATTGAGATGACCCAGTTCTTCATCAAGCAGCAAGGCAGGCCTTCAAGTAGCAGAGAAGCTCTCTGCGGGCCCTGGCAGTCCATATGAAGCCTTCAACAGGTCCAGAAGTGTACTGATGTGGGGTTCTGCGGGTCCAATATTTATACCTAGTGCCAGTCTTTGAAGTGGGGGGACATCCTGGGCTACCGCCACATTTGATTCTGGAAAGTTCATCCCTTCCCCTGTAAAGCTGCAAGAAGTCAGGGGTGACAAAAAATAGTGTCAGGCTTCTTGGTGTGTACGGGAGGCAAGTCCTTTGTAGAGTAAGTGGGGCAGGGAGCAGCTCTGCCCCTCCCTATACCCAGTCCCCATAGTCTCACTGTCGGACAGGAATACACAAATCCCAACATCAGGGCGATTCCCAGTCATGTTTCTCAGGACACTAGCAAAGGCACAAGAATGGTTAGGGCAGGGGTGCATCGCCAACCCCGATGCCAAAATGGTGCCTCCTGAATATTTGGAAAGAATCAAATATCACATCAATGGGGAAAATTTGGATGATGTTAGGGCTGATTGTGGCCAAACGCAATATAGCTTTGAATTGGGGAGCTGCAGTGATCCGAGCCTTAATGACTGGGAAAATGACATTTGACACAATCACATGGTGGCAGAAAAAACTGTTTACACCAACGGAGGTTTCCCTAGCAAATGGGTTAAGGTTTGGGGTAAATGGAATGACGCACGTGGGGGGCTGTGTACCCCACCATCACAACAGAGGGGCCACAATCGAATAGCTGAGCCGGAAGAACGAAAAGAGCCTTCCTACGTGAATATTGCTGTGTTGCCTAACTGAAATGACACTCAACTGCTTTTGATTTTCCTCGGTGCTGTATGTATTGTTTTGTTGTACATTCTTGTTTTCTTTCCTTCCCTTTGTTTCCCTTCCGTAAACAAAACGATTATTGAAAAAAAGGAATGGTTAAGGAAGGAAATAGCCAACTGTCCAAAAGTGACATTTTCAGAATTGTGACTTGAAACCGGACTTTACCATTAAAGAGGGTTTTAAATTCCAATTCATTTGAGTTCAAACATGACATGTCTACCTGCTCCCAATCAAGCACTAGCACTCATTAAATACAATACGGTAACCCAATGCTATCCAATCGGAGACATCGGCCTTACAGTAGTGAAAAGCAAATTTAGGAGTTCACCACCAGGACTTGTAAAGCTTAAATCAATATACCCTGCTTTTTAAATACAGTGCACCCTGCCCTATGGGCCTTTAGGGCCTACTTTGGGGGAGGTGGGGGGGAGGGACTTATATGCATTAAAAAGGAAGGTTTAGATCTGGCAAAAGGTCTATTTGGCAAGGTCGAATTGGCAGTTTAACACTACACTACAGGCTGCAATGGCACTTTAGTGAGTGGCACAATGAGTTCTGCAGGCCCACTGGTACAGAATTTAATTTACAGACTCGCGGGTCATGTAGTGGGGGGTGAATGAAAAATGTTTAGGATAAAACACCACCAAGGATGTCAGGTCTAACAGTTGAAAACCTTGCACACCGACCAGAATTGCGTGGAGCTCCGAGTACTTCCTTGAGTCACTCATTATCTCAATGAGAAATTAGCCATTTAAACCACACTTTAATTTATTATGACAAACATCTGCAATTTTACTTCAAGTTGAACAAGGTTTTTGGTGCATTAGCCATCCTAGTGTGATTTATACAAGGATGCTTACTGTAAACTATCACCTTTTTTTTGGAAGTGCTACATAATGGGATAGCTATTATATGAAATACTTCCACAGTGCCTTCAGATTCAAAAACTACTACCTTGGTCTCCCATCCTCCCTTCACCATGTTTCATTTTCTGTTTTAAAAAATAATTTATGGTACGAAAGCATACATTTACTGTGATTATATCTTAAAATTTAAATATTTAACCATTAACTACAACTGAATCAATATGTCCTAATTTTTTGTCTTGAATGAACTATTCATAGGACCCAGACTGGCAGGGTCAGACTGGGAAAGAAATTAGGCCCAGGCCCCCAAATAAAAGGGGACCCGAGTCCGAAATCAGATTGGTAAAAAGTGACACAAATTTGCAATTCAGGGCAGTTTTAAAGTTATAAAGACACACTGTATAGGTATTTTGCAAGTTATAGGATATTGTACAAATGTGCCCTATCTGCAGGCAAGGTTTCTGGTAATATCAGAGAAATCAGCAATAAAAAATAGTCCACCAGACCATAAAATCAACCCACACACAGCAAAAATAAACAGCCCATCACTGATTTGTCAGACCAGCCCTATAAGACAGCCCAACCCTGCAGATTATGAGCCAAAAGCAGCCTGGAAAAAATGTTCAAATCAGTAGCATGTTTGCTTTTTTAGGTCTGGCCTTTAAGCAAGCTTTAGCTGTCTTGTCAGGCTACTGTTATTTTCAAGAAATTTACACTTTTGGTTAGGAGGCTTTATCCGAAGTCATTTAAATTATCATCCCCATTATGCTTCTGCCCACCACAGTGCTTATTTTTGAGCTGGTGGTTTTCGGTGGTCAGCACCGGCACTTAATCGACAACACCTGCGCTTTTCATGAGCACCAGTTTAGCACACATTCACACTCATTTATGGTAGGCATGGTAAGATTTAGTGATTTGTCCAGAATGTTGAGGATTGTGGATGATGAGCGAACGACGAGACTCTAACCTGGTTCTCCAGCTCCAAAGTCGGCAGCTCTGGCCATTACGCGACATCCTCTCCCCACTTTTATGGTTAGTAGTTGGTTCTGATTTAGAAGGCGCCAGCAGGAGAAATGAGCTGGTGCAAGCTGCCTCCTGACGAGAGCCCCGGCACTTATTAGCCACAGCATACAGCAAATGGTCATCCTATTTACACAGAGGCTCCATTCACTTGGAGTAACTGCACAAAGCCTATTTGCATTGTTCACATCTGCTTGAAAGTAATTCCTTTCTTTTCAACATTTGCATTTTTTTCGTATTTATTTTTTATATTAACTTAAATGCTGGCTATTTATTTTGCACACACTCATTTTTACGTCATACGTAAGCGTACGACCTCTTGTATACTTTTGTATACATCTCTGTGGACCTAAAGCCATTCCCCTGCTTCTCATTTGTTGGTTTCAATGTCCTTTAAAAATCCTTGCTCCTCCAAGGAGCAGGGACTAAGTTCAATATCATTACGCTTTGTGGCCATCTGTTTGTGGAGGGACTATTTTATTATTTTTTCCACCTCGGTTACACTGTGGGTGCACAGGCCTGTAGCTGTTTACATTTTATTGCAGCATTCATCCCTCCCAGTTCCTTCCATGTGGGTGACATTCTACTGTATTCTCTCCGAAGGCAGCTTCCAGGCTGGCTTGTTTACAGTTTGCTGGTAAAATGTGGAGTTAATGGG
The DNA here is from genome assembly GCF_964204655.1 of Triturus cristatus. Lineage (NCBI taxonomy): Eukaryota > Metazoa > Chordata > Amphibia > Caudata > Salamandridae > Triturus > Triturus cristatus. The sequence continues at coordinate 679,036,120 of NC_140585.1, read as the reverse complement.
ACAGTTTATTTTCTGCTGTGGAGGCTCAGCCTTTATGCTCTGTCGTGTTTATAGCTCAGGATTTGAATGAGGTCCTATTATCGGGCAGAGGGCTTGCTGAGCCATATATTGATTTATTCAGTGATTCTTTTTTAAGAAATACTTACACTGACCGTGATTGTTTTTTATGTGCGCGGGGGAAGTGGGCAATCTAGTGCAACTGTATCCGAAGCGGCTCGCTGAGTCAGAGGTTTGCTTACTAAGGAAGTCGCTTTCTGATGCATTCTTTCTTAGAGGAAGTTTGTTGTTTTTGGTGCGTGGCGGGAAACTGCGGTCCAGTACGTCTGTTGTGAGAAAGGGCTCGCTGAGTCAAGGGTTTGTTTACTTAGCGCGTCATTTCAAAGAATGCTTTTTCCTGTGAGAGCACGTTAATTTTTGTCACGTGCAGCTTACAGAGGCAGTTCTGCTGTCTGCATGTGTATCTGGTTCTGCTCTTCTAGAAAAGGGCACACAGTTGCATGTGCTTCTACAGAAGCATAAACTTGTCATTCTGGAGTGGCCACAAAAACAAGTTAGTTAGTTAGATGCAAGCTATTGGCTTTGCAAATGTAAAGGTAATATGGCAGACAAACCACTTTTTTTCTATTTATTCACTTTTGTAACAATGGCGGCACACTGTGCGGCGTGCTGCCATTACTACAAAAGTCAATAAATAAAGTATTACTTTTCCATTTGAAAAGCCAATAGCTCTGCATTTAACTGATGCAAGACCTATTGCATTGCAAATGATTGTTAAAATGTATGTTAGAAAGTGTTTAAGTACTATTGTAGCTTAGCTGCCTTTGATTTCAGTACTTGGTTAGGTGGTGATTTATTCTTGCCGCCTTCGAAAATAATAACAACAACCATAATACAAATAATAACAATACTGAAAATGATAATTTTAATGGTGGTAATAATAATAATATGGCAGGTGCAGCTGAAAGGTTTATTGTTTAATAAACATCACTAGTAAAACAGATAAATCAGTTAATGTTTTTATTTTTTTATTGTAAGCATACAGTGGGCACGTTTCAGTGGTAGATTATTTTCATTCTGTTTTTGTTGCATGTGCTTGCAATAAAAAACATACCATGCACTGGCCTGCCAAGGCCAAACCTATTGGCTCTGCCAATGCTTTTTATATTATGACATCCTTCTGCATACAAATACAAGTGTCAAAGCAGAATTGAAATCAGCATCCTTTTACAAAACCATTTTGAACATTCCCAGAAAAAATCATAAACATGTATGCATGTATATGATAATATGATATCTCTAAAGCTTGAACCTAGCCAAAGGGTAGCAGAGCGCTGTGCATGGCCAAAGACAAGCATAAAGTCAGTGACTGAATGGAGAGGAATGTTTGGATTTATGGGGGGTTGTTACTTAGAGGTGTTCAGTCATAATCCTCAGGTGGTAGTTTTGCCCCACTTGCTCCTCAGCCAAGCACATGCATTAAGTATCCAAATATAGGAAAACTGGAGAGGAGGAAGATGAAAGAAAACCAGAAAACGTGCTACTAATAATAAATAGAAGTCGTTTCCTTACATGTAACCACTGGGCCCAAAGTTCTTCAAAAACAAATCCACTTATCGGCATCCTGGTTACCTTTCTCAATAGAATAGTACTCTCTAAAACAATTCTACCAGTGCTCTGGGGTAGGCGAAGAGGGTTTCAATTGAGAGTAATTTCATTATTTAACTTTTTCAGTAATGTCATCTGCAACAAAATGGAAATACAAATTTACAATATGCCATGTAAACCTAAGTGGTCTGGAAAATTGTTAAGGGCCAGATACACAATTGTATTTTTTTTATTGTAAACATCTGATTTCGGCCGAAAAGACCTTTCATGCCTCTCAGCAATTTACAAAATGATTCCAGGTAGGCATAAATGGGTCTACTCGTGCAGATTTCTCTGCCACAAGTGCAGAGACAACTGCAGTAGTACATCCAATGCAAGGAGAGCAAGTGAGCATTATTAGGCGTGGTTTGCCCTGTAAGTTTGTACATGCCCAAAAACATGTACGAATGTGTACCTTAACAAAGTTAGAATCCAACCCCAGCCCACCCTGCAAATGGTCTGAATTTTAAGCTTTCAGGGTGCGAAGATCACTGGTAGAATTTCACGGGGTGTAGAGGTATGTATTGATTCACGAGGAAAAAAATGTTAACAGTAGGAAAAACAAAATGTACGTTGGGACAGCAGGCTCCCTTCTCCGTGCTTAAATCTACTGTATGCATTTTTCTGCACAGGGTATTAACAGCCTGTGCGAAATGTCACGACATTCCCAGCAGTACAACTTGAAACCTACGCTTAGAAACCTATGTCTGGTGGAGGATTCCAGGCACAGGAATGTGTCTAAATTGTTCAAAAAAGCCCATGAAAGTATGTTCAGGCAGAGAGGTAAAATCTCCACCAGCATTTTTTTTTTTTCATGAATTGGCCCCGACGAATTTATGACAAGTTGCTATGAACTATTTTCAGATGACCAGGATTTCCATGTGACTATTAGTGATAATAGGCTTTTCTTTATGGCAAATCACACAATTGATTTTACACCTTTCTAGTTTTGTAAACAGTTGTAGATAATTATTCTCCAAATTATAACAGACTGTTATGAATCTCTGTAATCTGTTTCTATTATTTATTCATAATACAAAGAATCAATATGGAGATTGGATGTGTTTATTTTTGCATGCTGCGTGTGAATCAAATTTTCAATTCTAAGTACTTGGCTTAAACGAGGGTGTTAAATTCAGCGTTTACAGTCTTCTAGCTATTTTTCTGCAAAGAAACATTTTTATAAGTAAAGGCTGGCTTGTAATCTGAACTGTCGTCGGGGCATTTCTGTCTGCTAATGAAGGCATCTGGCTTAATTCAACGCAACAATATGCTATTCCGTGTGTTACGTGAGAGTCGCACTGGATTGAGACTGCATTATCTCATGCAAATAGACACAAAGAACAGATTCTTAAAATGCTATGATTTCGAAATGGTCTTCCTACTTTAAAAAAACCCTGCAAAATAACGTTTAATTAACTGAAATGGTTTAACCACCACGAGTAACTGTTTTGATTTAAAAAAAAAAAAAAGCCTTTCCTGAGAGCCTTACTCACACCGTAGGTGATGCTCCTGAATTTCCAGGCATATGAAACACACTTTGTTTTGGAGCTTTGCGAAATCAACTATATGAAAAAAACATGGCCAAAAAACATATGCTCATAAACAACTGAACTTGAAATCTTCACAATATTTGGTACCTTTCAAAAAACGTTATAAGCATACACATTCTCTACGAAAAAGAAAATGTTATCCTACTCGTGGTCAATTTGTTTAGAAAGACCAACAGTCCAAATCCAAATAGCATTACAGCAGTCTTCTTCATTTTTCCTGTACTCCAAAATGTCTGTTTTTGGAGAGGTGGGACACGGCAAGGAACATTCTGTTGACCATCCTGCAACTAGAAAAATAAACACAGAGTTTCACTAAAAGTTAAGATATTGCAACTTTTATTTAGTGCTCACTGTACAAAACGTCCTACTTGTATACACATTAACATATTGCTGAAATCATGCAATCTTCACCGAAAAGTCTTTCCTACAAAAAATATATGGACTAAACAACGAGAAGTTCACACACATCTTTGAGGCCTAGTCACAAAGGTATTTTAGAGTACATAAAGTAGTAATAATGTAGCATATTCTCTTTCGAGCCCTTGTGCATTTGACCCAAAACATCTGAAAATGGAAATAACCTGGTCATATTCGGGGGAAATGCACATTCAGTTAGCTCATGTTACTGATGGAGAGTTTGATTCACAAAGGCATGTAAGAGTAAGTAAAAGAGTATTGCTGTAGGAATATTTCCCATATTCATAAATGCTTTTGTGACTCAACCTCTTTAGGCGTTTATAATCCTCAAGTTTTATTCGCACTATGACTTTTAATCAAAAGTGAAAACACTGTTTAACATTTTCCCAAAGATCGGAGGGGATTGTGATTTGAATACACATAATACAGGGTTAGAAAAACTTAAACACGCTCGGAAGAATGATAGATTTAATATCAGCCACGGTAATTGATCAGGCTCACATGCCACTCCATTTTTAGGTCGAGCCTAGACAGCATTTGCGCTGTCGCCTAGCAACCTGTTGTATATGGTTTGTGGAGTTAAACTACGGCCATTGTTTGGCATTGCTTTTTATTTGTTTGTGCCAGTGTCCTTCAGAAATTCTTGCTTGCTACTTGCCAAACCTTCCTCTTTTTCCTCCTTTGACTTTCTGCTTTCCTGTTCCCTGACCAAGGCCGGACTGGGAACTGAAAGCAGCCCTGGCAAATTTTGGCAGACCAGCCCCCGTTCGGCGCATAGCGAGCGAGCGCAGCGAGCAAGCCCGACCACTACTAGGTGGGGTTTGGAAAAAGACAGACCAAAATGGTGAATTTTACAGCATATTTTTCATTACATATTCAATTGTATCAACTTTCAAAGCACAGTAAAGAGGGGGTTTGAGGGGTTCTCCCCCAAGGAAATTTTGGAGACAGGCCAAAACAAAGCATTTTTCAACACATTTTTCATTACATATTATATTGTATTAACCTTTAAAGCATAGTAAATGATTACCTTATGGAGCTCACGCTGTCACACAGACATGTGATGTCACACTTGAGCACACAGGCCACTGAGTCCAGAAACTGTGGAAATGTCACACATAAGCATCTGATTACTAGCACCTAGGGCACAGAGGCCAGAAACTATGGAAACGTCACACCCAGACCCAGGCCTGGTCACACCAAGCCAGAAAGCATGGAAACGTCACACATAAGCACCCAGGCCAGTAAGCATGGAAATGACACACATGAGCCTCCAGGTCACTGAGGCCAGAAATTATGGAAATAGCACACGTAAGCACCCAGGTCAGAAAGCATGGAAACGTCTCACATGGCACCCTGGCCAGAAAGCATGAAAAATTCACACAAAGGCACCCAGGCCAGTGGCACTGGAACACTTTTCAGCGTGTGGGTGCTGCCATCAATAGTACATCACTGAAGACAGAGGATTGTGAAAAATTCAAGAATCATACAAAGAAAAAGGGTAGCAATTGAGCCTCGCCTATTCCGGGACATATAAAACTATATGCCAAACCATTTAAATACACTGCAGTCTGCATACTGCACCCTGCCTTATGGAAAGGGCTTGCACTAGTGATGACATCCTGGTGACATATGTAGTATATGGAAATATTTTTAGGCCTGGCAAAAGGTTCCTTTTGCCAAGTCAAAATGGCAGTTTTACAACTGCACAGGCAGACTGCAATGGCAGGCCCTGGCCTTGACACATGTTTAAATAGGCTACTTAAGTGGGTGGCACAATAAGTGTTGAAGGCCGAGTAGCAGCATTTAATTTGCAGCCCCTGGGTACACGTAAAACCACATTTCTAGGGACTTACAAGTGAATTCAATTTTCCAATTTAGTGTAAGCCAATTTTACCATGTTTAAAGGAAAGAGCGCAAGCACTTTAGCACTGGTTAGCTTTGGTAATGTGCCCTAAGAGCCAACAAAAATGGTCTAGTGCTACAGCTCACCATCCTTGAAGAGCATCTCCCCATGAAGTCCCAGTATCATTTTGAATGTTTAACACAGGAGAGAGTTTACAGCTGCATGGACCCAAATCATTTCTTAGGCCAAACACCCTATGTCCTTCCAACCTGTCAATCACGCATAAATACAGTACTCCTCCTTCTGCTTGATGTATTAAGAAGTACTACCCAGTGCCTTCCAGGGCCACAGATGCAGGGAATCCTTGGTAAAAGTAATGCATTCCACCTGCTACAGTTGGTAGACTACTGTGTACATCCTTTGCAGTGCATTATTTGTTAAAAATCATAAATAATGCAGGGGTTTAAAGGCTTTCTTTGGAATCTCTCACGCGTGCTTCTAAGTGAGGGGTTGCTGAGCACGAGTCTGCCTAGTTTTGATGATACCTTATGTCTCTTTTTTCCAACACACTGCACTTCCTGTGCCACTGTTTTCCTGCGTTTCTCTTCCAACCCTTTTCCGACTTACTGGGTCAAAGTCTGACGGAGAAAAACAAGTTCTGATTTCCAAAAGGCATGTGCCGATACCCACTACCTGCAACCACCGGAACAAAATAAACAATTCTGTGGCAACACCGACACTGAGTTCCTATCGATTATCCTACCAAATCATCATAAGATGCTCATGGTGTAAATATGGAAGCCATCTTTAATGAGACTTACCCGTCCTATATTATATGCCACACCTACACGATATGGACGTTTGCACCACAGCGTGTAATACAGAAATGCTGTGTTATTGATTTCAAGTTGGGGCTCCTGGCTGATGAGGTCTCAAACAACATTTACATTTTAAATTACAATAAGGCAGTGGGGGTTGATGGGCATCGGCCATATACCAATGCGCAGAACCGGGTCATTCTGGGGGCTACCCACATCAGTTTGTGGACAAAAGTGGTACGCTTTTCAGATTAGAAAGGCTCCCCATGGTGGTGGCATCTGGTGAGAACATGCAATGTTGAAATAGATACACACTTCATTAAAGTGATTACCATTTACCCCAGCTCAGTTGTTTACATCGCTTGTGAGTCCAATTGAAATTTTAATAGCTGTGTGTGAATTGAAACGTTATATTGTTTTCGTTATTTATTTTGGGTAATATTAGGCAAATTAAGGATACATACTTTTGTTCCCGCCCTTGTTAGCTCATGTGCAGTCTCTCATTAATAGAATAAATGTTCGAAGTGACCTGACGGGGTGCCCCTTTCTCGTGAGTCCGTTTCTGACACTAGAAGAATCAAGATACTAGTCTCCAGACTAGTTGCTTCATTCTGCACCCAACCATCACTCAACTTTACATGTGCCCAGCGGAGTCCAAGATTTACATATTGACATGTGGAGCCCAGAATTTAAAGAAATACCGCAATGGAAATGTGAAAGATTATGAGTGCAAATTATGCTTATGTACTGACTAGTGTGTGCCAACTGTGTTTATATAAAATGTATAGGACCTTGTGAGGGGTTCCGAATTTTGGATGTGGGGTGAACATTATTCCCGTATGAGCACCAGTGGGATTATTTCGAATTTCGACATATTTTGTTGACTATCAGGTGAGCGCTGAGCGCTATGTTATTTTACCCCTCTTGTTGATTGATCTTTATCTAGCTTGCAGCCTAAGTAATATGGACTAAAGAGGCAGCAAGCGCCATATTAATGCTGTGTATTCTGTTCGCTCTGGCTGATAATGAAGAAGAGAGACAGTTATTCCTCGAGGTTGCAAGTCGCACTCAGACTTAGCTGGGCAGGTTCCGCAACCCCCAGGTAGCTGCCAGAGGTGGCAGAGGGTCACCAGAGCTGAGTGGTATGCCAGAAACAATCAATGCAGAGACCAGACACCACCTGCTCCACTCCACGCCACCCTGGCTCTCCACACAATAATAATTAAGCTATTGATATTGCGCCTGCGTGTTGGGGCATTGACCCGTATATTAGCATGCACTGTGCACTCACCGGACTCCAGGCTGATAGGACTAGAAGCTTGTGCACACCAATAAAGACCACACCTTGCTGATAAGGATGTTTTGCGGGTATCATTCAAAGTCTGTGGCAGCAATATGGAGCGGTATGTTTGTTCACAAGACACCACATTCCACACTACCCCGCTTCTCTGGCGCCACCGCCCAGGGCCCAAAGGATAATCCCCAGGCCACCGAGAACAAACGCTGTGGGCCAGAGCCAAGAATCGAGAGCCCACGACGGGGCCAGGCACCAAGGTCGATTCCAGTGTGCCCAAGAGCCAACAAACAACAGAAGGTCGGGGGTCACTGGGGGCTGCTGGGCGCCACTACCACAAATCAGCTACTGAGCTGGTACCGATGCGGGTGCCAAACAGCCAACAAACACCAAAAGGCAGGGGACCGCTCGGGCCATGGAGTCATCAGACTCCAGCGTGCAAATTCAAACATTCTTTTTATTTTAAAAACATTACCATCTCAATGACAAAGGAAACGTTGGCAAGGGGATGATGTAAGATGTTTTAAAGGCAGTTATAAAGGCCACACTTATTAAAGAAGTGAGGGAAACCATGCTTGCCAGTTTAGTGTAGTAACTAAAAGAGGTATAAAACTGATATAAACCTAATTCTTGTAGGGATCTGTGATTACAGATTTAAGGAACATAGGGCCAAATTAAAACAATTGAGAAAGACATGGCACACATCACTCTAACCAAGCCTGCCCAGAGACCAGTGGGCCGCGATTAAAGACAACGAAGCAGCCTGCCGTTCTCCCGACGACGCCCGCCCACCCTAGTGCCCACTGCCCTGTCTGCTCATGATGATGATGACTGGAGTGGATGGACAAACTCACCTGCTGCAGGCAGTAGACACTGGACAGGGAGGCTCGCTCGCTAGAATTACATTACTGCTGCACGGTCAGGCCTCCTCTGCCTCTCTGTCTCGGTCAGGTCAGGTGTCAGGTCTCTGGGATGCAGGCACAGGGCAGTCACGAGCACTTTTAATTGCGTGTGCCCAAATTCGCATGCGGCATGACAATGGTCACCCTGCCCACCACCAGCCCCACCCTAAGGCGCGCAGACGCGGCAGTCGGCGGCGGAGGCGACGTCATCTGCGCGCTGCGCGCCCAGGCCTGTGCGCACCTCCTCCCCCTGATTATTAAATCTTAATATCCCAGGCCTGTTAAAAAATCCCTGGTGGTGGCAGCCTCAGGCTGCAAAGTGCACAGTCTGTCTGCACTGCACCAAACCCCTTAAATGTTCCGCGGAGCGGAGACATGGACAGAGGAGTACTCTACTCTCTCTGACTAACGTCACGGGATGAAAATTCCCCCAACAACAAAACTGTGAGAAAACCGGCCCCACCCCATCCAGCCTACCGGGGAATTTCCCGGTGCCTGGACTGACCAGTCCGGCCCTGTCCCTGACCTGTCAAGTTATTTTTCTAGGGGGCTGAATTCTTAATTTAACTTTCCGCTTTCCTACCACGGAGCACCGGCCAAGTACTGTCTCCTTACGCTTTTGGTCTTTATGTGCTGCTCTAGAGACTACTTTGTTTTTCAGTGCGCGGCTGCCTGCATTCCTGAGATAACAGCAGCAACTAGGATGCCAGGTGCATGTGAGCGCCCTTCTCGTGTCTTCGGTACCATGCATGTTCAGCTGCAGCATCCGTCTTTTTTTAAAATGGTTTCCTGCTCGTCGACATTCAGTATTTTCTATTCTTATAATGAATATGCCAACTGCACTTAGGACTTTGCTGCTCCTTCCCTATATTCAAATTAATTATTACATTTTTTTTTTTTAGATAATAGTACATTTCAATACGGCCAAAGGAGTTGGAAGTCATACGTCAATTTTCGTTTCGTTATAGCGCCCCCTCTTCACAGCCTTTCTTTTGTATCTAGGACTAAAGCCATCCAAGGATGTCCATCCAACTGCGGAGGATGCGTATTGTCTGGCTACTCATCTGATTGTGATTGGTGAGAGTCCAGATGGAGCCATGAGCAAACCAATCACCAACCACCGGGAGCCACTGTTTGAGATTAGGGGTGGACGAGGAAGCGTTGCATGGCCCTGGTAGGCAGTTAAGCTACATTTGTCAGTGTGTGCTGCACTCAGTCTCAGTTTCTTCTACCCACCCACAGCACCACTACGTCCCTTTGGACACACAGACATTTAGGGACACTACTTCAACATGGCAACAACGCAACTTCTGTTCAGTAGGACTGCACTCCCAGCACCAGGCACTCAAGACCAGGAGGAGCACGACCTCTGGGACTTCAAATCCCACCTTTCCCTGCACCGGAGCGCCTCTACAAATTACTGTCATGTTCCCTCGCGCTCCCCGCCAGCGGACCGGAAGCAGGGTAGTCTCCCCTCGCAACGAGACTCCTCCCATCTGTTTACCCCTGGCAGGTTGCAGTCTAGTCGTTCGACGGCACGTAACTGACGCCGCCGGCCGGCCGACACTTCCGGCTGCATTGGCATATCAAGGCAGAAGACAACAGCCTCGGCGCTTCGGATTCCGTAACAGAGCTTCGCAGGCACGCAGGAGCGTAGCGAAGGCTCTACCAGCAACCGGACAGTCGGTCCGGACCGCGCAAGGGCGCCTAAAGATTCCTTTCGGTGACTCGTGCGGAGGCACGGAGTCACATTTCCTTTGGTCCCCCAACGCAGCGCAGGAGCGCTTTACCTTTACTTGGGCAACTCGTACGACGGCACGGAGTCGCCTTCACTTGTTTTCCCCCATGCAGCGCAGTAGCGCTTTATCTTTGCTTCGATGACTCGTGCGACGGCACGGAGTCGCCATTACTTTGTTTCCCCCATGCAGCGCAGGAGCGCTTTACCTTTACTTGGGCAACTCATGCGACGGCACGGAGCCGCCATTACTTTGTTTCCCCCACGCAGCGCAGTAGCGCTTTATCTTTGCTTCGACGACACGTGCGACGGCACGGAGTCGCCATTACTTTGTTTCCCCCACGCAGCGCAGGAGCGCTTTACCTTTACTTGGGCAACTCGTGCGACGGCACGGAGCCACCATTACTTTGTTTCCTCCACGCAGCGCAGTAGCGCTTTATCTTTGCTTCGACGACTCGTGCGACGGCATGGAGTCGCCATCACCTTGCCCTTCCTTTGACGATCCACGCAACTACACGTACATCGCGGCTGTCATATCCAGCATTTCCACAACGCGTGAACGCCTTTCTCTCAGGTAATCAAGTAGGGATTCATGCTCCACATTCTCTGTGTCTATCCACTGTGATCATTGTATGTGCCTGTTCCCTCTACAACCGGCACAGTAGTTGCACCTGTCTCCTCTCTTGCCATTAGGTAGCGTGGACTCCCACACAGCCTCAGAAAACCACGAAGGGTGCCCCATCACAACATCCGCTATCTCGCTCTCACCCCCTTCTTGGCAGCCTCCCCCGGTTCCCTCCTTGACCTGGTTAGTGTATTTGGTCCTTCCAGTAGGAGAAGGGCGCAGGAGGGGGTTGTCCATGTCATCCCCGTGGGATCCCTCCACAAACACAAGGTAAGAATTGTGGGGATCTGACAATTACATGCTGGCCTTCAGCGTGTTTCGCAGCAGCCCCGCACTCTCAGCACCAGGCACTCAAGACTGGGAGGACCACGACCTCTGGGACCTCAAATCCCACCTTTTCCTGCGCCGGAGCGCCTTTAAAAATCATACGCCGGCCCGCAGTGCAGGACGCACGTGGGGAAGCACCCGGGCCAAGGGCAGGCCAGTCCGTACCCGCTGGAGCCCGGAGGAGGCTGGGCTGGCCCCCCCCTCTAACATTTGGGACAACGGAGTGAGAACTCTCAACTTTCAGGTACAGTGTCATTGTTATTTTAATCGATTATTAATATTCCCCCTAGGCGCCTAATTAAGACGTTTAGATATCTATAATGAGCAAGCACAAGGGCCATCCCAACCGCACTGGAGTAGCGGGAACAGTGGACACTTTTATTACATGGGCAGAATCAATGTTCAGCCACAAGATTGAGCTAACAGAGCGGGGGCTCTCACTAGATCCACTCACTTTGCAGAGACGCTCATCACTAGGCACTTACAATCTGGGCAGTATCCCGCAAATTACTCGGCCTAGCACCGCGCAAAGCCAGTCCTTGCTTCACCCTGCATCAGATATGGACGCCTCCATCCCCTTTGATATTCCAAATGGGCCCAGTATAGGAATGAGGGGCAGGGTTTCTAAGTCTCACAATGATGATCTCATGAGCGAACCACCAGTAAAGCGAAGGAGGGGTGCGGGCCACAAAAACTTAAATCAACGAAAGCGTCTCGATCTGCTAAATCTAAAGGGCACAGTAAATCTGAACAGGGGCTAATTCCTGCCTCATTGATTACTGACACGGCAATGTTGCCCTCCCAGATGGGTGGAGAGGACTTTTTGGAAAAGAATGGAGACCCTTGTCATGGTGTTACTAAGCCCTCTGCACCTTAAGCTATTACAAATTGAAGAGAGACTAGTCAAACTAGAGGGCCTGGGTACACCAAGTCACACCCACACAATATACTCCTACGTGGGAATGGAAGCCTTCTTCAAAAGACTTATTGTGAGACGGAGGAGGGCTTAAGAATACCGATGACTGCAGGAGATCATCCATCTCAGCCACCCCAACAGGAACATTGTCAAAACAAGAACTTGAGTACTCTTGCTCCAGCTCTTCACCCGCAGGGGCAAACCAGCACAATGCAGAGGACTGGCAACCCTTCTAACTCGAGGGACCTTTACCCACTCCCCTCTTCCTTCCAAGCAATGCCTCAGATGGGTTGTTAAGTAATTTACAGACAGCTAAAATAGCGGGCGGCAATGTTGACATCCTTAAACAGGGGAAAAATACAGAGGGGAACGCCCATACCAGGTCCAAATCGCTGCATTTACAACCTTCAGCGGCACCCCTTGTATTGATTCTTTGAAATGTTCCCACATTGAGGGAGGGCCAGTTTGAATCTACGATTTTCATTGGCTGACTGCCCACACCACAGGCCTCATTAGGGGGAATCACGGCTTGCCAGTCAAATCATCATGGCAAGAAGGGTAAGGTGGGTGGGACCGACTCAAAAAAAAAACATGGAAGGCGATTGTGTGGTACTCAATTTTATTAATCCATCAATATAGAGATTGCTTCTATTTCAAAACACAGAGCTCCATCTAGGGGTACCCAGATCTTAGCATTCCCTCTTAGTAATTTATATACCCCTCTCCCTCAATTGGGTTTGGAACCAATACGGTATCACCCTTCTGGAAAACCCGGGTCTACCCCTCTCGAATAGATTTGCTCCTCTTTCTGGTATGGACCTCTGTGATTGACTGTCCCCATGGCCAGCCGAGGGGCCTTCCTCATCGGACGTTGTACTGCCTGACATCATTGAGTCCCCTAGATCCTCCGAACGGAAGATGAGGCAGGCTACTTCATTTCTATTAGCATCTTGGAATGTGGCCGGTATAACAAATAAATTGGGTGATGACCACTGGGCAAACAATTGGCAGGAATATGATATCATTTCCCTCAAAGAAACCTGGGCAACAGATAGCATTTTTGTAAATGGAGATCGTTCTGTTCAAACAAGAGCAGTTCCGTCATCAGGGAGGTCCAAGGGGGTTTTGTTAACACTGATCCCAAATACGTCGGCCGTGAAAATAAAGACGTTTGTAGAAACAAAGAGCCAGATTTTCCATACCCTTATTCTTGAGTTGGCTAAACAAGGCTCCTGGCTTTTAATAAACTTCTACAATAATAATTTTGGGCCTAACACGCACCTGGCTGTAGATGAAGTAAACAGGGAACTGGATGACATAATAAAACTACAGAGGATAAAGGAACCCATAAACAATATATGGCTGGGAGATTTTAACATTCACCCTTGCAAACACAACCTAGAGAATGTATGTGGTCTGGTGGACCTTATGGGCAACCCGATATATCACTTTTCCCATTGCATTTATGGTAATAGCCTGAATCGGACACTCTCGGCCAGAAACTTGGTGATTGTGAATAAGCATTCCCCCCTTTCGGACTCCCTGTTAAAAACTTTCTGACGGTCTGACTATGAAACAACAATAGAGTTTATCCTGGTCTCAAACTCCCTTAATGAGAGGTGTATCAACGCTGATATCCAATTCACGACTTTTAGCTTTCATGCCATTTTAACCTGCGAGATTCGGTCTGTCGCCAGAGAAGTGCCTAGTCAACAGGAAACAGACCCACCATTTATAGCAAGAAGAAATGGTTATCAATTAAAGTGGATCCAAATTGACAGATCCACATTTCTTTTTGAAATGGTCAGTATCTCTCTTGACAGTTTCGAAACCTGCTTGGACCTAAATATCTCCCACCGCGTAATGTTACTGGGGTTTACAAAACTCCTAGAACATATAAATAGCATGTTAACACGGTATAAACCCAAAAGGGCTAAGGGCTGGTTTTACTCGCCCTGTTCAAAATTGAGAAACGCCTTGGTAATAGCACTAAGGACACTACCTAGAGATGCAACATTAATTGCATCTTGCGTAGGGAGTTTAAAATGGCAAGAAGGTCTAGGGAGAGGGTAATGAGGGAGGAGATCTGGGCTAGATTAGAGGAGGCCTCAGAATCAGATAATAGCAAAGAGTTTTGGGATACAATTAATGCACCCTATTTTAAGACGCAAGGAGACCCTTCTTTAGAGCCCCATGTAGGCGAAGATGATTTGGTGGCATTCATATCAGGTATTGTTCCCTCACTAACTCCCTGCTCAGTTTCCTTAATCCAATAGGGTCCAGCCCTCAGGAAAAGTTAGTGTTTTCTCTTTTAGAGGTGATAAGTGGCTTAGAAGCCTGTAGTACTGGGAAAGCGCCGGGCCCGGATGGGGTCCCTGTAGACTTTTTTCAGGAAGATGAAGATCTCTGGGTCCCCCTGTTGACAAATGTTTTTAACAAGATTGCGCTAATAGGCCCTCCACCTTAAAAAGAGGGAGAGCCAAAAAATGATAGACCTATCTCCGTTATAGACACAACAGCTAAATTGATGGGTCATCTTCTCTTGTCTAGGCTTGAGATTTGGGCACGGGATAGGAATCTCCTAATGCACACCCAGTATAGATTCCAACAGGGGAAGGGCACTGTTGATCAGTGCCTGAACCTTTCCCTTATTATGAACAAATAAACCGGAGCCAAGGGTGGGAAACTTTATCTCGCCTTTTTGGATATATTTGCATCATTTGACCGCGTGTCCCACCCAAAGCTCTGGAATATTATGGTAGAGATGGGAATTGAACAGCCTCTAATTGATTTCATCCGGCAACTGTACTGACGCTTCTGCAACAGTTCAGTATGGGAAGAATGGGGAGCGCACCCGCCCCTTTAAGATCTCAAGAAGGGTAAGGCAAGGCTGCGTCCTCGCACCATTTCTTTTTTGAATCTATACAAATGGTGTGGAGGAGGCGCTGATGGGTGCAATCCTGGATGTCCCCAATTTCGACTCCCAACGCCTTCCCATTTTGGCATTCGCCGATGATGCCGTATTGCTTTCTAGAACGGGCCTGGGTCTCCAGCGCCTCATCACAGCATATGCAGCTTTTATGAATACGCGGGACCTAAAAGTCAATCAGGCAAAGTCTTTTATATTAATTGTAGGAGCAGGGAAAAAGGATAAAATTCCATACTACCACATGGATTAATTAAAAATCGAGGTGGTCCACTCCTTCCCATACCTGGGAGTTATTTTCGATAAAAATCAATTGTGGACACAGCTGGTGGAAGGAAGGGCTATGGTTATGGATAGGAGTTTAGCGGCATTAAAATCCTTTTACAGGAGATTGGGCGCCAGACCTCCTGGCCAATAAAAAAGATTTATCACGCCCAGACAGTATTAGCCATGACATATGTGGCAGGTGTATGGGGTATGGCACCCACTGAACTGATCCAACGGCGTACCAACACCAGCTACTCCACTACCATACACTCGCCTGGGCCCATTAACACATGCAAATGAGTAAGCCGCTGGAGTCAAAGTTTATATTTTCACAATTTAGGATTAGTTATTTCTTACTCCTAACTAACCTTTCACTGATCAAAAAGTTATTTCCTCTGGTCAATGGACCATTAGTTGAACTAGTTGATGGTGAAAATTAACACTAACTCTCTTTTTTTCATTAAAAGTAAATAACCACAGACTCGGGAAAGTTTTAAACTTTATCTAAATTTCAGAACGCTTGTGAACAATCTCAAATGCTCAGTGCAGTCACCAACATTCCTAGGAGAGAAAATTAAATGAATTAATCATCAAGCACATACTTTGGACTCACGCAATGATCAATGCTCAGAAAGGAGAGGGCAGGGTGAAAAGAACATATGCAAATAACGTGAAAATATAATTACCAAGAATGGTGTGAAGACCAACCCCCTGGCCAAAGGGCTGGTAAGGGTCCCTTGGGATAGTTCAGGCGACAAAGACTTCAGGACAGGATTCAGGATAAGATAGTTGACCTCTCTAATACAGACGGTTGCGCCGCACCACTCTCTGACACTCTCTTCCTCCTCGAGATTCTTCGGCGATCTTCTTATTTAACCCAATTAAATTAGGATAGAAAGTTCTGCATTCGATTCTTCATCATCATCTCACATCATTTCTCCCAGCATCAGCATCACCCTCTACTCCGACAGCATCCCGAGCTCTGCAGCATTCAGCAAATCTTCTTCTACTAACTAACTAAAAACGACCTCAATTATACCATTCGTTCTTCATGTACCACTAACTAAAGTTTCAATATCGTAAAAATATGAAATCTATTTGGTCAGGTTAGTTTTTATTTTCCACCCGCATTCACATTTCATCTCCAACATTTGTTAAAAATCTAACATGTAGGTCCATTCCGTTTAACTTTTCACCGTCCATTCTCAGGCTGGGACACTTTACAACCTTGGTGGTTGTTCAAACTGTGTCATCATTCCGGGTTCACTTTCAGTAGTCATGCGCAGTCATCACATGACTCAGCTCACTTCAGTTTTACAGGAGAGGCCCAAATGCACAATAGTGATAAAGTCAGAAAGACAAAGTTTACTTTAAAAAAATAAATGGTTTCACTTTATACCACCCATCTCTACTCTATTCCCCTTTATTTATTAATACTTTTCCCGCATTAGCATTAGTAAAATAGCTCGTTTTTGTTTCAGCCAAGCAGATGCCATGCACGCGAGTCTTTAAGACTCCATTTTAGTGTCTTCTGCTCATGTGCAAGAATTTCCCTCCAAGCATTAGCTCGTCATACTGAGTAGATGCGGTTGACACAGGCGCAATAAAGATTCCCCGTTTAAAGCGGTTTTAGTAATTTGTTCGAGTTGTCAACGTTAGCAAGCTTCACTATCCCGCATGTTTGTGTGGTGCGCATTAGTTTTACACAAAACAATTTTAGTAACTTGTTAATGAGTTAAGGGAGCGGATCGCTTACGAGCAAGTCTCTTTTCTACGAGTACTTGCTCCATCAATCCCCTCTCTGATGGCATTTTGAGCCAACACAAAATTACAAATCCCTAACCAGATGCCAACTTTCAGTATTTCTCATTTTCATTCTCCTCTTTTGCCTTCTCATCTTCATCTTTGTTTTCTAAATCTTTCATTTTTTTGTAAATCCTTCCTTTCATTTCCTCTATCTGTATCTCATCGTATTCTCTCTTTATTTTCTTTCCTTTCCCATTAACTTCATATTTTCTTCCCTTCCTTTTGTTTCTGTAACACTTACACCAAATCATTATTGTCAAAACTATTATCTTTATTCCAACTACTGGAAGAATTATTTGACCTAAAATACTTTTCCCTAAATCAGAAAACCAAGTCCCTTTTGAAGAAATACTCTTTGTTAGTCTTTCCCACACACTGTCAACCTCCAGTGGTTTCAAATTTTCATGAAGTTTTGTAATATTCTTAATATACCCTCTAATTTCCTTAATTTTATCAGGAATGTAAGTGCAACAACGTTGAACTTTCAACATTCCACAGACTCCGCCCTCTTTTGCTAATAAAATATCAAGTGCAAGTCGATTTTGTAAAACCATAGACCTAATTGCAACCATTTCTGTATTTATCATCAAGAAACCCCCAGGAGTATCAGTCGAGAGACGATCAACTACTGTTGACAATTTACAGATTCTGTGAGAATTCAGAATTACTCCCACTGAAGGTATCGATGCACCAAATATATCACCTACTATTTCTGAAAAACTAGCTCTCTTTCTTTGTGTTAGTTCATTAGTGTTTTCATTGTTTCCAGTGATTCTTTTTACATGGTAAATTTTCGGAAATACTATCCCAAAGTAGCAGCTTCCATACCACCGTGCAGGACACTTATAGTAGTAAGCATTATTGCCACACATGTAGTAAACCCCAAGAAATACTTGATCAGTTCCCCCTTTTAGTCCCCAAGCTCCCAAAATTAGGAAGTTATATTCACAGACACTGGAACCAATAAATACGTTATTATAATCTGTCTTTAACCTATGGAGGCAGGTTTTCCCTTTCTTCACAAAGTCTAGGGACATCGCAGCATGTGCCCTGTCAGTTGCATAAATTCCCTCTTTTTCAGCCCATGGTGGTACATGGGGTTTCTGTTCAGCAACTTTCTTTTGGAAATCCTGTCTCCTTCCCTCTACTAAATTTAAAAACACTTTTTCTTCTTCACGTAATATACATGTTAAATTATTCTTGTGTGCCTTAATATATATGTTGATTTCATTGTTAAGACAAATTCACCCGTAAACTGTGCGTCTTGACTACTAAGTACTGGATTCATATTCTTTCAAATAGGAAGCTCTGAAAACACTACATCTAAGTTTGAATAATAATACTGAAGGTTTCATGTTGCATAATATAGACTTGCTAAAACACTACATGATATACAATATGTTGAAGGTAAATGTGATATGTAATTCCTTCTGACGCTGGTAATTTCATACAGACAATCACTAATCTCCATTGGATCAACATATTGAAATAAAAATGTGAAAACATTTAAAGTTGTATCATTGTCTAATACTGTGAAATGAAAATCTGTCTCATCTGCTGATTCTAATTCTACCCTATCTCCTTTTATTGTAGCTGTCTTTTCATTAGTTACTGTATCATTCTTCTTGTTTGTTATAATAAAATAAGGAACTGCTACTGTTAGAAATAGCCATACGGAGATCACTAATAGAACACTACATATGCAAGCACTACAGCATCTTCGTTTTAAACTTCGTTTTGGTTGCCCAGTGACTTCATTTGTCGCCATTTTAATCTAAGAAGATATTTCTTCTTTCTGTCTTTCTTCACCTTGAAATTCAGACTCTTGTTTTAAGGTGGTCTCAATTTTCTTTCATCAATCTGTGTAGCATCTACTTCTTCTGATCCCTCTCTTAAGTCTAAATTCTCAAATTCTTCTAATATTATATAAGTCCACTCAGGACCCTTGTATTTGTTGTTCAAAATTTTCAGTCTTGGACTTCAAGTGTTTCTGACAATCGACGGTTTAGACTGAGTTTGACTAGTAACCTCATTCACTTGCTCTGGTCTTTCTCTTGTTTTTCTCAGATAGTATCTAAATCTTTTCACTCCACCTGGCCAGTTATCACCTTTTTTTACCCTTTTAACCTGAACTGCACTCTCACCCTCTTCGTCTTTTTCTAAAGATATTTTATTTTCAGAGTGTCTAGGCACAATCCGTTCTTCTTCTGAATGACTCTCTACCTGTTCCTGTTCAGGTCTTATTTCATCCGCCTGAACCTGTTGTTCTTCCTTTATCTGGTCCTGTTCGGGTCTTATTTTAAATTGATCTTCTTCTGCCCAAACTTCTTCTTCTCCTAACTGGTCCTGTTCAGGTCTTATTACAATTTGTTCTTCTGCTGCCTGAACATGTTCTTTTCCTGTCTGTCCCTGCTCAGGTCTTTGTATAGTTCTGTTCACCTCTGCCTGAGTATGTTCTTCTTTCCCTGTCTGGTCCTGCTCAGGGTCACGAGTAGCTTTGTTCACTTCTTCCTGAGCATGTTCTTCTACACCTATCTGACCCTCATTACTTTCCTGTCTCTTTAATCTAGTTCTTCTTGTTTGAATAACAACTTCTGGTATGTCAATCACTGGTATCCAACCCTGTTGACTTGTGCTCGGTTGTTCCTCGTCTATTGCTTCAGAACCTATTACTTTAGATTCTTCGATTTCACAACCTTCAGCTACCTCAACTGGTTCAATCAGTTGTTCTTCTTCTTCAGTAGGGTCTGGTACCTTTTTGGCATGACTCGCTTGAATCCAATTGGGTAAACCTGCACACTTCACTGCTGTAGTAGTGACCAGTATGACTTGACGTGGTTTATCCCACCTTGGGGCTAGGCAGACTTTCTTGCATGTTTCTTCACTACCACCCAGTCTCCAGGATTAAAATCATGCGCCTGCGTTGGCTGCCTGGCAACTACGTCTTCTCCAACCTGGTGAGAGAAAGAACGCACTAGGTCAGCCAATCCTTTGCAACAGTCTAATACCAGATCATCAGTTATATTCATCAATTTATGTCTAGGAATAAATGCTGGTCTCATTGCCCTTCCCATGAGTATTTCATGTGGACTCAATCCTGTTATTCTGTCATGAATACTTCGGAATCCCATCAACACAAGAGGCAATGCATCTGGCCATTTCAGTGTTGTGGATGCACACACTTTCCCTAACCTTGACTTGATTGTGCCATTTAATTGCTCAACCACTACAGAAGCCTCTGGGCGGCATGCACAATGCAGTTTTTGTTCAATTTTGAATGCTTCACAGATTAATCAAATTATTTCAATATTAAAATGAGGTCCTCTATCTGATTCCAAAGTGACTGGAAAACCAAAATGAGGTATCAACTCCCTCATCAGTAATTTAGCAACTGTAAGGCTGTCATTTCTTCTTGTGGGGTATGCCTCTACCCATCTCGAGAACTGGAACACTTTGAAAAGTACATATTTCAATACCTAGCATGGAGGTAACTCAAAGAAATGTAATTGCAACCTTGTGAATGGTCCTTCTGCCTTTCTAATTTTTCCCCAACTGACCACTGTATTCCTGCCTGGATTTAGCTGCTGACAAATTAAGCATCTCTGGCAAAGGCTCTCTGCGACTACCCTAAACTTTGGATTATACCAATTCTGTCTGAATAGTCTAATCATGGAATCCCTACCAACATGTGATTCCCCATGATACATTCTTGCCATGTGAGATAGTAAGCAGTCTAGCATGACTGGTCTGCCTTCGGTGTATACCCAAACATCATCTCCTGTCCTCCTTTCACAACCTGACCTCATCCAGTTTTCCTTTTCACTTATCTCAACTTCATCCTGCAATTGTCTCACCTCATCCCATGATTCTAGAGCTGAGAAAAACATAAGTTGGCAGCTGATTTCACTTGTTTAAATTTTTCTGTTAAGCGCCATGTTATTTCTTGCACAGTATTGAGCTATTTGGTCAGCGTATCTGTTACCTGCCGCCACCAAGTCATCTCCTGACTGGTGAGCAGCACACTTGACCACTGCTATTTCTTTCGGTAATTGTATAGCTTCCAACAATTCTTTTACATTTTTGTCGTTTCTAATAGGAGATCCTGAAGAAGTCAGAAATTCCCTCTGCATCCAGAGCTGGACGAAGTCGTGCAGAACCCCGAAACCATATTGACTATCCGTGAATATGGTTATTCTCAAATTTTTCCCAATTTTGCATGCCTTTGTTAAAGCCACCAATTCGGCTATTGGTGCAGACTTGACTCCCGGTAAACAGGCTGCTTCAACAACCACCGATACTTTACATACAGCATAAGCTGCACTGAGTCCTCCTCCTTCCTTTCTCAAGCAGCACGACCCAGCTACAAATAGTTCATGATCTGACTCTGTTAAGGGTGTTTCCTTTATATCAGGCCTGGGCTTCGTACACATCTCGGTCACATCCAGACAATCATGATCCACCTCATCTTTCACTTCTTCATAACATGGGTCTGGCAATTGTGTGGTAGGGTTCATTATTGTACATCTTATTACTTTCAAATTTTCTGCTCCCAGAACCACCCTTTCATACTTAGTCATTTGACTAGGGGTAAGGTGGTGTTTGAGTTCTTGTTAAAAGAATCTCAACTGAATGTGGAACGTAAACTTTTACTGAATGTCCCATCACAATCTCCAGGCTCATACAAGTGGCAGCTACTGCTTTTAAGCAGCCAGGTAAAGCTGAAACCACAGGATCCAAAGTAGCAGAGAAATATGCTACAGGACGTCGGCTTAATCCATGCCTTTGAGTCAAAACTGAAAGTGCACAAGCTTCTCTCTCACAACAGAACAATGCAAATTATTTCGTATAATCAGCCATGCCTAAGGCAGGGGCCTCGCACAGACAATTTCGTAGTCTCACAAATGCTTCCACGCACTCATCCTTCCAGACAATCGGGTCCTTTGCTCTTTTACCAGTTAGTTGAATCAATGTTTTTTTCTGGAGACACCTCGTGTCCTCCTTCTGCCAAATGGTTCAGTAATGCTATCGTTACAGTGACACAATTTTCTTGTGATTTTGATGCCACCAGTAGGTCATCAATGTACTGAACCAGGACTGAATTTCGGGGCATGTCCAATGTTTCCAGTCACCTTTTCAAAATCTGATTTAAAATAGAGGGACTCTCTGTATACCCTTGAGGAACTCGGCATCATGCCAAGACACGGTCTTCAAACCTAAATGCAAACAAATACTGGCTATCTGGGTGCAAAGGAATAGAGAAAAAGGCTTGGCATAAATCAATTACTGTAAACCAGCCTGCATTCCAAGGTATCTGATAAAGGATCACTGCTGGATTCGGTACTACTGGGCAACAAGCACCACCATTTTGTTGATCTATCTCAAATCCTGTACTATCCTGTATTTTCCGCTAGGCATTTTAAGTCCTATTATTGGCGAATTACAGGGACTCCTCATTATTTCTTTTAAAATGCCTTGTTTAATCATTTGGTCAATTTCTGTAGCCACTCCTGCTTTCACTTCTGGACTCAGTTTGTACTGTCGTGTGTTTGGATAAACTGCACCTTCTTTCACCGTCACTTTCACTGAATCTACATTTGCCATCAGCCCAATATCTTTTCCTGTAAAATCCCACACTTCTGGGTTTACTGTTGTTCTCAACTCTTCTGGTAATTCATTTTCAGTCATCAATGAATAGCATCATTTTGTATATAACGTAGACGTTGTATATAACGTCTTCATCAGGGGTGTGAAAAGCAACACCATCTGGTGTACAGTAGATTGTGCAGTTCATCTTGCACAATAGATCTCTACCGAACAGATTTACTGGACTGGAATCACAATCTACAAATCGATGCATGTCTTTAAAATTCCCAATATGCACTTCCATTGGCTTTGTGAGTGGGGTTCTAATCTGTTCATTTGATACTCCTACAACTTGGATGGTTTCTCCCGAGAGGGGTAGGTTTGGGATGTCTGCTGTTCTCACAGTAGACCTGGTAGCACCAGTATCCAATAGAAAAGTGATATCACTACCTTCCACTTTCCCATCAATAAATGGACCTGACTGATCTACCGGCAAGGATGCGCCAAGCGCGCACTCCTCTTCCTCCCCCCTAAGGCACCGTCATTGCGCATAATCCATTTCGTCATTATCATTCTTTAAAAAATATTGTGTAACCACTGAATTTTTCTTACTACTTCCTCCGTGAAATCTGGCGCCCACTCTGTGTTTTTGAGGGTTCACAAAGTTTGGCATAGGAGCTGGTGGCACCTGATACTGTGGAGTAACTACCTGTGCGGAAATGAGCCTTTTTAGGGGCCCACCGGTGCAGGGGTACACCATTATCTGTCCACTGGTTCTTAAACCAACAAAGAATAGATTGGCAGGAGCTAGTCTCCTACCCCCCTTCGACAGTAGGTAACCTAAGCAGGTGAGCTCCTGTCGACAATACACACCCCTTTTGCCAGCTGGGCACGGACAGACTTGTACGAGGGAAATAACTAGGGGAAACCACACCAAGGAGGCCATGTCCAATACTATTGGACTGTACCACTTTGTAAATTTTGGTGTACAAGCACATTGAGCTAACTAGAAAACATTAATCCAATAAACAACTACCAATTCCTTTAGCTTGTGCTGTTTAACATGATGGCGCTTTAATGCAAACTTTATTTCATTGCCTTTTTATCTGGCCCTAGCACAACAATTTTGATTTAAAAACCATTATTCTGTATACATGGCAGAGCTGCATTCTGTGTCAGGGGCTGGTCATGGCCCACAGACACTGTTGTCCCTCCTTCTGAATGTCTACTAAGGTTGAAGTGCCAGAGGAAGCATTGCCTTCAGCCATGCTAGTTTGCTAAATACAGAACTCGACCTCTGACCCTTAAACCTGTTGTCCCTTGTCTGGGCAAAGCTATCCCCATGTGGCCATCACAATTCAAAGTAACTCTTCGCATGACTGAGGGGCATCCCTGCTCTGTGCCGGCGTGCTGATATTAAAGGTAGGCTGTAACTTTTGCTCTTTATTATTTTTTATTCTTGTGCACTGTGCTTTTCTAGCACCTACAGAACTGGCTCAAAATTTTAGTTTTCAGAATGCCATAATGCTCCCAGGACTATTGTGCATTAAGGCCTGCGATGCAGTTAACATGTCTCTAGAGCTACTCTTTTCACATAACTTTTAATTGTATTTGAGACTGCAGCAATTAGGCCATACTAGAAATCATATTTTAAGTTTGTCACTAAAATACAGTAATATTGTCATTGTTAGAGAAACTAATATTCACCTTCTTAATTTTGATGCACAATATATTTAACCAGTTAGACATTGAAATCCTAATGCACACTTTGCACAGGGTAATTTTCTACATTGCAAAATATTATTGAATTTTCTCAGTAGTGTTATTAGACATTATAAAGATCATAAGAATGCAAAAACTATTTTAGTGCAATAACTTTTAAGAATTGTTTTCATGTAGTTATTTTTGAAGAATGCTTACTAACCCTTTTGTTGTTTCCACATATGAAAAGCAAGCCTTAGTCCTTTACTGCCGACTTTTTTTTTTAAATTTTTTATAAACACAAAACTTATCTGACAAAGGTCATGGCATATTGCATGGGATTAACAATTTTAACAAAAAGCAGATTCTCACCAATACAAATGATGACAAGAGGAGTAATAAGTAATTGGAAACAATACAATTATACAGAGAAAAGAGTAAAATAAAAAATAAAAAGGAAAAAAAAAAATCATGGAGAGGGCCTGAACATATTGGAAAAAAAAAAGAAAAATACAAACCAAACTGAGTTATTCCCTTTCAATTATTAACCAATCTCTTACTGTAACCATCCCGCAATGGGAGCCCAAATTTTCCTTCCCATCTCCCGCCTCCTTCTACCCCATAATCTATGCACAGAGGACTCCATATTATACAATGACAATATCCCAGATCGGCAGTTGAAAAAAGTGGGGGTCTCCGGACCAATCCATTGAGATGTAATACACAGACGTACCAAGGCCATTGCAATAAACAAAAAGGCAGTCACATATCTTGGCCTCCCGACCCCCCCCCCCCCCTCCCAATTAGCCTTATTACCGAGAATTACCAAATCGGGGGAGAGAGTGACCGAGATTTTATGAACCGTAATAAGAAAACACTCCACCTCCTGTAAGAACTTTGCTAGGCTCAGGCATGAGTAAAACATATGAATCGTATTTGCAGCCTGTAACCCACATCTGCCACATCTACCACCCTTCCATCCCCCCATTTAATGATCTTAGCAGGGGTGTAGTAGAGGTCAAACACCGACATGAAATGTTGAGTCCGAAGACTACCTGAGACTAGCATTTGATTAGCAAGTTCTAGGGCCTCTTCGATGTCAATCTCTTCCTTTCCAAACTTTCCCTCCCATTTGATATTCTGATCACCTATATCAGGAAAGCTAGCCAGGAGATACTGATAAATTGTCCCTATTCGCGCTTTACCTCGGATTAGTTCAACCAACCGTATTCTTTCAAAGGATGCAGCATCTTGTCCTTTCCTATCTAAAAAGCTCCTAATCTGCAGATATTTAAAAAATTCTCTCTTCGCTAACCCAAATCCCTCCTGCAAGGTCAAGAAGGATGCAATTTGACCCTCATGGCCCAAATCGCCTATAGCATTCATCCCCAAACCTTGCCACCTAAAAATAACCCGATCCTGAAAAATCGTTGGGAGAACACCAACAGCAGAAAATGGCGTATAAGCATTGATATTAGGAATTTTTAATTTACGGCGGATCTGCCTCCAGATCGAGTAAGCAGCAATAATTATTTTGAATCTGTTTTTTTTTTTTAAAGTAACTAGGTTCCAGTACCCGAACTAGACAACCCTTTGCTGCCTCCCCCAAGCCTATTTCATATATAGTTGGTCTAATGGCCTCAGGGATTTCAGCCCTTTCCCCAACCAGAAGTATCCCCAAATGTTGAAGCATGGATGATCAATAGTATAGAAGAATATTAGGAACTGTCCAGCGCCCCCCCCCCGCCCCCGGCTTCTTGGGAGGAGCATCCATTTAGCAGCTCTATGTGATCCACGATATCCCCAAAGAAATCTAGAACACATCCTCTCTGCCCTTGTCAAGCATATTGCCGAAAACTCCAGGGGCACAGTTCTAAATAAATATAAAAACTTTGGCAGGACCAACATTTTGATGACATTACAGCGTCCGTATAAAGAGAGATGTAAGTGATCTAACCTTTCCAATTTTGTGTTTATTGAATCGATCATTGGTAAGATATTCAGATCCGGAATTCGATCTACTGAGGCGGTGATCTTTATTCCCAGATAAATTGATTCAGTAACAGTTGGAAGATCAGCGGGACGCATACAGTCTGAGTGGAGAATCTGCGTCTTCTCGATATTTATTTTGTACCCCGAGAATACCCCAAACTGCTCAGCCAAGGTCTTTACAGCCGGAAAAGCCAAATCAATATCCCTAGTAAGTATCACTATGTCGTCCGCATATGCCAGGGTCTATACCCTTCACCGTAACTGGTGCAATATTCCTATCCACCTCTAATTTAGAAAGGAAAGGGTGAATGTAAGGGGCAAAGAGCAATGGCCTGGTGCCCCTGTTGATGCTAAATCCTGACTCCTGCCCAGATATGCGGATCGCTGCTTCTGAAAAACAATATATTGCTTGTACTGCCTGGATAAATTCCGTGCACATCCCCTTCCAGCATTGTACGGACCATAGAAATCGCCAGGAGACCCTGTCAAACGCTTTTTCGACATCCAACAGGATCACCCCCAGTGGCGACTCCGTGGCCCGCGTCCAATCTAAGAGAGCATAAAACACGCCGAACATGATCCGCTGTATCTCTACCAGGTATAAACCCGTGCTGGCATATAGAGACTAACGGGGTAGTAACCTTTCCAAGTCTAGCGGCCAAAATTTTAGAAAACACCTTACTATCAACATTAATAAGTGATATAGGCCTATACGAAGATGGATGTAGCTCAGGCTTATCTTTTTTCTTAAAATTCACAATAGTGGTTTTTCTCCAAGAGTCCGGTATGACACCCCCTTGAGCTGCCTGAAATAGGGACAAAATATCCTTCCGGATTGCTTGATAAAATGTCCTATAAAATTCTAAAAGAATAGCGTCTGGGCCAACAGCCTTTCCAATAGCCAAAGATTTTATAGCCCCTTCTACCTCCTCCCAAGTAATTGGGGCTGAGAGAATCGTATTTTGCTCAGGTGTAACCTTCTGTGTTTCAAGATCTTGAAAAAACTCTCCCAAAGACTCTTCGCCCACCACCGCTCCTTCCTCTGTATACAATCAGCTATAAAACTTTTGAAATACCTCCAAAACCCCTTCCTGGGTATCCTGGATCCGATCATACTGATCCTTAATCCTAAGAATTCTATTTGAAACAACCCTCTGCTGCAGCTGTTTGGCCAAGACCCTTCCAGAATTTTCCCCCAGTTCATACATTTCGGTGCGGTACTGCATATATTTAGCGGCTAAATCTTTCCCAAAATGTTGATGTAACATATTTAATAATGGCGGTTTCTTGATGGTTTTTTTCTGTGTCGTGCCCCCCTTTGATTTTCCGCATAAGCTCAATCTCAGCCAACCGAAGCTGTTTGACCCATCGCCTAATCTGCTCCTGCACTAGCTTCCGACGATAAGCAGACAACTCTTAGTCTCCCCCGTACGGCAGCTTTAAACGTATCCCAAACTATACAATCTGAAGCCGTATTCCTATTAATACTAAAAAATTCAGCTATGCATATGGCCATATGTTCACCATATGCCTGATCGAGTAATAATTTCCTCTCAAATGTCCATGGTCTTTGAGTTCTAATAATACCTTTTCGAGGAAACTCTATTACTAAGGGGTTATGATCCGATAGGATACTAGGAAGGATCTCAATCCCAGTTCTCTCAACCAACGGACACGATATGAAAAAATTGTCCAACCAGGCTAATTTATTATGAGGGGCCGAATAGAACATATACCCAGGATGCTTCATTTTATGTCTATACCATGTATCAACCAACCGGTGCTCCCTAACTAATCCTTGAAGAGCCTTAAAGGTTCTGGCTTTTCTCTCTTGATATTGAGAATTGCTGAGAAGATTAAAATCATTACCCAAATGGATGTTTAAGTCTCCGCAAAATATTAATGGCTGTGGCCACAGTGCCAACTCAACACTTAAGTACTTCAGTATCTCTGGGTCTTCCATATTCGAGCCATAAATAGGACAGATTGAGAAGGGGACATTGCTAACCATAATTATAGCAATAGCCCACTGTCCTGCTCTATCTTCTTTCACTTGCTTACAAACTCCCACTCCCCGACTTACCAAAATAGCCACCCCCTTTAATCATCGAACATTGTCGGGTACAAGCCACTAAGTCAAAACCCAGCTCTTTCAGCCACCCACGTTTGCTCCACGGAATATGCGTCTCTTGTAAGCACAAGATATCTATCTGCATAAATTGTATTACTTTACACAATAAGCCCCTTTTCTTTTTATGGTTCAGGCCACAAATATGCCATGAGCAGATGCGCAGCCTACCCGTCATCTTTCCAAAGAAAATGCCCTTTAGCACAACATACCATGCAATCCTTACATAAAACAGCCACTATTTCAGTCTTTTTTTCCTTTCTCATATAAAAAACAAAATATTACAATTGCCATGACACTACTTTGAAAGCAACACCCTGAAACCCCACCAACCCCCCCCTTACCCTGACCCCCCTCCAACCTGATCACCCCCCTCCCACCCTCCATCCCACAACTCACCTTATGAGGCAAAAGGACCATAGGTCCTTTGGTGATGAAAAGCTGGCTTCGCCCCCTCTCCACTGAATCCTCCCCCCCCCCACTAAGCAAAAAAAAGGGAAAACAATATAATGCACATTCACATAAAGCAAGACCCTACTACAATTAACCCCCCTAAAGGCCATCCCAATCAGCCACCAAAAGTCTATTCATTTTGCCCCTCCTGAATTGAATGCAGAAACTCTTTTTGCCTGTATTTCAGAAACGAATAATCTCGTCTGGCCTTGATACAACACTTTTAGTTTAGAAGGGTTCAGCAAGAACACTTGTGCCCCTTTTGCTTGAAATGGTGGGATCAATTGATGAAGCTGCCACCTTCGCTCAACTGTTACCTGACAAAAATCGCGTCTCACGAAAAATTCACACCCCTTCCCTGCTCTTTTCCTAAGTGGTCTGGCCAGATCATATACTGCCTCTCATGCTAAAAAGTTATTGAGGCAGATCATAATAGCACGAGGCATATCGGCGACTTGTCCAAACTTCTGCCGTTGCTTAAAGGGGAACCGGTGGGCTCTCTGCAGTTCCACTTGCCAGTCCCACTGCTTCAATTCCAGGAATGCTTCTGAGAAGAGCTCTACCACGAACTGGCGAACATCTGTACCTTCTTTGCCCTCCAGAATTCATAGGATCCGTAAATTGTTCCACCTTGAGCGATTCTCTAAATCAGTCAACTTTCAGATTGTGTTATCTTTCTGAGCTTTGAGTGCTTCAGTGAGGCCCTTCTGCACTACAAATTCATCCTCAAGCATGGAAATTCTCCCTTCGGCCTCTCCAAACCGGATTGCAAAATCGGAGCATGTCTTAGCCATCCTCTGGATGGAATTCTGTAGTTTACGGCAAGCTCCCTGAGCATGAGAGCTTTCCTGCCGGGTCTCCTCCCGGTAAGCCATAGTAATTTGATAAATGGTGGCCAGCGTAATCTCAGTAGGGATGCCCTGATTCAGCCTAGTAGCACCTGCATCCTCTCCTTTACCATTTCCCTCGCTGTTGCCTGACTGAGGAGTAAAGAAGTAATCCCATGCCATTGAGCCTGTTGAATCAGAAGCCTTGCTTGATAAAAGCTCAGCTTGTTCCCTTTGTTCCTTGTGCTTCCAAATAGTTCCTGAAATATGCAAAGCCGTATCTCCCAAATCTCCCACACCAAAGAGCCAGCCACCAACATTGCTGTCATCATCTGCCCAATCCTTCCCTGGTCTTTCATCCTCTGATGACATAGAAGGGTCTGACATAGAGAAAAAATGTTCCCCTCTTTTCCAAGCTCAATAAGATCTTCATCTTGGGAGGCCAGCTGAGAATCACCTCCGTCTAGATCAATCTTTTTAATGAGGGTGCTTCCAACCTCCTGGACCCCATCTTCCTGATTGATAATCTGAGGGACTACAGTTCCCATAATGCAGCTTCCTTGAGATATATCACTCCTGGATTCAACTTTTTTTGGCCCCGTAATAGAACCAGCTAAAGTATCGTGATCTAACACAGGTCCAACAGTGCCGAAGTCTTTACTGGAGCCCGCCAGTAATGACATCTTACCAAGTCTATTCTCCATCCCCTTTCCTTTACTAGAAACCTTTCCTAGACTTGTTTTTGGCGTAGCAGATGAGCAAACGGTACCTAAGCTAGGCGCTTCCTCAGTTGCGTCAGGGACTCCGGGTACCTTATGACTTGCTGAAGATTCCTATTTATTTTTCTCTCCACTCAGAGAATCCCCGACTTTCTTGTTTTTGCACACCTGCGCCTTGAAGAGTAAAGGAACCGTCTGTCTTCCTCGACTCGGGCCCCTTTAGATGGCAGCTTGGCAATTCCGGTAATTCACGGTGGCGGTTTACCAGCAACACCAGCCCCCGCCACCGATCGACGTCCTCCTCCACCTTCACCATCTCCACTCCATGCTTGCCGAGGCTGCTGGACCCCACAGACGGACCGCGGGTCTTAGCGCCCTTAGCCACGCTCTTCGGCGCCATCAGAAAAGAGAGCCGGGCAAGAACTCCCGAGAGCACAGCAAGGCAGAAAGGTCCGGCATACACTGCTTGAAACAACACAGATGGCTCCCTCCGAAGTAGCACCAGCCGCCAAATCATGCCAAGTAGTTCAGAAATCGGATTTTCCTCCGCACCCAAAATCTATCATATTACAGCATATTGCGGCTCAGATAGGAATAGTGGGTGAAGTTATTCAGGAGAGCACCTGAACGCCAGCTCACTCGGCCGAATGAACGGCCGCCATCTTGCCATAAACTGGTTTCAAATGATATGATTGTGGGCAAACAATTGCCCTTTCCTTCTGTCTTTAAATGCGTTTATTTATAACACTTACAAAACCTCTTTTGAAACTAAGCACAGAAGTTTTACTGAAACATAGAAAGTTTGTTTCCCCTTTTTTAAAAAAAAGCTGTAATTTACCATCAGATCCACAGATGTGCTTCTTCGAAAAGCAACAGGAAAGAAAGTCCTTACTTTTATCCTTTCTCTTTTATCCACAATAATGAAGCTGTATTTCTAACTTTCAAACTAGTAGTCTTTAATGCACGTGTTTTTATGCCATTTTGTACTAACTTAAAACCTAGTTGCCACAGCGTTTATTTGTAGGTTGTGCCTGTGTTATTTATTCAGCTGTGTTTTATGACCGGCAGGCCTTAGCTTCTGCACTTTTCAGGAGAGAAGGAAGCAGCTGGTGCTGGGAATGAGGCTCAGTTAAAAAAACAGGCATTCCAAACCAGTCAAAATATATTGGTAAAAGGAGGACGCTTTTATTTTAGCAGAAATCAATTGCTAATATAATGTGAATGCCTTTTAATATTTAATATGATGTGTCTAAGGATAGTGCTGTAACATTTTGCACAGCTGATGAGCAGCACTAACAACATGTTGAGCACCTATTTTTAATTTTGTTAAGTCCTAGTTGTGTAAAACACACAAAAATTAGTTTTTCTCTGTGAGGCCTACTTTTTCCTATTGAGTTTTAATTCTAATTTTTTACCTTTGTGGCAATATAATAATTGAATGTTCACTGATCTATACTTTGTTACTGCTTTACTTTTAATAGTAGCGTGCAGCTACTTAACATATTTTATATAATTAATTCTTTGAAATTTAAAGTATAATTCTTCCAATGGCATCTGCAGAACACAATGACGACAACGAACCAAATTGAACTCATTCCAAAATTTTCAAGAAGGGGCCACATACTCATAACACACAACACAGCTTGCTGAGGCAAGCCATTCTTACACAAAATGCACATTCGCTACTCACTCAAACAAGTACTTCACAAGCATCACCACCGGTGTCAGTCAACAAGCCTCATAGACACTCAAACACACAATCAAACCACAAATCAACACCAGGACAAAAACAAGAGGCAGCCCACAGACTGTACTCAAACCAAACCAATTGTAAATCATATTTACAAACAAAAAGAGCTCTCAAGAGCAGTCCAGAGACTGCACCAAGACAAGCAAACAGCCCAAAGACTGTTCCATATTACAAAGATCATAAGGAAAAAAATCCCGACGTTTGTAAGCAATCAAACATATAATCTTTTAAAATCAAATGACCCATTTACTGGGCATCGTAGATCAGGATCCTTTTAATATATTTGTTCCACAGTGTACTATACATTTTGGAAAAAATACCATATTTAATAAACATAAACCTATTAGGTGTCCCCTATAGGGGAGCCGGCTGACTACTTTCTAGATCCATATTGGTACCTCCAAGACAGCAACACTTTCTACGGAGTGCGCTAGAAGCAGGCATGCCAAAATTATTATAGTAAATATAATATTATAACTAAAGTAGTACTTATCCCAAATATAGTACTTATCCCAAATATATTAAAATTAGAGACAAAACATCTCCTCATTACCTGCCTTTGTCTATTGCAATAGACAAATCAAACAAAACCAGAATCTTGGCCAAGCAAATCCAAAACAAGAGTGTCACTTCAGTGACCTTACGAAACCAAAGTCTCCAACCTCCACCTGCCAAGTTCTGGGTCCACCTAATGGTCACTTACGCCAAAGGGGATCTCAGTTGGGACCGGCCACCACCTACAGGGTCAGATCCGGAAAACCGGAAAAACACGTCGGTCTGCAAAGACAAAGGGTCTTCTCGTGCAGGGTACCTCATCAGTAGATTCCTGAACTCCGTCAAGATCGCTCCCTCGGATTGCCGCGTCTCTGATGAGCCCCGCGAGTTGGGCGTCAATTTGTGGAAATGAGCCTTTTCAGGGGCCCACTGGTGCAGGGGTTCACTAGTTCTTAAACCAACAAAGAAGAGATTGGCACGGAAGCTGGAATATCAAATACGTTTATTAATCTCTCATGAGTGGGACTACAACAGTTTAGGCCACTGTAGGAGGTAGTCTATAGAATACAGAAACCAAGGGTCTTATATGCCCTATTTACCGCTGAATAAGCATGGAGACTCAAAGAGGAGGTACAGGCATAGACAGGGATTGTTATTGACTAACATGGGCAGACCGAAATTGCTTGGTCAACAAAGTGGGAGGGGAGATAGAACTGCTTATGTCAGTTGAATAGCCTGACAGTTACATTCTAAAACAGGTGCATTCTAGCAGCTACAGGCTTTTCTGAGCATGCGCAGTGCTCTGGCTCAGTACTGACTGAAGGAGTTAACTATAGTTGATGACTCAAGCAGAATGGAAAAGCAGGCAACAGTGAAGACGGAAGAGGCACATGGCTAACGAAAATGGATGCCACAACCAAAATGGCTTCAACTTATGCTAACGGTAATTTCTACGATTTCCACACCTGCTGCGGCCGATTCATAATCACCTCATTCTGCTCTTTCACCTGATTATCAGTCTGGGTATTCAACAATTTAATTTCCTGCTGTTCTGCCAATTTCACTTGTGCCCACATCATTTTCTCTTTTAACTTTATACGCCTTGCCTCAATATCATCCTGCAATACTTTGCATATTTCAAAATTTCATCTATCGTCTTGCTTTGCCAGCACAACATGTGCTGTTGAATCACCTGACTAATCTCCGGTTTCAGACCATACACAAACCGATACACAGAATTTCCCATATCCTTATCACCAATATTCTCAAAGCCACTATACTGCTTAAACACTTGTAGCAGTCGCTCATAATATGCATGTACAGACTCATTAGGTTCTTGAGTTGTTCTATCTATCTTTACCCAATCTGTCTCTTTAGGAGGGATTTTCCCCTTCAGAAAGGTAATCCCTTGGTGAAATTTCTTTATCACCTCATCTGAGGGTGCTCCTGTTTTCGAGTATCTTGCATACTCCTCACTTGGCCAATCATCTGTGATCTTACATTCTGTCCATAAATCAGCAGGTACCACTATATCAAACAGACCATCCAGATCCTTCAGCAGAACCTTTGAAACTTTCACAAATATTTCAACTTGTTTGTACCATTCAACGGGTTTCTCTCTTAACCTAGAGAAATTGTTTGTAAATGATAAAATATCCTGTCTGCTCCATGGGACATGAACATATCCACCACCTGGAACCTCTCTCATGGGACACAACTTTCTGCCTTTTCTGATTCTTTTAACAAGTATGCAGATGTTATGTTATGTTATGTTATAGCGACTTGTATAGCGCGCGATTTCCAAATAGGTGTCAGATGGCACTTCCTTTGCTTGTGCTTCCTCCTCCTTTCTTGTTCACCTAGTCCTCCACTTGTCAATGTCTCCCCACTTCTGGAAAATGTTCATTAACTCCTTTATCTGTAATTTCTTTCCAGACGCATTCATATTATCCAAGCCCTTATCAGAAAATTCCACTCTATATGGTTTCTGTAACAATTTTGAAGCAAGCTCTGTCAATCTCTCATGAAACAATTTAGCATTTCTGATTATACTGCTACATATGAACGACAACTCCTCCTCATTGTACAGATTCAACCTGTCTAGCCTCACATTTCCAGCTATCATTTCTTCCAATTCCACTTTCAATTTGTAAATATCTCAAATCTTTGGTGTCGAGCTTTGTTTTTCTATTCCCTGTGCCCATCTTTTAAATCTTCTGGAGTGACCGCTGTTGAACTTCTAGTTTCTAACGGTACCATAGACCTCTTTTCTTTCGAACTTCCAGGTGTAACTCTTTTTCGAGTTTCAATTACGGGTTCTATTATTGGAAGATCCATTAATAAAATGACAATCACACTCACCGGCCTGATCATCAGATATTATTATCTCTTTTCTGGGATTATTTAAAGGAATTGTCACTTCTTGAGGTTTTGGGCTACTAATTTTATCTCCATATAATGGGATAACAGGACCTATAGTCACTGGTACCGTCAAAGCTTCTGCATTTAAATTTAGTTGACTTATTTTCTGCACTATTTCCTCCCTAGTCCTATTAAAGGCTTCTCTTTCTTCATCTTGAAGCACCCTATTAACGGATGCATCATGTACAATTTGGGGAATTAAGGGTGTTCCCATTACCGGTGCACTTTGGGTGACTTTACTGAGACCTTCTTGGTACAGTGGAGGATTTTTAGTTAAAATGTCCTCTAATAATTCATCATCTCACTCACCATATCCTGTCACATTCATGTGTTTTGTTTACTCTTTACAATTGCTTCCCTACTGTTCCTCAGCCATTAACTCTGGGTATAAAACTTCTGATACCATAGCTCTTCTCCATTGCTTCATCTGACTTTCATGTGACTCACGCAAAAATCGGGGAAAAAATCCTTTATATCTCCCACCCCTGCACTTTTCTCATTCATATAATTCAGCCACCCATTCTTCTAAAGCCTCATACTGGGTTAACCTAGGTCTTGGTTCCAAATCATGAATTCTCATCCTCAAATTCGGAAGGATTCTCCCTTTAAACGTACCATGTTCTGGAAAAGCTAGAACTCCATCACCTTTTGTATATTCTATCCAATTTCCCAACCATACAAAAGTATGATACCTTCTTTACAAACATCAGAAATGAAGCAGGCGTTTCCGGTGGCGTAATAGGAATTCATTCTCTAGTCAATACAGGTTTCTCTATCTTAAAGAAATTCCTAATTTTCTTTATTAACGACATTTTTCTCTTTTCTCCATACATTCTAGATGCACAATGTATGAAAGAATATTCCGCAAACCCTTGAACTCTTCTATCAGTGCGACTCACACCAGCAGTCAAATCAGAATCCAACATACAAAATGTCTTTGACCAGTCCTAGCGCAGCTTCTATCAAAACACCCAATCAGACTCAGGCACATGCTCATGGTCTGACCAATGCCAGCACGTCCTTTTTTGACGTTAGTTTCGCTCCTTACTACTGACCCCTCCTTTACAATCTGCTTCTTTCTCACGCCCGATGTTTTGAACCAATCCCAGCGCGGCTCTCTGTGACGTCAGTACAACTCCGGCGACTGACCCTTCCTTCATAAGGTAATATAAAAACGTATTTTTTTTTTTAAATTATAAACTTTGTTAGTAACAACATAAAAACATTTGCTACTCTGCCTGTTCCGCTAAACAAAGGATAGATTTTCGACGTATTCTTGGAGTCCCAGAATTGCTCCTCTTCTACTGTGAGTAAAAACCCCTGTTTACCCTTCATTCAAGCTCGAGAGAACCTGCTACTCCTTCAGTGTTACCCTTACTAGGAAATAAGACCAAAGTTTCACCAGCGAACCTTTTGCTATCACTCACACTCTACTTTTATACGAAAATAGCCCCTAATTTAACACTCCCAGCCCCGCGTAGCTTCTCAGTGCTATTCCACCAGACTAGTAACCTCACTGCAGTGTGGCTTCTGTCACCACCCGCTATTCATTTCCCCGGGATTTTCCGGACAACATAAAACAGGA
Organism: Triturus cristatus; assembly: GCF_964204655.1. NCBI lineage: Eukaryota > Metazoa > Chordata > Amphibia > Caudata > Salamandridae > Triturus > Triturus cristatus. Next base: position 678,999,390 of record NC_140585.1, on the reverse strand, counting down.
CGCTAACTCTTTTGTTAAACATAAATCAATAATCAATATTTATCACCAAAGTAGTCAATAGTAACCATAACTCTGCTATCAGAAACTGATCCAGCTGCGTACCAACAACAGATACTCCACTACCATATACTCACCTGGGCCCATAAACAAACGCAATTGAGTAAACCAAAGTTTATGTTTTCACAATTTAGGATTAGTTATTTCTTACTCCTAACTAATCTTCACTGATCAAAAAATGATTTCCTCTGCTCGATGGACCATTAGTTGAACTAGTTGATGGTGAACATTAACACTAACTCTTTCTTTTCATTAAGAGTAAATAACTACAGACTCGGGAAAGTTTTAAATCTTTATCTAAATTTCAAAATGCTTGTGAACCATCTCAAATACACAGTGCAGTCACGATCATTCTTAGGAGAGAAAATTCAATTAATTAATCATCAAGCACATACTTTGGACTCACGCAATGATCAATGCTCAGAAAGGAGAGGAAGAGAGAAAAGAACATCTGCATATAACATGAAAATATAATTACCAAGAATGGTGTGAAGACCAACCCCCTGGCCAACGGGCTGGTAAGGGTCCCCTGGGTTAGTTCAGGCGACAAAGACTTCAGGACAGGATTCAGGATAGAATAGTTGACCTCTCTAATACCGACGGTTGCACCACACTCCTCTCTGACACTCTCTTCCTCCTCGAGATTCTTCCACGATCTTCTTATCTAACCCAATTCAATTAGGATAGAAAGTTCTATATTTGGTTCTTCATCAGCATCTTTCCCAGCATCAGAATCACCTGCTACTCCGACAGCATCCCGAGCTCTACAGCATTCAGCAAATCTTCTTCTACCAACTAAAAACTACCTCAATTATACCTTACATTCTTCATGTACCACCCACTAAAGTTTCAATATCGTAAAAATACGAAATCTAATTGGTCAGGCAAGGGGGGGAGATCACACTATGCTTACATGTCACCAAATTCAGTTAAACTATTGTTCACAAACCCATCCCCTTAATTTTTATTCAGTTTTTATTTCCCACCCGCATTCACATTTTATCTGCAACATTTGTCAAAAATCTAACATGTAGGTCCATTCCGTTGAACTTTTCACTGTCCGTTCTCAGGCTGGGACACTTTGCGACCTTGGCTGTTGTTCAAACTCCGTGTCATCATTCCGGGTTCACTTTCAGTAGTCATGCGCACTCATCACACGACTCAGCTCACTTCAGTTTATAGCACCCATCTCTACTCTATTCCCCTTTATTTATTAAAACTTTCCTTGCATTAGCATTAGTAAAATAGCTTGTTTTCGTTTCAGCCAAGCAGATGCCATGCACGCGAGTCTTTAAGACTCCATTTTAGTGTCTTCTGCTCATGCGCAATAATTTCCCTCCAAGCATTAGCTCGTCATACTGCGTAGATGCGGTTGACACATGCGCAATAAAGATTCCCCGTTTAAAGCGGTTTTAGTAATTTGTTAAAGTTGCTAACGTTAGCAAACACGTAAGCAAGCTTCACTAACCTGCATGTTTGTGCGGTGTGCATTAGTTTTACACAAAACAATTTTAGTAACCTGTTAATGAGTTAAAGGAGCGGATCGCTTACGAGCAAGTCTCTTTTCTTCAAGTCTTTGCTCCATCAGACCCACTTCAGATAATTTAAATAAAATCAAATCAAATTGCTAACCTCTAGGGTCTTGTGCTCTCCATGCCACTGGAGTCAAGCTAGCTTGGCTGATGAGGGGTGATGCTCCGAAACCGGTCCCAGGATGCTTGTTTCCAGTTCAGGGAGGATCTGGCCTGGCAGTTCGGGCTGGACTGTTCCCATGCAGAACATGGTCAAGACTGAATTGCATATGGCTGGGTGTGAACTGGAACGGCATGGGGAGCACAAAAAAAATATGGATTTAGGCCCAGTACTCTGTACTGTGGTGAATGTTTGACATTGTGCAGCATTCTGTCCATCAATTGTTGCTTTTGCATTTGTCAATCCTGAGTGGGACGGGTATGCCCAGACATGGGTCTTCTGCTCTCCATGCCACGGGAGTCAAGCTAGCCTGGCTGATGTGAATGTTTGACATTGTGCAGCATTCTGTCCATCAATTGGTCTTTTTGTATTTTTTTTTTATTCGTACCCTGAGCACGCTTCGCCTGCTCCAGTATGTTAAGCAATACTCCCTCTTCAGTGCACCTTCCGAGCTGTGGGTGTGTGCAGAAGCTATGGATAATGTGCTTCATGGCTAAACACTTATACAGTACCAACGGCAAACACATAGATAAAACATATCATTTACAATGTCAATAGCTCTAGCCCCCAAATGCGAGACCTATTGCATTGCAAATGCTTGTTGTATCTACTATGCCACTGCAGACACAGAAGAGCTGTTCAAATAACTGGCCTTGCTGCAAATTTACCAGTCCAGTCCAGTCCAAACAACCAAACCAGTCTCCCCTCCTGTAGAGAACACAAACAACCTTGACCTTTTAGGCCTTCTCAGTGACATATGTAATTGCTGCTAAGGACGTTAGGGGCTTTGGGGCACTTGTTGCTGATGGTTTTAAACCAGCACAAAACTCCTGAGGCACTCATCCAAATGAATATTAGTGGAGACTACTTAGTCAAGCTGTATGCTGAATTTGCAGGCAGCTGGGTATTCTAACAAAGCGGAGGAGACAATTCAGACAGCAACATAACTTAATATTATCTACATTATATAAAATATTTCCAAGCTTCCTTCTCCCTCTTACAAGAAAGAATCGCCACTCGAATGTCAGTGCAGAGTTATTTTACTTAAGCCAACTGAAAAATACACACCAACGCGTTTCAGCTATAAAAACCCTTGGTCACAATGCGTGACACCATTTTGTGAATAATTAAATTCCACATGAATCCCAGTTCAAGAAAACATAGAAAACATATATGTTAGACCTGTCATCCTTAGGGTGGTCAGCCCCCAAACATTTTGTCTGCTTAACTCTCCTTTTTGCTGTATCTTTTTGTTGGCCTTAGGACTCTGAGCACTTTACCACTGCTAGCCAATGCTAGAGTGCATGTGCTTCTCCACTAAACATGATGGCATAGGTGTATACATGATTGGCATATTTAGTTTACTTATAAGTCCGTGTAAGATGGTATATTGTATACCCAGGGCCTGTAATCTAAATGCTAGTAGTGGGCCTGCAGCACTGGTTGTGCCACCCACACAAGTAGCATTTCAAACCTGTCTTTGCTCTGTTATAGCAAGGCCTGTGTGTGCACTTAGCATTTAAAACCACTTCCAATTCCAAAACCTTAAACTCTCCTTTATAACACATAAGCCACCCCTAAGGTAGGCCCTAGGTAGCCCTAAGGGAAGGGTGCTGTGTAACTAAAAGGTAGGGCATGTACTTATAATTATTGGTCCTGGTAGTGACAAATAGCTAAATTCGTTATTACTATTGTGAGGCCTACTCCTCTAGTAGACTAGCATTGAGAATTTTTTAAAACACTTTTAAGCTGTAATTCCTGATTAACAAGGAGTAGAGGCATCATTTTTCATATCTTTGGAATGGTAATGATACATTCTCTTTACTGGTAAAGTTGAATTTAACATTAATGTTTTAGAAATGCCACGGACTGAGCTATTCTACGGTGGCAGTGCCTGCACCGTAAAGGAGTTCAACACCGAAGCCTTTATTGACTGCGTGGATCAGTGCAGACGCTTCGCCTCCATCCACAGGTCTGGCACCTTCTTGCCTCGAGTCTTTGACGCTTGCTCCATCTAATGCACTTTCTCAGTGGGACATGGGCTTGTTCTGTAGCCGGCCTGCCCTCCATCGCGGTTGGCCTGAACTCTGAATTTGCACTGGACCAGAACAACCTGAAGTAATCCCTTAGCGCTAGTGACTTTTAAGCACTACTTTAGAATATAATTTTTAAAAATTCATAACTCCGGTTCTGCTTAAAGGATTTTTGTCACTTTGGTTTTGTTTTGCTCATACAAATATAATCTGTTCTTCTAAACCAGTGTGGAGTATTTTTGCTGTGTTTTCAATTGTGCAATTTGTGTGTGTGTGTGTGTTTGTTGCACAAATATGTTACACATTGACTTTAGATAAGCCTGACTGCTCTTTGTCAAGCTACGAGAGGGTGAGCACAGGTTATCCTTTAGTGTGTATCCAGTTTACCCTGACTAGGATTACGGTCCCTGATTAGACTGGGGGTATACCTCTGTCAACTAGAGATCCAATTTCTAACATACTATCAGCATATAATGCACCACAGATAAGCAAATAAGCATAAAGCCATCCTGTCACTTATTCGTTATGAGCAGAAAAATGGGAAAACATTTCCATAATTCCAGCATTGCAAACTTTCTTTGAGCATTGTGTCTATTTACACTATTTATTGCAGGAGCGGGCACAGTGATTAAATGGATCCATTTGATTATGAAAATGTTTTCCCATTTAACTGAAGACATGGAAAGAGAGAAGTCTCTTACTCAGATAAAATAAATTAATTAAGTAATTAGTAAACACAGTGATGAAGAGACTGTTAAAGCTTTTCAACAAAAGATGTCTGAAAGCATTAGAAAAAAACTATAATACAAAAGAAAACTAGAAAGTTTGCCACAGACAGAGCTGACTACGAAAAGGACGAAATATACAATTTTGCGAGGTGCTTTGAAAACTTGAGGAAGCAAAGATTAGTGGAATATAATAGATCAAAACAGGATGCCTCCATAAGCGACAGAAGCACAGATCTGAGTTCGGATACTGATCAGGAAAAGATCTGAGGGGTGGTACCTACAGGAGTTTGGGGCAGATGACAATTATGGATGAATTTTATTTTTTAAGGCTGAAGCACCGGACAAATCACCGGCCCAGGAAAGGCAAAGGAAGTCAAAAAGGAAAAGACTTCAGAGAAGAGGGGGGCCAAGTCAAAAGGAGAACGAGATGAGCCGAGTGGCAGGGTAATGGGGAGCAGAAAAAAGTAAAGATTGTCATCCGAACGGTAATTAACCTTATAGAAGAAAAGTAGTTTTATTACTTATGTGCCATATTTAAATGTTTTTAATTACTGTTTTTAATTATATATTTTTTTATTGACATTTTCAATAACGTACATCGCAATGCAGCAACGTAAAACAACTAGAAACAAGCCAGTTGGACATTGTATCCCCACATCAACTAATGTTCGGAACGCGGGACAAGCGTGAAGTGAAAGAGGATGGAACATTAGATCACACATTCATCTGGGTAATAACTGCATGGCCCCATGCGTTGTTACATCTTTGCTCTTATCTAATCCTGTGGGGGCTAGCAGAGGCCTTTCTTTCCTCTATTTCAGATTTACAACTATACCTTCCAATAAAGTTACACAGTTTGATATATCTGTTCCTGGACACCTGTACATACGTGTGCATCATATGTTAATATTTATATAAACACAAGGAATCTCGCCTGATTTTCAACCCCCACATTCCCTAGTGCTGAAGTGAGTCAAGAACCTCATCACATCTACAAATCCCCTTCTCTGTGGCTTTGTGCCCATTGTAGAAAGGGCTCCCAGATGTCCCGCGGCCTGGAAGTGGGTGGCATGAGCTCCCAAAATGGGGACAGCTGGGTATGCCCATATGTTACCGACGCAAGCCAATCCTCCATTGACGGCAGCCTCCTCCCGCCCCAACACACCGCTACCTGCCTTTTAGCAAACAGTAATAACAGGGCATGTAATTTACGCACTTTTGGCAGGGTATCTTTAACATATCCCAGTAGCCCCATCATAGGAGTAGGCGCATCGGATCTTCCAATTATTTGTTAATAGAGGCAAATATCTTTGTCCAATAATCTGTTAACTTTGGGCAGTCCCATGCCATGTGTAAAAACGTGGCTGGGGAGAAACCGCACCTCCAGCACCCATTGTCTGCACGTAACCCCATCCTATGTAGCCCTATAGGAGTCCTATAAAATCTGTGCAGAAACTTGAAATGAATTAATCGCAACCTGTAATTTGGCGACAGCTCAGTTAACTGCCCGCAGCAGAACTTCCACTGGTCCTCAGACACCGGGATGGCCAACTCAACATTCCAGTAGTGCAGTGACTTGGGGCGAATCACCGGGCCGAATCCTGTGTGGCCTTATAAATCCACGTTACCAACCTTCGAGGGGATGGAGAGCCAACCACGTTTTCCAGGGCGGCCAGGAGCAGCCGAGCAACTGGAAAATCCCCACTAAGAGCCTTACAGGCCGCCCGGAGCTTATGATACATAAATCTCTCGGCAAAGGACACCTCTCGGTCTCCCTCCCCAGATGGAGGGGGTCTGAAAACATTGTCAGGGAACAAGTCCGCAAATGTACGGAGACCTAATTTCTGCACGAGTGTGCCGTTGATTCCGTCCATTACACATGGTAACAATGGATTCCGCGAGAGCGACAACTATGGGGCATAGAGCACCGGGACCCCGCCCTCCTGCGTAGCCCCTCCCAAGCCCATCTCAGTGTGCCTGCAGTGTCTACGTCCACCCTGGGGCGGCCAGCAGGTTTGCATATTGCCACCTTCAACGGAGTAGGCGCAACCACATCGCGCTCCACCGCCACATGTGGCTGGAACGGTGTTGGGTGCACCCAAAAGTGTAAGTACTGGGCCTGAGCACTTAGCGCATATAGACGCATATCTGGCGCCCCCATTCCTCCCTGCCGCAATGGGAGTGTAAGCAAATCCCATGATACTCTCGCCTGGCCGCCCGCCCACGCCAGTGTTACAAGGTGTGACTTTAGAGTGTTAAAGAAGTGCGATGTTAAGGGAACAGGAACATTCGTGAACAGGTACAGAAACGTAGGTAGAACAATCATTTTAGCTAAGGCCAGTCGACCGGTAAGAGACAGGGGGAGCTTCGACCATATTTTGACCTTCTCTTCTAGCCACGTCATGGCTCTCCCATAATTTAAATTCCAGATCTCCTGCACATCCCTACTAATCCATATTCCCAAATATTTTACTTTTTCTGCCTCCCATTTTAACGGATATTCGGAGTCCAATCTAGGCGTGCCTTCTGTTAATGGGAATATTACCGACTTCGACCAGTTAATGGTCATCCGCATATAGTGATATTAAAAGGCATCTCGAGCTGAATCCAATCCCACACGCCGTATGGTGTTGTTGTATAAGCGCAGCAAGCGGCTCCATCGCTATTGCGAACAATAGTGGTGAGAGAGGACACCCCTGTCTGGTACCTCGGGATATTGAGAGTGGGTCAGATAGCAGCCCATTAACTTTGATTCTAGCCCTGGGGGAATTGTAAAGTAGCCGTACACTATTAATAAAGAGCGGACTGAACCCCACACGTCCTAAGATTGTGAATAAAAAAGGCCACTCCAAGGTGTTGAATGCTTTTGTGGCGTCAAGAAACACCACTGCAGCTTGGACCTCAGGTTGCAAGTAATGCAATACTGAAAAAATGGTACGCAGGTTGTGCGACATAGAACGCCCCGGAATAAACCCGGATTGGTCAGGCAACGCCACCATGGGCAGCAGTGGCTGTAGACGATTAGCAATCAGTTTCGCGTATATTTTGACATCCACGTTAATCAGTGAGAGTGGCCTATACGAATCCAGCTGTGATTCTGGTTTCCCTGGTTTTATTAGCATAATTATAATGGCTTCCCTCATGGAACTAGGTAACACTCCCGTTTCCAGGGCTTCCCCATAAACCTCTAGCAGCCGTGGCGCCAGCACGTCAGCGTGAGCTTTGTAAAAAGCTGTGGTCAGCCCGTCAGGGCCGGGGCTTTATCGAGGGGTAAACTTTTAATAACCTGCGCAACATCAGCAGCGGTGTATGGAAGATCCATGTATTTCATGTGATTATCATTGAACCAGGCAAGTGCTATTGAATCTAAAAATGATTGCATGCCCTCAGGGCAGTCATTCAATGTGGCTTTGTATAAATTAGCGTAAAAGCCTGAGAAGGCTGCCAAAATCTCCTCCCTCCCTCTAAGCACTTCCCCAGCCGCAGTGTGGATCTCATGAATAAATGTTGCTGCTCTGGGCTCCCTCGTCATGCCTGCCAGCGTGCGGCCCGGTCTATCTCCCTCCCCATACCTCCTGGCCTCTGCATACTTTCCCAGGAATTTGACCTCTCGTTGCGCCTTCTCAGAATAGTCTAATAATTTAGCTTTGATTGAGCCAGTCACCTTCGGGTCCCCTGTGGTATAGAATTCGCCTTCCAGCGCTCTTATGCTGGTCTCCAACGATGCGAGTGTCCCCCTGATTGCCTTGAGGACAGCTGCCTGTTGAGCTATACACTTCCCTCTGATCACTACTTTAAAAGCCTCCCATAGTGAGGCCTCGGTGTCGACCGAGCCCGTGTTCAGATCAAAGTATTCAATGATATCAGACCTAATTTCTTCTTTAAAGGCTTCGTCTAACAAGGCATGAGGTGGAAGGCGCCAGGTGGAGCTCCCCCGTGGTGCGCCGGGAAGTGCCAAGCGCAGCATACACGGAGCATGGTCCGAAAGTGACCTGGGCAAGTGCTCGGCGGCAACAGACCAGGTGGCAACATCCCTGGTCACCAGCCAGTAATCCAGCCGGGACCATGAGCTGTGGTGATCAGAAATGCACGTTCCCTCCCTCAGCTGTGGGTGTCTGTCACGTCAATTTTGTCAATTAGATCCCCATCTGCCACTATCCTTCTCAGTGCAGCACTTGCCACCGGGTGCAAGGCACGGGCAGTTCCCCTCCTGTCCAGAGTGTCATCTAGGACAGCATTAAAATCTCCACCCCATATTACCGTCGAGCAACCAGCCACCCTGATCTTGGACCAAATGGTGTGGAAAAAATCAGGAGAATCAACATTAGGACCGTATATTGCCACGATTGTCACTAGGGAGCCACTGAGTAGCCCCTGCACCAAAACATAGCGACCCTCAGGGTCCACCTGTGTATACCTCTCCCTCCAATCCAGCCCCTTCTTAATCAGTACGGCCACCCCTCGTGCATAGTTAGAATACACCGATGAGTAGATATGACCCCATCGATTATGGCGGAGTCTCTGTGAAGGTGTAACATTCAAGTGCGTCTCCTGCAATATACATATGTCTATGTTATGCCGTGTCAGATAGGCGTGGACTAGTCTCGCTTTCCTGCCGTCATTCAGCCCCCGGATATTCCAAGTAAGACAATTTAGAGTGCTAACATCCATAGGCTAAATTCTCCTTTGCAATCGTTGTACCTACCCCCACTGTGCGATAATGCGGCCCACTACGAAACAGTTTGTCCAAAGCGTACGTCCAATCCTGGCATTAAACAAATACATGACCCCTATCCCCTCCCAACCACCCACTCCAACCCCCCAACCAGGTTGTAGGAACCCCCCCCTGAAAAAAACAAAACATAGAAACCACTTTGTGACAATCGGGATCCTTCCCATGGGGGCGCAGCAACACTGGCACACTACCTTGCTTCATGCAAGGTGGCCAGGAGGACTGTCGGGGAGTTCGTCCGCACACAGCCCGCTATGCATTTCATAGTCTATCGTTATGCTGATGCGATCTATAATGTGGCGGGCAGATCCTCTCTCCGCAAAATACAGGACTCCAGTCTGCATAGACCCCCCCCCGGGCCGAGCGCGAAGTCAGAGTCTGTTCGAGTTAGTCATTGTCACTGAGATTGGCGTCCTCCTTCCGATCGACCACTCGGTGCCCCTTCTTCTGTCTCCCACCTGCTTGTTTGGCGAACTTTAGTGCAGCCTTCGCCTCCGTGAAGAAGTGGGATTGCCCTTCGATCGACACCTTTAGCTTCGCCGGGTATAACAGTGAGTATGGGATCTGTGCTTGTAGCAATATCCGCTTTGCTGGGAGAAACTCACGCCTCGCCGACTGCACCGCCGGGGTGAAGTCCGGGTAAAAGGAGATGGTATTTCCTCCATGCGTGATGCTACCTTTCTCCCGTGCCTTCCTGAGGATAAGATCCCTGTCCTAACAGTTCAGGAGTTTCGCTATTATGGGTCTGGGCGGGGCGCCCACAGGAGGTCGCTGGCCCAGCGACCCCGCTCCACTACAAAGACCGGGGAGAGGTGAGGATCGAACAGCTCATGCAACAGCTCTGTTACGTATGACTCCATTTTTTAGATTGCTGTCGTCTTCGGAATCCCCGTGATGCGGAGGTTGCTGAGTTGCGACCTCGCCTCTAAATCTTCGTTTTTGGCCCGGATGACACGCAGGAGATTGTCCATGTGAAGTAGCTGCTCCTTGGTCTCAACTTGGAATTCGTGGTATTCCGTATGTTTGCCTTCCAGCGCATCCAGACGTGTCTCGTGAGTCGTCACCCGCGACTTTACAGAGTCCAGCTGCGCGGTGAGGGTGTCTAATTTGGAGTCTATGTTGCGTAGGCTAGATCTCATTTCCAACATTAGAGATTTCAGGTCCTCCCCCTGGTCTCCTACCTGCAACTCCTGGGATTCTCCCTCCCGTGCATCGTGTTCCACCTCTGCGTGACGGGAGGCGCGCTTGCTATCAAAGTTCAGTTTCGGTTGTTTGGCGTCGTGCTTTCCCATGATTGTCTCAGCGCTACAGATCCGGTCAGGAGATCCAATCCAGCAGCGTCCCAACAACTGATCCCACTATTGTTCGACTCCTCTGGCGCAGGAACGCGTCGGCAGCACCAGACCGCCACAGCCATGCCAAGATACCTCCACAACTCCCTCCTCGGGTTGTGAATCCAGCCAATCCACCTATACAGGTATCCAACTAGGGGGGGCAGGCAAAGATCTCATCTGCAAAACCTCAGGTCCCACACGTGGCCACCACGCACCCAGGGCCTCAGATCCTCCGAAGCGGCAACGGCGGGGCCAGGAGTGGCGGCCAGCAAATCTCCAGTTTATTCAACCGTGCCCTCGACCTTGTGTGTCCCAGTTCCTCCCACCACCACCACTTTCCAATATCCTCAGGGTGAGGCCTCAACACGGGGGCACTAACTCTATTGGCAGCAAGGGCTCCCCCGGTAACCGGCTTCGTAATCTGCACCGGCGCGGGGGGGGGGGCACAGCAGTCACTCGCCAATCTCTCTCAGCCCCCACGATGTCTCCCACCTCACAGGAGCGCTCCTCCGCAGCCGCCTCTTCAGCCGCGCCGGGCCTGCCATGAGTCGCGCCGCAGCCCCAGTCGCTGCCGATCACTCCTACTGATTGCTCGCACTCAGTTTCCTCAGGGGGACACAGCTGCCCGGTCTCCCAGGCAGCCCTCCGCGTGTATTCCTCCGCCCCCGCCTGAGTGGGAAGACAGCGGGGGACCCAGATCTCCGGCAGCAGGCCCACGCCTCGGCCGCAGCCACGGGCTCGATTAATTAGCCCGCCTCTTCCACGGCGCCAGGCAGCAGCACAGCATCAGCCCCGCAGATGTCTCGGCCCCGGTCCGTCCGCAGCGCTACTGGCGAACAACGCCGATGTCACGATCCCATCAGCGCAGGATCATGTAGGTTTCGGCGAGTCTAGATCTCTCCTCAGTGTAGGATTTTGAAAGGTTTTTCTCCCGGCCGGCGGAGCGCGCTCAGAAAGCGGCCATTCCGCTGCGCAGCCGGCCACGCCCCCCCAATTACTGTATTTAATGTTGACGTGAAGGAGCACTGCATTTATTTGTTGTTTGGTGATGAAATTATGTATTTCGATCTGTCAAACTTTGAGTGACAAGTAACAGTATTATATTTCTGTGAATTAATTCATGTGCCCTTGAGGTGTTACTATTGCGAACTAGGGCTTGATTGTGAACTTTCTTTTGAGCATTGTGTCTATCCACGCTATTTATTGTGGAAGCATGTAGAGTGATTGAATGGATCTATTTGATTATGGAAATATTTTCCCATTTATCTCCTCATAATGAATACTTGACAGGATGGCTTAGTCTGTTTTCTCTGTTTGAACTGGGATTCATGTTGTATTTAAGTATTCACAAAATGGCGTCACACATAGTCGCTGAGGCTTTTTATAGCTGTTATGCGTTGATGTGTATTACTCGGTTGGCAGAAATAAAATAATCCTGAACTGCCTTTCGACTGCCGATCCTTTTTTCTAAGAGGGAGACGGAAGCTTGAAATTCTTGAGGCGCTGACGTCGGTGATGCCGGCAGTTCAGCACACTGGCGCTCAGGGTGCACGTTGGCAACCGCCAAACCTATTTGCATTATATAGAATATATATGTTAGATATAACTACAAAATATCTACAATAGAGTATCTGGTCCAGCGAGCATTTACAGATATATTTGCCCCTCTATAAGTACGAAATCAGTACTGGTGAGCTGCGCACCACGTAGAGACGGTGGATTGTTACACCCACTCATAAAAATATGGGGGACATTCGGGAATCCTTGACTTATTAATTAATATCATTGGTTGAGTTATAACAAAAGAGGGCAGCACTCTGAAAAGTAATAAAGAACTTTTTTTAATGTGGGTTTGTTGAGTCTCACGGAGTCAATTGGCAGTGGGACCCCAGGAGTGTAAGCACTATATATGTGATGATCTTGGGACTGTCGACTGGTGCGGTGGACTGCAGCAACCACTGCCATTTTCTTTTTGTGCTTTCATCACAGGTGGACTTGGCTGTAAAGATTTTTGAGAGGATCATTCTTAAGGCTCCAGAATATTGGACCATGATACCGGATATTAGTAAAGCAAGCAGGATTTACACCAGAACCCACCTTATCTTAAAATTGAGTTCTATGGCATAGAAGTCCAAATTTGTGGTAACTCGTGTGACTGTTTTGTGCACCCGTGCACAGCGTTTGACTCTGTAGATCATATTTTACTAAGGATAAATCTTGATGCCCTAGGATTTCAAGAGCGATTATTAGCAATAATGAAGTTTCTCTACGAACAGGCATTGCCTAAGATTCAGATGGGAGCAAGCAATGAAATTACACATCCAACAGAAATTAGGATCAGGCTAAAACAAGATTGTGTATTGGCGTCTTCATTATTTTCAATTTTTTTTGTATGGCCTCCCTCACAATGGCGGTTGTTAGAGCCACGCTCCACAACGTAGATGGAAGTCAAAAGAGGCAGTCAGACAAAGCAACATGTTGGGTGTCACCAGCATAAAGGTTGGCCAATCCTAATGTGCTGACATTCTTGACAACAGGTTTACTTTTGCTTGCCTAAAGACGGTCCAATCCTAAAACATCAGGCATTCTTGGCAGCATTTCTTCTCTTCCTGGCATAATGGAGATTTAATCTTGACAGAGTAGGCATTCCTCACAACATTTTGTCTTGCCCAGTCATAATTGCAGGCCACCCTTGACAGAGTATAATTATATGAAACAATTAGCCTCTCTCTGGAAAAATGGTGACTCTGCCTTGACATATTTTTCAGTACTGACAGCATCTCTGCTCGCACTAATATTCTGGCTGTCCCAGAAATAATAATAGTGAAAATACATGCCATTAGAAAGATATCTATGGTTATATGGTTACATACTGCAGTATGCTGATGACCTCGTCATTGTTGATTGCAAATATATTGGGCTCCAGCACAAAATGAATGCATTATAACTACAAAAATCCAAGTTATGGAAGAGGTATAGTAATTTTTCTTGGTTGATAGGCAAGATATAACTGTGCAGGGTTAAACAATATTGATATTTGAAGGTGGTTTTCTGTAAGATGATGTGTTGGGTGCAGTAACAAGCATGGAACTTTCAATGCCCCTTTGCGGCAATAAACTAGCTTTGTTGTTTTAGCAGAGAGTACGGGGAATGTCAGTTCATGGACATCATATGCCCAGACATTTACACCAATCATACCATATTATATGAAGCTGAAGCTTTTATGACAAAAAAGGATATTAACTATCAGAAATTTCACAGTAACCCTCTAAAGAACGAATTTGTCATTCCAGGGTCTTGTGGAATGGAGGCACTGAGTAGTTGCACTATGAAGGTTGAATTGGAGCTAATAAAGAATTACGTTTTTTGCAGGACCCATGAACAGACATATGGTATCTGTTGGAACAACGTACTCAAAGACATGCTTAGAAGCAAAATGGTGTGCGCTAGATCATCTGAACTGAAAGGGTTGTTTGCAAAGTACAACATAAATAAAGATGTAAGGGGGTTGTTGTAGGAAGATCCAAACCATATCTAAATGAGAAGTCTTATGGATACTCTTTCCAGGTAAATAAAGTTTACATAGCATCAAAGATATTGCTTATACAAGTATCTGAATTTAAATTGAGCTTTGGGGTTTCATAATCTCATTTAAAAGTATCCAACAATCATACAAGGAGAAGATTGATGTTAATGGGGTTTAGAGAAATTTTAAAGCTATATGAATATAATGAAGAAAAAGCAAACCGACTACAATGTAATTGAGCACATAAAAAATGAAGCACTTAAGCAAGCATTTTATTATGCACATGCTACACTAAAGACAGGAAGCTTTTCTCAAGACCAGTTTTTTTTTTTTTTTTACAGACGCTAGCATCAGAACTATTGGGAAACCATTAAAACTAACTTTTAATCTAGAAATTTGGCAAGTGGTATCTGAAAATTTCTTAAAGGAGATTATAGAAAAGGGCTGCTGTAATATGATTCTGATTTTACTATTAGTTTTAGAAATGCATGGTATTCTTTTGGTATGGAAACGAGTTTGAGTTGATAAATTTTTTAATGAACTTTATATGTCTGAATCCTCGTAATAAACTGGAAGTGCCTACTTTAATCAATATCAATCATGTCACATTCCACTCATCACTTTTTTGTTATCCAAGTGTAACACCCTCAGTGCGATGGGTATGCCCAATTGTGGTTTTGTATGCACAGTGACACTGCTAAGGCCCAAAAACCACAAACCAGCCTGGAGTTGGGTGTGTCCCTGTCTGGAGGGGGCCTCGCCTAGCAGTTCAGGGTGCACTGTTCCTACTGACGAAGGCACAAGGTTGATTTGCATACAGCTCGTCTCATAAAAATGGTGTTTTGGACTGTAGTCTTGAGTAATTACTAGTGACTGAGATTATTGAACAAGTTACTTACTTTGGTAACACCTTATCTGGCAGAGACTCTAGCTAGCCACAGATTCCTTACCTTAGAATTATCCCCAGATGTCAGACTGGATCTGGCATTTTTTTGTGAGCTGTATCCATGTGTACTGGTAGGTGGCGTGGTTTGGCTCCACGTAGCATTGTCCATGCCGGAAGTGACGTCCACGGTGTAGGAAGCAGGCTCTGTATATACTATACCAAAGTAAGATATAGTGTGCACAGAGTCCAGGGGGTACCCAGAAGTCTAGCAGAGGCTAAATTAGATAATCACTAACAGCTCTCTTTGTGGTAGTGTGGTCGAGCAGCTAGGCTTATCAGGAGGGCGTTTTAAGCAGTTTTTGTTGTATTCACTCAATGAAGACTGATGGCACACACTCAGACAGAATCCAGACCAATTAGGTAAGTATAAAATGGTATACTTATGCTTCTATTTCTAGAGTCAAGCAGGACTTGGCACAGGTAAGTGAAATATGCTTCCAAATGCAAAGCTTTACAAGGAAATTAAGCCTGGGCAAAGCACTACGCTACGCTCGCGTAGTTTGCGAAGTTTGCGCTACTTCGCACTACGCGAATTGCACGTAGCACAGCGCAAACACGCGTAGCGTAGTGCAGTGGGCATTTTGTCCTTGCTCGCGGTCCTCAACGTCAAGTTGGCGACCGCGAGCAAGCAAAATGACATCCTGGCGAGACTTTTTCCTCATTCGCGATCAGCAACATCAAGTTGCCGATCGCGAGCGTGGAAAATAAACTACCCGGCGAGATTCTCAACGCGGGGAGGTCAGGTTTCTCATTGCGAGTGGTCGCGTATGCTCGCGACCGCTCGCGATGAGAAACTACCAGTCCGCGTTGAGAAAGTTGCTGCTCGAGTAAAAATCTACTCGAGCGGCAGAAAACTACAGCACGCACTGTGCAAGATGCCATTTTCAATGACTGCACAGTGCCGGATGCTTGTCCGCACTGTACAATCATCGAAAACGGCATCTTGCACAGTGCGAACAGGGTACTACGCAGTTCGTGAAGTGCTACACATAGATCGCGAAGTGCACTTTGCGTAGCTACGCGTAGCGCTACTTCGCGAACTACGCCCAGGGTTAAAGGAAATGCAATTGTGGATGGAATTGGAATCGTTACATGTTTGTATTGGCATTTAAAACAGTTTAAAAAACAAAGATGACTTTGGAATACTTTTAGATTACTTTTGGATTACATTGACTACTCGGGTGATATGCCTAGATGTCACACCGTAGATCCTACAGTACAAAGGTAAGTAAGACACTTTTTGATTTAAAACACAGTTACGCTTCATCCATACAAAACACAGGCCAACAGTCATTTTTAGGAACTAAAATTTGTAACATTGGTTGCTACGGGGAATAGAGTGTTAATGGTTTACAGGTAGTAAATGACCTTAAAGTATGGCTTTTGGGGTTTGGACTAAGGTTCTCCAAGGTCCAGTTAGGCACTCAAATTGTACCACCAGCAGCACTGGGACGTCAGGTGCAGAGTGCTGGGGCCCAATGTTAGCCATTGGGGCTAAGGGGCACTTTGGTTGGGGACTATTCACGGGCATACCACTTGGTCTTAGGAAACAAGCTCCTAGGGTTAAGGTCAGGGCAAAGGGGGTCCAGGTTGGAACCAAGTCCTCACCACCAGCGGTGCAGGGGCGGCCAGATGCAGGGTGCTTAGGAGGGGTCGGGAGCCCCATGCAATCCAATGGAGGTTGTCGGTTTTGATTTTGGCTACAGGCTCGGTCCAGGAAGTCTTCCGGGAGGAACCAACAGCTGTGCAGGTAAGTTGGAGGGCTCAGGGACGTAGGTGCACCTCAGCTCCTCTTTTCCAGGGCGCAGGGTGGCCGGATGCAGGGGTGACTTTTCAGGTCAGATTTCACCTTACTGGGCCACTTGCGGTTGGTGGGGTCTCCGTGCAGAGGCTTCAGGCGACGTCAGGAAGTCCTGGAGGGGTCAACCCATGGTGGACTCAGACTATGAAGCGCTGGGGGACCTCGGGGACCGGTGGGCCACCTGGACTTGGGCCGTAGGCGACTGGTGCACTGATGGATCCAGGTGTCGAGTTATTTGCCCTCAGCAGGCTTAGAGCCTTTCTTTGGAGTTTCTTTAGAACAGAGCTGCTGTTCGCATGAGATACGGTCTTTGTTGAAAGCAGTCGGTCCTCCAAGGTGTTCTGGACGTTGCTGGCTGCAGGACGAGTCGACTTTAGGCGCAGAATCTCTGGAAACTGCAGACGAGCCGGTAGGGCTGGGGCCAAGTCAGTTCTTCACTACAATCTCCTCTGCTGTGCGACTTCTTCCGTTCTTCGCAGGTTGCAGGAATCAAGGCAGGTAAGGTTCAGGGTCCCCCTAAATACTAAATTTAGGGGTGTTACGGGGGGAGTGCAGGTCGGGACCAATAGGTCCCTTCCTTGGGGTGTTTACACCCTCTATTATGTCATCCTCCGATGGGAGGGGGGCATGAGCCTCTCAAATTGTCTGGGTCCCCTCATCTTCAAGATGGAGGAGACTGAGGTGTGTGCTTCACTTCGCCTCTCCCACCTGAGGGGTGGGGTTGGTAAATGTGAGCACACCTCTCCTCCTAACTTGGTTTTCCAGCTGATTCTCCTGCCCAAAGTGGGGGTCAAAACCGGTGGGAGCCAGTTGCTGGGGCAGCAAAAGGCAGGGACAGCATACAAGGAAGTCAGGCATTTGAAGCTTCCCCTTTGTGAACCCAGCCCATCCTGGGGGAGAAGGCATGACACCTCGGCCCAGGATGGGCTTTGATTCTGGAGCCAAAGAGAGGAGGCCCTCTACCCAGGGGTCCAGAAACATGTCTGGGGGTGGCAAATGACAGGCAGCCATTCAAGAACCACACCTGAGAAGGTCGTTTTTCAGGGGGCATCTCTAAGATGCCCTGTTAGTGCATTTTACATTAAATCCCACTCTGGCATCAGAGTGGATTTAATGTGCTGAGATGTTTGCTACAAAACTGCCCAGGTTTCAGTAAAGCCATTATGGAGCTGCCGAGTTCATAAAGACTCAATCCCAGATCATATACTCTTTATGGCTTTACTGCACTTACAATGTCTAAGAATGGACTTGGACCCCGTAGGGGTACAATGCTCATGCAACTGTACCCTCATTTGGGGGCCAGTGCAACCTGCTAGAGGGGTGACTTACCGAGGCCCCAGGCCGTGGGTTGCAGGCATGGCACACAAGGATGTGTATATGTGAAAAGTGAACAGAGTTGTGCAATCCTAATTTAATATTGATCAATCTTGTTAAAAAAACTTTTCGTTTCATCGTGCTGCCTGTCACCTGTTTGATTACTGTGTGCGTGTTTCAGGAAAATGTAAGCCTGATTCCCTATGCACACCAATAGTGGTTTAATACCTATCAGGTTTACCAATCTACACAAAAACACTTCAAATATTTTGTCAAAACAAAGTTTTCATTTCATTTGTAGTTTTCAAATATTTCATTTATTCTTTACAGAATCTCTCAATTCAAAAACAATTTTAAATCATTAATACAAATATACATTGTTCAACAATTCGTGTGGATTCAACTTGATTCTTGTGTCGCTCTTTGCATTTCAGGACATTGGTCCCTTCCTCAGGGGCCTCTCTATCGGAATAAATCTAACACCAAACATAACTATTATAAAACCAAAACTAACATCTCAACCAAGGAAACAACTACATATAGTAAAGTGAAGCATTATCTAGTTTGCTTATGTAGTGAACCCGACGACTTTACCAACGCCATGCGTATGCCATGCCATCAGTGATGATCAACAACATGCCAACATTATCTTCATCATAAACTACCCGGTCATGAAAAAGTGCATTGACATGACCCATGTTACGCAAGTCGTCCAACCTGGCATTATATCTTGTAACAAAAACACTCAATCTAAGGGGATCATAAATGTCTTCAATAATAACCAGACATCGCCCTAATCCACGTGTGAAATAACACATTCCTTAGCACAAAGTTTCACCATTTTTAAGGGCCTTGCATCCCACTCTTCACCTGGCTCTATCTTAAATTCCAACGTGATTCCCTTGAACCACTTATTTCAATCCACTAGTTCTGTGCTACACCTTCAACACAAAAACCAAACTCAATTTACCAGCCTATACACCAACATTAGTTCTCTTATCTATTTCCAACATCTCAACAATTGCACCTACTGGGTGTTCCTGTACGCAACGTTACTCTTGAGGTTCTCTGTTTGGACGAGTAACAACTCGATTCTTGCCTTCCTACTTTCTAAGAACTATATTTGTGCACACGTGATTACGGCGTCTTCCGTAACTAAAACTAACGACGGACCATGAGGCACTTAACTTCCTCAGCGATTGTGCGGCAGACATCTTATCACCATATGAATATTAACAATCACCTCGATCTAATAGCTATGTAAGTGCCTCCGTTTCATTGTGACTGCACCTACAGACGCCTGTTATTTAATGCCTTCCTCAATTGTTTTATTCTCCAAATCTGAATGTTCACAGGAATTAACATGCCTGAACGTCTTTTTGCATTTAGCCAACTTTTTCACAAAACATGCTCACCGTGAATATCAAAAGAAACGTAAAGTCGGGGTTCATCCCTGCGAGAAACACCACCGCTAATATTCGTCGTCTGGTCCGATTGCTGGGGGGTCCGATGGAGGGGGCCCGCGCACCACTCGTTTTGTCGATCGACATCGAGAAGGCTTTCGATAGCCTGGAATGGGACTATCTGTACAGAGCCATGAAGCGTTTTGGCCTGGGTGAGGGATACATAGGTTGGACGAAGGTCCTGTATGCCTCAGCGGTGGCGAGGGTGCGGCTGGGATCCCTTGTCTCGGACCGGTACCGGGTGGGGCGAGGTACCAGACAGGGGTGCTCGCTTTCTCCGCTACTGTTCGCACTGGCAAAAGAGCCCCTCGCGGTGGAGGCCAGGACAGGTCGTTACTACAGGGGGCTGGACTACAGAGGGACCTCGCACTTCATCTCACTATATGCAGATGATCTGCTTATGTTTTTGGAGGACGCTACGGACGCGCTGAATGGCGCGGAGAGGCTTCTGGCGAGATTTGGCAAGATGTCGGGGCTGCAGGTAAACTGGTCCAAGACTTGCTTGTTCCCGCTGCGCCAGGGGGAACCGAGACCGGAAGTCCGACCGATGCTCAACTGGGAGCCTAACTGCCTCAAATACCTAGGGGTGCATATCTACCACTCCGCTTTAGATATGTTGGAGGGCAACGTGGGACGCTGTATAAGAGCACTGAAGGGCAGCATGTCCTTCTGGGCCACACTCCCGCTTTCGGTAACGGGACGCATCTCATTATTGAAAATGGTAGGCTTACCGCGCCTCTCATATTACTTCCGCACACTACCAGTGTGGATACCGAGTTCTGTTTTCCGGCAGCTGCGGTCATTATTAGATTCGTTCCTCTGGGGTGCCGGAAGGCGCAGAATTGCGTTGGCAACCCTGACCCACCCAAAGGACGAGGGGGGCCTAGCGGTCCCGGACTTCGAGCTTTATTATCTGGCGGCGCAGTTACAGGTCTTTACGCAGGAGGTAGCCAGAGAATATCGTGGTCCAGAGCACGACAGAGAGGGGAGCATCCCACGCCATGTGCTGGCGTATATTACACTGCAGCAGCGGTTGGTCGTCGGGGACTTGTCCATGGAGGAACAAACAATTAGGCAATGCTGGAACCGATCGCAGCGTTGAGCGGGGGTGCGGCGCCCGTATGCGCCAGAGATACCGTTGGGTATGGTGACAGCGCTCCCGCACGGAGGAGATTGGTCGGGGTTACAGGCGTGGGAGGAGGCGGGCCTCCAAATGTTGGGAGATCTGTATGAGGAGGGAGCGATGCTCCCTTATCAAACCCTGCAGGATCGGTTCGATCTACCGAGGGGAGACTATCTGATGCACGCGGCAGTGACTGGAGCGATACAAGAGCACTGGGGTGAGGGGCTCCGCGAACCTGCTACATCGGCGGCTTGTCAATATGCTATGATGTCGGCTGGCACCCGCAAAGCGGTGACCTGTCTGTACTCCAGAATGCCGTGCGAAACTTTGCAGCCGATGGCAGCGCTGAAGGCGAAATGGGAATTGGATCTACAAACAGATACCTGACACTACGTGGGCGGGTTTGGTTAGACGGGCTAGAAAGAGCACAAGGAATGCACGCTTCCAACTGATACACTTTTATATCCTCCACAGAGCCTACCTCACACCGGATAAACTTAGGAAATACTTCGGAGCGGAGGAAGCAGCGTGCCCTCGGTGCGGCACGATTGGAGCAGAACTAGGCCATATGCTGTGGGACTGCCCTCACCTGCGCGATTATTGGAGGGAGGTGGGCGAGACACTGACCGAGGTAACGGACAGGGATTTGCAATATAGCAAAGCGGTCTGCGTACTGCACTGGTTCCCGCACACGCCCAAGAACAAGACCACGAGTAGATTCATAGACATGGGCCTCCTTTTAGCAAAGAGGGAAGCGACGAGACACTGGAAGTCGAAGGTGGGTCCTACGCATAGCAGATGGATTAAGGAACTGCAGAAATGGGCGGCGAGTGAAAGTACACTTAGATACCAGCTGGCGAGCCGCAGGGAAGATGATAAGGCGCTGGAAGCGGCCACAGCATGGGAGGTGTTGGTGCAGGCCCTGCGCAGCAGAGCGGTCGGGGAGGAGGAGGGACCCTCGGACCTGGGGGATAGTCCCCGGGCAATTCCGGCCACACACACACAGTAGATAGTTATATAATTCTGATACACACCCGAGACGGCATGCCCAGGCCGGGTCCTGTCGTAGGCGAGGGCACTGATGGGAGGTGAGGGAGGGGGATGGGGGAATAGGAACTGGGGAACTGGGGAAGGGGTGTGATGGGGGGGGGTGGGAGAGAAGGGGGGGAAACAAACCTCAAAGCGGATCATAGACATCCTATGATGATACAAACAACAGTACAGGTTGACATAAATTATGTATGCTGGCCCACATGTTATCGCTGCCTGGCCTCTGGGATGTGGGCTAACAAGCTGTGTATGAGTGCCTTATGGCCCAGAAAAGAAACGGCACTGGTGTCTGCGGTGCAGGGCCACTGTGTATGTACGTTGCTTATCCTGTGATTCTGCAATAAAAACGGTTTAAAAAAAATAATAATCAATAGAAACGTAAACGGAAGGTATGTCACGAAATAAATTATCTACATGAATATTACATTCTATTTCCCTTACATGATCCATGTATATTATAAACATTCATGACTGTATTCAAAGTGACATTATTTTCATATGCATTGATTACATGATAACACATCCTCCCTCAAATAAATCTGATGCCTAATGCCCCCAATGTTACTGTGTTTCTTGTGATAAACCTGTTTCATGAATGTGCATTCTAGGTCATCACTTTAGGGGATATGTGTTTCCTCAGTGCTATATAAAACAACTCATGTCCATCTTATCATTGATGCCCAATAGCATCATGGTGTTATATTTTTTTACCCCAAAACTTTCTTTTCGTAGGTATGTCTTAGTTGGATCAACGCCTTCTTTCATGGTTACGACTTCCAATATTAAAAACCTTAGTTGAGCGATGTTGTGACATTTTTCTAACCAATGTTCCACTAAATTAGAATTAGTTTACTTGTGGCAAATCATGCTCTTATGTTCAGTGATCCTGATCTTTACTTTTCTCTAGCCAATATACAACATTCCACATGGGCATTTTATACAGTATGGCAGTTTAGCGAATGTTCCAATGCCACAGATTCTCCAGTTCTTGGATGGGTACTGCAATTGCCTGAAATTACATTATTACAATTTATGCAATTTTGACATTTTTTTGTGCCTTCCATAATAATATTCTGCAATCTAATTTTTGGTGCCAGTAATTCTTTTACATTTCTTGTTCTGGTGTAGGCAAACAAAGGTCTGGTTAAAAAAACTCCTCAAAAATCTGGTTCAGTTTGTAATAATTCCCACCGTTTGAAAATCAATTTTTTAATGCATTCTGATTTGGTAGAAAACTTTGATATAAATACGGTTTGCTTCTTTTCAGATTTCAGCTGTTTGCTTAACAAGTCTTTCCGTTCGTGCTGTTTAATGCATTCTTCAGATTGAGCCACTATGGTCTTTGGGCACCCCTGGTTTAAATATCTTTGCGGGATCTTACCTATTGCTTGATCACAAATTATTGTTTCAGAAGAAATTTGTTTCACTTTCATCATTTGTGAATATGGTACATTTTCAAGTAATTTAGGGGGGGTGAAAACTCTGGAAATGAAACTCATTGTTACGATCCGTGGGTTTAGTGTATAGACTTGTTTTTAAGCCTGTGTTTTCAATCCATACGTCAAGGAACACTACACTAGTCTTGCTCACAGTGTGAGTGACTTTTAGGTGTTCAATGCCATAATGTTTTCAATGAGATTAGTTTCTGTATTCCGCCATATTAGAAAAATATCATCGATGTATCTAAAGTAAAATACTAAATTATCTCTCCATGTGTTATCTGATAGGAAGTGGTCTTGTTCGAACTTGGGCATAAAAATACTTGTATTAGCAGGTGCCCCCCCAAAACCCATGGAAGTGCCGCTAATTTGAAAAAAAAAAGTCCACTAGCCATTTAAAATAACTATGTTGGAGATAATATTGAACACCTTGTTTGCTTTGATGTTGGAATGCTTAAGTAAAGCCCATTCGACTGCTTCCAATCCTTCTTGCAAGGGAATCAATGTATACAGTGAGGAAACATCTATAGTGCATAACAAACAATCTTCCACATTATTCACTGGTTAACCTCGCAATTGTGTTAGAAAGTCAGTGGTGTCCTGTACATATGAACACCATGATTGTACAATAGGTTGTAAGAAATAGTCTACATATTATCCCAGAGGTTCAAAAAAACATATATTTGTATTCATGATGTACAATTGTTTTCGAATTGCAAGATTCTGTAAAGAATATATGAAATATTTTAAAACTACAAATGAAATGAAAACTTTGTTTTGACAAACTAACTGAAGTGTTTTTGTGTACATTGGCAATCCTGATAGGTCTTAAACCACTAGTGGTGCACACAGGGATTCAGGCATACATTTTCCTGAAACACACACACAAGGATGTGTGCCATGTCAACTCTTCACTTTTCTCTGCACCAAAACACGCAGCCTGCAATGGCAGTGTGTGGGTGTGAAGATGCAGGGCGTCTAATGGAGCACAATAGGTGCTGCAGCCCTTTGAGGCCTTCCCCGGTCACAGTGCCCTTGGTAACCATGGTACCTTTTACAAGGGGCTTACCTGTGGCCAGAGATGTGCCAATTGTGGGTACAAAGTTAGAGGTTTGGGAAAGAGCACAGGCCCTGGGACCTGATTGGCAGGGGTCCAGGGCATATCAAGTCAAAGTGCACCAAGTTTCATGCAAAAAGCAGGGGGTTTAATGCAACAGAAACCCCCTTTCCTACACAAAGTGCCCTACATAGGCTCCAATCAGGCATGCTGACGTCAATTACTTTTCGCAACTTTCCAAGCCAGAAAAGGTGGAGCCTCAAAATACACAGACCACTGGTGTGGGAAACAAGGGCCCTGAAAGGGGAAAGCCTTACCCCTAGAAATCCGTTCGCAGAGCGGGTAGGATGGCTCGGTTGGTAAGGAATTTGCAGCTAGATAGTCTCTACCACATAAGGTGTTACCGAAGGTAAGTAACTTGTTCATCTGATAGAGACTTCTAGCCGCAGATTCTTTACCTTAGAATAGATACCAAAGCAATACCTCCCCGGAGGTGGGTCTGCAGACCAGTTACACACAAAGAAGTTCTGCAGGACCGAACAGGCAAAATGCACATCCCTATGGACCTGCCTGTCCAAGCAGTTGTGCTTGGAAAACATGTTCAGGGAAGCCCACTTTGGCACCTGGCATATTTCCAGGACCGGAACTCTGCATGCTAAAGCAGTGGTTGCAGTTTTCGGTCTGGTGGAATGAACACGCAAACTCTCAGGAGGTTGCTTCTTAGCCAATGCGTAGCAGATTTTGATACACAGTATGATCCATCTGGAGATTATCCTCTTCTGTAGTGCCGGTCGGAAGCAGTCAACTGTCGCCGTTCAATCTCCAATGATGAATGAATGAATAACAAACTTATACAGCGCACTGTCACTCGCAGAAAAGCATCCTGACACTAAGCTAAAGACCAACATAAACCCATAAGGAATGGCATTGGAAGAGAAAAAAAAGGTCTATGAGAATGGCTATATTAAGGAGTAGCAGAGCGAGTCCAGACGACGGAAAAGCCAGGTCTTCAGAGTTTTTTATTTTTATTTGGCTTAAGTTTTAATAAAACAAAGAGAGCTGGTAGTTGGTTCCAGGTTTTGGTACCCAACACCATGAATGACTTTCCACCCTGTGATTTAACTCGGATAGGTGGGAGTTTCAAAAGATTGGCATTGGAAGATGTCAGTACCCTCTGGGTCCTGTAATGGCTGAACCAAGCAATGAGGTATTTGGGTCCGGTGGAATTAAAGGCTCCGAAAACCAGTAAAAGGATCTTGAATAGGATCCTCCTGTGGATTGGCAGCCAAATTACATTTTTTCAGGGATGTGAATGTGGAGTTCCAGGGCTCGAAAAATCAAATAATTGTTACTGGACCTGCAGGACTAGTAACTTAAAAAATCTACTCGACCTAACTGCGATGCACTTGAGTAAATGTTACAAGTTAACAAGATTTAAAGACATTTTTATTGCTCATTCACTCTGTGAGCAATAAAGATGCCTTTAAATCTTGCTTTCTTGTCACATTTACGCTGCTTTATGAGACAGAGGTCAAAAGTCAGTTTGTCTTCCTACTTGCCAGAAAGGGCAAGTAGGACCTAAAAATTGCTCTTCCTAATTAAATCTGGCTGCGAGTGGGCAAGTGGATTTTTCGAGCCCTGCTGAGCTCCATTTAGGACGTTTCAGCACCAGTTTTGCGGAAGCATGTTGTACCATTTGGAGCTTGTGGAGTAGCTGCTTGGAGCATCCTACGTAAAACCTATTGCAGTAGCCAAGTCTTGAGGTGATTAGAGCTAAAGCAACTGTTTTCCTGGCCGAGATTTGATTAGGTTAAAGTACATGCCTGCTACTGCCAGGGCTTGTGAGTGGAAGGAGAGGGCAGTGTCAACTTTGATCTGTAGATTTTTTTTTTTGCCTCTCAAAAATGGGGTGGGGGAATGGAGCTGGACCACCATTGGATAAGGGAGAAGAGGTTTGACTTGCCGACTAGCCAAATTGCAGGATTTCAGTTTTATCCGTGTTGCATTTAAGGTAATTAATTTCCATCCAAAGAATGACATTGGTGAAGCTATTTTGGAAGTCAAGTTCAGAACAGGAACAGCCTTTTTCTAGGGACATGATAAACTGTGTATTGTCAGCATTGGATGTGGTAGCAAATCCATAAGAGGCTATCAGGGAAATGAGAAGGGCCATATAGATACTGAATAGTACAGGGCTGAGAGATGAGCCCTGCGGGACTCCTAATGCAACTGATCTTTCAGCTGACGAGAATTGTCCTTGTCCTAACACTACTGTGTGTCGTCTGTCAGTCAAGAAAGATTTGATCCAGGATAGTGGCTTATGGGAGAAGCCGATTTCTTGGATTCGCTGCAGGAGTATGGTTTGGGAAATTGTATCAAACATTTTTTGATGGTTTCGAATACTTCTAGTAGGCCCAACTCCGTGGAGTTTTTGGGTATGAAACCCGATTGAAAGGTGTGTAATTAACTGGAGTTTTTCAGAAACGAGACGGGTTTATCTTTTACAATTTTTTCCAGCATTTTGGTCGACGAGGGTAGGAGGGAGATGGGTCTTAGGTTCAACAGGATTGTAGGGCCTGCTAGGGGCTTTTTTTGTAGGGGTTTCACAACTGCCAGTTTCCAGGCTGCATGGACTTCAGCCACAGACAAAGATAGATTGAGTAACTGATTAATTAGTGAGTTGACTGTATCGATGGCCATGTGTAGGACAGCTATGGGACATGGGTCATTGGCTGAACCAGACTTACAAGAAAGAATGGCTTGGTGAGATTGTGAGAGAGAACTCTCCAAACAAGGAGGTGGAGCGTTGACAGGTTCGGGTCGAGAACCCTTCCCTGCTGCTGTGACTGAAGATCCTCCGAAGGGGTAGCATGATCAGTGGACCAATGGCCATGCTCAACAGCTCGGAATACCAGACTCTGTCTAATCCAGAGCCACAAGGATGACTTATGCCCGGTTGTTCCTGATCTTCTGAGAACTCTGGGCAGGAGTGGTATGGGCAGAAAGGTGTACAGAAAGCCTGAGCTCCACTCAAGATAAAAAGCGTCTCAGAGCGAGAGTTGCCTTGGAAACTGCAGGTTGCGGAACTGCTGACATTACACGTTCTGAGCGGTGGCCAACAGATCTAACCAATGCTCCCCCCACTGCTGAAAGAGACCTTGCACTACCTCTGGATGGAGATGCCATTTGTGATCCACTAGGCATTTTCAGTTGAATTTGTCTGCTCTGGCATTCGGTGAACTCACTAGATGTTGAACCACCAGGGCTATGCCCTGGTGTCTCAGCCACGTACAGGGTCTCCTGACAAAGGGTCCACGACTCCACCCTGCCATGCTTGTTGAAGTGCCACTTGGCGGTGGTGTTTTCCTTGAACACCTGCACTAGTCTTCCTTGAATGGAGCTTACAAAGCCACTTGGATCGCTCGGAGCACCCACAGGTTGATGTGGAGTCCAGATTCCGAAGGAGACCAGTCCTCTAACCTCCACCTATCCCACATGGCTGCCCCATACCAGGAGTGACACATCTGTCTGTCAATTGCAGTTCATAAGCCACCACTGCAGATTCTTCGCAGTTCCCTATAAGTTCTGGACTATAGTCCTAGTCATAGACAAAAAACTTTATTCGATCAAATGCAAAATGATCATAAGTGCAGAATAAAATTACCTGATAAAATAAAACCTATTTACAATGTCTATTTTCCTTTTTAGGGGATAATACAATTCATTTAATCTGTAATTAACATTTTTTAGAAAGAAATATAAAAAACAGACAGACAATTTATTTTTTTCAATTTTCAGACCCAATGATTGCTAACATGTCCCTCTTTTTTCTTTTTCTCATGCAGGCCCATAGAAACGATGCTAACGAAAAACAGGTCAGAGGATCAAACAGACTTTTTAAGAAGCATTGTGCCACCCGACATTGATTAAAATTAATTTTCTTTAGTAACGGCTTTAAATAATCATTCCTTTCCTTCTTATAAAGGCTGCAGAATAAAACTAAGCGCAACTCAGTTTGTCTAGACAATTTGTCACATAAGCACAAAAATAAATCTGCATGATTAAAACTTTTTTAAGGGTAACCTAACATGAGCGGGATCATGTTCAATCGAAAGCTCAGCAATATAAACCTATGTTGCGGATTGTTCCTATGGTACTCCATTCTCTCATACTCCATCCTTTTCTGAAACATGCTTTTGATCTTTTGCTTTGAAACTTTTTTACAAGAGGATGGATCCTTAAACAATTGGGAAAGACCAATTCTGTTCAAAAGTGTTTCCCCACAACCCAACCGTCTCAACAACCTGGATTTGTCCATATTTAGACAATTCTTTATTATGATTTGTGTCAGCGGCACTGTATCCCTCCTCCATATTGAGTGCCACAAAAGGATGGGTGCTAATTGTATTGTATCTAAAATGTGAGGGAGACCCAATTCTATATGCAAAATATAGTTGGAAGTAGAAACAGGGAGGCCCACTAAAGATTTAAAAAACTTGTTTTCAATAGTTTGGAGTGAACTCGTGTTTACAATACCCCACACCCCAGCCCCATATGTTACTGCTGCTTTAACATTAGCCTGATAAATGTTCTCTATCGGCAAGAGTGGTCTAACCCCTAATTCTTTACTAAACGATTTTATAGCAGAGAGGCTTCTTTCCATTACCCCCTTTCTTCCTTCCACTAATCTTGACCACGATAAGTCCTTATCAAAGAGTACCCCCAAATAGAGGAAGGAGTCGACCACCTCTATTCTCTCCTTCTCCACATGTAGATAGGGAGTTCTGTCTCTTTTTCTTGATCCCACTATTACTGCAAATGATTTAGTGTAATTTACTCTTAGGTCTATTGAGTCCATAAAGGATACGTATGAAGATATCAGATGTTGTAGACCGCGGCCTGTCCTGGCAATCAACACTGCATCATCTGCATTTGCCAAAATTGGTAAGAGTTGGGAGTCAAACATGGGGACGTCTCTTGTAGCCTTGAGTAGAGCGTTTTCTACTCCATTTGTATAAATGGAGAAGAAGAATGGAGCAAGGACACATCCCTGCATTACTCCTCTAGCGATTTTAAATAAGCGTGTGCAGTCCCCATTTTTTGTGTAACGGACCGAGGCTGTCGCATTGGAGTGCATTGGAGTACAATTGTCTGATAAAGCTTAATATCGCTGGGTCAACCCCCATTATCGCCCATAGCTTTTCATGGACCACGCAGTCGAATGTTGCAGACAGGTCCATGAACACCATATATATTTTCCCCTCCTTCATCCTAGTATATTTTTCTATTGTAAGTGCCAAATTTAAGCATTGATCTATGGTGCCCATTCCCTGCAGGAAACCGTATTGGGCCTCGATTAAGATGTTTTTTCCCTGGCCCAGCCCTTTAACTTTGAAAGGAGGAGTCGGCCCATACGTTTTGCTGTCATGTCTAGCAGGGAGATTGGCCTATAGTTTTTTGGGTCTGCCCGGTCTCCTTTTTTGTATATTGGGACGATAACACCAACCTACCAGGACTGTGGGGGACCTACTCAGGCTATACTATTCATAACATTAGTTAATAGAGATGCCCATAGCTCTGGTACTCCTTGAAAGAAGTCTATTGGGACACCATTCGGTCCTGGGGCTTACCTGTACTGCATGACATTAGGCTTTCTTTTACTTCCATGAGTGAAAATGAAAGGGGAGCTTGATTGCTTGTTTCCGTATTCACAGATGGTATATTTGGGGATCTATGGTTACAGCTGGACCATGTCAGAGAGATTCCCCTGATGCTTCGCCCACTGCAACTTCAGGTCCCATGGCAGAGCCTGCATATGCCATGGGCATGTGTCACAAGCAGGATGCAGGAGGCCATGAGGCCCAGCAGTCCCAGAGTCATTCTCAATGAAATCTATGACCGAGACGGGAACATTTGTATCATATCCAAATATCCTTGACTTGTCGTTCGGGAGGATAGGTCCGAAACTGTGCAGTGTCCAGAACAGCTCAGATGAAAGGGAGCTTCTGATAGGGATTCAGGTGTGACTTCGGCACATTGATAGACAACCCCAGCGAATGCAGGAGGTCCTCCGTAGTCTGGAGGTGGGAGACATCAGCCTGGTGCGAGCCTGCCTTCAAAAGCCAATATCAAGCTAGGAGTAGACTGACACCCCTGATCTTCGCAGATAAGCTGCAACCACTGCCATCACCATGGTGAACACATGAAGGGTGCTGGTGAGGCCAAATTGGATTACAGGGAACTGAAAGAGCTTGTGGCCCACCGTGAACTGCAGGTAATGCCTGTGGGCAGGCAGGACGGGAATGTGGAAATGTGCATCCTGCACATCCAACGCTATGATCCACTTTCTCGGATCCAGGGCAGACAGGACCTGAGCAAGAGTGAGAGTCTTGAATTTCTCCTTCTTGAGAAAGAAATTGAGAGAGTACAGGTCAAGTATAGAACAAAGGAAAAAAGGTCTCCATAATTCTTGGGCATCAGAAAGTAGCAGGAAAAGCAACCACGACCAACTTCTGGTATCGGCAGTCTCTCTATAGTTTCTTTGGCCAAAAGAGCTGTCACTTCCTGGCAGAGAAGAGATAGATGGTCTTCCATCAGCCTGCCATAAGTAGGTTTTTCAAAACACTAGAGCACCAACATGTCCATGTGAATTAGGTATTAAGTGTTAACTTATGAAAAGTATTCACATGGAACTCATTTTTGAAACAATTTCATATTATCATGTTTATTCTGATGATGATGGGACAGAACACTGCCTAGACTTAGTATATACATAAAGTAAGTAGCCAGAATGAATTCTTTCTTTCAACTTAATTCATCCGAATCAAGTTTTTTTTCAATTATGATGCACAAAAAAAAATTATGTAAAACCTTTTTGACTCTAAACATATTTCTTTGTTACAACACTTTAGATTTTGTGAGTGATCTTCTTGAGAAGAGGAAAGGAGAGTGATAAAGGAACACCAAGTGGCATACCCATAACCAAATTTCTAGACATATGTGACAATAAAGTGACTTTCAGTGAAACAAGGTTATTGGTATTTGTAAGGGTGCCCAATTGCTCAGTTTTCAATGCAAGGGAAGATCAACCAGATTGTTCTCTGGTGCGTCACTATTTGGAATATCTTTTTAGTGTTGTTGACGTTTCGACCCTACTTGTAGTGTGAGGGTCTCATCAGGACAGGGTTTACCTGGGGACTAACAATAGCGCCGCATTAGAGGGGGCCTTATTGATATTTAGATTTGTTCAGGTAGTGTTTACAGCGCTACAAGAGCTAGGAGGATATGCTTACCCAAGGGTGAGCTGCGCTCATCTTAGTGTACACAGGTCAAATTTCCTGTTATTGCATAATCATCCTTGTATGAGGAGCTGTGCATTGCCTGGAGGGGAAGAAGGGCCCTTTTGTTGGATTGCGTCCATTAGTGACAATAATTACAGTAGTGGGAGAGGTGGCTTCTCATAGGAGTCCGAAATGCTTTAAAGTAACCAAACATTATTTCTTTGTAATATAAGGGAGTCTTTAGTGGTTTTGAAAGAGACAAAATTATAGTCTTCCTACTGTTGGGTAATCAGTGTCTGTATAGAGGGCAAAACGAACATGGGCCCCATGCTTTCAATGCCACTGGAGTCAAGCTAGCTTGTCTGATGAGGGGTGATGCCCCGAAATCAGCCCTAGGATGCTTGTTTCCGGTCCAGGGAGGACCTGGCCTGGCAGTTCCGGCTGGACTGTTCCCATGGGGAGCAGGGTTAAGACTGATTTGCATATGGCTGGGTTTAAACTGGAATGGCACAAGGAGTTAAAAAAACATGGATTTTGGCCCAAATCTCTGGTGTGAATGTTTGACATTGTTCAATATTCTGTTCATCAATTGTTCTTTTTGCAGGGCTTGAAGCCGGCCTTCTTGGAGGACATCCCTGCCACACCAGGACGTAAGACCTCAAAAGAATTCGACAATAAAAATGAGGAAAAAAAAGACTTGGGGTAGCTCTTCCCAGATCTGCGCTGACTGGCATGGAAAGAAAAGAACGGACATCAGAGTGCCTGGGTCATGCCTATATAGGCACAGCAGATTTCACTTCTGGAGCGGACGACGCCACGCGGAGCCAAACAATGCAACCTACCATCCAGCAAAGGTACTGCTCATATAAAAATTCCAGATACAGTCGGACGCCTGGGGATAATTCTGAGGCAAGGAATCTTTTGCTATAAGTCTGTACCAGATCAAGCATTCACACCCATAACATTTTTATTTTTCTATGTTAGGAATGGTCCAGACAATGGGGAATGCTGGGAGAGTTGAGTAATTAATTACAAGGGTTGTTCTCCCCTGGTGCGAAGACACAGGCCTCCACATTCTGCCCATAAGTTCCATATATGTTTTTGATGGCTAGATTAAGGATCCATCTCTCCTAGGCTGGTAGAGTCCTGTCACCTTTTTACCTTTGTCTTTTGCTTCTTCTTCCTCTACATTGTATAGTTGACCTGTCCGTATCTTTCTTCCCAAACTACTGGTAGACTCCTACCTTTTATTTAGTATTTTCTCAGATAAACTCTGCGAAACTAAAAGTACCTTATGTGCTATCTTCCCTCAGATGCATGGACTGCCTTATTGACGTCACGCAAGATACTGTATCCCTTCGTGGGTTGGAAATATCACCACAAAAGAAAGGTCTTTATCTAAAAGGACAAAGCTTTGAGAAAGTCGTGGGACGATTTCCCTTTGTAAGCGATGAAACACGTGTTGGCTGTCTGAAGCAAGACCAAAAGAATAAAGAAAGAAAATAAGAATTGAAATAACTTGTGTATAATTTGTGCTTACATCGTGCACTTAATGAATTGTTGATACACCTATGACGTGTGCTGAGGATTTCTTTGTATATTTTGTTGGCTTTGGCCGCTATTTTGGTGAGGTTAGTGGTTCTCCTCACCTTACAGCACCATCTTCCAAATAAGTGGTTTTATGTACAAATACATGTGTTATTCTCCTGAGTGGCACCAATATGCTTAAGCATTATACCACTGTTCATTAGTAGTTGCACCATAACCTAGTAACCAGCACTTACCATAGGTAAGCGACACAGCAAACGATCACATTACTCTGTGTGACCGTATGTGGTACCCCTGTTTGTTTTCTATTACAGACTTCTAAAACCTTTAAGGAGTTGGCAGCAAAACATTATGTCTTACAGGTAAACCTTTTTTACCATTCTAAAGACACATTTTTTATCTCCCTACTTTTAAATTTGAATGCTCATTTCCAGTAGATCAATTTGGGGCTCATGAAAACATTTACCTTTCGTTTGAGGTTTTTAAAGTGATACTGTGTTGTAATTGTAGCTGGTATTTCCCACAATAGCTCTCTTTTCATAGAATTTGCCTTATGATCTTGTTAGCCATTGTGGCTGTCGTTTATACATTTATTTCCTCACCTTCATTTCAGTGGCCTGCCTACCAAGACATATTTCCTCTCTAACTCTCTCACCATTTACCTAATTTAAGTCACCATCTTTCTGATAATCTTTCACTCTTGACCCATGTATATTAGATCATTCTTCTGGGCCGTGCTGTACTAAGCCAATTGGCATCGCAATTAAGTATTCGATCCACAAAGAAGAGCTCAAGAGGGAACACACACCAAGGGTGCACTTCACTCAAATTGTCAAACAAAACATAAAGGCCCTTGGTCTGACACACGAATGATGTACTTTTACCAATAAAGGGTCCCCCTATTCTACTGGTTCTAGTATTCATCTAGGAATACTCCCAGTGTGTTACTGATATGTTTAAAAGATAGCAACAGGTCCTGTACCAAAGGGAAAAAAAAGTGAATCTACATAAATAAGGGCTAGGAAGCGCCTCATGTAGGTTGCGCGCACACACACGCACTTTTTGTTTGATCGCAATTAAGTAAACAAAAAAAGTGATGTGTAAAATGCTTAAATTCATCTCAGCCACTGGTAATTACTCTGGGCCGCATCCTAGTCCATTGTTTTTCTGACCACCATGTTACCTTAGATTAGACTCAGCTATATGCAAATC
Source organism: Triturus cristatus (assembly GCF_964204655.1). Classification (NCBI taxonomy): domain Eukaryota; kingdom Metazoa; phylum Chordata; class Amphibia; order Caudata; family Salamandridae; genus Triturus; species Triturus cristatus. Next base: position 678,965,055 of record NC_140585.1, on the reverse strand, counting down.
ATCCGAGTACTGCTCCAAAAGGAAAGGTTCACCCCTGACTGCCTATGAACTGGAAAACAAGGCACCCTAGACCAGTTTAACCCTAGTTGGTTCTCTTAATCAGATGCAGGTTGACTCAAGTGGCACACTAAGCACAGGACCTACAAATGGGCCTATCCGTCACTCTGAGGTAAAAAAAAAAAAACAATGAGTGGAATTCTTGATTTAATCTCCATCGCTGGTAATTACTCAGGTTGAATCCTAGTTCATTTTCTTTGCTCCCATGCCTCCTAAGGTTATACCCAGCCATAGTCAAATCAGTCTTGGTCCTGCTCCTATAAGAACAGTCTATCCTGAGCTGCCAAGCTAGGTCCTCCGAGAACTGGAACACAAGCAGTCCAAGACCAGCTTTGAGTAGTTGTGGATCTTCAGTCGGGCGTGGCTAGGTTGAAGTGGCAAACTGAGCACAGGACCCACATCTGTGCATCTCTGCAATTTTAGGGTGTTACACTGAATTAAAGAAAAAAGTGATGGATGAAATGCTTGAATTAATGTCAGCCACTTGCAATTACCAGCACTAACTCAAGTATCATGCAGAGGTCTTTTTTGCTAGCTGAAGACATATTCACAATCATTATTCCATTTTCAGATTGGTACATTGTTCGAAATGATCAAAGGTTTGGACCTGGTTTTCTCACTAAATAATAAAATTGCTTCAATGCTTCTTCACCATCATTCCCACCACTCACTTGCATTATGATGAAAGGAACTACTGCAGGACAGGATCTTGTTGAAGGCATAATGAGCAATAGTAAGAGGGTTCTTTGAATGCGGACACCACCATTGCAGCTAAGGCTAAAACAGGAAAAAGGGGGCAGTTTTTGGGAGCCAAGACACCGCCATCCTGGGAAGGGATGCTGATACATCCTCAAAAATTAGAGGCAATAAAGACAATTAGAGGTCTCTTCTCCTGTGAAACCTCTTTGATGCAGAGATGGGAATAGGCCAAAATGAGGTAGAATGAATAAAGTATAAAAGCTCTGATCACACAGCAAGATAAAGAGAAGAAAGAATTACTAGGACTTATTAGTAGGCCTGGGCGGTAAATTCCGTTCCGTTCGCGGAATTTGCGGAATTTGGGTAATTTCGCGTTCCGCGGAGAACGCGAAATTGCCCAAAAATCTGCGTTCCGCGACTTCGCGAAATTTTTTGCTTGTCCGCGTTCTCAATATGCGTGTTCGCAAGATATTTCACCCCGAGCACGCAAACAGCGTTCGCGAACAGGAAAAAAGTATCGCAAACAAGCAATTCCGCGTGTTCGCGGAATTTCTGCGTGTTCGCGGAGATTTTTTACCGTTTCGCGGAGATTTGCGTAACGCGATTACGCGAATTCCGCCCACCCCTACTTATTAGGAGAAACTTGACCTCTGACAGGACTCTCGACTAAGACTGCTCTGCAGTTTGAGTCACTACTATGTGAATCACAGCATCGGAGGCTGGCCAACTGGGGCAATAGTTGCTGCAGATTTGGAGGCAGGAGGGTGGAAAAAGGATATCTGATAGGCTGGTCTCCCATTGTCAAGCCGAGCAGTACAAGATCAGAGGATGACCTCAAGTTCACCTGAATCTTGTATTCTCCACGTGCATTTGAGAGCCAGTTATGAGGATTAAGCGATTGACACGTTATGAGCCCAGCCATCCAACACCCATTTCCTTCTCCTCTCACTGCTGATGGGTCAAAAAGTAATCTAAAAAGAGGCACAGGATGCAAGATCTGGCAAGGACACAGCGTGTGCAATATTCATTTTCTGGATGGGTCTCAATGCTTTCTGCCCCTGCTGCTACAACAGGCTTCCCTCGGAACCCTGGGTCTACCTGAGCCCTCAGCTGTTCTAAATTAGTTCTCAACCACCTCGGGCCTTGGGAGACAGAGGGTAGCTTTCAGTATTTCTACACCTGCTTGGCCCTGCGGAAAGTGCTATCACCATGCCTGCTAGATCCCGGATCAAATTCCTCTGCAACCTGCAGATCTCTCCTTCTTGCAAAATGAGCCGGGATCACCATCCCAGGGTGATTGAGGCTGGCAGGGGTTGCAAAACTGAATGTTTGGGTGCATCTTTGCATGTGAGTGTTCACACCGGTGTGGGCATGAACTTGGCCGACTGTGTCAAACCAACCCATTTGAATGGCTGTGTGGAAGTGAAGAACAAGTTACTTACCCCCGGTAACAAACTTTCTGGTAGAGACTATCTAACTAAAGATTCTGCACCTTTTGAATATTTCCCATCAGAGTGGATCCAGAAAATGTTCAGCAGTACCTCTGCATGCAGGTAGGTGATGCTGTGTGGCTCTGCGCTGGCACCTTTCCACTCAAAAAATGACACACGGAGATTATATAGATGCCACTTCTGTACGCTGATGTCAGTTTCTTTCGAGAATGTCCATACTGCCAGATGCAGAGCCCAAAATGCTAATTGGTATTACCAGTGCCCAGATTCCTAGGCCTGGGTTCTTATTACTGGAGAGAGGCCAACCAAAGAATGGGGAGGATGGGGAGTCCTGGTAGAGACCTTTAGCCAAAGATCACTCATCATTTTAAAAGATATCAAAGCAGAACCTATTTGGAAGTGAGTTTATGGATGAGCTCAAACCAGAAAGTCCTTCAGGATTGGACAGGAAAAATGCCCCTTCCTGGAAAACCGGACCATCCAGACAATTGTGCTTTGTGAACTTATGGAGGGACTCCATGTGCTAATACAGTGGAAGCAGCATTGGCCCAGGTAGAAAAAGAATGCAGTTCTTCCAGAGTCTGATTTATAGCCAATGCGTAGCAGATATTAATGCAGGAGACGGCCCAGCAGGAGAGGGTTCTCTTTTGCACAGCTTTGCCTTTATTTGCTTAGAGAACCCAACGAGCTGAACGTCCAACCAGGTGTTCTTTGGGACGATCTATGAAGAAGCTTAGCGCTCTCTTCTGTAGAGTGGCGAGGTAGAGCACATAATGCCGACAGGTTGCTTTTTGGACAGAAGTGGAACGGTGCACAACTTAAAACAAAAAGAAGGATTCCCTGATCCCAAAAATCAGTTTGACTGGGAAGGTGGGGGTGTAAGGCAGGTTAACACAAAGAGCTTAAGCTTACTCATACGCCGCGCTGATGTGATGACGACGAGGAACACGGTCTTGAGTGTAAGGAGCTGCAACGAACAGCAGAAATGTGAGAATCAAATTATGGTCCCTGATGGACCCAAAACATTTTGCCTTCACCCCTCCTGTTTTCTGAAATTAGTTTTTGTTGGCATTAGGAGCCTGTGCATTTTACCACTGCTAACCAGTGCTAAAGTGTTTGTGTTCTCTACCTAAAATATGGTAAATCTGGCCTACATCTGACATGCACATTTAATTTACTTGTAAGTACCTAGCATATGGTGCTACATGGTACCCAGGGATTGTAAATTACATGCAATTAGTGGACCTGCAGCACTCATTGTGTCACCCACTATAGTAGTAATTTAAAACTTGTCTCAGGACTGCCACTGGAATCTGTAGAGTAGTTTTGAAACTGTCAATTTGACTTGGCAAAATAAATCTTTGCCCAGGTCTAAACCTTCCTTTTAACACATATAAGTCATGGCTAAGGTAAGCTCTACACAGCCAATAGGGCTGGGTACATAGGGCCACATGTATCATTCTCTCACATAGTGATTACCTAATTGCGATTCTCTGCGAATCGCAATTAGGTAATCGCTATTTGAATGTATGAAACTCCATGAGTTTCATTGAGCGTTTCCTAATGGGTTGCAAATCGACCAAACTCATTAATATGAATGAGACGGTTACAATTTGTAACCCATCAGGAATCGCTAAAATCACAGGGATGGTGGCCTGCTGTGGTCAGCAGATCACCATGTCTGTGACTGCTTTTAAATAAATCAATCTTTTTTTAAAAGAAGCCAGTTTTCCGTAAAGGAAAACTGTTTGAGTTTAAAAAAGAAAAATGTAAAGTTTTCTCTTCATTTTTTAAGAGCAAGCAGTGGTCCATGGGACCACTGCCTGCTCTTAAAAAATATTTTTATGAACAGTCACAAAGGGGAAGGGGTCCCTTGGGGACCCTTTCCTGTTTGCGAATGGGTTGTCACCTACTTGAAGTAGGTAGTAAAATGCAAATGTTTTGCAACCACATTTCGGTAGCAAACATTCTTACATACCACTGCAATTCAGTATTAGGAAGGGACGCCCTAAACATGCCCCATTCGAATACCGAATTAGTATGTACTATTGAGTAACATGTTACATCGCATTGGAATTCATACATACCAAAAAGCATTTTACCGGTCGTAAACGGCCTGAGCCTGCGAATCGGGCCGTTTGTGACCTGTAAAATGTATGATACATGTGGCCCCGTTGTATTTAAAAGGTAGGGCAATCTCCTAAATCAGGTTTCACTATTGTAAGGCCTATTTCTACTATTGGATAACATTGGGTTACCTTACTACATTTGATAAGTTTGAAAGACTCCTTTGATGTTGTGCCCACTGAGACTTCAGATTCCACTGCAGTGCCCTCATATGCCACCTGGTGTGCTTGACTAGCAGGATACAGCAATAAAAAAGTTACTTACCTGTAACTACAGTTATCCAGTATTGGTATCTTTCATAGATTCACATGCCTGAATCATTCCCCGTCGTCATAGTGGGTGTCCCACCGTACACAAATAAAGTAGTCAGTAGTAAATAGTACCTTTCCATAGGCTATTATGGTAGCAACCATATACTCTATAGCCTATTAGTCTCCTTTTACCAAAAGGGCCAAACTGAAAACTCAGCCAATCAGCACCCTCTATAACCTCCCCCAGAGAGGCTGAGTCCCAAGTGTAGTCAGTACTGTATTCTAGCGGTGCCTCTCCGGGGAGGAGGGTGGGTTGCATGGGGAAGATACCAATACTGGATAACTGTAGTTACAGGTAAGTAACTTGTTTCTTGCTGTTTCCAGTATTGGGGTATCTTTCAAAGATTCACATGCCTGAATCAGAATAGTAAGCAGTTCCTTATCTGCACATATATATATATATAAAAACATACAAGGAACATATGCATGAATATGCGTATAATATGCGTATATTGTAATCCTATGTATGCTTGTCAAGCACCCTTGGGTACGGTGGGTAGTGCTACAATAATGTTACATGCAATACTAGTCAAAAGATTAAATATTCAAACATGAAACATTCTATACATGTAAAAAGACAGATAGTATTCAAACCTCTCTTGAAAGAGGCTTACCTTAAGAGAATAGGTTTCTTAACACTGCCTGTCCCACTGATGCGTCGGCACGCTGTGATGATTCCAGGCAGTAATGCTTTGCAAACGTGTGCGTCGTCTGCCACGTTGCAGCTCTAAAGATATTTTCAGTTGGTACTCCAATGCTGAACCTGCTCTAGTGGAGTGTGCTCTTACAGTCCTTGATAAAGGCTTGCTAGCCTTGTCATGGCAAATTTGAATTGCACTCGCTATCTACCTGGCTATGGTAGCTTTAGAGACTGCAGTTCCTCGACAGGTTTGACCATAAGCTACAAATAGCTGATTCGATTTCCTTATGTCTTTAGTTCTTTGTAATAAAATTTAAGACATCTCTTGAGGTCCAAAGTGTGTAGTGTTCTTTCAGCAGGCCTGGAGGGATCAGGGAAGAACGTCCTCAGAATGACTGGCTCATTCAAATAGAATTGAGTAGTGACCTTAGGAATTAACTTGGGGTTCGTTCTCAGAATGACCATTTGATCAGTGAAAAGCAGAAATGGATGAGAGATAGTGCAGGCCTGTATTTCACTAATCCTTCTTGTCGAAGTAAGCACCAGAAGTAGGGCGACTTTCCAGGTCAAGTATTTCAATTTTGCTTTGTGAATGGGCTCGAATGGTTGTTTTAGCAACTGAGACAACACCACATTAAGCTGCCATTCCGGAGGTGGAGCCTTGATGGGCGGGAAAGCTCTAAACAGTCCCTTCATGAATTGATTTATCACTCTTGATGACCATAAAGATGGATTATGTGGCGAAAGTCTGTATCGTGAGATAGCAGCCAGATGAACTCACACTGATGAGTGTGAAAGGCTGGATTTTTCTAGGGAAAGATAGTAGGGCAGGATGTCTTCTGGAGCAGAGCGAAGAGAATCTATCTCCGTACGTTTGCACCATACACAGAAGTGTTTCCACTTAAGCCTGTAAGTCTTGTTGGTGCTTTCATCTCTAGATTTGCCAATAATGTCTTTGCAGTCTTGTTCAATGTTTAAATCTCTAAATTCCAAGAACTCAGGAGCCACGCATGCAGCTGCAGAGAAGCTGGCTCCGGGTGACGTACTTGGCCCTTGTTCTGCGTCAACAGCGTTGGCGTCGGAACTAGACGGATGGGCTGCGATTCCGAGAGATGGAGGAGTTCCGTGTACCAGTGTTGTCTGGGTCACCTGGGAGCTATCAGGAGGATGCGGCAGCGCTCCACTTTTATCTTTGTGAGTATCCTGGGTATTAGAGGGGTGGGGGGGAAGTGTATGCATAGATCCTTGACCATCGCATCAAAAGGGAATTCCCCCGAGAGTTTGGGAGAGGGAACCTGCTTGCATAGAATTGGCATTTGGAGATGAGGTGGGTCGCAAATAGGTCCAGCGCTGGTTTCCCCCAGATTGCAAATATCTCGTCCAGCTGCATTTGCTCTAGCTCCTATTCGTGACAACTTCCGCTCGTCCTGCTTACGGTATCCGCTAAGGTATTCTGGAGACCCGGGACATGTTCTGCTGTCAGGGAGATGTGATGGAGCATCAGCCAGTTTCACAATTGCTGCTCGTCTTGTGAAAGAGTGAGAGATTTGGTGTCTCCTTGCTTGTTGATATAAAACATGCTTGTGGTGTTGTCCATCCGGATCAACACCGAGGGCCCTTGTATTCGAGGAAGGAAAGCCCGAAGAGACAGGAAAATGGCTTTCAGTTCCAATCTGTTTATGTGCACCCGCCGTTGAGCCAAGGACCACTTCCCTTGTACTTGTAGGTCCTGCAAGAGTCCTCCCCAGCCTTCCATAGAAGCATCTGTTAATACTACGTAATCTGGGATGACTGGAAGAAAAGACTGACCTTGGGACAGGTGTGAAGTCTGGGTCCACCATTTCAGGGCCTCCTTAATTCGAGAAGTGACAATGATTACGTCGTCGCAGGAGCCTGAGACCTGAATCCATTGACGTTGCAGCTCCTCTTGAAGAGGTCTCATGTGCAAACGAGTCAGCGGCACAAGATCTATTGCGGAAGGGATCATTCCCAGTAGAGATTTGAACACTCACAGAAACACACTTTTTCTGCACAGCTTGAGTGCTAATGCCCGCAATCTCTGTGGTCTTTCTTCAGAAAGGAAAGCTTTGTTCCCGATGGTGTCCAGCTTGGCCCCCAGAAATGTTGTTATCTGGTTTGGGAAGACTGAGGATTTCTGATAATTGACCGAGAGACCCAGCTTGTGGAAAAGAGATAAGCAATCTGTCGTTGCATCCTCCACTAGGCGAGAAGAGGGCGCCTTTAGCAGCCAGTCGTCGAGGTAAGGTAATACCTTATGGCCTCTGCTTCTCAAGGCTGCTGCCACTGGAGCGATAAATTTTGTGAACATCAGTGGTGCCGATTTGAGGCCAAATGGAAGGACTCTGAATTGATAGTGGGTACCAGCCACAGTAAACCGAAGGAATTTTCTGTGCCTTGGGTGAATAGGGACATGGAAATATGCATCCTCGAGATCAAATGAAGTCATGAAATTACCCTTGTTGAGGCGTCGCAGGATGTCCGAAAGAGTGACCATTCTGAAAGTTTGGCAATTTAGGAATTTGTTCAATTTTCTGAGGTCTAGGATAGGCCTCCACTCTCCCAACTTTTGCGAATGAGAAAGACGCGGGAGTAAAAGCCTTTCCTCCTTTGGGAGAAGTGGACCTTTTCAATAGCCCCTTTTTGAAGCATGGCACGTGCTTCCTTTTTGAGTAAGTGAAGGTGGGGGGGTGCGATCCCCTGGGAGGGGTATTGGGCGGTTTTTGGATGAATTCCAATGTGTGGCCATAAGAGATGAGATCCAAGACCCACTTGTCTGAAGTGATGTCGCGCCACTGATCAATGTGCTCTGAGATTTTCGCACCAGTCTGGGGGAAAAAGAAAGTAGCTGGTACCCTGTCGTAATCATTGTTTGCGGCCAGTGTCACGGCCTTGGGATCCTGGCTTTCGTTTGGAGCCCTGTCTGGAGAAACTAGCTGTATTTGCCTGGCAGTAATTCTGCCGCTGATAACCTTGATGGTATTGCAGCTGGTAGGTTTGATAGGATTGGGAACGTTGGTAACCCCCTCTATAATTGGAAAAGACCCTGCCTCGGGCTTCCCGAAAGGGCGCTTTGTGGTATTGTAGGGTTCCAAGCAATTTAGCAGTGTCCGTATCTTTTTTGATGGAGGTAAGTGCCTCATCAATATGGCTGCCGAACAGAATGTCACCATCATAGGCCATATCCAAAATTTTGGTCTGAACTTCAGGGCAGAAATTAGTTGCCTTCAACCACCCTTGATGCCATAAAATGGCAACGCCAGCCAATTGCAATATCAAGCAATATCAATGATTTCTGTCGCTGCTCTCTCTCCTTCAGAGAGAATTTTGAGAAACTCCTCTTTGCTTTCTTCAGGGATGACGTCTTTAAGTGAACCAATGTCAGACCACATTTGTCTATCATAACGGGCTAAAATTGCTAAAGCATTAGCCGCCCGAACTGAGACTGCCGCCATTGATGCCCCGGTTACTTACCAGTAATCTTCATTCCTCCGAGTATAGTCTTCCTAACCACATGACTAACAAAGTGAGCTTCAGCTCCACACCCAAACCCTCCTAAGCAAAAACAAGTAAGCCTCCCATGCTTCCCATCCCTTCCCAATATGGCCGACACAATACACCCGTGACCTCTATAAGAGGTGGGCCGGCCCAACCCTTCAGCCTGAAATACCAAGCAGAAAAACATGAAGCCGATAGCCAGACAGGGAGGGAGGAAGGGATGGGAACTCATGTGGCGAGGGAGACTATACTCGGAGTAATGAAGATGACCGGTAAGTAACCGGGGCATTACCTCCTCGTTAGTCTTCCTCGCCACATGACTAACAAAGTGAGCACATACCAAAGCCAAGTGGCTTCATGGAAACTCACAAGAAACCAACAGACCAGAATGGGACCCCCACGGAAGAGGGCAAACCCAACAGGCCAGATGAGTGGAAGAACCACCCAAGAGAGGCCACCACGAGCAGGAAGAAAACAGCCCGGGAAAGAAAGACTCTGGGAGGGCCGAAAAACACAGACCCCCTTGACACGAAGTGCCGCCAGAATATGTGCCCCAACCAAATATCGAAGGAGGACAAAGAAGGCACGGCACCAGACCGCACGGAGCCAAAAGCAACTGCAAACAGGCCCTCGAACAGAAAGCAGCAAGCCGGTCCAAACACACCAAGACCGCCCAATGGACAGCCCAAAGCGAGAGGGGAGCAAAAACCCAAACAGTACAAGAGTCACTGGGGCTGTATAGGAACTGAAGAAAAAGAGGGCAACCTCACCACAGTGACCCAACAAAAAAGCCACAGCAGCAAGAGACACAGTCCGACCGAAGCCCATCCACACCGCACGGTGGACCACCAACAGCGAGAGAGTCGAACCACCCCCAAACCAAAGACTGGAGGGGAGAAGAAAACAAAATTCACCAGGCCCGGCGGCAATCAAGGCCAGAAGCAAAGGAACCAGATGGAACCAACCCAGACAAGCAGGAGCCGCAAGAACGGACAGAGGTGCAGAAAAGGAAACCAGCACCCCACTCGAACAACAAAAATGAAGGTCACCCAAACCCCACCAGCAAGGAGAGGCAGGCGGGACACAGACCACAGCCGCCCAAAGGATCCCTGGACGGAAGCGGGACAGCAATGATAGGGTCCAGGCAGGTGCAAGGCAAAACAGACCCCGGGAGCCGCAGGAAACCACAACAAAGCGACCCCCCCATCAAGGGCACCAAAGAGGACCAAGGCCAAGCCCCAAACAGGAAGGCGACCACCCACCAGGGGAACACATGCACAAGAAAGCATAACAAACCCGGAAGGAAGGGGAATGCAGAACGAACGAGCGAGACAGCCCAGCGCAGGGGACAAGCAAACCGCCCCAGCAAAGTTCCACATGCAACAAATGAGCCGCTTAGGCGAGCACCCAGGAGGCCAAATGCACAACCATCACCCAGGACCGACCCAGCCGAATAATGGAGATCGGACAGGAACCGGAGTGAACACAGGGGCAAGGCCACAGGCAGCAACCCACCAAAGGCGAGAAAGACAGAAGAGCCGGGCGGAACGAGCCAGAGAAATGTCAACACCCCCAGGGAACAAACCCGAGCCGGCAGAACCCAGTACCCCAAAACCAGGGACAAAGAAGAGGATCCAACCCGCACAGGGAGTGCCGAGCCCTGACCGGGGAAGAGAATCGGGATAACCAGCACCCCCGGACAATCACAAGCATTGCGTGAACAAAAAACCCCAAGGGATAAAAAAAAAAAAACGTGGCAGGATACGAAAACCCAGACCTGAGTGAGCCAGAGCCCACAGAGGCACAACACGGAACACTGAGCAAAATCACCCAGAGCCACCATCCGCAGGAGCAGAATCGGGAAGCACCCAGGCGAGCCCCACCAACAGGACAAACATCTCGGCCAGGCCAACAAGCCCAGGCGCAAAGCCGTGAGCCCAGAGAAGAAGGTAGGAAAAACCAGCACCAGGGACACAAACCAGAAGCAACCGAGGCAAGCCGCAAACCCCCCAGAGAATGAGGCAGTGTACAAACTGCCCAGTAGAGCACAAGAAGCCCCCGTGGGGCAGGGGCAAAAACAAGCCAAGGAACGGGCAACAGACGGCAGACGAGAAATTTGCCAAAAGGCGTACCAACCGACCCAGCACAGACCGGGAACCCATGCACGCCCCACAGGCCGAAAAGGCCGCCAACACCCGGGAAGGGGAGACCAGAACACAAAGACCACCGGCCGTACTGGCAGACAGGGTGGGAAGGGAGCCACCGGGGCAAGAGAAGGGACACTCATGGGAACAGGCTAAGTCGGGAAAACCCACAGAGCACCGGGACCAACCAGACGGGGAGGACCCCCAACGGACAGACCGGGCAAGCACCGCCAGTCACCTAGGCACAAGGAGCCCAAAACCCACCCCACAGAAGGACCTCATCAGAGTAGACAACCCAGACATGAACAGCCGAGGGGCCACGCAAAACCAGACGAAGGGGGACAGCCATCCAAGGGAGGAGATCAACCACAGAGCCACAGCACGTGGGACCGGACCCATTCAGCCAGAATTGCTCGAAACCAGTGGCATGGAGAGCACGGGACCCACGACTGGGCAAACCCATCCCACTCGGGTGAAAATGCAAAAAAAAAACAAATGATGGACAGAAAGCAGAAAGTCATGAATTCACCCCAGTACAGAGATCTAGGCCCAAATCCAACGATTACTTTTGCACACCATGCCATACCAGTTTGGACCCAGTAAAAATACCACCAGGTAATACCTGTCACAACTTGTGCACGGGAGCGTGTGGTGGAATACAACAGTGTTCACTTCTGGCAAAAAGGTATAACCTGGGCCCTTAGAATGAGGAAGTAGAAGCGAACATGCACCACTTGCACCAGCTGAGATCTGTGACAACATGACGAGAAGGAGGGTGCAAGGGACGCCCGCCGAGCCTTGGAGCAGGAGGAGGAGGGGACACCAACGCCGCGGCCCAGGGCAAGAAAAGCCAGACATAAGGAACAGGAGCAGAAGCCAAAGCCTAGCTGGAGGCTACAGAAGCAGCCCAGGAGCAAACAGAGGACCGCCCCCATCAGACATGCAGGTGCCAAAACCTGTAAGTGAAGCCTGGGAAGGGGAAACACTCCGGGCCAAAGGCTCGAGAATGCGTGAACAACCAGCACATACATGGCAAAACACACAGCTCAACAAGAGGAACTGAGTACCACCCCACGGAGATCCAGTGAATTGCCCAGAATCACAAGATGTCGAGCGTCCCTGCCGAGACTCGAACACAGTTCCCCACCATTGAGGTCGACCGCTCCAGCTGTAAGGACAAAAATCACACCACAATGAACGAAAAGCCGAGAGGGAATGGAGACCCAGCGCAGCCACAAGTGGCGAAGGCCCCTTACAAGTTAAAATAGAGATATAGACCACTCACCAAGAGTACGTCGCACCCGCAAAACCTGGGACACCAGGACCCATCCGAGCCGAGACAAGAGCACTCACTGGGATATGAACCTGTGATTATGAGGTCGAACACAGGCCCTTATAGCGGATGCATTAGTCCACTGAGCCACCAGCGCTGCGGGAGACCAACGAGGCGCGCATGCGAGGGAGCAAGGGGCCGTCAACAATCAGAAGTACTGAAGCAAGGCGTAACACAGTACCAGTAAAAACAGCAGAAAACGTTGAAACAACCCAAATCTTGGAGGCAGTGAACATCCAACGTGGGACAGCAGTAAAAATAAGAGAGTAATGTGCATTGTGGGGAGGCACAAAAGACGCCTGTAGTAGCGAAAACGAGGCAACTCCCCTATGCAGTGCAGCCCTGCTCCCATGGGACAGCAGTAGTAAGCGCCACTCGTGAAAAATGTATTCCAACCTTAGGCAGACTAATTACCATTGCCTACACTCCTGCCGTGCCGTGTAACAACTCCGCCAGGTGAGCGCCAGCGGTCTCGCTACCAGTTCAAAAGGTCACGAGTACAACAGATGTTTTATTGTCATTCAACTCAATCATTTTATCGACCTGTGAAGGATGAATGACTGAGTGGTCACGATAACCCAATGCCCCAGAGCCCGCTAGAGCCGGGCAGAAACGCCACCACACGTGGGGGAGGAGCGGAAACCACAGGATGCCCACCCCGAAACAGGGAAAAAAAGACGCGATCCATGAGTGGCGGTAGCCTTTGAAACGGGAAAAGCAGCCGCAGGCAGAGTTGGGCCCTAGGCCAGAACCGGTCCGCCCTTAAGCACAGTACATTTGAGAATGACCGGCAGGTGACCTAACACAAATATATCAGTGTTTTCATACCAGACAAGCACGGCCGATAGCCAACCGAGCCTCAAGGCCACAATTGTACATATTTACATCAGAGGGGGCCGGGGGACCCTCGCGCTTTCAGGAACAACCAGCCGCCCCCGGAACAGGGCTGGACCCACTCCCCGCCAGGGCCCACGGAGACGGGCCGCCAAATGGCATAGCCCAAACCCTGCTATAGCAGGGCATCAAGTCACAAGGTGGGGGGGAGCGCAGGGCAGACCAAATTGCGAGGGCCAGAAGGTGGGGGGAACCAGTGAGTGAGCCCGCTAGAGCAGGGCCTCCCCACCCAGAGCCCCGGGACCTGCTGGAGCAGGACCTCGCCCCACTTACCTGTACTCTGGAGGAACTGCATCGCAGAACAAAAAAAACAGGCTGAAGGGTTGGGCCAGCCCGCCTCTTATAGAGGTCAAGGGTGTATTGGGTTGGCCATATTGGGAAGGGATGGGAGGCATGGGAGGTTGACTTGTTTTTGCTTTGGAGGGTTCTGGTGTGGAGCTGAAGCTCACTTTGTTAGTCATGTGGCGAGGAAGACTAACGAGGAGGTAATGAAAACTTCTTCCCAATTGAATCAAGGCGTCAACCTTCTTTATCTGGTGGAGAAATTACAGGCGTAGATGGATTTTTTGATCGTGTCTGAGCCACCTGGGAGATCACAGAGTCTGGTTTCAGGTGACTTATAAGACACACAGGAGAACCCTCTGGTCCCCTATATTTTTTATCCAACCTTGGAAGCACCGGAACCACAGAGGCTGGTGTCTTCATGACTTTGATTACTTCTTGCCAAATATGATCGATGATGGGTCCAACAGTCCAACTGGTGCACCACTGTAGGAAGATGAAATCTACTAGCGGCCCTATCCATGATGTTGTGAAATCCTCCGATATCCTCCGGAGAGGAGTCCGAGGGATGATGAGGCGGAGGGGACGTCGTTGGTGCTATGTAGTCATCCCACTCATTCGCTAGAGGAGTACGGTCTGGAATTTCCCCTTCTTCCTGCTCATCCTCAGATGTAGTATGATCTTCTCTGGGAGGCAGAGGAGTAATGGAACAAGGTGCCATAGCAGGAGTAGCCTGAGGTGGAGGCTGCGGTGCTTGTGGAGGCACCTGCGGAGGTGGAGGAGGCTTAACAATATCCTCCTGAGGAGGAAATCTTCTTTTATAGTCTGCCAACATATTCTGGAGGTCTAAAATTAATGCCGGATGAAATTGCGAAGGCTGCTGCCTGCCTAGGCTGCTGAAAATACCGTTGGTACTGAACAGGAGGGGCCTGGTAATGGTAATACTGCTCCTCATCTTCATAATCATCATCCTCCTCCTGATATTTAACATGAAGTTCAGAAGGACTACGTGTGGATCGAATCTGGACTTCGTCGTCATCAGAATCCTCAACATCCAAAAGATGGCTTGGAGGTAACGGAGACATTTTTGGTGTACTGAATTGAGGCTGTGTAGGTAGTTGAAATGAAGTTGATGGAGCTGTTAGTGTCGTTGTCGACGGAGAAATTTTCGCCGTCGACGGTATGGACATAGCCAGTGAGATTGACGTCATTGGGACATCTCCAGTTGTCGATGGTTTTGTCGTCGACTACGAGGTCTTCGTCGACGGTCTCGTCGTCATCGATGATGATGGCTTTGTCATCGTTTGTATCGTCAACGTCTTCGTCGACGAGAGCTTCCCTGACAGGCTCGTCGACGATGAAGATTTTGGTTTCGTCGACGGTGTCAACGATAAAGGCAGCATCGACGGTAAGGGAACTTTAATACTTGCCATTGACGTGGTTAACGCCGTCAACGATTTAGACGACAAGAGGGTCACAGTAGTCGTCGTCGAGGTATAAACTGGCGTCGACGGTGAATCTGACATTGAAGAAGACTTTTGGCCCGTTTTACCTTTGGAAAGGCCAGAAGATCCTGGTTTTTCCGCTGGCGCTCTAGAGATCTGAGGGGAACTTATCTCTGAGGAGACCTTAGGCTTTTTCTCCTTATTTTGAGATTCCTTGGCCATATGAGAGACTTTAGAATGTTTCCTTCTCTCTTCAGGCTGACCCTCAGGCGACCTGGGCCTCTTGGTTCACATAGAGGACGTATCGCTATCCACATCAGAGGCAGCAGACTGCTTCTTCTTTAGCCAGATTAAAAGTCTTCCTTCTCTATCCCTCAGGGTCTTTGTATAGAAGGTGCGGCATAGCTTACATTGTTTTGTCTCATGGCTGGGATAGAGACAATAGAGACAGTCCTTATGTGTATCGTCCAAATGCACACTCTTCTTCCCACAGGAGAGACAGGCTTTAAACAATCCAATTTTATCAGACATTCATCTAAAAGACATCTGAAAGAAACTTATCTGAGAAAGTGAAAAAAACTGAGCAGAGCTCAGGGAGACTCCCTTACACAATGAAGTGCGGTAAAAACCTGAGGGACTCAGCCTCTCCGGGGAAGGTTCTAGAGGGTGCTGGGTGCTGATTGGCTGAGTTTTCAGTTTGGTTCTTTTGGTAAAAGGAGACTAATAGTCTATAGAGTATATGATTGCTAACATAATAGATTATGGAAGGGTACTATTTACTACTGACCACTTTGTTATTTATGTACCGTGGGACTCCCACTACGACGACGGGGAATGATTTAGGCATGTGAATCTATGAAAGATACCCCAATAATGGATAAGTCATAAGTTCCAAGTCGACCCCACTTAAATCCAGGACTGAGGCTGAAAGATAGGGATCATAGCATGAATGTCCTGGACTCTCTTTCCCAGGAAGGCAGAAATCCCAAACTGTGTCCAAAATGGTACCAATAAAGGGAAGTGTCAGAGAAGGAGTCAGGTGTAACGTTGGCATGGTGATAGTGAACCCCAAAGAAGACAGGAGGTTCACCGTAGTCTGGAAGTGGATGACAACTACCTTGGGCGAGCCCGCCTTCCAACAGCTAGTCATCAAGGTAAGGGAAGACTGACACCCCTGACCTAAGGTGTGCTGGCAGCATTGCCATCACTGTTCTGAACAGCCGAGGGGCACTGTTGAGACCAAAGGGGAACACAATGAACTGGAAATGCTCCTGTCCTACACCAAACAGCAGGTAGTGCCGAAGGGCCAGCAGGAGGGGTATTTGGAAATGTGAGTTCCACAGGTCCAATGCCACCATCCAATCTCCTGAGTTGAGGACACACAATATTCAGGCAAGTATGAGCATTTTACATTTTTCCTTGAGGGGGCGGAAGCCTAAAACAGGCCTAAGGCTTCCATCCTTCTTGGACACCAGAAAGTAGTGGGAACAGCAACCACCTCCTACATCTGGAGCATGCAACCCTCTTGATAGACCCTTTAGGAAAAGGGAATGCACCTCCTACTGCAAAACTCTAAGATGGTTCTCCGTCAATTGTTTGTGGGGGGGAGGAACAGTGGAAGGTGCGGTGGTGCAGAAAGGAAGAGTAGGGCATAGAATTCTGAACAATTTGCAATACCCACCTTTCAGATGTATGGCCTGCAGATCTAGCAAGAATTGCCAGATCCTGCCTCCTACTGAGTAGCTGTGCACAACGAAGAGCACGCTAAAGGGGTTTGACAGGTGGAGCTGCAGGAGGGGCAGCGAATTGGGTGGCCCATTGAGCCTGGCCATGGGGGAATAGGCACGACAGCCGCTAAACTGCTGAGTGTCATGGTTGGATTGGCTGACTGTATGGAGTACCTCTGTTGAAGCATGAAAGGAACGGTAGGGCTGATGCATCTGGCAAGAGGAGGACAGAGGGGAGTGGGGAGGGAGAGGCAATCTACCTTGTCCTCAAATCACATGAGTGCATATGAACGGCATGTCTATGAGGGACGACTGGATATTGCCTGAAAAAACGATGGACTGCAGCTAAGCATGGCGACGAATGGTGACACTACTGCCAATGGCCTGCCCAATGTCCAAGCCACAACGCATTGAGAACGTACTTGTGTCATGACCATTCTGTATGGCCTGGAGTTGAACCAATCAGAGATCATCAGGGACACTTATGAGGACTTGAGCCAGAAAGTCCCAAAGGTGGGAAAGAATAGTGCCCCAGCAGGCAGCAGAAATTCACAGATCTGAGCGCAAAACTGGTGAATGAAAAGGCACTCTTTCTGAATATCTCCACCTGCTTTGACTCCCTATCGGAGGGAGTAGTCGGAAAGGTGTTAAGAATAGTTTTGCTAGCAGACACCTGCAATACCAAGCTTTCAAGTGAGGAGTGCTGAGATAAGAATGCAGGGTTGCCCGAGATAGGGCAGTGGCATTGTGCAATCTGGCAGTTGACCATCAATCCAAAGCAAGTTTTGGCTCATGCCACCAACAGGTGCCTGTTAGGACTCATTAAATGAAGGGGGGACTCAGTAGATGTCTGACATGATTCAATAGCCTCTGCAAGTACATTGGTATTGACCTCCAAGGTGGAGAGCTATAGGTCAAGGATTTTGATGACCTATGCATACCCATGGTGTAGAAACTACTCTCCTCAGTGGCAGGGCAAGGGAGAGAGAGGAGCCTGAACTCAGGGGAGGTATCAAGGTCACTAGCCTCCTCCAAGTCGCCATACCAATTCTCTTCATGATGAGGTTGGACAAACTCATACCCCGCATCGTAATTTTTATCCGAATTCATATGGAACAGAGAATGCGGGGTGCAGTTGTTGTTGTGGAAGTGGAGGAAATGGAGCCTCAACAGCAGCCGGGCGCAACTTTGATCGAGGATGAACCGGCACTGACTCGACATCAGAAGGGATAATTGGGGCCTTGTCTTCTGAAGTTAACATTTACATTGATGCACCCGGACCCAGAGTGTATCGTGCTGCCGATAGTGGACTTGATAGTGGACCTCTAGGCGGCCCAGTTAGGAGCTCGGAGGCACCGAGGGCAAACCCGTCAGTGGTAACCCAAGCAGAGAGCATCTCTGTTCTGTGGAGTCTACAATTGCGTCAGAGAGAGTCGGCAAGGCTCTGAAGAGTCGGAGCATGGTCTTGTGGAACTTTGATCTGCTTAGGAGTGGAGGACGGCTCCAGAAACTCGGGTTGTGCCCGAACGGTTGAGGGATTGGAAGTTGAATGATTTCAGAAGCAAGATCGAGATGCATGGTGCTGCTCCTGTGCCTTCTCATGAAAGTGTGTTTGTCAGCAAAGGGTACAATCCTGCTTAGATTTCTTGTGGTTTTTCTTCAACTTATCCAAAGATTTTGATCGAGAACGACAGCGGTGACTTCTGGATCTCAAACGGTACCAGGACTGAACTTTTGACTTGGCTCAGACAAAAGTCTTTTTGTGACTGGCGATGTAGAGTTTTGCTTCACGGTCTCATATGGCCTTTGAGTTCATCAATGCACATCAGCCGCAGGCCTTACGAGTTGTGGTTTGACCCAAAGCACCATAGACAAATTTGGTGAGGATCTGTCACAGACATTTATTTGCGACAGTACATACAGGCATTAAAACCTGTGGTACTGGGAGGTGACGTCGATTTTGGGAAGAACTTTACTACAATGAGGGAAGTGAAATGTGCAATTTCACTATCCCCATGGCATATAAAACCTATTTAATAAGGGTCCTCTTTATAAGTACATAGCCCCCACCACTGGGGTACCTAATATGTCAGAATATTGCAGTTTATTCATTTTTAAGTGCCCCAAACACCAAAGTCGAGTTTGGCCACAATTTATATTGTAAAAGTAGTTCTGCAACACAGGGCTGTTTTTAAACTGACCTCAGGCCTCAGCAGTGCACACATGCAAGTGCTGGCCCCTATTATATACTAGAGACTTAAAAGTAGTTTCGATCCCCCTGCCCTATTATGTACTAGGGCTTTATAGGGGAGGTCATGCCAATCACTGGGGTACCCTAACCCATAGTGTACCCTAGCATATACAGGTGTTTTCACTGTATTATAAGTGTGTTTTGAGGAAAGTACTGTCCCTTGGCCTGGTTAGGCAGAGCCCAGGGACAGTCAGTCAGTTACCACCAGTACCAGTCAGACAAGAAAAATTGGGATGCCCAGGGCACAGGATGACTTTGCAACATAGCCTTCCTCCCCAAACGAAAGTTGATGGGTAACTAATCTACACCCTGGTAGTCCTCATTAGCTAAGTGGAAAAAACTGTAAAGTCCATCAGCATTGGCACGGGAAACCCCAGATCTGTGTTCCACTGTAAAGTCCATTCCCTGTAGGGAAATGGACCACCTAACCAGGTTAGCATTCTCCCCGCTCATCTGCATGAGCCATCTGAGAGGCCTGTGGGTAGTTTGAACACGAAAGTGAGTACCAAACAAATATGGTCTTAACTTTTACAGGGACCATACCACAGCAAAAGCCTCTCTCTCAATAACACTCCACCTCTGCTCTCTGGGAAGAAGTCGCCTGCTTATAAAGGCACTGGCTTATCAAGGCCTTATTCATTCAACTGTGACAACACTGCCCCAATCCCTTGTTCTGAAGTATCTGTCCAAACCACAAATTTATTTGTGTAGTCAGGGGCCAGCAGCAATGTTGCTGAACACACTGCAGCTTTCAAAGTGTCAAAAGCCTTCTGACACTCTGGGGTCTAATACACCTTCTTTTGCCTCTTCTTAGAAGTCAGTTCTGCTAGGGGCCCCACAATGATCCCATGATTTTGAACAAACCTTCTATAACACTCAGTCCAAGGAATGCCCTGTCTAGATAACAGGAGCTGTCCAATCCAAAATACTTTGAATCTTGGCCTGGAGAGGCTGTACATGACCGCTACCTACCAGGTGGCCCATGTACACCACAGAACGCTGCCTTATTTGGCACTTACTTGCCTTCATAGTCAGGCCTGCCTGCTGCACAACAAGAAGCACTTCCTTCGGGTGGCTTAAGAGATCGCCCCAGGTAGAACCGTATACAGCTATATCATCCAGATTTGCTGCACTGAACTACTCCAACCCAGAGAAGACCCTGTTCACCAACCTATGGAAGGTGGCAGGTGCATTCTTTAAGCCAAAGGGCATTTCCGTGAACTGTTAATGTCCCTCTAGTGTGGAGAATGCTGACCTTTGCTCCATCTCTGAGGGCAGTCTGCCAGTAGCCTGAAGTCAAGTCAAATGTACTCAGGTACTTAGCAGCCCCTAACCCGTCAATGAGCTCATCAGCTCTAGGTATGGGGTAAGCATCAGTCTTTGTGCCTGCATTCAGTCTTTTGTAGTCCACACAGAACCTTAACTCTTTTGGTCACCCCTGAGGATTAGGGTTGGGCACCAGCACCACTGGGCTTGCCCATGGACTGTCAGAATGTTCAATTCCCCCGACTCCAGCATCTTTGCTACATCAGCCTTAATGCTGGCTCTGACATGGTCAGACAATCTGTGAAGTTTATGTTTTAATAGGTGGGCTGTCACCAGTGTCAATGTGGTGCACACGCCACTTCGTGATGCCTGGGTTCAAAGAGAACATGCCAGCACACTGCTCCAGCACCTGCTTGCAGTCTCTTCCTGCTGGTCTGTCAATTTGGGAGAGAGTAAAACCCCATCCACTGACCCATCTTGCATATCATTGGGGAGGTGGTCAGACACTGGCTCAGTTTCCTTCCCACTCCCTCATCAGTGACCAGTAACATGGTCATATCTGCCATGTCATGGTGGGGATTCAATCTGTTTACATGCAGGACCCAATGAGGATTCCTGGGGGTATCGAGGTGAACCAGGTAGGTAACCTCATCCTTCTTTTCTAAGATTGGATAGGACCCACTCCATTTGTCACAGAGGGCCCTGGGAGCCACAGGCTCCAACACCCACACCAACTGTCCTGGAGTATACTCAGGCATAGTAGCCTTCTGATCATACCAGTGCTTCATGAGCTTCTGGCTAGCCTCCAGTTTTCTGCTTGCCTTGTACATGTACTCTGCCATTCTGGATCTCAGGCCTAGCACATAATTAGGCTTTCCTGTTTTCAGTTTCTATTTTTGGTAAATTCTGGTGGTGTTTTTTTCAGTGTTTCCAGTAATTTCAATACCTCAATAAAACAGTGCTTTCAGTGGTTACTCATTTTTGCGCCATAAAAAACAACTGAAACTGTGTTTTACCGTTTTTTATGGAACGCTTTGCTTTTATTATGGCTTGCTTTCTTCGTTGATGCATGGTATATAGACAGTGTACGCTCAGTGTATATGAGGTCCAAATAAATTTTTACAAGTCGAATTTATTGTATTGCACCATACAATATTTCTTCAGTGATTCTTTGGTCAATCGTGCTCTCTCTTTCCTTCCCATGTACACTTTTATTTGTGAAAAGGCCCTTTCAACATTGGCACTTGAGACTGGCAACGCCAAAACAGCCAGTACACAATTTGACCAACTCTGGCCACTGACGTAGCTTTCCCTGCCAATACTGGTGCACCTCAAGGTTGACATTCTCGGGGCCAGGTTCTGCAACATATGCGTTGAACTGGGTGCATATGACCTTAGAGGTATTAAAGCGGTCAAAAATGAAGCTGTCCTTTTCAAAGTCTGGAGAAAATTCCCCTTTACGGACGGGATCTAACACTTGTGCAGAGTACCAAAGTGAGGCTTCGTTGAATCCAAACGCCATGGTTGGTGAAGGGACATTTCTATGCATCATTGTTAGCCATTTCTCATGCAATGTAAAATAACATTTCCGGAATTGGTCCTCAACACTTCTTTGCTTACCAAGTGGCAAGCATTCTAACAGGGAACATGTTGCAGTGCCAAAGTCACTAAAAGTGTCGCCTAGCCTACTCTCGAGGAGATGAATGACATCTACACCAATTGTGCTGAACACTTGGTAGACAAGGGTGTTTTCTGACTCTAGTTTTTTGATTATGTCCACTACAGCAGTCATGTTTTCATGTAAAACTCTAAGAATGCAGTACAGTGTACTTTTTTGACATCACTATCAATATGCACCAGAAGATCCTCACATTTTTTGCCTTTTGCATCATCACTAAGCTAAAATTCAGTGAACGGGCGCCACGTAGATAATATTGCAATCACGGCCTCTAGGACTAAGAACCACCGACTAAATGACACAGTTGTGATGACTCTTTCTTTGCTGCCACACAAAACACAAAATGAGAAATATTTGGGTTTTAGTTCCCACGCATAATGAAACAGTGCACCTGAATGGACTACAAAATCAATAGCATTCTTCATTAGCTCAGAAGATTGTAAAGATGCTTTCAGCAAACCATCTAGCAAGTGGCAAGGATCTCTTACAGGGAAACACTTCAGCTCAGGTATTGCTTTTGACAGGTCATCACATAACTTTTTCATATACGTAGCTGAATCGCTGCAATTACAAACAATATCACTCCAATCTTTGTTAAACTTGGTAAGAACTCTCTGCAGCAGCATTCCAAGTGACACTGCGTAGCATGTTTCCAGTACATCTAGATCTGCCATGATGGTACATCTGTACCATCCATTTTTTGCACCACAAAATGTGATTAGCACTGCCACTGCTGGATCGCCACGCATCTCTGGAGTTTCATCAATGGTAACAGAGATCTTTACATCACCTTGGAGTAACTCTGAAATGTGTTCAATATCTGCAAGGAACACCTCTGGTAGGTATTTCTCATACATTTGTGTTGCTTTTGGTAATGTTTTGCATGCTGGTGCACGCTTGCGGAACATGTTGTTCTGCGCAAACTAGATCAATACAAAAAAAACACTTGGAAACCGGTTGTGTACTATTGAGAAAATAAAGAGAAAGACAACATTTTCATGGTCAGGTGACTGCTGTGCAAACAGGGAAGAGTGCACTTGTATTGCAATGAGTAACAGAAACAAGTAGTTCTGGTCACAGGAGCTAATAGGCTAAAAGCACCTCAGGGCAGGGGCGCGAGGCCTTGATGTCTGTAAGGTTAAGTCAGCACTTTCGGAAGATTGCCTGAAAAGGGAGGCTCTGTGCAAGGCACACCTCTTAAACTGCGGGGTACACAGAGAACATTTTTGAATCGCAGGTTTTGTGACTCTCCAGGTATGGGTAATTTATGAGAGATTTCTGGGGCTGTTGGGCGTTGTAGGCAAGGCAGGCAGTTCTCATAGCTCATTTAGAATCACTGTGTTGTCATTTGAAGAAAGTGAGAGCTGGGTGACATGTTCATGGTTTTGGCAGTCCTCACAAATCACGTAGCATGATGGCATGGCTCGGAGTAAAGCTAGGCTGGTTTTCACTGCAGTTTTTTCCCCCTCGGCGATTAATACAGTGCTAACTCGACCTGAAGGTATTGAGGCACTTCACATGAGCACTTGTTGCGTTACACAAGGGCACATTAATTTTTGTTATGGACGGGTAGATTACGTGATTTGCACAGAATCACAGGATGTTGAGCGTCATTGCCGAGACTCGAACCCTGTTCACCAAATTTGAGGTCGACCGCCCTAACCATTAGACTACATCCTCTCCTGCTGTTATTTTCAAGGGTTATGGAAGAGTCTATGCTTTAAGTGTTTGAGTTTGTGAAGTTGAAATCTTGCCATTACAGTATCACAATGATTACAAAAACATGTTTTGTAAAAGAATGATAACTGGGATGCTATTTCAGCAATCACATTTTCTAACCTAGTTTACTGGGGTAATTTCATGTTTAATCCGTGTGCTCAACATTTTCATATAAGCAGATTCAGATCCATGCACGAAAATGATGATAATTAATTAGTAAATTGTTCCTATGCGCTTAAATGTCAACAGAGGCATTACAAAGAAGTGAATTACACTAAGTATAATTTGCGCAATAGGTCTCTCAAAGATGTTGTTTTCGACAAGTACAAATATATGAAGCTACATTTTTAGAGTGGATTGCGGAGAAAGGCAGATCAACATTAAAATAAAGTTTTTTATAAAGATCTCCTGTCTATATTTTATGTTCAGATGGTGCTTTACAACTATGCTTTCTATCTTTCAAAAGGCTAGACCATCTGGCATCAAAGCGAATCACATTGGAAAATGCCTGTTTATGAATTAAATGTATCACTGAAATTGCTCTTACTTCTAAAGGTTGTGCACTGCATATTACAGTATTTACTATGTTGTTATTGCTCCAAGTAGAACTTGCAAGAAAACGATGAAACTGTGAGATTCAAAGTGCATTATAACATCTGGAATGAAATGAGAAAGACAGTTGCTGGAACGTGATCTGTTGTAAAATACAAATATTAAACCACATCATATGGTGGTGCTTGAATGCCCTTTGCAGGGGCTTTACGAAGGGTTGCAAGAACAACAAAGCCTCGTTAATTAAATGGTCTTTATAAAGATCTGTTAATTCAATGGGTGCGGCCGCATGCAGACAAACAGCAGACCACAACAGTTCCTCTCCCCCACGTTAGCCAGGCAGGGGGCCCTTGCTCACAGGCCACATTAAGCATTTCAAGCACATACCTGTGAATCAATCGGGGGCGGCCGCAGGCAGACAAACGGCAGACCATAACAGCTCCTCTCCCCCACGTTAGCCAGGCAGGGAGCCTGGTGTTGCTCTGGCCCTTGCTCACAGGCCGCATTAAGCATTTCAAGCATATTTAAAAAACCAAGCAAGAAACGTGAGCATGCCACCTCTTTCCCCGGTGCCCACAACAACAGAAACAGCAGCACACAGCACCCTAATCACCACATACATTACAGATGGCAAGCGCTTTATAGAAAATAACCTTGCAGTCTGAAATAGAACTGAATGCACTTCATGACCAATGGTCAAAGGACACAGGAACCTGAATAAGTGAAGGCGACCGGGCTATTATACTGCACAACACTCCCAACATTTACCTTGGATGGTTCAAACTAGGCCTTGGAACACTGGAGATGCTTCCTTCTCGGGCCTAAATTGCAGTTTGGTCTGCAATGCTTTGGCTCCATCAAGTTGCTAAGTGGTGCAACAGCACTGAAAATCAGTGACAGTCGGTTTAAACCGGGTCAGCTGATATTCATCCGGTAGGGTACTGTCGGGCACAGTCTGTTTTAACTGATTTCCGGACAGCCTACACATAATCAAGCACATTGCCCTTTGCTTCTTTGAGAGGATTCTCCAAAAACTCTCTCAGCAGATCGGTGGCCCCCTCACAGGGTATCCACACAACAACTCAAAGGGACTGAAACCAACCGCTTTCTGTGGAACCTCCTTGTATGCAAACAGTAGGCATGGGAGGAGTACATCCCTTCCCCTGAGTTTCTCCAACAACCCATTGATCATGCCCTTTAGGTTCTTGTCGAACATCTCCACCAGACTTTTTGTCTGGGGTGAAAGGGGGTGGTGAAGTTATAGTTGACACCACACTCCTTCCACATCGCAGTCAGATAGCTGGACAGAAAGTTTGTGCCCCTATCTGAAACCACCTCTTTCAGAAAACCCACTCTGGTGAACACACCAAGCACTGCAGGAGCATCTATGGTTTTAAGAGGGATTGCCTCTGGGTACCTGGTGGTATGGTCCACTACCACCAAGCTATACTTATTCCCAGATGCTGTAGGATGGTCAGGGGGGGTCAACAATGTCTATCCCACCCTTATAAAGGAAACCCAAACCACTGGCAGTGGTATTAGGGGAGCCTTTGTCTTGACCCCTGCCTCGCCACTGGTGCGACAAGTGACACTGGTGCTGCAAAACTCCTTTACCTTTTCAGACATCTAGGGCCAGTAGAAATGGTTCACCAACCGTTTATATGTCTTTATCTGTTCCAAATGTCCTGCCAAGGGAATATCATTACCCAAGGTCAGGATGAACTCTCTGTACTTCTGGGTAGCACCAACATCCTTGCGGCCCCCACCCTGAGGTTTCTGGCCTCAGGATAAAAGAAGTCAATCCTCCCTGTAGATTCTGTGAAACCCACTGTCACCCCCTGCTTAGAGGCAATCCACCTCAAGCTCAAGGATGGGAAAGTCTCCCTGTCCCTTACTAAATTCCTCCATGGAGGGTCCACCTGCTCCTGTCAGTTCTGCCAAATCTGACAGCTCTGGTAGGGATGGAGTCCCTTCCTCAGAAGCCAGACCCTACCGCATCTCTGGAGTTCCCTGGGCTGGCTCACCAGGCCCAGTACCCTTGTTCTTGGATGCTTGGCCCTTTCTTCAGGGTCCAAGTGTTTAGCCTTTCCCTTCTGGACAGTCTGTGACCTAGTCACAGCACATACCCATTCAGGGAGCTTCAATATGTTCATATGGAGACCTCTCTCCACCTCTGACCACTCAGATGCTTCGAGATCATTGCCTAGCAAACACTGGACTGGGAGCACAGGAGACCCAGCTATCGTTATAGAGCCTGTCCCACCTCCCCATTCCATATCCACCACAGCCATAGGATGGAGTTTTATAGTGCTATCTGCATAGGTCACCTGGTGAAACTCACCAGGTAGCAACTTCTCCTGGGGCACCAGCTTGTCCAGGACCATAGTTAAATTAGCCCCTGTGTGTCGGACAGTCTCCACCTCACCCCCATTAACTTTAGGCCTTTGCCTGCACTTATCCATATTTGGAGGTAAGGCAGCATGGGTTGCAATATGCACCCCACCCAGGGACACTAATGTTGCTTTCACCACCTGCTTACCCCTCTCTGGGGCACCACTCTCCACCCCCACAATCCCAGGGGACGGCCCCTTAGTGGGGTGCTTCTTGGCACAGACAGCACCTCCCTTTTTGTGCCCTGGCTAATTACAGACAAAGCATTTACCCACCTTTGTGGGAATCAAAGAACCTACCATTCTTTCCCTATTTCCCTTCCTTTGAATTTGGGTTGGCTCTGGCCCCCCTCCTTGATCAGGATTTAGTGGGTCTTTGGAGGACTCCATCTGCTTTTGACCTTCTTCTCCCTGGGCTTTTTTCTCCTTGGGAAGGACCTTTCTTTGGTCACCCCCCTGGTTCTGTGTGGAAACCTGGGTTCTCAGCTCCCTTCACTAGGTCTCTAAGGCTAGACAGCTTGAAGTCCACTACATACAGGCGTAACTTCTCTTCAGCACAATGAGTCAAAATGTGTTCTCTCGTAAACAAATTATACAGTCCCTCATATGTCAACATGGTTACCAACAATCCAGCCCTCCAGTGCCTTCTGTGAGATCTCCAAAAAGTCTACCCATGACTTTGTGCTCACTTGTGTCTCTGAACTTCATCCTGTACTGCTCTGGGGTTAAACCAAATTTCTCAACTTAACATTGTCTCATGTGAGTAGAGGACTTTGTCTCCTCTCACTGCAGGGTCAGGAGTCTATCCCATCCAGCCACTGGGATCAGTTGCCACAAGAGTGAACCCCAATGCTAGGGGCAGACTCCCCCCACATCTCAAGGGCCCTTTCAAATGCAGTCAACTATTTGACAATGTCACCCCCTCTTTGTACCTGGGTACTATACCCTTGGGTAGTTTGTGGTCAAATCCACCACCCCGGGACATCTCAAACTCTTCATAATTTTCACTGACACCATTTCTTTATTTACCGCCTCCCACCTCTCGCACTTTTCAGCCAATTTCAATTTCCTCTGTTCCAAAGCTATCAAAGCTAGGCGGGCCTCAAGTTGTCTCTCTAAACGGGACAGTGGTGGTTCCTGAGTAGGGAAGCCTTCCTCACTTCCACCATCTAAAATCATATGGCTAACACTGGAAAAAACAGAAGAGGTACCATCCTTACTCTCCTCTTGGGTGAGGTTGGGGAGAACACGCTTTATCCCCCTTGGATCTCCTCAGCTACCCCAGTCCAGGCCCTAGGGGACTTAAGCAACCCTGCTTTCCTAATCTTGTTGGAAGGAGGCAGTTTAGCCAGTTCTAGCTCCATGGTTCCCTAGTTTTGGGTCACAACAACAAGCGCAACCAACTTAGAACAATTTTGGGAAAATCAAAACAATGGATTAAAACAGTTTAGTCCAAATTCCAAAAATCAAATTCAAAAGTTTTGTTCTAATACAATTTAGATGATTTTTAATATCTTAATTCACTTTACTGAAAGGTGTATATTTTAAACACTAGTCCTCATCCACACCGCTGAACACCAAATGTTGGAAAGTGGATTATTAGTAGAGGTAAATATGCATCTACCCCTGGCAATGATGCCACTAACACAATATAGGGCTCAGAATAGGTCTCAGAAAATGATTCCCATGCTCAACACATGGTAGCTTGGCTGTGAGCAGGCAGGCTTAACTTCAGAGACAGATATGTAAAGCATTTAAGACCACTGATTCAATAAATAATTAAAACACAACACATTAAAAAAAAACAATTATCAAACAACAATTTAAAAACATAGGAAATATTTGTATCTTTAAAATGACACAAACAAAAAAAATCTAGTTGCACTAGACTGGGACAAAGTAAATGTTTCAGGCCGACTACGATAGAGCCCTACGCGATTACCCCTTGCGGTAGGCCTCAGTCAAAGTTTTTACTTTCTGACTTAGAAACTTTTCTGGAGATTTTCTTCCTGGGGTCTTTCCAAGCACTCAGTCCGAATTCGGTGAGGGTTAGCCGGCTTGCATTGCGATGAGCTACCGGTCTTACCTATGGAAGTCGGACCTCCGGAGCTTTCCAATCGGATGAACCAGAGATCCAGGCCGGCTCGCGGTTGAAGGTGGGCGGCTTGACTCCTGCGATTGGTCCCCATCACCTTTTCTACATTCGGACCTAGAAACGTTTACGGAGCTTTTTTTCCTGTGGTCCCGCAATGTTCTTCACCAGGGGGGATACGGTTAGGGTTCGCCGGCTTGGGCATCGACCAGCTCCAGGACAAACTCTGGAAGTCGGCCCTCTGGAGCTTTTCGGCGGGACGAACCTGGAGGGCAGGCCGGCTCGCGGTTGAGTGTCTCCAGCTTGGCTGGCCAGTCGAGTCTGTCCACTTATGGAGCTTTTTTTTAAGTTGCTTCAAAGTTTTCCAAACTTCTGGAAATTTGTCCTGTAGTTCCTTTGAGGGTCCCAAAGTTTCCAAAACTTACTCCAAGGGTCTGGGAGCTCCAAGATGGTCCTTGAAGTTTGGGACTTCAATTCCCACAATCCACTTGGACAAAACTCTAATAAATCCACTGGTAATACTCCAGGCTGAAGATTCTTGGTGATGATGATCCAGGTGAGCTCTGTTAACCTGTACCTTGCAGAGAGTTCACTCTTTAGTCCTTTTGAAGCAGGTGTGATCCACATGGCTGTAGTTCCTGATTGTGCAACAGGCACAGGGCCTGGTGGGTGTAAATCAAACTTCCAGCATGGACCCGTCTTCCTTTAGTTTCAAGCATGTTCTAAGAGGTCCTGCCCCTCTCAGATACTTATTCAGTGTTCTCAGGGGTCACACAGGAGGGCACTTCTGTCCAATGAGGTGCAGGGTAACACACCAGATTATGACAATTTTCTCCAAAGTGTGGCACAATGGTCTTCCAGAAAGCACTATTTCTACAAAATTCAATATGGCTGAAGGGTTAGCAGAGAGACAAGAGCTGACTAAACCAACCTCCAGAATGGCTCATCTCCACAGACTCCCTCTGCCTGGCATCTGCACATTCCTTCCTTAAGCCTGGCACCTAGCTGGGTTCAGAGGATTGAGGTGTAAATGAAACTGGTTTCTTCTGCCTGTTCCCGCCTTCTTTTGAAGATCATGATTTACAACCACTACCCCAAGCTCTGGCATTCCTATGCAGTGGAATCCTCTCCTCCCAGAATAGCTCTTTCACCCCAGGGCCTACTTATAACCTCATCAAAGCAGCCTGTCTAATCCACTTAATTCTGATCAATCAGGGCAGATCACTGGAAGGCTGAATCTTGGCTTACAGACAAGAAAGTCTTATAACTTTTTGTCTGTACATGTTAGGATAAATTCAACAATAGCATATTGTTGGATTTATCAATACCATTCTACTACGTCCTTGAATGATATTTTCTGTGTTTCTTGGCGGAAGTTGATAATTAATTTCTTGCCATGTGGCTGGGGATCTGCAATGGGGAAAATTAACTGGGCAATTTCCGCAACACCAGGGCTTATAGAACATCTACAGGACCCCCACTCCTGGAACACCTAGGGGAGACCTTTGGTGTTCTGAATACGCAACAATATTGCAGATCCTCAGTG
Source organism: Triturus cristatus (assembly GCF_964204655.1). Classification (NCBI taxonomy): domain Eukaryota; kingdom Metazoa; phylum Chordata; class Amphibia; order Caudata; family Salamandridae; genus Triturus; species Triturus cristatus. The sequence continues at coordinate 678,934,935 of NC_140585.1, read as the reverse complement.
CTCCTAGCACATAAGTCGATTTTGGGAAGCACTTTACTACAATGAGGGAAGTGACATTTGCAATGTCACTATCCCCAGGGCATATAAAACCTATTTTATAAGGGTCCTCCTTATAAGTACCTGACCCCCCCTACCACTGGGATGCCTAGGGGAGACCCTGAGGGAACCAAATATGTCACAATATTGCAGTTTATTAATTTGTAAGTGCCCCAAACACCAAAATCAGGTCAGGCAGAATTTACATTTTAAAAGTAGTCATACAACGCATGGCTGCTTGTAAACTGACCTCAGGCCTCAGCTGTGCACACATGCAAGTGCTGAAAGGGCTGATCGCCTCCAACCTGCCATGCCCTATTCATATACTAGGGACTTAAAGGTAGGTACGATCCCCTGCCCTATTTTGTTCTAGGGCCTTATAGGGGAGGTCATGTCAGCCATAGGGGTACCCGTACCCATAGTGTATCCTAGTGTATGTAGGTGGTTTCACTGTATTCTAAGTGCGTTTTTAGCATAGCACTGGACCTGGGCCTGGTTAGGCAGACCCCAGGTACCATCAGAGTCAGTTACCACATGTAACAGTCAGCCAAAAAAACATGTTGGTGCCCAGGGTACAAGATGACTTTGCAACAGGTGTGTAGTGTTGCACAGCGCAAGTGTGGTATCTATGTGCTGGGTGCATGTGTGCCTTTGAATGGTACAATACAGGGATAATGCTGTACTGTACAGTGTTTGTATAATTTCTGCATGAGCTGGTGTATGTGTGCCTGTGACTGGTACAATACATAAAGGATGTAGTGCTGTGCAGAGCATCTATGCTATATGAATGTGCTAGGTGTATGCATGCCTGTGAAAGATAAAACACATAGAAGAATCTGGGTTCCATTGGGGAGACCAGGGGCTGGATAACATGAGGAGAGGAGGTAAAGAAATCTCCCTAGACATATTTGTGTATTGCTTTCCTGTAATCTGGGTGGGACCCACTGGAGTAGGGGAGAGAGGACGCTCCAGTTCACTTCAAAGGGTGCTCTTCGATTCAGAGAAGGTCACTAGGAAGGGACCAGGTCACATCTCTGGAAGGCGATGGTGCTGATAAGAGAATCAAAGAGTAGAGCTGAGGCCCAGGTTAATCTTTTGATACGTATTTCACTGTGGCTGACATCCAGATGTGAACCTCTAGTAAATCCCACGGCCTGTGTTGTGGGACTATTAGTTTTGGAGTCATGTCTGCTGTGCCAGACTGCTTTTAGGAGAAAGAAAGAACAGAGGATTGGGCACTTCAAAAGGTAGCAGACTCCTAACAAACTTCCAAGTCTCAGATTATAAATCACATTTGGTGTCTGGAAAAAGACTACATAAGAGGAGCTTGAGACCCCAAACATCGTCAACTATCAAGCAATCAGTCTGTGCGAGGAGGAGAAACTCTACAAGATGTCTGTCTGTGTCCAGGACAAGCGGCAAGGCCTGCTAGTATCCCAGCTGGGTGGTAGGACATCACCCAGGTTATCCAGGGCCACCTGCCTTGGAGCCTATTTCATGTGGATATTTTCAGAAACCGGAAAAGGGAGAAAACTTGACATCCTTAAAATTGGCACTGTGTACACAAAAAATAATGCATATTTTGTTGTTGGACAGTGGCGGCTGGTGAAAAAAAGTGGTGAGGCAGAGGTCCATGCACAAAATTGCACTACACAAGTGAGCATAGCGAGTAAATCTGGTGCATGATGTCCTCTGGGGTTGTATGAACAATGCATGCCTTTACAAAGCAGTCTTTACAATGCATATACCACTACCACGCTGTTGTTACAATGCATGTCCTTACAATGCACATACATTATACATACAATTGCCACACAGACTATTTACCACTCAAACCTTAACACATTTTTTTACTAAAAACAAAGCACTATATATAGTTGAATATTAAAAAATAACATTTTAAAAATCAATTATAATGTATTAAGAGACAGCAGGCCCAAATCGCTATCCTACAAGAGACACACCTGACGGCAGGGGAGGTGGACAGGTTACAGAAAAAATGGCGAGGCATTATATGTGCCACGACGTATTCCGCATTTGCTAGGGGCGCGCTGGTGTGGATCAGACTGGGGGTACCATTCAAAGAACAGCACAGACTAATTGACAAAGAAGGTAGATTTGCGATGCTGATGGGGTTACTGGAGGGCCAGCAACTACTCATAGGGAGCATATATGCCCCCAACACAGAGCAGGAGAGATACTGGGGCAGACTCACGAACACACTGGCACACTACACGTCACTCCCGTGGCTCCTGGGAGGGGACTATAATTGCACCCTAGACCCGCACCTCGATAGGTCACACCCCCCGCAGGCGCATTCACTGGCACACAAACAAGCTGCATGCTTCCGCAGTTGGGTAGATAAATGGGGATTGACAGACGTTTGGAGGGCGCGCAACCCCCACACCAAACTCTACTCCTTTCATTCAGTCCCACACGATCTACGAGTCAGACTAGATAGATTCCTATGCTCGGCTACGCTCTTGCCCAAAGTCCAAGACTCAGATTATCTGGGTAGAATAGTGTCGGATCACGATGCACACATGGTGGTCCTTCGATGGAGACCCCCCTGTCCCCCAATCCCAACGTGGAGGTTGCCCCGGGAGTGCCTCACCGACCCGGTATTCTGTCAAGCCCACGAGGAATACATGCGAGAACACTTTCAACGGAATGACGGCACGGCTTCTCCCAGGTCTATAGAGTGGGACGCATTCAAGGTTAGCGCCAGGGGGCATTGCATCCAACAAGTGGTGGGGGTCAGGAGAGTGCTGGACAGGGCCCTACAACGAGCAGAAACTCAATTAGAGGACATATCAAAAAGGGTGGATCAGGGGACAGCCACTCCGGCGCAACTGTCGGCGGCAAAATCCTCCCACGCAGAAATGTTACGTGACCTGCGCAAATACAATTTTCGGGCATACGCGGCTAAGACACACCGGGAGGGGAACAGAGCGGGATCACTTCTGGCGTGGTTGGTCAAACAGGAATCAACACCACACCTCATCACAGAACTTGCGGCCCCAGATGGACAGCTCAAACACTCTCAAGTCGACATACTATGTGTCTTTCGTGAATACTACGTTGCATTATACTGGTCCCCGAGAACTGAGCCGCCTAGGGACCTAGATAGTTTCCTAGACCGGTCGCCCATGCCTAAGATCCCTCCCGCAGACAGGAAGGAACTTGACAAGAAGATCAAACCTGCAGATGTGAAGCAGGCAATCAAGTCCCTGGCTCGCAAGAAGGCGCCGGGCTCGGACGGATTCCCACACGAGTACTATAGCGCGTTCGCGACGCAGCTGGCGCCGAGACTGGCCTCTGTGTATGAGGAGGCGTTGGCCAACAAGATACTCCCGGAGTCGCTGCGGACTTCGATGCTAGTGACCTTCCTGAAGCCGCACAGGGACCCCACGCTCCCAGCGTCATACCGGCCGATAACGCTCCTGAATACGGACTGTAAGATCCTGGGGAAAATCCTGGCGGATCGGTACAGCCAAATACTTCCAACGTTGGTGCATCCCGACCAATGTGGGTTCGTTCCCCGCCGCAATACCTCACATAATCTGCGACGTTTCTTCCATATCCAGGACCAAACAAAAGAGTGCTTTCCCCGAGCGGCGTGTCTAATCTTGGACCTAGAAAAGGCGTTCGACACCCTGCTATGGCCCTACTTGTTCGAGGTCCTACAGCGCGTCAACGTTGGTCCCACCCTACTGGCCTACACCCAGCTCCTGTATGGGGATCTCACCTCCAGGATGTGAATCGGTAAACTCATATCGGCCCCTTTCCCGGTGTCCAGAGGGACCAGGCAGAGATGCCCCCTGTCCCCTCTTCTCTTCGCTCTGGCGATGGAACCCCTAGCCATGAGGCTGCGTCGGGAGGGAGCGGCATGGGGGATCCCCATCGCGGACACGACCCATTGCGAGTCACTATACGCGGACGGTCTTTTAATATATGTTAGAGACATCTCGGACGACCTCACACCCATATGGACAGTGTTGCGGGAATTTGGAGAGACCTCGGGACTCAGAGTAAACTGGGAGAAATCGTCGATCTTCCCTCTGGGGGCTCAAACAGAGCATGTGGAGATAACACTGGGTCCACAGAGGCTGTCGTGGGACTAATCGGCCCCCAGATACTTGGGAGTGCAACTGTACCACTCCCCCAAAGACCTCTTTGAGGGTAACCACCGGAGGGCATTGGCCAGTTTGAGATCGGCGGTGGGATTCTGGAAGACGCTACCATTGGCACCCATTGGTCGTGTCGCCATTGCAAAAATGATCATGGTGCCGAGAATGCTCTATTACTTTGCGAACCTTCCTATAATCCCACCGCGCACCTTTTTCCGGGAGTTGGATACGTTATTGGCCACCCTGATCTGGGGAGGTGGCCGTCATAGAGTGGCGTTATGCACGCTATACCTACCTACGACGGGCGGAGGCCTGGGAGCCCCGTCCTTCGAATCCTATTTCCTCGCGGCACAGCTCCAATGGCTGTCCCACTGGACGGCGGAGAGACATATGGGGGAGACAATCACAGAGAGAGGAAGAATACCCCTCCCTGCGATCAGGCGACTGCTACTACCAGGTACTACACCGGTATGCACGCACCCACTACAGGTAACCATAGCTCGCAGATGCATGATGCGAATACACCGCATGTCCGAGGACCAACCACTTTACTTCCCCTTGCTTCCCCTGGTGGGATTCCCCCGGAGAGGCGGATATTACACCGTAGGAGCCCTTCGAGTGTGGACCGACCACGACGTCACGGAGATGGAGGCGCTATTCCACGAGGGACAACTGAAGACATTTGCTCAATTAATCGAATGGTATGACCTCCCTCGTGGGCAATTCCTCCGTCATAGACAAATCTTAGAAAGCGGCGGCCAATTCTGGAACTTGCCAGAGGGGGAGCCCCCGACACATCCAGTGTTGCACACGTTGTTGCGCATGGGGGCCGGTGGACACCTAATTACGTGGCACTACACAACGATCCGGGAATTGCCGAATGTCCCCCTGGACGGGCTCCGGAGCGCATGGGAGGATGATGCGGGCCGAGCGTTCCATGACTCAGAGTGGCGCAAAGCGCTGGAATTCCCCAAAAAAGTGTCCAGAAACGCGCGGTTCAAAAATATACAGTTTAACATCCTACACCGAGCGTACCTGACGCCGGACAAACTCCACCGGTTCTACCCCGATACGCAATTCCGCTGTCCCCGCTGCCAACTGTTAGAAGCAGACTTCAAACACATGTTCTGGGCCTGTCCATCCCTCCAACGATACTGGGGGAAGGTGCTCCAAACGCTACGAGTGACGACTAATCTCCTGGTCGCCTCTACGTGGGAGACGTGCGCTCTGGGGATATTCCAGAAAAAGAAAACCGCAAAAGTACAATGGCGGTTTACCTCTCTGGCTATCCTCTTGGCGAAAAGGAATATAGCTATGCACTGGAGGGCCCCAGCGGGACCCACGGAGGCAGCCTGGACGGGATCGACACTTAAATGGGGTGCAGCGGAGGAGGAAACACTCAGGGAGAAGGAGGCGAGGGGCATCCGCAAACATCCAATATCCATGGAATGGGCACAACTCCTCATACACTTCAAACAGCAGTGCGCAGAAGGAGAGGCGCAGGACACGACACAGCCCAATTCCCGCGCTCCACCCGCTCCCCCTACCGCGCGAGACCCAGGGATAATGGCGGATACACAATAGACAAGCAGGAAGCTTCGTCAGGAAAGGCAAATTGACACCCAAGCCTCTCCCGCGCACCCGCACACCACACCGCCTTTTTCCCCTGGCTTACCCTAGAATGTGTCCAACACACCTACTCCTAATCAACGCACAGACGGCCTGTCAAAGCCCGCCCTACACCTTCCCCCCCCTTATGATCCTCTCATTAGTTTCCCCTCTACCCCCTTTTTAGTTTTTCCGTCCGTACTACGATCATTTCCCCTCCTCCCCACAGTTAGTAGTTGTGCCCATCGGCAGTTCAAACACCGATGCACTAGTTACCGAAACAGTTGAGTACACTCGGCACAAGGGAGGAGCTACACAGACAGTAAAGGGGAGACAGAGTTGACCGTAAAGATTACGTGACACGTCAGTGCAACTGGGATGATACGAGTGACTGTCTATTGGAACGTACTAGTAGGAGACATGTGGATTAAGTAAAAACAGGAGGTCCCCAGGGACACAGTAACTAATGTCACCACCCTTGCAAATAGCAATGTTAAGTCGCAATGATGCACAAAATTGGTTCGTATGTAATACGGTTGACATGCATTATGTTAAATTGTACACGAAACCCTAATAAAAAAAATGTAACCATTAAAAATCAATTATAATGTAAGCAGTCAAATTGTTTTTTTTTATTAAACAACTTTTGTGAAGCACATCTCCACGCAGCGCAACTCATCGTGAGTGAAGGCAAACACTGCAAACCTACAAATGTTTTTTTCACATGACACTACCACTCAACGTAACACTAAATTGGAGAACGCTACTCACACTTCACAAACAACTGTAAAAAAACGTAGAAATGAAAGAAAGTCAAATTTTTACCTAAGTGAACACCCTGTCCCCAGCCAAGATGGCGGATGAACTATGCGAAGAAAGTCCAATTCAATGTACCTACCGTTCATCACAATCAATTATAAGTTTAGCCAAGATTTGTCAGAGAAAAAAACATACTTATCACCCATTATTTAAATGGAAATTATGGTACAGATATACAAAACATATAAAAACAGGCGTCCACCAATTTGTAGTCAGTGGTACACTGCCTGCTGACGTGACTACATGCACTGGAGTACAGGAGAGTGAAATATACTTGGAAAGATTGATATCTTTCTTTGAAAGTAAATACATCTTGCACAATTAAAATATAAACAAACACCAAGACATAATATTCAGATAACATTTAATAATTTTAAATCACATTTTCAGGAATATTTTATCGGGATATTTCAAAGATTATCACTGTCAACATTTACTTATTAGCCTGGAATGTAAATTAAATTAAAAAAACTATTCTGTTCAACTTCCATAACATACAGAATATTTAAATCTATGTTTTTTAAATGAAAGAAAATACAGTATAGTGTTGCTTCAAGGAAGGTGCTGGAAAGTTGCTGGGGGCAAAAATGACTATTCCAACTCTGAGAAATACTTACCTCAGGGAAGGTGCTGGACAGTGATTGGGGGTCAAAATTACTATTATAACTCCGCCAAGTACTTGCCTCAGGCAAGATTTTGGACAGTGACTGGGACTAAAAATTACTATTCCAATTCCACCAATTGCATACCTCAGGAAGGTGCTGGACAATATCTGTGGGGCAAAATGACTATTCTAAAACCGCCAAGTACTTACCTTATCATTTATTTTCTTCGACCAAAAGAAAGTACTACATAGAATGGAACAAATTAAAATTTACTACAACCCAAAAAGAACTGGTGCAAAATCAACAAACATCACAAAAGTAGATCACCAAAGATAAAGTAAGTAATTCAAACATCAATAATAAACACCAAAACTGCAAAAAGATATAAAACACAGAAAATATTTTAACAGTATCTGTTTACCCTTAGATAGACAACAAAAACAAAACTCCAACAACAGGCCTGAAAACCTCTGGCAAGCAAACACATTCCATCTACACACTTCCAAGGACAAAGAACAAGATATAAATAACTAGGTAATATTTTTTTTCCAATAAACATAAATGTACAATAATAATAACTTTCTTTTCACAGAAGACAAAAAGAAAACATAACTTTATCTCTCTCAACAGAGCAATCAAACAGTTTTCTCAACAGGCTGCATCAGTTAACCTTATGTTTTTACTTTTTTTTTTATCTTAGCAAGGCCAATTTCAATGAAGAAAATAAGCCATAACATTATTGCGATAAACTCATGTATTTTCTTTTTCTACAGTTCATAGAAAAATGGAAAAGCAAGGCAAGTCAGCTACATCGAGGCCAAACGTGGAAATAGATTGTTAAAATGGTGGCCTATATTTATTGTAAGGAAAGATTAACTGAGCCCAGGAGTCATAGGAGGTGTTGAACATTTCTCATCCCATTGCAAAGGCAGAGCGGTTACTCTTAGTGATATAGTGGAAAGAACCATAGAGCATAACCACTCTGCCTCTGCAATGAAGATTGAAGTTAGAGAAAGTATTGAACGGATTAAGACACTTGCGCCCACCTCCAATGAACCCTTTGGCTTAGTTTTGAGGGAGGTAGACCTGAACATGCCCACGCACGTTGCTAGTAGTAAGCCCACCATCCCAAATTTAAGGAGAATGGTTCAAAAACAGGCGAGTAATCCCAAAAAAGTAACTCCTGAAGCCTATTCTCAGATTGCCATTACCCTGAACTTACTGCTTTTTTCATTAATTAACCTTTTCTACTCTATGATAACATGAACACTTCTTTTTCAGAGTAAAATGATACCTCACTTGTGTGGGTGTCCAAACCAGAATTGGCTAAAAACTTTTTTTTTTTTAAATGTAGCGCTTAGAATTCTCGGTGCTATACTCTAAATCCCTATGTTTTGGGCTCTTCCTAGCCACAGGCCTTTGGCCCACCCACACAAGTGAGGTATCATTTTACTCGGGAGAACAAGGGGAACGCTGGGTCGTAGGACATTTGTGCCGGCACGGTGATTCCACACAAAAATATGTGGAAAATGTGTTTATTTCGGCTAAATTTGAGGTTTGCATGGCATTCTGGGTAGGGAAACGTTGGGGGATCCACGCAAGCCATACCTCATTGGACTCCCCCGGGTGTCTAGTTTTCAGAAATGTTTGGGTTTGGTAATTTCCCAAGATGGCCGCCGAGCCAGGGGCCAAAATCTCAGGTCCCCCTCCCAAAACCAGGTCGTTTTGCTGTAGGTAATTTTGAAGTCTTCACAGTACGATTTGCGCCATTTCCTGTTGCAGCCACTATGCCTACCCACACAAGTGAGGTACCATTTTTATCGGGAGACCTGGGAGAACGATGGGTGGGAGGAAATTTGTGGATCCACGCAGATTCCAGAACTTTCCCACACAGAAATTTGAGAAAAAAGTGCATTTTTTTGCCTTATTTGAAGTTTGCAGGGGATTCTGGGTAGGAGAATGATGGGGGGCCCACGTAAGCCATACCTCGCTGGACGCCCCCGGGTATCTAGTTTCCAGAAATGTGTGTGTTAGGTAGGTTTCCCTAGATGGCTGCTGAGCCCCGGGCCAAAAACTCATGGGACACTCCATGCAAAACCAGGTTGGTTTGTAATTTTGATGTCGCCTCAATAGGTTTGGGCCCTTGCCTGTCGCGGGTCCTTGACCCACCCATGCAAGTGAGGTACCATTTTTCTCTGAAGACTTTGGGGAATGCGGGGTGGGTGGAAATTTGTGGATCCACGCAGATTTCAGAACTTTCCACCACGGAAATGTGGGGAAAAAGTGTTTAAAAAAAAAAAAAATTTGGTTTGCAAGGCTTTCTGAGTAGCAGAACCTGGTGGGAGGCAGTCCCCTGGGTGTCTAGTTTTCAAAATGTATAGGTTTGCTAGGTTTCCCTAGGTGCCGGCAGAGCTATGGTTCAAAAACTACAGCTAGGCACTTTGCCAAAATAGGGTCATTTTTCACTGCGAAATTGAGGTGTGTCCACGTTGCGTTTTGCGGCGTTTTCTGCCGCGGGCACTAGGCCGACCCACACAAGTGAGGTACCATTTTTCTTGGAAGACTTTGGGGAACGTGGGGTGGGTGGAAATTTCTGCATCCATGCAGATTCCAGAACTTTCCACCACAGAAATGTGGGGAAAATTTGTTTTTTTGGACACTTTTTTAGGTTTGCAAGGGATTCTGGGTAACAGAACCTGGTGGGAGGCAGTCAAGTCACCCCATACTGGATTCCCCTGGTGCCGGCAGAGCTATGGTTCAAAAACTACAGCTAGGCACTTTGCCAAAAAAGGGTCATTTTTCACTGTGAAATTGAGGTGTTTTCATGTTGGGTTTTGAGCCATTTCCTGTTGTGGGCACTATGCCTACCCACACAAGTGAGGTACCACTTTTATCGCGAGACTTAGGGTAATTCAGATTTGTAAAGCAACTGTTATTATCTATTGACTTTCGATGAATTTCTGGCGTCCAAATGAGAGGCATTGTGTAAAAAAAGAAGTTATTTTGAAAAAGGACCGAAAATTCTCATGCTAGTATGAGTATTCCCAATTTCGAAAATGTGCAAATATCTACTGTTTCTAAACTCTATAATTGGTTTCCATTTCAGAAATACATAGGTGTCTTTCATACCGATTTTTCCATGTATACATTTTCCCACAATAATTGCTATATACCCGGTACATAATAAAAAGCCATTGCAAATTGCTTCTCAATTTTTGACTCTGGGTTCGTCGGGTTCTTGGTGAACCTACAAGTCCTATATATCCCCACAACCAGTAAGGTTCAGCGGATGTAACGGTATATTGCTTTCAAAAAGCTGTCATAATTAGAAGAAGTTACAGGTGAAAACGTTGACACAAAAGGCAGTTTTTTTCAACAAATTTTCAATTTTTCCTATATTTAACTGTTAGTTTCTATAAAGAAACCTTGATGGATCTACACAAATGACCCCTTGCTGCATTCAGAATTTTATCTACTTTCCTAAAATGTATAGCTTTTCAGGATCCATTATTCCTTTCATACCCATTTCTACCATTAACTGGAAGGAGGTTGAAAGCACAAAACATAGCAAAAATAGGCTATGTCCCAGAAAAATGCCAAAACTGTATCAAAAATGTTAGTTTTCTGACAAAGGTCTGTCATTCCCTAAAAGCTGGGAAAATGGTGATTTCAGCCCCAAAAACCCTTTTTTAATACCATTTGCAGGGAAAAACCCAGACGCTTTCATTTGCAGCCCTTTTTTCCCAAAAAGCTAAATTTAGCTGTATTTTGGCTAATTTCTGGGACCCCTCCAGGGGAATCCACAAACCCTTGGCACCTTTAGAATCCCCATGATGTTGGAAGAAAAGGACGCAAATTTGGCGTGGATACCTTATGTGGTCAAAAAGTTACAGGGGCCTAAGCCTGCACTACCCCAAATAGCCAAAAAAAGGCTTAGCACGGGGGGAGGGTGGGGACGGGGACGGGGGGGAAGCCTAGCAGCGAAGGAGTTAACCATAATTCTGCCTCTGAATTTTGATGGTAGCAGGCCGTGGCCACTATGCCAGTGAACCTGTGAGAAGCATCAAAATGTGCTGGATAATTGCTGTAACAGGATTACCTGAACAATACCTGCACCGATTCAACCATGTCTAAACACTTCATGTAGAAATAATTCTTACCACAGTTGCTGTTGCTGGTGAATGATGTGATAACTTCACCCAAATATCCTCCCAAAAGACTTTGAATACCTAGTTTCTGTTAAACAAACATGAGAAAACTCACTAAGAACCTCAACGTCGTACACATGATGTACAAGCACCGTGTTGCCAATTGGTACATTTCACTCGTAACTCCGACTTACCAAAAACAATGTAATCTCCGCCGCTACTCTCTACCGGAATGCCAATGTGAATTTAACATGCTCCGTGCGATAAAAGCGGTCTGTCATCTGGGTTTTAAAACTAGGAAGAATCAACGCGACGACGTATGACGCGCGCGTGTTGCTAGTAACTGAAAAAGGACTGGAAACAAAAACAAAGCTGAAACAGGCCCCGCAAGTGCCATCTTAAACTGTCCAAAAAACATAACACTGTCATTTATTACAGAAACCACCCTGTAATCACTAACAGCAGAAACAAAATGGTCCGCAAAGAAAATGATAAAGATTTAGACGAAATGTGGACCACACTCCCTAAGAAATAATAACTAATAATTGTGAAAACAAGTACACAGAGAATACAACACAACAAAATCAAAGGAGATAAAAACGAATGAAATGGAGTACTGAAATACAGCAACCGCTAAGTGAAAGTAAGAAACCAGAATGTGGAAAAGTGACACCAACAAAACTCTTAATTGAAGATGACAAATTGCCATGGGTAAACACATTGTACAATCTGAAGTGGTGACTTGAACCAACAAAGAATACACAATGTGACAGAAGCCTAAATCAGACAAAGCACATCATTTCCAATCGATCATTGAGGCCCCCTGGCAACATTGTTCGGAGAAATTTAATCCACCACACTTCTCGTTGTGAAAGAAACCTAGCATTATCGCATCCTGCTTCACAACGAAGTGTTTCAAGTATCGTGAATCTGAGTTGTGCAAGTGTATGCTTATGTTCAATCCACTGTGATACAAAATAGGATTTGATGCTCTGTGTACGTATTGTGCTCTTGTGTTCTGATATGTGCACCTTGATTTTGCGTGTGGTTTTACTGATGTATTAAAGACAGACATTTAATGCCGTATACCGCATATCTGGAATTACAATCTCCATTGTATCTCAACATGATGGGTTTCCTAGAGTGTGGATGATTGATAGTATTGCCAATAATTACGTTATTACAAATGACGCAATTATGGCACTTGCGCATGCACGTGTATTTTATTTGCGTAGATTCTGCTGCGTGGGACAACATTTCTTTAACCCCTTGCATGCCCGCCCCTTTCCCCGCCTAGTGCCGCGCCTTGCATTAGCGGGCGGAGTTCATGACGAGCTGGACTCGTCATGGGCACAGCGCCACCGCAGCCCATGACGAGTCCAGCTCGTCATGGGCACTGAAGGGGTTAATGTTTCTGCTTAGCGTATAGGTGAACAAAGGTTCTTGGGAAAAATAATCCATTGAAATCCGGTTCGTTTTTAAGCAATTCCCATCAAGATTTAATAATCTTCTTAATGGTAAATGCTCTGGTTGAAAACTTAGAGACAAATACATGACAGCTTTGAGTGATCTTCGGTTTAGATGTAAGTAAATCCTCGCATTTCAACAGTTGTGTTTTAGCCAGATCTTGGATAAGCATAGTTTGGGGATAACCACGCTGTTTGAAGTTATCACATTGTTCTTCTAAAATTGGTCCCAACTCTTCCTCATTTGATACTATTCTTTTAGTTCTGAGCATTTGTGAGAATGGCAAATTTTGAAGTAATGATAGTGGATGAAAGCTGGAGAACAGTAACAGATTATTTTTATCCGTCGGCTTTTTGTACACAGTTGTTTGTAATTTGTTGTTCATCTTCGTGATTAACACATTTTCTTAATATGGAACAGCTCGGTACAACAATTGGAACTCCGAACCGAAGAACTTAACTCTAAGAATGCACACATCAAATTCACCCGCAATATCAGTGCTACAAGTTTGTCCTTCTTGTCCTTATCCAAGCTCTGGTATGGTCTTCTGTCACATAGTGTATTTTTTTTTTGTAATTTTTTTTTTTAGACAGTTTTCAAACAAATATTAACAGTACATTCCAACAGGCCAGTTCGATAGGGACCAATATAGGATCCATTCAAGCACAATCATAACAGTACATTTTTCCTATGATAGTTCACACCATATCTGCCCTCCACGAACAGAGGGATAAACATATATTAATCATACCTTTAGTCACATGACTTTGCAGGGCATAATACGAGGATAGCAGTGCTGCACACTCTACCCTCCCCCCCCCGAAAGGGCATAAATTAAATTTGTGCTTCCTACTTTATTTTTCCCCCGTTTTCCCCCTTTTCTTTGGGTAGCCACAGGTCATATATGGTACTGCAGGTGAGCAAGTTCATTGGGTAAGTGTGGGGTGTTAGTACATCATGCCCTAGGTGCAGTCTGTGGGTACGCCATGTCTGTCACTTCAGTCGATGACTGTGAACCGTGGAGCCAGGTTAAAAACGGCTCCCATATATTACGGGGTCTGGAAGAGGGAGGCATTAGTTCCCAAAAGGTACTCAACTGTGTGTGCCCATATGTAACGTCTCTAACCCCCTCTTTAATGGAGGGTACCCGCCTTCTGCCCCAATGGAGTGAAACCTGTCTCTTTACAAACAGTAGGAGAAGGGCGTGTAGCTTTCGCAGCTTGGGAGGCGTGTCTTTAACGTACCCCAGTAGACCAAGAACAGGAGATGGGGTCAGTGATACTCCTATAATGTTGTTCACTGACTCGAAAACCAGAAGCCAGAACTCAGCTATCTTAGGCCAGTTCCATGCAATGTGTAAGAATGTAGCCGTGGAGTAACCACATCGCCAGCAGTTGTCATTGTCTCTAATACCCATGCGGTGGAGGCTCACTGGGGTTCTATAATATCTGTGCAGATATTTAAAGTGTATCAACCTCAACTTGTAATTCGGGGAGAGTTCTGTGAGTTGTCCACAACAATAGTCCCACTGGACTTCAGTCAGTGGAGCTTCAAGGTCATCATTCCAGTGTTGGAATGAATTTGGTGTTACTACCGGGGCAGTGTGCTGCATTTGGGTGTATAATCGCGTAATGAGTTTACGGGGAGACGGAGACTTTAGCAAGTTGTCCAGTGCAGGCAGGGATGGCGGTGCTCTTGGGAATTCCCCCCAGAGGGCTCGGTATGCCGTGCGCATCATATGATATAGAAAAATCTCGGTAAACGGTACTGCTTGCCCTTCAGGTGCTTCAGGGGGGGGGGGGGGTCTAAACTCGTCTCTGGGGTACAAGTCCGCAAAGGTCTGGAGGTTCATTTTCTGGGCCAAATGTTTACTCATACTATCTTGTATGCAAGGCATCATTGGATTTTGCGGCAGCGGAATGGAAGGAGTGTATAGCAACGGGATCCCGGCTCTTTTGCGCAATTCCTCCCATGACCAGCAAAGAGTTCCAGCAGAGTCTATGTCTCCTCGAGGGCGGCGCGCCTTTTGGTATAGTGCAGCCTTGAGTGGGACTGGGGCCATCACATCTGTCTCGACCGACACATGCGGCTGGAGAGGGGTCGGGTGTGTCCAATAATGTAAAAATTGTGCTTGGGCGCACAGCGCATATAGCTACATATCGGGAGCTCCTAGACCACCCTGTCGTAGTGGGAGAGACAACAGATCCCAGGAAGCTCTGACTTGGCCCCACGCCAACGTGATCAGATGTGACTTAAGAGTGTTGAAAAAGTGTCGAGTGAGTGGGATCAGAATATTAACGAACAAGTACAAGAATTTTGGCAAAATGACCATTTTAGCAAGTGCTATCTTGCCGGCCAGCGACAGAGGCAACTTGGCCCACACCTTCACCTTCTCCTCCAGCCACACCATAGTTTTGCCATAATTCAGCCTTCACACCTCCTGTGTGTCTCGGCTAATCCAGACCCCTAAATATTTAACCTCGTCAGCTTCCCATGGCAAAGGGAATTCTGACATCACCGGGGGGGTGCCATCTGTGAGCAGGAAGATTACTGATTTAGCCCAGTTTATAAAAACACCAGAGAGCCCACCAAAGCGGATAAACTCCCTCAACAAAGGATCTAGATTCTCTTCAGAGTTTACAATATAGAGAGTGACATCGTCTGCATATAGGGAAATAAGTGGACCATGAGTACTGAAACCAATACTCCTCGCAGTATGATGTTGTCTTATGCGCGCGGCCAGAGGCTCCATTGCACTCCATTGCACTCGCAAATAGCAAAGGTGACAATGGGCAACCCTGCCTGGTGCCTCGCGAGATCGGGAAGGGGTCAGAGAGCATGCCATTCACCTGGACACATGCTCTGGGTGATGTATATAACAAAGCGGTACAAAAGGGAGTGGTGATGGACGGAGCATCAGAACCAATCAAACACTCACACCCAATCAACAGATCTGGGTTTGATCCATCATCGTTCTTTAGCCCACTCTGCCACCCCAGTTCAGACATGGCCATATGCAAATCAGTCTGACCCTGTGCTCAAGGGAACAGTACAGCCCGAACTGCCAAGCCATGCCTTTCCTGGACCAGAAACAAGCTTCCTAGGACCGGTTTCTGGCATTTCAGCCGTCTTCAGCCAGGCTTGCTTGAATCCAGTGGCAAAGTGAGCAAGGGACTCGCGTCTGAGCATACCCTGCCAACTTATGGCGAACAAAGCGGTACAAAAGGGGTTGGTGATGGACGGAGCATCAGAACCAATCAAACCCTCACACCCAGTCAACAGATCTGGGTTTGATCCATCACCGTTCTTTAGCCCACTCTGCCACCCCAGTTCAGACATGGCCATATGCAAATCAGTCTGACCCTGTGCCTCATGGGAACAGTCCAGCCCGAACTGCCAAGCCATGCCTTCCCTGGACCGGAAACAAGCTTCCTAGGACCGGTTTCTGGCATTTCAGCCGTCTTCAGCCAGGCTTGCTTGAATCCAGTGGCAAAGTGAGCAAGGGACTCACGTCTGAGCATACCCTGCCAACATGCGAGAAGTATGTATAGTCTTTTGTTTCTGGGTGGAAGGACGTCAAGGCATCCACGAGACCCAGATCTTGAAATGTGTGTTTCAGTGTTTTGGGGAAATTTCCTCCCGCGGATCTGTGGGGGTGAGTACTATCCTCTGTCGGGTGCCAGGTAAGGTTGAAAATCCGCCATTAGAATGATCATTCAGTCGGCAAAGCCGCCTATCATATCACAAAGTGATAGAATCAATGCAGTGGTGCACCTTAGACAATACCCACATTTGCTACTGTCCAGATAATGAGTCCAGCCAAGTGTCCAATTCAGTCATCAGCATTTATTTAGGTGGTACAAACAGATCACCCAGCCAACACGTTTTGTTCAGATCAGTTGATTGAACTTCATCAGGGCTATTGATCTTCAATTAAACATCCACATGTAAGTGCTTCAAAAGCATCCAAGGCTTCTTGCATCAAGAAACCACATAACAGGTAGCTACCGCTTATAATATTGCAATGGTGCCACACATGTCTAGTGTCCTAGAATAATGGGCCACATAATAATGCCCCTTGTCTGATAGCCAAGCTACAGATGCCTGTCCTGGTTCACAACTGGCAAAAAATGGAAAGGTTCATATCCAAAAGTGAGCTCACAAAGGACGCTTGGCCCGCACTGGGGACATAAAACACGACGAAGGTGACAGCTCTCCCTCTAAGGTTCTCCCGTACCATAACCACCCGTCCCTCCCGGTCTGTCTTTATACCCTCCAGTTGAAATGTAATGTTGTTAAACATTAACGCCACCCCGTTGTGTTTTGTGCTGGCTGAGGATCTGTATATAAGTGTGTCTTCTGGAGAGCCACTACATCTAATTGATGGTCTATCAGATACTTCCAAATCGTTTGGCATTTAAGAAGGGAATTCAAACCCTTCACATTCCAGGTTGCAGTCAATATAATCTGTCGAGCACACTGACCTCCGCTTGCTGTCCCACCGATGCGTCTCCACCCCCTGTCCCCCTAGTCTATGCTTCGGGCGCCCCATCTCCCCCTTCCCGTCACACCATCTGCTCAAGCAAAGCAAATCTAAATTCCCTTTTCTGTCCCTGCTTCTCCACCAACCCTCCCTGAAAAAAAAACATCCCATTAGAAACAAGTAAACAAACGACCAAAAAATGAGACCTGGGTAGCGGCACCACCTGGTACCCCGCTATAGTGTCACTCCAGGTTTTGTGAACATGGCGGCTGGGGACTCGGACCAAGCCCGCCGCCCTACTGTCATTGTAGCAAACATAACTTTTTATATTCAGTATACGGTTTGATCGGAGATTGTCAGTGGATCATCTTCCTAACATGAGGTCACGCACCGTACACCTCTCATGGTTCAGTTACTTGGCTGGATGCGTGCTGGAACATGTCCTCCAATACCCTCAGCTCTTTATCCTCAGTTCCACCTGCGGTTAGCCTACACTCGCTTCCTCTACTTGAGCTATGTCTTAGTTTGGCGTCCCTTGTAGACCACTCTCCATTGTCAGGTTTTCATCTGTGAAGACTCACCCGTGGTCACAGGTCCTATAGCCCCTTCCTCCTCAGGGAGCGGCAGGCCCGAAATCTCCAGGCCATCTTTGAGTTCAGTGATGTGTTGCTGCTTGTTCTGGAAATAGAAGGCTAAGGCAAATGATAAGTCCAACAATACCTCACGTGGTCAGCTCTCAGTTTTTCCGTGAGGATCCAAAATAATTGCCTGCGTTGTAGGGTCGCCTGTGCCAGGTCTTGGAACAGTGAGCATGTGAAACCCTGGAAGGAGATCGAATCTTTCTGTCTGGATTCTCGTAAGATCGCTTCTTTAACCTTGAACGAGTGGAGCTTGACTAGGATATCCCGGGTGCGTCTTCTCTCTCCAGGTGCTGCAGGCCCAACCCTGTGCGCTCTTCCTATTTTATTCTTCAATTGTCGCGCCCCGAGGATTTCTGCAAATAGCCCCTCTACAAAGGTATCAAGGTCGGGCCCCTCCAAGCCCTCCTCCAGGTCTCTGATGCGGATATTGTCTCTCTGTGACCTGTTTTTCAGGTCTTCGTTCTTTAACAGGGCCAAATGGAGCTGTGTATGAAGGCTCTGCACCTTTGCGTGGGTATCCGTCACTCTCTTGTCCAATTCTTGCGTTTACTCCTCCGTCTCATCCCAATGGCGTCCACAACTTGTAGAAGTGAAGTCACCTTCTCTGATAGATCAGCCTTCAGTTGTTCCACAGAGGCCTGGAGGTCGCCTTTTAATTCTGTGTGCAATTCCATTTTAAAGTTCTTCAGGGATGCCAACAGGTCCTCCTTAGTCAGTGTCATGCTGGATTTGGTGCTCCCCTGCTCCGGCACTTTTCTCTTCTCCACGGGGGTAAAAAAGTGGGATACTTTAGCTGTAGCTTTTTTTGGTGGCATAGATGCAATTTCCACCATTCTCTTTGGCCCCACTGCTTGCTGGGGCACCCAGGCCAGGTATCGATGTCTAATTGTGCTTCCTTACCGGGTTCTCTGCTGTGCACTTTTGGGCTTCTCTGGCATGAGAGTGGCTGCTTTACATTTCAGATGTCCCCGGAGGCGGTCATCTTAGGGTCAGGCATTGGTTATGGACCTGTATTTCCTTTGTGTCTGGTCTCCACAGTGCTTCCTCCGAGGTCTTGGGGGACTCCCACGTGTGACCACTCTTTCATCTATTGCCCCCCGGACTGCTGCATGGGCATTCCATTTGCTGGGGCGCATTGTCCGCCACCTTGGGTTCAGGCGGCACAGAGGGAGGAAACTTCTCTAAACTTGTTGCTGCCTCCCTTCTTGCTGCAACACCTCGCTGGCCTTAGGAGGTATAGGAGAGCCCACCCCTGCTAGTTTGCCTCGTACTCAGCCCCTCCTGCTCTCTCCGGTGTCCCACCACTCGTAGCAGCGAAGTGTCTTGGGCCTCTCAACTCCTTAACCCGGCTTCAGCTGCACCACCGTGCATGCCGGTAGGTCTTTCCTCTCAAGACTTATTTTTTAACAACTTTTTTAAACCTATGTAGGAAACAAGATACCCTTCCCAGTGTTTGCATACAAACACAGCCTGTATGGGGATGTAAAACTGGTTAACACACAAATAACAGATCTTTTCAATATCTAACATCTATCTACCTAGCTCCATCTCTTCTTGCAATACATTTGGACACCAATATGTTTAAAATAGTGATTTAAAATGTTCTTGCCGGACCGCAGCTCCCCCTTGCTTTTGATCTTGACTGTGATGCTGTAGAAACAGATGCTAAACTGTTTCTGTACACCTGTAAAAACAAATAGTAAAAAAGTGCAATTTCTTCTATTGAAGACATTGGGAAACCATGGGAAAATATTTTAAATGTATTTATATTTATCCTGAAGTTAAAATGTATTCTTTATTTTTTTTTAAGTATCTCTATTTTATTCTATTTGTACATATTATAATTTTTAAATGTACAATAATAATTTCTTTTTTTACAAATAAACTTGTTTTTTTTTTAATTGTACAATAAAATTATTTAAGCTGTATTATTTGTAAAAATATATATTTATGGTGTACTATTTTCTAAACTATTTATCACCTACATGTGTCTTTTATTCGAAATGTATACCTCTAGACATGTTATATCATTTATGAAAATGAATACTCAAGAATCAAAAGTGATGCCAGAGTATTGTTACACTTTCCCGCCCATTATCCTTGTATCCCTTGCATCCTTTTCCTAAAACATTATTTTGATATTTTTAAATTACATTTCAATAATTATTTTAAAATATTTGCATCAGTATTAAATGGTTTACAATATTATTAACAAAAGTACTAAATATTGATACCCGGGTAATAAACTTCCCCACACATGACCCCTATATCCAGTGCTTAGTTTGAGCTGGTGGTTTCCAGTGCTTGCCACCAGTACCTAATTGTCAATACCAGGACTTAAAACAGTCTGCCACATGGTGGCACGATATATCTAATTTAAAGATGAGGACAACAACAGTTGTTTATTCGTTCAATATACAGTAGAAATGACTAATACCTGCCGTCTAAGCCATTATTATAGCATTAGGGGCATGGAGTAGCCTGCAATGGCACACTAGTAGGAGTCTGATGATTAGTAGTTATGTTGGTACTGTCATTAGCAGCGCTGGCAGGGGAAATTGGTCTCACAAGCTGAAGCTGGCTCCTGTCAAGGGACCTGGCACTTTATTTTTACAAATGAAGCACTGCCTATATCCCTTGCATCGCGCTCCGAAAACGTTATCATATTTTAAAATTAATTTGCAATAATTTAAAAATATTTGCATTATTACAAAATGGTTTACAATACTCATACTCAAGCATTAAAATTGATAGCCGAGTATTAAGACACTTCCCCGCCCATTATAACTATATCACTTGCATCCCACTCCTAAAGCTTTATGATGATATTTTTTATTTCATTATTGTAAGACCTGGCACCCTTTGGCATGTTTCCCCTGTCTTTTTGCTTTCTGGCTTCCTGTTTTTATGGTATGTTGGACTCTGTTTTGCTGGTTTAGTGTCTCTACGCACTTTCTCACTGCTGTTCAGGGTTACAGTGCACCTGCTCCTACTGTAACTATTGTGTATGGATTTGAGTTTCCATGATTGGCCTATTTGATTTACTACTAAGTCGTTAATAATGTGCACGTGTGCCCAGGGCCTGTAAATCAAATGCAGCTAATGGCCTGCAGCACCGATTGTGCCACCCACACAAGTAGCCTATCAAAGGGTTCTCAGACATGCCACTGCAGTGTCTGTGCGCAGTTTTTACTGCCTTGTCGACCTGGCAAGTTCACCCACTTGCCAGGCCCTAACCTTTCCTTCTCTTACACGTAGGGCACCCCTACGGTAGGCCTAAGGTGCCCACATGGAAGGATTCCCATGTGTATGTGAAAGGTAGGTCATATACTGGTGTGTGTGTGTGATATGTCCTAATAGTGAGATCATGTGTAGTTCGTTTATCACTATTGAAAGGATGTCTGTCCCATATGCTTAACATGGGAGTTGCCTTGTAACATTTACCCAGCATAACTCTCCATTGGGATAAGATAGAGAAATTGACTTTAGTATGCCTGAACCCAGAATTTAAAAATACATCTTTTAGTGAAGATGATTTTTATGTTGAGTGTTTGGAAATGCCACTTTTAGAAAGTGGCAATTTTCTTGCTTAACCATCCTGTGTGCCTCAGCCTTTTGTGTATTTCCGGTCTGGGTTTAGAGTGACTGGAGCAGGCGATGTGCATTAACACTATACAGACACAAGAGGGGGGGTTGAGGTGTGTGCTGCCTTTCCTGGGTGACTCACAGCCAGGCTCAATAGACCTGGCTGCATTTAGAGTAGTGGGAGGAGTTGACACTTGCCTCTGAATGGACTGTGGCTGCCTGCCATAAAGCCGTCTCTACCTCCTTTGGTGAACCTGGCCTGAACCAGGCTGAACTGGTGTTTGTGTGCCAGAGGAGCTTTGAACTAACTTCAAAGGAAAATGTGGGATAAATATTGGGGCCCTGACCCCATAACTTTAGAACTCTTCTGGACTTTGAAACCTGCCAAGAAGAAGTGCTGGATAAGATGTGAGGAGGAACTGCCACTTTGCTGTGTAATTTGCTGCGTTGTAGGCAGTGGCTGCTTCTGTCTTGCGCAGAGAAAGGACTGGACTGAACTTTCTGAAACTTCTTTGAGTTTCTCCAAGGGGTTGGGTAGAGCTTGCCCCTGTTCAAGAAGTCTCAGCAACAGCAAAGACCAAGCTCATCTGCTACCAGTACTGGGAAATGTGTGTTTTGTGCTGCAACAGACGAAAAAGCAACCCAATGCAGTCCCGAAGGCACTGCAGAGGGCACAGCTGCATCTCGCACCACAAACCTGGTCTCACCGACAGCGCCGTCCAACGCCGCAACCGAGCCGTTGCCTGCACCGTGACCTGTGGGCACCGTACTTCACACCGCCTCACTTCACACCAGTGTCCTGGTATCCCCGATGTTGACACTCCCCGCTGACTTCGACGCCGCTGCCTGCACTGTGGTTTGGGGGCACCGCTCTTAAGCTACATGACGCACCGCCCCACACCGCAGCCTTGGCTTATCGACGCCAGCGCCATCGACTCTGGTTCGTCAGCAGACAACAGTGCTTCTACAACGACGCCACTGCTTACACCATGACATGCCAACAACGCAACGAGCACCGCATTCCTTCATACCGCAGCCCTGGTCTCTCGGACTCCGCTGGACGACCGTCACTGAGCCGCTGCCTGCACTGCGACCTGAGGGCACTGCATGCTGCACTTCACACTACAGCCTCGACATCTGCCGATGCCGGCGCTCCCGACTTCAACCACATGGAGTTCGATCTGCAATGTATGTGACTTTAAGGGCCCGATGACCCCTGCACCGACCTCCGGAACCAATGCTGGCTCTTCCGAGCTCACTGCGGCGTCCTCGATGCCCTACATTTCTAAAGGTACTGTTTTGGGTGTCCTCCCAATACCGTAGCTGGCCCACGTTGCCACGGTCAGCCAGAACTATTTGGATTTGTGTATTCACAACGTCGTGATAGCCACGGACAGAGCTATCATTTTCAAGGAAGTGTACTTTAAGTCTACTTTTGCTTATTGATATTTCTAAGAACTTTATGGTGGAGTTATATCGTTTTTGGTCTTGCTTGCACAGATAAAAATATTTTTCTAAAACTGGTGTGGTGTCCTTGTCCTTTAGTAGTGTTTTCATTGTATTACGGTGTGTTGTGTGCAAATGCTTTACACATTGCCTCTGAGATAAGCCTGACTGCCTGTGCCAAGCTACCAAGAGGGTGAGCAGGGGTTATTTTAGAAGTGTATTCCCCTTACCCTGACTAGAGGGAAGGGTCCCTATTTGGACAAAGGTGCAAACCATTGCCAACTAGAGACCCCCATTTCTAACAATTATCAATAATGTTTTTTAAATATTTACATTATATTATGATTTCCAATATGAATACTCAAGTATCATAATTGATACCCGAGCATTAATACTCCTCCTCACCCATTACCCCTATACCCCTTGCATCCCGCCCCTAAAGAGTTATTTTTTTTATGTATAGGGCATATCATATATATTAATACATTATAGATACGTTAATAAAAATATATGGATATATAATTTTTAAATAAAATTACACTGAAAATATTTTTTTTAATGAACCCATACTTACATAAACTTACCATTATACTTACGAAACACGCATGGTAAATGTACATGCATGGTAAAGCCATTTGTGCTAAAGGCACATGGTGGTAAAGACATATGTGTGGCAAAGACTGCGTGGTAAGTTGTGAAAGTAAAGTGTTTTTTTACTGACCCAATTGGTGCTGCAGGGGAGACAGAGCAGAAAGGGAAAGAAAAAGAGAGGAGTGTGAACAGATTTGGTACTGTTTTCTCCCAATTACTTCTGCAGTTTTTTTTTAAGGCAGCTGCTGATCTGGTTATTTTTCTGGAAAAGATCACATTCATCAGGATTAGATCTAGGCTTCATATACATTCTGAGTGTGAATGGCGTATTCCTGGCCGTGAATACACTAAATTAATGGTAATCTGACACCACAGACTGTCGAAATAGGTGTGTCTGTGTCATCTTTCATTTGCTTTCTAAGCACGCCCATTCCCACCTAATCACAGACTGGGGTGTGGTCAGTGGAGCTTGCTGGCTCCACCTCACCCTATGGTGAGATGTTAAAGGGTGAGGTAAGCCTGCTGAGTGGCAAGCACACTTGTACAGCCCGGGCTTGAAAGCAAGAGGCCGAGGCTGTTTTTACTCGGAGCTCCAGAGATGAAAAACGTCACGGAGCTGTAGGAAAGACAAGGACTGTGCGTGAGTAAGCCCTCCTAGTAAATATGGTTTGGTACGGAGGATACAAAGCTGCATCTAGGAGTCATGTCAAGAATAACAAACTAGAAAGAGAGATTGTCGTCTTGCACCAAATACACTGCATGACTGAACAAGAAAAATGGTTAGCTCCAGAAACTACATGTTGTGAACAAGAAGAACACAATCCATTTACAATAATTTCCGAAGGGATCGTACACCACCTACCTCACAAGAAGCATAAGAGAATAGGGTTGAGAAAGTGCACATCATGCTATGCAGAGTACAGCTACGACCACTAACCAAAGCAACACAACCAATGCGACTGTCACTGATAAAAACCAATGTCCTACACACGTCAATTTACAAAATACTTGGGATGTTAAGAAGTACAGAGAGATAATGGTGAGCCATAGCACACTGAACTTAGGTGAAAGGTACAAATAAGACAGAATAATTCTGCTGTTTCATTTAATCTACAATTAAATTAGATTTAATGTGCATTGTTCATAAACCTAAATAACAGTGGCATAATGGCTTAACACTTTAATGTTTAACTATGAAAACATCTGAGAGTTTTGGCGTCCCGTTATACACATTAGTACACGGATACTTAACTTAAACTATGCTAGTCCACCTCATTTCCAACTTGCTGGTACAACGCAGCCTAGTTGTACATCCTAAAATTCGTACTGGAAAGTTATTCAATGAACGTATCATAATGTATGCGACTAACATGTTATATGTAGGTCCTCAAAGTCTTATTTCATGACCTCGTGTTCTAGAACCATACCAAGTGGAGTATGATCAGTCCTTTACTATATTTATAATCCACAGTATTTATTGGCTTCACAACATATTCAGTGAAGAGCTGAATCAAAGAGTAATCAATCCTTCAAAGGTGACTCATGCTAAGATGCGCAGGAACAGTCACAAACTATGTTTTTGGCAGAATGCTAAATTGTTTATAAAAAACAGCACAAAACATATACTGTGACACATACCAAAAATGACTATTATAGGAGGCTGAAAAAACACAAGATATAAAGTCAAAAGTGTTCATCGAACAAAAAAAAGGCACAGCAATTTAGGAAGACTATTCAAAAAATGGCAGTGTTCTTTAAAAATACTCCAGTCAAAGTGAACAGGGATATAAATTCACACTACATTCATTGTTGGATTTAAAAATGGCTTAATTCAGCAACAGAGTGTTCCCCGACAGTGACGCTTCTTTGACTGAATCCTGGCCCTGTCAACCTTTCCTTAGCAGATTATCATTACTTAAAGTGATCTTCCTGACATGAGCTTGTCACTGTGTTATTAGTCTGAAAGTGAGTGATGTGGTGCTAAAGTCTAGCCTTGACCTCTCCCACCCTTTCCCTGACACCTCCTATGAGAGATCTCAGTTCATCTCACGACAACGAAGGCCTATCTTCCAAATCCCCAAATATAAACATGTGTCTAAATCCTGCATTCAATGGATTCTGAAAAAGGCTGCTATCAAAACAGCTTTGAATTGTCTAGCGATAACACTTTGTATTTTACACATACACAAGAAACATACCTTGCAGAGGAGGTCCCTAAGCTTGCAGATTTCCTTTCCCAGAGTTTCAACACTGCTCACCAAGTCTTCGGAAACTGAAGTGAAGTTCTGCGTGGCATCCCATTCCAGCACTATCTATGAGAAAAAGACAATATTTACACTTTGCGTGCTGAAAAACAGAACCCAGTACAGGTTTGTGAAAGTTGAATAACTAGAGAACTTCTACACTGGGATCAAAATAAGACGCTAGCTGCAATGAAACCTCTCTACAGGTTCCTTGGTACTTACTAGGGAAGCGTCAGCAGCAAACAGAGCCACTAAGTACTAATTGCAGTTAGATACGAAGGGTCAATTTTGCACTCGAAATCGGAGGAATTATCAGGATATTTTAAACAATCATGTTGGATTTAGTGTAAAATGATAACAATTAATGGTTTCTTTTTCGTTATTACAAGAAACCATTGTTACGTACTCATATGCCAAGAACTGAAGAAAATGAAAACACAGCGTACACAATGAATGGTGAAGAATTTACACCATGAGGTGAAGAGATCACAACAGTAGAGTAAAAGGGATGGCACATGTAAAAGAAGGATACCATGAACAAATAATAATTGCAAGCAGATTGAAGCCTGAGCCCCTAACAAACGTTTACGAAATTTATGTGAAAGAGGAACAACAAAATGTTGTCGCCACAAAATATTTATAATTTTGAGAAATGTGAAGATAAGCCACTAAGGAATGCGTCATTCAGGTTTTCCTGGAGATGCCGGGGATGTGCGCTACCGAATTTTAAGGGACGTAACAGCAATACAATTATTAAACGAACAAACAAATTATTCACAAACACTTTGTAAAATAATAAGCCCGACACGCCTCTAAATAAACTAGGAATTACAGGATAATCAGTTTCCTATGTCACAGTAGTGACAACATATCAGACAAGCATAATGTTTCGTTATCTAAATACAAACAAATTGCAACATGGCGAACTGAGTGACAACGAGGGTTGTTGGTTTAATACAAGGGAAGCATAACCTGCCTTTCTAACTTAATATCATACAAGAAATATGATAAGACGTTTCCCAGCACTTTAATTTTTAGAGAAAACCTGACCTCGAGCAGAAACTGAGAGATTTGGATAATAACAGGAATCATGTATATGAGACGGGTCTGCACAGTTGTAAGAGGCAAGCAAGCTATATACGTGGCACTGAGTGATGGAGTAGAGGTGGGGGTAGAGACTTAAAAGTCTGCATGCCTGGGATGCCTTCGAATTGTGCCTGGCTAGAGAGTGAGATGTATGTATGTATGGTGGAGACATCTAGTTGCTGGTGAAGAATTGCAGATTATGTTGTCAGTCAGTCAGTCAGAAAACTTTATTTAGGCAAAAATGCCATAAAAGTGCAGACATCACTTTAAGAAAAAAAACAAAAAAACTACATATGTAATCAATAATCTTAAAACCTCTCATAAAACAATAATTTAAGACGATATATATTCATAAAAAGTACATGATGTATGACACAGAAATAAAATAAAAAGGGACATAGCTTGCAATGAAAAAAAAGAAGAAAAATCATTACAGTGGGAGGAGGAGCCTAGCGCGCAACCAAGATGGCCGCGTAGGCTTGTGGCTCCCGGGGGCCTCCGCAACCTCCCACGTCTATTCTGTCATAATCCTGGTTTTCTAGACGGGCTTTTGTCTATGATCTTGCGCTAGGGTGCCACTCGTTTTCCAAATCGAAATCGGACTCCGGGAACCGGACTGGTGTCGATCTGAAGTTTGCGGCCTTCTCCGGCCTTGGTCCCGTACTCGAGTTGGTGAGGTGCCCGGGCGCGAAGTGAACAACAGCGGCATGCCAGTCTGGGCCTGCCCCGGACCCCGTGCTTTCACTTTCGGTTTCGAGTTGATCTGCAGAAACTGACGTCGGGACCTCGGGTAAGCAGCGCTGAGGATGGAGTGCATGGCCTGATTCTCGAACTGTAAACGGGCCTATTTCAGTTGGTGGCCCGGATCTCCTGCAGTGGTCGCCTGGCCTTCCTCCGGGTGCTGGAGGGTGCTGACCTTGGTGGTCGCTGATGATGGCGGCGAGAGTGGACGGCGACAAGCTGAAACCCAAGTCTACCCGGAGGGGAGCTTATACCCAGGCCAACAACATGGACCGCTATGCGCAGCCAAAGGGATCCCCTAGTGGATCACATAAATCGCCTGAGCGGCCCAAGGAGGCCCCGGGCGCATCGTCCGAATTGAGACTGCTGGATGTCATGGGGGCCATTGAGGAGATGAAGGCGACTGTGAACCAGCAATTTGATACCCTGGCTAATAAATTGGACTCGGTGTTGATTGATGTGAATTTGGTCAGAGCGGACCTGTCCAAAACAAATGACCGGGTCGACTCATTGACTAAAGCGGCGTCGAGCCTAACTGTGGATGTGGCCGCTTTGCAGACGGAGGTGCAAAGGTTGCGGCTCGCCAGTGACCTGACTGATCGTCGCCTTGAGGATTCCGAAAGCAGGGCCGGGCGGAATAATGTCCGTATTATTGGGGTGCCCGAACGATCGGAGGAGTCTGCTGCGGATCTTTTTGTGGAGGATCTAGTGGTGACTCATCTAGCACCCAAGGTACTGAGCAAGTTCTTCGCTGTGAAACGGGCCCACAGGATTCCGGGTGGTGCGCCCAAGGTGGGTGCTCCCCCGCGGCCTATCATTGCCCGACTTTTTAATTTTCGGGATAGAGATGCTATCCTTCAGGCATCGAGGGTGGCTGGGCCATTAAAGTTTGAGAACTCTAATGTTAGCTTTTACCCAGACTTCACGCAAGCGGTTCAAAAGCAACGGTTGGGTTTTTTGGCCATCAAACGGCGCTTGAGGGACATGGAGCTGAAATATGCGATGCTATTCCCAGCTAGGCTGCGGGTTGAGTTAGAGGGTCGCTCGCATTTCTTTGACCGGCCGGAGGCGGTTGGAGAATGGCTGGATGCCCTACCTAGGGGTCGAGGTCGGGAAGGTCGGATGGCGGAAAACGGAGAGTGCTCGACGGAGTAGGAATAGAACTGGGATCCTGGCTATGGACCGGACTGGTAACGTTTTGCACCTGTGGCTGCACTGGACTCCAGTTTGTAACACTTTGCCCTTTGGTATTTGGAGGTTGCGCGGGGTTGTTTTTTTTGCCTTCTTTGTAGTGAGTTTCATATTGGGGCGACAGGCACACTGCACGTTGGGGGGGCTGTTTGGGCTCACGCAGGGGTGCAGGGAGGGGGGAGTTTTGTTGGGGTTGATGGGGTGGGGTTGGGGTTTGTTTTGTTTGCATCACAAGGCGGGGTAATGTTTTCTGTTGTGTTATTATGATTGTGCTCTCCGGGAGGGGGATATTTTGTGCTGGGGGGATGGGGGGTAAGGGGTTGAGACTTCTTTCATGGAATGTGAATGGGCTGGGGGACAGGATAAAGCGGGGGGTGGTCCTGCAGTTCTTGAAACGTATTTCGCCTGACATTGTGTGTCTGCAGGAGACGCACCTCATAGGGAACTCTTTACATGCCATGAACAGGCGAGGATATCGCCTTCTGGCCCATTCTGGTTTCACCTCTGGCTCGAGGGGAGTGGGCATTTTAGTTAGGACCTCTCTCCCGATGGAGGTGGATGAGGTGCTCCACGACGACAGAGGGCGCTACACTGCGCTGGTGGGGAGATGGGAGGGTAAGTTGATTTCGCTGGTTGCTGTCTACGTGCCGCCGGGCCTGCAGACGGCCACCTTTGCTGATTTGGGGCGCCTGCTACTTGGGCTTCCGGGGGGGGTTTTGGTCTTGGGGGGGGATTTTAACGCTGTGGTTTCGGAGTTGAAGATCGACACCCCCCTAGGGACCTCCCTCGGGCCCAGAACTGGCTGGTGGGCTTTCTGGATACCCTGGGACTGATAGATTGTTGGCGGTTGAAACACCCTGGACAAGCACAATATACTTTCCACTCCGGGGCCCACGGAAGTCTTTCGAGGCTTGACTATATGCTAGTGCCTGCGGCCCAAGCTGGGATGATTGGGGAGGTGCGACACTTGGCCCGCGGTATTTCTGATCACTCCCCTCTTTTGCTACACTTAGATATCGCCATGGGGGCGGTGGGGAGGGTGGGGCCGATCAACCCCTGGTACCTACGAAACCCCACGATCCGTGCAGACCTGGTTAGGTCCCTGGAACACTATTTTAACGACAACGTGGGGTCGGTGTCTTCCGCCGTCTCCCTTTGGGAGGCCTTTAAGACGGTGCTCCGGGGCCAGGCCCTGTCTCTCATCTCCCATACCAAAAAATACGAGGCGAAAGAGGTGGTTCGACTAGAAAATGAGATCACCGAGTTACAGATCGATTTGGAGCAAGGTGTTACGGATGACAGACTGCATGTGCTGGGGCTTAAACAGGCCGACTACAAGGCGCTGGTTACTGAATCTGCTAAGAGTATGAGCAGGGAGCAACAGGGGCGTTTGTACGATATGGGTGATAAGGCGGGGAAGTTGATTGCCTGGTTGGATAAGAAGGAGAGAGCGAGTCGAGTGGTGCCGGTTGTTGAGAGGGTTGATGGTGTGTGTGTGACGGACCCCGGTGATATTGTTGATTGCTTTGCAGAGTATTTTCACGGGGTTTACTCTCCGGTCTCTGAACGATCGGAGGAAGACTCTCACCTGCTGCTTAAAGACATTGCTTTGCCATCCCTATCTGACGAGGATAAATTATTGATGGACGCTGCCCCGTCGCCGGATGAGATTGCTTTGGCCATTCGCTCCATTGCTTCTGGCAAGGCCATGGGTCCTAATGGCCTTCCCATCGAATTATATAAGTTGCGCCCAGATAAGATTGCGCCGTATCTCTGGGACATGTTCCTCGAGGCACAGGCGGCGGGCTCCCTCCCCCCTGACCAACGTCTTGCTACTATTGTTGTTATCCATAAGGAAGGGAAGCCCCGGGATTGGTGTACTTCTTACAGGCCTATCTCTTTGTTGAACGCGGAGCCCAAAATCCTTGCCAAGGTACTGGCCAATCGCCTGATCCGGGTCGTGGGCGACCTGATCCATCAGGATCAATCCGGTTTTATACCCCACCGCAATACCGCTTTGAACCTGCGGCGACTGCATGGCGTCCTCGCTAGAGCGCCATTCATGCGTGAGCCGGCCATTTTGGCGTCCCTGGACGCTACCATGGCGTTTGACACCTTGGAATGGCCGTATATTTGGGCAGCATTGGCTAAGTTTGGGTTCGGCCCGGGGTTCATCGGTTGGGTGAAATTGCTTTATGATAACTCACTGGCACAGGTGGTGGTCAACGGACAGGTGTCGGCTCCTTTTGCTTTGGGTAGGGGCACGCGACAGGGATGTCCGTTGTCGCCTCTTATCTTTGCGCTTTGTTTGGAGCCCCTTGCGGAGGGGCTGCGGTGGCACCCTTCGATGCGTGGCCTTAGATGGACGCCGGAGTACGAGGATCGTGTCTCCCTATATGCGGACGATATCCTCTTGTATCTTGCATCTCCGCGCAAATCGCTCATTGTATTGGTGGATGTGTTGAGCTCCTTTGGTCGCAACTCCGGATTGGTCATTAACTGGGCTAAGTCTTGTGTGTACGTTCTCTCCGGGGAGGCCCCCCCCCCCTTCCGCGGGGGTGCCCTATCCAGGTTGCGCAGTCGGGCTTTAAGTATTTGGGAATCTTTATAACCCTAGACCCGGTGGCCCGGTATGAGCGGAATCTTCTCCCCCCCCTTCAGCGCCTAAGGGCGGATGTGGCGGGTTGGCGGCGGCTGCCGCTCTCGCCGCTCGGCTGGGCGGCGTTGTTCAAAATGATGTCGCTGCCACACTTTTTGTACGCCCTACAGAACACTGTGGACGTAGTGCCGGCCCGCTATTTTCGGGAGGTGGAGTGTCTTCAGCGTCGATTGTTTTGGGATGGGCGGCCGCGGATCGCTCTCGCCAAACTAACCCTACCGTGGTACGATGGGGGGGTCGCTCTCCCTGATATTAAACGATATTATTGGGCCTCCCAGTTGGCTGCTGTCAATCACGGGATGTATGGGCCTGCTTTGAACCCGGCTTTTGAGATGGACAAATTGTTATTGCCAAGCGGGGATTATAATCGGGCACTATACTCGGGGTCCCTTGATGCGCGATTGACAGGCCCGACGCGGGTCGCGGTGCAGGTGTGGCATGCAGCCAATGCGGCGATGGGGTGGAGGGATCGCTTGACTCGGGCAACGCCATTGTACGCTTCCCGGCGTTTGGGTTATCTGTGTACTACGAAAGGCTTTGAGAAATGGGATATGATTGGTATCAGCAAGGTAGGGGATCTCTGGACGAAAGGGAAATTTAAGACGTTCGACATGCTGAAAACCGAATTTCAGTTGAACGATAGGGAATACTTTCGGTACGCTCAGGTTCATCACGCTTTGTGTTCCGTATTCCCGGACGTTGCAGCTATTCCGGAGTCCTCCCCGTTGGAAGATAGAGTATTGGACGGCTATGTGCCGGATAGCACCATTTCGCTGATTTATAAGAAGCTTATCAATGATCGAATGGGTTTGCCGACCTCATTGCGAGAGACATGGAATGCCGACGGCTTGGAACTTGACGACGAGGATTGGGTGTCAGCGGTGGCCTCCCCGAAAGAGGTGGCTATCCCGGCCCCCTTGCGTTTCGTCCAGCTTAAGATACTTCATAGAGTGTACGTCACGGGGCCTGGTTTGATGCGTATGGGGTATTCGGTGGATGGTCTGTGTAAGCGAGGCTGTGGACTATTGGGGACTTTCCTCCATATCCTGTGGGAGTGTCCGGAAGTGACTCGGTTTTGGTGTAGAGTGCATGCGGTGTTAGAAGAAGTCACGCATGTTGCCTTGTTGCCGGAGGCACGGATATGTTTGCTGAATGTCTGGGAGCCGACTGATTACAATGTGATGCAGACGCAGTGGGTGACTCTGGGCTATATGGTAGCGAAGCGTGACATTGCACAACTGTGGGGCTCCCAGAGGCCACCAACGGTCTCAGCGTGGAAGGAACACATGGACTGGTGTATGTTCAGAGAGAAAACGGTGTATGTGGCGAGAGGTAAGCCTGGGAAGTGGATTAAGGTGTGGGGTCCCTGGAACTCCTATCGTGGAGGTATTTGCGCTCGCCCCAGACGCGAGAGATGGATGCTGCTCTGTCTCCCTAGCCAGCGCATTCCTCTATGCTCCTGCGACATGTGCATTTGGTTTCTTCTGTCTGCCCCCCCCCTCTTTCTCCCTGGGTTTGTTTACCCCTTCGATACGGGGAGCACATGTTACTACTATTGACCTCCTCTGCCTTGTGTGTGTGATGTTTTTAGTTTTCTTTAAAAATATGAAACCTTTCTTTGTTTGTCTATGGACTGCGGCTGGCTGAGTTGATTAGCACTCCAGTAGCTCTCTTATTGCTTCACCGATGTGGCTGTTAAGATGTGTCTATGCTTATAGTGTGCATTAGCGGCCGGCCTGTTGGTTGTAGGCCCATACTTGTATGTCTCTGAAACTGTAATAAAGGTTTTTCAAAAAAAAAAAAAAAATCATTACAGTGCTAGATGTTTTCTTATTACCCACATTGAGAATAGGTATTTAGCAGTTACTGTGACGAATAAAGGAGAGGTATCAAATTTCATTACTCTATGAAGGTCTCTATAGTTGCTTACACCCAGGTTTTTCGCTAGTTGGATGATCCATTTTTTGCGTGGTTTTGTGTAAGCCTTGCAAAAAAATAATACGTGGACCTCTGATTCTTCATACAAACTGCACCCTGGGCAGGAACGAGTTATAGAACCTTGCCAGTTATTCGTCCTAGAAAATAAGGGAAGGGATCCATGCCTAAATTGAATATAAAGTTTCTTGGCAAGCAGTGATTGGATCAAATCCAGTGCGGGCTCAAAGCTGTAACTTATTTTCATTTCGAGGAATGCAGAGGTCAAATTAGTACTAGACTCTGAGCGTAATATTTGAGTCAGTTTGTAATCCTCTATCGCTTTGGCCAGCTGTTTTTTTGGTAGAACAACGCAGGTCTCCTCTGGATTAAGCCAAAGGTCATCCCTTCCAATTTTGCCTAAAAGCTTTTTAAATCTATGCAAGCCACGGAATGGTACCCGCCCTTGGGAGTATCATAATTGATTTTAATTCCTCCCTAAAATTATTAAGTTCTGGTGTGCTCCACAAACGGCGCCAGTACATAACCGGGCGTGAAGCAACCAGATCTACTATTGGCTGAATGCCAAGGTCCATCCTAAGAGGCTGAAGGGGAGTGCTCTTAGGTAATGGTAAAAGTTGCCTCATAAAATGGTTTTCTGACCTTGCTAAGAGCTGGACTGAACTGTGGCCCCAAAGTTCAGCGCCATAGGCCGCCACTCCTCTTGCCTGGACCTTATAGACCTCTACAAGCGGGCCTATTAACTTTAACGGGCTGTCCCTATACATCTTCAAGATTCCCCCAGAAACTTGGACCAATTTCAGATTGGCCTTCGAGATCTGAGCTCCCCAGTCCATTTTATTACTTAATGTTAACCCCAGATAATCAAAAACCGAGACTCGCTCCAACGGCAAATCGTCCAACTTTGGGATAGGACAGTTTGTGGTGTCCGCATGCAGGACCATATATTTGGTCTTGTTAACATTGATGACCAGGTTCCTGTTTCTGCAGAATGTAGCAAAGCCCTCCAAGACTCTTTCCATCCCCATGGCAGTCTTGGACAGGAGCAGAGTATCATCTGCAAACATTAGTGCAGGTATTTTCCTGCCAGCTAGCCTCGGTGCATCAATGTCTGTTAGTGCTAACAACTCTTCCACAAGGCCGTTTAGGAATAGAGAGAAGAGGGTCGGTGCAAGGACACAGCCCTGCCTTACACCTCTTTCAACGGGGAAGGGAGATGTTAATTCACCGTTTTGGCCATACCTTACCCTAGCAAAGGTGTTATTATGTATAATTTCCAAAAGATGGCAAAGGTATGGGGGTACACCCATTCCCTTCAAAAGGTCCCACAACTGTCGTCGGTCTACCATGTCAAAGGCGGATTTTAGATCAACAAAAGAGAGGTAGAGACTACCACCTTCCAATTTGATGGATTTCCAATAGATCATCTGTAGTCTAAACAGTTGGTCTATTGTTGACATTTTAGCTCTAAAGCCCACCTGTAGGGGAGTTAGGATGTTAAACTCTTCCATCCATGCTTGGAGCCTCCCCAATAGAACGCGGGCAAAGATCTTCTGTGCCACGTCTATTAAGCTAATCGGCCTGTAGTTTGCCGGGTCCAGGGGCGAACCCTTTTTATGTATCGGAATAATCTCAGCCCCAGCCCAGGTATGAGGTAGTGGCATTCCTTTAAAAATTGCATTAAAAAGATTTTGGAGATAGGGAGCCCATACGACCTGTTCGCTCTTATATAGGTCACCCGGTATCCTATCTAAACCAGGGGCTTTATTTGGGAGGACTTTTTTCAGGGCCAGTTCAACCTCTTCTAATGAACATAAATCTTTATCACCCATAGTCAAGGAAGAGACTAGCCTGGTTGGGGATTCGTAGGGTTCCGGGACCATTAAGCTGCTGGCATAAAGGGCTTGATAGTGCCGGCGCCACACGTCCTCCCCTAAATTAGGTTGGACTGCTGCTTGGGAGGCAGAGGACCCAGTTTTGATCAAATTCCAAAAAGCTCTAGAGTCCTTTTTCCTTAATGTAATAGAAATTTCCTCCCATCTATTGTACTCCCACTCCTTTTTTGCAGCTGTAATCACTTTCTTATAATGGCCCCTCGCCTCCTTAATCAATTCCTTATTCCCCCCTTTTAGATTTACTAGGAGTGATAACTTTGCTTCTCTACAAGTTTTAGTAAACCATAGAGATCTCTCTCTCATATTTTGGGATTGCCTCCTTATTCCCCGATAAAAGTACCCCTCTAAGGTTGCGCATAGCTCAACATGAGTAGAGCCTATGTTACCCTGGTCTAAATGACCAATTCCCGCAACAGCAGGATCCAGTGCTCGCTCTAAGAGCGGATAAATCTCCCTATACATATCACCAAGCTCGGTTTGGGATTGGGCAATCTTTTCCCATCTAACTCTCCAGCCTCCACATGAAGTAACCAGAGGGGATAGATGGTTAATATCCCTCGATTGATATAGGGAGTTATCGTAACCTTCCAAAATGAGGACAAGGGGATTATGATCGCTTTCACTGCGATTTACCACCTGAAAATCCAAAACCCTGGACCACATACCCAGTTTAATCATTATATAATCTATAATGGAGGCATAACTATTCCGTTGGAATGTAGATTTACCAGGATTGTCCGCTCGATGCCTTCCATTGCATGCCCTCAGAGAATGAGTAAGGGTTAGGGTGGTGAGTTGAAGAACCAAGGGTGTCCATCCCTTCGTAGGATACAAGTTACAGGGGGGGATTGCCCATACTTGATCCTCTTCTTGGGTAACCAAACTGGACACACCATTCAGAGGTTCAAAGTGGCAGTTAAAGTCACCACCTATGAGTAAATGTTCCAGCTTGGGTAGAATACACAGGAAATCCTCTAATTTTGACAAGGTACTAGATGTTTGACCATACTTTGATTATGTTAGTATGTAGGTCTCTCCTGTACTGTAATACAGAGCTAAAGTCTTGGAGTGAACTTGTTAGGGTGTAGACTATGATGACTTATTATGCCCCCCTTTTTTTAGAGTCTGGCATTACTCTTTTTTTTTTTTTTTTACTCCATTTGATTTTACTAAGAATCTATATATAATTTGGGGCCTTACAAACAAAGAAGTCCTCTTTTAAAAGTGGTCACAATTTGTGCACTGACTTTTACCAAATGCATTGCTATACTGAAAATTGACCTATGTACTAATAGTTTGATTTGCAAAATACTTAATCATAGCGGGCCACAATCTGATCTACCTCATGAATATTCATGAGGTAGGTCGCAAACTGTGACCCATAATGTTCTGCTGTCATCACAGGGATGGTGATATGTAAGGTCAGCAGACCACCATGTCTAAGATTTCTCTTAAATAAATAAATCTTTTTTTAATGCATGTAAAAAAATAAATGACTCCTAAAAATGTTTTTATGAACATTCACAAAGAGGTATGGAACCCTTGAGGACCGCTTCCCATTTGCAAATGGGCTTCCACCTTCTTTGTGGTGTTGGTAACCTATCAATGGTTTGCCACTGCAATCGCGGTCACAAACCATTGATACATACCTTAAGGAATCCAAAATTGGAAGGGATGCCGTAAACATGCTCCTTTGAAAGTTGTGATCTGGTATGTAGCCGTAAACCTAATTTGCAATTCAGTAACGTGTTAAAGAATAACAATTTGGGTTTTGTACATACCCAAAAGCTATTTTGCGGTCGAAAGTCTCAGATTTTGCTAATTGGAGCCTTTGTGATCACAAAATAGGTTTGCACCTAAGGTAGATATATGCTTATCGAACAAGTTACTTAGCTTCGGTAACGATATACCTGTAAGAG
The DNA here is from genome assembly GCF_964204655.1 of Triturus cristatus. Lineage (NCBI taxonomy): Eukaryota > Metazoa > Chordata > Amphibia > Caudata > Salamandridae > Triturus > Triturus cristatus. The sequence goes on along the minus strand of NC_140585.1, from coordinate 678,897,707 downwards.
ACATTTTAGTTATGAATTCCTTACCTTAGAATTACCCCCAGGTGTCCGACTGGATCCGGTGAATTTTTTCTCAGCAGTACCCATGTATGTGGGTAGGTGACGTTGGTCGACTCCGCGTTCATCGTTGGCGCGATCGCCGGGATGACGTCACGGTATCTACTTAGATGCCGCCCCTGCGCGCCAACGTCAGTTCTTTTACAGGACAATCCACACCAGAAGCAAATAGCCATGCATGGCACTGACTACTGGTGCACAAAACTAGGGCACTGAAAAGGAGACCCTTACTCTAGAAGTCAGTTCACAGAACGGGGAGGATGGGTGGGGCGGTAAGGAATCTATAACTAATATATGTCCCTTAGGTAGGGTAAGTAACTTGTTCATCTTAAAGAGACTTTTAGCTATAGATTCCTTACCTTAGAATAGATACCCCAGCAATACCAACCACGGAGGTGGTTCTGCAAACTAAGTTCACACCAGAAAGTCCTGGAGAACTGAACGGTCAAAGAAGCGGTCTCCTAGGACTTGACTATCCAGGTAGTAATGTTTAGTGAACGTGAGCAGAGATGCCCACGAGGCTGCCTGGTAGATATCACAGAGGGGGTGGGGGGCTGCACGCCCCAAAGCAGTAGTGGCTGCCGTCTCACTGGTGGAATGGGCGAGCAGTCCTATCGGAGGCTCCTTTTTTGCCAAGGAGTAACAGATCTTAATGCAAAGGACGACCCATCGAGAGATGGTCCATTTTTGCAAGGCCCGACCTTTCTTGGCGTCCACATAGCCAACAAAGAGTTGATCGCCCACCCGGAATTGTTTTGTGCGTTCCAAATAAAACGCACGTTTTGGATCCAGACGGTGGAGTCTCTCCAACTCCTTGAAAGGATGCGGGAAGAAGGTGGGCAAAGTGATGGTCTGTCTTATGTGGAAAGAGGTAACTACTTTGGGAAGAAAAGAAGGTCTAGTTCGAAGCACAACCTTGCCCGGATGGACAGCAAGGAAAGGAGGTTTAGAAGATAAAGCCTGAAGCTCACTCACCCTGCGAGCAGAGGTGATGGCAACCAGAAAAGCAGTCTTTAAGGTCAAGAGTCTGAGAGGACAATTATGTAGTAGCTCGTAAGGAGCACACATAAGGTAAGTTAGACCAGATTCAAGTCCCACCGGGGCATTATGAAAGGAATAAGAGGAAAGAGGTGAGGCAGCTATTTACAATAGGGGACTTGATAAGAGAAGAATGATCAGGAAGTCGGAGAAAGGCCGAAATGGCCGAAAGATAGCCTTTAAAGGTATCCAGAGAAGAGCCCTGGTGGGCCAATGATAGAATGAAGAGGGGAACCTCTGAGAGAGGGGCAGAAAGGGGATCCACGGCCTTTGCTGTGCACCATGCCACAAATTTGTTCTATCGGCAGGCGTATACTGTTTTAGTGGAGGGACGCCTGGCTGACAAGATGACATTACAGACTTCGGGCAGAAGGTCATAAGCTGTCGACTGGCGCCGCTCGATCTCCTCGCAAGGAGGTTGAGGCTGGACAGGTTCGGGTGGAGGACCGTCTCCTGCTGCTGCAACAGAAAATCCTCCCGAAGAGGCAGTCTGATCGGAGGATTGATGGCCATGTGCAAGAGCTCAGGATAGCAGACTCTTTGTGCTCAGCCGGAACCACAGGAATGATTTTGGCCCGGTCCCGCTTGATCTTTTTCAGCACTCTGGGCAGAAGTGGTATAGGCAGAAAGGCGGATAGAAGACCGCAATTCCGCTCTCGACGAAAAGCATCGCCGAACGAAAGCCGCCTTGGATATTCCAACGCGCAGAACTGCTGACATTGCGCGTTCTCTTCGGTGGCGAACAGATCTAACCAAGGCTCTCCCCATTGCTGAAAGAGACCTTGCACCACCTTCGAGGGAAGACGCCTTTCGTGAGCCATCATGCACCGGTGGCTGAGTCCGTCTGCCCTGGCGTTCAGGGAACCTGCTAGATGTTGATCCACCAGGGACATGCCCTGATGTTCCAGCCACGACCAAAGGTGAAGAGCCTCTTGACACAGGGTCCACGACCCCACCCGCCCTGTTTGTTGCAGTACCACATGGCAGTGGTGTTGTCCGTGAACAACAGCAGTACCCTTCCTTTGACAGAAGGAAGGAATGCCTTCAGTGCCAGATGAATTGCCCGGAGCTCCATAAGATTGATGTGGTGCCCGGACTCCGGCGGAGACTGAGGCCTCTGATCTCCGCCTCCCCCATGTGGCCGCCCCATCCCAGGAGTGACGCATCTGCCACCACTGTGAACTATGGTTGGGGAAGGGAGAGGATCTGCCATTGACCCAATTCTGGTTCGTTAGCCACCCACTGCAATTGGTGTAAAGTGCCCTCCGAGATCTGGACGCAATCGGAAAGATTCCCCATATGCTGCGCCCACTGAAACTTCAGGTCCCACCGCAGAGCCTGCTTAAGCCACCTGGCATGATCCATCAGCAGGATGCAGGAGGCCATGAGGCCCAGCAGCCTCAAGGTCATTCTCTCCGAAACACAGGATAGAGGCTGAAACATCGGTATCACAGCCTTAATATCCCAGACTCGCTGCTTGGAAGGATAATCTCGAAACTGCGCTGTATCCAGAACTGCTCCGATGAAAAGGAGCTTCTGAGAGGGAATCAGGTGCGACTGCAGCACGTTGATAGTGAACCCCAGCGAGTGCAGGAGGTCCGCCGTAGTGTCGAGGTGGGAGACGTCAACCTGGGGCGAGCCCACCTTCAACAGCCAGTCATCGAGATAGAGGAAGACTGGAAACCCTGATCTGCGAAGATGAGCTGCGACAACCAACATCACTTTCGTGAACACCCGAGTGCCGCTTGTAAGGCCAAAGGGGAGAACAGTAAACTGAAAATGCTCGTGGCCTACCGTGGACCGTAGGTAACACCTGTGGGCTGGCAGGACGGGAAAGTGGAAGTAAGCGTCCTACAAGTTCAACGCTACCATCCAGTCTCCATGGTCGAGGGCAGACAGGACATAAGCTAATGTCAACATTTTGAACTTCTCCTTCCGGAGGAAGTGGTTGACGTCCCTGAGATCCAAGATAGGACGCAGGTCTCTGTCCTACTTGGGTACCAGGAAGTAGTGGGAGTAACAATCACGACCTACTACTGGAACAGGGACTCACTCGATTGCTCCCTTGGCCAAGAGAGTCATAACTTCCTGACGGAGAAGGGCCAAGTGACCCTCTGACATGCGATGGAGTGTTGGTGGCATGGAGGGAGGGGTAGTCTCGAAGGTGAGAGAGTAGCCCCTTCGGACTATCTGCAAAACCCACCTGTCCGACGTGATGTGCCAGTGAGGGAGGTGATGGAGGATCCTGCTGCCCACTGGCAACTGGTGGCCCTGAAAGGTCGGACTAGGAAGGTTTGGAAGCTGATGCAGAGGGGGCACTGGTGGACTGGCCCACCCACTGGCCCCCAGACCCAGGGTGCTGGGTCCCACGTCCCCAGCTGCGCAGAGTTATGTTATGTTATGTTATGTTATTTATATTTTTATAGCGCACAGCTGCCCCAGCAAAGGGGCGTCCTGGCGCTGTGACAGATGCTACAACATAACACACAATAAAAGAAAAGGAAATTAACCAGACACGGGAAACAGTAAAGTTTTAATCGCCTGCCTGAAGGCGAGCAGGTCTTCAAGAGCTCGGATGTGTACCGGGAGCGAGTTCCACAAACCTGCCGCGAGCACCCTAAAGGAGCGGCCACCCATTCTACTCAATTTAAAGCGCGGACAGACCGCCAGGTGAAGCCTCTCCGATCTCAAGGATCTCAAAGGAACATAGGGCGTGAGTAGGTTAGCAAGTGCCGGGGGCGAAGAAGATTTCAAAATTTTAAAGGTCAGGCATAGCGCTTTGAACTGAATTCGCTGTCTGACCGGGAGCCAATGTAAGGCCGCGATGGTACCAGACACTGAGCAATGTCTAGGGAGGCCCACAATGGCCCGAGCCGCGGCATTTTGCACCCTTTGGAGCCTAGAGGCCTCCTCTTGATTCACCCCTAACAGCAGTGAACTGCCGTAGTCCAGCCGAGATAGTATAGAGGCCTGGACCACAAGCTGTCTGGTGGGGGGATCAAAATACTTTAAGACCGGCCTTATTCCCCGCAGAATGCCATAGCACGTGGCAGCCACCTTCTTAGTGTGGTCCTTGAAGGTGAGCGCAGAGTCCAACCAGATGCCTAAATTTCTCACTCCAGAAGCTGGAATGGGAGTGACCCCCAACTCTGATGGCCACCACTGGTTACCCCATAGCTCAGCATGCTTCCCTAATACCAACACCTCTGTTTTGGTGGCATTTAACTGAAGGCAGTTGGTGCGAAGCCAGCTTGCTACTGCCAACAAACCCGCTCGAAATTTGGGGGCCTCCACCTCAGGGTCTCCACTAAGTGTCACCGCTAGCTGTGTGTCGTCCGCATATGAGGCCATCGTAAGACCCCACTGTTTAACGACACCAGCCAACGGTTTCACATAGAGGTTGAACATAGTAGGGCTCAACGAGGATCCCTGTTGTACCCCCAGCTCCAGGGGATAAGTGGCAGATTGGCCAGGTGGTATGGCCACTTTAAAAGAACGATCTGATAGAAAAGACCGAAACCACTGGAGAGCGAGATCAGTCACTCCCGCCTCCTGTAAGCGTTGGATCAGTATATGGTGGGACACAGTATCGAAGGCAGCGCTTAGATCTAATAGTAAAAGCGCTGCAGTGCGACCTGAATCCAGAACCTGGCGTAGATGTTCCGTGATGTAAAGTAATGCCGTCTCGGTACTGTGTCCCGACCGGAAGCCGTTCTGACTGGAATCCAAAATCTGGTTGCGAGCCAGATGCTCAGACAGAACAGAGTTGACATGGGCTTCTGTTACTTTGGCAATCCAAGGCAGCAGGGATATGGGTCGATAATTCTCTGGCAGCCGGGGGTCAGAGTTGGCTTTTTTTAGTATAGGAGTAACCACTGCCTGTTTCCAAGCCGTGGGTACCATTCCGCTGGACAATGACATATTGATAAGATTCAATATGGGGTCACGGCAGAGTGGGGAAAGTGTGTTAATTAAGGCTGGCTTTAACGGGTCCGAGGGAGAACCTGACTTGACCCTGAGGCTAAGCTTATCAAAGGTCTCAGTAGTCAGTTCAGGTAGCATTGCAAGAGTCTCATATCCCAACGTATCGGGGACAGTAACCTCTCGGTTCTGGTGGAGTGTGTCAAAGCTTTGGTAGATTGTTTCCACTTTCTCCACAAAAAAGGAGGCCAGCTTATCACAGTGGGAATCTGTGCAAATCACCTCTGAGGTGGATCTGTTTTTCATAAGATCCTTCAGTATCTTAAAAATCAGTTTTGAAGAGTTAGGGCTGGTGGCAAATTCTTGAGCGTAAAATGCGGCTCGTGTTCTGCAAATAGCTCTATGATAGAGCTTCAGCTCAGTAAAATACCGAGTTTTCAGAGCAGGGCTGTAGGATCTTCTCCATTCCCTCTCTGTTTTTCGGCAGGCTTTTTTTAGTTCTGCGAGTGAGTCATTATACCAGAGGCTGGGTAGCTTGCCCCTGCCTGTGGCCCTGGGTGGAACGTGGTGGGGTACCCCTTCCGTAGCCACGAAAGGGGCGAAAGGCAGACTTAACGGGCGAGAGGTGGCAGCGAGGCCCAAGGATCTGAGTCCTTAAAGCGCTTAAGCGCATTGTCAGCCTTGTGGCCAAACAGGCGACGGCCAGCAAAGGGCATGCACAAAAAGGTCGATTGGACATCCCCGGAGAAGCCAGGGGACGTCAGCCAGGAATAGCGCCTCAAGGCTACTGACGTAGAAATCGGTCTACCCAGCGAGTCGGCGGTATCCAGCCCACCTCGTATGGCGAACTTTGCTGCATCCCTACCCTATGCGACCGCACAGGAGAGTACGACCCGCACCTCCTCTGGGCACTGTGGCAGCACTTGCGCAACGGTGTCCCACACACAGTGGTGTAACGGCCCAAGAGACATGCGGTCCTAAGCTGGCGGAAGAGAACATCTTCTTCCCAAGATGGTCCAGCTTCTTGGATTCACTACCCTGGGGAAGCAGTAGGGAACGCACCTTTGGATGTAGAGGCTTGGACCACCAAGCTCTCTGGGGTAGGGTGCTGGAAGAGGAAACTTGGGTCTCCCGGGGCCGGGTGGTGGCATCCGGCAATCATCCTATCCACAGGCACCCCTGTGCTGGGCTTTGACCAGGTACCCAGAAGGATGTCTGTGAGGGCCTCATTGAACGGCAGCAGGGGCTCCGAAGAGGCCGCTGCCGGCTGAAGCACATCAGTGGTTAGTCCTGACTGCCACTGTAGGAAGCACAAGGCCCGAGGCCTCAGCCGCCCTACGTAACACCAAAGCATACCAAGGTTTTGGGAGGTATTCAGACCACTGGCCTCACCCAACTCCTCTCTCCAGTCCGCTTTTCAAGCTGGTCTGCCAGAGGGTCAACAGACCCCTCCCAGTCCTCCTAACCCTCCTCTGGCTGCCACTCAGGGAATGCCAGGGTAGAACTGTGGTAAAAAAGTACCGGTCACGCCGGTATCTGCGTCAGTTGACGGCGGTCTGGCTCCGTGTCCAAGTCGAGGGGGAGGCCGGGCTCGATGCCTGCCGGGGGCACAACCGGCATCAGAGGTGGTGGAGGCGTCGTCAGAGGAATCGGTTTCGTGAGGTCAACCGGCACCGATCCAGATCCATGCCTGGATCCCTGGGACCCTGCGGCACCGAGGCAGGAGCCGACAGCATCGAAGGCCTAGAGCCCCCAGCCGAGTCCGCGGGGCCCGAAGGTGCGCAGCAGAGTCGGACTGCCCACAGATGGAGTGGAGGGCTTCGTAAAATGCACTAAGCTGGGCAGGGGACGCTCCCACTCACAGGAAGGGAGGGAAGCTCTGAGCCATCCCAGTAGGCTCCGCGGGCGGAGTCGAAAGATGCCGACCTTGCGCGTCCCGCGTTGAGTCGGGCGACAGACAGGGAGAAAGCGAAGAGCGACGGTGCTTATTCGCCTTCTTCTTGTACTTCGACTTACCCGATGACAAAGACTTCGAGGGGAAATGATGGTGGTGACTTAGTGACCGGTCCTGCGATCTCCCTCTTGACTGGGACCTCGAGCGGTGCGGAGCGGACTGCCGGGCTTCCAGAAGCTTTCGGGAGCGCTTCCGCAAAGACTTCGGGTTCATGGCCCAACAGTTCGAGCACGAATTTGGGTTGTGGTTGCGTCCCAGGCACCAGAGGCACATGAGGTGCGGGTCTGTGACCAACATCAACTTGTGACAGGAGTCACAAGTCTTGAAGCCGGTCCAACGATGGGACAGCCCTAAGTGCACCAGGAGTCGAACGACTCAAAAAAGATGTCGACAATAGTCAAAAAAGTGTTAGTCAAAAAATGACTTAGGGTACTGCTCTCTCCGGATCTGTGCTGGCTGGCACGGAAAAAGAAAGAACTGTCATCAGCACGCAGATGTGGCGTCTAAGTAAATACCGCGACGTCATCCCGGTGTTGCCGACACCGAACATGGAGTCGACCGACTACACCTACCGACACGAAGGGGTACTGCTGAGAAAAAATTCTCCGGATCCAGTCTGACGCCTGGGGTTAATTCTAAGGTAAGGAATCTATAACTAATAGTCTCTTTCAGAAAGGGGGTTTCAGCCAGCCCTCTTCATTCTTTGGTCTGTTATATCATTGCATCAAAACATATAGCATAGGACAGTGAGTCAGCCCACTTCAACCATTGGCCAACATCATCAGTGACTTACGGCATTCTGTCCTTTTACAAGAACCGCATCCACACACTTAGTAGGCTCATGCAGTGCATAAGTTGCCGGGATACTGTGTGACGTTTCTGTCCCAAAAAATACTTATTACGCTTTTATTTTTTTCACCTCAGTTGTCTCTGGCTCTGTCAGCCTATCTCTTGCTGCAGATTCTCTGTGGACAGCAGCCGGTACAAGTCTTCCTTCTTTGCCCGACTCCATTGTTAGGTCCCACATATAAACATGGTCCATCAACTTTAAAAAAAAGTCCCACTGGCACGGGAAATCAAGAATCCAATACCAATCAGGGAGCAAAAAAACAGTAAAAATGTTTTTTCGTATTTTGTCCAACTGGTCTTTCTTGGCTTTCTTATATTGCCTCTTGCTGCAGCTTCTATGTGATTGGCTTTCTTTGGTGGCAGTTCGGCAATGCTCTAGTCTTTTGTCTGTGTCTGACAGTGTTGGCAGATTCGCAATTCAAAACAAGGTCATCATACTTTGTTACTTTGTAAAAAGGCACAAACGCACTCTAAACGTAATATATCCTCTGTAAGAAAGTGCCTCGGACGGGCATGGTTAGCCCCCACTTTTTGTCTGGAACATGATGTAATTTTAACTGCAAGTGCACAGTGTTCCTGCCAACTTGGTACCCTGTGCCAGAAGCTTGTTCCCTAAACTGTACCTTTTGTTTCCCAATTAGCACAGTATCCCTTGTAAGTCCCTAGTAAATGATACCCCTGGTACCTAGGGCATTGGCAATGAAGAGGGACCCAAAGGGTAGCAGCACCAATTGTGCCACCCCAGGGTCCACTCACCAAGGTCATGCACACTTCCATTGCAGACTATGTGCCTTGGTGCAGACAAAACCTAAGAGTCAACATGGCACACATCCCTGTGTTCCATGCCCACAGACACTGCATGGGATACTGATAAGACACCCCTATAGCAGGCCTTACAGTCCTAAGGCAGGGTGCACAATATCTCCAGTGAGGACATATCTGCATGAGCAGATATGCCCCTGCAATATCCATGTCAATTCTTGGATATTGTAAGTGAACAGGGAAGTCATAAGGGTACATGGGCTGGTCACTCGTCATTACGAGTTCCCCAGCTCCATGATGGCTTCACTATATTATGGGAGGTTTAGTACCAAACATCTCGTCCTAATAAACTTGAACTGATTTCAGTGACAGAATGATTAAAAATTGCACAACAAGGACCCCTTAGAGGGGGGCCCCTGAAAACCTACCCACCCTATGTGTGGTCACCGACTAGTTTAAGCCAGCCTGTCCCCACCAGACAGAGTTCTGACCTAATGGGGTGAACGCCAGCATGCTCAGAGGTTGAGAAGAAAGTCTGTCCTGAGCGAAGGTGCTCACACCTCCCCCTAGTCAAGAAGCATCATCTGTGGTGGTAAGCTTCAAAGGTCTTGCTGCCTTTGAAATGCGAATCCAACCTTTCCTGATAGGAAGAGTAGCCCCCCTCCTGTTCTTACCCCTTTTGGCAGAAAGACAAGTGGGAAAACCAAGACCAAGTAGTAGGTGTGCCTCCCTTTGCCAACTCCACTCCTCAGGTGTTGGAGGCGAGGCATAGCACATTTTTCAGGGCCCACCATCTTGAAGATGGTGGGACTTCTCCAATAAGGGCTAGGGCTACGTGCCCCTCCCAACGGAGTTAGGCACAATAGAAGGTGTAGACACCCTAGGTAAGGGACACACTGGCCACGACCTGTCACTCCCTTGTAAACGTTTTTAAATTTAGTATTTAGGTGGCAAACTTAGATTCCACAGACACAAGAAGAAGACTACCGAAGAAAAGCTGTTGGACTGATAACTGCACACCTCATGGTGGACTTTGGGTGCAAACTCCTGCCTGCCGCCATAGAACTCGACAATCACCATCCTCCAGCTCATCTTCTCACTGTGTGGCCTCCAAAAACCCCAGAGGGTCAACAGCACTCCGACAATTGCCAAAGAACTCCTTTGAGATAGATGTACTATCTCCCTGATGTCGCAGGCATCAAAAACCGCAAAGTCCGGTCAAGCTCCCCAGCCCGACCGATGTCTCAGAGTGCCATCCGAAGGTACACCTGCTCTGGAGGGTCACACCAAGTCTTGAGGCCCCTGGACACACCGGAGCTGTAAGGCACCAATACCTGGGGTACCGGAACCCCTGCTGCAAAAACCTACAAAACCGAGTCCAGGCGGACTCCAACTTTAGATGGAGCCAGCACCCGATGAGGGACCCACCTCAGCAGTGGCCCAGCAGCTCTTGAATTGACTCTCCAAGGTGCCAGTCCCTAACGGTGAGGTTAATCTTTCTTTGACTTTGCCCAGCTGCCCCTCTTCAATGCACCCAGTGTGCTTGGCTGGGGCTTCTTCAAACCAGCAGTGCTCCCGAGGCCCCAGAGCCATTGCGACCTCTACTCTCCCTTGAGAGCCCACGGACTTGACTGCAAGTCCCCCTTTGCTTTGCTTTTACAGGCGGCCCTCTGGCTTTGTGGCGCACCCGCTAAAAGTCCATTTTTTCCTCCCGAGAACTTTGCCTTGGCACTTTGGTCCTTGGCCCTGAACCTTCCAATTCCCAAAAGGGTAACCACACAATAACTGTACTGCATTGCTTTTCCCCACTTTGCTTTTTCCTTCCATAGGAAATGTATTGTGCGTAATTGAGCACAACGGAGAATATTGCATTTCAATGTGATTTACCCGAAGTTCTTGGTTTAAATATTTATATGAAAAGTGCTATTTTTCTAATTTGGTCTCAACTTAATTACTTGAGTGTGTGTATCATTTATTGCCTCCGAGTACAACAAATGGTTAGCACTACCCTCTGATAACCCTAACCTAACCTAACCGCTCACCCACACTACCGCAAAATAGAGCATTAATATTATCTACTTTTGCCTCTGTAAACAAATAAGTGTCTCTCTGAACTGTCTGCACAGTGTACCCCATTGTGGTGCACTATATAGAGAGATGAGTTTCCTACATCCTCTATTTAAAGTTGTTTGCCCTTTTGATTTTTGACTTGCAGATACGGTCATACACAGATGGAGTATCACGGGACTGCTGCAGAGGACCTCCCCCCTCCACAGATAAGCTGCAGCAAGAGACAGGACGAGAAAGATGAGCTGTCTCCAGTGAAGTAAATAACACACAAAAAATAATAATGTTTTTTAGTGATGTCTGTGCATTACTTCCAGAACAATCATAATAATCATAATACCAAAATCACTAAAAAGGATTACCTTCAACGGTACTGGAGAGGGATGGCAAGTTGGTTTTACCCTGTTCTGCCCTGCCCTGCCCATTCCTCAGTGTGGGCTATCAGAAGGAGACTCCCATGGGTATGAAAGTGGAGCACATTTGTCACCCAAGGAACTTTATAAGACCTGCGCAGAAAACGTCTTCCTGCAAGCCTCTCTGCTTCAGCTGTCCCCGGTGGTCACATTTTCAATGACAGTCACCTCTTCTAATTTTCGGAACCCTTCTGATTTTTATTGCAACACAAACAATTTGATAAACCGCAGTATCTTTGGTTATGGGAGCTGCTCAGTGATGCATGCGGCACTATACAGGTCAGAGAGCACACACACAGCTCTCTCACATCTCTTAAAGTAGCTGTCTATCAATACTGACATCACTCGATTCTCACAGACAATGGCACTATTGCACCATTCACAAAGGTGGCACACGGGTGGTCTCACACAGCATTTACTCTCCTTGAAGAGTAAGTCTCTCACTATTGACTGTCCTCTTGCACCCCTCACAAACTAGCAGGCCCACAATATTAGAAGCACTCGTAAACCCATTACAATAGTAGTTTCACATTACTTACTGCACTTACAGATTGACAGGCTCACACTACAGATAGCACTCGCACTCCCCACAGAATAGCAGTCTCACAATACCATTTGCACCCTCTAACACAAGCTTACTCACACTACATTCAGTGCTCCTATCCTTCAGACTACCATTCTTAGACTAGCAACAGCACTCTCTCACCTTTCAGAGTATCATTCTCATACTACTTACAGCACCCACCTCACACTCTAACAGTCACTCATTAACGAAACATTCTCACATCCCTCACAGAAATGAAGTCTCATACTACTGTCAGTAATCTCACATCAAGCAGTGTGGCAGTCATGCTGCGCTACCAATAGCCCCTCGGAGACTAGCAGTCACATTACAGACTGCACACACACCACCAACGGTACCCTTACACCCTACATCCTTTGGCAATCTCACACTAGAGATAGCGCTCCCTTTACCCTCAGAATAACAGCCTCACACTACTGGTAGCTAACACCTCACATACTAACTAGCATCACACACTAATGCAACACTCACATCCCTCACAGACTAACAGTCATACTATAGATGGCACTTCCATACCCCTCAAAAGAGCCATCTCACTATACCAATAGCACTCATTCCTTCACAAGTAGTTTCACTCTACTGAGGGCACCGTCACACCCCTCACTAAGTAGCAGCCTCACATTACAGACAGCACTTTCACACACCTAAGTTTGGCTGCTGTTTTACACCATCAGAAGCCTCTCCTACCCACAACGTAGTAGTACTAGTAAGACACTACTGCACTCATATACAAACCACAGAGTAGCAGGCACAGTATATACAGTATTATCACATCCATCACAAGCTAGCAGCCACACACAACTGGAAGCACTCTCAGACGCCACATGGACTAGCAGTCTCACTACCGACAGCACCCTTACAGTGCTTAAACTAGCAGTCTTACGCTACAGACGGCACTTACCCTCACAGCCTAGTTGTACTTCTAACGGCATTCTAACAACATTCACAGACTTGCAGTCACACAAAACTGGAAGCCCTCTCACAGACTAACAGAAAAGCCAATAGGTTCTGCGTATAATTGAAAGTGTCTGTTCATGGAATTTGGAGTCTGTGTGTTGTACTGTCCATGGGTGAATGTAAGAATGAGTCAATGGATGGATAATTAGATGCATGAGTGCAAGAATGAATGACTGTGGATAATGAGTAATTGAGTCAAAGCCTGGTGTACACGTGTCTGCGTGTCTGAAAACACATAGACATCTTTAGTTAGAAGCTTTGACAACGACCCAGCAGCTTCCCTAATAATAAATAATTACAAAAAACATGACAAAACATGCTTCGACAAAAAGCAAAATAAAAAGTGACCAGACCTTAATCAGTTGGTAAATCAAGCGACTCCTTTGCACAGTGCATATGAGTACGACCTTCTGCCTTGAAATACATTTGCACTGGCGAGCCAAAGTGTCACCAGGATATCAGCTGTGAACCAATGGTTGGTCGTGCTGGCTTTGAAGACCTGAAAAAGCTAAGGCTAAATATCCAGATGTGAAAATATTAAGAGTCTAGACTAGGGGGATAAGGGGTAGTGTATGTGGTGAAAAAGGGAACAAAAGGGGAAGGGTAATTGGAATATAAGAAGGCCGTAAAAGAGAGAGCAGGGAAGAACTAGGGTCTCTGAAAATAATAGCAGATTTTCAATGGTTATGCATTGTTAACAATAATACATGCATGAATGTTATCACTCAGATATACAGAGCAGTAAGTGGATTGCACTAAGTATAAACGATTTAAAGTTTGACAACCATAAAGTCAAAAATAATGCTTGCCAATATGTGCCAAGTCACTCCTACATAACAGAACAATCCACTCCCTGTCATCGTATATGAACGGGAGGGAGCCTGTGAGTGTGAAGTCAGAAGCAGGTTAAAATTCTGGGTCATCTGCAAGCAGTAATAAGATTAACATTGAGATTTTGAGGGACCCACTATATGTCTCAAGCTCATCTGAGGGGGGACACTCATCAATACCGACATATAAGGAGATCAAACCTGTTAGAAATGCGGTCTCTAGTTGGCAGTAGTTTGCACCCTGTCCAAGAAGGGATGCTCACTCTAGTCAAGGTAAGGGAGTCAGACAGTTAAGATAACCCCTGCTCACCCACTTGGTAGCTTGGCACTAGCAGTCAGACTTATCTCAGAGGCAATTTGTAATGCATTTGTACATACGCACATCGTAACACAGTTAAAGCACTACAGAGTCCACACCAGTTCAGAAACATGACCAATATTTAGCTAAATAAGACGAGATCAAAACGACAAAAATTCAACATACACCAGAGATATCACTTCTAGAAAGACTATTTTGAAAATATAGCTCATAGAAAACAATAGCTCCAACCGAGGCCATCTCGACGTTGGGACACGTACTAATCCACAGTTCGGCGCCGACCACCAAAAGAGCAGTCCGACTAAGGAGTCACACATACCCTTAGTAACAGTACCTTAGAAACAATGAAAACACAGATGATGTACCGCGTCGCTTGTGCGGTATCAGTTCATTACTGCTGCGCAAGGGAAGTGATGCAGCTTTGGCAGCTCCAGTGCAGGCAGTGGCACAGTGTCAGTGTGGAACGCTTTCGCCAGAGAGGTCAGGGCTGCCGTGCGAGTCGGGGCAGCGCATCGTGCACTTAACGAACGGTTCCCTCTGCTTCGGTGCAGGCTCTGGCCTTGATGACCAATTCGGCGTTAAGTTGCTGTCATCTGCAACATCAGGGCTGTGGTGTAAGTCGGGCGGTACATTGTGCTCTTCACGAGCGGTGCACTTGACTCTGGTGCAGGCAGCGGCATCGCTGACTGCATAATTGTTGCTTTTCTTGAGTTGCAGCACCAACCACACGATTACAAGGGCCCAGGAACTGGATCTGGCACCACTTGGCAATCAGGACTCTCAGCAGGGAAGTCCAGGTGCAGTTAGCAAGCTGCAAGTTAAGTCTTTGATGACCCTGAGACTTCCTAACAGGAGGCAAGCACTCACAAGCCCTTGGAGAACCTTGGAAGCAGGATACAGAAAACAAAGTCCAGCTCTTTCACTCCCAGGACAGAAGCAGCAGGCCAGAATAAGGCCAGCACATCAAAGCAAAAGGCAGAGTGCCAGTTCCCCCTACAGCATCCAGCTCTTCTTCCTGGCAAAATGTCCTTTAGTCCAGATGTTCTTTAATTTGAGAGTGTTGTACCCCTTTCTACCTTTGAAGTAGGCAAACATCAAAGGAAAGTCTTTGTAGTGCACAAGACCCTGCCTTACCCTGACCTGGCTCCACACACAATGGGAGGAGGGGGGGGGGGAGGGGGTGGATACAGCTTTGTATGAGGACAGGCACAGCCCTATTCAGATGTCTGTGACAACTCCTCCCACCACTCTAGCTCAGGAAGGCCCATCAGCCTGGTGATGCCCCATCAGGATATGCAGGGCACACCTCAGCTCCCTTTACGTGACTGTCTAAAGTGAATGCACAAGAGCCCAACTGTTAGCTAACCCCGATGTGGATTCTACAGACAGGCAGAGGCACAGAATGGTAAAGCAAGAGAATGCCCACTTTTAAAAAGGGGCATTTTAAAACATGCAATTTAAAAACCAACTTTACAAAAAGATGCATTTTTAAATTGTGAGTTCAGAGACCCCAAAACTCCAAATGTCTATCTCCTTCCAATGGGAAAATAACTTAAAAAAATATTACAAGGCAATCCCCAGGTTACCCTATGAGGGAGATACTCAGTGCAATAGTGAACAAAATCGAAATTAATAGTATTTCACTATAGGGACATGTAAAACACAACAGTACATGTACTAACTTTAAACACATTGCAGACTGCCCCTGGGGCTGCCTTGGGCCTACAGTTGGGGTGACTTACATGAAGTAAAAGGTAAGGCTTGGGCCTGCCAAGTGGGTGCACTTAACAGGTCGAAATAGCAGTTTAAAACTGCATTCACAGACACTGCAGTGGCAGGTCTGAGACATTTTTGCAGGGCTATTCATTTGGGTGACACAATCAGTGCTGCAGGCCCACTAATACCATTCGATTTACAGGCCCTGGCCACATCTGGTGCACTTTACTAGGTATTTATGAGTAAATCGTTCGCTCAAACTTTATTCGGATGTATAAAAAAATACAACCATAAAAGTACATAGCTAAAATCACACATTTCATATAAACATACATTTATGAATCCATAATATTAAATGAGACAAGTATTTAAAACATATTTAGAACAATATGTACAGATAATATGATAGGTGGGTACTGCAATCAATAATATGAGCTTGTCAAAATTCACCCTTCCAGGACCTTTTGGTAAATCACCTTTAGCCATTACAGTGTGATTTCCTAATTTTAATAGCATTTGTTATAAATAGTGCAACATTATAACACACGTGCAGGCTACCTAGTGAGACCAAAACGTTCAGAGCTTTTCCGTGCGTTCGGATGTTCTGGGGAATAAGCATAGGGTTCAGAAAGCGGGCCCTCTGATTCTGGTACATTTGACAAAATAGTAAAAAATGCAGAGTACTTTTTTTTTTACTGTGACCCTCACAAGGGCACAAACTTGCATAAGGAGGGGGGGGGTCATCCTCATTTGTGTCAACACAAAGCGGTGTTGAGTAATATTTACATATGTCAAATAGTGATTTGCCCCCACTTCCTTGTTCAGGGTCTTAGTAAAAAATCACAAGCGGGAGCGTGGCCGGGAAAGATGGCCGAGCGGACGTAGCTCGCTTCGGCTCCCCGGTCCACACGCTACTCCGGTACGGCTTTGAGCGGCTGCAGGGCTCCTTTTTGGGAGAGAATGCTCCCCATCTGAAGCGGAGTGCTGGGAGCGCCGGCGGAGAGGTCTTGCGCATTCCTGAGCCCCAGAAGCAGCCGTCCTTCCCGGCGGTGAGGAGCAGCAGCGGTGATGCGTGAGATGGAGGCCGGCGCTATGCCGAGGTCGCCCCCGGGAGGTAGGACTGCCGCTGGCACTCTATCGCCCAATCTAATCTCCTGCTGACTCTTTTTGGGCCGGGGGGGCGCACTGCTCGGCTCCACTCTGACGGCGGCTCTGCCCTGGCTTGAAGGGAGCCAGGGATCAAGGCCTTCCCTGGCTCCGTTCAAGCCTTGTACCGGCTCCTTGTCCAGCCTGCGATCTCCTCCCACGTCATCAGCCTGCATCTGTATAGCCGGGGGAGAGGGGGCCCTACTGACGCCTGGTTGCTCTCATGCCACTAGCCTGCTTCTGATATAGCTAGGGGAGAGAGGATCCTGCTGCCACCGGGTTGCTCCGGGGCCTAACGAAGCAACCTCAACCTGCCTCTGGGCCCGGACTGACCCTGACTTCGTGATAGTGGCCTCGCCCTGGGGGATCTTGGCCTCCTCACGTTGCGCCAACTCACGCCGGCATCCTGCAGTGTGCTTCCACTACACTCCAGCACGGCCAGGGGGCCTGAGCACTGCGCCACCTTTCGTTGGTCCCTGCCTGCCGACCACTACCTACTTCGTTTCCTGGTGCCGGCTGGCCACGATCCGTTTCCAGTGGGACATGCCTCCATAGGGGGCCATACATTCTTTGTGGACTTCGCATTTTGGGAATCCGACAGCTCTATCTGTGCCTTCACCCCCTCCCCGCTTGGTGGCCGGCAGCGGGAGGCGTTACAGCCTCATCTCCGCGGGTGGCTACTCAGGGGCCAGCTCGGTCCGCACCATATGCCGCCAAAGAAGATGACGAGCAGGCAGGCGGCTAGGGTCTCGAATTTCTTTCTCCCCTCAGATAAACGCCCAATGCTACGGGGCGACGCAGGAGCCGCTGCAATGGCGATCACAAAAGCGGACCTGGCGGCAATGTTTAAAGATTTTCAATCGGAACTCCGCAAGGATCTCAGCCAGGACATTCAGACCTCCATGGATCAACTCCGGGCGGACCTCACGGGCCGCATGACCTCCCTCCAGCAAGATATAGACTCCGTGGGCACTAGGGTCCTTGACTTGGAGACGCATTCCCAGGAGCAGGAGCAACTGAACGCAGAACTGCGGGAGGATGTCAGTCAGCTTCAGGAACAGCTCCACCAATCTCTCCTCAATGCGGAGGACCTTGAAAATCGGTCTCGGAGGGAGAATGTACGTATTCGAGACCTTGAGGAGGGTGCGGAGGGGCCCGACCTGGCGGCCTTCGTGGAGGGCTTGTTTGCGGAGATCCGGCCCCCAAAACGCTTAAAATCAAACTGGACAGAGTACACCGCGTGGGCCCGCACAACCTGGTGAGAAGAAAAGACCGCGCGATATCCTGGCTAAATTTCATTCTTTCCAAGTGAAGGAGGCGGTCCTCCAGGCAGCCAGATCAAAGGGCTCTATTTCATTTCAAAACCATTCGTGCTCCATCTATCAAGACCTAGCACCGGCAACCTTGGCGCAAAGACAACAGTTTCGAGGCATTACTACCAAACTTCGAGAGGACCACATCCGGTAAAGATGGACGTATCCTTTTGGTTTAAGTTTCGACTTCAAGAACAAACGCCGCCACATCACAGATCTGAAAGAGGGCCTGGAGCTCCTGGGCCTTGCGGCAGACGACTCGGACGCCGCACCAGCCAAACATGGAGACCAACCGCGGAGAGCTCCGACGACCTCTGGCTGTTCAGGGGACACACGCAGGGGCTGACGATGACTCGTGGCGCTTCCCCCATGGGACGATGACCTACTGTTTCCCTGAACCTGGTGGGGGTTCTGGCTTTCTGTGGTTTCTATCTCAGTGGTTGCTGCGCTTGCACCCGACAATGGCCGCGGGTTGGGGCAGCCCCCATCTTCCAACGAAGCCCCTCGACCACAATTTGGGACTGTCCTCCCCATGAACTGCATGAGTCCGAACTTTTGGAACTGCGCTTACCCAGGGAGGGACCGAAGCACTCCCGACCTGTCCCCTTCTCGCAGTAAGAATGGTGCCTTTCATTTGGGGGTTTTGTCATTGTTTTGCATACTTGGTCAAAGTACTATGTTGATGTTACCCAGATGTGTTTTCTCTTGTGAGCCTCGGGGTTGATACCGTCGGGTTGGCGGCGGGTGCTGATGTACCTGTTCCTCCTTTATTGCCGACCTTTGGGATCTTTCGGTGGGGGAGAGTTCTCTTGCCTCCTATTGTTTTGCAGCCACATCTAGATAATGTACAGTGTACTTTCTTTGCTTACCTTGGTACCCAGGGTGGGCGTGGACGGGGACCTCGGACCCGATGTGCCCCTTGGTCTCCACGGGGGCTTTTGGCCTCCGGCGGACCCATGTTCTCACTCTTCGGAATCATATTCTAATTTTTGTTTGTTTCTTGTTGTTGGGGTTTGGGGAGGGTTGGGTGGGAGACAGGGTGGCGGCTTTTTATCCTTCAGCTCTGGAGGACCTTTGGTTGTTCTTAGACCTTGAGATGAATAACCCACGTAACATCCTTAGGGGGCGGGCGCTGACGCGAGACACACTTAGGCTCCAGGGGCTACTACCAATTCCCATACTTCTATCATTGACACTATGACCGTCACCATTGGAACCTGGACTGTCAAAGGCCTTAACTCCCCTCAAAAACGCCAGAAAATCTGGAAATATATTATTGACCACCAGTTAGATGTGGTGGCACTCCAGGAGACGCACCTCGCCAGAACCGATGCAACACGTTTTAAACACAAGCAATACCCCTTAATCTATAGATCTTCTGCCCTTACCAAACATAGGGGAGTGGCACTTCTGTTTCGCTCTTCCCTCCGTTTCCAACCCTTAGAGGTCCTTAGCGATAAAGAGGGACGATGGGTCATGGTCAAGGGCCGTCTGAGAGGGAAGGCCTGCACCTTTGTAGCACTGTACGCACCCAATTCTTGTCAGACTCAGTTTTTACACACGCTTCTGGGAAAATTGCTGGATTTTGCAGAAGGACAAATAGTTCTCTTGGGTGACTTTAATTTGACCTGGCATAAGGAATTGGACAGCACACACCCGCAGCGCTCCACACTGGTATCCTTTTCCGCTGATACTCAACAACAGATCCACGACCTCGGCCTCCTTGACTCCTGGCGTACCCTTTACCCCCAAACGCGGGACTTTACCTTTTACTCACATGTACACCAAACGTACTCCAGACTTGACTATATCTTCATTAGCCAGTCCCTAATGGGTTCTCTCCTGGACGCCAAGATTTTCCCTCTCTCTGTGTCCGATTATAGCTTGTTTCCCAATTGCCTGTCCTGGCGCGGTGACGCACCAGCTGCGCCCAGATGGTATTTTCCGGCTTCGCTGGCGCGTGATAAAGAATCTTGCACTAAACTTAGAGACACCATTACAGACTTCTTTGAGGTCAACAAACCAGAGGACACTTCGGAGTTTATCACATGGGATGCGTTCAAAGCTGTCTTCCACAGGAAATGTATCGCACTTAATTCAGCATTAAATGCACAGCGTGCTAAGGAACGAACTCGACTGGAGCAGGAGCTGTCCTCTCTTGAGCACACCCATAAACTACACCCCACTCGGCAGACTCTCCGTCACTTGACTGCACTCCGCGGCAAACTCCGTGCCATTTACGATAATAGAGCTGAGTTCACACTTCTCAAACTCCGCCACTTATCTTACTCACACGGCAACAAAATAGGTAAACATCTGGCTAGGCAACTACGAGACAAGCGGGAGAGGGAATACATAGGTGGCATTGTGGGTCCCTCTGGGGAGATAACGCACAGGGAAGAAGGCAAAGCTGAAATCTTTGGCTCATTTTATGACGCTCTTTACTCAGGGGATGATCTAGATACTGACACCCAACAGGAATATCTCCGTGCATTGCCCCTACCTCAGGTTTACAACGAATGGAACGAGCTGCTCTCCGCTTCTTTCACCCATGAGGAGGTCACTTTGGCAATCCAAGCCCTTAAGCCCCACAAGGCCCCAGGGCCGGACGGGTATACCGCCCTTTTCTATAAGACCTTTGCCCCCGACATTTGCCCCTTCCTTACACAGCTTTTTAACAAGATGGCCGAGACCGGGGAACCTGCCCCATCTATGACTGAGGCCATGATCTGCGTGATACCAAAACCAGGGAAGGACCCCCAATACTGTGCTTCATACCGGTCTATTGCTCTCCTCAACCTCGATGCCAAATTATACTCTTCCATCATCGCCAACCGAATGAATGACCTTATGCCTGACCTCATACACCCGGACCAGTCCGGATTCATTAGGGCCGCCAAACTCACGATAACACTCATAGAATTGTCCATCTCATTAAAAAGGCTACCAGACGTCAGATCCCTGCGGTGTTGGTGGGTCTGGATGCTGAGGAAGCTTTTGACCGCGTAAACTGGGCGTTCTTGTTCCACACCCTCAAGGCATTCCGTTTCTCACCACATTTCCTAACCATGATCCGAGCTAACTATCGACAACCTCGTTCTAGAGTAGTTGTTAACAGGGTTAACTCAGACTCCTTTTTCCACTCTAGAGGCACTAGGCAGGGGTGTCCCCTCTCCCCCCTACTCTTTGCCCTTAGCATTGAGCCCCTAGCAATGGCAATTAGGGATAATCCCAATATCTGAGGTATTCCGTTCATGGGGGAATCACATAAAATCTCCTTATTCGCCGATGACGTGCTCCTATCCCTTTCGGATCCAGCCACATCTCTCCCAGCTCTACAGTCAGAACTTGCACGTTATGAATTGGTTGCTGGCTTTACAATAAACTTTGGCAAATCGTATGTCCTAAACCTCACATTGCCAGCGCCAGAGGTCCACAGACTCCAATCTCTCACCCCCCTCGCTTGGGCTTCCTCCTCGATACAATACCTAGGGGTTCAACTGACATCGAGGATTAATAGGTTATATGCGGCTAATTTCCCGCCTATTCCCACTCGCATCCAAGGGGACCTTTCAAAGTGGCGGCCTCTCTTCCTATCCTGGTTGGGCAGGATACACGCAGTAAAAATTACCCTCATACCTAAGCTTCTTTATTTATTCCATGCCCTGCCCATTGAGCTAGACAGAGACTTCTTCCGCCGAATTAAGACTATGATCCTACATTTCATCTGGCAAGGGGGACGTGCCCGCTTCTCCTTCTCCATGTTGCGTCGTTCACGATCAGAGGGGGGAGTGGGCCTCCCTGACATCCAGTTATACTACAAGGCAGCACAACTTTGGGTTCTGGTCGAGTGGTCAAAAGGGGAATCAGATAAACATTGGCTGCACATGGATCGTAGCGTGACTGGCAGAACCATCTGGGATTTAATATGGCTCCCTAAAAAAGATAGACACCCAAACACGTACATTGCAACACACGCGCGCACTACGCTAAAGGTGTGGGACGCCGTGGCGGGAGGCGAGAGGTGGACCTCTTTTCCCTCTCCGTTTACCCCGCTCCACTTTAATCCAGAGTTCCCACCGGGACTCCAAGAGGGGCCTTTTGACGCCTGGAGAGAGGGGGGCTGCCTTGCTTTGACCCATCTTTTTCATAACTATGACCCTCTCACCTTTGACAGTTGTCAGCGGGACTATAACCTGGGACCCACAGAACGGTACCACTACACTCAATTGATGCACTGGGCCCTAACACCACCAATACGCGATGCAGCCACCCGGCCCCTTGCACGCTTTGAATCCTTCCTCACCAAGACCACCACTATGAGAGGGACGATCTCCTTCCTCTACCAATTTCTTCTCATCACTACGGTCTCCCCGAGACTGAGATACATGTCCGCTTGGGAAGACGTTCTACAATGTTCCATCTCGGATACTGAATGGGGACACCTATGGACAGACAATACACGCTTTAATCACTCTTCAGATTTAAGGGAAGCCCATCTAAAGACCATGATGGACTGGTACCTCCGCCCCTCTAGGCTCAAACAGATCTTCCCTAACACCTCTGACAGATGTTGGAGAGGGGTGGACTACTGGGAGACTTTAAACATATCTGACGGGACTGCCCGACTATTCGCCCTTTCTGGGAGGAAATCCTTTCGCATATTAAAGATATACTGGGGTACCCCATTCCAACCACCATGACGGGGGTCCTTTTGGGTCTCCGTGATTCTACACTTGAAAATCAAACTCGGGCAGAGAAAACGATTCTGTGGTTGTGCATAGGCGCAGCAAAATTTACCCTGGCTGCCGCCTGGAAAAGGAAGGAGGCACCAGCGATCTCCCTGTGGCACTCTAGGCTGTGGAAACTGCTCAGTTTGGAGTGTATGTCATCTATCTCTCAAGACAACTTTAAGAACTCTGAGTTCCGGTGGGGACCGCTGGTTGCCTTCCTTTCACGTGGTCTACCATCCGCTGTATGCCCCTCGTCGCTTAGGGCCCTTCATCTCTTCCAATTATGATCTGCCTCACACAGCCATAGCCAGCCCGGCTGTGTGTTAGCTGCCGCCACCATTGTCCGGGAGGGGGGTGGGATTGTTTTTTCACTCTTGTTTTCTTGTTCCTGTTATTCCCCAATTGGGGGATTGTTATTTTATAACCATGAGCTGTTCCAATGCCTCCCTTTGAAAAAGATTTTTGGGCTATTCTCACTGCAAAAGAAAGATGGGACACTTATTACCACACAGGCTATCATCAATAGTTGTTTTGGATACAACCCATAACCATCCATATAAGAAACTGTACTCCCCTTTAGCACTCCAATGCTACTGGGTTGGACTGATTTGGAAGGTTCAGTGTTAGCAGCTACTTACAGCCTCATTGCACCTAGTGCCCACATGTGAGGATGCCTTGAAACCCCTGTTATCTATTGTATCTTGTGCATAAAAACAAATAAAATATGTTTGACAAAAAAAAAAAATCACAAGCGTTTTTTTCTCTTCGTCCAGAACGCGTTTAACGAGCCTAGATTGGAGAAAGGTTTGCTTGATCTTATTCCTGTTAATTAACATGAACTGGTTGGTATCAGACCAAACGGACAAGTTGCACAATTCGCCCAAAAGAGAGTTTGTGTAAGATAACCACGGTATTTTTAGGGCTTTATCCATTGTTAAGCAATCGAGGATAATTTTTCTGGTAAAACTAACCTCATCCTCAGCCCACAATGATATCCATAATAACAGGGGTTTGACCAGAAGGGTGTCATCTAGAAATTGCATGTTGACCTCATTGTGTACTATGGTGTTTGCTGCACAAGGTGGCAGAAATAATAACCTTTTTAAAAAGTATTTTCCTCAATTTGCAGGGGATGGATATTCGCAGAACCCCACAAACCGGCTCCATAAGTTGCCGTTGGCACACCCTTTCTTTATATATGGTCATCATTTAGTTGGTACGACGACTACCCAAACTTAAAAATTCCTTGGGAGACCTTGCCCATTTTGACCCGGATATTCAGTACATGCTGAGTTCATGAGCCATTGGCCGCAAACAATATCCCCAGATAACAGAAGGATTTTACTGTAAAGATTGGGGTACTATCAATAAGAAATGTTCGACATGGTTTTATTATATGACCACACACCATAGTAAATGTTTTGGTTTTGTTGATAACTATTTTCCTTGAGGTCATGAATTCCCCAAATGCATTCATCAGTTTCTGCAATCCCACTGGTGTTCTGGCAAGGAGTACAGCATCATCTGCGTAAAGCAGTACTGGTATTGGAAGTCCTCCTGCCTTGGGGGCATCAGTCTGCAACGTCTTGAGATGGCTGTCCACCCCATTAATAAAGAGTGAAAAAAGTAAAGGGGCCAAAACACATCCCTGACAGATGCCTCGTCCTACTTTAAATTGTGGTGTACATTTCCATGGGGGCTAAAGCGTACTTGGCACACTAGCTTTTAATAGAGGTGTGAGAGAAACCCAATGATCAGTCTTGGTGCACCAAGGGAAATCAACTGTGCCCACTATAAATTGTGGTCGACCAAATCAAGGGTGCTGCTCAAATCAGCAAAACATAAATATAGGTTACCCGTCTTAGCCCTTGTGTATTATGCCAATCCTGGCTAAATGAATCACTAGTGCAATTTAGACAGCAAGCATTTGCACTTCAGCACTGGTTAGCAGTGGTAAAGTGATAAGAGCCCTAAAACCAACAAAAATAGGTTAAAGAATATAGGAGGAGGAAGGCAAAAAGTATGGGGGTGACTCTTCAAAAAGGGCCAGTCCCAACAAAACGACATATGCCTTATGTGGTGTTGTCAATGAATGGCAATCAAATGCACAGAAATATTTCAGTGTTGTCCTGTTTGTATATGAGCCTTTCAAAAGACGCCGTTTTATACATTACTGCTAATCATTCATTGTACATGGGTCAAAAAGACAATCACCAATACTGCACTATGCAAAGCTTGGCTGCGGTTAAGGCAGCTGAAAGTAGGTGCTTCATGTAGCTTGTTAAGGATGAGATGTTGGCCATTTGTAGCAGGCCCAAGTTATTCGTGAGAGGTAATGGTGAGTCTAGGGTCCTGCTGAGGGTGGTACAAACTGAGGACAAGTACCTAGGCAAATCTGGACAACAGAAAGGATATGAGGCATAGTGCAGACCGGCCGGCTACATCTCCATCAATTTGTGTGGTTTAGGAAGCCTACCATCATTAATTTCCTGGGATATAGCACCGATTTTGAAGAGATTTGAAAAGAGTGAGAAGTATTTTTGATTCTCTGACCTTGTTGTCTAGTTTCCCATTCACCTCCGCCCAATGAGCCTCTCAAAAATCAACCTGCAGTAGTTTCTTCCATTTGACTCGTAGATGTATCAATAGGGGTTGGGAATTAATTTTGCACACATTGTACAAATGTGTAGTACACGGAAATTACACCCTTGTATCATCCCCATTGTTTCAAGTATTGCAATATGGGGACTTCCGAACATCCCTTAGGAAAGTTCCTATTCAACTGAGAAGTGAGCGTTTTAATTGTAAATCCTTCAATTTCTGCCCTTGGGGTAGATATAATTTCTCTTGCAGTGTGTCAAAGGATTTAGACTCTCCCTTAGGCCAAAACTGCTCTAGTGTAAGGAACCAGCTCTTTTACAGGCCTCAAAACATATGCCCTCCAGCCCCCAATATTGTCATTGCTCCATAAAGGTGCACGTGTATGCAGTCTGGCATCATACGTGAATAATTTATGCGCATGCAATCTAGTCCTTACCATGGTTTGGACCATGATATATGTGGATTATGAAGAAGAGGGACTATGATGATATAACATGAGATGGCCTGGCCAGCTGCTTGCGATCTCCCATTAAATGTTAACCCATAAAGGGATGTTTGCTGATCTAGGCCACATATATTCTAATAAGACAAGTGGAAAGCAGTATAATAGTGCTCAATGCACACCAAACTCAAGCCACCACATTTCCTATGCGGAAACAATTTTAAAATTTGCAGCCTTGGTTTTAAATTAGCATGAACTAAGTTTCTCACTCACTTGTCATTGATTCACAGCAAGGAAGTCTTAACTATAAGTGCAGCAAAGCCAGTGTATACATAAATTGCAGACCAGTGTCAAATTCAAAAGAGCCCTTTTACATATTCTGTGGTTATCTTGGCAATAAGCAGATTTAGGGAGAAACGTTTGTCCATCCCCCTATTAACAGATCCACAAATACTTTTGGCATTCAGATTTCTACTGGCATCTGTTATTTGTTATAACTGCCTTTGTCATAATACAGGACAAATGAATGGCCTCACCTTGTCGCATTTGACTTGATTAGACCGAGATCTCTGATAAGTCAGAGATGAGTGACATGAGAGGTGAGATGGAGGTTTGTAAGTCTGTGAGTGTGAGTAAGGTATCATCTGTCTATGAGAGTATTTTTGAGGGACCTGCCAGTGGGGGTATCCCAGCTATTTGCTCTGATTGACGCATGGCTGCTGCCAGAGGCTCCAGTGCCAATAACAAGCATTTGCAATGCAATCGGTCTCGCCTTTGGGACCTTATATGTATTTAGCTATGCAGCACATTAGCCTGGGTGCTGAAACATCTACTGTTCTTTAACATGGAGGGAAAATAAGCACCAAACTGCTTGACACACCAGGTATGGGAATACATGGAGAGAAATATTGCCTTTCAGCAAGAAATGGTATAGTCCAAAGCTCTGTTTTTAATATAAAATCAGAGCCTTCGGTGGTCAGGTCACTGAAAATACAAGATTTGAAAAAAATATTATTGTCTACGGGAGCTCATGGAAGCCAATTTCTATGGACTGGAATCTAGAGAATGCTACAGTGATTCTGGTATTTTACCGACCTCTGCTGGTCGTTTCCTATAAAGAAAGTTAAATAGAGGCAGCTGACAGAAAAATAAAAAAAGCATTGGAAATGCATTCGGTCTCGCATTTGTTTGAGTTAGAGATGTTGGAGCTATTGTCAAGCAGTCCGGGGTACCAATCAATTGTGTGGATAAGATTGAAGTTGATTGTAGAGATATACCAGAGCCTGTCTCTTCCAATATTATTAATATTATAATATTATATTAGATAAGGCTGTTGAGGAGGGTTTACCTGCATCATTATCTGATGGATCCGGGAGTTTAGTTGTCTTTAGCAATCTCGCTAATCTAGCAGGCCCTGAAAATGGCTGAACCCTCCCCCCTTCGTGGACCACGTGACACCAGTGCATAATTGTCATTTGATGTTAAAGGATACTAAGGGAGGTACCTCATTGCCTCCAAGCTTATGATACGTATTCCAAAGCACTTGTTCCAAAATCTTTCAAATAATTAATCAAATGTATCAAAACAATCCACCAATGACAATCTCAAATGTTGTAAATAGAATTGTCTCACTGCTTTAACCCTGTCTTGACATGGAGAGTGGGCGGATGTCATAGATCCACATATTCCTTACCATAAGCTTCAAAAGATGGACTCATATAAGAACGTTTATAAGCAGTAGTAGGCATCAGGACTGCAGATGTCGAGCTGCTTGCACTGCTTTTGGCTGCACTTTGTGCATACAGCAGGCAAACCTGTCCTGCTGCTTTTGCTGTATGGTTCTGTGTGTGCGGGAACATTGCCGTGCTACTGCCTATGTTCTACATGTCGCAGTTCTTGTTGCTCTATGCACAGGGCATGCTTGGGGAATTTTCACATATTTATGCATTGCCCCCATGTACTGGTCTGTCATACTTTCTGCCAGGTGAGACAACCAGTGTAAGTTGTTATCCCAGTAACTTTGCACTTCCTTGGTCTCTAACATTTGCCAAGCCTTAACCTAGTCCAGTCTGCTGATAGTTGCCTGTGGACCATGGGTGGTCTGGGAGATTAATCGCAGAAGTCACTCTGAGATCCTCACTGCCAATATAAACTTAAGTGAGTTCACACAGACATGAGCCTCAGAGACGCCCACCTAGAAGAATCAGGAATACACGGTAGCGGAGGCTGTGCCAGGCCTATCACCGGTGCAGCACATGCAGCGGCACCGAACTAAGGGTTGTAAGGAACCCATTGCACCCCAGTTATTTGACATACTTAACTTGGGAGCACAGGCCAAACTTGGGAGCACGGGCCAAACTTGGGAGCATGGGGCCATTTCCTTACTTGCTTTAAGGACCGCTAAGCTCTGGCTGCACCGCTGGGCTGAGGGAAGCTTGCACTTCTGCTGACCTGTAGTCTCGGTTACCATGTGAAGAACGCTTTCACTTCTGTCGTCCATGCTGTGCCTGTTATCTGCAACAGAAGCTCCTTCTGCTTCTTTCCCCGCAGTACGCTTTTCCTGTAGCTGAGCTAAGCTATCTTTGCAGTTGCCCATTTTGTTTCTGTTCTCTGTATGTCCAGCACACTTGCACCTCAGCTTTCTAGACTCTATTGGACATTTGTGTTTGCCTGGTGCTGCCAAAGCTGCATTTCTGTATGTGGGGGATGCTTGCATGACTTCTGCCCATGCCGAGACCCCCGCTCCAGACAACTCGCTCAACCAAACCATAGAAACAGATAGAGGGTCTTCTGCCGTCATAATGGGGGTGCAGTAGGGGAAAATGACCAGTAGCCGCTTAAACATGGCCCCACACTTCAGCAAACTACAACAGATGAGAAGAATATCAAAGGTTTCCCCAACAACATGAAACAAACAAGTTTCGAAATCTTCGCTGTGGTTCGGCCATCAGGGAGTGAGGTGTATACATTGCTGGTCCTAGTTTTGCAAGTTTCTGGGTCTCTTCCCTGTAAACTGCATCATGTAGAATGTGTGTAATTTGGGAGTTACCGCATAGTGTGTCACTGCCACTTGTATAAAATAAAATACCATTGCTTCACAGTGTGGCAGGGAGTCATGAATAGAGTACCATCACGTACATCATGTCAAGGTTGAGGTGCATTGGAAGACCTGTGGGAAGGTTTTAGGAATGGATTAGCAAATGATGCTTAAAGTCAGGAATGGGGTGCACGGAGAGTGTGTAGGTCCAAGAACTATATGTGCTGAGCTGTGCAAGTCCGCATCTTCTGCATGCCCTGGTCAGAGTACAAAAATATTGGGGTAAGGAATGATGGAAGTCAGACTCGAGGTGAAACGGGATGGATGTCTGTGAGACCAAGGATTGTTATGGCAATGCTGCCACATGTTGGGATAAAGGGCAGTGACGACTGGGGACCAAAACATGTTGCAATGGAGCTGCTGGGGGTTCCTTTTTCGCCGATTGTGACTACTATGTTTCATGCTAGAAAGGGGCGAGTCATTGGGTGTCAGATGAATGGGAAATGGCCAAGGCACAATGGTTGGGGCGTGGGGTGCAGCCGCAGAGAAGAGAGGAGCGACATGTAGAAGAAAATGAGCAGAGACAGAGAGCTGGATGTAAGGTGTGCGGACACACGGGCGCACTGGAGTGAAAGTGACGTGGATAAGGAATGGGGGCACGGAAAGTGAGGTCATGACGGGGAGTAGTTCCGTTAGGTAACAGCTCAAGGGCATCCTTTTAAACAAGGAATGTCTGAGACGTGACAGTCGTGGGTTTCGAACTGTGGAGACGATTTTTGGCAGTCCCATGCCAGGCACGCGGAGCATCTCGTTTTCCTACCATGGACTTTAAACTATCTCACAGCGACAAGTGATTATTTTGTATCGGGGCTGCGACTCGCAGTACATTCTCTGGAACTCAATTGCTAAGTTTGAAACATATTGGCTACAAAATCAAACTGAAACAGCCTTAAGAATGGGGCCTTTGTTCGGCCGTGCATTCCTAGCTCCACTCCCTACAGATTGTAACTCTCTCCTTCCAGGTGAGCCTTTCAGTAATCTGTGCCTGCCCAGGCAGACAGCAAAGCATGATTCTGACACCAAGCATTTGGGAGCCATGCTAGAAGAAAAAACACAAGCAACTCCAAACCTGTTCTTGGTGACGGCGTATCCTACTCACCGTCTACAGGGAAAAGGGCTTCCTTCTTCCCGTCCAATGCTGATAATGCTCCCCGGTCTACGGCAACCTGGAAATGCGTGTGGTATTTGCAAACACAGGCCTGGGCCTACGGCAAGCCAGACATGCGTGTGGTGTTTTGTCACGCATGCATACGATGTAAGGCATCTCGCACATGTGAGACAAATATTGTGAATGCACCCACGAATCAAATAGCAAACAAGCACTGAAAATGCAATAGGACGCGTATTTAAGAGAGTCCTATTGCATTTTTAACGTAAGTGCTGACGTGAAAGAAGCCACCAATAGGAGGGGGTGGGAAGGTGTTGGTGGTCGAAGAAGTCACGGAGTACGAGAGGGAACAGGGAAGAGGCAGGGGAGCAAAACTGCTTATGAAGTAAGGGGGCCGATAGCCTCAGAAGGGTAAAAATGATGACATGCCCGTCAGGAGGTGGGATTACCAAGCCAAGCACCAATCAGAATGCAGAAAATATGATGCAAGCCAATCAAAAATAAGGCTGGAAAATGGGCGGAGCTTCCCTCACTATACTGTATACACCATCTCTCGACTAGATAGCGCATGCGCCGCCTAGCCGAGACCTAAAAATAGTTCAGGTGACAAGGAACATTCCAGGCGGTTCCCCTCAGGACATCCATTAAGCATCTCTCAAAGTTTGTCAGTGAAGTCATATCGCAGACTCATTCTATGCAAACAAACAAGTTACTTACCTTTGGTAACGCTGTTTGTGGTAGAGACTATCTAGTTGCAGATTCCTCACCTATTAAATATTCCCCAGGTGCCAGACTGGACCCAGAAAGAGTTTCATAATACCTTTGCATGCCAGAAGATGGCGCCTTGAGGCTCAGCACTGATGCTATTCAAATCTGTTCAGAAAATGAAAAGGAAAAAGAGCAGCATGCAGATAAAACCATATATAGATATCACAAATTTCAATGACGCTAGTTTTGTTAGGTCTTAATGCTTCTATTGCAGTAAGGTTTTAATGGAAGAGATTAAGCGACTAACAGAAAAAGAAGCCTCAGAACTTATACAGAACAGGGCGTGAAAAATAACTAACTCCAGAAATGATGTGCAGGGCCTATATAGGTACGACCCCTGCACTCTGATGACACTTCATTTCGAGCCCTGCCACCGGATGTGGAACCACAAAAGCAATTTGGTAGATAGTGTGCAGATTTCCAGACTTTGGATGTTATTATTGGTAGAGTCCATACACAGAACAGCGAGGATGGGAGGGTCCGTGAGGAATCTGCAGCAAGATAGATTCTCTACCGAAAGAGCATTTCCGAAGGGGCATAACTTGTTCCTCTGACAGACTTCTAGCCGCAGATTTATCACCTTTCAAATAGTTACCATAGCAGTACCTAATGAGAGGAGGGCTGTGGATGGATTCAAACAAGAAAGTCCTGTAAGAACCAGCAGGCTAAATACCCTTTTCAGCACACTTGACTGCTCAGACAATAGTTCTTAGTGAACATATGGAGGGACGTCCATGCAGCTGCACAGCATATGTCTAGGACAGGAACTCCGCGTGCTAACAGTGGTAGCAACTTTGACCCTAGTGGAATGGGCATGCAATCCTTCTGGAGGCTGCTTCTTCACAGTGTGTAGCAGATCTCAATACAGAGCACGATTCAGCATGAGACTGTATACTTCTGCACAGCTTTGCTCTTCTTCACTCCAGAGAACCATACAAAGAGCTGATCATACACTCAGCAGTCTTTGATGCAATTAATGTAAAATCTGAGTGCTCGTCCATACGATAGAGCCTCTCCTCCTCCTTAGAAGGGTGAGGTGAAGCATAGAATGCCAGCAGGATGATGGTTTGGCCGGTGTAGAACAGCATCACAACTTTCCGGAGAAAGGATGCCAGAGTCCGCAGAACCAGCTTGTCAGGGAAGAAGGTGGTGAACGGTGGATAAACATACAGAGCCTGGAGCTCACTTGCATGCCGTGCCGAGTAGATGGCAACAAGGAACACAGTTTTGATGTTAAGGGGTTGTAAATAACTGTGAAGTGCCTAGAAAAGGGTAAATGTCATAAGTAAGGACGAGGTTGAGGTCGCATTGAGGCATTACAAAAAGAGAAGTAGGAAACATATATTGCAGTCCATTCAAAAAACGCTTTGCAAAATCAGACAACCCTAAGAAGAGAGAGAGGGCTGAAAGAGAACCTTTAACTGTTCCCAAAGCAAGGCCTTGCCGGGGGACAGGCAGAACTAATAGTAAAACACCAGACAACATGGCTTGCACGGGGGTCGATCTGGTGAGTGCCGCACCAAACCACAAATTTGGACCAACGACAGGTGTATACAGTTTTCGTCATGAGATGCCTGGCTGCCAGGATACTATCAACCATCTCTGGAGGAAGGTCGAAGTTGGTCATCTGTTGCCACTCAATCTCCATGCATGAAGGTTGCAAAGGCTACAGTGGAGAACCTGACTGTTCTGCTGTGACAGAAGATCCTCCCGGAGGAGCACCCTAATTGGAGGACACGTGCTCAAGCCAAGGAGGTCTGGATACTATACTCTCCATGCCAAATTGTTAGCCACGAGGATGATTTGAGACCAGTCTGTTCTGATCTTCTTGAGAATTTGAGGCAGGAGTAATATAGGCGGAAAGACATATAGGAGTCTAACATTTTACTTGAAGCAGAACGTGTCTCAGAGCGAGAGATGCCTTGGAAACTTCAATGCGCAAAGGTGCTGCCATTGCAAGTTCTCAGTGGTGGTGAAGAGATCGAGCCAAGGTTCACCCCATTCACGGATGAGACCTTGCACCACCTTCGGATGCACCTGCTATTCGTGATTAGCTAGGCGCTGACAGCTGAGCTCGTCTGTATTGGCATTTGATGTTCCCACCAGGTGGTTCACCAGCAGGAAAAATCCTTCGGGTCCACCCATTTCCCGAGAAGAGAGGCTTCCTGGCACAGGGTCTGTGACCCCACCACATCGTGTTTGTGGCAGTACCACATGGAGGTGGTGTTGTCCGTGAGCACCTATACCAGCCTCCCTTTGATGGACAGAAGGAAGGCTTTTAGCACCAAATGGATGGCCCTCCGCTCCATTTGGTTAATAAGGAGCCGGGACGCCGCCATTGATCAGAAGCCACAGATCTCCATCACTTCGAGGTGACCCCCCCAACCCAGCAGCAATACATTGGTCACCGTCAGCTCTGGGTGGGGAAGGTAGAGGGTCTGCTGCCGACCCAATAGTGGTCCAGTAACCACCCCTGCAAATCCTACAGTGTCCTCCGAAATCAGGACGTGATCAAAGAGGTACTCTTTATTTTAGGCCAAGATACCACTGCAGAGCTCATATAAGCAACTTGCTGAGCTCCATCAGCAGGATGCAGGAGACCATTAGTTCCAGCAGCCTCACAGTCAACCTCACGGAAATCCAGGGCAGAGGCTGTAAGATCGGGATCATAGACTGAATTTTCTGGACTCTCTCCGGGAGAAAGGCAGAAAAATTATTCATGCCCAAAATGGCTCAGATGAAGGAGAGTGTCTGAGAAGGAGTCAGGTGTGACTTTGGCACACTAATAGTGAACCCGAAAGATGACAGGAGGTTCGCCGTAGTCTGGAGGTGGTTGACATCTGCCTGGGCTGAGCATGCCTTCAATAGCCAGTCATTATGTTAGGGGAAGACTGGCACCTGACCTCCGAAGGTGTGCTGCCACCACCGCCATTATTTTCATGAATATCCGAGGGGCACATGTGAGCCCAAAAGGGAGCACAGCGAACTGAAAATGCTGCTCTCCAACCACGAACTGCAGGTAGCCCTGATGGGCCTTAATATAAGGAAATAGGCATCCTGCAGGTCCAAAGAAACCATCCATTCTCCAGGGTCCGGTGCAGACAAGACGTAGGACAGGGTGAGCATCTTGAACTTCTTCTGGAGGAAGAGATTGAGAAGGCACATATCTATAATGGGACAAAGACCTCCATCCTTCTTGGGCACCAGAAAGTAGTGGGAATATCAACCAGGCCCTACTCTGACACTGGTACCCTCTCTATAGTTCCTTTGGCCAAAAGAGTTAGCACTTCCTGCCACAAAATGGAGAGATGGCCCTTCATCAGTCAGTGGGTAGAAAGCGGAATGTGTAGCGGGGGCAAAAGGAAAGGCAAGGCATAACGTTTGCAGACAATTCGAAGGATCCACCATCTAACAGACTAATGACTCAAACATGTCCCATCAAGTCTTTTGTTTGACCTTTTATGTAAAAAAAACATTTATTTTCTTGTATGAGCCCGAGTGTTGAATTCTTTTTTTTATCACTTTGATGCTCAGTAACAACAGATCTCTATGTATGTAGTGTTGATCAAATTTATGTACGCATAACCATGGCATAGGAGGCCAATTCTTATGTTGCAGGTCCAGTAGGGGAGAGAAGGCTGTTTCCAGGGAGGTATCCAGCCCAATAGTGTCTTGCAAGTACTCATACCAATTATCCTCTGTACGTTACAAAAAGGTAGAGAAGAGAATGTCGTCTGCATTGAGGTAAAATTAACGTTGAAACCTTGGTCGGATTTGGTTGGGACTTCGGTCAGTCAGATGGCTTCAGAAAGGACAATCAGAGCCACCAATTTGGGAGGTGGCGTCGACTTAAGCAGACATGGTGTGATGCTGGGCGCCATCTGTACTGAATCAGAGGGCTAAAGTAGAGGAGTGGGACCTGCTGGCACAGAGGGCGAACCTGCTAGCAGTGATCCAGGAGGGCCTCAGGGCTCCATAGGACTGGGAGACAGTCAGAGGGAGTCGGCAAGGTTCCAAAGAGCCTGAGAATAGCTTCATGGAACTCTGATCTGGTGCAGTGTGGCTGAAGGCCCTGGGAATTAGGTTGTGTTGGTATCAGTTGTGGAACGAACTCTGAAGTGGGTGACTTTGGGAGTGGGAGCACGATCATTGGTGTCACCCAAGTGCTTCATCGGGTGAGTGGGAATACTGAGAAGGAGAAGAACTTTTGATTTAATGGTCATCTTACTGTGTTTTTAGAAGAACTTATTAACTGAGAGCTGTGGGTGTGGCACTAGATGACACTTCAAAGCTGTAGATTCAGGAGTCGTAAAAAAAGACCTAGCTTGCTTTCATCACTTAGGCAGCATATTTAGGTGCATGCATATGCGTGATAGTGTATATTGTGCAGAGGGGGAAGTCTTTCTCTGAACAGATCCCAATTGCCAAAATGTTAATAATATTGAGTCTATTCACGTGTTTCAATGGTGAGTCTTTATCCCCTCCTCCATCACCAGGCTCTGGGAAGGAAGGGGCGAGTAGATGTCGCCCCGTTCACTTCTCATTCTGATGCATCATGGTTCTGGCAAGTATATATCTGCCAACAAGAATGGATAGAGCATTGAAGCAGGAGGCTGCGAAATGGGACTTCACACAGTCCACCTGTTCACACCATGTCACTGTGATGTTGTGTAACACACATGCTGATGAAATGTGCAGGCTCCAGCTTTCAGCAGCAGAGCCTCTTGCCTTTTAAACTCAATCATTCCCAACTCCTCACTGGGCGGTTTGGGGTTAGTGAGGCTCTCTGAACCCCCCCTCCCCCCGCACGCCCTGAAATTAGTTGGGAAAGGGTTGGGATGAAGCTGACTGATATGCAGCCAAGGCTGAGCGATATGAAGCCTAAAGCTCCCATTGCGAGTTATAATGGCAACACTGCTGCATGTCATTGGTGAAGGTGGCCCAGACATGGAAGGCCACTAAGGCAAGGCCAGTGACTTTGTTAGTCTGGCAAAATCTGTCTGATGGTTAAAGCATACACATGCATGAGATTTCACACAAACTGACTTTGGCGCCTGACCCTTGCTAAGTGCACAGTTGCTAGTAAAAAAAAAAGTATATCTATATGATCTTATTTTTTATTAATGATTGTGTACTTAAAAAAAACAAAAGCAGAAAATAAGGAGGGTGGCACACTGGCGTCATACCAAAGATAAACCACTAAGTCAAAACAATTAGGATACCAAAGAAATAGGTGCAGGCGGTGATGCAGGGGTTTTAATTTTGAAGCCCACAGCCAAGCCTGAATATGGGATTGGAAGAAACCACTGTATATAATAACGAAAATGCTCTTAGCTGAGTTTCAGATCGACAGCAGGCACACATCCATGCATGGTGTTGAAACATATCAGGCCACTTGAATGACGAGCTGACATCTCTTTGAGGTACACCTGTGTGCCATTAGAAGATACAAAGCCCTTTGAAGAACATTCTATAAGCCAGCCTGGGTGTTTTCTCATGGAACGTTCATGGATTGGAACATTAAAGTAGAACAATAGAACTAACTCAAATTTGGGAGGAAAATATGATTATTTGCTTTTAGGAGACCTGGCTAGTGGGAGAGTTATCACACTTGGGTGAATTTAGCCATTTTTTTAAGCAGGCAACAAAAACGGGTACAGGTGGACTGCTGGCGCTGGTTTCAACTAAATGTATTAATGGAGAAAACATCATTCAGACAAGATGCAATTGCATTTTGGCTTGCCTCTTTCACCTGCAGGATGGGTGGCACTTAACCAACTGCCTGATAATTGTAAACGTATAAGTAAATCAAGGTGTGGCCCAGAGGGAAATATGGATATTTGTTTTGTGATCTGGCATCCCGGTTAGAGATCCTAGGGGCCCTTCCCCTTTTAATAACGGGTGACTTTAATCATAGTTAATCGCCCGTTCAGGAAGAGGGTTGTTCCACTGAAATGTTGGGGAGTTATGGAATTCCTCATGCCACATTCTGGCGGTGTTCTCAATCGAAGTACGATCTTCAATTAGTAAGGTTGCTCTCCGAGTTAGGCTTGGTGTGCTTGAATTGGAGTTTTTATGGAAGATCAGCTAGCATTCCAAACTTTTGCTTATGGTAACCAGACCTGCCCGATTGATTATATGTTTATCGATCCATTGTTCCTTGAGGCCTGTAAAGGTGGAAAGAATTATGGGTAGTGATCATTGGGGCTAACCAGCGTCTTTTCTTTCTTTTCCGGGGCATGGAGATAAGGCGATTCCTATAGAGCTATCTTTCCTAAAACACTTGACTAATAGGATCGATGATACATAGCACAAGTAACGTAATTTCTAGAGATTAGAGAACTCTGGCTTGGGGTGGG
The DNA here is from genome assembly GCF_964204655.1 of Triturus cristatus. Classification (NCBI taxonomy): domain Eukaryota; kingdom Metazoa; phylum Chordata; class Amphibia; order Caudata; family Salamandridae; genus Triturus; species Triturus cristatus. The sequence goes on along the minus strand of NC_140585.1, from coordinate 678,860,677 downwards.
AGCTGGGTACAAATGCTTTGGACTGGTACTCGGAGACTATCAAAAGATGCAGCCAAATGTTTGATTCCAATATTGAGGCAGTGTAATCTTGGGATATTGAAAGAAAGCCCACGCTGGATATCCATCCAGCCTTGGTTCAATAAAGAATGTTTGGGTTTTAGGGAACGTTTAAGGAAAGCTAGACCATCACGGGTTTTCCCAGAGGGCTTTAGGGAAAAAAGAAAGGTATGGTGCCATAAAAACTATGCTTGTTTCCAGTCCAGGGAGGACCTGGCCTGGCAGTTCGGGCTGGACTGCTCCCATTGGGCACAGGGTCAAGACTGATTTGCATATGGCTGGGTCCAAACTGGAATGGCATGGTGAGCAAAAAAACGATGAATTTAGGCCCAGATCTCTGCACTGGGGTGAATGTATGACATTGTTCTGCATTCTATCCATCAATAGTTCTTTTTGCATTTGTCACCCCGAGTGGGACAGGTATGCTCAGACGTGAGTCCTGTGCTCTCCATGCCACTGGAATCAAGCTATCCTGGCTGAAGAGGGGTGAAACCCCGAAACCGGTCCTAGGATGCTGTTCTGCTTGGGTTTTCGGATCGGGTGGAACCCGCTCTACAGAGCCCTTCTGACCCAAAACAGAACGTTACCCCCTCCCTAGGGTCTTTTTACACCCAAATAACCACATATATACGTACCACCTAAGGACAGGGAATTCCTATTATATATATATATATCAAGACCTCACAGCCTCGCAATCTCAGCAACCACAGTCTCGCGGCCTTAGGCAGACCCAGAATCTCCTACCCATTCGGCAGCGACACACACACGATCTCGCGACCTCAGTCAGGTCCAGAATCTCCTACCCATTCGGCAGCGACACACAAAGTCTCGCGACCTCAGTCAGGTCCAGAATCTCCTACCCATTCGGCAGCGACACACACGATCTCGCGACCTCAGTCAGGTCCAGAATCTCCTACCCATTCGGCAGCGACACACAAAGTCTCGCGACCTCAGTCAGGTCCAGAATCTCCTACCCATTCGGCAGCAACACACAAAGTCTCGCGACCTCAGTCAGGTCCAGAATCTCCTACCCATTCGGCAGCGACACACACACGATCTCGCGGCCTCAGTCAGACCCAGAATCTCCTACCCATCCGGTAGCAACACACAAAGTCTCGCGACCTGGGTCAGGTCCAGAATCTCCTACCCATTCGGCAGCGACACACACACGATCTCGCGGCCTCAGTCAGACCCAGAATCTCCTACCTACACGGCAGCCTTAGCACGAGCTCATCCTATTAGTACACGGCAGGGGAATTGGGACTATATATCAGATCACACAAAGACCATTAGCGGAGCACAACCTGTTCTCCAGTTTGAGAGGCTCATTTCCTCCTCATCCAGTTATCACTTACCTGACCCGGATTAACCCCGGTTCATGTCGCATTAGCTCTGACAGAGAGGCTAGGCTATCCTTCTACGTAAAGACACATAACACATGCTAACTTACAATAAGCTAAATACTTTATTTAAATGCCACATGCACATTTACGGAACACATCATACATATATAACCTGCAAGGAAAGTAAAAGATTAAGTTATACACTTCAAAGAAAAAGGGATCGACTTCACCTTGAGGGTATGTCGCCTGTACTCAATGGTCATCTAGGTTCCCTTCTCGTCTATGCCTCGGCTTAGCCTGGAAGTCACCCCTCTGCAGTTGTGGGTCTGCTCCCTTCTCCCTCTCCGAGTCACTGGAACCTCGTCCTTATCGGCTACTCTCTCCTCTTTGGATTCAAGTTCGTCATCAGTCTTCCCTGGAATAAGTAATAGCTCTTCTGCTAACGGCCAGATGCCGCCTATGGTCTAGAAGCAAGTGCCCTTATCTCACTCAGACTTTCACTAATATAGAAGTGCATTCCCTCATGGAAATTTCCAGCTCGAAACCTGCCGCCCACCAAATTCCTGTACCTCCCCGTACCAAGGACACTTTCCCAGCCGGCCGGCCTGATGTAGTGTCTTCGGCATGAAGAAAAATACAATCCTTCGATAAGGGCCGGCCTGAACCGGTTCTCTCCGAGCGAATAACACCTCATAACTAAAACATCCCCCTCCCTCTGGAAAGGTCCCGGGCTGCCGGAGCAGAAAGAAAGATGGAGTCTCTCCCGTTTGAGGCCTACCAGGCCTGAATTCAACACAGCTCCATGAAACAACCTCACTATAGGGCAAATTATCCTCAAGGCTAATGAATCTATCCCCTAGGCTATGTGTGTAGGCCCTGAGCTAAGGGTAGGAGCACGGGATGGTATCACAAGTGTCTAATAGATAGGCCCTATTCACTACTCCAGTCCTTAGACTCGGATGGAAAGAGACTGAAGTCATATGGATTGCTCTGCAACACCGGAAGGCCGGGAAAATCGAGCAGTACATTCCACCCTTGACTTCAGTCTATTATATATATACTAAATGGAACTAACATCTGTGGAAGAATAATATGAAACAAAACTAACTGATCTATGTCTAGTACCAGATGTGCAGAATTGAAGCAGTGAAGGGATACACTGAATAAAACAACAGATAGAAATTAAAACAACAAGAGCAATCAAAATGCCACCTAATGTGTGGCGTAGCATATTCATGTCTGGCAACCAGTTAAAGAGCCAGTCAAACCAGCTCTGATCAATGTGTTTCCTAACTTCATTAGTTAGGTCATGCAATTTATCTATGTGTGCACGAATGGATTGTGTATGATCAGATAAGTTAAAACAGCAGAGGCCTTCAAAGTCCGAACAGCCATGTCCATGTTTAAGCAGAAGATAATCAATGGCTGCTCTATTTTGCAAGATGGCTCTACGTTCACCCTGGGCGTCTAATAGTAAGTCAGATAAGACTGTGGAAGTATGATTAATAGATTTGACCATCCAGCAAGCCATTTTCCCAATGGATTTAGCATTATAAACCGCCAAAGCAGGGACACCAATAATTGAAACAGCTAGACTAAGGTATTCAGACTTGGAATATAAATGCAAAGATGAGTCACAATCCTCCTGTAACGTAGTTGTATCTCGGAGCACACGAGAGTTGGCATTTGGATGTGATGAGAACATAAGTAAACTGAGTCTAGTAATGGCACACGGGCCTCCGGAAATGTTCGCAGGGACATAGGGCCAGGAAGTATTACCACATGAGAAAAGCCATCCGGCAGGTAGCAATATTGCACGATAGTGACTGGGAGTAACTACCAAACTATTGCAAGTCATATTGTTCTGGACTGAAACACATGTGGTCGGTGTCCTCTGGAAACACAGAGTTCGTTCATGAGATGTGAGAACAGTGGCGCCTCTTAACTTGAGACGTAGACATTCAGAAATTGCATTAGGATTACATGTGAGGAAAAAGCATAGATCACCTTGTGTAATGTTATACGTAGTTATTTGGGATTGGATGGGAAGTTGCTCATTCGGCAGTTCAGTACATAAAGGACAATATGCATGGGTAGCAAAATCACCCAGAATAATATTCGGACGAGCCTTTGAAACGTTAAAGATGCTTATTAACGTCTCCAGCGAGGCGGGGACAGCAACTAGGCACGTCGCTAAGATATCGTGCACAGATCTCATCGGTGTCAAACAGAAGTGAGGGGCATCAGTTACTCTTTTCGCCAGCAGTGTCCAAAAGTTCGATGACGAGTCCCACGCATTGAAGGAACGCAACACTCTGGTTCCCAATTCATCCCGGGTTAATGGGATCCCTTCTCTCTCTCCGAAGTAGACCGAACGGTGTCCAGTACCGACACATCCTGCAGCAACAATCCAAAGAATGATCTGAAAAAGAACCAAACACAGGCATTAATCATTCTCGTAAATAACATTTATTAGCTGGGACAGCTTCCCAGCTATCTTTCCCTGGCCTCATAACCAAAATGGTATTATCCTGACCGGTGGCAATAACCTCTGCTTGTTCAGGGGGATTCTTAGGCGATTGCACCCAAATCTTGGCTCCAGGGTTATCCGTAGAGCCAAAGCCTTTCTGGCCTCGTACAGTTAGCAAAGTTGGGGCAGTGCCTTTCATTATTTCACCACTGAAAACAGGCATAATGAGTAATTGAGCCACTCGGTCGGTGCGGTGTATCAGCAAGTCATTCTCACTGCTATTTAGCAGAAGTACCTTAATCTCTCCCTGATAGTCGCTGTCAATTACCCCTCCAAGTACCTGGATGCCTTTTACAGCCAGCCCCGATCTAGGGGCGATCAATCCAAAATTCCCCGGTGGTATATGAATACCAACACCGGTAGCAATGATGACCCGATTTTTGCTTTTTAGAACGGTGTCATCCATGGCATGCAAATCTAAGCCTGCCGACCCTGGGGTCGCTCTGCATGGAGCCAGAGCTCCGGAAGTAATTTCCCAATACATCACAGTTTCATTAATTACATTAGGCATAGTCTCAACCTTTGGGGGGAACAAACGCATAAGTGGAGATTCAGCATTTAAAAAAGGACGATTATTCAGGATTAATAGTGCTTGGGGTAAAAAGTCTCGCCAATTTTTATACTTGTCATCTGTTAATTTGCGTAGCTGATCCTTTAACAGGCCATTCAATCTCTCCACCAGGCCCGAGGCCTGCGGGTAGTAAGGTATATGAAAGATCCATGCTATATTATTTTCCGCACAGAATTCCTGTACCAATCTTCCACGAAAATGGGATGCATTATCAGATTGAATTTGGAATGGCACACCATAATACATCATAATCAATTCTAATGTTTTAATGGTATTCAATTGGGTGGCTTGCTTACATGGAAAAGCTACCAGCAAACCACTATATGTATCGACAATTGTGCAAACATATTGACAATTTCTGCTCATGGGAAGGGGTCCGATGTAATCAATCTGCCAGATTTGAGCGGGCAATTTCCCGCGATGTAAATGACCTCTAACAATTTGGGGTACTTTACGCTGTCTGATATGCTGACAGACGGGACAATGTAAAATAACATTTTTGATTAGGTCCAGGGGAATATAAATTCCTCTATCAGCAGCCCACCTGCTAGTGGCCTTCTCTCCAAAGTGTCCTGCCTTCTGGTGTGCCCATTTCGCCAATCCCGCAATATCAGGATCTTGTCTATCCACCACTGCCTCGGCAATTTTAGATTTCTCATCTGCAATGTTATGAAAAAATTTGTCAAGAGAATCTATTGGGGTGTGAGCATCCACATGGAAGATGGTAACAGTACTCTGTGGGAGCATTTCCCAAATCTCTTGCCATAACTCTTTTCCCCATAACTCTTTGGAGTGTAACCTCCAATTATGGGAATGCCAGGTCGGTAACCAAACGGCCAGTCCATTGGCAGTGGACCAGGAGTCGGTGAAAATATGGCATACACCAGGTAACTCCTGTTTCAAAACTTGATAAACGGCATAGAGCTCTGCGAACTGACTACTCTTCCCTTCACCAGTTGTGCTCAACAGTTTCTGTGTGATCGGATTATAAGACACCGCCTTCCAGTGCCGTGTAGTTCCAATAAATTTTGCTGACCCATCTGTGAACCACACATGGTTCCTGTCCTCGACGGACAAATCATCAAAAGGTTTACCCCACTTGACAGGAGACTCCTGTTCTAAAGGTACAGAACACTCACTCTCAGTCTCAGTCGATGGTGCTTGCGCCACTTGCTCATGTAAAGACGCAACTCCTTTCGGACCCACACGTGCCCTGTCTTGTATGTACCATTTCCATTTAATCACACTCGCCTCCTGAGCATGCCCAATTCGATGAGTTTTTGGTGAACTCAAAACCCACTGCATAATAGGAATTTCAGGACGCAAGAATATGTCATGTCCCAATGTTAATTGCTCGGTATCCACCAAAGCCCAATAACAAGCAAGTAGCTGTTTCTCAAAGGGTGTATAACGCTCACCAGCATCAGGTAGCTTTTTGGTCCAAAACCCTAATGGTACTTTGCACCTGCCTTGTTTCTGCCACAGACTCCAGTTTGCATAAGGGCCTTGCACAGACACATTCAAATCCACATCACCATCACGTACAGGCCAAAGATCCATAGCATGTTGAATTGCCTCTTTCGCTAGACTAAATGCATCTTGTTGTTGCTTACCCCATTCGAATGCATTCTTTTTACGTGTAACACGGTACAACGGGGCCAATATTTGACTCAAATGAGGAATATGCTGGCGCCAAAAACCAAATAAACCAATGAAGCTCTGGGCTTCCTTCCTATTCCTCGGAACCGAAAAATCAAGAATCTTCTGTTTAACTTGAGGGACCACCTCGCGGTGTCCCTCATGCCAATTAATACCTAAAAATTTTACAGCTTGGGACGGACCTTGTAATTTGTCCGGATTGATCTCCCAACCTTTCCCACGCAGACACTCAATGACTCTATCTAATTGTGTCTGAACATCCTCTTGTGTTTCGCCTTGGATCAAAACATCATCAATATAATGACATATCTGAATTTTGGGATGAACTGGTACCTCAGTCAAGTGTTCTGCCACCAGCCGGTGACAAATCGTAGGACTATGCACATAGCCCTGAGGAAGACTTCTGAACGTCATCTGACGCCCATTCCACGTAAAACTGAACTGTTCCTGACACTCAGGGGCAATTGGAATAGAAAAGAAAGCATTAGCAATATCGATGGACGCATACCATGTACCTGGATGTGTTTGGATTCTTTCAATCAGGGTGATAACATCCGGTACTGCAGCAGTCAAAGAGGGCGTGTGTTTGTTCAATTCTCGATAATCAACAGTCATGCGCCAAGAATTATCACTTTTACGCACCGGCCAAACAGGATTATTCCAAGCAGAAGTAACTGGAGTTATAACGCCTGCATCAACCAACTCCTGAATGGTGGTACTAATCTCTTCATGACCACCCGGAATACGATACTGCTTCTGACAAACCACTTTGGTCGCCTGGGGAACTTGTATGGGGGGCATCCTTAAACGACCAACCCGTATAGGTCTGGACGAGATATAATGCGTCGTTCCAAATTGGTAACACCCATCATCAAGATGCAATGTCATTCCCTTCAAAATATCAATTCCAATTATGAATTCTAGAAGTGGCACCACTAATACAGAATATTCCTTTCTAGGGATTCTACCTATTCTCATTTCAAGCAAAGTTTGAACTGCAGGGGTTTCCTTTCCTCCTAATCCGGTAATAGTAAAAGGCTGCCCTGTAAATTTCTTTGATTTTCCATGAATAAGAGTGGCCTCCGCTCCTGTATCAACTAATGCTCGGGCCCTTTGGATATTACGATGTCTCCAAAAAATATCAATATCTACATAGGGTCTATTATCTCTGTGAGCCCATCTGTGTACCGGAGCTTGACCTATTTCCTAGTCATTCTTACTGCATTCTGTGTACCAGGACAAATCAGGATAAAGACTCTCACGTTTCTTAGGTATCGGTACCTCCTGTTCATATCCATCTCTATTACGAAATGGATTCCTGTCCTCTACATTGCACTGCGAGTTTCGATCGGCCAAACTGTATCGATCCTCCCTCCTTCTCAATTCAGGGGATTGATCCCTATCATCTCTACGTCTGCTGTAAGCATGATCATTTCTCCCCCTTTCCTTTTCCCCCTCTCTCTCCCTGTCCCGCTCTCGACGAGGGGACAGATCACGTACAGGACGCCGATCATCACGACGATCAAAGCGCCCACGGCGATCATCATCACCGCTACCATCAGAACAACCACGATCACACTCAGTCGTCCGAACACGCCGGGCACCCTCCTTCCGGTCCAAGCCCCGTTTGCGAAACATTTCCCACAAACGAGCAGTAGTCTCACCATCAATATCCTCCCGACGCACACCATCAGCCAAAAGACCAGTAAAGATATCACGTCTAGTAAATGTATATTCACCAGGAGTACGAGTGTCAGGCCGGGACTGACGTTCAGGTTTAAACCACTCACCCAACTCACCGAGTTGGCGTACCGACTCCAACACCGTAGATAGTACATTACCAGTCTGGTTAATCAACAAAGTCATCATGACCTGCTTGTAGGCAACAGGAGAAGAGCGAATGATACGATTCCGCACCGAAGAAGTCAACAACCCATCAAGCAACCTGTCAGCAGTGCCCAAAAAAATAGCCGTTTTCATCACTTCCTCCTTAAGACGTTGCGCAGCATCACGCAAGGTATACCACGGCTTGTCATTGACAGGCCAGTCAGATTCAGTAGGATACTTCAAATTGCAACCTTCAGTCGCCAATTGGAGCAAAGAAATTTGACCACCACCATTATAGTTACGAAAATGATCTTGCACAGTAGAATCCAAACTCAAAGAACAAAACTTCAAACAATCGCCAGTATCCAACATAATACCAGCAGCGCCTAGTTCATAAAGGCGCACCATCCACGTGAGCAAAGCCTCACCAGTCCGCTGCCGAAAGCGTTGCAAAATATCACTAATTTCTTGCTGGGTAAAATCTTCCAAACAGTCCAAAGAAACACCCTGCGGAGCATTGGGAGACTGCTGCAACTTCCGACGAAAAACCGGGTGCGCAGAAACAACGGGACGAGCATCACAAGGAGCCCGAGCAGTACGAGTAGAGGGACAGTCAGTGTGAAAAGTATCAATCCCGCCCGAAGAACGAGCGCAATCACGGGGTGCACCATCAGAGGTGCGAGAAGTAGACTTACTGTCAGGACGGGAACGAGAAAGCTCATGCATAGCACATTCCTCACCCGAGGAACAAGACGTAGTCGAGTCCCAGATATTACCATCCCATTCATCAGGATTCCAATCCAGTCCAGCTTTCGCCACGACCAGACGCACTTTACGCGACGAAACACGACCACGCCTGTTCTTGTACTTATAACGAGCAATCCGCACAGCCGCCCTTTCGGCAACCGTTTGGTAAGTGTCAAGTTTGTCGGAAAGCAACTTATTTTGACACCGCAATAAAGTGTTAGAATTCTGAATCTCAACAAGGTGTGATTCCGCATCCTTAAAAGAGACCTGCAATTTCAGCAACCTCTCATGCAGAATCCGATACGCAGACAGAATAACCCAACCTCTGCGCCCCAAAGCGGGAACCTCCTCACCCTTCAAGACAGGTGCCGTCTGCAAACAAGTAATCACGGCAGCCGGTTCCGCCGACTCCAAAGAAGAATTCCAATTTTCACTCAGACCAGTAGAATCAGCCCACTCTCGGGCCAAGGCACCATAAGGCGTTGAATCCCATCCGGGAATATCAACGGACAATTTAAGAGTAGATTTCGATTTCCTAGAAAACATCGCGAAAAAGAAAGAAAAAGAAACGCAGAGAAAAGAAAGGAAGAGAGAAAGAAAGAGAAAGAAAAAGTATACACGCAAATATACAAAAAAGAAAATCACGCACACGCCGAAAGCAAACACAAGACAACCACAACGCACACAGGTTACGTAAACAGTTCGTGACGCCAAATGTTCTGCTTGGGTTTTCGGATCGGGTGGAACCCGCTCTACAGAGCCCTTCTGACCCAAAACAGAACGTTACCCCCTCCCTAGGGTCTTTTTACACCCAAATAACCACATATATACGTACCACCTAAGGACAGGGAATTCCTATTATATATATATATATCAAGACCTCACAGCCTCGCAATCTCAGCAACCACAGTCTCGCGGCCTTAGGCAGACCCAGAATCTCCTACCCATTCGGCAGCGACACACACACGATCTCGCGACCTCAGTCAGGTCCAGAATCTCCTACCCATTCGGCAGCGACACACAAAGTCTCGCGACCTCAGTCAGGTCCAGAATCTCCTACCCATTCGGCAGCGACACACACGATCTCGCGACCTCAGTCAGGTCCAGAATCTCCTACCCATTCGGCAGCGACACACAAAGTCTCGCGACCTCAGTCAGGTCCAGAATCTCCTACCCATTCGGCAGCAACACACAAAGTCTCGCGACCTCAGTCAGGTCCAGAATCTCCTACCCATTCGGCAGCGACACACACACGATCTCGCGGCCTCAGTCAGACCCAGAATCTCCTACCCATCCGGTAGCAACACACAAAGTCTCGCGACCTGGGTCAGGTCCAGAATCTCCTACCCATTCGGCAGCGACACACACACGATCTCGCGGCCTCAGTCAGACCCAGAATCTCCTACCTACACGGCAGCCTTAGCACGAGCTCATCCTATTAGTACACGGCAGGGGAATTGGGACTATATATCAGATCACACAAAGACCATTAGCGGAGCACAACCTGTTCTCCAGTTTGAGAGGCTCATTTCCTCCTCATCCAGTTATCACTTACCTGACCCGGATTAACCCCGGTTCATGTCGCATTAGCTCTGACAGAGAGGCTAGGCTATCCTTCTACGTAAAGACACATAACACATGCTAACTTACAATAAGCTAAATACTTTATTTAAATGCCACATGCACATTTACGGAACACATCATACATATATAACCTGCAAGGAAAGTAAAAGATTAAGTTATACACTTCAAAGAAAAAGGGATCGACTTCACCTTGAGGGTATGTCGCCTGTACTCAATGGTCATCTAGGTTCCCTTCTCGTCTATGCCTCGGCTTAGCCTGGAAGTCACCCCTCTGCAGTTGTGGGTCTGCTCCCTTCTCCCTCTCCGAGTCACTGGAACCTCGTCCTTATCGGCTACTCTCTCCTCTTTGGATTCAAGTTCGTCATCAGTCTTCCCTGGAATAAGTAATAGCTCTTCTGCTAACGGCCAGATGCCGCCTATGGTCTAGAAGCAAGTGCCCTTATCTCACTCAGACTTTCACTAATATAGAAGTGCATTCCCTCATGGAAATTTCCAGCTCGAAACCTGCCGCCCACCAAATTCCTGTACCTCCCCGTACCAAGGACACTTTCCCAGCCGGCCGGCCTGATGTAGTGTCTTCGGCATGAAGAAAAATACAATCCTTCGATAAGGGCCGGCCTGAACCGGTTCTCTCCGAGCGAATAACACCTCATAACTAAAACATCCCCCTCCCTCTGGAAAGGTCCCGGGCTGCCGGAGCAGAAAGAAAGATGGAGTCTCTCCCGTTTGAGGCCTACCAGGCCTGAATTCAACACAGCTCCATGAAACAACCTCACTATAGGGCAAATTATCCTCAAGGCTAATGAATCTATCCCCTAGGCTATGTGTGTAGGCCCTGAGCTAAGGGTAGGAGCACGGGATGGTATCACAAGTGTCTAATAGATAGGCCCTATTCACTACTCCAGTCCTTAGACTCGGATGGAAAGAGACTGAAGTCATATGGATTGCTCTGCAACACCGGAAGGCCGGGAAAATCGAGCAGTACAGATGCTTGTTTCCAGTCCAGGGAGGACCTGGCCTGGCAGTTGAGTCATCTGAAGCTGAGAGAGCAACACCGTCTCCTCCTGGTGCATCAGAAGGATGTCCTTGAGATAGACTATGAGGCGTACGCCTCATGCGCTGAGTCATTCCATAACTGGTCTCAGCAGCTTGGTAAAACACCAAGGTGCGGAGGGCAGACCGAACGGAGGACAAGTAAACTCGTAAAACCGGTTCCTCCATTGAAATTAGAGGAAGCATCTGTGGGGGAAAAGATCGGCACTGTCAGGTAGGCATCTTTCAGGTCGAGCCATACTATCCAGTCGCCTGTTAAAAGAACATCCCTGAGAAGGTGAATCCCCTCCATTTTGAAATGGCGGAAGACCACCCACTGACTGAATGCTCGTAGATTGATCACTGGACTGAAACCCTTGTCTTTCTTTTCAACCAGGAACAGGTTGCTGATGAAGCCTCTGAGATGAGGGGAGACAAGAACAATGGCCTCTTTTTGGAGGAGTTCTGCCACTTCCTTGTCGACCACCTGCGATCCTTCTCGCGAGAAGATCAGAGGACGAGGATGAGACCGTTGGCGCAGTGTGCCGTGAACTTCTATGTGAAACTAGGTGACAGTCTGTAGCACCTACGCGTCTCGTGTAATCTCTGCCCACTTGTGCAGGAACTCTTGCAACATTCCCCCCACCTCTGGTAGGAAAGAAGGGGTATGCCTTACCTGTGACACCACCTGGTGCGTTTTTGGCTCCACGAAAGCCGCCTTACCAGCCACGGCCCTTTCCGCGGCCCCTCAAAGGGTAGAAGCCCCCGAACTGTTTCTGGTCCTGCAATGCATGGAGTGTTTAGTCTGGAGCCTGTGGGGGTTGGGATTGGACGCTCAGCCAAAGGAGAGCCCCCTACCTCTTCCAGCCCCTCCAAATATTTGCTGGCTGAACACTTTCTTGATGGATTGCTGAGCCTTATCGAGAAGGAGAAAGAGTTCACGAACCAGGAAAAGTTCTTTTATGAACGGCTCTCCCAAGAGACTTCCGTACGCCACTGGGCCAGCCTCCGTGGTATCTAGTTCACCAAGTCTGGGCTCGATTGTAATGAGCAGAGAGCATCTGCGTTCTGTAGAAAGAGCACAATTTGCGATTCCGAGGAAACAAAGAGCCCTTTGGGCCTAACCCGAGAGTATTGCCAGGTCTATCAAGTGGCCAGTCTCTTTGGCGTCTTCTGCCATGTCTAGAATTTTAGTGAGCGGCCCCAGGACATCTAGCACCTTATCTAGCAAGACCGCCAAGGGTGGTCTACCCTTTTTTGGGTCCTTGATGAATTTTGGGATGAAGGTCTCTGTTAGACCTGGCATCCTTGGCGTGGTTTTCCCTGACCTCTTGCCTCTACCTCCTATATTTTTGATGCTATACTGGATTTCGTTCTCGCTGGTTTAGATGCTTTGGACACTTTGCCACTGCTGATCAGTGTCAAAGTGCAAGTGCTCCTTGTATAAATTATTATGATGATTGGTTATCCATGATTGGCATATTTGTCTTACCACTAAGTCCCTAGTAAAGTGCACTAAGTGTGCCAGGGCTGGTAAGTCAAATGCTACTAGTGGGCCTGCAGCACTGATTGGGCCACCCACCTAAGTAGCCCTAAAAGAGATGTCTCAGGCCTACCACCGCAGTGCCTGCGCGCAGTTGCTAACTGCCATCCTGACCTGACCAGTGCACCCACTTGCCAGGCCCTACCTCTCCTTTCCTGTGCACATAGGACACCCCTATAGAAGGCTCAAGGTACCCCTATGGGCAGGGTGAAGTGTATGTGGAAGGTAGGACATGTACTGATGTGTGTACTATGTCCTGATTGTGAAATACTGACTATTGAGAAGCTATCTTGCCCATAGGATAGAATGGGGAATGCTGTGTACCATGTGTACCTGCATATCTTCCCATAGGAGTGAGATAGCCCATTGTAGTCGGTATCCCTGAACTCCGAATTTAATAACACATCTTTTAGTAAAGGTGGTTTTTAAATTCTGCATTTGAAAATGGCACTTTTAGAAAGTGACTATTTTCTTGCTCAATCTTCCTGTGTGCTTCTGCCTGGTTGTGGATTAACTGTCTGGTTTGAGAGTTACAGGGTCTGGGGTGGCTCCAGGAGTCTGGGTGAGTCAACACTAGGCTGAATAGACCTATCTACATTTGGAGTGGTGGGAGGGGTAGCACCTTGGGCCTGAATAGGGCTGTGCCTGCCTTCCACAATGCTGGCTCCACCTCCTGCGGTGCATCTGAAGACTCTGGCCCACCACCACAAAGGAATAAGTTGTGCACTGGCAGAGTGCACCCAGGACTGGTTTGAACTGGGTCCAGGACCCCCAACACATGGAGAACAACGATATTTGGGGTATAAAAGTAGGACTGAAATCCCAGTAAAATTATACTGCTTCTGCAACCAAGAGGAATCTCCGCCAAAGAAGATCAGTTGAAGAGACTGAGGAAAAAGGAATGCCCTTGCTGTGTGATCTGGGGCTGGTCTGCTGTTTGCTGTTGTTACTAAGGAACTTTTTTGTGTGCTGTGTCCTAAACGAGTCTCCAAGGGCCTGAGACGAGCTGGCCTCCTGTTAAAACTCAGGGACAAAACGTTTACTAAGGACTTCTGCAACTCGCTCTGCCTAGTGCAGTCTGCCTGACTGGCACGGTAAATCAGCTCGCCAAGTGTGAAGAACAAGGGCCGGCACTTTGCCTCCACCAGCCCTCGCCTTTGCCGCCTTGCCCATCCTGTGGAGGCTGTGATCACCGCCGCCGGCCCGGGTGATTCGGGAGCGTAGAGTCTGGCCCCTGTCTTTCCTGCACACTGATTCTGACGGGCTCTGATCACTACCGCTAGCCCGGGAGACACAGCGGTCCGGAATCAGCCTTCACCGTAGCGGAACCGAAGTCCGCTGACGTCACCACTCGCAGCGCTGAGATTGGTCCCAGCAGTAGCGCTTGCCTGACAACGCAAGGAAGAATCCTCGAGATTCACCGCCGCAAGCCCGGAATTTGAAGTAGTCACTTCACTGCCGCGCTGGGATTGGCCCCAGCCGGAGAGAGTTGCTCAGCAACCCGGAGGCTCGTCAGACGAAGCAGCGCCGTGTCCCGCCCAGTGTGAGGCATTCTTCTGTGACCGGGAATACCAGCGATGAGCAGCAACACCAGGAAGCTGCCTCGCCGGTGCCCAAACCACCCGCCGCAGCAACAAATGTAACTCGCGCCTGAGAAAAAGGAGGGATTTTGCTTTATTTACAAACGCTGGCAGTTTCACTGCGCACTCGCGCCTGAGCAACACGGGGGTGATCTGATTCTGAAGATAAGAGCACCTTTCTCTTGAAAGTGACTTCCCACAAGCTGGAAACAGGAAGTCTTACAGTCATACTTCTACAAATACTTGGACTGTTGCAAAAGAACACTACCAGAGAGCCATTGATTTTTTAAATAACTCCATTTGCATATGTTGGTTTGTTGACATTTTTTAACTTGCCTAAACTATATAAAGAGATTTATATTTTTGTATAACCAATGTGGTGTAAGTTTGTGGTGGATCATTATATTACTGTGAGTGTTAGTGCAAGTACTTTACACATTGGCTTGGGAACAGGCCTATCTGCTCATGCCAAGCTACCAAGGGGGTGAGCAGGGGTTATCTATCGTGTGTCCTCCTTATCCTGATTAGACGCAAGGGTCCCTATTTGGTCAAAGGTCCCTACTCTGCCAACTAGAGACCCCCAGATCCAACAGTTGCCATTCTAAAATCAATTTCAGGGGTGCATGCCATCTTATTCGCCGGTGCGGGCCAGGGACATCTGCCTTCAGATGGCCGTCCATCGGCTTCCTGATGCGGTTGGCCACATTAGACGCCACCAAAGGCGCTGGTATCCAGTCTGCTTAACGGGGGTGATATATATCTTTAGGATTTAACATCCCTGAGGTGTCAGTGGACTCATTGGCTTGAGGTTCCTCCAGCTGGGATTTCTTGGCACCCCCTTCCGTGCTCCAGGGTCTACTTGGACTTGGCTGATTGTCCGAGTCACTGTCTATATCGGTGTCCACCCCGGTATTGTCTTCTGCCTCATCTTGAGGGCAGGAATCTTCCTCAGGGGTCTCTCCCGGTTGGGAATCCTCTCGGGCGTCCCTCTGAAGGCGCCTCTTTATGGCGGCCAGGCATAGCCTCTGGAAGGCATCCATAGAGGTGGTGTTAGGGTGTCCCGTGCACGCTGTGCCCTTGCTCCGGGGCGGGTCCTTTGCGCCAGAAGAGGTAGCCCCCCGCCTCCCTCTGATGAGGGCTTGACAGTCCTCTTAACCGTCAATTCAATGAGTCTATGGCGTAAGGGCTCAAGCGCCAGGGAAACCGCCCTATCCAAAGACGCGTCAATTGCGTCCACTAATTCCACATGTATGGGAGGCAAGGAGGACTCTTCCTAAACAGGCTCCCAATCGTAGTATTCCCCTGCCATGACCAGTAGTAGGTCAGGGAAGGAAACGGGCCACAGACTAAAGAGATAAAATACTATTTGCCTTAGACAAGGCTTATTGGGCTAGGGTGGGAGGCATAGAATGCTCTGCAGAGAAACCACACACTGGAGCCGATGGAAGCTGTTAAGACTAGCCTATAGAAGCAAAGAGGAAAAATATTGCTACTGCAGTCACCAAAGTTGTCTTAGGCACCCGCAACCTCCGCTGAGTAACTGCCGGAAGAGTCAGTGCGGCACAATGAGACAGGAATGCGGGGAGTGCAAGAAGGAATCCCTGCTGCTCTGAAATGCATGCAAGTGTGCCCCGCCCTTTATTGGGTTCGGAGCACACACCATCTATCGGGCGTGGAGTGTGTCGCACCCGTGGAGAGCATCGCACCATCCGTTCCCTGCGGTGTCTGCCACAACAAACAACCGGCACGGGCGAGGTGAGTGACGAGCAGGACTATCTTCAGGGAAACCAAAAAACAGTGAGGACACAGGATGGCGTCCCAAAAACGGGAGAGGGGCCACACGCGCGCCAGACCCAACAAACCCCACACTACCACCCTAACGAGGTAGGCAAAAGGGCACAAACACGCAAGAATAAACAACAGTAAGGAAAAGCACTTAACTGGCTGCTGAGCAGCGAAGAAAGAGGAAGTTATGTTCCTTACTACTGTTTATATGGGAGTATCTCTATGGTTGTTACTGGTTCTAACGCAAAGACTCATGGGATTTGTAGTCTTTATGTTTTGATATATTGTTAAGGCTACTGAGTGGAAAATAAAGGAAGAGTTCAGCATAATCCGAGCCTCCGGTCCTGACATCGAATTAGATTTAAATGGAACCCTTTCTACAAGACTTCTGTTCGGTAATGGGCTGGGTCCTGCCCCTCACATTATTTTCCTTATTTCTAGCAGATCTGCACCATGTTCTTGATAGGACTAAATCCCATTCACCGAAAATGGGGGGTAGGAATATATCTAGTTTCCTCTATGCAGATGATTTGGCCATTTAAGATCTAACACAAGTGGGCCTCCAGAGGAAGCTGGAAAGGTTTAAATTGTACTATGTGTCTAATAAATTAAAGGTTA
Source organism: Triturus cristatus (assembly GCF_964204655.1). Classification (NCBI taxonomy): domain Eukaryota; kingdom Metazoa; phylum Chordata; class Amphibia; order Caudata; family Salamandridae; genus Triturus; species Triturus cristatus. Next base: position 678,843,801 of record NC_140585.1, on the reverse strand, counting down.
ATTTGGGAAAATATAAATAGTCAATTTTGGGAAAATGGTGAAAGCATATAAGTGGGTGCTAGGTAACAATATGGTGGATGCAGTAACCTCTTATACAGACTTAGGAATGTTGTTTAATAATAAATTTACACTGGGCCTCGCATGCACTCTCCACTATAGGAGGTCTAGCCACATTTAAAAACAAGTTTGGAGGACATTCTCGGTCCCCGGTTTTTACAACTTATAATACCATGGTACCAACCCAATGCCTATATGGGGCAGAGCTGCTGACCCAAAGTACAGAGTGCAAGGGTAAGTGCCTGAAAAAGCTATTAGGCCTGCAGAAAGGCACAATGTGCCCGGCAATACAGCTAGAAGGGAACCTGCAGGTGTGGAACTATTTAACCTCTATAGCAACCTTACGCTTCTGGGATAAGCTTTGGACCTTGGCGGTTCAAAAGATGTCAAGTTTCTGCCTTGGAAATATCAAGAAGCAAATTAATGTGGGCTGCGCAAGTTAGAAATAAATTAGTGAAAATTGCAGTGACACTGAAGGTGGGAAAATTTAAAGTAATGAAGGCATTCCATCTACAGAAGGGGGAACTGAGAAATGCCTGTAAGACAGAATCTAGGGCAGCAGATCTTCATTATGTTGCAGGAAAACTCTCAGCGAGCTACATGTTGAAGTCCTGGGATAATGTAAGATTGTATCCCAATACATTCGCTCTCCCGAACCACCAGATGCGTATGCTATTAAAATGTTGTGTGGCATTGAATTTTGGATAGCTAAAACAGGAGAAGTTTGATGCACTATTTGATTCTAATACCAGCTGTACCTGTGGGTTACGGGGCGCACATTTTAACGTTCATTCATTAGATCATTAGCATTTTCATAGTACTCAATTATGGATTTTAAAAACTTTTTTTCACCATCGCAATGAGGCACTGGCACATCTCATGGATATGTAGTTTTTAGATGTGGCATGTGCATTAAAAAAATTCTTAAAAACAACCTTGGGATAGAATTATTATTAAAGATTAGTATTGGTTAATGCGGCCCAAACCCTGTGTTGACTCTGTGGAGACGTGTTAAGAGTCAAACTGGTAATAGGTGGAAATATGCTGTATCGTTTAAAATGTGGTTAGACATGGGGGGACATGCTTAGGTTGTTTTAATGTCTGCGTACTGGACTAGGTGGGTGTCTGGGGTTGGGAGTTCTTATTGTAAATGTGTATTTCTTGTTTCATAGACATGTCTAAACAATAACAACGTTTTTTTACCTACCTACCACTTTCCCTTTGAAGAAGAACACCCTATAATCCATCAATTTACTGCTGTAACAATGTAATTATGTAATGCCCCTATAGCTCCTGGTCCAGAAGGAGATAAGAACATTCTTTGCAATGATTCTATTCTCTGACACACTCCAATGATGGTGAAGGTACTGAAGGAAAAGGAAGCATCTCTTCATTCCCCTAGTAAATTTTACTTCATTATTTTGTTGTAGAAATTGGAGCAGAATGTCAATTCATGGGCTAGAGAAACTGGAATATGTAGAGGGCCTATAGCATTCTCTCCCCACCACCTTCAAAGACCTCAGCAAAGAGCTCAGAATTTCAGTCTCGCTTCTCTGCCCGCGATACCTTCCACACAATTTACACTAGAGTCAAGAATGCTTTCTTTTTTTACATTGAGACCAGACATATGTACCACATTTAAGCCAAAATGTAAAAAATAAATCTATTAGTCATTATTAGAAAATTGGAATAATGTCCCCGTTTTCTAGGCTGAGCTCTCTGAGCAGGAATAGCGAGCAGCAGTAGGCATACCATTGCTTCAGGAGAAAGGGCTTAATGCCTAAGGTCATACTTACATATAGGCTTTAATGGCAACAGTGTTTTTATGTGGAGTAACATTTTTTAAGCTACTAATATCTACTTAGAGGTCAGGGAATCCTGCGAGTTTAGCGAAAGAGACTAGAGTAAGGTGAATGGAATATCAACAGTTCCTTGGTGGTAACAAGTTCAAATACCTTGTGAGGATCCGTTGGAATTTGCTTATTAATGTTCTCCACAGCAGTTGTCAAGTAATTACATTGCCGATTTAACTTCAAAAGAAAGGTAAAGAACTCATCAGTGCTGAAATTAAACAACATGAAGAATTTGTTAGCAGGGCCAACTATCATTATTATAATTAAAATAAAGCACTAAATTAAAATCAGTGACAATCTATTGAACATTTCTAATATTTGTTTTAAATAATGTATTAAGTGTTCTTAAGGGGGAATGCGAAAAATGCTATAACAGTGAATCTATTAATATCCACACAAAAAAATATATAAATATTCATACCAGGAATAGGAAATAACCAAACGTACACATACAATGAAACATCAAGTCTAGGGAACCTAGAAACCGATTTCTGAAAAATAATTTGCATATGAAATCGAAAATCTAAACATCTTAGCTAAAGGTTAAACTAAAGATCCAGATATCCTTTTAATTTAAACAGTCTCAAAAGGATTATTCGGTGAATGATGACACAATACATCACAAAACCCAAGCAGAGTGGAACAGTCAAAAAACACAGCAGAATCTTTACCTCAAGGTAACTCAAACCGCTTTTATTTCAAAAGGTAAAAAGATCAAGCTGAACATTACTTTAGCCGTTAGCTACTTGTGCTAGTTAATTCTTAGTTCAAAAACTTTCAGTGTAAAATCTAAGTGGGACATAAAATATTGCATTTGCTGAATTATTTTCCATTGCATAAAAAAACTGAGAAGCACGAATGCCATTATCAGAAGTGCAAACTGGGAGCCTATGTTCCACGTTTTTGGGGGGTTATAAAATACTTCAGATTTGTGATTGAGATACGAATTTCTACAAATAGGAGACCCAATTTATGAAGGTACTAATACACTTTAGATCAGTCGGAGTGTATTGCATCTTGTGAATCGTTTGCTACATAAGTGGGTTGGATGCACGAGTGCCAGAGGCACAGTTCAAGTCAACTAGCAGCAACATAGTCATAGGTATACAGACTTTACAGAGAAGGAATATGCGCATGCGCTACTGAGAGAAGTATTTAAGACTTTTAAGGAGGAATTAAACACATGTATTAGGTAGAGCTTTTCCTCTTGTGTATCTCACCATTAATAAGCCATATGTATCCTTTAAATAAATGTTATAGGCCATTTCGATTTAATGATAATGTCAAAATAAACTTATGTTGAGACACGCTGAAAAGCCATTATAATCAGCTTAACTAATGGACAAGAGCAAACAGGCGTTGAACCTGAAAGTGACTTTTCCAGAACAAACAACTAAGAGATGGAAGGAATGCATTGCTTTTTATCCATTAAAATAGACCAGACATACACAAATCAGTCTTGGTGCGACTCCAATATGATAGTCTGGCCATAACTGTCAGGCCACCTTCCCTAGAGATGGGGAAAAAACACAAAAGTCTGTTTTGGCATAACTTGGCCTCATTAGTGAAGTGAAACTTTAATGATATGGCCGGGCCCAAGTCTCAGATACCTTCAACACTTAGGACATCTACTGCAACAAACGTGATGGAAAGAATGCCTGAATTAATCTCAGCTACCGGCGATCGTTTGGTACACAATCCAGTCCATTTTTTGTCTACTGTACCACTCTACACAGAGACTAGACATGTACAAGTCAGCCCATTTCCCTACTTCAATAAAAACAATCCAGTCCGAAGTGCTAACCCTGGTGCTCTCCAGATGAGAAAACGAAACTCCAGGCCGATTTCAGCTTATTTGGGCCTCATTAGTAAAACTTGAGTCCTGTGGCAGAGTGAGCGCAAGAACCCTTATCTGAGCATACCTATTTACACTCTGTGAGAATAGGAGTCCCAAAATAAGTAATGGAAAAAAGAATGGATTAATCTCAGCCACTGGCAATCGCTGTTTTCTTTTTTCCACCGACACATATAGTACACTGCCACTGGTATCTGTAAACTGAAACGGGTATAGCTACAAGACACCTTGCACCTGGAGGTCATCAATTTTGATTAAGAGACAACATTTAAGTGCGTCCCCTGGCCTCTCTCTGGGAACATTTTTAGTTGGTTACTACTCAGTCATTAGGGTATAAAACCAGTCATGAAAAACAGAAGGGGGACTGAAAATATGAACATTGTATAATTCTTTATTTAGGGGGCCTAATTATCTAGAAACCATCAGGTTTAATTTGGGGTGAATGTGGACAGATGGTTTATAGTGTTTATGGAGACTTTATGCTGGTTTACACTTCCTTTGCTCACAAAGAAAATCACTGATGAATATTCGTTTTTATAATGAAAATCCCACTACAGGTCTCATGGAAGGTTCTTTAGCTGACTTTATATACAGTTAAGGTCAGATGTACGACCCTTTTATGCGCTTGCAAACGGGAGAGTGGCCCGTTTATGACCGCAAAAAAAGGTAATGGCATGTATAAACGCTATTTTGTGAGTCACAGACTCGCAAAATAGCGTTTGCGACTCTCACCTTCCTAATAGCGAGACACACTGCCATGTACAATTGTATTGCGACCGCATTTGCGGCCGCAAAATACTCACAGTTAATCACCTACTTCAAGTAAGTTATAAACCACTCGCAAACAGGAACGGGTCCCCAGGGACCCCTTCGCTTTGTGAGGAAATATTTTCTAAGGGCTGGCATTGGTGCCAGGGACCACTGCCTGCCCTTAAAAAATTAAACAAAAAAGTTTCATTTTTCTTTTTTTTAAATCCAACCCGTTTTCTTTTAAAGAAAACGAGCTGCATTAAAAAAAATAGCTTTCTTGAAAAAGCTGTCACTGACCCCAGCAGGCCACCATCCCTGTGAGTGCTAGCCATTCCCAATGGGGTCGCAAATTGCGCTTGCCTCATGAATATTGATGAGGCATGCAATTTGCGACCCCATTGGGAATCGCAAACTGTTTCTGACACACTGTTGTACATTGCATTTTGCAAGTCGCAAAGTGACGCAATTTGCGAGTCGCAAAATGCAAGCGTCGTACATCTGACCCTTAATCAGCTGGCATGGAATAACTGCCTCCCAAGGATATCTTCTTCTGATTGACAGGTGACAATGTCTTTTACTCCAAAACATGGGAAAAAGTGCAATTTCATTGTTTAGACAACAGAAACCAATGTTGATTTCTAAGTAACGTATCTGGGCTCAGCAGGCCCAAACCAAATCTCTCGAGATTTTATGAATGCCACACTGCAGAAAAATGGGATGTAGGCCTGATAAGGAGGCGGTCAGATCCAGTACTCAGTTGCCTGGAATCATCACCTATCTACAGGCAAAAAAATGTTTTATATTGAAATGGAATGTTGAGCCCACCACACTTCCAGGAGTTGTGAAAAAGCAGGAAGGGGGCAAAAAAAAATGTCTTAACTGCACGAGCATCCTACCTGAAGATTTGCTAACGCAACCCAGGAAAGCCTGTCATGCAGTTCCTAAAAATCTATATTCTGCACGTTTAGACAACATGAACTAAGGGATTGGTGTCCAGACTGATTCCAGACACCCCCAAAGGAGATGTTAGTCTGTAGACCAGCTAGCTTACAGTGCCACTATGATCCCCTCTTACCAAGGAGCGAATAGTTTCTGGCAACTATCAAACATGACAACCCTGACCCCTCAGGGATCGTGGAAACAGTAGAGTACTTTTCGCTCAGTCACTCATGCTCACTTTGTCTCAGAGAGATACACACAATATACGGTGGGGACGTTTTCAGTAAGTATTTATTGAACCAGCGTAATTCTAGCATATAATACAAGCGCTGCCACAACCATGAGACAGAAAGAGATGTATATGGTTATAAGCACCAATAGAGTAAATAGCAGGTAGAATTCTACCATAGTGCTAAAACAATGAATATATGCAGGCATATAGATACATGACAATAATAATGTATACTCCTACGATGCAAACCCTAACTAGATGTACCTAAGTGTCCCTAGCATGCAGGTAGGTGTATAGCCAAGAATCCCCCTAGGGGAGGAGGAGCCAAGATGGCGACCGAGATGGCAGCGTAGGCTCCCGGCTCTGTGAATCTCCGCATCCCGCACAGATATCCTGCATGAGATCCTCAGCCTGCGCTACATGCCCGTGTTGGTGATTGAGAGCGGCAACCGATCGTGTGATCCTGAAGCTTCTAGCGGCGGTACCGCCCGAGAAATGCTCGTTTGAAGTTTGCGGCCTGGGCAGCCCTGGGGCCGGGACCTCGAGTGGACAACATGGCCGGGCGGCAGTTCAACAACAGCGGCCATTGGTGACCGAGTGGAGTCGGAATACCGAAGCGGCGCGAATATCGGCCTACATCTCGCTGTGGTTACTCCTATCACCGAGAATAGCGTGACGGGTGCATACCCGGGGTGACGATTCCGGGGGTTATCGGCGATCGCCTGGACCCTCGCCAATGATTTGATCGGTCGCGGCCTGTGGCTCGTCCCGATCTGCACGGGCTGCTCCCGGTCTTCGCAGACGCTGGCCCAGTGGGAGAACGACTGTCACCTGTGACCACACACTGGATACACATCTCGCCTGCCTCCGGACCCTTGTTTGCAGCGACATGGAACTTGATGTGCTTGTGACTGAGACCCGGTCCCCATCTGGGGTGGCCCTGCCCTGCGGCCATCTTGATGGGATGGACTCTACCATCCTGTACGCTGGGTCGCAGCAAGATTGGGAGTGTGTGGCGCAGAGGAGCGTGGCGGAGCGAGTGCGAGGGGCCGTGCTGGGGTACGGTGACCTCCTCGATGCTCTCGGAGCCCTTCATTCCACCCTGGTTCATGGCGCTTGGGTATTGGGGAGGAAGCTTGATGGTATTGTGTTGGCGTCGGAACAATTGCGGTCTTCCTGTCCCCAGGTACATAAGGCACTGTCTCACCTTTCACAGGAGGAAAGTGCCGTGACCGCCTCTGTGAATAAGGGACGGATGGAAACTTTGGACACTGTGGCAGCGTGTGGTCGGCTGGCTGTGGGGTCGGTCTGTTCTGGAGATTTTGGACTTGAGCGGAGGGTGGTGACTTTGTCCCATGCGTGGCATCCGGCGACCCAGGCAATCTTCACGCAACGGTCGCCTGCTCTGGCTGATTCCTCCTTCCTGGACCTCGTGTGTGGCGCAGGCCTTGGGGCAGTTCTGGGAAAGGTGATCTCCCATGATGATGACTGTGTTGGTGTTCCGAAACGTCCTCCCCACATGTGTGTGTCCCTTCCTGGTCAACTCTGGACGCTCATCTTCCTTGTAATCTCGGACATGATAATGGATCGCTGGGTATGCACTGGTGGTTTCGCAAGAGTGGCCAAGGATAAGGCTGATCCTTTAGAGGTTGTCATTTCATAGGCGGGCGGGCTTGGGGGTTGTGTGCTTTCACGATGTAACTAATAGTGTAGTCGGTGAATACTGCTCCCCATTTCCCTCAGACATGGCCGAACTTTTGCTGTTTAATGTTCGTTGGGGAGGAAGATATTGTGCGGGAGGGAGAAGCCGGGGGCCTGGTTGAAGGCCCTCCTCCAGTTTATTATTACTCTCTCCCCTTTTCTGTTAGGGGGGATTTCCTCTCTTTTCCCTTTTTCTCTGTTTCTTCTATATTTCGGGTCTGGTTCTGGGGCGACAGGCACGCTGCGGGGGGGGGGGCCGTAGTCATCTGCAGAGGTGCAGGGTGGGGGGTTGGGGGAGGGGCTTCTATAGTCCTTTATCGTGTTTCTATGGCCTTCTTTTTCTTCTCTTATTCTTCTTTGTCTTTCTTTTCTGGGGTCAGTGCGGTAGGTTTCCTTCGTGGCCAATCATTGTTTTTCATTTGTGCCTCATTTCCGTGGGGTTTTCTGGGTCCTAGGGCAGGAGACTGCAGGCGCAAACGGCTCGTGATATCCCTCCACATCCTGAACTTCCTGTTTCAGCGCCATTGATTTGATAGATTGCCATTTATTGTTTGACGTTCACTATTCTGCCTGCCAATTTTCGCTGTTGAGAACTTGATTGCCACCTGATCCTTCTCTCCTTTATTGTAAAATGAAAACCTTTTATATCCTGGTTTCCCTCTTGGGCTGTTCAGTCGATAAGAGAATACTGGCATTGAGAATCAACTTCCCGAGGTGCTGCATGTGATTATAATCTGCTCGCTGTTACCTTCACTGTTTGGCGGCCGGCCCCGAGGGTTGTAGGCCCATACTTGTCTGTATTTGCAATGTCAATAAAGGTTTTTCAAAAAAAAAAAAAAAAAAAAAAAGAATCCCCCTAGGAAAGAGCTAACCCCATTACCTGATGTGAGAGAACAAAGGACCCCATCTTGGTCTCGAGTCGGACACCCTGCAAGGGATGTCAGACCATTGCGTACTGGAGTGTCTGCATGCAGTGACCTCAGCGTCTCGTGTCAGCATGGCAGTCTTTCTCTACTGGTTTGCCCAGCGAAGATGTGGTGCTTATATGCCCGAAAGGTACCCTCAGGGGTTCTACCTAGATGTGTCATTGTACTGTGGGCATGTGGGCCAAGGATGACAATAGTGGTGACCCTTATACAGAGTTATTATGCAAAATATGGTAATCCTGCTGTGATACTGAGAATCCTCATGCATAATAAATGAGGCTAGTTTTTGGAGAAAACCACACAACATCTATTCGGCACCTAACTAGGTAAAAGGTCGGTGCCAGAACGTTATGTAGAGCAGGGGAGGACAAATGTAGGTAAAAGGTTGTGCAACTACCTAGGCCTATTTTTGGATACATTGGGGTTCATAACATCCACTGCTCATCCAACTGGACGATAGAACTAACAAATGCTAAAATATGCCTGTTAAAAGCATAACAAAATATGAATATAAAAACATCTAAAAACATGATAGGTGTTCAAAAAGATGTAAGGTTTAAAAATAAAAAAAAAGCTCTGTACAAGTCCTCTAAACAGCCAATATACTGCTGGACCATCTGAGTACGCTGAAATCAATAGTGCTCACTGAGAGCAAAAGAGGAAAAATAAATAAAAAATGATGATTTGTTCCCAGCACAAGGAGAGCAAAATGTTTATGTGGCCTGTGTGGGAGATGCAACATCACTGCTGTTTGCCTTCACAGACGATGGTCCCTATAACACTTCTTGGATCAGGTCAATGGAGCAAAGGTTCGTTCGGACCGGTGCCTGTATCTCAGCTGAAGACCTTGCAACCTGGAGATCAAAAGTCTCTCGAACGGAGGTTAAGGCCACCTCCTTCTGTGAAAGTATGACTTTCAGTCTGCTCAAAGAATCAAACCGTATAAGGGAAACATTTATTGACTATAGCGGCGCCTCCATGAGTGTGTAGATCGGTGGAAACAATACTAGCATACAACAAGTGACCATGGAACTTATTTTGACCAGGTATGCAATGCCTGGCAGCATCCCACAACCTCCTTGGTCATTCAACATCAAATAACTCCAGTTCAAGAGTAGTTTGAACACCGGATGAATCACAGCACCTGGGGATCCTTTCAAGTGACAAGGCAGGCCAGCAACCGAAGGGTTACAAGCTCCATGAAGCATAATATCCTTACAAATTAGAAACCCACTTAACGAATTCTCACAGTCTGAACCACTGAAAAAGACATCAGTGTCCCCATTTCTGCAACTAAATCTGTAAGGTAATTCCCCAAATTCATAGATGTATTCCCTACCTAACTCTTCATACCTACCTACATGGTGGTACTGTAGACAATATTGAAATTGGAATGTTGTCACTGGCAATGTTATATGGCCATGGCTTAACCATTATGTGGAAGGTGACTCAGCCACAGTGAAAGGTAATTGCTCTAATTTTTCAATGCGCAGCATTGTATATTTTGCATCATTCTGTGCCATTGTTGTCTGCCTTTCTGTTAAATTATGAGCAGAGAACAGAGATGTATTGTTGATATATCGCCAAGGCACATGACCAGAGCGCAATGATTGTAGCATCCTGCTTAGTAATAGGATGGACCGTAACTACGATTCCCCATGTTAAAGAATGGACAGGTCCTGTTCTAGTATATCAATTGCAGAAGACACAATGTTGTCCAGTGAATAAACCCTGGATGTTAGTGTGGTCATGCCATTGTCGACCACTGCCAAAGCCCTTTCTAGGTTAACCCTATCAATTTCACGCAATCTCTCCATAGCTTTCTGTTGAGATCTTCCATACTTGGTTGTAAATTGTGTATATTTATTTATTTTATTTATTTATTTGTGTTTTATAGAACACAGCCTTGACCCGTTAGGGTATCAGAGCGCTTTACAGGGTTAACAAGTTGTATACAATATGAACTTAGGGAGAGGAGTGGAACATTTGGGATAAAAGCAAGTACAAATAATTTACAAGAATGAAGGTCCAGGAAAATAAAAACTGAGGTGAGTGCAATGCAAGAGTTAGGAGAGGAATTTGCCAATTAGGAGGGTTTTGGCTTCCTTCTTAAAACGTGCCAGAGACTGAATTCTTCTAATGGCGGGCGGGAATGAGTTCCAAATTCTTGGTGCGGCCCCAGAGAACGGTATAGGATTTTTCCTTTCGAAAGAGCGGAGGCTGGAGTAAGAGGTCTTTGGAGGACCGGGAGTTTCTGGCACCTCCGGATACCACGATTTTCTGAGCGAGAAATACAGGGGATTTAGTGTATAGCGTCTTGTGAGTGATACATGCCAGTTTAAGCTGGATTCTGGCTTCAAACGAAAGCCAGTTCAGAGCTTTGAGATGTGGTCGAATTTTTTTGAACCTGTTAGGAGTCTGGTGGCAGCGTTGAGGCAGGCTTTTAAAGGGCCAGGGAGATTTTAGGAAGGCCAGAGAGAATAGAGCATCCATATTCGATTCTGGAGATAACTAGTGCGTGGGCTGCCATTTTTAGGTCATGAGTGTCAAGGAAAGGTTTTAGTTTTCTTAGATAGCTCAGGTGAAACCTGGCGGTTTTGACCATCAAGTTGATGTGGTCACGCATATTTAGGCTGCTGTCCAGGTTTATTCCAAGAGATTTGGCAGAGTCCACTATGGTCGGTGGGTAGTTTAGGGCTGTGATCAACTTAGACCATTCCCGAATGTCAGGGTTGGTTTTGGGTGGGGAGATTAGCAGGAATTATGTTTTCTGTGCATTTAGCTTGAGCTGGTTGGAGGTGAGCCATTTCAACTTCAAGGTCTCATTCAGGGGAAAAAATTTCCTCCGGAGTAGAGATTTTGATCTGGGTGTCATCAGCATACATGTGGAAGGAGATATTGGCGTGCATAGTAATTCTGATAGCGGTTCAAGTTAATGATTGAAGAGGGTAGGGGACAGGGTTGATGCTTGGGGGACTTGGGCATAAGAAACATTTATGACGTGGTTTCCAGGGACCTAGCAAAAATCCCTTCGATCAATGTCATCGGAAACTAAGGACAAGTTTTGTTTCACCTGGGACAGTGTTTAGGTTCCTAGCCAGTCTAAGCATAACTTCCAAACAATATAGGATGTCACCACCCCCGGATGTTCTTGTTGTACATAGAGTTGGTCCGGCCTATGGATACTAAACCCTTCGGTGCTACCCTTGAATCTTGATTGACACCCATTTGTGTTGATAGTTAAAACCAACCATCCCTTCCAATTGGGGTCTGAAGAATTGAATGAACCCTCATGTATAATGTCTAAAAGATCTACCACCACCGGAACTGCCTGCAGCAGCTGGAAAAGGATCACAGAAGAGGAGCGCCGGCCCAAACACAACAGCTGCTTGAGGAAAGTCATCAAGAACCTCAACAGCTGGGTTACCACATATGCAGACATCCTGGATCCCCTCTAGCACAATCCAATGGTAAGAGCCCAACCACAGGTCAGTTCATAGACCGAGGAAATCAGGCTGCCGAAATTCCACTGCAAGCAACTGGAGTGCAAATGGAGAACATGTCAAGACAACGCAGATAAAGGCATCTTCAAATCAGCCCTAAGACACTACCACCAGCAGATTCAGAACACCATGCGCACAGCTCAGATCACATCGATGCCGGCACGAACAGCAGAAAGGAAATATTTGCCATCGTCAAAGATTTCACTGCGCCTCCTGACCCCTCCAGCAACATCACTCCTCACAAGACCTTTTGCAACAAGCTCTCATAATTCTTCTGTAACAAAAGCACCTCCATATCAGGCATCCTCAATGCTCAACCGGACACGTCACCATCCCAAGTCAACTTCCGCTCACGACGGGAGAACAAGTCCCAACCTCGTGGCCAATCACTACCGGTGAAATTGCTGCTATGAGGAGGAGCATCCACTCAAGGCCCTATCTGACACTTTCCCCCACCACGCCTTCACCGAAGAGATCCTATCGATTAGCGAAGCCCTAACACCCCTTCTCAATGCCTCCATCAGCTCAGCCACATTCCCGGACACCTGAAAACATGCCGCTGCCATGCCTCTGCTCAAGAAACCACCCGCTTACCCAGCAACGCTTTTTAACTACAGGCCCATCTCCCTCCTACCATACCTGGCAAATGTCTTAGAGAAACTAATCAACCGAAACCTCAATGACCACTTCAGCAACCACACGTTCCTCAGCGCTACACAGTTCAGATTCAGGCCCAACCACAATATGGAAACAGCACTCTTTGCCATCACAGACAACATCAGCATGATCCTAGAGAGAGGAAACACAGCAGCTCTGACTCTCCTGGACCTCTCTACAGCATCAGACAGGGTCTCACACCCCCTCATCATCAGTTACCTGAACAAAATTGGCATCCACTAAATCGGCTCCTTCCTAACGGATAAAACACAAGTTGTCAGCCTGGCACCTTAATCAGTGAAAGCCCCCAAACTCATCTGTGGAGTGCCTCAAGTATCACCACTCAGGCCCACCCTCATAGCATATATGACCCCTCTGGCCAAAGTCACTCACGCACAAATCAACATGCTCTCCTATGCCGACGACAGATAACATACTCTCCCTCTCAGATAAGACCCTCAACACAAGTAACAAGGTCACTGCCTGCATTACCAAAGTCGCTAACTGGATGAAAGCCAAATGTCTCAAGCTCAACACCGACACCGAAGGAGTGATCTTCGGCAAGAATGCCTCACCATGGGGTTCCAACTGGTGGCTGGCCGAACTAAGACCCACACCCAGAACCCACGCCAGGAACCTCAGAATAATCATGGACAGCAAAACGGACATGACAAAATACATCAGTGTCGTCACTGCATCCTGCTTCAACACCCCGAAGATGCTGAGGAAGATTTCAAGTGGCTCCCAAGCAACCCTAGTAAAATGATCACTCATGCCCTATTCACCAGCAAATTGGACTAAGGGAAGTCCCTCTACACCAGGATCACCAAACAGCTCACCAGTAGGCTACATACCACTCAGAACTTGGCATCCAGACACACCCATAACCTCCCATACAGAACTCACATCACACAACACCTTGGGGAGCTCCACTGGCTCTCGATACACAAACATGCTCATTTCAAACTAAGCCTACGTTGCTGCCTGACAGATGTCAGGGAAAAGCTAAGTCAGGGGGCAGTTTCATGGCCAATGCGTAGTAGATGTTAGTGCAGAGCAGGACCCATCGTGAGGTGGCCGGTTTCTGAACTGCCTTCCCTTTCTTGGCCCAAACATACCCTACAAAAAGTTGATCGTCCACCCGGAACTCTTGTGTGCAATCAAGGTAGAATGACAATGGTCTTTTTGGGTCTAGAAGTTGGAGTCTCTCTTCTTCTTTAGAAAGGTGAGGTGGAGCAAAGAAGGTAGACAGGGGGATGTTTTGGCCTACGTGTCACAACTTTCAAAAGGAATGAGGCATGGGTCCTCAGAACCAGCTTGCCTGGGTAAAAGGTGATATAAGGAAACTGCACAGAGAGTGCCTACATTTTGCTGACCCTCATGGCCGATGTTATGGCCACCAGAAAAGCAAATCTTGATAGTAAGCAAGCTGAGCAAGCAGTTGTGTAGCGGTTTAAAGAGCGCACACATGAGCTAGGTGTGGACCAGGATAAGATCCCACTGGGGCACAATGAATGGCCTGGAAGGAAGCATATGCTGTAGTCCTTTCAGAAGGCTATTCTTGAACAAGGAAGGTTGGTATGTCAACAGCAACAATGCCAAAATGGCAGACAGATAACCTTTAACCATGCCCAGAGAAGGGCCCTGCTGGGCCAGAGAAGGAACAGTAAAACTTGGGATAAAGGTGCAGAAAGAGGGACAATAATTCTGAATGCAGACCATGCCACAAATTTGTCCCTACAGCAGGCGTATACTGTCTCAGTGGAAGGACGCCTGGATGACAGTATAACATCCCAGACTTCGGGGAGAAGGGCAAATTATGTCAACATTAATACCTGAATCTCCACACATGAAGTCAGAGGGTGTGAAGGTTCAGGTGCAGAACCCTCTCCTGTCACTGCATCAAAAGATCCTCCCGAACAAGCAGTCTGATTGGAGGACTGATGCTTATGCTCAGAACCTCGGATACTACTCTCCGTGCTCAATAGGGAGCCACAAGAATGACTTGGGCCCTGTCATTCCTGATTCCCTTGAGAGCTCTGGGTAGGAGTAGAATCTGGGGAAAGGCATACAAGAGACCAAAGCTCCACTCAAGACAAAAAGCGTCTCCAAGTGACAGCCGCCTTGAAAACTGTGGACATTGCACATTCTCGCCAGTTGTGAAGAGATATCTTGAAAGAGACCTTGTGCCACCTCCGGGTGGAAACGCCATTAAAGAACTGCTAGGCATCGATGGCTGAGTTTGTCGGTCCTGGCATTCAGGAAGCCTGCCAGGTACAGAACCCCCAGGAAAATGCCCTGATGTTCCAGCCATGTCCCAAGATGCATGGCCTCTTTCTAAAGGGTTCACCACCCCAACCTGCCCTGCTTGTTGCAGTACCACATGGTGATAGTGTTGTCCATGAATACCTGCACCAGCCTTCCCCTAATCAAAGGGAGAAAGGCCTTCAATGTCAATCGGATCGCATGAAGATCCACCAGATTGATGTGGGGTCTGGACTCCGCCGGCCAACAGAGTCCTCCATCTCTCTCATAAGCCCACCCCGGGCCAGGAGTACGCACGCATCTGTCACTACAGTCAGCTCTGGCTGGGAAAGGCATAGGCGCCTGCCGCTGACCCAATCGTGGTGCGTCAGCCACCACTTCAGGCTTTTTGCACCTCCTCCTGAAATCCGGACCATGTAGCAGAGATTCCCCCGATTCTGTGCCCACTGGAACTTCAGATCCCGCTGCAGAGCCCGCATATGCCAACAGTTATGTATCAATAGCAGAATGTAGGAGGCCTCGAGGCCCAACAGCCTCATAGTCAGTCTCAATGACATCCAGGATAGACACTGAAACATCGGTATCATGGCCTGAATATCCTGGACGCGCATTTGGGAGGATAGGCACGAAAGGTCACCATGTCAAGAACAGATTTGATAAAAGGAAGCGCCTGAGAGAGAGTCAGGTGTGGCTTCGGTACATAGATAGGGAACCCCTGCGGATGAAGGAGATCAGTCACTGTTTGGAGGTCAGAGACGACTGCCTCAGCATTTCTGCCTTCATAAGCCAATCGACGAGGTAGGGGAAGACTGGGACCCCAAACCTCCACAGGTGTGCTGCAACCACCGCTATTACTCTGGTGAACACCCGAAGGGTGCCAATAAGGCTAAATGGGAGCACAGTATTGTATGCAAAATTTATAGAGCGCGACTATCACCCAACGGGTACCTTGGCGCTACAGTACATGAATCATCATCAAACGATAAGGGGGGGGGGGAACGGAAATAAGTCAAATGGGACAATTCCAAAGCTGTCAAGCTCTGAGGAACAGCCATGTTTTGATCTTCTTTCTAAACTGCAGAAGATCATGAGATTGTCTGGATTCCAAAGAAAAGGTGTTCCAGAGCTTGGCTGCAGCAAAGCTAAAAGCCCTGCCCCCTGACTTGGATCTTCGAATCTTCGGAGCTTTCACCAAACAGGCTGTGGCAGAACGGAGACACCTTGTTGGAGTATACCATATAAAGGTCTCTTGAAGAGGTATGGGTCCAAGGCCATGCAGGGCCTTAAACACCAGGCATAAGGACTTGAACTGGACCCTCTGCATTATAGGCAACCAATGAAGCTCTGCAAGGGCCAGCGAGCCTGATGAACGTCGTGGTTTAATCAGAACCAGTTTAGCCGCCACAGTTTGAACTCTTTGAAGGCGTCCAATCAAAAATTTAGGAGCCTCCAGCAGCAAGGCGTTACAGTAGTCTAATCTACTGAGGATGATACTACCAACGACCAGCGTTCTGACCGTCTTTGGTAGTACCGGAAGAATCTTCCTCAGGGCTCTGATCATGGAGAAACAATTCCCCACCACCTTGTTTACATGCATTTCCAGAGTTAAGTTAGCATCAAGCATAACTCCCCGATTACGTACAGCTTTGGCCGGAGCCAGAGTAGACGTGAGTGAAGAGGACCAAAGATTTCCAGGAAAAGGGGGAGGATCCCTCCCTGTAGTACAATATAAAACTTCAGTCTTATCTGAGTTAAATTGAAGTGAGTTAGCTCTTAGCCAATGGGCAGTATCCTGCATGCAATCATGGAAGGCTGTCATAGGAATCAACTGATTTCCCTCTAGAGAAAAAAAAGAGTTGGGTGTCATTGGCATAGTTCACCAATTTCACACCATGCGCCTTTATGATTTCAAACAAGGGTCTCATATAGACATTGAAAAGAATAGGGCTTATCGCCGATCCCTGTGGGACGCCATGGTGGACATTGGAGAACTTAGATTGATATGGCGGGAGAGAAACCGCCCGACACCTATCTGAAAGATAAGAACAAAACCATTCTAGGGCCATCCCTGACATCCCAACTTCTTCCAGCCTGGTCAGCAAAATATCATGGTTGATCGTGTCGAAAGCAGCAGACAGGTCAAGCAAAATAAGAATGCCCGATTGCCCCCTGTCTGTCCGCAGTCAAAGATCATCTAACACTGTCACTACAGCAGTCTCAGTTCCATGGCCAGGTCGAAAGACGAACTGATCATCATCCAACCTGGAGTTGGATTCCAGGAACTGAGACAAAGTTTTGCTGACCAGTCGTTCGATGATTTTAATCGGGTATGGTAGAAGAGAGATTGGTCTGTAGTTAGCAGCGCAGGTCGGGTCCAATGTCGTCTTTTTCAAAAATGGAGTAACCACTGCCCGTTTCCAACACGCTGGTACTGAGCCAGAGGTTAAAGAGCTGTTACAGATCTGATGCAGAATGGGAAAGAGCTCAGGGCCCAACTCCTTCCAGATTTTATGTGGAAGAGGATCTAAAGGGGATCACGAAGACACACTTACAGCAGTTCTATTAAAAATCTCCTCCGAAAATGGCTCAAAGTGGTCATGGAGGACATTAAACCTATATCTGTCCTTTTTGCCTTTCCCAGCTCCCTTACCTCGTTGATTTTAACAGTGGAGACCTCTTTCCTCGGAAAATCATTCATCTTTAGTCCATCAATGATATTGCTAATTTTCTCGATGAAAAAAATTTGCTAAGCTATCACACAAAGCTTGGGTGGGCATGATTTTAGACTGTGCACTCAGGGACAGTCATATCTTTCAATATTTTAAAAATTGTTCGAGAGTTATTTTTAGAGTTTAAAATAATGTTAGCAAAGTATTCAGATTTAGCCAAATCGATTTCCTTCCAGTATTCCACTAATACAGCCTTCAAGGAGGACTTATCCTCATCCGAGTAAGTCTTCCTCCAATTCCCCTCAGCCTGCCGGCAGATCAATTTCAGGGATTTAAGATGATCATTGTACCAGCAGGCAGACGGTCTACTTATCTTCTTACAGTTTTTTATGGGGGTGATCTGGTCGAGTATGCTTTTAATCTGATCACAGGAGGCACTATAATTATCTTCCACCATTAAAATTCTTCCTACGGGAGAATACCGAGGAGGAACTAGTCTTCCTTTTAAGGAGTCCCTTCCACTCTCTACTCCTGAACATCCTTGCCTCTCTGGTGACGGGCCGTACTCTTCTAAGGTCAAGTATCTGAAACTTGACCAAATGATGATCGGACCAGCCAACCGGGAGGATCTCTACTGCCCCCAAGGCCTGTTCCTTAGAGAAGATCAAATCTAATGTATTCTCCCCCCCCCCCCCCCTTATGGGTAGCCTCACTAATCCACTGGCGCAGTTGCAAACTCTCACAGGCCCGGATAAGATTGCTGTGTCCAGAATCCAAAATTCCGTTACACCATAAATTAAAGTCGCCCATTATAAACAGATTAGAATGGGTAAGGGCCATATTGCAGATAACATCTATTAATCCCTGCAAATGAGGTAAACTCACCGTTCCTGGCGGTCTATAGCAAACAATACCCGCCAGTAAACAACCTTTAAAATCTTTAAGTGAGAAACCAAAAAGTTCGAAGCCCTCTACTTCATCAATCTCCAATTGAATGAAGTCCAGGGCTTCCCCAAGAATAATCCCCACCCCACCTCCTCGTCCTCTGCTTCGGCGCTTATGTAGAATTTTATAACCCAGAGGACATGCCAGGCCTAGTTCTACCTCCAGACCCAAATGGGTCCAGGTCTCCGTCATGAAAAGGGCGTCTAAACTGTGAAATTCGAGTAACAGTTGGATCTCCACGTGGTGGTTTGGTAGAGATCTAACATTGAGCAACCCTCCCGTTATGACATCTTTCCTAACAAAATCAGCCTTAATACCAGCAGTGCCCTCCAAATGGGGTATGCCAATCCTGTCACTCACTGACTTACCGATCTGTTTTAGCGCCTCACTGGAATAACTAATTTTCTTACTACAATCACCCCCTTCATCATCTCGGGCAGCATGGCTGTGCAAGGCCGGTGTGCAGACGGGCGTGCCTTAGGCGCGCCTGTGGCGCGCCCGCTGCGCGCGTCCGCTGAGCGGCCATGCCAGCGTGCTGCTTAAGTAGGGCTGGGCGAAAGAAAGACTAGACGGCTGACCTCGAAAATGGCAGGTCCGGTCTTACAGGCGGACACCGCGAGGTCAGTCTAAGAACCAAGGTAGTGGCGTAATTTTAGTTTCCGCGCAGTTTTTTGTTTCCAACAGGTCAGTGCAAATATACCAGTATTAAAACACAATCACAATTTTAAAACCATTACAAGATGTGCAAATCCGCAATTAGCATTCTCCCCACCACATAAAGATTCACGTAGCGTTGGCGCGCAGCCACGCCAGCGTGCTGCTTAAGTAGGGCTGGGCGAAAAAAGACTAGACTGCTGAATTTGAAAATGGCGGGTCCACTCTTACAGGCGGACACCGCGAGGTCAGCCTAAGAACCAAGATAATGACGTAATTTTTGTTTCCAAGCAGTTTTTTGTTTCCAACAGGTCAGTGCAAATATACCAGTATTAAAACACAATCACAATTTTAAAACCATTACAAGATGTGCAAATCTGCAATTAGCATTCCCCCCACCACATAAAGATTCACGTAGCTTTGGTGAACTGAGAGTGCACAGTGAACTGAGAGTGCTCTTGGCCGACCATGAACTGCAGGCTGCGCCTGTGGGCGGGCAGGACAGGATTGGGAAAAATGCGTCCTGCAAATCGAATGCCACAATCCAGTCTCCAAGGCAAACAGGACCTGAGTTAAGGTGAGGATCTTGAACTTCCCTTTTTCAGGAAGAAATTGAGAAGGGGCAGGTCTATGATAGGACGAAGGCCTCTGTCCTTTTTGGGCACCAGAAAGCTGCAAGAATAGCAAATAAGACATACTTTTGATGCAGGCACCCTCTCGACGGCTCCCTTGGTCAAAATCACCAACACTTCCTGATGAAGCAAGGAGAGATGATCCTCCGTCAGCTGGTCATGAGTGGGTGGCATGGGGAGGGGTTTCCAGAAAGAGGATGGAGTTGGATCGTTGGACGATTTGAAAAATCCACTTGCCTGTTATAGAATTCCACTGAGACATGTGATGGCAAATTCTGCCTCCCACTGGGTGCCCATGCTGGATTAATGAAAAACTAAAGGCGCATCGAGGCTGCGGCTGCCGGGGAAGGGGCGGACTGACTCACAGACCTCTGGCTGGTGTTCCCATATGGTTTGCAGAAACAGTGCTCACGACCATGAAAAGTCTTGGTGGCTGGACGGGAATGGATTTGGTTGGTAGCCCTTACTGTAGCCACGGAATGGAAGAAAGGCAGATGGGGGTTGGCGAAGAGCCAGAGATAGACCCAAGAACCTAACAGTAGGTCTGTTGCCCAGAAAGGGCTCCAGCTCAGAGTCTGCCTTCTCACCAAAAAAGCCGTTAAGGGGCATGTCCATGAGCGAAGGCATGGCACGGCTTTGTGCCACCAAAGAAGGAATCGCACCTCCAGCAGGTCAGTCGTGTCCAGTCCACATCTGAAGGTGAACTTTGTTGCATATTGCCCGTCAGCAATAGATTGGGAGAGTAGAGCTCAGGCCTTCTCCGAGATCATGGGCAGCCTTAGTGCAACCGAATCCCACACAGTTAGGGACTAACGGCCCAAAAGACACACGGTGTTCATTGACTGCAGTGCTAGGCTGACTGAAAAGATCATCCTCTTACCAAAGGTATCTAACCGTTTTGGATTCACTGACTGGTGGAGTGGTAGGGAAAGCATCAGGGTTTATCCGGGAAGTTAGGCTTGGACCAGACCTCAGCCATCCTCCGCACCACCACTGAGAAAGAGGCACCCTCCTCCGAAGCCACAATATGGGGAGAGACCAGACCAGCGTCTGGTGATGTTTCCATACCATGGGCATCTGCCAGTACCTCAAATTAGTTTTCCTCATGTTCATCTAGGTGATGGTGGTAACCATATCGGTCCTTAGACCCCTGCTATTCGTCACCCTCTCCAGGCTTGTCAAAAGAAGAAGCCCTGGCTCCAATTCAGAGAGCATGGTACCGGTCGGGACCAAAGTCGGACGATGCCCATCCGGCTGCATGTCAGTTTTGGGTAGGACGATGGAGCCTGTGCTGCCATAGGGCATTGGCGGCACCAGAAGCGACAGCACTGGCGCAGAACCTGAGGAAGATGCCAGCTTTACGGGCAGCACCACTCCGGATCCAGCAGTAGATCCAAGGGACCAGACGGGCGCTGATGGAAATACAAGAGGTGCCTCTTCCTAATGCATAGGACCTGAAGGCGTTCCAGAGGGGTCAGATTGCCCAAATATGAGGTGCATGGCCTCATATAATTCCTTAAGTTAGAAGGGCGTCACTCTGGCTCGCCAACGCTCCTGTGCCTTGTCTGATAACTTGGACCAGCACAGGGAAATTGAAGACCGACTCGGTGTGCGACGACAATGGTCAGCAGCTGCTCCTCGAGCGGTTGAGGGATCTTCCACGTGACCTGGATCGTGAGCTTCCCAGGGGCGTCTGACTTTGTGCAGCAAGGAACTTCAGTGAATATTCCCTCAGAGCCTCCTTCGGGCTCATGGTGCAGCAGTCTTCACAGTTCTTGGAGTATTGGTTCTACTCCAAGCACCAAAGACAAACCAAATGAGGATCTGTCACAGACATCTGCCTGTGACAGGCACCGCATAGTTTAAAACCTGTTGGATTCTTAGCGGACATCTCTTACACACCAGACAATGGCAATCTCAAACAAGCATTGGCATAGCCAATAGGTCTCGCATTTGGGACCTTATAAGTGTTTAGCCATGCAACAGTTGGTGTTGTTGCACCAAGGATATTCTGCTGCATAACTAAATACTTATAAGGTCCCAAAAGCGAGACCTATTGGCTATGCCAATGCTTGTTTTTCTCTGCACCACTCAACTTTACACAACTCTACTCTTCCCTATGCTACTTCACTCTATCCTACTCCTACTCAGCGCCATTTTACTCTATGCCATTGCACTGTACGCCACTGCAATCTACTCTGCACCGCTCTACTCTATGCTACTGCAGTCTTAGCTACTTTACGTCACTGCACTCTACACCAATGCCATCTACACCACTATACTCAAAACCAATGCACGATACGCCACTGCACTCTAAGCCAATCTACTCTGCACCACTGTAGTTTATGCCACTTCACTCTAGACACTCTACCACACTCCACTCTACAACACTCCACGATTCTCTACTCCATTAAACTCTGCTCCACTAACACTACTCCACTCTGTTCTACTCCACTCTATGCTATTCTACGACACTACTCCTCTCTAGGAATCTCTACGCAACTCCCTCTATGCCACTCTATTCTAGGACACTCTACTCCACTCTATGGAATCTACTCTGCTCTATGGAATCTACTCCGCTGTATGCCACTCTACTCTACAACACTCTATGCAACATCCTCTATGCTACTCCACTCTACACCACTGTATGTCACTACACTCTACTCAACTCTGACACTGTACGCCACTCAACTCTACGGCCTCCCACTGTACTCCCTCCACGACACTCCACAACACTGTACGCTGCTCCATGACACTCATCGCCACTCAACTCTACTGTACGTCACTCCACGACATAACATTCCACTGTACTCCCCTTTACAACACTCAACTTTACAACGCTATACTCTCCTTTACCGTACTAACTTTTAGCCACGCTGAACAGAAGCCAGTCAAAATATTGGCAGAGCCAATAGCTCCTACATAGGTAAGACATACTGGGTTTGCCATTGCTTGTTTCAATATACAAGCGTGGCACCCGTACAATTCTTTGATTCTTACGCCTGTCTTGTAAATTTCTAAACTTCTATTGTGTCACACAAAAAAATATTTTCTTTTTAACCCCTACTGGAGGTATCACTCTACAACCACAAACAAAAAACATAAAAAATCTCCTCTGTGCACAGAGACATTCAAGTGTTCACGTCATTCCTACTACTCCAACTCTTCTGTATAAAGTCACTAACTTTGCGCAGTCAGTACTATATCATTAGCATATTGTTCTTTCTACTTTTCTTTGGACAACACACCCACATATAAAGTTCATCACACATGTAACACTGTACTCATTCCATTCATCATTAGACTGGGATTCTTCTGACAAAAATCAGTCACATTCTTCACACCAGAGACAATTGTCACATCATACACACAGTCTTCTGATCGCATTGAGAACCGTTAAATCCTTTAAGAACAGCAAAACAGACTAATAGTAGTTAACAGCTTTGTTGGGGCCTTGTGGCCACTTCCCAATGTAAACGTCTTGCTTCAAATAAATTTCCAAATATGCTTAACACACCACACCAGGGGTGTGGAATTGTTTAAAAAGTCTACTTGTCCAAGGGAACAAACACAATAAGTAGAGTCTGCGGGTCTGAACCATTCACTCATAAGAAAAGAAGCGACATGTCAGCACGTTCAAACGAACCAAGAAAGAAGTCCTCATAAAGAGGGCCAAGTCCCATCACCCACCGAAGTGGCATGCTTCATCATCTGGGACCTCCCATAACTACACCTGGTGTAGTTATAGAGCTACAACTCCTTCGATTACTGTAATAAGGAGGAGCTCAGGGATGTTTTAGTTCCTATGATTGGGAGGATGGGTTATCTCAGCATGAGGAAGACTGTCCTAGGTGTGGAGAATCTAGATGCAGTGTGTGAAATAAGAAAGTGATTTAAAATTGATCATCATTGGAAGATAAATTTTATTCTGTATCCAATGACACCAAACTAAAAACAGCAGAAATTATGAGGGGAGCGCGTCCACAAACGTTATAGGGCCGCGCCCTCGTGGGTCAACATGTTTCAGCCAACCTGTGTCTACCTAATGACTGTGGCTTTCGTCAGGACCAAAAGGTAACACTACTGCAAAAAATGTGAATAAGTGGTGAGTGCGATAAAAAGGAACGATACAACCTAACAGAGTACCTACTTATCCGTGGATATGTGGCACCGTAGTGATGTAACTCAATCACCTGGAGACAAAACAAAATAATAATACATAAATGTGCTGAACATGTCTACTACATTCTCTTAAATGAAGTCCAAATGTCTCATACATAAACATTCGTCAAGCGTACAGACTGCATTGTCCTCTTACCCGCAAAAAGTCAGGGATGCACCTACACTCCTGGTTACAACTCAGGGCGTGAGGCAACGCTCTAGAAGACAAGAGAAAGGGGGAGAAAGAACTAGCTAGTGCCATAAGCAACAGAAGATAGTATATTCAACTGTGCGTGCAAAAAGCTGTGTAACCATAGAAACTAAAAAACCTATAAACAGACAAAGGTGTGTTAACTGACTATATAATGTTTAAAAACCATGCTACTAATGTCCTGGAAACTGACTCAACCAGGAGCTTGAGTGAGCATGTCCATGACTAGAATAATATTGAAATCACCAACAGCAGGCGAACATCAATCATGTGGTCAAATACAACCAGAGGCGACTCGAAGACTAATCTCTACGATAGGGTTCATTAGAGAGACTAAATTACTGTATACAGACGAAGAGAGAGCAGGCTTACCTGTCCGTCGTTACCCCGGACCTTCTACCTAGTTGTACCGAGCGTAACCGGAGCATCGTAAACCTGCCCTTCATAACGATCATCTGTATGGAGTGCCGGGCATCGGGCCAATCAGCGTGCGGAGGCGTGATGACGCAACACGCTAAGCAAACGTGCGTCGGAAACGCAGTGAATGCTGGGGATTGTGGTCTCCGCGGGTTATGTGGCGCGCTTGTGGCCGTAATTAAACGATGTAATGGGCAGAAATGTATTATAAGAAAGGAAACACAGTCCCATCTGTCCCCATAATGAAACCCCACGTTATTGCATCACGTGAAAACGGAATCAAGGAAGGTACGTGTGTGTCAGGGATAGACGCGTCTGAGATAATGGTAATTAAGTAAAATGACGCTCTAAAGGTTACGAGTGGAGGAGGATCATGCCGCTCTCCCATGCTTCTCCTAGTTGACTCAAGTACCAACGGAGTGATGTGTCGTGAAACTGAGTTAAGGATGGAAAAGACCCACCATCAGTAACAAGGGCTTGGACCCAGAAGTGTCACAACGAAGTCCAAGGTATGGACTCGTTGAGCCCTATCGTGTCGCTTTTGAGTGTGAAAACCCAGCGTTGCTCCTTTCTGAATAAAAAAGTGGACACATCAGTTATATGGGATGGAATAAAGGGTTGTTCTATGATCGTCCACCTAATGTCATCAGGGCTATGTTTGGATTCCACAAAATGTCTAGTCATGCGGGTTGCCTGCCTTTGACATCTGATGGTGCTTTTATGTTCCATTATCCTGAGTTTGATCTTTCTCGTGGTCATCCCCACGTATCTTAGATCGCAGGGGCAAGTGATCAAGTAGATCACCCTCTCACTATTGCAGTTAGTGTGTTTAATCTGCCTCCAGGGTTTGTTTGTCCCTATATCCACTTCTGTAGTATGTCTGGTGTTGGGGCATACTGCACAATTGCCACACGCATAATGCCCTTGGACAGGTGGCAAGTTCCACAAGGTGTTGGTCTTAGAGATCACTCTGTTCTGTGGGCGCGTGTGTACTAGTGTGTCTCGCAAATTCGCACTTCTTTCGAACGAAAAAAGTGGAGGGCTAAGGTGTATCTGTCCCACATTCAAAATGCGCCAGTTTTTTCGTATGATTTTCTGAAGTTGATTAGAGTGAGTGCTGAAAGTCTGGACACATGTCAGTCTATCCAGAGAGGCCTTGGGTACCGATGGTTCTAATAAGGCATCCCGATTGTTGTTACTAGCCCGCTTGTAGGATTGTTTGATCAGTTTCGAGGGGTACTGCCTGGCCCTTAGATTCCTCGAGAGAACGTCAGCATGTTCTTTGAATTTGACAGTATCCGTACAGTTACGTCTCAAGCGGAGGAATTGCCCAAATGGTAAACCGGACCTGAGTGATTTGGGATGGAAACTTTCATATGACAGGAGAGAATTCCTTGCCATAGGTTTTGTATATAGCTCACTCCCTAGTCCGTTGGCAGTGGGAAAGATGAGAAGGTCTAGGAATGGTAAACTCAACTTGCTTGCTTCCATGGTGAAATTAAGGAAGGTATTCCGTTCATTGAGCCACAGATGGAAGGTCTCAAGGGTTGCAAAGTCACCTCGCCATATGACGAAAATATCGTCAATATAGCGTTTCCATATGACAATATAGTCACGGAAGGGGTTGTCATTGCACAATATACATCGTTGTTCGAACAAGTGTACGTACAGATTGGCCAGGCTGGGGGCAAAAACACTGCCCATAGATGTACCTGATGTTTGTAGATACAACTGGTGTTCAAACTGAAAAAAAATTTCAGTTATGGCCAACCTGGCACACTCCATGATAAATTCCACTGGCGAACTGAGCCCGATACTGTTTGCTTCAAGGAGCCCTCTGATGGCTTCAAGAGTTTCAGTCTGAGGGATGCAAGTGTATAGAGATTCTACGTCAAAACTGACGAGAAAGTCTGTGTCAGTATTGAAGTCTAAACCTGGAAGCAGTTGTAGAACTTCCTTGGTATCCTGTAGGTATGTCGGCATGGTTTTGACCAAGGGTCTCAGAAAAACATCAACGAATGTTGAAAGGGGTTCCAATAACGAGCCCAAACCGGAGATGATCGGTCTACCAGGTGGAGGGCGTTGGGTCTTATGGATCTTGGGCAGACCGTAAAAATAAGGGGTGACCGGATGTTCCGTCACCAAAAATTCTGCTTCTCGTGCTGAAATCCAACCCTCTAGTTTAGCCTCATGTACGAGTTCCAAAATTTCTTTTTTGATGCGCGGTGTAGGGTCCTGAGTGAGGATTTTGTAAAATCTCTCGTTGCTGAGCTGTCTTAAACATTCTGTCTTGTAGTCCAGGGCATCAAGAATCACAATTGCCCCTCCCTTATCAGCAGGTTTGATGATAATTGTGGAGTTTCTGGACAAAGAGGTTAAAGCCTGCTTCTCTAAGTTCGGGAGATTGTGATATTGACAAGTTGGTTTAGTCAACATTAAGGAGGTTTCTTTGGTGACGGCAGTTTCAAAAGCAAGAACCTGAGGGGGCAAGGAATGTGCGGGTGGATTAAATGTGGATTTATTCCTGAGGCCGCTGTCAGTAACACCCTCTATCAATGTGGTATCTTCATTGGTCTTGTCTTGGAAGAAAAATCGCAGTCTAATTTTCCGAAAAAACTTAGCTAACTCGCAATGGAGAGTAAACGGATCACCCGTATTAGTTGGAACAAAGCCCAAGCCTTTGTTGAGGACCTTCTCTTCCATCGCGGTTAGAGTGTAAGAGCTCAGATTGACCACTAGCTGCTGCTGGGTCCCGCCCCTGCTGGGCCCTTCGCCGAGCTGCGAAGGTGCCGGGGTGATGTTGGTGGGGGTGGGCTCCAATGGACCCTCGTTTGGTTTGGGGTTTGTTGACCTCTCCTTCGTCCCCTTGAACGTCCCCGGCTCTGGCCTAAAAAAGGCTGATTGTAAAAGAACTGTGGGGGGGGGGTTGAAAGGCATCATGTTTGGGGGAAAGGGGGGATTTGGATATTGCCACGGTGGAGGTTGCCACCATTGTGGTTGTTGATTACCTCGCCAGTTCCGTCTGGAATTTCTACCCCTACCTCTATTTTGTGTTGGCTCTTGAGTAGTGGAATCAGAGTCACTAGACCAACCCTCTGATCCAGAAGAAGAATAGTTGGAACCAAATCGTCTACCCTTCCTATTGAACTCAGGTGGTGTGTAGTTCTCTTGTGTGTAGGGATAGACTTTTTCAAAGGAAAACTTAGCTAAGTCTTTCTTGAATTTTTCTATCTTAGAAGAAAGAATACCATCTCGAAAATCTTTGTTAGATTTGTTGTTATCATCGAGGTTCTTCTTGTAGATGGAATGGGACAAAGTTGTCTTAATTTGTCCTTCTAGTACTTGGATCTCGATCATGATAGCATCGGCGATGCGTTTGGCAGTGCTAATGATCAAAATTAGCCAATCGCGAGTTACTGATGGTGGGTCTTTTCCATCCTTAACTCAGTTTCACGACACATCACTCCGTTGGTACTTGAGTCAACTAGGAGAAGCATGGGAGAGCGGCATGATCCTCCTCCACTCGTAACCTTTAGAGCGTCATTTTACTTAATTACCATTATCTCAGACGCGTCTATCCCTGACACACACGTACCTTCCTTGATTCCGTTTTCACGTGATGCAATAACGTGGGGTTTCATTATGGGGACAGATGGGACTGTGTTTCCTTTCTTATAATACATTTCTGCCCATTACATCGTTTAATTACGGCCACAAGCGCGCCACATAACCCGCGGAGACCACAATCCCCAGCATTCACTGCGTTTCCGACGCACGTTTGCTTAGCGTGTTGCGTCATCACGCCTCCGCACGCTGATTGGCCCGATGCCCGGCACTCCATACAGATGATCGTTATGAAGGGCAGGTTTACGATGCTCCGGTTACGCTCGGTACAACTAGGTAGAAGGTCCGGGGTAACGACGGACAGGTAAGCCTGCTCTCTCTTCGTCTGTATACAGTAATTTAGTCTCTCTAATGAACCCTATCGTAGAGATTAGTCTTCGAGTCGCCTCTGGTTGTATTTGACCACATGATTGATGTTCGCCTGCTGTTGGTGATTTCAATATTATTCTAGTCATGGACATGCTCACTCAAGCTCCTGGTTGAGTCAGTTTCCAGGACATTAGTAGCATGGTTTTTAAACATTATATAGTCAGTTAACACACCTTTGTCTGTTTATAGGTTTTTTAGTTTCTATGGTTACACAGCTTTTTGCACGCACAGTTGAATATACTATCTTCTGTTGCTTATGGCACTAGCTAGTTCTTTCTCCCCCTTTCTCTTGTCTTCTAGAGCGTTGCCTCACGCCCTGAGTTGTAACCAGGAGTGTAGGTGCATCCCTGACTTTTTGCGGGTAAGAGGACAATGCAGTCTGTACGCTTGACGAATGTTTATGTATGAGACATTTGGACTTCATTTAAGAGAATGTAGTAGACATGTTCAGCACATTTATGTATTATTATTTTGTTTTGTCTCCAGGTGATTGAGTTACATCACTACGGCGCCACATATCCACGGATAAGTAGGTACTCTGTTAGGTTGTATCGTTCCTTTTTATCGCACTCACCACTTATTCACATTTTTTGCAGTAGTGTTACCTTTTGGTCCTGACGAAAGCCACAGTCATTAGGTAGACACAGGTTGGCTGAAACATGTTGACCCACGAGGGCGCGGCCCTATAACGTTTGTGGACGCGCTCCCCTCATAATTTCTGCTGTTTTTAGTTTGGTGTCATTGGATACAGAATAAAATTTATCTTCCAATGATGATCAATTTTAAATCACTTTCTTATTTCACACACTGCATCTAGATTCTCCACACCTAGGACAGTCTTCCTCATGCTGAGATAACCCATCCTCCCAATCATAGGAACTAAAACATCCCTGAGCTCCTCCTTATTACAGTAATCGAAGGAGTTGTAGCTCTATAACTACACCAGGTGTAGTTATGGGAGGTCCCAGATGATGAAGCATGCCACTTCGGTGGGTGATGGGACTTGGCCCTCTTTATGAGGACTTCTTTCTTGGTTCGTTTGAACGTGCTGACATGTCACTTCTTTTCTTATGAGTGAATGGTTCAGACCCGCAGACTCTACTTATTGTGTTTGTTCAAGTGATTTGGGGATTTGTCTGCGCAGGTCTTTAAAATTCCCTTAGACCCTGTGACCAGTTGTTTTGTATTGATACTTGTCCAAGGGACCACATTTTGCTGGAATATACTGGTCCAGCATAAATATCCACTTGCCCCACAATTACTTAAATCAATCAGATGGACCATTGTCAAAAGAAACTGTAATGCAATTAACGCACCATAGCACAAATGCAAGTAGTTACGTGCAGAGCATGGTGATGCAACAATTGCATGCAAACTTATTGCATTTAAAACATGTTCAGCAGTGCTATTGTGCACAGGACACACCTGTCAGCCGGTTAACTTGTGGTAGATTTTCATATGTACCGAAATAGAGTTTAAAGTTTGAGTGCTGGCTGGGAATTGCTGTTGCAGTACTCTGTGTCTAGCAATATGCAGGTTGCAATGGTATTATCCATCACAAGATCAGCAGATAGTCAGTGTCTTGCTGCAAAAATTCTCACATTTGCTGTTCTGCAAATATGCCACTGGGTGACAATACCTGCATTTCTCAGCAAGATTTGTAATGGAACAGCACAGGCACCTAGCAGAGTTGATGTGTTTAATGGGAGAAGTATCTGCAGTACTGATTAGGGCCGCTATACCTTTAAATTTACAGTTGTACCACTTCTCAGCAGAATGTTATATATAATTTTTAAGGAGGTAAAACAGATAGGTGTTTACAGTTTCAGTTAAGTGATTTTTATATGGTATACAAGTCTGAGTGCATGTTTCTCATACAAGGAACATCTATGGCACAGGCCGTAGCAGTGCAAGGTTTTCTCATGCACATAACAGAAATTCAAGCTTACCTGACAAAGAAGTGCAGTATAGTTAGAGAAGAGCAAGTTTGTATCGCACACAATAGGAATATGCAGCATGGACACAAGCACACACATCTCATCCTCACCCAGCCGCTCACGCCTCTTTCATATACAAAATAGGTACAGCAAGGGCACCAACAGAGAACGAGGCTCTCAGGAGAAGGGAGTCTCTGAAGGATCGGGAAGAAGAAGAGAGGTGAAGGGACAGAGAATGCAGGACACAAACATGGATGCTGTGGATGGAGGTCTAGTGAGAGTCGTAGCAGTCCTTCTACCCACCCTGCCTGGCTCACACATAACAGAAGCCACTGGGTTCGTTGACTGGCGATCTCAAAACACTCTTGAAGCCTATCAAATAACCAGAATGAAATCTACCAAAATGAAAAATGTTGATGCTTTAGGTTCCAGAATCTGGAAACCGGATATTAGTCGGAGAGCTGAACAATTAAATTACTTTTCTTACCCATTTAAGGGCCTAGATAAGTCTATAGGGAGGAACATAAACAACTCCAATACAACCAAAAACACCAACCTCAATGTCCTGCACCCTTCACTTCAACGATGGGAGGTGGCTTTGTAAAGCTCTTTAAGTGCACAAGGTCCCAGAGTATTCTATCCTATGCATGCTGCCCTAGAGATGGTACAATTTGTACCTTAGAAACTGAAGCCCACATCTGCAACAGCACAAACAAACCTCCGGAACTCTTGAGGCCAACACAGAGTATAGACTTATCACACACCGATAACAAACCTATTTCTCATAACAAAGAATACACCATACTTCACAACTGGAATATAAAATCAAAGTATACAGACGTTCTAAGTATAGAAAAGTTCCAGTGAAGCTTACAACTTTTATTTCTAACAGAAGTAAAGGTAGTCCAATGTGACAGTTTCTCCTCAGACTAAGCACGCTTTTACCAAGAAGTAGTTTGGGATGACAGACAATTAAAAGAAAACTTGCTTGGGAAGCTAGCTGGGACCTTTGGGGCTGGTGGTGCAGCCTGAGCCCCGTACCCCAAAACAGTAAAGTAAAAAAAAAAACTCTTAAAAGGTAATCTACATGTTGTACAGAAAGTGGTGCCTCAGGTGCATTAACCCAAATGACAGTTGTGCTGCCCAGTGTTTGTAGAAAAATGAACACATTCAGGCCCCTACTACTGTGAGCTTTACTAAGTAAGCAGGAGAAGAATAAACTCCTGTCCACTGCATTAATTATTAGTCTTGTGCAAATAACCTGCCCCATATATCTAGGGTTATAAGGTGAGCATATAGTTTAAGTTGTGCAAACAACTAATTACTACAACTCAAATGCATGGTTTCAATTCAGGTGCAGAGCAGCCGGTGCACACCTAAGTCTGCCTGTGATGTACCTGCATGAGACTGCAAAGACTTAGGTGCAGATTTAATTTTCGTCCATTTCTCCGCCAGGACGACGGAGTAAACGACTATCGTCCTGAAAGAGATGCTGCCCGCTGAATTTACAAATGACCATCAAGCTGGTGGTAATTTCTAAAGTTTTGCAACAAACGTCATCATTGCACACGCCCTCAGCAAGAGTAAGCTGGACTATGGGAATACCCTCAATGCCAGAATCAGCTAGCAAGTCACTAGAAGATATCAAACCATCCAGATAACAGCAGCCAGGCTCACACTTAACCTCCCAAGCATTATGCACATCATACCACACCAGAGGGAACTCCTCTGGCTCCCCATAAAAGAACAAGCACAGTTCAAACTCCTCACACCTTGACAGCACTACACAACATAGGCCCCACCTACCTGAAACCGATTCTGCTTGACTCCTACTCGCACACATCCCACGCATATACTTAAACAAATACGAAGGTGAAGCCTTCTCCTACATCACTCATAAAAGCAGAGAAAAACCTCCCACTTCACATCAGAGCTTCCTCCGCTCTTCTGGATTTCTCCAAGAAACTGAAGATCTGGCTTTACCCAAAATCCCCCACCCTCTTCATGCGAATCTAGGCACACATAACTGCTCTGCATCAGAATACCCTGTCGGGTCACATTTTGCGCAACAAATGCATATAAGATAGATGGAAAAGACCTGCTGCCTTGTTTCTTTTTTACAAGTCTTAGTCTGCCGTCTCATGGCGTCCTTGCTGTGGGCAGGGCTTTAAGTGGGATGAAAAAACTGTGTGTGTGGGGGGGGGGGGGGGGTGTCTTAAAGGGGCATGGCCGAATTAAGGGTGTGGCTTAAAAACATCCAAGCTCAAAATCTGTGCTTAGCATAGTGTGCCACCCGTTTGGTATTTCGCTACATCTATTGTTGCATCCAGTTATCCAGATACAACAAGTAACATTACACATACAACAAGCCAGGACTATTGGCTTTGCCAATGGTTGTTAGCTGCATAAGATAAATAAGCAACAACTATGGCTTCGTTGTATATATAATATTGAAAATGTTTCCATTCTGAAATGATGAGACTGTGAAAGAACTATAACGAGTCTCTTTGAAGTTACCTCAAAGGCAGTGGTACTGCCGCAGAATTAAGATTTATCTGTTCGGTTAGGGCAAAAATGGAGAGCCTGATAGGGGCCAGTCTCAGCACCTTCTTCTTGGAACTGTCGGTGCTGAGCACAAGCAGGACCTGGCCCACTTAAAGCCCTGGCTGTGGGTGTGCCAAAAAACAAAAGAGATAGTAAGCTTGTCAGCAAATTAAGTGGGGGTGCTGGTTGTAATGGCTTTGTAAATGATGCAGCTCGTTTTGATACGGGCTGCAAAGTGGAGCCATCAGGCTAGGGAGGATGTGAGATATTTCTTCAGGCTTCCCGAGGATATGTGCTGCAGTGAATAGGATGCCCTTAATGGGTGCAAGTGTGGCATCTGGCAGGGCATGAAGCAGGGCATTATCACAATCCAGAAGTAAGAATACTTTCTGGAAGAAATGTTTTCCCTTTCTTTAGAAGTGACAGCTGGAACCAGATTGTAGTTTCAAAAAAGATTAAGTAAAACTCAACCCCAGTCAGCAGTCCTATCATCAACAGCTCTCTCTGCCCACCAAATTTATCTCCTCCAACCACATCACTCTGAATCATGACATTACCCATAAGCACATTCCACGCATTACATACAATTCTATTAAGGAGGAATATCCTACATTTCTATTAAGGTAGATCATCATTACAACAGAACATAATATCCTTCAGAAATATTAAATTATACAATGGAAAATAAAGGCTTGACCTTAATCTCAGTGCTGGTTCTAGGTCATAAACAAGCAATAAAGAAACAAGCACATACAGGCTACTTCAGTTCAATAGTGGAGTGGAGGATGCACACAGTTATGGTAGTGTGAGATACATGACATCATTTCCGCATCCATGTATGGTAACTTAAGGGATACAGTGGCAAAGATACAGGTCAGTAAAGCATTGTTTACTCATACTCAGGCTCCCTGTTTTCCGTTTTTACAGATAAATACAGACAGAACACAATGGGTTTTCTGTCTGCATTTATTTTTAAAAGTGGATAAATACAGAAAATGTGCTTCTTTTAAGTGACTCTTCATGCTCTGTCATGAATTATAGCCCAACAGCTGAGCAGATGGACAGCATGGAAAATTAAAAACCAGGATGAAATTTCTCTAAATAACTTCATGTGTCAACATACATGTGTGGTATAATGCTAATATTTGCCAGTGGATGTACTGCTATGTAATATTTGGCAACTTAAATAGCTAACACGACAGACATCAAAGTATGAGTGCACGTCAATCATTTAAATAAATATGGAAATGTACAGTTTTATAGCACATTTATATGTAAAACACTAAATAAATATGGATACATACAGAAAAATTGGCCCAAAAATAAATATGGATAAATACAGACGGAAATGTTAAAAAAATAAATACCATAAAACCAGGAGCCCTATTTATGAGGTAGGGTGACTCTTCACCTCTTCTCAATGGAGTCGATGTTGGCATGTAGCAGAAACAGCTCCTCGGTCTTGTCCTGCCGGGAGGACAGGATGAGGTGATGGCCAGTCAAGCAAAGGGTTCTTTCTACAGGCAGGTGGAAGGGCCGGTGCAGCTGCACGTTATCCACCGTGGGAGTCTTGATCAACTCGGCGAACTCCATCCTGAGCCCCCAAGCCAGCGAGCACCGGCCCTGTCCGAGCAGCTGCGGGGCTCAGGTCCGTGCACACCCGGTGAAGCTGTATGCTCGAGGCACCCAGAGTGCAAACCCAACAGCGGTGAATTCAGCTGCAGCATGTAGATACTGAAGACGGACACGCTCCCTAGCGTTCTTCCGATCGCGTATGGCAGATAGCGGCAGCCATCTTAGAGTGGTACAGCCAGCTTCGTTTACCACAAGAAATTGTCCGAAAGGATCGTAGGGACATACCTTGTGCATGCGCCTAATACTTGTACTCGCTCAATTGTTAATTTGAATATTAATATTTTTCAAGTATTGTTAATATGTTTAAGTAAATTAAAATACGAATATTTGAATACATAATTAATGTAACATAAGGTGGAATCCGTGCGACTTTTCTATGTGCAACAATAAATTCGAATTTGGCACTGTAATTGGCAGTGTGCGTGGTGCAGGTTTCACAACAGGTTTACGGATATTCGCATCATTTGTTGTCGGTATTAGCTACTGCAGTTTTAGTCAATTCAATATAAAGTGAGACTGTTAGACCTGGCACCATTGGCGTGAGTCTCCCTTCCATTTTTCGCTGTCTGTCCTCTGTTTTCGCTGGTTATAGATGCTCTGGGCGCTGTGCCACTGCCATTCAGTGCCACAGCGCAAATGCTCCCTTTGTAAAGATGACATGTGAATTGGTACATCCATGATTGGCTTATTTGGTTTACCTGTTAATCCCTAGTAGCGTGGCCCGTGTGTGCCAAGGGCTGGTAAACTGAATGCTGCTGGTGAGCCTGCAGCACTGGTTTGTGCCACCCACAGAAGCAGCTTGTAAAGTGTGTCTCAGACCTGCCACTGCAGTGTCTGCGTGCAGTCCAGAACTGCCATCTTGGCTGTGAAGTGCACCCACTTCCCAGCCCCTGAACCTTCCCTTGGCATCCTTTAAGCCACCCTTATGATAGGGCGCATTGTATGTGTAAGGTAGGACATGCTCTGATGTGTGTAGCATGTCCTAGTAGTGAATTACACCCAATTTCGTTTTTCACTACTGTAAGGCTACCTGTTCTCCATAGGCCAGAATTGGAGGTCTGGGCTATTACATCCTATAGTCCTAATTGACCCAACCCACAGAACATGGTAGAAAAACGAATTTAGTATGCCTGAGCTCAGAATATTAAAATACATCTTTTAGTGAAGGTTATTTTTATATTCTGTGTTTGAAATTACCACTTTTAGAGTATAGGTACTTTTATGCCTAAGCCTTCCAGTTTGCTCTGCTATTATGTGTATTGGCTGTCTGGTTTTGGAGGGACCCCCGTTAGCGGGCCGCTGCAGCTGGTGAGCGTGAGAAAAATCATCGCTCTGCTGCTGCCGAGCGCTCGCTAACCCCGAAGATTATCGCATCACCCATCAGCGGGCCTGAAAACGTCCGCTATCCCGAAGATTATCGCATCACCCATCAGCGGGCCTGAAAACGCCCGCTATCCCGAAGATCGTCGCAGAGCCTGTCAGCGGGTCTGAAAAAGCTCGCTAACCCAAGGATTGTCGCATCGCCAGTTAGCGTGCCCCAAAGTGCTCGCTAACCCCAAATCATCGCAGCACGGACGCCGAGCATTCGCCATTTTCCCCGCATCGCATCAGGATCGTCGCTCCCTCGCGGAGCGCCATTTTCTTTCATCGCAGCAAGATCGCACACGCAACAGGCTCGGTGCATCATCCTCCCTTAGCGGCAAGGATTTTATCGCATCATCGGCCTAGCGTGAAGAAGTTTGTCGCTTTATCCTGCCCGCAACCCCGTGCATCATCCTCCCTTGCGGTAAGGATTCAACGCATCGCTGGTTAGCGCAAGGAAATTTATCGCTACAACTCCTTAGCGACATATTTGTTGCTTTGCTACAGAATCCAGATACCTTGTGAGTAAAAGGGTCGCAGAGACCACTGCATTGAACTGAACATCATTTTGTGCACCTTGAACTATTTCTGCAGCATTTTTAAAGTAACCCTATTTTTCTAGTATTGTGTATTTTTACTGTTACTGGTCTTGTGATTACGTCTATATAAATATACCTATTTTTTATAACTACTTGAGTGGTGTCCATTTGTAGTGTTCCTCATTGTATTACTGTGTATGGTCATAAATGCTTCACACACTGCCTCTGAGATAAGCCTAGCTGCTTGTGCTACGTTACCACAGGGTTGAGCAGGGGTTATCAAAGGGTGTAGTCTGCTTACTCTGACTTAGGAAGAAGGGTCCCTACTTGGACAGTGGCCAAGCCATTGCCAACTAGAGACCCCCATTTCTAACAGAGACCATTTTGGAACGGGCTGCTCTACGACCCACTTGTTTGGAACATATCTAGACAAGCGCACGCACCATGCGTGGCTGCAGGGGGAGGGGATAGAAGAGGGAGCCTGGGCCTGTTTGCCTTGCGGGAGCGAGCGAGTTAATTACAAACATATGGTTTGAAAGCTCGCTACAGCAAGGGAATCGCCAGACGTGCACGCCTTGCCATTGGAAGCAATGCAACGCGTGCACGTTTTTGCCCGCAAAGCTGTGCCGATGGCTAAAGGTCTTTTTCCTATGCAACGCATGCGCGCTGCGTAGGCGAGACCTAAAAAGACAGTGGCAAATGTCGAGAAAAAGTCGGTTAAAAAATAACTGAGGGAAGCTCCCTCCAGATCTGCCCTGCGGCGGCACCCATTTAGGCACTGAGCACGTCACCATTGGCACGGATGCAGTGCCCTATGACGCCACCTATCGCCGTGCAGAGGTACTACTTGAAAATTTCCTAATCCAGTCTGATTCCTTGGGATTATTCTAAGGTAAGGAATCTACGGCTAAAAGTCTCTATCAGATTGAGTAGTGTAGCGGAAAAATCCATTTCAACTTAAACGTGTCCCTACTGCTTCACTTAACAGGTACTGGTGTGTAAAGAACTGCTGGCATTGTGCATTGTCTGATGAGGCAAACAGGTACACCTGAAGTGTGCCCCACTGGGTGAAGATGTAAGACTACCTGCAGAAGTCACCACTTGTGATCTGCAAGATAACGCCAGCTCAGGCTATAAGCGCTGATATTCAGAGACCCCGGCTAGGTGATTGGCAGCTAACCAGATATCTTGGTGGTGTGCCCAAGAGCACAGTCTCAAAGCCTCCAGAAAAAGGAGGTGAGACCCTACTGCCCTTTGCTTGTTGACGTTGTGTTGTCTGTCTAGATATGGACAGACTGACCTTTAAGGGAGAATAGGAAGGCTTTGAGCACCAGCCGAATCACCCACAGTTCCAAAAGGTTAATGTGAAGAACCTGCTCTTCTGGAGACCAAAGGCACCCAAACTCCAGATCCTCCAGGTGAGCCCCCTGTTCTAAAGTGGAGGCATCCATCAATATGAAACCAGCGCACATACAGGTGATGTGAGAGCTTTGAAGTTTACAGATCCAGCCTGACACATGGGATTATTCTACAAGTGAGGACTCTGCTGGGAGAACTATCCACCAAAAGCTAAGAAGTGAACACCGGGAAAACCTTTTTTTTTATTTCCACAATTGTGGAATTAGTAATGTGCTGTAGATCAGCCGGAACTGCAACCTCCTGGCATTTCCAAACAACAACAAAGAGGGAGGAAAATGCATGCAGCAGGGGTGCTGTTTATTAGTGTACCACCTTACACAATGATAGAGGGATCATGTGGCTTTAACCCCTTCACCTTGACAATATTGGGTGGAGGGTTAGAGCCACAAAATGCCCAAGGACAAGGGAGCTGTGCGTTAGCCCTCTCACCTTTTTATTTGTCCCCCCTCCTCCGATACCCAATTTTAGATGTGTGCTAAATAACTTGACCCAACCCCCGAATAAAAGGCAGGTATATATTAAAAGATAAAAACGTGAAGATGGCCCTGAGCAGCTGTCAACTACCACAGTCATACCAGACCCAAAAATCCTGCAGAGTACAGAGGACCAGCACCCTGTACATAGATGTGAACAGGGTGCCAGAACAGCTGAATAGGCACCCATTCACATCCAGTGCGCAGGCAGTACCCAGACCTGATTGGACTAGCACTTTGCATGCTAAGGAAGACCATGGGAGCCAACAGATGTCCTATTCTATTCTTTCCAATACTGTTGAAGCATTTTGTTCTCAAATATACTCCCTCACCCGCAAGGTGGACTGAGGGCTAAGTAACAATACCCACCCTTGGTAAAGGCAAAGGGCATGAAAATACTCTTCACACTGGCAAAGCAAAAGGCACAAAATAGTCTATGTCTGTTGCCAGGGGGAGGGGAAGATAAAATACCTTCCGGTAATGGGTCTAGGCAGGGGTTGCAAGGTGAGGAAAGTGATGGCAGTATGAATTCACCCAGCCCTTGGGCAGGGACAGGAGAATCAGCAAATTTCCCATACCCCTGAGCAAAGAAGGGGGGTCACAAATTACCCCAGCCTCACCAAGGCACAAGGGAGGCACATTTTCCCTCACTGCCCTTTGGTATGGCAGGGATATGCAACAAAATCCTTTAGTCA
Organism: Triturus cristatus; assembly: GCF_964204655.1. Lineage (NCBI taxonomy): Eukaryota > Metazoa > Chordata > Amphibia > Caudata > Salamandridae > Triturus > Triturus cristatus. The sequence goes on along the minus strand of NC_140585.1, from coordinate 678,804,777 downwards.
AGGCCGATCAGCAGGAGTTCAGGTAAAGGCCCTCAGCACTGAGGCAGCTATCGGCTACCATAAATATCCTTGGCCAGTAAAATGATGTGGACTAAGAGAATCATGGCAGCTGTCAAGAACCAGCACAACGGCACTGGGACAGATGCCTTGGGCTTTCCTCTTTTGAGCAAGGTGAATAGTCAGCAAATCACCCTCGCCCTTGGGCAAGGAAGTACAGAGACTAATTCCCTACCCCTCCCGTCACCAAAGAAGGTGGAGAAATGCATGATTTGCACCCGAACTTGGCATGGAAGGGTGGTGCAATAAACCTGCCTACTACTGGTAAAGGCTGTGGGCACAGAAAACCCCCTCCATCACTGAGCAAGGCAGGGACCACACAAGGCCCCCTGTTCCTAGGCAGTCTAAGAGCAGAGGGGGGGGTGAATGCCCATTTTACTTTTACATCTCTCTCTGGCATGACCGGGGGTGATCTGCATAAGTAAACGTGCATAGGGCATGAGCACTTATGCATATTGCCTCACTGGTCCTTCCACTTTGCAGTTCCTTTTTTATTTTTTCCTCCCAATGTTTGCAGACATAGGGAGGAATTAAGTGTCCAGTGAGTATGCAGCTAAATGGTGCAAGCATCGTGCCATCAGTTTCAGTAGTTCGAAAAGAATTAGCCAGACTTTTGTAAGGATATATACAACACTGGCCAAAGGATATGCAACTATTTATTTCTGATTACCTCAAAAATACACGGTTTAAGTCACACACTATATGCCTGCAAAATTCAGTGTCCTTTCTTTTGACATTATTATTCAAATGAAAATGACCTGTGGAGATGTCCTTGCTAAATAGAATATCTACAAATTTTGGAGACCCCAAAGCCTTTCAGTACCAAATCTTGCATGCTGGAAGATTGAATCTTGAATGTCATTTTTCTTGAGTCTGGTAGACTTTAGTCTATGTGTGAGAGGGGCAACATTAATAAGGGTGCAAAACATGGATTTCCTATGAGTGACAAGCCAGACAGTTGAGTGACCATACTCCTATATTACATAAAATAGCTAAGCCAGACGGTATCTCTTAATGTTTTATTGTGCGTTTCTCAACTATAAATCAAAGAGCCATTTCAAAATCCTATCTACCTAGCTGATAGGCATTCTAGCAAAACGTTTCTATATGGGGAGAGGGTAGTGTTTTATTAAGGGCGCAAAAATGTCAGACACCATCCAAAGAGCGAGTACCAATGTTGGCGTTAACACGAGAGCCAAAGAACCCACAGATATAATATACCTAATTGCCAGGAAGGTGTTTTTCTTTTTGGCTTGGTATTTATAAAAATGCTTCGCAACAAATTTGAATCTGGCCTCTAATTTTTAGAAAGTTGTATTGGCTAAATTTATAACCACCAAGTCTAGGATGGGATTAGGTGGTTACCTCTTGCTGGAAATTACTTAAGAGGGGAATGCGACAGGGCTACCATCTACCCCACTGAAAGTAACTCAGTTAATGGAGTCATTAGATTAGACACTCTGTAATAAATCCAGATTCAATAGTCCTATTGTGTGAAATTACCATATTTTGCGTGATGTTCCTCCAGATTTTTGACCTATTTGTTCTACTTGCTTAAGAACTCTGTGAACTTTACCCCTGCTAACCAGTAGTAAAGCGCTTGTGCCCTCCCTCTACCTATGATAGAATTGGCATACTTCTAATTGGTGACCTATCCTTGCCTATAAATCCCTACTATCTGGTCTAAAGTGTACTCATCGCCTGGAAGTTAAAGGGCACTAGTGGATTTTAGCACCGATTATGTCACCCACTACAGTGACAGTGCAAACATGGCTTTAGGCCTACCACTGTAGGCTGACTGTAGCAGTGTAAAAACTGCAATTCAACATGTCAAAAGAACCCCTTTTGGCAGGTCAAAATCTTCATTTTCAATATTAACAAGTCATCCCTATGTAAAACTTGAAGCCCATAATTCAGAGCTCTTGGTATTTAAAAGTAGAACATGTAGACATTTAATGTTAATGTGTCCATATAGTATGTAGCTTCCAAAAGCCATTTCACTGTTGGAAGGCTGGCTGGCCCATTGAGAAACACTGGGAAGCAATATTCATTATTAATTCTTCTATCGCAGGGTAGGAACCAGCTAGACAAATTAGTCAATAACTCTTTTAATATTTTAGTATTTATTAAATGTCCAACTCAATGGTGAAGTTGGATTTTAAATAAATACTAACAAAAAGGGACTTTTAGACAGTTACCTCGGACTTGCATGAAACTCCTGAAGGCTAATTTACATAAGCTTTCCAACTTTCATCCAGCTGGTAAATGGCCCTTAATGAGGTGTGAAATCTTCTCCCAGAGCAGACTACGGCATGGATGATGGGAGGTGTTTTTATTCCTCTAGAAGGATTACCATTTGGGCAGGAACTGAATTTACTTCAAAGAGGCTTGCCTGTCACAAGTAGATGGCAGATGACACCTAGAGCAGCCTATTCTTTTGTTCATCAAGCCAGGCAGACACCAAAACCAGTTGGGGAGACAACTGCCCCCAGTGACCAGAGTAGGGACTGTTCATTACCTTGGCCACACCTTTGGGTGAGGACAGAGACTCTGCACATGGAGAGAAAGGTTTCACCATTTTAGATATTAGGAGTGAGGAGCACCGTGGGATAGTTTGCAGTAGGACATACAGGAACTGCTGCAAAAAGAGGGAAGGGTTGCCACTGGGAATGTTGAGCCTACTGAGGGGAGGGCCCAGAAGTTAACCCTACCAAGACGCTAGTGCCACACATACATATGACATCCCCTGGCACCCTCTTCAGAACACTACTGAACCAGAGGATAATCAGAAGAGGACTGAACCTGCTGTCTGTGACCTGAGAGGAGTTCTGAAGGACCGGACTTGCTCCCTCTACTACTCAGGACAAAGAAATGGACTCCAAGGGTCATAAGGCTGACCTCATGTTCAAGCTACAAGGACACAACAAGCTCTAAGAGGCCTTTTCCTGCAACTGCCCAGCTGACCAATTCGAACTGGACTTACCCTGGACCCAGCTACTGGCCTCTGGTGGACTGAATCCTGACCCCCAAGTGATGTTCCTGAAGTCTTGGAATTCTTAGCTGTGTCTGGCTTGACTTCTACCACCCCTGAAAATCGTTTTCAACTACAAGACTTCAGGAACACCGGGACTAATCTGCTGATAAGCACAAATTGTGTTGTTGTGCCACTGAAGATTCAGGTTCATACTTTCTGGTACTGCATAAATAATTTACACATTACCACAGCTACTAAGGGGATTAGTGCAGGGTAGTTTAGTGACTTGGCGGGTTTACCCGGACAAGGATTAGGATTATTGCTCCAGGTGGGTATTTGCCTACCGGACTAATAATCCTATATCTGACACATATTGTTCATAGCTAGGAACAACAAGTGGTCTTATTTGCAGGCAACATTTTAAGGCTAATAACAGACCCTGTAACCACCCTAACATACACCTTTCTAATATATAGAAGTGCCAGGGTTCAATATTAATATTTGTACACACAAAGAAACCTTTGTTACCCTAATAGCACACAGGAGAGGTGATTTCTTTCATTTCAAAAGTAATAAGACCAGGTCCACTTCTTATCAGTTAAAACAACCCAGATCAGTGGGCACTCGGCGGACAAAAGTACTTTGGAATTTACCAAACCCCGAAGTGTAAGGGTTTAGACTGCTGCAACCTAAGGGAATTTTGTACTTCCTCTTTGCAGAAATTGAAAGTTGGAATAAACTACAAGGTACTTGGATAGGTAGAATCATCAGCATGAAAATAAACATTTTAGCCAGACTTCTTTACAAACTAGAAAAGCTACATAAATCAATACTCGACAGAAGGGGTGGGTCCTCCGTTAAGGCGGAGGAGTATGGCACCACTAATCAAATTGCCCCCAGAGATGAAAAATAAAATGGTAATAAAGTTCATTTATTACCATTCTATTTTTTGATACCCCGTCCCGAGCGTAAGGGGGCGGGGCTTTCTGCTGCTGCCAGTCAGGCAGCAGCAGACAGCAGTGATGGGCAGGGCACTTTAAGTTTACAGTGTGCATGTCTGTTTGGCAGGCCGTCTTGCGATGGCCAGCCAGACATGCGTATTTTAAACCTTTCTAACCGAGCTGGTTAGAACCAGGATTGGTTAGTGCAGTTTCCTGGGTCTTGTGTTGGAGCCTGCCTGCCTGGAGAAGACCGGAGCAAAGAGGACGCAGCACCAGGAAGGTAAGTTATTTTTTTACTTATTTTATTTACTTTTATTTTTCACCCACCTGCCCCACCACCCTCTGTACATGCCACTGCTCAACAGGGCAGTTAACCGGCAGAGCAAAAAGTTATTTTATTTGGGATCACAAAATCCTGCAAATTTCTATGAAGATATTGCTGGCCTCCACACCCTGAGGTGATCTTAGCCTCCTCAAATACACACACATACATTTATCCACTGACCCGCTCCCTCAGCAGATGAACTATTGACTGAAAATGAAGAAATGTTCCATGACATACACCCAGGGTGATACTTAAGTCTCTACTGGGCTCACATACTCTTGCGCCACACCCAAACCAATAAGTCAGTATGAACCAGGCTCAGGATTGTGCTACAAGGTTAACATGGTGTATCTTGTTCCTTCCTCCACTGACCCTGTCTCTGACAAACCAGTTTTCTCTCAAGGAATATCTACCCAGGGCATTTGGCCTTGGGAAGACCTTGGGTGCGATGATTAGGCAAAGCTTTTTCTGAATAAACAAACAAGGCATTTCTAGAGTTGGGCAGGGGGTTTACACCAGTGGTTATTAACCTTTTGACTTCAATGGCACCTCATTGAATCACTACAGGACGCCAGGTTTCTTGGCCTAATGGATTTAAATGATTTGCACATCAAAACAATACACAAAAATATAGCTATAAGCATACATAAAAAAAAGCAAATTATGAAATCTCTTCTTTAATTCACAATTTACAAAAATCGAAAATGCAATTTTAATGGGATGATTGGAGTTTCTGACATTTGCTTTTTCTTTTTTAAAAGAAGCATATGCTAGACTCAAGCATAATACTTTGTCTTTTTCTGCTCTTAATGCATACATTTTGTTGGCCCATACAAGTGCTTCAATTAAAGCTACCAAACGCGCATACCAGATTGTGTTTGGTAACACTACTTTCTCTAATCTAACTAAAGATAGCAACTTCATTTTTAGCCTCCAAGTTTAAATGCTTTCATATTTATAGATTGCCTGAAAATGCTTAATTTTCCATTTGACTTTATGTGTATAGACTTTATTAAGCTGCTAATATTATTTAATTTTCTTAACGGCTGCGAACCCCCCAAGTAACAGTTGTCGACCCCAGGTTAACTACCACTGAGTTACAACCTCTACCCACTTTTGCCCTCTCTCCAATAAGGCCACTGTGAAAGCTGAATCTATGCTGATCTACCCTTTCTGTGTGAGATGCAAGAGTAGATGAAGAAACATGAGTGTCTGATTAAGAGAATGGAAGTCAACCTAGCAAACTCCAGACACTGTCAGGTGGATTCCAAAATGGGTATTATGAGCAAGGTGTGACAGGCACATTAAAAGTATTCAACTGCTTAATGTATCAAACGTTTGAAAAGGTATACTTCTTCCATGCCAGTTCTAAGTTTATCGCTTAAGTTTACTTCCTTGTCAGCGACAGTATAGTAGATGAATGGGGTTGATGCTGCCCACAAGATGGTAACTCCAAAAGGTGTGAGGTGGCGACCTATTGATTCCCACCATCTTCCTGACATGGTCTCTACTAGCAGGTGGGGAAAATTCACTAGTAGGGCAGAGGGGACCAGGGATAATCTCCGGCATTACTCCTTTATTGTTAAAAATGATACTTACCACCAGAGCAACTTTAAAACGCATTTAAAGTTTGCTCTTCACACTCACAATATTCTAAAAATATGAAATGTATGCACAAAAGGTGGCACTGGCATCATGGAACTGTATTAACGTTTTCACAATCCAAATTAACAAATTATCAATGATCATTTGCTAGCTACAAATGTGTTCGAGTACTTTCTGAGACTTCTTTAGAAATCGAGATATGAAGCTCTTACATACCATCTCATAATGTGGTGCAAAAGCTTTTAGAAATGTTTTAGTTGAGGAACACAGGCCTCCAACAGCCTACTTGCGGCTTTCAAACAAACTAATTTTTTGTTAAAATAAAGAAAACACTAAGGAACCTCAGTTTGCTGGACCGATTATAAAACGATAAGGACTTGTGATTGCAAAGAAAGATCGGAAACAAAAAGGTTGCAATTGAGTACATTAACTTCTGAGTCTGGTTACATGACTCGCAGTAAAGCAGTTACTATTTGCTTTCACACAACGGACGCGAATATAACCTATCACCATTAGCTAGCAAACCAAAACATAGTAAAATAGGCTAAAATGTTACTGAGGCCGAGAACAAAATAGGACATTCTCTATATGCCGTTTTTAAAGAAAATAAAAGGAAAATGTGCCTTAAGGCTGTAATAGGAAAACATTCTGGTTAAAAAGACCGCTACTAATACGTTACACAATATTTTTCACGATGTTGTTTCTTTTTCTTTAATGAGTAACTGCCTCGGTGGAAAAACGTTTTCAAATAAACGAGTACCATCTTCATGTAGCTGATGTAAACATAGCAGATGATTAAGTCAGATTCCAGAAATACAAGTGTCGAACAGTTTTCTTTAAAAAATACAACACCTCTGTAACAGAATCCTTGTCATATCAAGTATACTTAACAGCTCCGAACTCGACTTTATCTGTTATAAAAATATCTGCTGCAAGGCGTCTCGGCCCCAGAAATTGATCTGCCGCACCTCCCATTTGCATACTTCTCAGACGGCTTCATCATCTCCTTTTAAAACATTAGTCCTTAAAGGTGATAGGTTATCTTTGTCTTAAACCGTCTTTGCAGCAATTCAGCTGGTTGTTTGCTGTTTTATTGCCCACCCATCTGCACAAAACCTGCCAGGCACTGGGGCAATCTTAACAACTTTACAGATTTACAGAAAAATCCACCTTGGTTGGACGATTGGGCATTTACAAGTGAAGCAAAACCAAATGTGAAAATTAATTGTGCACCGTAAGCAAAAATAGAGAAGTTATTTTACACCTCAATGCATGCCAAGTTTTGTTTTATGACTGCTTAAAATTATTTTTTAACTTGGACTCCAACAGATAATAAGATTACGCATTTGTATGTGAAAACACAAAAAAACAGGTTTAGCGGAGTGCAAAGTGTTGGTCCGTGTTGTTGTTTAGGTAGTCTCTCCAAAGTTTGAGAATATTTGGACCTTCTGCATCTAAATTAAGAACATGTGAAGAATTTTAATACATCAATTTTTATCAATCAAAGAAGCTGCCATTTTCTCCTCTGGAACGTCAGTGTACTTACAAAGCTCCCAGAACAAGCATTATTGCAAAAATTCTCATTTTTTCTCAGACAGTGTCAAGTGCGAGATGGTGACGCCAATATGCAAGTAAATCGAATTGCATTAATTGGTTGGTTTTAGCAGATGAAGAGTGCAGTGGTTCGAGCTATTAGACCACATGCCTGAAAAACAATTTATTTGTTCTACTTTTTTAGCATTTTTAATTTCTGTTTCTGTAAACTTCTGGTTTTATTTCCACACCTTTGCTGCTGATTTTGATGTCCTTTTTAGGAGCGAAGCGAGAGACTTCTTGTAGGGGGTTTCAAAACGAACCTAGGAATCGCACACGCTCGTGCGTGTGCTTTTCGTTTTGCCCCACGCTCTTGGCCTTTGCATGCGTCTTTTTAACAAAGACAGCACACAATTGGCCAAAGGCGGGCGCATTGCTCCGCCCATGGCCTATTGGTGTTAGGTACGCGCACCGCTGCCATGTGGTTTCAATTATCGTGCAATTGCTCCATGCAGCAGATCCTTTCTGAATTGGAAAACAAGCAATCCAAGAGCGGTTTCGGCCTAACTGTGCCTTGCCAGTGAGGTGCAGCTTGTTTGCACTGCCACGTGAGTAAAGTACCCACATCCTTTGGCCACTTGGAGCATTACAGCAAACAGACTGGAACCAGGATGCAACTGACTGACAAGCCACAATCAGGGTGAAATCTGTCTTTGGCTGCTTCGATTCCACTTCAGGGAGATACTGACCGAGCAGCCAGGCTGGACTGTTTCTACTGAATCAGAGTAAAGAATGATCCACATATGGGAAGGTCCAAACTGATGTTGCTTACTGGGCAAAAGAACGATGGGTTGGAATGCTACCCCAAGCAATTGCCAGTGGTTAGACTTATTAAGATCATCCTCCCATCAGCTTTTGTATATTTACTACAAAGGTTCAGCCATCAGCAAAATGGCCAAGATCAGACGAATTGCTAACAATAACACAGACGGGGTGTTGATATGCACACCGTTGTACTCAAGCAATAATTCATATCGAAATGTACTCCACTGTTTCAACTTTGTCGGCGTGCTCGCTCACTTCGCGCTCTGCCCATTTGCGCTGCAAATTTGTAGAGAACACAAGGGCACCAATTTACGATACCCATTGAGCTGCACAACCTATTAGAATGAATCCAAAGGATCGAACTCATAATCAACTCTGTTTTTCTTCAACTATTTTATCCAATATTTATTCCATTTTTTCTTTTGTACTTGCTTCAATCCGTTTTACCCATTCATTATTCCTTGCTGGTTAAAGAAACGCAGGAGAATGACTGTTTTCACATGTCACGTTTTAATTAAAATCACCCAATGCATTTCGGGAATAAATCCCTTCCTCAGGGGTTTCTGCGATACAAAAAGAATTAATTACAATCACTTACATGAATAGTGTTTTAAAATACAATGTATCACGACCATATAATACAACAACATTATTTCTGTGGCTTTAATTCCGACAACGTTATTGCTGTAGCTTGGATTCCGACAATGTTAGCACTAGTAAAAGACTTCACATCACAAAAAAACTGTTTTCAAAGATGTTAATTTGTCCCTCGATTTTAGTGCCTCCCTTTAACTAAATTCTACTCTCGGCTTTAGTAATCCTCCAATGTGCAATCACCATCACACATGCTACTAAACTAGTCACTCGTTTACTCTGCCCGCTAAAGGAATATTAAACTCTTGGTTCAAAACCTTCGCTGCGCGCTTACCATCGCACGTGCTGGTGGAAACTTTAAATCTCGGAGCTTTTAGCTGAATCTCCTGATTCATGTTTTTAAGATGCCTGTATCTGAAGAGCCCAAGCGCTGTTGCTCTATTCACTTGATGGTGAAAACTGGAACTAACTTGAAAATGATTAACGCCAGCCTTGATATCCCAAACTTCCATCAGCTCAAGTGTCACGTGTCTGAGGGCAAAAGCTAAACTACGCACTGAATTACGGGATTGTCTATGTGATTCTCTCATTTACTGCTAACATAATGCGCTACAGCAATAACGTTGTCGGAATTAAAGCCACAGAAATAATGTTGTTGTATTATATGGTCGTGATACATTGTATTTTAAAACACTATTCATGTAAGTGATTGTAATTAATTCTTTTTGTATCGCAGAAACCCCTGAGGAAGGGATTTATTCCCGAAATGCATTGGGTGATTTTAATTAAAACGTGACATGTGGAAACAGTCATTCTCCTGCGTTTCTTTAACCAGCAAGGAATAATGAATGGGTAAAACGGATTGAAGCAAGTACAAAAGAAAAAATGGAATAAATATTGGATAAAATAGTTGAAGAAAAACAGAGTTGATTATGAGTTCGATCCTTTGGATTCATTCTAATAGGTTGTGCAGCTCAATGGGTATCGTAAAGTGGTGCCCTTGTGTTCTCTACAGAATTGCTAACAATGCCTGAGTGTAAGACATTATGTATAGGCTACATTGGTTAAGGTGCTGGCGTTGAGATTTGCTTAGAAAGGTGGTAAGTCATGTTCTTGATAATTCTTTTTGCAGAGAAGACTTTTGCCATTGTTTTAATCACAATCTACTGCTGTAAGTTGTCTAGAGAAGGAAGTGTTTTCACAAGGATGTAAGGCCCCGTGAGAACACAAGATATTAAACCCAGTAAAAAGCAGACATTTTAAAACATTAAGTAAGAAAAAGGTCTAAAAGTATATCTATCAATAGACAATGGCCAAGGACCAGCCCAAAACAGGTCAGGCATCCTTTTCCCCCCGAATTTGCACTATGCAATTTTGTAATGCAATAAATGGATTAACATACCAATTTTTTAAAACAAAATCTGTGATAGAGCGACCCTCTTGTCCACCTTTGGAGTTTTCAGTGACTGAATTCTAGTGTTTTGCTGGTGATGTGTGTATATTCACAAAAAAAAAAATGTTACAGTGACGTTATAGTTAGGCTCAGATTTCATTCGTACAAAACCAGAAAAAAATTCAGCACTTATAGTTACCCGAGATAACTATAAATTAAGCTCCTGCAATGCACTGTAATTACTAGTGGTTCCTAGGACAGGGAAATAATTCTGAGAAAAATATAGCTCCTAGGCAACACAACACCTGGCGAAAATCAGGTAATTAACATCAGAACAAGGACTCGGTGTACTACGAGAATATGTTTAAAAACAATGCATTTTATTCTTTATCATCAATTAAAAAAAAATTATGTTTTTTTGTAAACACTACATCAGAAGACAAATGACAAAACAATGACATGATTATTAATAAGGTCATGCGTCTATTGTATTACAAGATCTTTGGTTGTAAAAAAGACATATAAACATTTACATAAACAAACAATACATGGTGGCTAAATCTAAGTAGTTGGAGATGTAAGTCTCTACGCGCGTTTCGGCATAACAAAAACGCCTTCTTCAGGAGAAGCCACTTGAATTTCTGCATAACAAACATAAAAAGCCATGTAACATAACTGGACAACACATGTAACACATTATCCATATAACATGAGCCTAAATCGTATTAAAATACACCGAGTCCAAGGATATAGAATAATGCGCAAGGTACATCAAATTAATTCAAGGTGCTGAACAATTACATTAGATCTAGAAAAATAGTCCATAGATCAAAGGAATAAAGGAAGAAAAGATAGTAGAGTGACTAAAAAAGAATTGAAAATGTATGACCCAAGAGTGAGATAGATAATTAGTCCAAAGAAATAGGTGACCCAAAGTATTAAGACTTGCCAAGACAAAAAGTGAAGGGTGTGAGAATTAGAAACTAAACGCTTACCTAAAAACAACAGAATGAGCAAACCTTGGCTAATGTGGTCCCCAACGATCAAGGTGGACCAAAACACTGAAAGGCACTAAGGGGTTTAGCAAAATGCTGGGAGTCGGCGTCCTTTTGAAAATGCAAAATGACTCTTTGTTTTAAAGGTCGTTGATGCAAGATTGAAACTGTGCCTTTTTGGTTACATGCAGGCTAATTTATACCTCCTTGATTTGACTCTGTATGCCGTCCAATCTGCAGGGAAGTTTTAATGTATCCCATCATCTTTATAGAGCCCTCCTGCTGCGTTTCCATGTAAGAGACTGTCAGAGATTTAGACTTCATTGTAGGCCACTTACGTGTGGAGACTGTGGCGGTGAGGTCCAGTGCAATGTTTTATTTCAGGGAGAACAGTTAAGCTGATGTTACTTAAAACAGTGTCTTGTAAATACAGGTTTGAAGACCTGTATTTATTTGTTGCAAACTGCATACATTTTCCTTGAGAGCTGCGATTGTTTTCAGGATATTATCAGCCCACGTGGAACACACTCTGGAGTTGAGCAAAGCCCAGATTACTGGAACATGACTGTATTAACGAGGCCAGGGGATGGCTCTCCAGGAAGCACCAAGTTCTGGTGAAAAGCAGAAATCTGAAACAAGGCCAGCAGAAAGAACTTCCCATCGGAGCTGAAGCAGGACGTGCTCATCCAGGGCTCGCTTTTTTAGGCACCAGCTCTTGGCGCGCTCTTATTCTTGAGCCTGCACTTGCAGGATTAAACGTGAAACTGCAAGTCCCACAATGCAACGGGCTGGTGGTATACAGGCGGAAGGCAACACTTCAGACACTTTGGCGGCTGTGCTGTCTCAATGTTTAAAAACAGTCACAGCTAAGTTTTTTTCGGCATCTCCCTTTAGAGCAGATATTGAGGGGCTGTGAATCTTCCCTCAGCGCAATTACATATTTAAAACTTGAACAGGGTGTTCGCCTTCCGTGATCATATTTTCCTTTCTTTTTGCGGGCACGAATCAGCTTTCTTGTGGGCAGCAGGCACGGACTGATTGCAAAGAAGTGATAGAAGAGATGCTCCAATAGTTGCTGTGCGTGCAGCCCGAAAATAATACAGCGCAGGGAGGGGACGTAGGATTACAGGTTAAGTACAATAAGTAGGATGGGCAGCGGACTGAGCGGCGCATGCGCGTTACGACAATCCTGTGCCCGCCTGGCAAGAGACCATGCTAGGGGCATGTATTAGCATTTGTGTAAGGCATGGGAGGCTAAACATTGCCTTTCTTGGCCATGACGGCGCGTGGTGCTTTGCGCAGCGACGCCGCGATGCTGCGGGAGAGATGAGATTAAGATGAAGGTGTGGGGTAGACCAGGAAAAGATGCCCAGAGCTGCGGGAGATGGGGTGGCGGTGAGGGGGGGGGGGGGGGGGGGGTCTGGTGCTTCAGATAGGGTGACCAACTGGCATGGCGGCAAATTCAGGACTGTATCATAAACGATAACTTTAAAGCTTTATTATCTCCTGCTCACACTTCAAGTGTTCTATAGTAATTGCACATCCCATGGTCAAGCTCTCCCTAGGGAAAAGAATAGCTTTTAAAAAAAATACTTTCAACTATTGTGATGCATGTATGTATTCAACAACTGTTTGCTAGTAGATCGGGATATTGAGATGTTTAAACAAGTTTTTAAACCTTACGTGTCGTACTTTGTGTTCTAGAGTTAAGTCGAAAGTATATACAAGTGGGATGTAAACACCTAAAGCAGAACATAGGCAACGTGAGCTGCTTTGTAAACATTCTAAATAAACCACGAGTGAAGTTACAGTTTGTGCTGGTGGATATTTGGGCTTGTCAATGACAGCAACAACACCATCTTTCCACACAAAATGTCATCCCCTTTCAAAATTATTAAAAGGTAAGTCAGGGACAGAGATCTCGATTTGTAAACTTAAAAGTCAGCTGCTTCTTTTACACCCTACGGCGACTACTTATATGAAACACTGCAGACTGATTCATTGAACATTGATTGTGTTCGCCCACGAACGGGAGCTGACACTATTAATTGTGTTGGTCTTCTGGATTCTTTGAAATATATCTCAGGGGTCAACTGTTTCATACACTATAGTCCTGAAGATGGTCTCATCGTAGAAAGCTTAGAGACCAAAACGTTGACTTGTACTCTTCTTTCCGGATAATATTCTATGATAGAGAAAAAGTGTATACAAGTGTGACAGTGAAGGATATAATAATTGTATCTATTTTCCTCTTGTTACATTGTGTGTTTAATTTTTAAGTACCCTTCATGAACTTTAAAACATAAAATTCTTCCTCTTTTTATATACACCCGTGTCTTTGTATATATTTGTGCTGTGACTTTATGCTGTGACTTGGTTATAGGTTCTTAATATTTATAAAGAACCACAAAAAGTATATCGAAATATATGTAAAGCCCACAAAAAAAATGTGAAAAGAAACCAATTGGCAAGTAAAGGAAAATTCTTCCATTCAATAATATATCAAAATAACATAACTGAGTATTACAAACAAATCCCTTGAAGGTACCCTTACCAGTTCATTCTTTTACACCCTGGCTTCTTTCTTGTGAGGTCACACACAGGAGACTGCCCCACAGATATGCAGCTTTCAATGTTGGTGACATCATGGACATCAAGTGATATGTAAACAAACCAGGTGTTAGCCTCTACCAACCCCAAACAAGCATTGGCATAGCCAATAGGTCTCGCCTTTGGGACCTTATAAATGTTTAGTTATCCAGCACACTATCCTTGGTGCAACAACATCAAGTGTTCCATGGCTAAACACTTATAAGGTCCCAAAGGCGAGACCTATTGGCTATACCAATGCTTGTTTAACTAGTAGTCATGTTTGCTGAGTGTTGGAGAAAGGAGTTGGGGCCTCCAACCAGCTCTCAGGAATCATGCTGTATTGGGCCTACTGGAGGTAACAGGAGGACTTCTGGGCCCCAAGAACCCTCAGCATCCAAAAGGACTTCATCCCCCAACCAGCAATGCGCCAGGAGGTGCGTTTGCAGAGTGGTGGAGAAAAAGGATATGGCTTCCAAACAGCTCTCAGCAATTCCGCAGTGTGGGACTTACTGGAGGTAACACAAGGGCTTATTGCCGCCAAGGACACTCTAGAGCCATGGGGACTTCATCCCCCAAACTACAGTGCGCCAGGAGGCGCGTTTTCAGAGTGGCAGAGACAGGGGGCATGGCCTCCAAAGTGCTCTCAGCAATCGCGCTCTGTAGGACTTACTGGAGGTAACAGGACAGCTTGCTAGCCTCCAAGGACACTCTAGAGCCAAGGGGATTTCTTACCCCAATCAGCAGTGCGTCAGGAGGCCCATTTGCAGAGTGGCGGCGAAAGGGGGTGTGGCTTCTGAAGTCCTCTCAGCAATTGTGCTCTGTGGGACTTACTGGAGGTAACAGGAGGGGTGGTTGACCCTCAAGGACCCTCAAGAGCCAAGGGGACGTCATTCCCCATCCAGCACTGCGCCAGGAGGCGCTTTTTGCAGAATGGTGGAGAAAGGGGGCGTGGCCTCCGATGTCCTCGCAGAAATCCTGCTGTTTGGGACTTACTGGAGCTAACAGAAGGGCTTGTTGGCTCCTAAGGACCCTTTGCAGCCAAGTGGAGTTCATCCCCTAACTAGTTTGCAGAGTGGTGGTCAAAGGGGGAGGGGCCTTCGGCGACTTGGGTGCCGTTTTTATTATATCTTTTTTTAAACTTATTAGGGGGGGGGGGCACGAGGCCCCCTCCCCTAATAAGTTTAAAAAAAGATATAATAAAAACGGCACCCAAGCCTGTTTTATGGCCCAAAGGATCCCATCGGGTGGGACCAGGCCTTTTTTCAATGGGCTTTTTTTTTTCTTTATTTAACTGCTGGGCCAATTTTAGCCCAGGGACCCACATGCCCCGGGCCTGGCCTTTTTCTTGGCCTGCCCTCAATTGAGGGTTCCCTAGTCCTACCCAGGGCACCCACTGCCCTGCCGGCTCCCCGCCTCCTACCTGAGTCAGCACTGCTTTTATACATAGGAAGCTGCTAACATGCAGCTCCGTGTGTGTAAAAGCAAATGGTGCTCCACTTTGAGGAAGCAAGAGTATATGCTTAAAGCGGAGCACAGTTTGCAAACAGCTATGTCCCGGGGGCGGGTACCCCTGGACACAGCAGGAACTGGTCCTGGGAGGTGTTGGTCCCCAGGGCCATGTATGGCTCAAAGAAGGGGGCCACGCAGCCCCCGTCCTTTGCACTATACAGCCTCGGGGCTGAGTGGTTCCCGGGGTTGTGGAGGGCAATGCGGCCCCCCCACTTTATTTGTAAAGAGTGGCCCTGGGGAATGGGGAGGTGGCGGTCCTCGGGGCTATGGGGAGGGGGCCGCACAGGCCCCCAGCATTAACTGCAGATTTTCCTCTGGGGAGATGTCGGTCTCCAGGGCATGGGGCTGCTGATCAGGCAACCCCCACACTTTTTGTCAATTCAAGCCCCAGGAAGGTGTGGTCCCTGGGGCAAGGAGGGGTCCAAAATGCCACCCCAATTTGTTTCTCATGTGGTCCAGGGGAGGTGGTGGTCCCCGGGGCCTGAAGGGGGTCAGAGAGGCACCCCTGTATATCAAGAAATAACCCCCAGGGAGGTGGTGGTTCCCGGGGCAAAAAGCAGTCCCGGGGGGTGGCCTACATGCACTACTCACATATTAAAACAATGCCCCCAGGACCTGGCCCACCCGGTGGCCTTAACTGCTCTTTGATTTTTTTAATTTTCAGCCACATCCTTTTTTGACCCTGCAGGATCCCTATGGGGACTCCCCAAGAGGCCTAAAGGGTCAGGGTGTTTCTACCCTGCCCCCTTCTCTTTAAAAAAACCCAAAATTCTGTGACTCGGCTCAAGTCGAGTCTCAAGATGACTGCCTACACTTCCAAAATCAATGCGTTGGCAGCCAATCAGATCTCAGGGCGAGATCGGGAGGGGTCGCAAACCCTTTGCGTCCCCAGTTGTGTATCTGAAAAACCTTTAAATTACTCTGCAACTACTGAACGGATTTACACCAATTCACAAAAAGGTCGCTTTCTGGACTAACAGCTACCTTTCTGCCAAATTTGGTGGAATTCAGTTCAGCAGTTTGGGTTGTAGCCTTCTCTAAAATTGCTATGGAAATTAACATGGGGAAAATGTGTTTTTGGACCCCCCTTTTTTCTTAGTCCCCGTTTGACGAATCACCACAAAACCTTCAAGACAGTAGCTGAATTGAGCGTCAAAATAGTTTTGAGAAGTTTGCGAGGATCTGTCAAACGAAGCCAAAGTTATTGGCAAATGAACAAACACTCTTCCCACGGAAACTACATCTAAACTATATCCACGTACTGGCAATGAGCAGTAGGTTATATATATATATATATAGGTATTTTTTTGGGTGGCAAGGGTATTTTTAGGGTTTACAATGGGTAAGGAAATTTGGGTGGCAAGAGTATTTTTGGGGTGGGACACTGACAACGCTTGAGGTGTTGTGGCAATGATAATCAGATTGCCTGAGAGAGAGGGAGAAGGCTGCTGAGAAGTTGTTCAGCAAGGAGGTGGTGCCTGATGACACTGGAAATAAAGCTTCATGAGGAAGGAGCGATCAGCCCGCTGAGGCTAAAGATTTAATGAGACAGTTGGAAAAGCTACAGAAGAAATATCAAAATGGTGGGAGAGCAAGTCTCTGTAGTGGTATCTGGATGTGGGGCATGTCCCAAGGTGCTTGCGTATACTCATAGCGCCTATCTACAAAAATCCCTATCAGGATATGCTCCGTGAGTGCAGATAATGCAGAATCGTCCAAGAGGATGATGGCAATACTAAGTATGCCATGATAGATTGGGAGGCGTTTGTGAAAGAAATAGAAGTGCTCAGGGAAGGACTGAGCAACAATCTGACCATATGGCAGTTGGAAAAATGGAAACTGATATGAAAGCACGGCTGATTAAATAAGAGCAGTAAATTAAGGACCGGAAAGCAACAAAATTCAAGTGTGACAAACTCAAGTATCAACAGGGGCAAATCTTTACTTTCTCAAAAAGATTCGACAATCTACAAAGACAAAAAAAAGTCAGAAAGTGGGCATAGTGGAGCATCGACGAGGAACAAAGATACAAGCTCTGAATTAAGCTCTGAAGTTGAGACTGATTCAGAGGAGAATAGACAGAGCCAGCATGTGCATCTGTGGAAGATGAGCTACAGTTTTTACGGTGGGACCGCACCCTGAACCTCAAGCCATTATCAAGTCGGGACAGAAATCCCCTAAGAGGAGGCAGAGGAAAAGGTAGAACAGGAGATTGTGGAACCAAAAAGTGGCAAATCAACCAACAAACAGAAAGAGAAATGAATGTAAACAACAAGATTAATATCATTAACTTTACCGACATTGCATTAAGTACAGAGGAAGTAAATATTTTAACCCTTGGTTTGCCTTACTGTGAACTGACTCAACTGGATTATGCCCAGACCAGGATTGACTGTTTCAAATTTATACGTAAGCTCAAACTTTGTAAATTAAAAAAAAATAGGCATATTGCCCTGCGGCGGATGTTGCAACAACCTAGGGATATAGGCAATCTGCAAATTTCTGATATGGAACTTTTAAGGGATATGGATATTATGCCTAGCGAGGATACATAATTTGTCACTGAGGACAGGCTGATCCAAGAACCAGGCCTGGATGTTTATGAGAGTCCGGTGACACCTTTTTGTAAAATGTTACAGTATCAGGGAGTTAAAGGGTGGGATAGAGCATTAACTAGTCCTTTACAGTACAAGTACAACCGACTACTTGAAATGATCAGCCAAAGAAAAGATGGGGTGGTACGACAAGCGGATAAGGGTGGAAACATCGTTCTGTGGCCACCTCAGATGTACATGCAAGAGGCACTTGGTAAGTCAGAGAGATACACAATGTTATGGTAAATTTGACAAGGGAGTGGCCCAGGACGTCATGTAGAACTTTTACAGTGGAGAAGATTGGGCCTTATTAGTCAGGAGGAATTTGTATTTCTGAAGACAGATTTTCCTATTATGCCCATTCTTTTATTTGATACCCAAAGTCCACAAAAATCTTGTGACACTGCCAGGTCGGCCAATTATTTCGGGCATAGGTGGTCTTTTTGAGAGTACATCCAGATACTTAGACTTTTTTCTTCAGGACCATGGGCGGAATTTGTCCTCCTATGTGCAGGATGCCAGCGACTTTTTAAGTAAAGTATATGACATCAACTGGGAAGAGAGCTATGTCCTAATAACTATGGACGTGTTGTCCATCTATACCAGTATTTCTCATGAGGATGACCTCAGAGTGGTTGAAGACTTTCTTAGCTCGAGGCCAATCTAATTGTACAAGCATACTCAAATGTTGCTTGCAATGATTTGCTGGTGCCTGTACAACAATATATTCCTGTTGGGCAATTAAATCTTTAGGCAGCTGAGGGGCACTGCCATTGACACCTGCTTCGCCCCCAGTTATGCAAATCTGCATATGGGCTGGTGGGAGGAGCAGGTGCTGGCCAAAGAGTTTGCATGCGAGTGTGCGGACAACATAATACTCTGGTCGTCCTATACAGACTTGTTCGTCATATGGCGGGGCAGGCACTGAAGCTGCAGCTAAACCGTTTGTGGAGAAGTTGAATATCAATATAAATCTACACCTTACATCAAGTATCAGCCAACAGAAATTGCAATTTTGAATTTAACCATCTATATTGAGCAGGGCAAGTTTCCTACTAAAACTTTCACAAGCCATCTGCAGGCAATACAGTATTGCATGCCTGCAGATTCCATCCGAATCAATAGAAGTTTAGCATTCCGTATGTGGAGAATTTTCGCATGCGTAGAAACTGTAGCAATGATATGCAATTGAATCAGGTGCAAGATGAGCAAGCCGGTAGATTCCTGAACCGGGGATACAGCCAAGAGGTGGTTGAGGGGGCTAGAGTGAGAGCAAATTGCAAGACCAGGGAACACTTGCTTTTCCGAAAAGAGTAGGCGAGTAGAAGATAACCAGGTAATCCGTCTGATTAAGAGTTTTAGTAGTAGACATAAAGAACTCCAGACAAATTTTGACAAACCATTGGCATCTTCTCCAAAGTGATCCTATAATAGGATCAAGCTTACAGGACAGGCCATTAATTGTATTTCGCCGAGCTAAATCTTTTTGAGAACAGCTGGCAGCCCTGAAGTACAAAGCCATGGAAGTTGGCTCAGTGGCAGTGTGGGTTTTAACAAATGTCATAGGTGTTTGGCCTGTTAGCATGGTGTCAATGCTTTGCAGGTATCCTCACCTTTTTCTGATACACCTATTATGATTAAGAAACTGTTGCATTGTAAGAGTGAATATGATGTGCATGCTTTGAAATGTACATGTCCAAAGTTATACATTGGCAGCACGATTCTTTAAGTCCATCTACGCATATTGCAACATATTAGAGCTTTTAGAAATAAGGATCAAACCTACCCTGAGGCACGCCATTTTGAAGAGGTACAGGAGAGCAGGGTAGAGGATGTAACACACTTTGTTCTGAATACTGTCCCCAGCAGGATCAGGGGTGAAAATAGAGAACGTTTTTTTAAGACAGCCTGAATCAAGGTACATCCTTATGCTGAAAGCAAAAGATCCAGTAGGCTTAAATACTGAAGAAGAAATAAGTTACTTACCTGTAACAGCAGCTATCCAGTATTGGTATCTTTCACAGATTCACATGATTGAATCAATCTCCTTCATCTTAGTGGGAGGCCCCCGATAATCTACATAAAGCAGTAATTAAAAATTACCATAGGCTATCATGGTAGCAACCATGCATTTAATAGCATATCTACCTCCTTTTCTAAAAAAAAGAAGGACCAAACTTTAAGAACAACCAATCAGTAACCAGCACCTCTAGAACCTTCCAAAGACAGGCTAAATCCCTCAAATATTCCAGCACAAGTGTGGATAGGAATACCAAAGTATAAGGGGAGCCTCTCCGGGGAGGAGGGTGCGTTGCATGTGAATCTAAAAGATACCAATACTGGATAACTGCAGTTACAGGTAAGTAACTTTTTACTTATCCAGTATTGGGGTATCTTTCATAGATTCACATGCTTGAATCAGAGTAGCAAGCAGTAATCTAAAACAAGTAAGTATCCTTAGTGGATGGTGGATAGTAACAATAGCGTATCAAAATGTATTCACAAAAAAGAATGTTCTGTGAAAGCGCTGGTGTATAACTATATGCATATAAACACATGGATATATAGAATAAACATGTCTACCATTAGCTTAAACAAGTATAGCATCTTCTATAAAAAATTATGGTACATTTCAAAATGTAGGTCAATTGAAAAAACAGAAAAGAAATTCTCCAATTAAAGAGGCTCACCTTACTGAAACAAATGACCTGGCACTGCCTGTCCCACGGCTGCATCAGCACACTGCGTTGACCCCAGGCAGTAATGAAGCGTGAATGTGTGCGTCATTTTCCATGTCGCAGCTCTGCAAATTTTAAGTGGCACCCCTGCAAACATACCAGCCGGCATAGGGACTGCTCTTGTGGAGTGCGCTCTCTCTCTTTTTGTCAAAGGCTTGCCTGCCTTGGCGTGGGAAAACTGAATTGTGGCTGCTATCTTGCGATGGTAGCTTTCGAAACGGTGCCCGGACGACCTTGTCCATAGGCTACGACCAGTTGATCTGTTTTACGGATAGCCTTTTGTAAGTAGAATTTAAGACACCTCTTGATGTCTAGAGTGTGTGGAGTTCATTCCGCAAGTGTAGCAGGATCAGGGAAGAAAGTTCTTAGAATGACAGGTTTGTTTAAATGGAACTGTGAAGGAACTCTAGGGATGAATTTGGGATTCGTTCTAAGGATAACCATTTAGTTTGTATAACAAAGAAAGGATAATTTATAGTGAACGCATGTATTTCACTAACCCTTCTGGTTGATGTTAGGGTGAGTGGAAAAGCTACTTTCCACGTCAGGTATTTGATGTCAGCCCTTTGGATGGGTTCAAAGGGTTGCTTCATCAATTGCGACAGGACTTTATTTAAGTGCCACTCAGGAGGTAGAGCCTTAACATGTGGATAAGTGCGAAACAAGCCTTTCATGAATTGCTGTACAATTCTGGCAGAACAGAGAGACAGACGTTTTGGGGAGCGTCTATATCGAGATATAGCTGCTATATTAACTCTAATTGAAGAATATACCAGTCCTGATTTTGCCAAGGACAGAAGGTACAGTAGGATTTCCTCTGGAGCAGAGAGACATGGATTCACGTTGTTTCGACGGCACCAGAGACAGAATCGCTTCCATTTCAGTCTGTAAGTCTTGGTGCTATCCACACGAGTCTGTCGCTACAAAGACCTAGGTTTCTGAAGGTTCACATGCCATACAGATTGGTTCTAACCTTATAGGTTTTTAGTACTCCCCTTAATTGGAAACTTTTTGGGGTAGTTGCCAACTAGTTAGCCACCTTCACACTTTTCTTAAAACAAAAAACGGTAAACGATTTTACTCAAAGCAGTCTCCCAAATGATCGTCAAGGTGCCTAAACTCATGTGTAGTACACCTGGGGTTTCTCAATTCGATTATCTAGTGAGAGAACCGTGAATAGACACATGAATGTGAAAAAAATGTGAAAGAGACGTGATGGCACCTCACGTGCGCAACCCCAATTGAGCCTGCTGGCTGGTACTCGTCAGCTTTGCCCACTCTTCTCATCATCGGTAGCCATCACGCTCCAAAATAATAACGAGGTGTCCAAAAAATAAAGCCAACGAAAACAAGTGGTGCGACTTAATAGTGATGAATAAAAGTGAAACAGGTACACCCACTATAGGTTCAAACTTTATTCAGCCTTAGGAGTGCACCTACTTCAATGCTTAAAAAGGTTGCTAAATATGCATACCATTCTTATATGCCAACATGTTTCATCGCCTGGAGTCTTTTTGGCGATATCGTCAGGGCAACAACAGTCGCTTGGCACACGATAGGGACACTTCTTAAAATCACATTTGGAGACTGCCAAAAGTAAAAAACACACACACAACACTTTACCATGGTGTTCATCCCTTCTTCCTAGATCAACGCGGGCTGTATTGCATGGATCTATGAATAGTCACTACCTT
Organism: Triturus cristatus; assembly: GCF_964204655.1. Taxonomy (NCBI): domain Eukaryota; kingdom Metazoa; phylum Chordata; class Amphibia; order Caudata; family Salamandridae; genus Triturus; species Triturus cristatus. Next base: position 678,782,408 of record NC_140585.1, on the reverse strand, counting down.
ACCCTCGTGGAGCCCTGGCCTCGCGTACCAGCTCAGTCAATGAGGTCACCAATAGGCTCCTTATGTGAGTCCTCGTGGTTAGTGCGGCATTCCACCGTAATGCCAATCTGTTAATAATTAAAAAAAATTACTCAAAGTTTTCTTGTGTGGAAGCTCTGTTTGTCAGTTTCGATACCACAATTATAGCCAGTGTCATACTACTAAGGCCAAACTCTAGCTGTTCCCAATCTCATCTTTTCTCTCCATGTTTATCAATACTCCGCCCTGAGTGCTCTTAATCAGCCTGTTATATGGACACCCTCACCATTGTGATACTTGTATGCCTTCTCATATTCAGAAACACCGTGTCAGACTATTCCTATACCATCTGAGATGCAATCACCCTCTCTCACCGGAAGAAAAGCACTGTTCTATACTTAGAAATAAGTCTACACCCACACAAGCCTAGGGAGGGACTGGTTCCTGCCCCGGTCTCTCGAGTTGCTAAGAGATAACTTCATAACCTCCAACCCTGAGACAAATGTTACATGCTGGCCCCCTCCCCTCGCACATAACACCTCCTTACCACCCAAAGCCTCACGGAGCTCCTTCTCTCCGCCGGTCACCGGTGTTGTAATCCCGTGGCTAATTTATACTACCGCCCCCTGCGCGTCCTCCTCAGCGCGGAACTAATTTGGGCACCATTTTGGAATGGGGTGGTGCGAGTGTGTCTCCGATAAAGCGTTCAGCGCCCTGGGCCTCGGAATTGATGTATTTTTAACGTGAGATCTTAAACCTACACTTGGGGTGTGCCCTGGTGTATTTATTAGTACTTTTCAATAAGATATTGCCCAGAACAACAAATCCCCCCACAGGGACCTCCTCATAACAGGGCCAGTACGGGCGCCATATTGGATAGGGGAAACGCGTGTATGTCTAGAGTTTACTATTTAGCGCCAAGAGTCTCAGAATGAATATAATTTATTCTGAAGTGATGTCTTTTTTTATATATAGCGTGATCTTCAACCAACAATTTTAGGTATTGTGACATGATGCGTATATTGGTGAGTCTAAAAACGCTATTGCCCACATAAACACAGAGACAAATCCTCCTCTTGGGAGTTTAATGCAATCTAGGTAACGGAGGGGTCTAAGACACTGGTGTATCAATGTAACCAATCTCAGGGTCCCCCAACAAGACCCAAAGCCTAAGGGATGCCTTAAGTCCATGGATGGATCCTGGGTATTCATGTAGTTGGTATATTGCTGTCTATCACTGTTATTTGGTTCTGCCCAACAGGGTCCAAATAGGGGTTAGCAAGGGCGTGCATTGCTCGCTAATGTAGATGTATCTATATTTTAAATACTCAGTATCTCGCCTTACCCCATTCCATTTGGTCGTTCAATCCCTCTCGGTCGGATTTCTCCTGGAAAATCCATCTTGCTTCCTTAGAAGCCAAGATTTCTTCCACATTTTGAGGAGAGCCCATCATTCTCTCCAAGACCACCCACGTGAAGGTGTGCTTGGTGTTATGACAGTGTTGTACCAACTTTGTCGTTAACTTGCCTGCTCTAATAGTGCTAAGGTGTTCTTGCATTCTGATTTTCACCTTCCTGGTAGTTAATCATATGTATTGAAGGTTACATTGGCACGTTAATCTGTAAACCACGTTGGCAGTGTTGCAATTACTAAAATACTTCAAATGCCAGATTTTTCCTGACTTTAGGACTACACTTTGGGTTTTCTTCGTTAATACACACACTGAACACGACCCGCACGGGTGGTGACCAGGGGGGATGGACGACTCGGTGAACTTCTGTTCCACTTTAACCCGTGTATGCACAAGTTTGTCACCCAGGTTACTAGATCTTTTAAAAGCAAACCTGGGTGGGGGCATCTTGAAGTCCTCAGTAGACAGCAACGCCCAGTGTTTACGAATGGACTGTCGGATCTTCGTGGCTAACGGGTCGAATGTCATGACTACCGGGAGGCAGTCTTCTGTGGTTTTTTCATTCTTTTGTAGCAAAACACTCCGGGGGGTGTTCATTGCTCTTTTTCTAGCCTGTCTGATGGTCTTCCGTGGGTATTGTCTCATCTCAAGTTTGGCACATAATTCTTTAGATTGGTCCAAAAATGTAGTCGTTGAAGTACAGTTCTTGCGGTACCGAAGAAATTGACCAACAGGAAGGTTGTCCCTGAGTGCTCTAGGGTGATACGACCTGTAGGACAGGAGGGAGTTTTTATCTGTTGGCTTTTGATGTACTTTGGAACATAGCCTGCCCCCATCTGCATAAATGTCTAAATCCAGATATACTGCTGTGTGGTTGCTATAGTTCCATGTGAACCTCAGACTGGCATCCTGATGGTTAAGCCAGTTCAGAAATTGTAATAAACCATAAGCTGGACCTGACCAGACGCAGAGAATATCGTCAATATATCTCTTCCAGATACGGATGTTACTCTGGAAGGGATTAGACTGATGGTATATGACGTGCTCCTCGAACTGGCCCACATAGATACAGGCCAGGCTCGGCGCCATCGTTGTATCCATAGATGTGCCCGTAGTCTGCAGATACATAGTATCCTTATAGCAGAAGTAATTCCGTGTGAGTGCCAGTTCTATACATTGTAATATGAAAGATTGTGGAGCATCATAGAACCACTCTTGTGCCTTAAGCGCATGCGCTGCTGCCACCAACGCTGCATCCTGTGGTATACAGGTATAGAGTGACTCTATATCGATGGTTACCATCAATTCATTCTCTGGGTCAAACTGCAAATCTTCAAGGATATTAAGTATTGCTGTGGTATCTTTTACAAATGATTTCTGATTAATAACGGATTCCCTGAGAAAAAAATCAGCGAATTGCGAGAGAGGCTCTAACACTGACTGGATCCCCGAAACAATTGGTCGACCGGGGGGAGGACGTTGTGACTTATGGATTTTGGGTAAAATGTAAAATGCCGGAGTTCTTGGCTTATCATTAACCAAGAACTCGGCTTCCCTCGCTGTTATCCATTTTTTCTCCTTCGCCTCCGTCACCATAGTCTTAATGGTCGCCAACAGTTCTTTCTGGGGATCGTGTGCCAATGGGCGATAGTTTTGGCGGACGCTAAGTAGTCTCAACACTTCAGTGTCGTAGTCGATGGTATTCATAACTACTACAGCTCCTCCCTTATCTGCGTTTTTAATGGTCAGATGCTGATTATTCTCAAGGCCCTTGACTGCTTCCCACTCTACCCTACTCATGTTGTTAAATTTCTAGATTGTGTTTTGCTGTTCCAATTGGGAAATGTCTTGCAGTACCTTATTCTCAAAGACCGTGACCTCAGGGCCTATAGTTGTGGTTAGTGACACTGGCTATAATTGTGGTATCGAAACTGACAAACAGAGCTTCCACACAAGAAAACTTTGAGTAATTTTAATAAATTATTAACAGATTGGCATTACGGTGGAATGCCGCACTAACCACGAGGACTCACATAAGGAGCCTATTGGTAACCTCATTGACTGAGCTGGTACGCGAGGCCAGGGCTCCACGAGGGTAAGGTAGTGACTATTCATAGATCCATGCAATACAGCCCGCGTTGATCTAGGAAGAAGGGATGAACACCATGGTAAAGTGTTGTGTGTGTGTTTTTTACTTTTGGCAGTCTCCAAATGTGATTTTAAGAAGTGTCCCTATCGTGTGCCAAGCGACTGTTGTTGCCCTGACGATATCGCCAAAAAGACTCCAGGCGATGAAACATGTTGGCATATAAGAATGGTATGCATATTTAGCAACCTTTTTAAGCATTGAAGTAGGTGCACTCCTAAGGCTGAATAAAGTTTGAACCTATAGTGGGTGTACCTGTTTCACTTTTATTCATCACTATTAAGTCGCACCACTTGTTTTCGTTGGCTTTATTTTTTGGACACCTCGTTATTATTTTGGAGCGTGATGGCTACCGATGATGAGAAGAGTGGGCAAAGCTGACGAGTACCAGCCAGCAGGCTCAATTGGGGTTGCGCACGTGAGGTGCCATCACGTCTCTTTCACATTTTTTTCACATTCATGTGTCTATTCACGGTTCTCTCACTAGATAATCGAATTGAGAAACCCCAGGTGTACTACACATGAGTTTAGACACCTTGACGATCATTTGGGAGACTGCTTTGAGTAAAATCGTTTACCGTTTTTTGTTTTAAGAAAAGTGTGAAGGTGGCTAACTAGTTGGCAACTACCCCAAAAAGTTTCCAATTAAGGGGAGTACTAAAGACCTATAAGGTTAGAACCAATCTGTATGGCATGTGAACCTTCAGAAACCTAGGTCTTTGTAGCGACAGACTGTTTGAGTGCAGGGCGACCTGGGTTTCTCTTTCCCTCTAGAGCTCCTTATTGTATACACGTTGTGAACGGCGGATCAGCCGTGAGAGCCTTTTTTAAGAAATTTGTTGAGAAAATCTCGTCTTTTTAGAGAGACACACACAACACACTGTTCTCATCCCTTTCCGGTTTTCCCTTGTTTAGCGCACATCAACACATACCCTAGGTACTTGACCTCCACCCCGCAAATGGACAGGAATTGCCTAGCATTCACGGATGAACAAATCGCAGCAATCCTATCGGGTCCATCACTATTCCCTGATGCCCCCCTACTTAATGTAACATCAGCAAGGGAAGAGTGGGAAAGACTCAGTACAACTAAGAAAAAGCAAGTCAGGATAGCCCTTCATGGGGCATTGATGACAGAGTACTTAAGAGCAGGAGCAGCCCCAGCGAGCCTCATAGTAAGGATTGAACCCAAGATCTTTCTGGAAGATAAAACATTCAGATTGGATTGGAGCTATATAGCCAATAAATGTACACGAGATTGGCTAATCCTTATAATCAACACTGCAAAAAGATTAAGTGAAGAGCTCCTTAAGGAAATTGTTGATTTAGAGGAGAGTATAAGGAGGGACACTACCCTTGTGGACACCAAGGAACAGCTCCAAAGGATTCAGGAAGACCTGAGCGATTACAAAAATTATATGATCAATCAAAAGATCAAAGGGCTTAAAAGAAATCTTGATCGTTTTTCCCACGAATGGGCTTTCCCCTACGTGGAGGACAAATATTACGACCCAATAGTTGAACATCAATTTAGAGGAGGAAGAGGTAGGGGTGGGAAACAACAGACCAAACGTGCACCCAACAACTGGACATTCGATAACACCTCCAGTGAAGAGGAAGAGCTAGGCCCACAGTCAAACCCCCCTAGAGTAAGATTCAACGAACAGGAGACAAACAACGAAGACCTAGGAGCCCTTCTTCGGTCTTTTTTAGGACAGAGCCACAGGGGCAACAGAGGGGGAGGTCCGCGTGGCAGGGGTCGAGGCAGGGGCAACCAAAATCAAAACCAGCAATGGCAAACCCACTCCCCAAGAGTAACACGGAGCCGCGGACGGAACCAGCTATGACTCTGAATAACATAGTGGTGAATCTATCCGACCATGAACTTACCCTCAATGAGGAAAGGGTGTTGAACAAAGGGTTAGGGTTTGTTCCCACCCCCACACATGACCCCTTTAGATGTAGGATTGAACTTCACGAAACGATGCGAAGAATTAAACTAAAGAAGTTCTTCGCAAATAAACCACAGGATACTTCAACTGTGTTTAACACCACACTTAGGAAACCATCCAATTTCTGTCCATCTAATACAACTATAGGCCCTGAGGTCACGGTCTTTGAGAATAAGGTACTGCAAGACATTTCCCAATTGGAACAGCAAAACACAATCTCGAAATTTAACAACATGAGTAGGGTAGAGTGGGAAGCAGTCAAGGGCCTTGAGAATAATCAGCATCTGACCATTAAAAACGCAGATAAGGGAGGAGCTGTAGTAGTTATGAATACCATCGACTACGACACTGAAGTGTTGAGACTACTTAGCGTCCGCCAAAACTATCGCCCATTGGCACAGGATCCCCAGAAAGAACTGTTGGCGACCATTAAGACTATGGTGACGGAGGCGAAGGAGAAAAAATGGATAACAGCGAGGGAAGCCGAGTTCTTGGTTAATGATAAGCCAAGAACTCCGGCATTTTACATTTTACCCAAAATCCATAAGTCACAACGTCCTCCCCCCGGTCGACCAATTGTTTCGGGGATCCAGTCGGTGTTAGAGCCTCTCTCGCAATTCGCTGATTTTTTTCTCAGGGAATCCGTTATTAATCAGAAATCATTTGTAAAAGATACCACAGCAATACTTAATATCCTTGAAGATTTGCAGTTTGACCCAGAGAATGAATTTATGGTAACCATCGATATAGAGTCACTCTATACCTGTATACCACAGGATGCAGCATTGGTGGCAGCAGCGCATGCGCTTAAGGCACAAGAGTGGTTCTATGATGCTCCACAATCTTTCATATTACAATGTATAGAACTGGCACTCACACGGAATTACTTCTGCTATAAGGATACTATGTATCTGCAGACTACGGGCACATCTATGGGCGCAACGATGGCGCCGAGCCTGGCCTGTATCTATGTGGGCCAGTTCGAGGAGCACGTCATATACCATCAGTCTAATCCCTTCCAGAGTGACATCCGTATCTGGAAGAGATATATTGACGATATTCTCTGCGTCTGGTCAGGTCCAGCTGATGGTTTATTACAATTTCTGAACTGGCTTAACCATCAGGATGCCAGTCTGAGGTTCACATGGAACTATAGCAACCACACAGCAGTATATCTGGATTTAGACATTTATGCAGATGAGGGTAGGCTATGTTCCAAAGTACATAAAAAGCCAACAGATAAAAACTCCCTCCTGTCCTACAGGTCGTATCACCCTAGAGCACTCAGGGACAACCTTCCTGTTGGTCAATTTCTTCGGTACCGCAGGAACTGTACTTCGACGACTACATTTTTGGACCAATCTAAAGAATTATGTGCCAAACTTGAGATGAGACAATACCCACGGAAGACCATCAGACAGGCTAGAAAAAGAGCAATGAACACCCCCCGGAGTGTTTTGCTACAAAAGAATGAAAAAACCACAGAAGACTGCCTCCCGGTAGTCATGACATTCGACCCGTTAGCCACGAAGATCCGACAATCCATTCGTAAACACTGGGCGTTGCTGTCTACTGAGGACTTCAAGATGCCCCCACCCAGGTTTGCTTTTAAAAGATCTAGTGACCTGGGTGACAAACTTGTGCATACACGGGTTAAAGTGGAACAGAAGTTCACCGAGTCGTCCATCCCCCCTGGTCACCACCCGTGCGGGTCGTGTTCAGTGTGTGTATTAACGAAGAAAACCCAAAGTGTAGTCCTAAAGTCAGGAAAAATCTGGCATTTGAAGTATTTTAGTAATTGCAACACTGCCAACGTGGTTTACAGATTAACGTGCCAATGTAACCTTCAATACATAGGATTTTCCAGGAGAAATCCGACCGAGAGGGATTGAACGACCAAATGGAATGGGGTAAGGCGAGATACTGAGTATTTAAAATATAGATACATCTACATTAGCGAGCAATGCACGCCCTTGCTAACCCCTATTTGGACCCTGTTGGGCAGTACCAAATAACAGTGATAGACAGCAATATACCAACTACATGAATACCCAGGATCCATCCATGGACTTAAGGCATCCCTTAGGCTTTGGGTCTTGTTGGGGGACCCTGAGATTGGTTACATTGATACACCAGTGTCTTAGACCCCTCCGTTACCTAGATTGCATTAAACTCCCAAGAGGAGGATTTGTCTCTGTGTTTATGTGGGCAATAGCGTTTTTAGACTCACCAATATACGCATCATGTCACAATACCTCAAATTGTTGGTTGAAGATCACGCTATATATAAAAAAAGACATCACTTCAGAATAAATTATATTAATTCTGAGACTCTTGGCGCTAAATAGTAAACTCTAGACATACACGCGTTTCCCCTATCCAATATGGCGCCCGTACTGGCCCTGTTATGAGGAGGTCCCTGTGGGGGGATTTGTTGTTCTGGGCAATATCTTATTGAAAAGTACTAATAAATACACCAGGGCACACCCCAAGTGTAGGTTTAAGATCTCACGTTAAAAAGACATCAATTCCGAGGCCCAGGGCGCTGAACGCTTTATCGGAGACACACTCGCACCACCCCATTCCAAAATGGCGCCCAAATTAGTTCCGCGCTGAGGAGGACGCGCAGGGGGCGGTAGTATAAATTAGCCACGGGATTACAACACCGGTGACCGGCGGAGAGAAGGAGCTCCGTGAGGCTCTGGGTGGTAAGGAGGTGTTATGTGCGAGGGGAGGGGGCCAGCATGTAACATTTGTCTCAGGGTTGGAGGTTATGAAGTTATCTCTTAGCAACTCGAGAGACCGGGGCAGGAACCAGTCCCTCCCTAGGCTTGTGTGGGTGTAGACTTATTTCTAAGTATAGAACAGTGCTTTTCTTCCGGTGAGAGAGGGTGATTGCATCTCAGATGGTATATGAATAGTCTGACACGGTGTTTCTGAATATGAGAAGGCATACAAGTATCACAATGGTGAGGGTGTCCATATAACAGGCTGATTAAGAGCACTCAGGGCGGAGTATTGATAAACATGGAGAGAAAAGATGAGATTGGGAACAGCTAGAGTTTGGCCTTAGTAGTATGACACTGGCTATAATTGTGGTATCGAAACTGACAAACAGAGCTTCCACACAAGAAAACTTTGAGTAATTTTTTTTAATTATTAACAGATTGGCATTACGGTGGAATGCCGCACTAACCACGAGGACTCACATAAGGAGCCTATTGGTGACCTCATTGACTGAGCTGGTACGCGAGGCCAGGGCTCCACGAGGGTAAGGTAGTGACTATTCATAGATCCATGCAATACAGCCCGCGTTGATCTAGGAAGAAGGGATGAACACCATGGTAAAGTGTTGTGTGTGTGTTTTTTACTTTTGGCAGTCTCCAAATGTGATTTTAAGAAGTGTCCCTATCGTGTGCCAAGCGACTGTTGTTGCCCTGACGAAATCGCCAAAAAGACTCCAGGCGATGAAACATGTTGGCATATAAGAATGGTATGCATATTTAGCAACCTTTTTAAGCATTGAAGTAGGTGCACTCCTAAGGCTGAATAAAGTTTGAACCTATAGTGGGTGTACCTGTTTCACTTTTATTCATCACTATTAAGTCGCACCACTTGTTTTCGTTGGCTTTATTTTTTGTACACCTCGTTATTATTTTGGAGCGTGATGGCTACCGATGATGAGAAGAGTGGGCAAAGCTGACGAGTACCAGCCAGCAGGTTCAATTGGGGTTGCGCACGTGAGGTGCCATCACGTTTCTTTCACATTTTTTTCACATTCATGTGTCTATTCACGGTTCTCTCACTAGATAATCGAATTGAGAAACCCCAGGTGTACTACACATGAGTTTAGACACCTTGACGATCATTTGGGAGACTGCTTTGAGTAAAATCGTTTACCGTTTTTTGTTTTAAGAAAAGTGTGAAGGTGGCTAACTAGTTGGCAACTACCCCAAAAAGTTTCCAATTAAGGGGAGTACTAAAGACCTATAAGGTTAGAACCAATCTGTATGGCATGTGAACCTTCAGAAACCTAGGTCTTTGTAGCGACAGACTGTTTGAGTGGAAGGCGACCTGGGTTTCTCTTTCCCTCTAGAGCTCCTTATTGTATACACGCTATCTACACGAGACCTGGTCATAAGGTCTTTATACTTCTGTGTGATAGTCAAATCCTTAAATTTAAAGAATTCAGGACCCACGCGTGTAATCAGTGGGGGCTATCAGGATGAGAGGACCCCGCTCCGCTTTCCTGTTGCTGAGAACCTGTTGTATTCAACGTATCAGGAGAAAAGTTAAGCATAGATCTTGGATCATGTGTCGAAAGGTATTCTTCCACTAACGTGGATGTGGATGACAAGTTGCATAAAATTGGCATTTGCAGGTTTTGTTTGTTGCAAAGAAATCTAGAGCAAGTTTGCCACAGAATGAGAAGATCATATTTGGCGCCGAACGATCAAACTTCGATTTGTGGAGGCTGCTTCCTTGCATGCTGGTGGTATTGCTCATGTGAACTAATACCAAAGACTCTTCTATCATTGGCAGGAAAGCTTGGAGTCTGAGTTAGATGGATTTGAGCTCCAGGCAATTGATATGCATGCTCTTTTGGAGCGGAGATCACTTTCCTTGGATTTGTAGGGTCTGTAAATGACCACCTCAGCTCTCCAGGGAGGCATACATAGTCATTACGAAATGAGGTATTTAGGGTGAGAGCGTGAGGTCCTCGGATAGGTGGGAGATCTGGGACCACCAATCTAGAGTTTATCATACATGTGCAAAGATCACCAGGCCCTTGAACAATTATTTTGTTTGAATCTAATGTTTTGCAGCTGTTCCTGTAAGAGTCTGATTTTTAGAGGCGCAAGAGGGCTCATATTGATTGCTGAGGACATGATGTCCAGAAGCTAATTGAACCGACGCACTGATATATATTATTTTTTGCATTATTATTTATTTATTAAGTATGAGAGCCAGTTCCTAGAGTGTTAGTGGTTTGGCTTAGGATAGAAAGTCTTTGTCTTGGACAGTATATAGTGTTGTATCCTAGGAACAGAATCTTCTTAGATGGAGTTGATGATCTTTGATAATTCACAAGGGGACCTATTTTGTGAAACAACTATAGGCAAGCTTCTGTGGGCGTGGACAATTAAAATGCCTTTGGTACTTTAATCAACTAGTTGCTGAAGTAGGGGAATACCTGATGACCCTCTGTCCTGAAAAAAAACTGCCAAAGGGTTATGCAGTAGGTAAAATGCAGGAAGTTGAAATGAAGCCAAATGGAAGGACTTTGCTGAAAATGTAGTCCTTTCTCTATGGAACCTTTGGTTAGCGTAGCTATCACTCCCTTTCAAAGCAGATGCCGATAAGGGGGGGCACCCTCATTTTGGTGAAGTAGAGGACGGAATCTTGGTGAACTCCAACGTCTGACCATATGTTTTGAGAACCAGGACTTATTTGTCCGTATCTATTTTCTGCCATAGATTACATTTTGGAACTGTTTCTCCCACAGGATGGCGTAAGCAGCACTAAACATTGTCACTGTAGGTAAGCTAGCCTAAGGGTTACTGATAGCATTGTTAAGTCTGATACCTTTGGCATCCTCCTTGATACAGATGAGTACATCTATCACGAGTGCCTCTAAAGGGTGCTTCTTTCGAAATTGAATGTGCCAAAAGATCTTGCGGTGTCAGAGTCAGCCATGACTGCTTGCAAGGCGTTGTCAACGTGCTTGCCAAACAGAGCATCGCCATGGTATGGGAAAAATATTAGATATATTTGCACCTCAGGTTCTATTTGCAGTGGACTTGAACCAACATTGGTGTCTAAGGACCACTGGCCCTGTCAGTTGTGAGATACCTATTGAGGCAATATCTATAGCGTAATCTATGTTTACTGATGAGGAGGTTTCAACCCCTGCAGAATTTTTGTTCTTTTTATAATTTTCTTTTTTTCTTTTTGTCTTATCTGTCTTCTGGCAGAAATTCTATGTATGTGGCAATGTCTGACTACGTCTCGTGGTTATACCTGCCCCATATTGCCAGTGAATTGGCAGCCCACACTAACAGCGAGCATAGTTGAGAACGTCTCCTTGCTGGTTAGGCAGGGTTATTAGTGACAGGGTTTTTCATGATTCCAATTCCTCCCGGTTAAATCAACAATTGTAATAGGTGTCACAGCTTTTCTATTTAAAATCAGAAAGAGAACAAACCATTGCTTATTTGCATTTGAAAGTTGGAAGCGTTGGGTTGCTCATTCCTTAAGGTTCTGGAAACCATCAAAAATCAAATTGTGGGGAACCCAGCAGTTGTGGGCCTTCTCTCTATCATTACCAAATATGAATGGGTCGTTCCCCGGAAGAAAGGTAATTTTTGAAACCGGGATCACTCTTTTTGTGGCAGGAGCATTGGAGAATGCAGACATATCGGGCACAATGTGACCTTGCAGTCTCTGGAAAGTGATAGTAGTAATCCTGTAACAGTATTAGAGTTACATACATCGGAACTATGCTCTGAAGTTGGAGGCGGTGCAAAGTGGTGAGTTTGCTCCACATATTGCCTCTCTACATATTGGTGAAGGCTGTAGACTTACTCATATTAGTGACCCTAATTTGTGACATTAAGTTATTTATTTTTGCTCGTTCGAGATATTTGTACATATGCCTAATAACATCATTGCCTTCGTTATTGATATAGAAGTACCTGTATCTTCTTGCAGAAACAATTGTATTTGTAGCTTTAATTGCGACAATGCTGAGCATTCAAAGAAAACATGCACACTATCTGCTCCATCACTATGACACCTGAAGCATTTACCATCATTATTTCCACCCCACTTCATCATGCTTTCAGGTGTATGATATAAATCAAAGATGGTCTTATAATGCTGCGTTTGTAAATTCGTTAAGAGTAGTATTTGTCCTGCTATATCTATAGAAGTCTGGATCACCTCTCCATCAACCTCTAAACGCGCAGCCCACTTAAGATCATGAGCAGCCAAATCGTGCTTTTGAGATTCAATTAACAAAGTATAGTGCCCCTATCTTGGCCTTCCTTCTAATAGCGTCTATAATTGGAAGCATCGTGATTCCCTCATACAGGTGAAGTCTAACGAGATAATCTCGCAGTTGCAGATGCTTAAAAAAATCATGATGTTGAAGTTGATAACTTGCAACTAATTCCTCGAATGAGCATAACATCCCACCCTTGTATAAATCACCCAGATATCTAATCCCCTGCATCTTCCAACAAAACATCTTAAAGTCCCAGAATAGTTCTGGAAACCTAACAGTTGACCCGAGTGGAGTATAATAGTTTAGTTGTGGAATATTCAACCACTTACATATCCTTTTCCAAGCCTTATAAGCTGAAATCATAACCTTAAACCTAGTTTTTTTATAATAACTTTGCTTGGAGAATTTCAATAACAGATTTCTAGCTTCTTCCCCTAACAATAGTTGATATATATAAGGAGCTTCTGCCTCTGTCGCGGCTTCCCCTGTTAATAAAATACACATATTTTGCACTAAACAAGCATAATAGTAAAAACAAAAATTCGGAACCGACTCCCCCTCCCCCCCCCCCCCGTGTACAATGGTAGCATCATGTATTTAAAAGCTCTCCTGGCTTTACGTCGTCCCCAGATAAATCTGTTGCATATAGATTGAACCCCTTGCAACTGTTTGTTTGTTAACTCTAATGGCACTGCTCTAAAGTAATAGAGTACCTTATTAAGAACAATCATTATTAAAACATTTTGTCTCCCAAGTAACGTCAGATGCAAACACTCCAGGCGGTCTAGCTGCTGCTCAACTGCTAGAGTGATGCTACCCAAGTTAACCTCAATTAGTTCTTGTAGGGACATTCTGATTTTTACACCAAGATATCGAGCTTCATCTGTTACCCGACTCTCCCCCGGGCAGGCCTGGTAAGTACATACTATCTGAGTTTTGGACGCTTTTAGTTTATAACCGGACACCGCCCCAAATTCTTCAACCAGCACTTCTATCTCCCTTATAGCCTGTGCACGATCCACAGAGGCAACAACAATATCGTCCGCATATGCTAGAATATGCATCTGGTAAGGCCCACATTCAAATGACTTTATCGTGCTGCTTTGTTCTAGCATCTGTACAAATGGAGCAATATATAGAGCAAAAAGCAATGGGGAGCAGGTACAACCCTGCCTTCTTCCCCTGTTGATACAAACTTGCTTGGATTCCAGCCCCATAACACAGATTCTAGCTCTCGGTTGAATCAACTAAATAAAGTCTGTCCCGAACCCCATCCCACGCATAATACCCCACATAAAAGCCCAAGATTCGCGATCAAACGCCTTCCCGGCGTCAAGAAATATTAGGCCCAACTTTTTATGATGCACATTAGCAAAGTCAATAAGAGTAATGACTCTATGAATAAAACGGTACTTCTACCTGGAACAAATCCATGTTGAGACATTGAAACCAAGGGCGTAATGACCCGCATTAGCCTATTGGCTAAAATCTTGGCGTAGATTTTCCCATTGGCATTTAACAAGGATATTGGTCTGTACGACCCTGGTATATTAGGGGGTTTGTCCTTTTTTTTTTTTTTGAACACAGCAATATTAGCCTCGTCCCATGTGGGAGGAGCATTGCCCCACTGCGCTTCCTGAAAAACACCCAGCATGTCAGTTTTCAAGATTGAAAAAAGCAGCTGATACATTTCTAATGGTAGTTTATCTGGACCAGCAGCCTTCCCATATGCTAGCTGTCCTAATGCTGTCTTTATTTCCTCAATAGTTATTAATTCTTCCAAAGCTGCTTGCTCCTCAACACTTATCCGATTCAATACTAATTTTTGACAAAAATGCTCAATTTCCAAGTCCTCAAAATCGTGTTGCTTATAAAGCGCTTGATAAAACTCATAGAAAACCCCCATAATAACCTTCTCTTTTTCAACCGTATTGCCCGCCGCATCAATCATAGCAGATATTCTTTGAGAGGATTGCCTAACTCCAAGTCTCTGTGCAAGATGGCACCTGGTCGACTCTCCGTATTCATATCTACTTTGTTTATAGGTATTATATTGGATAGCAATTTCCTTGCACCAAATCATGTTGATTTTTGCTTAAGAAGATGCTAGCTTACTATTTATAACTTTTGCGTCTGACCCCTTCCTAAGAATCTTTATCAGTTCCAATTCCACTTCCCTGAGCTCATCCAGCAACCCAACTGATGAATGATTACTTGCCCATGCTTTGATTTAGCTAGCCCAAAGGAAAACGCCTCACCCCGTATTCCTGTTTAAGAGTGTCCCATATAATAGGACCCGAGGTAGATCCCTACTTATATCGAGGAAAACCCTTGCCCACCTAATCCAATGATCTCTAAATGCCATATCATTCAGTAGTTTCCTATTAAAGGAAAAAGCCCTTTCACTCTTCCTCTGCCTAACCGTATACAGATCCAGCAAAAGAGGACCATGGTCCACAGTGATTCGGAGCCAGACCTGCATTTCTGCACCAGCTATGAGTGTACTAGAAAAAAATATAAGCTAATCTTAACAATTTTTGATGCGGATGAGAGTAAAACATAAATCCGGGATCTGACTGATGTATTGTCCTCCATGTATCCACTAACCCATGATCCCTCAATAATTGAGCTAGAGCCTTAAAAACGTTAGGTATGCGGCCCACATACTTATATTTGTGGCTTAAAATGTGCCCCTCTAAATGGATGTTGAAATCCCCACATAAAATTAACAGGGAGGGCCATGATGCCAATTCGACATTTAGATCTTCCAATATACCAGCTTCATCTACATTTGACCCATAAACAGAGCAGATAGTAGACTTGGTTGTTCCTATTAAACATTCGACAATCGCCCATCACCCATAGTTATCCATCTTTACCCTCCTCGTCCCTGTGATGCCGCCATATACCAAAATTGCTACTCCCCTATTGGTAGAGATCTGTCTAGTTTGCAGCCAAAAGTGTGTATCCTAACTCTTCCATCAATTTATGTTTAGCCCACGGTATATGTGTTTCCTGGATACACAGGATATCTGGTTTGATAATACGTAATTCAGTGGCTATCCTATGCCTTTTATTGCTATTATTTAGGCCACAGACATTAAAAGTACATATACGAATTCCCTTAACGGCCATATCTCACATAGTAAACCAGAAATATATCTGACACATTCTTAATCTTTGCCCGATATCTATTGACCATCTTGAAACATCAGAAATATTTGCACATGGATTGATTTTTGTGAATTGCACCCCCCACCATCCCCTCACCCCCGAGTGCCCCCAACCCCAGCCCCCCCTAGTACCTCCCTCCCCCCAAGTTATAGGCAAATGGGCCCATGTTCCTATTGATGCAGAGTGAGTTCTCCCCCCTGTGTCCCCCATCCTCCCTATCACTATCTGGCTAGCATGAAACTAAATTAAATGTATTCCATGGGTTCCCCATTCACTGCCATATTCTGGATCCACCACCCGCACACATAACCCAAACATAATACTCCCATCGCCAGGTTGTACCAGCTATAAAGTTCTACACCATTATACATGGCTGAGAGGGCAAAAAATAAACATAAGTACAAGTTTAAACATTATATTGAGGCCAGATACTTTGCTGTCCATTCTGTAGTAAAAAAAACGTATTTGACCTTTAACAATCACTTCAAGGGTGGCAGGATTTAACAGTTAATAACTCCTGAAAAGGAGTTATTAACCTCTTCAATGCCCGTCACGAGCTGGTCTCGTCATGGGCCGCGGTCGCGCTGTGCCCATGACGAGACCAGCTCGTCATAAACCCCGCCCGCTAATACAACGGCCGGCACAGGGCGGGGAAAGGGGCGGGCACTGAAGGGGTTAACTGGCGTAACTGCCACCTTTTCTCCACAGTTTGATGGCAAAAGTCTGGTCACACAAAAAATTGAGTTCCCTATGCAGCCCGCTTTTTATCTGGACGTGCCAGGTCATATATATCGCCTGGCGTGCCAGAAAACTACTCAGACAAATCAAAATTGCTCAAGGTCTAACGTCCGTATTGCCAGATTTTGCAGGCCTCTGTTTAAATGGCCTTCTGTACTTCATTGGACCAGTTCCAGTCATTTAAATCTGGGAAGGCTTCACTGAATATTTCCACGACAAATTTGCGAATGTCTTGTCCCTCAATGCCCTCAGGAATTCCTAAAATCTGCAAATTGTTCCTCCGAATATGATTTTCCAAATCGACAAGTTTGGCTTGCACATCTTCTTTGTATTGCTGCGAATTGTCCACCATCGCCTTTTTTCTCACCATGTCATCTTTTAATGTAGAGATTCTTGCTTCCGCTTAATTTAACCGTTCAGTAAACTCAGTACATGATTTTGCAATCCGCCTAACAGCGTTCTGTAGTTTACGACAAGCAACATGTGTTTTAGTACTTTCTGTAGGAGTCTCGGTCCTATGTTCTGTAATGCATTGATGAATTGACTCTAATGATATCTCCCCACGGTGATTTAATGCTTGAGATCGTTCATCGCCTTCACCACCCTTTGCCATTTCTAAGGCAGATTCAGTTGGAGTAAAACTAGAAAGGCTGCCCCTCATGGCAACCTGATCTGCTGCTTCCACCTCCTTGTAAACTCTTGTTTATGTACCATGGTGGTTTCAAGATTGTCCTCATACGGATTTGAAGTATTAAACTCACTGCCAGAGCTACATCCTCATCAGATGAATGATCCGACATGGGAAAAAAGTGCCTTCCCTTGAGTCACTCTCCCTATTAGCACCTTTAGAGCCGAAATTAACTATTGCATCCGATGCAGTAACCTCCTCTTGCTACCCTGTTAGTGCACCTGCGGGTGTAATCGTGTTCACAGTCCCACCTGTATCCACAAGCACAGGTACTGCCTCGTGATCTATACCTTTTTGATTTATATGGTAACTATGACACTCCTTCCGCCGTGCTCCCTCGGAATGCTCATCATCGTTTATTTCCTTTGCCAAACTCCGTGAGGACATCACAGCATGTTGTTTTTTTTTTTTTAGCAAAAAGATTTGAGGTATCAAGGGTACCTTCCTGTTACTCAGCGCTTGTGTCGCAGCCTCTACACCAGCTTCATTTACCCTATCTTTTGTACAACTAGCTGATAGGGCAGCCCTACTCACTGCATTGCTGATTGGCTTGGTTTGGGTTTTACCTCCACGACCAGTTTTTGGAGGCATGGCGTTGAAAAACGAACAAACCTTATTGTTTGGTAGTGTATGATAATGACTTAAATCCACCCCCCCACAAAAAAAAAATCAAGAGCTCTTCTCTGAGACCTTATTACAATTGTATTTAACCAGGTATAGCCAGGTATAGCTCGCTTTCTCCTTGACCTCAAATAACAAAACAAAAAAAGTTTTTTGTCTCGGACAGCCAATCTCACTTCAGCAGCCAGCCGCACTTACTGCCACGGTCTTCAAGCCACGCATGATCCTGCCAAACAGAAGAATCTCAGGCGGTTAGATCAAAACAGTATAGCGAATCGCTGTTTACATTTACCGGTCTTAACACCCGACGAAGATTCAGGCGATTACGGCAGTTCCAGGGTGAAACAGAGTAGCAATATTACAATGCAGCCACTCGCTGTTAACACCCGACGAAGATTCAGGCGATTTCGGCAGTTCCAGGGTGAAACAGAGTAGCAATATTACAATGTAGCCACTCGCTGTTAACACCCGACGAAGATTCAGGTGATTACGGCAGTTCCAGGGTGAAACAATGTAGCAATATTACAATGTAGCCACTCGCTGCTGTTAGTAAAGTTATTATCGAGTAGCGGTCACCTTTACCAAAGACACGCACTTTTCCACTCCGCGCACTCTCAACAAAAGTTCTCCAGGAGTTCCACTGCGCCTCCAGAACCACCACAGACTCCTCTTCTTCCACAGCGCTCCTCTAGACGGCACTGCAGCACTTCTGCCGCCGCCAATGGTCCCGGTGGCAGCGCCAACACACCGGAGCACTGGACACGCTGAGCAAGCTAAGAACACTCCACATCGTGATTTCTCAACTTCCTCGCCTCCTCGCTCCCGCTGACCTGCTGAACTGCCAGCCGCCGATCCGTCAATCAATTATCCATTAGACCACATTAGACCGCTAGAACGACGCAAGTTGATTTATTTGAAGTAATTAATCTTTTTGCCGTTAACGCCGCTTCTCCTCGGCTCGATCTCGATGCCCCCACGGTTATTCCGGCGGATGGGGGAGCAATGCCGGAGCTCCTCACTCACACGTCCTGCTCAGATGCCATCTTGCCTCCGACTCCAGTGACATTAAGTTATTCTGATGTGTCTTTTGTTCTTGTTGAGGACTATGGTGCTTTCGTCGCTTGTATTGTCATCGATATCATAGTCGACTAGGTGCACGTAGACGAATAGACTGACGTTGACAATTTTTTGACGTCGACAAGGACGTTGTACAGGATGCAGTCATAGATGAGGCCACCGTAGACAAGGCCAATGTAGACGATGTCCTAGTACACTAAGCCATCGTAGACATGGTTATCGTAGGCGAGGGTATCACAGACAAAGGCGTCGTCATAGATGACCATCATGGACACCCATCATAGATGAGGCTGTCGTTAGCAACCGCGATAGACGATGCCATCGTAGATGAGGCCATTTGTAGATGAGGCCTTTTGTAGATGCGGGATTCCGTGTGGCCACATTTCAGGTATTTCGGCGGGCGTAACGGTTATACGACATTGCCTCTATAACCAGCCCCCCCACGGTCTCCATGGGGCTACACCACAGTTCGCTTCCCAAACAATTTTTTGCTTACACAGAAGGCTGTAAGGGTGCCAAACCGTAAGTACACAGTCTGGCGAATTGGTGAATCAGGGAAGGGTGCGCCTTAGCGTGCGTAGATCTCCCGGTTTACACACTTGGTCCTGACAAAAACCTTGCATTAGCATTTCAAAGGTTGAAACATGTTGACCATATATTCACATAAACACTGATACTTCCTGGTCAATTTAGCCAATATTAGTATCACACTTGGTTTTAACTATATCTTGTGACTCCACATTAACATTTTAGGAGTACAACAAAGATATTTTTAACTCATTTAATCACAACACTTTCACACTGTCAAAAAACCAGCTCCGCTGTAGTTACAGGCGTCGAAGCATACCCGAGTGGCACTCAGCCACTTGGGTGGACCCCGATGATGAAGCATGTCACCAACTAGGTTGGTGAGTGAGGGGTTTCTTAAATAAAGAAAGAATCCTTTCTTTACTGTGCCTTTCTCCATCTCCACGAATCACTAGGACACTGTGTCCTGGGGATACTCCCTCTTTGTTATTGGATACATTCGTAGATGAGGCCATCATTGATAAGGCTGTCATAGACAACCGTTGTAGATGACAATTGTAGATGAGGCTGTCGTCGAGATGAGGCTGTCATAGACAATGCCATTGTAGATGAGGACATCGTAGATGAGGCCATTTGTAGATGAGGCCATTTGTAGGTGAGGCAATTCATAGATGAGGCCATCATTGATAAGGCTGTCATAGACAACCATTGCAGATGACCATTGTAGATGAGGCTGTCGTCGAGATGAGACTGGCATAGACGATGCCACTGTAGATGAGGACATTCGAAGGTGAGACCATCGTAGATGAGGCCATGATAGATGAGCCTGACGTAGATGACCATCATAGATGAGGCTGTCATAGACAACAATCGTAGATAAGGCCATAGTCGACGACCGTCGTAGACGATGCTGTTGTAGACTTCCATCATAGAGAAGGCCATCGTAGACTACCACAATTGATGAGGCTTTCATCGACGGCCATCGTTGATGACAGTCGTCGACAACCGTCGTAGATGAGGCTGTCATAGATGACCATCGTAGATGAGGCCGTCGTAGACTACCATCGTAGATGAGGCTGTCCTAGATGACAGTCATGGACGACCATCATACACGACATTCGTAGATGAGGCTGTCGTAGACGACCATCGTAGATGAGGCTGTCGTAGATGAGACTGTCATAAATGAGGCAATCTTAGACGACCGTTGTAGATGAGGCCATCGTAGATGACCATCATAGGCGAGGCCATTATTGGTGAGGCAGTAATAGTTGGCATTGAGTTTTGTCATAGACTCCTCATTGTCAGGTTATGAGGATTTCCCTGATGTAGTTTCAGGGTTTAATAGGGTGTTGTAGGATCTGCCTTTGAGGAAGTTTTTTCCAATTGTCTCTGTCTGTGAGAAATGCCTTATCAAGACTCCTGGTAAGTCTTTTTTATGGCTTTTCTGGGTGCCCTCTGGAGACCCTTGGCTCGACCTCTCCCCTTGACCTCCCCTATGAGGTGAAGGAATCCTCACTTTCCTCATCAGAAGAGACAGATTTAAGTTTCTGTAGCCTCATCTCTCTGAACATGAGAGTTTTTGAGGAAAAGGTTAGACATATTTCGTAGTCTTTTACCTTGTTTTCTGCCACTGTAACATAATACTGACATATTAGTGCCAGGGTCAGAGAAATAAAACATGAAATATAATCTTGGATGATCCAAAAGGAAGTAATAGCTGAAGAAACTGAGCAGTGCTCAGGGAGACTCCCTTCCCACACGACGTGCGGTGAAAATCTGAGGGATTCAGCCTCTCTTGGGAAGGTTCTAGAGGGTGCTGGTTACTGATTGGATGTACTTAAAGTTTGGTCTTTTTTACAAAAGGCGGTAGATATGCTATTAAATGCATGGTTGCTACCATGATAGCCTATGGACATTTTTAATTACTGCTTTATGTATATTATCGTGGGACTCCCACTTTGACGATGGGGAATGATTCAAGCATGTGAATCTAAGAAAGATACCCTAATACTGGATAAGACTTGTTTATTCATTTGTAAATTGAATAAGCGATCATGATGTGTTTAAAGTAACTCAGCCTTGACCCATAAGTATTGATATTTGGATGTTTTTGTGCAATTACGTTCATGTGTTTAGTCTACAATGAATGTACTGGAGAGTGGATTAGAGGTAGATTTTATTCTTCATTTAGGCCACTTGACCACTTTATAATTCTGTTCCATTACATTGATAATTTGAGTAATGCAGTGTTTTATGGATAATGCATTCCTTCTATATTATTCTTAGGGAGCTGTCTTACTACCAGGTCCCGGTGTATATGTGTGAAGTGGTGTAGTAAGCCCAATGGGACTCCGTATGGAGCTGCAATGATGAGGTAATGATGAGGTCATGATTCAAGCCACAGTATATGGTTCTAGGTTATGGCCCACTTGGACTCCATTCCAGTACATTAGATGAGGACAGAGAGTAGATGCAGCACTTGGTGTGGTTTTCAATCCGGTTTTATCTTTAAAGAAGGATTTTGTATTGAGACAGTTGTAGGATTTTATCCTGGACCCTGTTTGCACATACCAATTTGGCATATTTCTTCTAATGTTTACATAGCCTATTAGCACATAGCTGTTTTGCACATAGTCACAAATTACACACAGCATTATACCAATTGATTCTACCATGATTTTTCACATGCAAAGGAGCTCAAGGCGTACCATTGCACTGAAGGGCATCAATGTCATGAAATTATTGTTGTTTTAGATGGTTTTGATAAATATAATTGAAATGTCTTGTACAATGAAGTATTAATTGTGGAGCATTTTTATAATGGATGTAGTGGGATTAACGAGGAATGTGGATTCTTTAGTGATGTTAAATCTATTTCAGTTGCACATGTCAATTTGAAAAATGTTTTTAAAAGTGGTGTATGAAAAGAGCAAAATGGCGACTGCTCTTTGTTGTGAGAAAGGCCGCATGGACGGCTGAAACTCATTACCTGAGCTTCCCACAATAAAAGACGTCTTGGGAACGAGCGTGCTGGATCCTGTTTTGGATTGATGGGATGTGCATTTTGGGTAAAGTTTGGTGACAATATAAATCAGGAGGCCAAACCAGTGGCAGTATTACACATTACCCCTGTATTATATTTACTGAATAACCTCATTGATGTCTTTAATTTTTCAATGGTTAAGCTACCAGTAGGGGCTTAATGTACGAGTGATTTTCTTGTATAGAATTTGACTAGGAGCAGCTCATTAAATCCCTTGAAGGCACCTTTACTTACTTTCAATCTATCTGCCCAAGCCTCCAAGGATATATTGGGTTTCCCGCTTTTCTGTTACTATATATTGCTATAAAGTGGCGTCCCCCCCCGCCCCCCCCCCCCCGCTTTGCTGGCAAGCTGGAAGGCAGTGATGGACTGGTGCGCAGGATTCGAAGAATAGGTAAATAAATCAAGAGGCTGTCCAAAGAAGGTCATACTTGAGGGGCCATAGGATGTACTGGTCAGAGGAATGTAATCTTTGATGCGGTTCTACCAACTTATTATATTATTATAACTCAAAAACACTATTTTGGACACTACCAATACTTACAGTGGGCTTTGGACAGGGCCTGCCTTTGCTCACATAGCACACTGGGTAGTACCAAATTTGGCACCCCTTAATCCTTGGCTTTTCGTCATAGTTGAAGCCAGTAAATTGAAATATACAAGGAGCAAACCATTATCTCCATTAATCTAGCAAATCTGTCCTTTTCTTTGCATCTAGGTACTCGATGGCCTGTATTTATAGTAAGGAGAAACAAAACTTCAATAGGGAGGATACAAAGAAAAACAGTAGCACTCAAAGTACCACTAATCGTGAAGAACAGCTGTTTTGTATTTGCTAGCATTATGCAATCAGAAGATTCAAGATGTTTAGAAAAAAAATAATTGGAATTTAGTGTTATAGATGTTTATCTGCTCCCAACTGAGACTTTCACTGCCTGGCTGTCTCCTGTCCCATCTGATCATTTCTTCCCCGCTGCTGCTACTAAGTAAAATGTAACAAAGGGGTGGGAGGTAGAGAGTTGAGGAGGCCGACCTATTCTTTTCAGAGTCAGACTGTGGCTGATTACACACACTTCCCTTCTTGTTCCCCTTTCTCACTTGAATCACCCACAGCAGAGATCCTTCCTGAAAGTGGCAAATTGTAGATGAAGAGGGGTAAAGGAAATTGAGGAGGAGTGAGAGGATTTCAATGGGGAGCCTATAGCCTGTACAAGTGATGGATTTTAATTCCTCATTTTTCAAATTAAACGTGTTTTATTGACAAAATTGCAATTTCCCATGTAACATTACATGTGCACACTTGCCACATAATTTGTAGTAGGTAACCACACTTAGCTAGAGTTAACATGTCATAATGAAATAGGTTAGCCTAATTTTAATTTCATTTTTAATGTTGACTTTACAAGTAAGGCTGAGAGGCCTGCTCACATATTTACATAGTTGTTTTGCACAAGATGTTTTCTTTTTTCTTACCACTGCAGATACTGTATTTTTCCAGATGACTTCTGTAAGCTCATAAATAGGCATTTCTTAACTATTAGACAATTGATAGTAAGGTTCTCATTGGGAGGAGAGGAAGATGCCAGGAAGTGCAACTCATGGGAATTGCTGTCTGAACCACAAGATAATGTCCAGTGTAACATCAAGGATATAGTCATGTGTGCACCATTGATTGGCTTACGGGAGTAGAAATAAACTGAAATATTTCAACTAATGTTTTGTTGAATTAACTTAGTGTGTGTTCCTTAGACTAGAGGAGGACTCCTCGGCTTACTTTTGTTTGCACACACTGTGCATTAGAGAGATGCTCTCTTGACTTCGAATAAGAAAACCTTTCTCACTTATTCTTCCATGATTTGAGTTCAAAGGCTTCATGCCTGATCATTTTTAATATAACTCTCATCAGAAACCTCAATTTGGTTTTCTGAAGATGACACATTGCCCTATTTGCTTAAACTACGTTGCTTAATTTAGGATAGGAACGTTCTATTGTATCTTATTTTGAAATATCAACTTCTTGATTATCTAAATCTGTAATGATGATGTCTGAAATTTAAATACTTATTGACTAACAATCGGATTTGGACTAAATGTGTTAATAAATCCCTTTAAACTCACTTCAATTCTCTTTGTCATTTTCCTGTGAAGTCCTAGTTGGTCTTCACTATCTATGGAGATTAATGTAAATGATAGCTCCTTAGCCACTCTCCTTGTCGACTAACAAAGGTCCATACGACTGTTACAGCGTAAAAGAAAGCTGATCATTCTTAACACAACATAAAAATCAGATTTTTATAATAAAACTCTAATGTGCATTTTGCACACGTTTAGAAAAACAACACTGAAACTGAGAAAAGTTTAAAAACCAGCACCATAAAAGGTGCTTGGATTTGTAGAAATAGAAGAATGTAGATACAATGAGTTTGACATGCTTATTAATTGATTACTCTATTATTTTAACAAAGTTCCTATGAATGATTATTGATGGAAAAGGTTTATATGATGCAAATAACATTTTTATATGAAGCAGTAGATTTATGTAAAAAATTAGTCATAAATACAATTGTGCAAAAATTAAAGATGAAACTTCGCATCTCTATTGCTTTCATCGGAATGCATCGTAACAAATGAAAAAGTGGTTCAAAATCTTTATGCAATGTTATATGAATGACACTTTTAGTATAAGTGCTTGACATTATTAGAGTATTAGATTTCCTAAACCAATATTATTCTAATGATTTTCAGGAATAGTTTGCACAAAGGTACTTTTAAAATGTTGGTAGTAGGCCATAATTCCATCATCTCCTTGTGTTGCTTCATAATTACAGTTGAATATTTTTGTGGAATAATCATTGACAAATATTACAATTATTTCCTTATATGATCTGCTTGATTTGTTTCTTTATGATTAAACTTAAATATGAGTTTAATTTACTAAATAAGAAATGCCAAATATAAAATCCATTGAATTTTGTACCTGGTGTGCAGAAAAAAAGTCACATGATGGTCAGATCATTGTATGGTGAAAAATTGTGTCACAGATGGTCTATTTGGAGTATAAGAAGTGACTTTCCTAGGAAGAAGGAGCTGTCTTTTGCCCCATCTCTTCTATTGCCTCCAGCCTGCCTGCCAGACTATCTTTACATGCCCCTTGCCTTTTTCTCTTTGCTGATGAACTTACCTGCAGGACGATTTGAAGCCATCTGGTGAGACACCAGACTTAGACTTTCCTGATTATAGCTCCATTCCCTTGCCCATGGACTTTTCCTTAGAAGAATTTAACTTTATCCCTTTGCCCATGCTAAGAGAACGTTATTGAACCATCCTTTTGCCTTTGTTGGTTGTAATAAACTTGAACCTGAACCTGAACCATCCTCTTTATAGATTCTTTTATTCAGCAATAAATTTACTTTGACTAAATGTGTGGTTGTATTCTACGAGCTGCAAGTCTCAAGACTTAACTGCTTGAAATTTTACTTATATGCATTGATTTTGGATCTTAAATACAATAACCAAATTATCCAAGTTTGTTTGAGTCTTTTATTGTGTCAATGTTCTTTCCATAGAAACTGTGCTTACAATTATATGATTTCTAAATCATGGTAAGAGAGTGTTATAGTCCGAGAACACTGTACTTAAACTTGATCACTAATTTGTGAGCTGGCTACTAATTATTGGTCCTCATTGGGTGGCCAACAGCTAGATGCCCTGATTTCTCACCCCTCACTGCAACAAAGAAAGGTCTATCTGGGGACCAATGCATCTGTGGATGAAGTATAGAATCTGAGTAAAGTAAGTCATTCATGGGACCAGAAACCCAGAAAAAGCTACCGATGCAACGCAACCAATAGCGGGGTTTGTATGATGTTTATACCCAATGTTTGAGACACAAGAATCCCCGGTCGAGTACAAGAAAAAAAGAATAATTAGAGAAGTGTGGTCTGAATAGCTGGAGCCATTTCATAGAGAGAGATTGCATCATAATCTGCATGTAGACAGCTACTTGCACCCTACTGAATGTCAAGGCGGCATGGGCCCAGCACGCCCATGCCAAAGGTCGGCCCTGGCTTTGAATCAGACCACTTGTTTACCACTGGTTGATTTTCTCATAAATTTCATTTGCTTGCTTCTTATTCGAGTACTTTCCTCCCTCTTCTTGTGTTTGTTCTTACCTCCTCGAACATAGCATCTTTCCCATTCATTTCACTGTATGATTAGTATCCTCCCACTTCTTATATTTTAGGTTGCTACTTGGGTTGCCACTTCTCCAAGAGAAAATTACCAGCCATTTGTTGCTGTTTGAAGAGTTGCCAAAGGCCCAGACTTGAAAATTGTAAGTATTCATTTGCAACAAGACTTGTCTACCTTTGTTTACTTTAATTATTAGTCATGGATCATTAACGCAGTTCTAGAACATTTAAAAGAGTTATGTATATATTTGCTGTTTGAAGAATGTACACATAAGGGCAAATGATACCGGTTTTAGGCGATTTTGCAAATTTTTGTACCGACTGGGACATCAAAATACCGGTGGTGTCGGTAGAACGCTGACCATGTAGCAACCCTAGTTGCCACCCCTTTTTGCTATTCCATTCTTATTATTTCTGGAGGCAGTGCCAGGTGCACATTGTGCACCCTTTTCTTAAAAAGTGTTTTGGTGTGCCTTTTATACATTTTTTCTACTCAAACATGGTGATCTTCCATCTTGAAACAGAAAATTAAATCCTAAAAACAAAATGACCATACACTGTCAACATGCATGTGAGTGATTGATGATGCTGTGCCAGAAGGCTAAAATATTTTACCAGCATTCGCACCATGAATTTTTAATTCTATTAAGGACACGGAGGCGCGGATTATGCTTCTCTTCCTTTACTGCAAATATACAGCAGCCAATGAAAAAATGTTTTACATACAATAAACACAACATATACCATGAAACTTTGCTCTTAACCACCAGTCATGGCCCAGTAACCCTTAGAAGTACAGATAACACCCTCTTAAGAGCCTCTTTCTTTGCTCAGAACAATCCATTGTAACTTGAACCTCAACAACAACCATGGCATCCGCAGGGAAACTCCAGCAGGCGTCCTCAACCTGCGAGTAGCAGCGCCAACTTGAGAGACAAGACTGCAGCGTATTCAATCCGCTTTCTGATCGGAACCTACAATTGAAATGAGGCACACTAATATCCACATACCTCAGAGGGCTAAAGAAGGGTATGGTAAACATTGAAAGAAGAAAAGTCAAATCCTGACATTCCAAATCAATAACTGATATTCCTGGGTGAGATAATCCTCGCCTCCGTGTCCTAAATAGAATTGAAAATTCTTGGTGTGAATGCTAGCAAATTCTTTTATTCTATTTCAGGACCGGAGGCTCCGATTATGCTAGTTTAAAGCTTATTAAATACCATAGAGGCAATATCACCCATAGGCTTGAAATAAAATTGCTTAAAAGTAAAATCAGATGACCAGCCGGCCAATTTCATGTCTTGAATAGTGGAGCCTAACAAAAGATTTGGAGACAATAGCACCCGAACAGAATGAGCTCTAAATACTTGAGTATCTATACCAGCTTCCGCCATCACCGACTTTAACCATCTGGCTATAGTGGCAGATCACACTGGTTAAAAGTTTTTTGTAAATCAACTATTGACCTGAGGTTTAATTTCTAAATGCACGAGTACATTCTTCATAAGCTTTCAAGTATTTTACGACACATAGTTCATCATCATTAGGAAATGCATGATACTCAATAGACGTTGAAAATGTTTGTGCCCTGTCTCTAATTGTAGAGAAAACTCCTTCAGGAGTAAATACTCTACCTGCAATGTCCAAAACCCTCACATCCGAAGTTCTTCTACACGCGGAGAGGTATAAGAGCATACCCAGTTTAGCTGGCAACTGTTTTGTAGACAAATGGTTATTATCTTGCCATTGTTCAAAAAGAATTAAGACAAACGTCATGTCCCATAAAAAGCAATACTTAGGCCCGGGAGGATTAGTAACCCTTTAAGAAGCTTACAGATGACTGGGTGCATTCCAACAGGTTCATCATTAACCTGCACACGTCCAGCTGAAATAGAATGAAAATTGTTCACTGACCTGTATCATAAACCCTCAGTTGCATTCTGAGACTACAAGTTCACTATGAGTAGGTCTGCCGCCATGGGATCCACGTGGCGTTCCAGGCACCAACCCATCCAGGATCTGCATGCTAAAGAATACCTCTTCATGGTGGAGGGGGCCAAAGTTCGTCTAATGAAGTCTGAAGCTGCATCTGAAATGCCTGGCAAACTCCACTACTGCTGGAAAGCCTCCCTGCCACTAGACACAACTGCTCCAAAATTATGATCGGGTGCGGTTCCCCGTCAGGGCCCTGGAACATCGTCCGAGACTAGGGAAGAAGGAGAGGGAGTTTGCACATCATCTCCAAGATGATCGGGAACCAGGGCTGGTCTTTCCACACAGGGGTGACAAGCACCACTTCTGCTACCTGTCGCTTGATCTGAGTTGATTCCCTGGGGGTCATTGCGAATGGGGGAAAGACCTAATTCAGGGTCTTTGACCAATCCTGAGATAAAACTGTCTGTTGTATTTGCTAACAGATCCGGCCTCCAGCTGAAGTACTCCTCTAATTGGCGGTTCAGTCTGGAGGGACAGAGGTCTACCTTGCAGGGACCCCAAACGGTCTGTATTAATGTGATTAGCCAAGGATTGAGCTGCCAATCACTGTAATCTATCAGGTATCTGGAGTTCCAATTCGCCACTTCATTGGATTGACCCTGAAAATATTTCGCTACCACAGATATCATGTGACTCAGGCAAAAGTGCCAAAAGTGCATGGCTATCTCCACCAGAATAGACAACCTTGGGGATGACCTTGTACCCCCCATTGTTGTTGAACCTCACCGCAGACAAGTTGGCCATCCTGAGGAGGATGCAACAAGACATCTTCTTGGGAGAGATTCCTGATTGCAAACGACCCCGCCAGAAGCACTAGGCAGTTGATATGGACTTCTAACTCTTGGAGAGACCACCTGCCGCCTGTTGAGATATCTCCACAACGCGCCCTCCAACCCCAACAGCTAGAATCTGGCTATCACCACTTCTGGCAGGGATCCGAAGATGGCTCTGCCGTTCCACACATTTTTGTTTACCACCCACCATCGGAGTTCATCTTTCACATCTTCTGTCAGAGGTACCTGATCTGTGTAAATGTTGAATTTTTAATCTCTGGAGGGCCGTATAGTGAAGAGGCCCCGGTAAGATTGCCTGAATCGAGGAAGCTAGTAGACCGACCAAGCGAGCAATCGCCCACAGGGAGACTTTCTAATGGGAAAGGACCGATTTCAATTCCTTTTTATGTCCCTTAACTTGGTCATGGGGAGCTTCAGCTGAGCTACCCGAGAGTAGATCACAAACCTCAGAAATTCTACGGTCTGGAAAGAATAAAGGATTGATTTGGTTCAGTTGATGACAAGTCCTGTAAAAGAGACCATCATCTGCAGATGCAGAGTGACCAATTGCAGCGAGTGCGCCGTGATCAGAATGTTGTTTAAGTAAATGATCATGCATACTCCTTTCTCCCTTTATCACTGGCTTCATCACATTAGTGAAGCACAACGGAGCAAAAGAAAGCCCCAAAAGAAGGACCAAATATTCCAGCCACCTGTCTCTCCAACAGAATTGTAGGAACTGCATGTGTAGGAGAAAGATGAAAATGGATAGACATACATCTTTGAGGCCTGTTAAAGCAGAATCGGGAGAAACGCTGTCTGGCTGGGAATAAGGTACCCCCCCCCCCTCGTGGAATCCTGCCAATCTCTAGCCCATTTGTAAGCTCCACCGGGAGGGCCCTAGTAGTCCTGGCGAGCCCCCCTTCCTTGCTCTTCTTGAGGTTGGATTGGACTTTAACTAGGGATGTAAATGTATTAACATACTTTGATATGTCCTTAACAAATTTGTCCACGATGAGATGTCCTTCGGCTAAGGGACCAGCCTTGGTTGAAGCAAGCTCCTTCAAGTTTGTGTCCATTCACATCAGATGGGACTTCCGACTCTAGGAAGACATAGCGCAGTTGGCGTTTCCCAGTAGGCATATAGCCAGATGGGCCCACCCAGCTAGGATTACTGGGTCAATAGGGGAAACAATCTTTTTGGCCCTGTGAGATCCAGCATCTTATCCTGACACCTGCACCAGGCACAGTCGATGCCACTCTTGGGATCCTTGCCAAACTGTTTTAGAAATGTCAACATGCTTGGGTCAATCTCAGGAGTTTCTGCAACCTTGTACGGGAGGTCTGGTCCCTCGCTGAGATGGTTGCAAACTTCTTTGTCACACCCTTTTCTTAATTTATCTTGTAGGAGGTAATCTGATACCGCTGGAGCGGGGGCCCAATCTGGCAACCTGGGATGGACTATGTCCTCTGGGTTAAAATTGATCGGCTTGGAGGGGGACTGGGAATGGGTTGGAAGTCTAGTAGGTCTAGTAGAGGTGGACTTTTAGGTCTACTTGCGTCTCGGGTGGAATTGTAGTCGGAATGGGTGGAGTCTGTATGCGTAGAATCTGTATTGGTACCGTGTTTACACTTGGACTTTGACCCTTTGGAGGTGGAAGGGGCTGAGCAATATTCATGACCTCCAAGAGAACCTTGGGAAAGACTGGAAAAGGCGTCAGCCTGAGGCCACTCAGATGACCTGACTTTCGCCTTACGAGGATTCCCTTCTGCATATTTTGGCGTAACCTGTTGGTCATACCCATGCCATTTGGAAAATCTTTCCAGTTGGGCCGTAATGTGCCACTGACTGTAACAGATACAGCAGTCTCAATTGCCCTGTTGATATACTGCTGCACTGTAGCATCCAGTGCATCAACTAAATTGCCCTCCAAATGGTGCCCTTGATCCTCATCATAGTAGGATTCCTACTCCTCCTCAAAAGACACCCACTCTGTCCCGGTGTGTAAGAGCCAGGAGCGAGGAGTTAACCCCGCGAGGGCGCAACAGGTCAAAGACAAAGTGGGTCCCGTGCTCACTACGCCACTGGAGTCAAGCTATCCTGGCTGAAGAGGGGTGAAACCCCGAAACCGGCCCTAGGATGCTTGATTCCAGTCCAGGGAAGACATGACTTGGCAGTTCGGGCTGGACTGTTCCCATGAGGCACAGGGTCAAGACTGATTTGCATATGGCCATGTCTGAACTGGGGTGGCGTGGTGAGCAAAATAACGATGGATTAAACCCAGATCTGTGACTGGGGGTGAATGTTTTGTCAATGTGCAACATTCCGTCCATCATCTTGTGTGTTTCAAAGACTACAATAAACAAATGTATGCAAGGAAATTATGCAATAATCACACGTATGGTATGAAATTATGCTGCCACATTCGTAGAAAACATCCAAAGCATGACAACAAACATATGGCAAGAAAATACAGAAGCACTTATCTTGACTGCCAAGCAGCAAAGAAAGAGGCTCTCAAGATGGTGTTATCTGTACTTATAAGAGTTACTGGGCCATGATTGGTGGTTAAGAGCAAAGTATCATGGGATATGTAGCGTTTATTTTATGTAAAATGTTCTTTCATTGCCTGCTGCAATTTTGAGGCAAAGGAAGAGAAGCATAATCAGAGCCTCAGGTCCTGAAATAGAATTTGTGAATTAAGTGTAGCGTCACGAGGCATGCATGTGTACGCCTCACTGAGCAGAGTGGGAAAACAATTTTGAGTTACTGTGTTAACATTTTTAACTTCACTTTTTTTTAAAGCAAAACTGTGCTTGTAGGAAAACGTAACTCAAATGAATTTCCAACTTTTTATGCCAATGTTTATGTGACGCATAAGTATTTTGGGCTGCTAAAACTGCGATGGAGAGGGAGGCTTGGTGGGCACCTTTTCTGACCTGACTGCCTGGTCGCATTCTGTGCCGGTAGTGCATCCTCAGGTGCTACCACCTTGCTGTGCTCACCTTTCTGGTGACGCTCTAGCAGTTGGGCACCCTACCTAATGGCGGCCGGAGCGTGGATGCAAAGTGGACGCATGCTGCCAGCGTGCCAGGGGGAAGCCCGTCCTCCTGGTCGTTGGCCCCACAGCAGGGGCGGAATTTTAGTATTCTCAAGAGATGCCCTTCTAGCTCTTAAGCCGCAAGGTAAGGGTTATATTTGCCCTTCATTGAGTCTTTGACAGAGACACTTCATGTGACTTGTCAGACTTGTAGCGCCAGAATTATTAAACTTTGCCCCTCTGATAAAGGTATGGGGTTTGATAATCTACTCTGTGAGAATAGCACTAAAGGATCAGCTAAGAATTCTGCTATTAATTGCATTCTTATGATTACTATGTCCTTGAACAAACATTATTTCAAATTTCGTGAGTTACTGACAGTACATCAAGTAGACCTGGTTTTCATTACGGAAACCTGGACTGACAACACCTCAGGCCCTGAGCTTATCGCAGCAGTTCCTGCTGGTTTTACTATCTTTCGTTTAGACAGACCTGGTAAAAGGGAAGGAGGGTTGGCGGTTGTGTACCATGACAATCTCCAGGCTATGTTTTCACCTGGCGGTTGTGTACCATGACAATCTCCAGGCTATGTTTTCACCCGCCTCTGTGGATGGTCTGGAGGCGCTGTTCCTTAATACTGAGCTTACTAAGACTCAATCATTTAATGGACTCCTCATCTATCGCCCTCCGTAGCCCAGAACGGCTTTCTCTGCCAAAATTGGTACGCTCTTGTAATCATCCTTTCTGAAATCCGATTTTACAGTACTGAACAATTTAAATTTCCACCTGGAAAATAAGTTGGATCCAGACTCAGAGTGCCGGATATATAATCTTTATTGCTTTGGACTCTCCTAGATCGTAGGTAGTCCTACACATCGAGCAGGGCATACGCTCAATGGGATTTTCACAAACAACCCGTATATTAGCAGTCCCATACCCTTCCATTGTCTTGGTCTGATCACCATGCGGTGCTTTGGGAGAGGAGGCTTCAGGATAAAGCTTCCTCTCCACCGCCTATTAAGAAGCTTTTTAGCCGAGCTTTGCATAAGGTACAAGCCTGGTAATTAAATTCCTTATTAATTATCGCTCTCCCACAAATTTCACAGAACATAGATCAGATGGCAAAGGACTACTCAAATTGGTTAAATTCTGCACTTTATGTTATTGCCCTTGCCAAAGGTAGGCTATATAACACACAAAAATCTTCTCAACCATGGTTTGATGATACACTTAGGGCAGCCAGATAAGGGTGTCGGAGGTAGGAGCACAAATGGCGCAGAAGTTACGACTTGAAAGAAAGAGAAAAATTTCAACTTTACATTGCAGAACATAAAAAGCTTTCTTTGACTGCTAAATCAGCCTACTACACTGAAAAAATGAATGTAGCAAAATACTTGAATAAAAGACTAAAAAGGTTGACCTCACTGGCAGTAATACAGCGTCCAGCCAGAATTTTTGTGACTCACCAGCAAAGTTCTTTCAGGAGAAAGTGGTGACAATTTTCAATATTTTCACTGCTAATGGCTTTAATTGGCATGATAACAATCCGTCATCTGAGGCAATCTCAGGTTATACAGGCTTGCAAAAATGTGAGGCTCCAACAGCAGATCAATTAAAAACTGTCAGTATGAATACCAAATTCGGATCTCCTCAGGACCCGTGGCCACCTAAAATAATTTACTTAGCATCAGAGGCTGTAGCCTAATACCTGACCAAGATCATCAATGTCGTGTGAGACAGGACGTTTTCCGACTCAAAGGAAATCGCCATCAGTTCTCCCTTTGTAAAAAAAAACAAAAAACGTACATTCGCTGGGTTTGAATAATTATTGTCTAATTTCCCGGCTTGCACTTCTGGCCAAACTTTTGAAGACAGTGATGAATGAGCAATTTGTGCATTTCATAGATAATAATCATCTCCTTGACGACACTCAGCTTGGCTTAAGGCAAGGTCACAGCACAGAATCTGCGCTAACAGTAGCCACTGAGTAAATCAGATCTGAGTAGGATGAGGGTGGAAAAGCTGCCCTCATCCTGCCAGATCTCTCAGCAGGTTGACACAGTCAACCATGATCTTCTGGCTGACCGTGTCCATAGATGGCCTTGGAATAGATGGCCCAGCCAGGCTTTGTTGCAGTCTTTTCTGTCTGGTCAGGTACAATCGGTGTCTTTTGATGGGTTCATTTGAGAACCCTATTCTCTTCCTTGTGGGGTTCTGCAATGTTCGCTGTTGATCCCGACACTGTTCAAACTATCTAAAAGCCTTGGCTGCTGTGATAAAATAATCTGTTTTATCATTAGTGTCTTAGGCTGATGATACACAGATAGGGGTTACACTTTCAAGTGATTTACTTAGGAACTGTACTATGACTGCAGTTAGCAAATGGATGGACAGTAATTGTTTAAAGCTGAATTCATCTAAAACAGAGGTTATACTTTTCGGGAATAATACTTATTTTTGGTCCACAGCCTGGTGGCCAGATCACTTGGGTTCATTTCCAGAACCAATTTCAATGGTCAAAAATCTTAGTGTTACAAGACAACACCCTGAAATATAAGGATCAGGTAAGCAAGATCACTTTATCCTCCTTTCATGCCCTTAGAATGATTAAATAATTTATTCTTTTCGATCTTTTAAAAGTTGTAGTGATTTTACTGGTTTTGGCTAGGTTGGACTACTGCAAAAGCCTTTTCTTAGATATCCCAAAGGGTTCTTTAAATAAAGTACATACTATTCAAAATGCAGCTGCGCGTTTTCTTATGAAAATTCCTAATTTCCATTCTACGACAGCGGCCATCAGTAAATTACACTGGTTACCAGGGAAGCAACAAATTATTTTTAAAGCCTTATGTACAGAATATATAACTCTTCACGGGCAGGGCCCCATCCACTTTACGAAGAGCCTGAGATGGTATGTGCCTGCTAGGACTCTTTGGTCAAGCTCTACCATACACTTAGAGGTGCCATCTTTCAAGCAATCTTCCTAGGGCGGCAGAAGCTTCTTCAGGTGCAAAGTGATGCACTGGAATAGTCTCCCTCACAGTTTAAAGACCGCTGCCTCTCTCTTAGCTTTCAGGAAGTCACACAAAACTTGGATTTTCATGCAGTAAATCACAACTGAGGTTTCACTTCACCTTGTTCTTACAGCGCCAATACAGCTCCTGGCAATCACTGCGCTATACAAGTCACCTCATTCATTAAAGTTTTCTTTAATGATGCCGTCGTCTCGTCCCCCAAAAATTATTTTTGCCAATGTGGAATACCATTGGCAAAAATAACCGGCAAATCCAAAAGGCCAGGAGATGCCATTAAAAAGGCGCGACCAATTGGATTTCCCAGTGCTCGTTTTACTATTCCTAAAAACCGAATTATGGGCCAAAAGTTTCTCAATTTCTTTTGCATTATCAGTTTCCCAAAGGCAATGCAAGCACAATCAATACATTTCATTAAAAGGACATGAAATTAAATTGCAATTTTTGTCAGCTTTTTATTAATGTCTGCAATCTCTTCCCAAAGGGTTTATTTATCACTGAATTGGTTTCAATGCTGGTGTTTTCATGCTTGGCACGTTATTTAAATAAAAAAAAAACATCCTTTAGTTATCTTTTTGTCTCAATTTATCAGTTTACATTTTATTTTCCTCAGTTAACTATCCTAATCTGTTTAGTACTGACTGTAGTTATTCAACATTTTATATTGATTTGACAATTTTTTTCACTAGTCATAAGCAATCATTTTTAGGTTGAGTCTAGGTTGCGCGCATGCGCTGTCCGGAAGACCTGCTGTATTAAATAAACGACATTGCTCCCGCCTACTGCTTACCATTGGTTCAGTGCAGGGTCCCTCTTCTTTGCTGCCTCGTAAGTGGTTCACACAGCTATACCTCACCTCCGATTTTCACAGAGGAGCAGAGCATAACCACAGTTTTCTTCCACTTGCAGTCTTCATCTGTTGTGGGGGTGGGGGGAGGGGGGGGGGACACTTTTTGTAATTTTTGTAGCGCAGCACATCACGCTTTATCTGCAAGTATGGTGGCCGCGCCTTTCGCCACGATTTATGTTTAACTTTTATTCTTGTGTTATGTTACTTATTTTATCTGCACTGTATATGGAAAATGTCTTGTGCGCAATGTTTTTCTTTCATTCTCGTGTCACACGCCCTATATTTCTAAGAATGGCTAGTGCGCGTTTCGCCACGCTTTATGTTTAACTTTCACGTTGTGCTACTTGTTTTCTCTACGCTGGATATAGAAATTGTCCTGTGCGAGATGTTTTACTTTTATTCTCCTGCGACGCAGCACTTTATCTATAAACATGGTAGCTGCGCCTTCACAACGCTTTATGTTGAACTTTTATTCTTGTGTCAGGTTACTTGTTTTCTCTGTACTGAATATTGAAAATGTCCTGTTCACAATGTTTTACTTTCATTTTTGTAAAAAATAGAGCTTTATTTGTAATTATGGCAGCCACGCATTTTGCCACACTTGATGTTTAACGTTTATTCTTATGTTCCTTGTTTTCTGTGCACTGGATATGGAAAATGTCCTGTGCACCGCTTAACGCCTGATAATCAATACACCCACACTCTTGGATTGCAAATACACTGAACGGAGAGCACTGAGGGGGGAACAAAAAAAAAATAGTCAAGATGACATGGCATTATTTATCTTGTGTTGTTATTACAATATTAAAAGGGGTTTGTGCTTGTGAATTGTTCTACTAAGAAACTGTGTCACACGAGTCTTCCAGGTGTGGGGCAAGAGTTTTACTACAGGGCTAGTGCTTCTTTGCAGAGGACAGGCCCTGTTCTAATCTAAACGCTCGAGCTATTGGCAGGATTATTGACCGTGAGTAGCGTTTAGTGACAAACTGCTGCTTTCTTCTGACATCATAAACGTGTGACCCAATGTGTGAAACTCTGTACACAGGCATCGCCCAGTTGCCACAGAAACGCTGTATAGTTGGTAGTGAACCAATAGTAAAGCATTGTGAGATGAAAGAGTATAAGAGGGAATCATCCGATAAATTCCCTGCTATCCGCTTGCAAGTGGCAATATTTTCATGCAAAATACCAACCAATCAACTGATTTTGAATTAGTGTTCAGTTTACACCCACTAATTTACGTCTTCAAGAAAATCACATTACCTTTGGCTTCTGCATTTAAAGTAGGCAAGTTAAAGGGTTTTAATAATGCCCTTTTTAGGTCTCGGCTAGCGAAGGCTGCGCTTGCGCAGTCTCGCTCGCGAAAGATAATGACTTGGAGAAGAGGGGCTTGAACCTGCCCCACTTCTCCCCTGTTCTCCATTGGCTGGCCTCTTGAATGCTGGCCAGCCATTGGAGAAGAGGTCCGTCACTCCGAACAGGCCCAGTCCTTTTCGGATTCGGGGGCGTGTTTTTTCCAACTTTTCTAATTATCTCCTCCAGCCAATGGCAAGAGGAGAGTAAAGAAAAACACGCCCCCGAATTCGAAACCGCCGCTGCCTTTCTCCAAAGCATTTCTGCTTCGCCTCGGAGAAAGGCGGTGGTGTCCCGGCGTCCGGACGCACAAGTCACTGACTAGATTAACGAACACGTGAAACAGGCCCCAGTCATGCAGATATCCCGGACATAGACAAGATCTCGAAAATTGACGTGGTTCCGGGTGAGAACGCCCCCCTCCCCCTTCAGTACTTCTAATGCATTTCCCGCCAGTCCTGGTGCACTCTCAGGAGAACACGATGTTTACATTTCTCGGCCACCCACATTCCAAAGTTCGAGCTCTCTGGAGCGTGGGAAATCCCTCCCCGTGTTACATGGGTGAGATTTGGGGCCGAGCAGATCTATGCGGCATACATAGTCCCCAGCTTCACCCTTCGTTTCCCGGTATTATTACCCCTATGCGTGTCCTACGCAATCCACTACGCATACGTGGGCCACAGCTTTACTATGTATATCTCGGACCCACCCACTCTGCACATTGGCCGCTTATGTGGTCCTCAGCTTTACTCTCACGCCTCCTCCGTGCACCTCTGACACGTGTGGACAGTACCCCCACACCACAACCCCACCCCACTTTCGCGTTGTCTCCAGCCGGGGCGCTGCCAGTAGACACTGCCTTGCTACGCAGTCCCCGGTCTCACCTCTGCCCTCTGTCGTTTGAGGGACTGCGGGTGGGAGGGGCGGTGGCTCTTCGGCTGGGAAAGCCCCTACCGACCCCCTCTGCTGGTGATCTCACTCTATTTTTGCCAGGAGTCTGGGCTTGAGAGCTGGAGTGCGCCCTGGCAGGCAGGAAGGACAGGATGACTCACTAGGCGTTATATATAGATGCACTGTTGGCCCCAAACAATGTCTAGCGCCCCCGGGCCAGCCCCCTCCGCCCAAGCATTGTTCCCCAGCGAGAGAGGGAGGGGGATTAGTGAAATTCAGTGACCCAGAAGGTCTCCCCTGAGTGAGTGTGCAACTGCCCCTGTGTGGCACAGCAGTGTCTAGCCGCCTCAGCTCGAGAGAGAGGGGGGCCCGGAGAAGGTCACAGTGAAGTCACCAGGCAGACATGTGCGTGGGATCTCACGGGGGACAATGGTGTGCTGTGCCCTTGCTCGTGAGACGCCCTGACTCACCACAGACCTGTGCAGGGTCAGAAGCGCGTGGGATTTACATCAGTCTAAGGCAGCGACCTAGGGCAGAACTCCACGTCTGGGCAGGAAACGGGACAGTCCCTGGAGCGTCACTCTGTTACCTGCGCAGCCCCCTCTCTCTCACCTCATGTCCCTGGTAGTGTCAGTCTACAGACTGATGATGCATGCACCTCGCCTTTTACCTGCACATCCGCCTTCCTCACACCGGATGTTCCTGGTAATGTCAGTCTATAGACTGGTGCAGGAAGGGCTTCGGCTGGTAGGGGCGTCGACCTGCCACTAAAAAAGGGGATTTGTGTGTTAATCCTTTTTGTAAGATTCCGTGAGGCAGTCCTGCAAACTCTGAAAGACCAAGCTTAACAAAATGTCTGACATTGCCCTTCTAATGCAGCACTCTGTAGCTGCGGTACCCACAAGGCACACTTTTATGTGCCTCTCCTTCGGGGTTTGAGTTGAAGTACTTCCCTTATTCTGAGCACTCCTAACCCCTCCTCATCACAGTGGTGAATACAGAACACGACTATCTCCAGTCTTGAAACTTCCGACCACACGCAGCCTGCCAGGCCAGCATTACCCTGTCTTCCTGTCAGGGCTGTGTGTAGGTGTGGCTGTGTGTGTGGGGGTGGCTGTGTGTGTGGGGGTGGCTGTGTGTGTGGGGGTGGCTGTGTGTGTGGGGGTGGCTGTGTGTGTGGGGGTGGCTCTGTGTGTGGGGGAGGGTCTGTGTGTGTGTGTGGCTGTGTGTGTGGGTGGCTTTTTTTGTAGGTGGCTCTATGCGTGGTGGGTCTGTCTGTGTGTGGGTAACTCTGTGTGTGTGTGTAGGTGGCTCTGTGGGTGGCTCTATTTGTGTGTGGGTTGCTCAATGTGAGTGGCTTTGGGTGTGTGGCTCTGTGTGTGGGTGCAAATGCAATAGGTCTCGCTTTTGAGAGTGATTAAGCTATTG
The DNA here is from genome assembly GCF_964204655.1 of Triturus cristatus. Classification (NCBI taxonomy): domain Eukaryota; kingdom Metazoa; phylum Chordata; class Amphibia; order Caudata; family Salamandridae; genus Triturus; species Triturus cristatus. The sequence continues at coordinate 678,742,449 of NC_140585.1, read as the reverse complement.
ACATTGTAAATAACAATGCCGTTTCTTTAAATGTTTTAAAAACAAAAACATAAACAAAAATAATGTCATGAGCAATGCCAATAGCTTTAACTTTAACAATGCCGAGACCATTGCATTGTAAATGCTTGTTTTAATATGCACCAAAACATTATTCAATTCCATTAAGTGGGCGCATACCATATGCACAAGTCTGCAAAAAATTTGAATCGCCGCCACTTAACCCAATACGCAGCTTTAACTTTCACATAGGCAAAAACAAATGCATTAAAAATGCTTGTTTTACCTGCAGCTAAGCCAGCTCCTACTTCGCTGCTCCTACCTATCAGCAATGTAACCTTTCTCTTCCCTCTGACCCCTTCATTCTTCCTCCCACATCCTGCTTTATTTTAAATTTAATAGGGGCTGCTCTTTCATTCAAAAAAGAAAAAATAACCAGTGTCACCCTCTTTATAGTTTTTGATATTAATTTTGCCCGTCAAGACGAGTGTCTACCATTTTAGAATGGTAAATTAAAATAAAATGGACACCATGTTATGATACATTTGCACATATATGTACTGAAACATGAAGTCCTTTGTGTATGTCACCACGCAGGTGCCAGACGTTTTCCAGAGGTTCGCAGGTTTCACATTCTGTGTGTGTGTGCGTGTTTTTTTAAGATGTATTTTTATTACATAATGGGTAGTCCCTGTCACCTGCTATACATTCCATCCGGCCTTTTAAGTTTCTATTTTTGTATTTTCATTCATCCATTCACAGCTCTTTACATTAACATGGCCATAGCTTTACTGTACAGTTGCTATAAAAGCTTATAACATGGTATAGCGTGCACTGTTCTCCTTTAAATAACCACTCCACTGCAAAAAAAACCCCAGAAAAATACCATTTACAATGCCGAAAGCTCCAACTCCAACAAATGCAAGACCTATTGCATTACAAATGCTTGTTATCTATGAACTTGAATGTCCATCCTTTTATGCTGCTGTGCGTGGCTTCATGTACCATCTAGTGGACATGTTTAGAACTGCATATGTTTTACCATTCAGGAGAGGCTCTGTTTTTAAGCACGTACCTAAATATCATTTCCTTAATGATGCCTATTTTATATTGCAGTCAATTAATTAATTTTTTGGTGATTTCTTTGTTCTGGTCATTAAGTAGGCTTTAACTAATTTTCTCCTTTTTTGCTTTCCAATGTCTGTTTTTATTATTAAAGTGGCCATTTGCTTGCCTGGCCTTTTCTTTATTATACCAGTCTTCCTGCCATTTCTACATTGTAATCCTTGTTCAACATGCTACTCTTGGCTGAACGCAATCTTGATTCCATCCTGTGCGATTTTAATTCTTGTTTGCTTTCTCCAGAATTTTTAATAACCTATTCTACTTCCAAGTAAGTCAATTTGTCCATGATGCCATTGTAACAATGGCGTAGGTGTTTTGCTATTGGTAAGATGGAATCTTTATTCTGAATAGCAGTTTCCGCAACTTGATCTTATTTTGAGTAATTTCTACACATCTCTTGTGACGAGTACATTGCCCTTGGTGTCCTGGGCTGACATTCTACTGCTTTGCAAACTGGGCCAAGTGCAACCCTTAAGCTCTGGACTCTCAGGGTAGCAAGGGCGATCCGTTGATGAAGAAGTTATACTGCTGAATCTTTCTCGCTGACACATAAAACTTATTTCGACAGCTTTGAGAGAAAAATGACAAATGTGCACAAACTGTACTAAAAATACGTTGAAGAATTTTGAAAAACAATTCATGAAAATACTTAGTTACTGCATCGTAAAAGAATGCAGAAGAGAGCAGGATAGATAAAACCATTCATTAAAAAACCATAAGATCATGATTTACTAAATTGTGTTGATATATTTGACGTGTAGTAGAAAAGTGAAAGTGAGGACTCCCGTATTTGAAGAGATTCATGAATGATCTTCATTAAATAACAAGGTGTGTGAAAAATGTACAGAATTAATGTAATTTAGATTACTTTATATGTGTATTTTAGGAGTCTTCATTTTAGAACTCCATGTTTTGAAAATGTGCACCTAGTGGTGAAAGAGAAAAGGATGCTGCATGTTTATAATAAGATATGTTTTGAGACTTTTACAAAATAGCCTTCATATATATATACTAATGATAATTACTAGAAATGACATTTCTATGTTATGAAATATTTTTATACGTGGATACTTTGAAAATGTAGTAATGCGTCATAGTTACACGTGCTAATTACCTAACCTAAATTGCTTTGCGAGTGCAAATGTGTTAAAAAACATACATATATTTCTCAAGACTCTAGAATGAAATGTATATTTTCAATTTGTTTGCATTCTATATTTCATGAACCAAATTCAGTTTAGGCCTGCATTTACCTTGCATTTCGTTCTCATGGAAAGGCTTTCTAGACTTACAATGTGGACAGAAACTATGTTTCGACAGAGTGTTCCCATGTGCATACTAGGACTACTTGCCACTTTGTTAATTTATGAACATCTGCTTTGAGAAACGGTCCATTTGAACTCACTCATGTGCTTCTGCAAAGAACCATTGTTAAAATAAAATACACTGGATTGTTCGATGACTTATGTGATGATCACCGCCTTTTTGCTATAATATGTATCTTCTTTATGCTGCATGACAATCACACTAAACAAACTGACCAATGGACGGAGTGGTCTGACCAGATGAGGTAACCCAGGATGTGTCACCCCGGAACTTGTGGATTAATATAGACTGTGTGACGAAGGACTGTTGAGCAGGTGTTGTTGGATTTTGGAGAGAAACCCGTTCCTTCTTGTTGGAGATTTTTCTCTTTTGCAGACTCTGGCTGATGCATATGCTGTGTACGCTTTTCCCAGACTTTTTTCCCTCATGGTAGAGAACCTTTGATCTTAGATGGCTCATGCCTTTCACTGAACTTTCCTAGAACTTTGGTAATTGATGGCCTGCGAAAGAATACATTTGATAATTCTGCACTTATAAATGTAAAAGCCTGATATTGGTGTATTTACTCTTTTTAAATTTACTGATGAAACTAAATCATCCTTAAATCCTGTCTCTCTCTCTATGTCTCATCTTCAATTATTGATTGTGCATTCCAATTGAGTATTAATGAGGGACGGGAATTTGAATAGAGACGTCTCCGGATATCAAATTCTAATGTTAATATTCTGCATAGCCCTAACTGAGTTATTGGTTTGTATGATTTGAGTCCAACTACATTTCTTCAGGAGATTTGGTCTAGCTGTGATAATTTTGCATTTGTATTGTGTAGTTTTGAGGGCTATATACATTAATTTAATTACTAGTTTGTAGGTCAGTTACCCAATTCCTGGTCCTCATTGAATAACTGGAATGGATCCCCTATATCCAACTCCTCTCGACATGATTCAAGATCCATTGGAGGACCAAGTAAATTCAAATCTGAAGTGTAGTGTTAGAGGCAAGATGAGAAAAAGTAAATGGGCCCAGTGGCGCTACAACACAGTCAAAGGCTACTCTGATGTAGCGTGGGGGGCGCAGTCCTGAGATTATACTAAAATGTTTTACCCACTCCATTGTCATCGTCCACGCTCTATAGTATCCTCCTGTGTCTACAGTGGTTCCCCACCATAAGTAGAGTTTAGGCAAAGTTAGACACAGGCGCAAGTTTCATTAAGCAGTTGTTCCTAGGCAACTGGTGGTTCAGGTTGTATAGTTCTTTAGCCTAAAATAGTCTTCCTTACTACGGTTTGCTTTTGCTACTGTTTACAGTCTCTCAGCCTCTAAAGGTTATTCCTCGTTGTTACCTGTTTGGCAAAGGACATTTTTCAGCGTTTTTGGTGGCTTACCTTTGTCTCCTCTGGTGGTCCCACTTCCATCTCTATTTTCCTGACCACCTCAAATGTAGACTTGGCAGGTGGGACTGTAGAGGGCTGGTCTTCGGGAGATGCCTGTCTGGGTGGGGCATCATTGGCAGGTAGATCCTCTGGGACGGGTGCTCCTGGCAGGTGCAGCCTACGGCCAGGACACACTTCTGTGGTAATTGATCTTTTTTGGTTGCACTGCATGCTGGCAGTGGCAGCAACAGTCCTCGGTCTAGTCTGATTAGCATGGTATTATGCAGAATTGTTTCTTCACACAGTTCATCACTAGAACTGCACTCGAGAAGACCGAGTGATCTCTTGCAGCTCAAGTCGATTCTGGTGACGCTCCCACTATACATAGTCAATCAACGGGAGAGGGAGGGAAGTGAAGGCCACTCTTAGTCCCCCTGAATAATCAAAGGTATAAACAACAAAAGAGTGGAAATACAAGAGGAAAATTAAGAAAGTCACTCTTAAATTGTATAAGAACCCTCACTCACCAACCTAGTTGGGGGACATGCTTCATTATAGGGTTCCCACCAGAGAGGCCGAGTGCCCCTCTGGTGTGCTACAACGCCTGGTTACAGCGGAGCGTTTTTTTTTGTGTAAAACAGTGATAGTGAAGAAAAAGAATATTGTGTGTTAAAATTACCTTTATTCACCCAATAATGATTTAATGATGGGGGAATAGGATAAAGACTAAAAAACAGTGTAATGGATGTTGTGAACTGGGTAAATTGGCCGGTTACATCCTATGATAAAACAAAAACCGGTCTACATGTTTCAGCCTCCTTGTGCCAATCGCGAGGCTTTCTCCAGGACCAAACTGCAACGGTGGTATGCGCTCGCTAAGGCACACCCTGACCTGAAGCAGAAACACAGAGGTATCGTATAACTTACGGTTCTCGTACCACCCTCAGATCATTGTAAGAAGGCAGATCAATTTTCAATAAATGCGACCCTTGCATCACAGGTCCAAGCGGTGGCTGGTGGCTTGTAGTCGGCAGCGTCCTCGTGACGGGAGAACTTAGTTGCCAAATGGGTGTCTGGCTTTGATGAATGTGTATATAATAAGCAATCCCTTGCTAAAAGGTATCCACAAAATTCTAAGAGTCACCCGGTCTCCATTTTCCCTCACTTCAGCGACTTGGTCTCCACCCCCTAAGTTTAGGAACACAACAATACACTTTCACTGTCTGGGGGAGGTGTATCTGTCCTTCAACCTGTACCATGCTAAACCAGGGGAACTAAAAAACGGATCTTACTGGTCCCAGAAAACATACTCACACTTCACACAGTCTCATTGATATATATGTGCTACACATGCACACCATACACCTGCACTAGGCACATACACTGGATGTCAGGACACAAATATGGGCTCTGCACTGAAGTGGAATATTTATTCGAGTCGGGACAGTAAGCTATGCTTCTTCATAATAGAGAAAAAAAATGTCTATTCAGGACTATTAATTCACAAAAATGGTACCCTGCCACCATGCAATCAATCAGGGGATTTATAAAGCTTACTCGCTCGTGAGGGTCTCAAAGCGCTGAGGGGCAGCTCTGGTTTAGTCGAAGAGCCAGGTCTTGAGGTTCTTCCTGAAAGTGTGTAGGGGTGGGGGAGTGTCTGATGTTCACTGGGAGCTCATTCCAGGCTTTGGCTGGGACATAGGAGAAAGCTCTTCCTCCTGCTTTGGTTCTGCGGATGCGGGAGGGCGAGGTCCGCGGAGCGAATGTTCCTCTTGGGTACGTGGAAGGAGACCCTCTCATTGAGGTATTTGGGTCAGACGTTGTAGAGGGATTTGTAGGCGTGGGTGAGCAGTTTGAAGGTAACCCTTTTCGACGGGGAGCCAGTGGAGGTTACGTAGGTGTTGGGTCACGTGTTCGTGCCGTGGGGTTCCAAGGACGAGTCTGGCTGCGGCATTCTGGATGGTCTGCAGTCTGTGTAGGAGATTTCTGTTGATTCCAGCGTAGAGGGCGTTGCCGTAGTCCAATCTGCTGGTAATAAGTGCGGGGTGAAAGTTTTTCTGCATTCTGGGGGTACCCATTTGAAGGTCTTGCGGAAGATCCGAATGCAGTTGAAGCTGGTGGAGGCGATGAAGTTGATCTGGCGGGTCATGGTGAGGGAGGAATCTAGGATGATGCAGAGGTACCATGCGTGGTCTGTCGGGGTGGGTGGACTTCCGAGGGTGGAGGGCCACCAGGTGGAGGTGGAGGTTCCGAGGATGAGGACTTAGGTCTTCTCCGAGTTGAGCTTCAGGCAGCTGTTTTTCATCCAGGCGGCCATGTCTCTCATTCCTTCCTGGAAAAACAGCCTGGTGTCTTTGGGGTTCTTCGTGAGGGAGAGGATGAGCTGTCGTAAGACACTATGCTGAGCCCGTTTTTTCTGACGATGGCGGCGAGGGGGGCCATGTAGAAGAGCATAGGGCTGAGTGATTATCCTTGGGGAACGCCGCAGTTGATCTGTGTGGGATCGGAGAGGAAAGGAGGGAGTCTGATCCTCTGGGTTCTGCCGGAGAGAAAGGATTGGATCCAGGAGAGGGCTGTTCCTCGTATCCCTGCATTGTGAGTCTGGCTGTGAGGGTGCGATGAGAGACGGTGTCAAAAGCTACGGAGAGGTCTAGTAGGATGAGGGCTGCGGTGTGCCCCTGGTCTAGTAGCAAGTGGGGATGTTGTCGGTGGCAACAAGGAGGGCCGTCTCAATGCTGTGGTTGCTGCGGAATCTGGACTGGGAGTCGTCTAGGATAGAGTTTTCTTGGATGAAGGCGGTCAGCTGGGCGTTTACGAGTCTCTCGGTGACTTTGGCAGCGCAGTGGAGGAGAGATATGGGCAGTTTTTCAGGTCTGTCGGGTCAGCCGTGGGCTTCTTGAGGAGAGGTTTGACCTCTGCCCGCTTCCAGTCGTCAGGGAAGATGCCGGATTTGAAGTAGACGTTGATGGTGCATCCAAGTTCGGGTGCGATGGCGGCGGACTTGTGGTAGATGTGCGGTGAGTAGGAGTCCGTGGGGGTTCCTGAGTGGGTGTTCTTCATGGTCATGGTGGTGTGTTCGACGGTGGCAGGATTCCAAGCGGTGAAGACCGGTTTTTGTCGGTGGTGGTGGAGCATGGGATGGTGTCCGGCATCTGTTCGCTGAAGTTGTTGTAGAGGGCCTTGATTTTCAGATGGAAGTAGGAGCTGAGCTTGTTCGAGAGTTCCTGGGACGGTGTGATGTCCGTGGCTTCGCTGGGGGGTTTGGTGAATTGCTGTATGACGTTGAAGAGTTCTTTAGCGTTGGTTGCGTTGGTGTGGATTTTGTTCCTGATGAAAGTCCGCTTGGTGTCTCTTAAATGCTGGTGGTATTCCTTCAGGATGTTCCGTTAGCTGTTCAGGTCAGCGGTTTTCTGGTTTCGCCAGGTTTTTTTGAGGCGTCTGCAGGAGCGCCTAGCTGCTTGGAGGTCTATGGTGAACCAAGCTGCTTTCAGGGGGCGTTGTTTGACGGGGTGGCGGAGGGGTGCGAGCTTGTCGGCGCAGCTGGCGATCCAGCGGTGAAGTTCTTGGGCTGCGACGTTGGTGTTGGTCGTGGCGCAGGGTGGGTCTACGAGGAGGGTGGCGTTGAGGTGCTCCTCTGTGATCTTGCTCCAGTTCCTTCGAGGCAGGCGTGGGGGAGTTTGGGTGTGGTAGATGTGTTGAAGGTGAAGTGTACGCAGTGGTGGTCCGTCCAGGGGGGTTGCGTGGTATGGCTGAAATGGATGTTCGTCCCTCCTGCGAAGATGGGGTCGAGGGTGTGTCCAGCTCTGTGCGTAGGGGTGTTGACGAGCTGTTTCAGTCCGAGGTTGGAGAGGTTGTCGAGGAGGGTGATGGAGTCGGGGTCTCTGCAGTTGTCGAGGTGGACATTGAGGTGTCCGAGTAGAATGTAGTCTGTGGAAGCAATGGCGTGGGGTGCGACAAGGTAGTTGCAGACTGAGTGCGTGATCGGGGGGTCTGTAGGCAAAGGTGCCCTGTAGCGTGGTCCTGGGGTTGGTCTGGATCTGGAAGTGGAGGTGTTCTGTGTTGGAGAGGGGGTCACTCGGGCTGGAGGTGGAGAGTCAAAGGGAGGTCTTGTGAGCTATGGCAAGTCCTCCTCCTGGGCGGCGAGGGAGGTGCAGCTGGGAGGCGGGAGCGGGAAGTGGCGATGGGAGGGGCCGCGTGGGCAGCAGCGACGCATGGGGGAGCGGTAAAAAAACGGGCAGAACGGAAAACGATGGAACTAGGGCACAACAACAAAACAATAAGCACAAGGCACAAAAACGAAGCGCACAATGTAAGGCAAAGGTAAAAACAGAGAGGGCGAACGTGAAGGAGCGAGCAGCAGGAGGCAAACCTAGGCTCAAACCCCTACCAGCCTGGGCAGAGGCACAGCACGGCAGACCGGAGCTGCATGGGGGAAGAGCGGGTCCCTGACCGAGGTCAGAGGTCCTGCTCCTCCATTCACTGAGGCACTATCTGTGCACTCATCCAATTACCCTGGCACTACTCTTCCACTCATCCATTCACTGAGGAACTACGCATGCACTCCTCCATTCACTCAGACACTAACTATGCATATATCAATTCACTCAGGCACTACTCTCACCCTTATATATTCACTCAGGCATTACGCATACGCTCATCCATTTACTCAGGCCCTACCCATGCACTCATCCAATGACCCAGGCACTACCCTTGCACTCATCCATTCACTGAGGAACCACCCATGCACTACTCCATTCACTTAGGCACTACTCATGCACTCATCCATTCACTCACACACTACGCATGCACTCATCCAATCACCCAGGCACTACCCATGCGCTCATCCAATGACCCAATGTGATAAAGTGGGTTTCTGTTGCAGTAACCCCCCCTTATTTTTGTTGCCAGACTACTGATGCTCTTTGACTTGATGTGCTCTGGGGCCCTGCTAATCAGGACCCCAGGGCCTGTGTTCTTTCCCCAAAACAAAACCCAATTGGCATTTCTGGCCACATGTCAGCCCCTGGTAAATGGTACCATAGGTACCCAGGGCATTGTGACCAGAGAAGGCCCCCAAGGACTGCAGCGCTTATTGTGCCCCCCTTACAGGCCCTGCACCCTGACACACCCACTGCCTTTGCAGGCTGTCTGGGTGCAGAACAAAACAAAGAGTCGACATGGCACACATCCCTGTGTGCCATGCCCACAAACCACTGCCCTGGCATACATCAGTCACCCCTCTAGCTGGGTGCCCTACGCCAGTGGTGAGGGTACAGGTGCATGAGCCCTGTACCCCTACAGTGCCCAGGTCCATTCCTGGGCCCTGTAAGTACAGTGCTGCCATTAGGAGTATATGATGCTGGGAGGTTGTCATTATGAACTCCACGGCACCATAATGGCTACACTGAAGAGTGGGAAATTTGGTATCAAACTTCTCAGCACATTAAACCCACATGATGCCAGTGTGGGATTGAATGTAAAATGCACCACAGAGGGCACCTTAGAGATGCCCCCTGAAAAACGACCAACTACCAGTGACCTGATTGAGTGGCTTCCCAGGCTGCCAACACCAGACATGTTTCTGGACCCCTGGGTCGAGAGCCTGCTGCTCTCGGCGGCCTGAAACAATGCACATCCTGGGACGAGGTGCCAAGCGTCCTCCCCCAAGATGGGCAGGGTTCACGAAGGAGAAGCTTCAAAGGCATGCTGCCTTTGTGAGCCTCTCCAGACCATTTACTGCTTTCAGCAACTGGTCCCCACTGGTTCTACCCCGCACTTTGGGCGTGAGAACCAGCAGAAAAACAAGTGAGGAAGTGATGTGTGCCCACCTCTGCCAACTCCACCCCTAAGGTGGGGGAGGCGAGGTGAAGCACAACCTCGAGTCCCCGCCATCTTGAGGATGGGGGGACCCAGCCAACCAGGGACAGGCTCCTGCCCCCCTCCCACTGTAGAGTAGCAGAATAGGGGGTGTACCCACCACAGGGAAGGGACCCATTGGTCCCTACCCTTTACCTACCTGTAACACCCCTGTATTTAGGGGCACCCTGAGCCTTCCTTCCTCAGATCCAGCAACCACAAGGAAAGAAGAAGAAGGACGAGAAGCCGTGCAGAGCTAACAAGAGGACGACGACCACTGACTTGGCCCGAGCCCTACAGGCCTGTCTACCCTCGAACCTGCTCCTGCAAAACCCCGGTGTCCCCAGCAGCCAGCAACCTCAAAAACCCCGGAGGACCTGCCTGCATTCAATTTCCAAGCTGCTTCTCCCGTGAACACCGGACGTGTTTGAACTGCAGCTTCTGGTGTCAGCCAGAAACCGCAAATCCAGCACCCACTGCACCCACCGAGCCCGGCCTGTGTTTGAGTGAACAAACACCCCGAGGAGGTTTCCCTGGCGATCCTGACCCGAGATCCGGCGACCCCTGACCTGCCTCAAGCCTCCAGACGATGCCTGCAGCCTCAATCCAGGAGACCCCCCCTACCGCGACCAGAGCGGCTAAGAAAATCTGACATCCAAAGGCACCCCTGCACCCGTTACCCTTGTGTGCCCAACCCAGTGGTGCCTAACCATTCTTTTACATCCCAACTTACCCCTCGAAGTGGTGGTCACTCCTGGAAGATCTTCGTCCCAGAGCCTGCAGTATTTCTTTGTCCCAGAGAATCTCCATTGAATTCAACAGGGCACCCGACCTCAAAACTCCACCCTGCACCCGGCTGCCCTAGCACCGCTGAGGGTGCCCCTTTGGTGATAACTTGATCCCCAACGTGCCCTGAGCTTAACCCTAGGAACTTTGCTCCCACAACCCTGTGGTCTGCTTGCCAGCTGCCACGAACCGGAGTCCCCCTATCCCCCATAGGATAACATTGGGCCTCAACACTCTGCACCCGGCCGCCCGAGTGCCGCTGAAGGTGCAACACTGACCCTGGGAGACCCCTGAGTTTAACCCCAGAACCCTAACTCAAAAGACCGATTACTTACCTTGAAACCGATAAATCATTTTTCCTCATAGGATAACATTGACAGTTTTTCTCTCAAAAAGTTTCTAAATGTCGACTTTTGAAAACTGCAAATATTCCTTAAAAATCAGCCAATTAGTCTCTGAAGTATAATTTCATAGAAGTAATTCATATACGATGATATCCTTTTGATGTCTGTGCACCATGTGAAATATACTGTCACTGTAACGATGAACTAAGGCGTCGATTCCGATCCGTTAAAAATATTTTGCGTACGACTCGTATCCGTACTTTTTTACGTACGAATCGTACAAGTACCGTACAAATGGCCAAGTACGATTCGTACGTGAAAAATACATACGAATTGCGTCGGGAAAATGGTCCGAGAGGGAGCCGTAAATTTTTACGTCCGAATAGCGTCGGGAAAAGTGTCCGACAGGGAGCCGGACATTTTTACGTGCAAATCGTAAAACAGAAGTCTGAGCGCGCAAGTAAGATCCGTACCGCCCGTCCGAATACACAACCGCATGTAAAATGCCCCGTACGGCGCGAACGCTGTAGCCTACATGTACACGGGTAAACTTGTGCCTGGATACGAGTCGTACAGCCCCTCACACCCCGCACATGTCAGCACCGTACCCCCGTATGTCAGCACCGTACCCCCCCTCTGCACCATACCCCAACACCGCCGTACCCCCAGCCCCCCGGAGGTACGTGCCGTACCCCCAGCCCCCATAGGTACGCGCCGTACCCCCAGCGCATAGCCGTAGTCTCTGAACTGAAATATTTATTCAGTAAAACTGCTCTGCCGTCTTCTTGGTTGGACCCACAATCTTTTTTGCCTTGATTTGAATCCTATGTTCAGCATGGCTACCTTGATGAAAAGTAATCAAATCATCCATACAGGTCTACCAGACTCCAGGCCGCCTCTTTCAGTTGCAGGGGCATCCATAAGAACAAGTTTATAACCGCCAGTAATGCTCTTTCTGCTGGATACTTGATCTAACCACAGGTTCCTCAGGTTTAGAATATCCCCAGGTGCCAGATTGGATCTAGAAGATTTTGAAGTATAGCTCCTGCACGCCAGAACGAAGTGTTGTGTGACTCCATGTCAACTCTGCCCTATTCCGGAAGGGACAAATGGAGCTCTATTCAGGCACCACCCAAATGCACTGAAATCAGTTTATTTCTCAACCTTGTCCATTCCCTATGACACAGAGCCTAAAAAATAATTGTTCATGCCAGTGTTCAGCTCTATTTTTTATCCTTTTAGAGGCAAAAAGAGCCTATTCCACAGAATAGGGAGGTGGGAGGATGTGAGGAATCTTTGGTTAGATAGACTATCCACCAGAAAGCCTGTTAATCGAAAACAAGTAATTTGTTCTGATGGATACTTCTAACACAGGTCCCTAACCTTTAAAACAGATACTAAAGCAGCACCTTCATGGTGGTTGGTCCAAAATGTCCTTAAGGACCGAACAGCTAAAATGCCCCACCTGTCAGACCTGGCGGTTAATGTGATGAAGTCCAAGACCGCCACTCCGAGTGCTAACGCAGTGGTAGCAGCCTTGGCCTGGGTGGAAAGCACACTCAACCATTCCTGAGGTTGCTTTCTTCCAGAAGGCAGAAAGGGCTAACAAAAAACTTAATAGTGCCCACTGCAAGTCCTTGCTGGGTCAAAGGCAGAACAAATGATATATCATTTGACAGTTTAGCTTGCAATGGATCTGTGTTATGGCTAACAGATTTTGTACGCCTGGTCCCCAGAATGACATTCACTACTTTGGGAAATGCACTCAATTACGCATGGAGGTGTAGACTGCGCACGCACGGGTGGAAGACCCTGACCTGCTTCTGTGACAAAAGATCTTACTATGAGACATCCTGATTGGAGGACAGATGCTCTTGCCCAGAAATTCCAGGTACCACACTCTCCAGGCCCAATCTGGAGCCACTAGGATGACTTGGTCCTGGTTGTCCTTGATCTTTTTCAGAACTTAGGGGAGGAGAGGTAGGGGTGGGAAGCCATACTGGATGAGTTCATCTACCCTGGTGTTTAAAGATATTGCCAGGTGGTCTACGTGAGGGAGATGCCTTGAAATATTTTGCCAGGTCCAGTCAGAAACTGCTTCCTGGCACAGAGCTTAGGACCCCACCCTTCCCTGATAGTTGCAATACCACATAGTGGTGTTGTCTGTGAGTACCTGAAACATCCTCCACTTGATTGATAGCAGGACAGCAAGTGAATGGCCTGCAATTCGGCAGGTTGATGTGGAGGTAGGTCTCCGTCGGAGACCAGAGCCCTCTGATTTCCACCTCGACCAGGTGACCTCAGCAGTGATGGATCTGTCACCAGTCGGCACTTGGTAAGGCAAGGAGAGGGTCTGCTGCTGGTTCAATTGCAGTCAAGCAGTCATCACTGTAGATCTTTTGCAGTCTCCTCTGAAACCAGAATTGAGTTTTACTGGTTGCCTTGGTGCTGGTCCCATTTAGACTTCAGTTTCACTACAAAGCCTGCATATGCCACCTGGTATGGTTGGCGAGCAAGGTGCAGGAGGGAGACCAATAATATAAGAAGCCTCGGACCCATCCTCAATGAGAGTCAGGCTAAGGCTGAAACATCAGGAAAATAGCCTGCATGTCCTGGACTAGTTGTTCCAGAGGAAAGGGGTGAAAATGTACAATATCCAGGATGACTCTGATGAAAGGGAGCCTCCATGAAGGAGCAAGGTGTGATTTCTGCACATTGACAGTGAACCCAAATGGTGTAAGGAGGTTCACCATCATCTGGAGATAGTCCGAGCCAGCCTTCAACAGCAGGTTGTCGAGTTAGGAGTAAACTGGCACACACGACCTCCAAAGATATTCTATGACCACCAACATCATCTTTTGAATACTCGTGGGGCAATGGTAAGGCTAATAGGGAGCACAGCAAACTGAAAATATTCGTGGCCCACGTTGAACCGCAGCTACTGGCTTTGGGCCTTCAGGACAGGGATATGGATATATGCGTTCTGCAGTATCAACACCACCATTCAATACCCTGAAACCAGGACAGAGAGAACTTGGGCCAATGTTAGCATCTTGAATTTGTCCATACACAGACAGAAGTTGAGGGATCAAAGATCTAAAATTGAGCTATGGCCTCTGTCCTTTTTTGGTAGTAGGAAATAACAGGAGTAACACCCAGTTACAATCTCCAAGCCACACCCCTCTTTATGTCTCCTTTCTCCAAAAGAGCCTGAACTTCCAGCCGCAAAATGGACAAGAAGTCTTCTGAAAACCAGCATTAATGTAGATAGAATGGTGGCAGAGCAGAAAGGAATTCCGGGACATAGCCCACCTGGACTATCTGCAGGACCCACCTGTCCGATACTATGGCTCAACATCCATGGTGAAAATGAGTGATCCTGCCTCACACGGGGTGGTTGTGTGCTCATACTGGTAAACTAAAGCAGCTTGGAGGGGCTTGGAATTTTGTTGGCCTTGCTGGCCTGGACGCTGGCTGCCAGAAATCCCACCACGACCTAGGACACCTTACGAGTGTGGAAAGACCAAGGTGGCGTCCAACAGCTCTAATCGTCTTAAAGCGCTCAAGAGCGGAGTCAGGCTTCTCGTCAAAGTGGCGAGACACATCAAAAGGAATATCCATGAGTGATACCTGAACATCACCGAGAAGACTGTGGACCTCATCCACATGTGGTACCGAAGCACCATGCCAGTGCAAACCTCTCTGCATAGCATACGGAGTCTGTCGTGCCAGGCTTGAAAAGGTGACGCACTTGGTTTCAACCTGGTTATCTTGAATGGTTTCCAGGACTGCTCGTAAGATCTAAGCAACCAAGTCTCCTAATGCAAAGGAGTACCTTTCTAGCAAACCGCTGGCTTTGACTGACTTAAGGGTGAGGCTTACTGAAGAAGATATCCTCTTCCCACATGTTTTAATTGTTTTAGACTCTCTGTTTGGGAGTAGTGGGGAAAGAATTAGGGTTAAGCATGCTAGTGAAGGCCTGATTTACTAGGCTCTTGCGAGTAGGGTGCAGTGTTTGAATAACCGGATCGGGAGGAGTGGGTGTGTTGTGACTTGCTTCCTGTCTATTTACGGGTGGACGAGATCTTTGTTTGATATAAGTGTCCATAAGTGTGTCAGTTATGGCCTTGTTTAATGGCAACAAGGGCTCTAATGGGGATTGCAGGCTGCCCAACTTCAATGAGGATGTTAGTTTTTACTTCAACAGAAGGCAATTGTAGATCCAATATTTCAGATGCCTGTCTAATGGCCATGGCGAAGAAAACAATAGCCTCTTGTAGGTCCACATAAAAACTGTAATCACCATCATCCTGTGGAGAGAATGTGTCCCCAACATCACTAACATTACCAAAAGCAGGTTGGCTATGGCCACACCTCGTGAGGATCTATCACAGACTTTTCTTTCAACAGTCCCTAAAAGATTTTCATTTTGTAGATGTAGGAGGGGCATATTCCTTTACACGCTGGTAAAGCATTTTAGGAAAAAAAAGCATGTCAAATGTTGAGAAACAGTAGAAGCTAGCTCCATATCCATACATGAAGATGTGGAAAGGTGCCTGAAGGCAACTTCAATCGTCACTTCCGGTGATACATCAGAGTCGAGGCAAAGCTGCATGACTCCACCTACTGCGTGTAGGGGCTATGCTAAAAAAAAAAAAAATTCTTGCGGATCGAGTACGGCACTTCAGGATATTCTAATGGTGAGGAATCTACATTAGATGCATCCATCCGAAATTCAGCTTTCAGGTCTTCAGGAAAATTTCTAAGTACTACTTCGTCCACCAGAAATCTTCCAAAGAGGCCTTACTGGCAGGATTCATTTAGTCCTGTGGGTCAAGAGAAGACTGAATTTACAAGTCCTGGGGAAAATATTGGGAGAAAATGTTCCTCAATAATCTTGGAGACAGGAATAAATATTTCAGTGCAAAAGGCAGAGAAGCCTCGTTTTTTATTCAGCTCCAAACAGAATCACTCCTTGGAGTACACAAAGATTAGTATTTTAAATGATAAATCGGTTAACTATTAATGACCAGATTTAGTCAATACATAAAAAATTGCAAGCTTTTTCAGTAAACGTGCACTTTCGGGCCTAGGTACATGCTTTATGGCTTCAAAACTATCCTTGAGTTGCATGCACTAAAATCCTTGCATCCAGTGTGCATTGCTCTCCACTGCCTTCTAGTGCCATCCCCTGTCCTGCCAGGCCAGCCCACTGAATTTAATACAAATTTCCCTTCCCCGAGATAGCCCTCGGCTTAGGCCCTCCAAGTAGCATGGCTTCACTATGTTTCCCTTTCCTCAGTAGTGAAAAAGAAATGTTGAAGTAGATTCTTTTCAGGCTTATATGCCCCACTTTGAAGACACCAGGGGACTCTTCCCTCCCATCTTGAATACTGTGTGGCCGATCCTTCAAAGTGACTATTGAATAGCAGAGAAAACTAAAGATGTGAAGAGAGGGTAATCCTAGACAGAAATACATCTCTCCGGATTGTACTGCATCTCAGGCAGAATGTAGTCTATATTTCATTGGTAACTACAATCTAAATTCACCTCTGACCATTTCAGTTCAGGTCATTTACAGACTACAAATTAAATGTGATATTATTTGACCAAGTTTCATGTTATATATCAGTACACTGAGCCTTTGGTAAAGGCTGTGAGGAGGACATGCAATTTGAATCATTTAAGGTTTAAATCTTTTATTGAATTTTCTGCAACAAAAAACAAGATCGTCCGCTTTTGAGAGCAATATGACATTGGTAGCGGTAAACCGCTACAACAAAAACAGGAGAATGATATGAGCTGAACAAGTCATAAGAAAATGGAGAACGATAGAGGAAACTTATTCTACCCCCGTCCTCCCACCACCCCATTCCTCGTCCACCGGGAAAATAAATAATGGGGAAGTAGTCGATGATGCTGTATTGGTAGGTAGCTTCATGCGTCAGGTTGCGGTGGGTCAGAGAGGCGTAAGAGCCTTAGATATCTGGGACAGGATAATTCGCAAAACTCTGTTGTGAGAAGGGATATAAAGGGCTGCCATAGTTCTCTAAACTCTGATCCTTTCTCCGCAAGTGTAAGTGATTGTTTCTCCATCCCTAGGACGTGCTACAAGCGATGTAGCCACCCTGTGAAGGTGGGGGTATGGGAGGAACGCCAATGTGTCAGTATGTTTTGCAGAGCGGAACCTATGGCAATGGCAATCAGGCGGCCCCTTCTGGATTTGAGTGGATAGGTAAGGGGGGTTAGGTAGACCCAGTAGGATGTATGCAGGGAATCTCGGAAGTTGTATCTCTAACTGGATATCTATGTCATCGAGAACCTGTTTCCAGTAGGCTTGAATATTTTCGCAGTCCCAGAGAAGGTGGGTCAAAGTCCCCCGTCCCCCCCGCAACCCCTCCAACACGTGGCGCTTTGCTGTGAGTCAAAGTGGTGAAGCCGCTCAGGCGTGTAGTACCAGTAGGTAACTAGTTTTGTTAAGGTCTCCGTAAGTCCCGAGTGATAGGCTGAGTGTCTGGCCCAGTAATAAATACCTTCCCACTCCTTGTGTGTTACTGTTCTGCCCAGTTCTCGCTCCCAGCGTTCTCGGCTAGAGTTGTAGGAGTGCTTACCCTTCGATAACATCTTATAGAGATCAGATATAAGTTTCTTGTCGGATGTACGAGTTATGAGCCATTTTTTATAGGTGGTTAGAAGGTGTTGAGCACCAGGTCGAAACCTGCGGGTGCGGGTCCCAGTGGCGGATTTGCAGGTATCTTAGCCGTTCTGTCTCTGCTATGCCATACTCCGCTTTGAGTTGTGTGAAGGGCATTATCCCATCCAGGTCAAACAAATAGCCAAGGGAGCGACATGCTGTGGACCTCCACTCGGAGGATGTCCCCGTCTCTGTACCTGGCTTAAAGTTTGGGTTATCATATAACGGAGTAAGAGGGGAGGGGAAGGTGGTCAAATGGTAGGGGACATTAGTGTGGTCCCACACGACCACGATCTGGCGAGTAATATAAGATGCATAAAGATTGGGTGGCCTGTGTCGCTTCGGTAAAAACTGGATTCTCTGCAAGGGAGTGGCGGCCACTGCTTGATCTTGGAATAGCCAACTTTTCTCTGATTCTAAACGATTCCACTCAACTAGATACCGCAGTTGAGCAGCATAATAATACAGCTGAAGATCGGGGACCCCCACCCCTCCCTCTTCTGGTGGAAAAATCGCTATAGTGTGTTTAAGCCGGGGTTTGCGGCCTTGCC
This sequence comes from Triturus cristatus, assembly GCF_964204655.1. Lineage (NCBI taxonomy): Eukaryota > Metazoa > Chordata > Amphibia > Caudata > Salamandridae > Triturus > Triturus cristatus. Next base: position 678,724,397 of record NC_140585.1, on the reverse strand, counting down.
AGATGAATTGTGCTAACTCAGATTGAATTTGCTTAATCCAACCCTTCGGCGGAGAGAGTGGCAAAGTCTGGAAAAGGTAGAGGATCTGGGGAAGGATAGTCATCTTCTTCGCCGCGATCATGCAGAGCCAGGAAAGTAAACTCTGTTTCCAGTGTGCTAGTTCTTTGCGTATAAGGGAGCGCAAGTTAGCATAATTGATGTCGGCAGTGGACGGGATGGTGGAGCCCAAGTGTATCCCCAAGTAGGGGACTGATGTAGAAGACCATTGAAGGGAGTGTTCGTCTTGGAGGCGGGATAAAGTGGATGGCGACAGGGAAAGATTGAGCGCCTCTGATTTGTTCAAATTGATTTTTAACCCTGACGCTAGTGTAAAATAATGCATTTTAACGAATAAGGCCCGCAGAGCAGAGATTGTGTCAGACAAAGAAATTAGGATGTAATCCGCGTAAAGACTGATGGTGTGTACATCCCCACCGAATTTGACACCGGTTATGAGAGGGTTACATTTAATCCGTAGGGCAAGGGGCTCAATGTATAAAGCAAATAAAAGAGGAGAAAGTGGGCATCCCTGCCTAGTTCCTTGGGTAATGGGGAATCGCGAAGAGGTGTGGCCATTAACCCTGGCAGTAGCTTTGGGGAACCGGTAGCAGTTAAGGATCCAAGTGCGCAATTTCTCTTCCAGGCCTACCTGCGCAAGGACCTTCTCTAGATATGGCCAGTAAACCCTATCGAAGGCCTTCTCTGCGTCGATCGTAAGCAGCATATACTCACCACTCGTCCGAGAGGCCTTTTCAATCAAGTGGAGCACCCGTTTGGTGTCACTGGTTTGGCGTTGTGGAATGAATCCTGCCTGGTCTGGCTCCACCAAGGTGGGCATATATGGTGCCAAGCGAGTGGCGAGGATACTAGTATACAATTTGACAGCGCTATCGGATGGATACAAGTGTTCCCCGGAGTACAGCTGGGCGTAAAAATCACAGAAGGTCTCCGCTATTTCGGAGTCCTCCCTAGTGAGCTCCCCCCCTTTCGCGTGTATGGTTTAGACGCCCTGGGTCTGTCTGGCCTCACGGAGCCTGTGCGACAGCAAGCGGCCGCACCTATCCCCCCCGTGTAGAAGGAGTGACGCAGCCTAAGGGCTGCAAATTCCGCTCTATCTTAATCTAGCTTTTTACAACATACATTTTGCCTCTGACACCATTGATCACAACATTTGTTTTATCAGCTAGTCTATTTAATGAATGCGATTTGAAAAACAATTTTTTCTTTTACTTATCAATTTTTGACTGGATGAACACTACTCATTAATCATACACTTATTTTATACATAAAACAGTGACATATATTTACATTTATACAGTGACTTCATAACATGTCAAAAATAACACTGCAAGGAATTTGAAAGCAATCAAAAAGCCTATTTTGGCATGACAATAATCATTAGTCCGATACTATTTGACTTTAAGAACTTGAGCCGGTTGGCTCCTATAGTTCTAGCTATTGTTGCGGTCCTGAGCAGAGTCGGATACTTGTGGCTGTAAAGGGTTCAACCAAGCATGCAGGTTATGATCCTTCTGTGTGTTTGCTTGTGTGGAAAAGCTGGTTCTAGGTTAGTCTCCCACAAAGGTGTTCACGATCTCTGCTTGTTCGCCAACGCGTTTCGACCTGTGTAGCTAGGGACCTGTGTGGTGTTTATGAGGTCGTCTTCAGGGCTGATGTGAAGTTGTAATTCGGACTTCTATTCCTGTAATCGAATCACAATGGTATCTATTTAATTTTGGTGCTGTATTGAAAGGTTGTGAATGAAAAAAGACGTGTGTCAACTTACGCTCACTCCGAGACAAGGGGGCTTGTCTTCTTTATCTTGCCGTGTTGTGTATGGTGCCAGCTCTCAGGAAATGACTTGCCTCGTATAAGTCTTGCTAGTTTCTTTCTGGGGGACAAGAAGTCAAAACGGTTGGCATCTCCACCCTAATATTGACGCTGATGGTGTAGAATTATAGGTGTCATGGATCACTACATAGTCTCTAAATAGTGATGTTTTTTTTGCGCGGTATAACTGCTGGTGCACTATGATTAATCGTTTTCCTTCATGCTGGTTACTCGTAGCTTGCATTGATTATAAATGCCTTGGATGTGGTACTTAGGCTATGGGGCGTGACTTCACCTCTTAGGTGCATGAAAGAGATTTGTGTAATTGCGCTTTGCTTAGTAGTGCCTTGAATGTCACCGTACTGGTCGGGTTAAAAATCTTGAGTTGACCGCTTGGGCATTATTAAATCGCGCACGCATGGACCGGTTCCTGACCTAGCGCTAGGACTGTTTTTTCGTAGCGCGTCTTGCTATTTTCAAGGGGCCCATGTGGGCTTGCTATTTCATACCTCTTTGCTTGTAAGTACTCTAATCGTCTTGTTCGGTGCTCCGTGGTCTCCTTTCTCTTTTCCGGCTGCTGTCACTTTTCTGGCGTTTTCGAAGTGCTAGGAAGCGCTCTTAGGATTGGTTAGTTTATGGGGTTTCCGGCGCATTAGCGTGCTGCGTAATCCTGGTTGCAGCTGTTTCGACGTGAAAGGGTATGTTGTAGTCATGGTGACAAAGTTGTTGTCACTTCCGAAAACAACGAGTTGAATAAAACTTTATTGTGCCGCTACATGTTCAGAGACATCCATCGCGGTCGTGGTTGCTAATCTTCCAACCCGATTGCGTTCGTTGTGGTGGTAACATGCTGGTTGTCCCGGCGGGGATGTGAAGTTTTTCATGAAACTTTATTGGTCCGCGCTTGCTGACTCGTGTGTTAAGGTTTTTTTGAGGCATGGAGGTGTTTAAATATTATTTTGTTGCTCTCTATTAGGTTGGTGGGATGACGGTCTCACACTTTAGTTTGTTTTCAATCGCGTGAACCTTGAACTAATTATGTCTTTTGTTGATACTCTGTTGTTTAGTCTAATAACTTCCTTGAAGAGAGCTACACGTTTTTGTGCGTTACTGCAACTGGAGGTGGTCGTTTTTTGGTGTTATTTTTTGGCTGAGCTGGATACTCGATGTATGGATGTGTCCAAAGTACTGCACGAGTACAGGAGGCATCAGATGTACTCGCACTTATGAACTGGTGTGGGTTACTCAGTTGTAGTGTGAACTAGTTGTTGTGTTGCAGAAATTGGCTTTTCGAGGAGATGACATGTCTGGCCCCTATCAAGTGATGTTGGATATTTCTGTCATTTCGTTTAATCCATTTTCTATGGTCCCTAGGAACATTATCGTTTTTGCTTCCACTTTTGAAAGAATTGCGTCCACATTTTTGCCTTGAATATGGCGTAGAACTGTCCACTTGAGTTCGTTTGGGCTATGGTTTTTCTCAATACAGTGGGCAACCATTGGTGCATTTTGGATTTTGCATTTGATTCTTGATCGATGTTGCGAGATGCGATTTTTCACGGGTTGTGTCGTTTTTCCGATGTAGGCCAGTGGGCAAGGACATAAGACGCAATAGATGACGCTATGTGTATTGCAGTTGGTAAAGTTCTCATGGATCATGTATTTTTGCCCATACACAAACTTTGTTCCTTCCACTGTACTGTCGCAAGATACGCATGTGCCGCATTTTTTGTGGCCTTTTATTGGAGGTAGTGAAAGCATGGACCTCAATGATGTTGCAGGTTGTTTGTAATTGGTGTTTGCACGTACCAATTTTTCTCTTATGCTGGTGTTTTTTTTGAGAGCGAAAATTGGTATCTGTGCGAATGATGGAATTCCTTTTACTGTATCCCAGTTTTTCTGGATGATCTTTTGCATTTCAGTTGTTCTACTTGAGAATGTAGTGACGCATACCAGTTTTGTGCTTGTTTTGTCTGGTCTTGAAGATAGAAGGGAATCTCTGGGCGTGTACCATGCCCTTTTTCATGCTCTCTTCAGTAGTTTTTTGGGGTAATTCCTTTTTAGCAGTTTCTCCATTAGTATATGGGCGTTCTCGAAATAATCTTCTTTTTTAGAACAGTTTCTCCTAATTCTCAGGAATTGACTGTATTGGAGATTTTCACGTAAGTTCCGTTGGTGGAAACTTGAGAAATGGAAAAATGTGTTTGTCAGTTTTTTTGGTGTACAGTGTTGTATAGAGGTGACCATCCTCGTGTCTGATGAGGAGATCCAGAAAGTTCATTTCTGTTCTGTGATGATTCGTGGTAAATTGAATATTTGGACTCCTGTTGTTCAGCCATGTCACAAACGCTTCTAAATCTTGTATCTCACCTCTCCACAGCAGGAAAACATCATCGATGTAGCGACGCCACATTTTTATGTGGCCGTCGTATGGGTTGTTGTTATACACCCATTTTTCTTCGTATAGGGCCATAAACATTATGGCCATTTCTGGGGCGAAGGGACATCCCATCGCGGTTCCCGTGACTTGTAGATATTGGGTGTCGTTAAAGGAAAAAAAGTTGTTTTTGACACAAATTTCTGCTAGTTGGACAAGATAGTTTGTTGGAACATTGTGTGGTCGAGCTCTTTTGTCAAGGAAAACTTGTATTGCTTCTAGGCCTTCTTCTTGTGGGATGTTTGAATATAGGCTGACAATGTCCAGAGTTACAAGGAATTCATTGTCTTTGTCAAAGGGGAAATTTTCCAGCATGATGATGGCCTGCATTGTGTCTTTCACATAACTTGGAGTATCTTTAATCAATGGTTTTAAAAAGGTGTCCACATATTTTGCTGGTCTCTCCAGTATCGAGTTTACTCCTGAAATTATGGGCCTCCCTGGAGGATTCCTGGAGTCTTTGTGCACCTTTGGGAGGACATACATGATGGGTGTCCTGGGGTTATCATTGATCAGGAAGTGTGATTCCTTTGTTGTCAGCCATCCTTCTTCTTTGCCTGTGTTGATAATGGGCAGAAGTTTACTTTTTATTTTCGAGTTCCAATCATCATTGGTTTTTCTGTAATATTTTTTGTCCATTAGTTGGCGCTGTACTTCAGCTTCGTATTTGTCCCTCGGCCAGATGACTATTCCTCCTCCCTTATCCGCCGGTTTGATTATGAGATTTTTGTTATGTGACAGGTGGTCCAAGGCTTCCGTTTCTTGTTTTGACAGGTTCCATTTCATAAAAGATTTCTTTCTGTCTAGATTGTCAAGATCTCTTAAGACGTTCTTCTCGAATGTTAAGAGTTCTACGTGCATATTTTGTGCGTTTGGAAAAAAGGACGATGGGTTTTTCAAACCAGAGAAATTGCGAGAAGTGGTTTCTTCTCTATCTTGGAAGAATACTTTAAGTCTCATTTTTCTGAAGAGTTGAATTATTTCCATTTTCATTTGGGTTAAATCTGGTCTTGCCGTGGGGATGAATGATAGGCCTTTTTGGAGTACCTGGATTTCAGCTGGAAGAAGGGCTTCGTTTGAAAGATTGTATATGGAGCCTATTTCTTCCCTTACCACCGGTATACATTCCTCCTGGTTGTAATCTCTCCCTGGTATTGGTTCGATTGGGGATTGTACCATCTGTTGGCTCGTGGACGGCCTCTCGGTCGGCTGTTTCCTCTGTCTAAAAAAGGTGCCTGCTGGTAGAACGGCCTTTGTTGAATGTTTCTAATGTTTCTGTTGTCTGTGGGGCCTTCGCTGTCGCTAGATGTCCCGGATGAAGAAGAGGGTTCTGAGAAGGTAAGAAACCTTCTCTTGCTTCTGCCTCCGTATACGTTTAATATTCCAGTGTTTTGGGGCTGGCTGTAATATTCTTTTTCCAAATAAGGGTAAGCTTTAGATATTGAGAAGTTTATTATATCCTTCTGTAGTTTGAATCTTTTGGCTTCTTCAGTGTTCTTTTTAAAGGTCGTGTTTTCTTTTTCCAATTTGGATAGAATGTTCTTAGCGTCCTCTATTGCTGTGTTGTTTAGGAAGGCTTCTTCCAGTTCTTGAATTAGTTCCAGTTCTTTTATACTCAAGCGTTCAGCGGTTTTGATGGAATGGAACATCCAATCTCTTGAACATTTTGTTCCGATATGGCTGAAACCTTCGAGGTACTCTGGTTGGTCTGTAAATATCACAGGTATGTTCTTGACTTGTAGGCCTGTTGGTATTGTGCCCGCTCTTAGATGTTCTAATAGGGCTTCTCCGTGTAGGGCTGTCCTTATCTGTTTTTTCTTCAGTCTCGTAATTCTTTCCAAGTTGTGTTTGCTGGGCAAAACTGGTAGAATTCTTTCCTAGGTTAAACGACGACGGTCGTTTCAGGAGTTCTTTGATGTCTTCCTCTCTAAAGCTTAAGGTTTTGGGTTCTGTCATTGGTATGAGCTTGCTCCAATGTTAACGTTTAAATGGTGTGATCTTGAAATGTGAGAGCGTAAGGTTGACTGTTTCTTTGTTTTTTGTGATGCTGTGGATCTGACTAGTGTGTGAAAGGGGTAGTGTTCAATCAAAATTAAGGACCTAGGTTTATTTGTTCTAGGTGCTAGGATTTTTGTTTTCCCAAGAAGTGGTAATCTACCTATTTACCCTCGTGTGCCTGGTGCACACTCTAATCACGGATATGCAATTGGGGGAAGATTCAATGTGGTGTAGCAGAGGCTGGAATCTGGACTAACTTTTTACAACATACATTTTGCCTCTGACACCATTGATCACAACATTTGTTTTATCAGCTAGTCTATTTAATGACTGCGATTTGAAAAACTATTTTTTCTTTTACTTATCAATTTTTGACTGGATGAACACTACTCATTAATCATACACTTATTTTATACATAAAACAGTGACATATATTTACATTTATACAGTGACTTCATAACATGTCAAAAATAACACTGCAAGGAATTTGAAAGCAATCAAAAAGCCTATTTTGGCATGACAATAATCATTAGTCCGATACTATTTGACTTTAAGAACTTGAGCCGGTTGGCTCCTATAGTTCTAGCTATTGTTGCAGTCCTGAGCAGAGTCGGATACTTGTGGCTGTAAAGGGTTCAACCAAGCATGCATGTTATGATCCTTCTGTGTGTTTGCTTGTGTGGAAAAGCTGGTTCTAGGTTAGTCTCCCACAAAGGTGTTCACGATCTCTGCTTGTTCGCCAACGCGTTTCGACCTGTGTAGCTAGGGACCTGTGTGGTGTTTATGAGGTCGTCTTCAGGGCTGATGTGAAGTTGTAATTCGGACTTCTATTCCTGTAATCGAATCACAATGGTATCTATTTAATTTTGGTGCTGTATTGAAAGGTTGTGAATGAAAAAAGACGTGTGTCAACTTACGCTCACTCCGAGACAAGGTGGCTTGTCTTCTTTATCTTGCCGTGTTGTGTATGGTGCCAGCTCTCAGGAAATGACTTGCCTCGTATAAGTCTTGCTAGTTTCTTTCTGGGGGACAAGAAGTCAAAACGGTTGGCATCTCCACCCTAATATTGACGCTGATGCTGTAGAATTATAGGTGTCATGGATCACTACATAGTCTCTAAATAGTGATGGTTTTTTTGCGCGGTATAACTGCTGGTGCACTATGATTAATCGTTTTCCTTCATGCTGGTTACTCGTAGCTTGCATTGATTATAAATGCCTTGGATGTGGTGCTTAGGCTATGGGGCGTGACTTCACCTCTTAGGTGCATGAAAGAGATTTGTGTAATTGCGCTTTGCTTAGTAGTGCCTTGAATGTCACCGTACTGGTCGGGTTAAAAATCTTGAGTTGACCGCTTGGGCATTATTAAATCGCGCACGCATGGACCGGTTCCTGACCTAGCGCTAGGACAGTTTTTTCGTAGCGCGTCTTGCTATTTTCAAGGGGCCCATGTGGGCTTGCTATTTCATACCTCTTTGCTTGTAAGTACTCTAATCGTCTTGTTCGGTGCTCCGTGGTCTCCTTTCTCTTTTCCGGCTGCTGTCACTTTTCTGGCGTTTTCGAAGTGCTAGTAAGCGCTCTTAGGATTGGTTAGTTTATGGGGTTTCCGGCGCATTAGCGTGCTGCGTAATCCTGGTTGCAGCTGTTTCGACGTGAAAGGGTATGTTGTAGTCATGGTGACAAAGTTGTTGTCACTTCCGAAAACAACGAGTTGAATAAAACTTTATTGTGCCGCTACATGTTCAGAGACATCCATCGCGGTCGTGGTTGCTAATCTTCCAACCCGATTGCGTTCGTTGTGGTGGTAACATGCTGGTTGTCCCGGCGGGGATGTGAAGTTTTTCATGAAACTTTATTGGTCCGCGCTTGCTGACTCGTGTGTTAAGGTTTTTTTGAGGCATGGAGGTGTTTAAATATTATTTTGTTGCTCTCTATTAGGTTGGTGGGATGACGGTCTCACACTTTAGTTTGTTTTCAATCGCGTGAACCTTGAACTAATTATGTCTTTTGTTGACACTCTGTTGTTTAGTCTAATAACCGCGATGGAGGTCTCTGAACATGTAGCGGCACAATAAAGTTTTATTCAACTCGTTGTTTTCGAAAGTGACAACAACTTTGTCACCATGACTACAACATACCCTTTCACGTCGAAACAGCTGCAACCAGGATTACGCAGCACGCTAATGCGCCGGAAACCCCATAAACTAACCAATCCTAAGAGCGCTTCCTAGCACTTCGAAAACGCCAGAAAAGTGACAGCAGCCGGAAAAGAGAAAGGAGACCACGGAGCACCGAACAAGACGATTAGAGTACTTACAAGCAAAGAGGTATGAAATAGCAAGCCCACATGGGCCCCTTGAAAATAGCAAGACGCGCTACGAAAAAACTGTCCTAGCGCTAGGTCAGGAACCGGTCCATGCGTGCGCGATTTAATAATGCCCAAGCGGTCAACTCAAGATTTTTAACCCGACCAGTACGGTGACATTCAAGGCACTACTAAGCAAAGCGCAATTACACAAATCTCTTTCATGCACCTAAGAGGTGAAGTCACGCCCCATAGCCTAAGCACCACATCCAAGGCATTTATAATCAATGCAAGCTACGAGTAACCAGCATGAAGGAAAACGATTAATCATAGTGCACCAGCAGTTATACCGCGCAAAAAAACCATCACTATTTAGAGACTATGTAGTGATCCATGACACCTATAATTCTACAGCATCAGCGTCAATATTAGGGTGGAGATGCCAACCGTTTTGACTTCTTGTCCCCCAGAAAGAAACTAGCAAGACTTATACGAGGCAAGTCATTTCCTGAGAGCTGGCACCATACACAACACGGCAAGATAAAGAAGACAAGCCACCTTGTCTCGGAGTGAGCGTAAGTTGACACACGTCTTTTTTCATTCACAACCTTTCAATACAGCACCAAAATTAAATAGATACCATTGTGATTCGATTACAGGAATAGAAGTCCGAATTACAACTTCACATCAGCCCTGAAGACGACCTCATAAACACCACACAGGTCCCTAGCTACACAGGTCGAAACGCGTTGGCGAACAAGCAGAGATCGTGAACACCTTTGTGGGAGACTAACCTAGAACCAGCTTTTCCACACAAGCAAACACACAGAAGGATCATAACCTGCATGCTTGGTTGAACCCTTTACAGCCACAAGTATCCGACTCTGCTCAGGACCGCAACAATAGCTAGAACTATAGGAGCCAACCGGCTCAAGTTCTTAAAGTCAAATAGTATCGGACTAATGATTATTGTCATGCCAAAATAGGCATTTTGATTGCTTTCAAATTCCTTGCAGTGTTATTTTTGACATGTTATGAAGTCACTGTATAAATGTAAATATATGTCACTGTTTTATGTATAAAATAAGTGTATGATTAATGAGTAGTGTTCATCCAGTCAAAAATTGATAAGTAAAAGAAAAAATAGTTTTTCAAATCGCAGTCATTAAATAGACTAGCTGATAAAACAAATGTTGTGATCAATGGTGTCAGAGGCAAAATGTATGTTGTAAAAAGTTAGTCCAGATTCCAGCCTCTGCTACACCACATTGAATCTTCCCCCAATTGCATATCCGTGATTAGAGTGTGCACCAGGCACACGAGGGTAAATAGGTAGATTACCACTACTTGGGAAAACAAAAATCCTAGCACCTAGAACAAATAAACCTAGGTCCTTAATTTTGATTGAACACTACCCCTTTCACACACTAGTCAGATCCACAGCATCATAAAAAACAAAGAAACAGTCAACCTTACGCTCTCACATTTCAAGATCACACCATTTAAACGTTAACATTGGAGCAAGCTCATACCAATGACAGAACCCAAAATCTTAAGCTTTAGAGAGGAAGACATCGAAGAACTCCTGAAACGACCGTCGTCGTTTAACCTAGGAAAGAATTCTACCAGTTTTGCCCAGCAAACAGACTTGGAAAGAATTACGAGACTGAAGAAAAAACAGATAAGGACAGCCCTACACGGAGAAGCCCTATTAGAACATCTAAGAGCGGGCACAATACCAACAGGCCTACAAGTCAAGAACATACCTGTGATATTTACAGACCAACCAGAGTACCTCGAAGGTTTCAGCCATATCGGAACAAAATGTTCAAGAGATTGGATGTTCCATTCCATCAAAACCGCTGAACGCTTGAGTATAAAAGAACTGGAACTAATTCAAGAACTGGAAGAAGCCTTCCTAAACAACACAGCAATAGAGGACGCTAAGAACATTCTATCCAAATTGGAAAAAGAAAATACGACCTTTAAAAAGAACACTGAAGAAGCCAAAAGATTCAAACTACAGAAGGATATAATAAACTTCTCAATATCTAAAGCTTACCCTTATTTGGAAAAAGAATATTACAGCCAGCCCCAAAACACTGGAATATTAAACGTATACGGAGGCAGAAGCAAGAGAAGGTTTCTTACCTTCTCAGAACCCTCTTCTCCATCCGGGACATCTAGCGACAGCGAAGGCCCCACAGACAACAGAAACATTCAACAAAGGCCGTTCTACCAGCAGGCACCTTTTTTAGACAGAGGCAACAGCCGACCGAGAGGCCGTCCACGAGCCAACAGATGGTACAATCCCCAATCGAACCAATACCAGGGAGAGATTACAACCAGGAGGAATGTATACCGGTGGTAAGGGAAGAAATAGGCTCCATATACAATCTTTCAAACGAAGCCCTTCTTCCAGCTGAAATCCAAGTACTCCAAAAAGGCCTATCATTCATCCCCACGGCAAGACCAGATTTAACCCAAATGAAAATGGAAATAATTCAACTCTTCAGAAAAATGAGACTTAAAGTATTCTTCCAAGATAGAGAAGAAACCACTTCTCGCAATTTCTCTGGTTTGAAAAACCCATCGTCCTTTTTTCCAAACGCACAAAATATGCACGTAGAACTCTTAACATTCGAGAAGAACGTCTTAAGAGATCTTGACAATCTAGACAGAAAGAAATCTTTTATGAAATGGAACCTGTCAAAACAAGAAACGGAAGCCTTGGACCACCTGTCACATAACAAAAATCTCATAATCAAACCGGCGGATAAGGGAGGAGGAATAGTCATCTGGCCGAGGGACAAATACGAAGCTGAAGTACAGCGCCAACTAATGGACAAAAAATATTACAGAAAAACCAATGATGATTGGAACTCGAAAATAAAAAGTAAACTTCTGCCCATTATCAACACAGGCAAAGAAGAAGGATGGCTGACAACAAAGGAATCACACTTCCTGATCAATGATAACCCCAGGACACCCATCATGTATGTCCTCCCAAAGGTGCACAAAGACTCCAGGAATCCTCCAGGGAGGCCCATAATTTCAGGAGTAAACTCGATACTGGAGAGACCAGCAAAATATGTGGACACCTTTTTAAAACCATTGATTAAAGATACTCCAAGTTATGTGAAAGACACAATGCAGGCCATCATCATGCTGGAAAATTTCCCCTTTGACAAAGACAATGAATTCCTTGTAACTCTGGACATTGTCAGCCTATATTCAAACATCCCACAAGAAGAAGGCCTAGAAGCAATACAAGTTTTTCTTGACAAAAGAGCTCGACCACACAATGTTCCAACAAACTATCTTGTCCAACTAGCAGAAATTTGTCTCAAAAACAACTTTTTTTCCTTTAACGACACCCAATATCTACAAGTCACGGGAACCGCGATGGGATGTCCCTTCGCCCCAGAAATGGCCATAATGTTTATGGCCCTATACGAAGAAAAATGGGTGTATAACAACAACCCATACGACGGCCACATAAAAATGTGGCGTCGCTACATCGATGATGTTTTCCTGCTGTGGAGAGGTGAGATACAAGATTTAGAAGCGTTTGTGACATGGCTGAACAACAGGAGTCCAAATATTCAATTTACCACGAATCATCACAGAACAGAAATGAACTTTCTGGATCTCCTCATCAGACACGAGGATGGTCACCTCTATACAACACTGTACACCAAAAAAACTGACAGAAACACATTTCTCCATTTCTCAAGTTTCCACCAACGGAACTTACGTGAAAATCTCCCATACAGTCAATTCCTGAGAATTAGGAGAAACTGTTCTAAAAAAGAAGATTATTTCGAGAACGCCCAAATACTAATGGAGAAACTGCTAAAAAGGAATTACCCCAAAAAACTACTGAAGAGAGCATTAAAAAGGGCATGGTACACGCCCAGAGATTCCCTTCTATCTTCAAGACCAGACAAAACAAGCCCAAAACTGGTATGCGTCACTACATTCTCAAGCAGAACAACTGAAATGCAAAAGATCATCCGGAAAAACTGGGATACAGTAAAAGGAATTCCATCATTCGCACAGATACCAATTTTCGCTCTCAAAAAAAACACCAGCATAAGAGAAAAATTGGTACGTGCAAACACCAATTACAAACAACCAGCAACATCATTGAGGTCCATGCTTTCACTACCTCCAATAAAAGGCCACAAAAAATGCGGCACATGCGTATCTTGTGACAGTACAGTGGAAGGAACAAAGTTTGTGTTTGGGCAAAAATACATGATCCATGAGAACTTTACCAACTGCAATACACAATGTCATCTATTGCGTCTTATGTCCTTGCCCACTGGCCTACATCGGAAAAACAACACAACCCGTGAAAAATCGCATCTCACAACATCGATCAAGAATCAAATGCAAAATCCAAAATGCACCAATGGTTGCCCACTGTATTGAGAAAAACCATAGCCCAAACGAACTCAAGTGGACAGTTCTACGCCATATTCAAGGCAAAAATGTGGACGCAATTCTTTCAAAAGTGGAAGCAAAAACGATAATGTTCCTAGGGTCCATAGAAAATGGATTAAACGAAATGACGGAAATATCCAACATCACTTGATAGGGGCCAGACATGTCATCTCCTCGAAAAGCCAATTTCTGCAACACAACAACTAGTTCACACTACAACTGAGTAACCCACACCAGTTCATAAGTGCGAGTACATCTGATGCCTCCTGTACTCGTGCAGTACTTTGGACACATCCATACATCGAGTATCCAGCTCAGCCAAAAAATAACACCGAAAAACGACCACCTCCAGTTGCAGTAACGCACAAAAACGTGTAGCTCTCTTCAAGGAAGTTATTAGACTAAACAACAGAGTGTCAACAAAAGACATAATTAGTTCAAGGTTCACGCGATTGAAAACAAACTAAAGTGTGAGACCGTCATCCCACCAACCTAATAGAGAGCAACAAAATAATATTTAAACACCTCCATGCCTCAAAAAAACCTTAACACACGAGTCAGCAAGCGCGGACCAATAAAGTTTCATGAAAAACTTCACATCCCCGCCGGGACAACCAGCATGTTACCACCACAACGAACGCAATCGGGTTGGAAGATTAGCAACCACGACCGCGATGGATGTCTCTGAACATGTAGCGGCACAATAAAGTTTTATTCAACTCGTTGTTTTCGGAAGTGACAACAACTTTGTCACCATGACTACAACATACCCTTTCACGTCGAAACAGCTGCAACCAGGATTACGCAGCACGCTAATGCGCCGGAAACCCCATAAACTAACCAATCCTAAGAGCGCTTCCTAGCACTTCGAAAACGCCAGAAAAGTGACAGCAGCCGGAAAAGAGAAAGGAGACCACGGAGCACCGAACAAGACGATTAGAGTACTTACAAGCAAAGAGGTATGAAATAGCAAGCCCACATGGGCCCCTTGAAAATAGCAAGACGCGCTACGAAAAAACTGTCCTAGCGCTAGGTCAGGAACCGGTCCATGCGTGCGCGATTTAATAATGCCCAAGCGGTCAACTCAAGATTTTTAACCCGACCAGTACGGTGACATTCAAGGCACTACTAAGCAAAGCGCAATTACACAAATCTCTTTCATGCACCTAAGAGGTGAAGTCACGCCCCATAGCCTAAGCACCACATCCAAGGCATTTATAATCAATGCAAGCTACGAGTAACCAGCATGAAGGAAAACGATTAATCATAGTGCACCAGCAGTTATACCGCGCAAAAAAACCATCACTATTTAGAGACTATGTAGTGATCCATGACACCTATAAATCTACAGCATCAGCGTCAATATTAGGGTGGAGATGCCAACCGTTTTGACTTCTTGTCCCCCAGAAAGAAACTAGCAAGACTTATACGAGGCAAGTCATTTCCTGAGAGCTGGCACCATACACAACACGGCAAGATAAAGAAGACAAGCCACCTTGTCTCGGAGTGAGCGTAAGTTGACACACGTCTTTTTTCATTCACAACCTTTCAATACAGCACCAAAATTAAATAGATACCATTGTGATTCGATTACAGGAATAGAAGTCCGAATTACAACTTCACATCAGCCCTGAAGACGACCTCATAAACACCACACAGGTCCCTAGCTACACAGGTCGAAACGCGTTGGCGAACAAGCAGAGATCGTGAACACCTTTGTGGGAGACTAACCTAGAACCAGCTTTTCCACACAAGCAAACACACAGAAGGATCATAACCTGCATGCTTGGTTGAACCCTTTACAGCCACAAGTATCCGACTCTGCTCAGGACCGCAACAATAGCTAGAACTATAGGAGCCAACCGGCTCAAGTTCTTAAAGTCAAATAGTATCGGACTAATGATTATTGTCATGCCAAAATAGGCTTTTTGATTGCTTTCAAATTCCTTGCAGTGTTATTTTTGACATGTTATGAAGTCACTGTATAAATGTAAATATATGTCACTGTTTTATGTATAAAATAAGTGTATGATTAATGAGTAGTGTTCATCCAGTCAAAAATTGATAAGTAAAAGAAAAAATAGTTTTTCAAATCGCAGTCATTAAATAGACTAGCTGATAAAACAAATGTTGTGATCAATGGTGTCAGAGGCAAAATGTATGTTGTAAAAAGTTAGTCCAGATTCCAGCCTCTGCTACACCACATTGAATCTTCCCCGAAATTGCATATCCCTATCTTAATCTAGGGCAGCCAACTGCTGCCGGGCCGTGCGCAGTTGTCGCCAGACTATGTGCCCCCGTCCTTTGGTGAATTAGTTCGAACTCCTGCACCTGTTGGGTGAGGGCGTCCCTCTTGCGACCCCGTTAGACCTTCTCCGCCGAAGTGATGGCAATGAATTCGCCCCTTAAGACCGCCTAGAGAGGTGTCCATTGTGTAGACAAGGTAGTATCGGTGTTGGCGTTGTGGTGTAGAAACTCTGTGATCGCTTTCTGAGCTTGCTTCACCACAGAGGCCCGTTGGAGAAGGGTGTCTCGCAGGCACCATAGATGGATGGGTTGGTGCAGGGGTGGAAGCTTAAACGTTACGAGAACGGGTGCGTGATCTGTTAGAGAGGCGGTGAGGATCTCAGTCTCCGTCGCCAGAGCATGTAAGGAAGAGGAGCAGAGGAAGTAATCAAGTCTAGCATAGGTTTTGTGTGCCCCTGAGTAGTGAGTGTAGGCCCGGGAATGGGGGTGAAACTGCCTCCAGAGAGCTACCAGCCCCAGGTCCGCTACTCTGGTGAGCCTGGCCATGGAGAGGGCTCCAACCTGACCCGTACGCTGACTGAAGCGATCAGCAATATTGTCAAAAACCAAATTCAAGTCGCCCCCCAGAATTATCCTATGCTCTGTGTTGGCCGTGGCTTCAGCTAGGGCATGGTGGAGAAAGCTTTCCTGACCTTCGTTCTGGCATATACAGACCCCACAATGAATGACATGCCCCCCACCTGAGCTTGGTATGTAGGAAGCCGCCCCCTGATCTCCACTTCCTTCTGCAGTATCTTGCCTGGGAAGGACCTGGACACCACAATGGCCACCCTTGCTGACTTGGAAGGGCAGGAGGAGAACATTTGTATCAGGAACATGCGCGATTTCAGCCGGTGACAGTCTTTGGACAGGAGGTGAGTTTCCTGCAGCAGGCAGATGTCTGCCTTGGTGTGTTCCAGGCAGGAAAGAACCGCCCTGCGTTTAATGGGGTTATTTAGGCCCCGCACATATAAGGTGAGGATTCTAAGTGTGTAGGGAGGCATCAGGAAGGTAAGACATGGAAGAGTGCTATACGGGGAATCACCACAGGCAGCCAGGACAGAAAGCGGCCAGTAGGGAAGTCGGGAGCACGGCCCTCTCGAAGGGGCAAAGGAAATGCAGGGACGGTGGACGAGGAATCCCAAACCCACAGTAAAGAAAAACCCTCGGTAAACCATGTCCAGAAAGGAGCTAGGGCAAAAAAATGGAAAACAAGTAACAATAGAAACTAGAGTCCGTCATCGCTAGATGACCAGTTCAACATCATAACGGGGTCCATATTGTGGTAAAAGGAGGAGGCACCCGCCCGCCGCACGCCTTGAAGACATAGTAGGAAACCGGGCTCTCCAGCCCCCTCACGAGCCCCCGGGGGGAACTCCGCTAGAGCCCCCATTGTGGCCTCGAGAGCTGCTCGTTGTCCCCTAGCAATTTCGGCCTTGGCTGGGCGCCTGTTTCGTCGCCTCCCGCCCGGTCGCCGCCACCCCGACGACGTGGTCTCAAGACCAGAGTGTGTACTGGAGCAGTCCTCTTCCTCACTCGGTGGAGTGATCCCCAAAACGAGGCATGCTTCAGACAGGGAGCGTGATTGAATCAGTTTGCCATCTTATCAGAAGATAAGTCTAAAGGGATGGCCCCAGGAATAGGAGGGCGCAGCTTGGCGGAGATGGTCTGTAACCGGGAGAAATTGCCGGCGTCGTTGCAATGTTATCGGCGACAGGTCCTGAAAGAGCACTGGCGATTGATCCTGGAATTGGATGGGGTGCATTGATCTCCCCTTGGTGAGGATGGCCTCTTTCCTTTTGAAGTCGTGGACACAAACAAGTATGTCCGCTGGCTGCGCTTTGTTCGCCCGGGGTGGGCCCACCCTGTGCGCTCTGTCGAGTTTGATCTCGGTGTCAGGCGGGTTGCCCAAGATGTGATTAAACAACTCCTCTGCAAACGCAAATAGGTTGTTGGTAGCCGTGGTGTATCCAACTCCTCGTATGCGAACGTTATGTCTGCGGGAGCGGTTCGGTAAATCCTCCAGGTGGAGTTGTATGTCCAGGTGCTGTTCGTGTAGCCTTACAATCTCTTGTCAGTGGTCCGATATTATCACTGCGGTCCTCCAGAGCCGCCACTCTCTCCCCAACACTGTCCACATCCCGGCGAATGTCCTTTATTTCCGCGGTGAGATCACCGTCTGGAGATCTTCACAGAGGGTGGAGAACAGCGATTCCAGGAAGGCCTTGGTGATCAGCTCCCCACCTGTGGAAGTTGCGGGGACTGGCGGGGAGCTGCTGACACTGCCGCTGGCCATGTTAAGTATGGAGTGGGAGCGACCAAAAATGTCTTTCAGGGGCTTGCTGTTTGACACTTTAGTGGGGGCCATTTGCAGTTAACGAGCGCTAGTGCAGCAGCCGGATATTCAGGGGGCGCCACATGAGGCACCAAAGCTGTGCAGGGGGACCAGGTATCCGGCGAGTCGCCCCCGTCCGAGATGGCACCACCACGGCCACAACAGTCTGCTGCACGAAGAGGGGAGGGAACCCAGATGGCCCAAGGGATCCCCACAGCGTTTGCCGTCCAATCTGGCTGATCTATACGCAGGGCCCACGTCCAAGCTGCAGAACCCAGGCAAAGGTAAGGTCCCAGGGAGCGTGGTGGACAGCCGCAGGGTCCCAGCGCGTGAGGGCCTCCTCCGCCATGGGCGATGGCTATGCGGCCAAGCCACCAGGAGCTGCGGCGCCAGTCGGAATCAGTACGGGGAGCGCCTTGGCCCAGCGGCGAAGTACCCCCTGTCCGCCACCCCCCTCCAACAGTGGCAGCGCCGTGGATGGAACTCCCGTCAGCGGGGGAACGGAGGGAACCCACAGCCCACCAGCTAGGCCCCGCCGGCCCTGTATCTCGGCAGTCCAGGCAATAAGCAGTCTCTCAATCAGGCGGGCGCTGCCGTGGCAGTGCAAGGCAGCAGTGTTCCCCGGGGGCACCCCGCAGCGCCAGGAGTCTCGGCCAGGGAGCAAGGCCGGCGCTATCACCACCCGACCAGGCCAGTACAGGGAGGGAATCCGGCAGTGGTAAGGCCGGTGGAGAGCGCTGGGCCGGGCTGCACGTCGTCTTCTTACCCGGCCTCCAGGCAAGCGCCGGTGCTTCTATGGGGTCCGTCTCTTCCGTGTAATCCGGCCGTGCGCAGCAGCAGCGCCGGCCTCCGAGTTCAGCCACCAGCCCACCACACGAGGTCGGGGATGCTCGGGCCCACTAGGCCTCCGGCCATCTCGCCCTCGATCACGATCTCTGCAGCTAGGTCTTCTGGTCCGCCCCGGCGCTCGCTCGTACAGCCTCACCCTGAATGGCAGCGTCCCGAGGCAAGGAGGAAGGGGTTAGGCCTCAGGGCGCCAAGTCCGCATCCACCAACACGGCCGGATCGCAGCGCGCGCTCGCTGACTGAGGCGGCACGGCCGAGACAGGCCCTCAGGGAGCGGCACCCGCTGGACTGCAGGGCAGGGTCCTCAAAATCGCCTCGGGGGTGTCTCGCCTCTAGCACTGGTCAGTGGGGCCACTCCGGACACCACAGGGGCACTAGAAGCCTGGAAACTCTGCGAAATGGCGGACAGCGGGCAGGAGCTCAATTTAGTGCATCCTACCTCGCCGCCATCTTGACCATGCCCCCCTAGAATCATTTATGCTGAATAGCAGGTGTGACAAATATATACTTCTCTCCTACTTCATACATCTGTGTGACAGTTATGCTAATCTACATATAAAAACGACTATTCTTTAAAAGGGGCTATACTTATTTATCAGATGTCCAGAGAAAATTATTTTAGGGGGAACGTGACAAAACTGGAGCTTCTTAGTACTTAAATTGGTCATTCCTATATATAGATACATATTTGTGGGGTGTTGGTAACTTGTATTTTAACTTACATAGGAAGAAAACTGTTAAGATGTTGTAGACAATTAAACACTCCACTTCAGGTGAGGACATCTGGAGTTGTAATTACACGTCAGTTTACATGCGGAGTATTAGACAGGGCTATGGATATGGGGTGATGTTGGCAATGATTCCAATCAGTTATTCACCATATGCTTAGGCATGAGTTGCTATATAAGGGAAGAGGCAGGCAAAAAGTGACAAGAAGCAGGTGAGCAAGACTGAATATTTGTGAAGATAGAAGATAATCACACAGGATGTTTATACTGAAATGTCTAGTGATTAAAAAAAAAGACTAAGAAACTGCCTGATAGCAGTAGATTGCAAACTAACATTCTGATGCTCAAGCAATTTTAACTGTTGAACTCAACATGCACAATTTGCACTAGCGAAAATGAATAATTGCTCAAGCACAGCTTGACATTGCCACCTTAAATATGTGCATGAGTATGCTGTGAGTTAAAAATGTTGCTCCACTGCACAGTGAGAACATATCATGCCTGTATCTACTTAATTTGTAGGATAGTTCCAAAGTATACATATGTGTGCTTTTGCCACTGTAGAGTGCACCAGTTTTGTTCCAGTAGCCCGACCCTTAGAGGCTTCATTGTTGCTTGAACATGAAATGCCTTGAAAAAACAAGCGGAATAATTAAACAGTGCGGCCAGAAGAACAGTCACAGGCATAAGGTCTGAAGACTGTCTCAACTTATAACTGATCTGAAATGGGTTTTTATACAATTCACTGAATGTCAAACTGTTATGTCGATCCTTTTTTGGTAACGAATGTGAACCGCTGTCTGTGGAGTCGTAAATTAAAGTATCTAATAGGGAATCCATGTAGGCCTCGACCTCGCGTGGACACAATACTGCCAGTGGGTAATGTGCCCAAATGTCCGGCATGGAGAGTAAGTGATCACTGTGTGTACTGTGTCCTGGTTAGCTATATGTTCCTAATTTCATGACCCTTGACTTTATGGTGTTTTGGGGGATCACTGACAAAATATCGAGAAGAAGAATATCGAATTGCCAAAATATCGAAGGAAAAATATAGAATGCCAAATTATCGAAGCCCTATCTCCAAACAGGTAAGTACAAAAATATAGAATCCAAAAGATCGTTGTAAAAAATATAGTTAGTCACAATATTGAATTATTGTAAATGTCTTAAAATTAATGTAAAATTAATGAAATAAAACATGTAATTAACTGAAACATACTTAAATTACTTTAAAATTAATAAATAATTAATGTAAGTAAAAAAATAACAATAATACATATATATTAACGTAATATTAATTTAAAAAATGCAATATTTTTTGCGTAGGATAGCGGGTGGGTAAAATTTACTATTACCACTCCAGTTAGTGCAATAGTAGGGAAAACGTTGGATAGCGGGAGGGTAAAAATTACTATTCCCACTCCAGAGAGTGCAACAGTAGGGAAAGCGTTGGATAGCGGGAGGGTAAAATTTACTATTCCCACTCCAGTGAGTTCAACAGTAGGGAAAGCATTGGATAGCGTAGGGGTTAAAATTACTATTCCCACTCCAAAGAGTGCAACAGTAGGGAAAGTGTTGGATAGAGTAGGGCTAAAAATTACTATTCCCACTCCAGAGTGTGCAACAGTAGGGAAAGCTTTGGATAGCGTAGGGGTAAAAACTACTATTCCCACTTCAGTGAGTTCAACAGTAGGGAAAGCATTGGATAGCGTAGGGGTTAAAATTACTATTCCCACTCCAGTGAGTGCAACAGTAGGGAAAACTTCAGATGGCGTATTGGTAAAAATTACTATTCCCACTCCAGAGAGTGCAACAGTAGGGAAAGCGTTGGATAGCGTAGGGTTAAAAATTACTATTCCTACTCCAGAGAGTGCAACAGTAGGGAAAGCGTTGGATAGCGTAGGGGTAAAAATTACTATTCCCACTCCAGAGAGTGCAACAGTAGGGAAAGCGTTGGATAGCGGGAGGGTAAAATTTACTATTCCCACTCCAGTGAGTGCAACTCTAGGGTAAGCGTTGGATAGCGTAGGGGTAAAAATTACTATTCCCACTCCAGTGAGTGCAATAGTAGGGAAAGCGTTGGATAGCGTAGGGGTAAAAATTACTATTCCCACTCCAGTGAGTGCAATAGTAGGGAAAATAATAATGTAATATTTTATTAAACATAAATACATTATTAATACCAAATAAAAATATAATAAATAATTAACAACCAATTAATTTTCAATACCAAAAATAAATAAATAAAATTAATACCAATAATTTAAGAATAAATTAGCAATATACAAACATTATTTCAATAATTAATTATTTACAATTAAATTAATTCCCACCATATTCCCCTATAAACCCACAACCCGCTAAAATTAATAAATGAATACAATTAACATAATTATCAATTAAACAATTAATACTAATTAATTACCAATTAATACAAATTATTTACCAATTAATAATTAATCAACAACCAATTAACTTTCAATACCAATTAATAATTACCTAATAACAATTAAATTACTTTCCACCCTATTCCCCTATAAACCCACAACCCGCTACAGAAGTAAAACGCAAAATTAAATAAAAAATAATTAATAATTCCTAAAAATTATTATTTAATGTACTATAATTAAATTACTTCCGACCCTAATCCCCTATAAACCCACAACACGCTACGGAATTAAATTACACAAAAATTAAATAACATAAAATTCATTACTTTAAAAATATTCAAACATACATTCCAAAATTTATACATACTTTTAACACATATACTAACACTTAAAACACTATAAAAAAATCGATATTTTTAACAACTATGTTATGACTGTCGATATTACTTCTATATTATTTACATCGATATTTTATTTCTTACCTGATTTTCGATATTCTTCACCACTATATTTTGGCAATTCGATATTCTGTCCATTCTATATTAAAAACTCGATATTCTGTCCTGTCGATATTTTGAATTCGATATTATGTCTGTTTACCGTTTTGGGGATGCACAAACCCCTCCGGCCATGCGTGCTTTATTGGGGCCAATCTCCCTGGGAATTCCTGATTGTGCGTTTGTCTGCCGGCTACGTGTCACCCCACCTGTGACTTGTCAATCAGTGACCTTAGGCCTGGGTCTTATAGCCTGCCTAACTACGTCTTTCTGAGTCGGAGTTGACGTGGAGTTCACAATGGATGAATATATTAATAAAGATGCAATTTTATTTTTATACATGAATGTATTGTTATTCATATTGACATAGACTTTCTCAATATTAACATCACCTAGTAACTTAAAGGAGTGATACAAGAACTAATGGACTTTTGAATTCACTACCATGATGAATGCCTGCAGTGGCATATTGAAAGAGCTGAAACACTGGTATTTGCCTATAGATTTGCCTCACAGACTATCATTATTGGGTATTTTTACAGCTGGAAACTACAAAAGCTTTTAATTGTAATGTCTTTCATTTGTTTTGATACCTGTACATTCACTGTTGCATACAACATATTGCAAGAATCTTTCGCAGAGAACGGTGCAATGTTTTAGTGTTGACATGCATGCTGCCTGTGCCCGTCACTGTGAACATATTGTATTCTATAGTTATTTTTGGATAAGCCTTCTTAAGCCTGTGGCTTTTTTCTTTAGCTCTGAAATCTTAAGCTATCAGCTTGAGACACTTAATAAAATTGTGAAATAGCCCACAGGAGTATTTTAGTCTCACCATTTTTTTATTATCTGTTTGGGTGTGTCCTTTCACCTTCAAAGAAATGCATGATAGACTATTTTCTATCTGAAATCAGTCTGCTAGTGGCTCAGTAGCATTGAGGGCAGAGTGCTGCACAAAATCATCTGAAAAATAGATGCTGCAGAAAAGAAAAGAACTGCTTTGTATGTAACATCCATTTTGCAAGAGCTTTTGTCAGCTCACTCTACTTGGCAAAAAAACAAAGACTTTGTGGTTTGGCGCATTAATAGGTTAAAAAGATTTCCTGTCCAGATCCAGAATGAATGGATTCTTCCCTTTTTTGCAGATCGTGAAAGACGACCATCCTATGCACAAACAAAAACCACACAAAAACAGATGTATCTTTACTACAATTTCATACTCATATTGCTTTTGGGATGCAGGGTTGTCTATTAGAATTTGAGAGTAAAATAAAAGCATATGACACTGCTGGTTCATAATGGTGTTGAAAAAATCGTTAAGCAATAAGAAATTGTGTTGTTAGATGACTAGGGTGTAAGCCCTGGTAAAGCACCGACCATAATCCGTGTTAGGGTAAGGCACAAGCAAACCTGAAATTTACCTGTGCTCAACCCCTTAGTTGCCTGGCACACAGCAGTCAGGCTTAACTTCGAGGCAATATCTAAAGTATTTGTGCAACACTTCAAACAGTAAAACACTAAAAACACATCACAAAAGGAGCCTACAACCGATTTAGAAAAATAGGGCAATGTTTTAATAAATAAAACAAGACCAAAACCACAAGAATCCAATACGTAGAACTGAAGATATTGAATTTTAAAGTTTCTAGTTAAAAGAAGCGCCACAGGGGGCGTGGCTAAGCGCCCGTGGAGGATGGCGGCATTTGGGTAGGAGCTCCGTCCACCCGAGAGTATACCGGAGTATACCAGATGCAATGCAATCCCTGCCCTGGCTACAGACTAAATACAGGTGTAAGTGATGCAGGGTCCAGCTCCTCTCTCCCATCCTGCCAGACATAGTCCATTTAATCACACCTAACCTCCCATTGTATGTGGCTGTCTAGGGGTAATACACAAAGCCTAACTGCCAACTACACCTAGTCATGTTACCAGAGAAAGGGTGCAGGTACCAAATGGCTATGGCAAGAAAATTGCAATTTTCTTAAAGTGGCATTTTCAGAATTGCACTTTAAAACATGACTTCACCATAAACTGGGATTTTAAAATAGGATTACAGAGACCCCAAACCTGAATCAAATACCTCTTCCCATATGGAAATTACACTTATCAAATGTAATAAGGTAATCCCAATGTTATCCTATCGGAGATGTAGGCCTTGCAGTAGTGAAAAACAAATTTAAGAGTTATCTCACTACCAGGACATGTAAAACTTAAATGGACATGTCCTGCTTTTCCAATACATGCACCCTGCCCTCTAGGCTGTCCAGGGCCTACCCTAGGGGTGACATATGTATTATAAAGGAAGGTTTAGGCCTTGTAAACATTTTTTTTTTGCCAGGTCGAAATGGCAGTTTAAACTGCACACATAGGCACTGCAATGGTAGGCCAGATACACATTTGAAGGGCTACTTAAGTGAGTGGCAAAATCAGTGCTGCAGGCCCATTAGTAGCATTTATTAACAGACCATGGGCACATGTAGTGCACATTACTAGGGACTTAGATTAAATTAAATATGCCAACTGGGGATAAGCCAATATTATCATGTTTAGAGGAGAGAGCCCATGCACTTTAGCACTGGTTAGCAGTGTTAATTAAAGTGCTCAGAGTCCTAATGCCAGCAAAAACAAGGTCAGAAAAAGTGGAGGAGGAAGGCAGAAACGTCAGGTGGGGCATAGGGGGAAAGACCACCCTAAGGTTGACAGGTCTAACAAAGCATATTACCCAGCTGGTCTAGAATGATGCTGAAAACAAGAGCTGTGGCCAGGATTCTCAAGAAGGCGGAAAAAAGTTGAAGTGGCTCCTAACATGGCTGCCTCAAATTCCGCATTTCTGCAGCCCACTATTCGCAGACATTGGGCAGCTGTTAGTGGTTGATAAAGGCAGACACCCTTCAAAGCTGCTAGTCCAATAACGTGCCGTGCACTTGCAGCTTGTTTTTGTGGCCTTGGGCCTATGCCACATGTGGTAAGCTCTCCAGTCTGTCCAAGTCATAGTTGTTTTCATCTGCGAGCATTGTGGGGCTGCCAGGCACTGTGCCTGCTACTTGCCATTTTGCCAGCCTGCTTGGGAAGAGCGGGCCCTAACCGGCAACCTTCTACACACCCTGACAGTAGTGGTGTCCTTGTAGTGGAATTATGTCCCCCCTTGAGTTATTGTTGGCTGACTGCTGCACACCAGCTTGTTTGACTGGGGTCTCTAGCTTGGGGATGGTGCAGCGGCATGCTTGGAATCCCGGAGGGATGCGGCCATTGCTATTACTGATCATACCCCTGCTGTCAAGGCTTTTTTGCCAGGGCCCACTGCGTCTTAGCAGCGCTGGTGTCTTCTGTTCAGTGGATCCTGGTAGGGTTCGTAAGCCAACTGCTGGAATGACCTGGCTTTTCTTTTTTATGTCTTCACATGCTTCGATAATACCTGCTCCAATGTACAGGACTATACAGACAATGTACAAAACCTATCCTTGTTTGAATAAATGCTGTACTTAAGCCCTGGAGCAATCCTGACCGTGAATCAAAAAAAAAATAAGTTGAAGATTATTCATGATGTAATCATGGGACAAAGATTACTTCACAGGCACTGACTAAGGGCCCCTTACTTGCAAACTGCTTTTTTGCATTTAGTTGTAAGCTCACTAATGCTATGAATTGCACTTATAGCAAAACCATGGCCTTCATTACAGCAATACAGGATTTGGGACCGTATCTCTGCACAGACTGACCCTTCACATACCAATTTAGGAAAGCAAAATTGTTTGGACATGCAGCTGTTTGCTCCATGTCTTCAATATTAAAGTTTCTTAGTGTTCAGCTTGTTGGCACTCAGCTCAGAAGGCAGAACAATCTCACATGGACTCAAACAACATTGCAAGACACCATACAGGGTGGCAGGGCGAGACCGATGAGCCAATCGTAGAGATCAAATAACACCAGCCATGACATCTAGAGGATGTCTTACTTGGACTATATGTGGGATGCACAAGATTCACAGTAGATATGTCATTTATTCTTATACCAAACGGAAGGGCATACATTATATTACTTCAGGAAATACACATTGTTGTTTCTCCAATTCAATAAGGTTCAAAAGTGATGGCAATAGTGATATTTTGCTGTGCTGAAATGGGGGAGGAAGATCATCTGGATGATTCCCCCAATCTGCCCAGAGGACCGTAATTCAGGCCTTAGTTCTATCTAGACTGGATTACGGTAATGTCTCATACTTGGGAATAGACCAGGCATCCATGAGGCCCCTACAGATGGTCCAGAATTCAGCAGCTAGACTGCTGTACCAGCTTCCCAAATACGCTTCAGTTTCACATCTCTTTCTTGAACTGCATTGGCTGACTGTCTCTAAATGGATCTAATTTAAGCCTCTATGCTATATGTTTAAGGACAAAGCTATAACAGGGCCACACTACATCCAAGAGATAGTGTCATCTTATATCACTCCTCGTCCCCTGAGTTCATCTAACTTGGCTTTCTGCACTGTACCGAGATACCATCTGGCCCGGATGGGAGGACGTTCCATTTCCCATGCTTGGTCTTTAATTGTGGAACTCTCTTCCCAACTTAGGGACAGTATAAACCTTCTTGCGTTCCGCAAAGATTTGAAGACATGGCTATTCTAAGTAGATAATTCTCTTGTTTCATCATGCCAAGCACCTGGAAACCCTTAGGGGTAGATGTGTGCTTTACAAAACAATAAAAATGAAATAAATGGATGGGCCAAATTAACTCAAACTTTTCAGCATACTCCGGGTGGCATTGGTGTAGTGCGGGCAGGAGTTTCATTTTTAACCGTGCACCACATTTGACAAAGATGGAAGGGAGGTAGTCTAAATGGCATCCGGGTCCTTCAGGGAAGCACCTACTCCCCGGACATCGACCAAGCAGAATTGAAGACTAGTTTAACCACTTAACAATGCAGAAAATAAAATGTTTGCTAAAATTCTTAGTAACTGGTTCTTACAAATGCAGTCTTCCCTTGTCAGCCCAGACCCATGTGGCGTCACACATCTCCTCAGAACATGTCACTGCATTTGCAGAGTGCACATTGCTATGGAGCACCACCGAAGATAAAAAAAACTCTAGACTCACTCATGCTCCTGGATTTTAAAAATGGG
The DNA here is from genome assembly GCF_964204655.1 of Triturus cristatus. Lineage (NCBI taxonomy): Eukaryota > Metazoa > Chordata > Amphibia > Caudata > Salamandridae > Triturus > Triturus cristatus. Next base: position 678,697,135 of record NC_140585.1, on the reverse strand, counting down.
TTTTTCCTTGACTGAAAATTCTCGTTTCAGGTCCTCTCCAGGATACGATTTGTCAAAATACTCTATGCTTGCCCTAAGCGCAGGTTAGAGTTAACAGCATTATGTTGCCTCCCTTCTCAGTTAGCAGAGGCACTAGACAGGAATGCATCCTCTCACCCTTGCTTTTTGCCTTGATGATTGAACTCTTGGCAGCCTGGGTGCATTGCAATGCTCAAATTTGGGGTTTTCAGTGGCAAGATATCCCGGAAGATCGCATCACATATATGCAGACATTGTCATTCGTCAGCCTGCCACACATTACCTTGCCTCGGCTCCTCCAGTTGCTTCATCTCTATGGAGAAGCATCCAGGTTTATAGTCAATTGTTCGAAATCACTCCTGGTCCCCTTGCAAAGGGGCCGTAAGGTCACTGAGTGGCAGGACTACCTCTCTGTCCATAAGACTTGGCTTCCCATACCTTGGGGTGGTTATTGCCTTGTGTCCTGGCCTTATCTCATACCACTATTACATCAAGCTCCTCAGGATATGGCTAAATAGTCTAATATGCCAATCAACGCTCTAGGCCATGTCACACTCTTCAAAACGTTAACCTCACTGAAAGTGCCGTTTGCCCTGCAGGTCTTTCCCCTTATTGTTACTTAATTCTGGCTAGTTTTCCACAAATGTGTCCAATCACCCAATGATGGCAGAAAGAGAATGGCTGACTTTTGCTTGTACTACTGGGCCACACAAATTTAAACAATTAACAACTGTTTGTTCGGGAACTGAGACGATCCCGCATTCCACTTAGAGGTATGCCTCCAAGGCCAACAGTATATCCTACGTTTCTTATATTGCTACACCATTCCTCACTCCATGCTTGAGGCCACAAGAGCCACTTTCTTGGACCACAGACATACGCAGGTGACTCCCTGTGGCACGGTAACTGGCTTCCCCAGGTGTCTGGCTTGGATGGGTTTGAGCGGTGGGACATCATGAGCATCTCCCAACTCAGAGATGCCTGAGTTGGATCACAAATTAAGACAGTCCAGGCCCTCCACGAGGAATTTGAGCACCAGTTTTACAGATATTTGCAGTAGCATACACGCTGATGGTGTACCAATCACCATCACTTGAGCCACCGGAAAATAACCCTCTTGTAACCCAGGTAATTTCATTTCTGCTGGTGGTATTTCACACATGAACCGTTCGTTGGTCGTCAACTCTTTGGACTCCTTCGCAGCCCTTCAAGCCAAGTGGTATGGGTGAATTGGCCCATCTGGACTACTGTATCCTGCTTGATCTTTCCTCAGCGTTTGACACGGTCAAACGTGACAACTTGATTGAGCTACTTGAAAAAAGGATGGTAATATCAGGACCAGTCTTAAATTGGTTTGCCTTGTTCCTACATTATAGAACCCAAAGAGTTAAAGTCCACCATTCCCTCTCCAACAGTACCCCAGTATCAATTGGAGTGACTCAAATATCTATACTATCACCCACGCTCTTCAACTTGTTCCTGAGACATCTCACCGAAATTCGGAACCAATCGAACATACATTATCAAATGTACGCAAATTTCTACACCGGATGACATCATAACTCTGCACTTGTGAAAACTTAACTTTGGTTAACTCACTATCACCTTAAGCTAAATACTTTGAAAGCCGAATTCCTACTGATTTCCCCACACAACCACTTTACACCTATGTAGGACTGGCTCAAACAATTAACGGCCCTCGATTGCACTCCTCATGTTGTAGATTCCACTAGATTATTAGGCATAAATCTGGACAAACACCTGAATATGCAAGACCACGTAAGTGAAACAACTAGAGGAGTTAATCCCCAACGTGTTAAGGAAAAACAAACCCTTCTGTGCTCCTGACGTCATGAAGCTTGCAGTCCAATCCTTAGTTATTTCCAGCTTAGATCACAGAATTTTTGACCTGGCTGGACATCCCAAAGCCAAACTGGCTCCTTTAATGGCTACTGTAAATCCTGTGGCCAGACTCATCACGGGCCCAAGAAAATGAGCACACATCACACCAGACTTAATTTATCTCAAGTGGCTTCCATTTCGAAGCAAGCATTAATTTCAAGATAGCCTGCTTGGCGCACAAAGCGCTTCACCATAGCACTCCAATTTACCTGGCAAAAAAAGGGTTAACTATCCAGAGTAAATCGATCCTTAAGAAGCTCTAATAATCTTCTACTGAAACCACAAAAATTCAATAATAAAAGAACTTATAACTGGGCCTTCGCTGGCCTGGCTCTAAGAATTTGCAACGTTCTTCCTCCCAAAATCAGATCTAACCCCTCGATTGCCACATAAAAAAAAAAAGAAGTTAAAGGGTTGCTCCTGAATAGATACCTGCAATGATAGACCGGAAGACACCTGAACTAACTATTTTTCTGGTCTACAGCTTTAATGTTTAATGATGCATTCATTCTGCATGATACCTTCATTTACCTTGATTGTTCTTCTTGTGTTACTACTTACCCGACTACCTGCATGGACAATTTGATACCTATCCCCATTCATCATGCTTTGGGTCCAGCGCTCTGATACCCGGACAGGTCATGTTTGCGGTTTATAAAACCTTTCAAATAAAATGAATGTCAGTAGGGCCCGCACAGGAGCTGGTCATTCGTTCTTGTTTACGCCAGATTCTATTAAAATGCCTGCTTGACTCAAATTGTACCCATCAGCGGTTGTGGAAGATGGGCGCACTCTTCTCCTTCGCATTTCCTAAATGCATGAAGGATGACAGCGAATTCTTACACATGGTGCGGTTTTGTTGGTGAATGAAACATCACTACCTCTTTGTCTCCTATTTGCTATTGTATTACTGAAATGCTCTGTATTGCATACTGTTTGTTATCCCTGTTGTTCATGCATAAAACAATACTATTTTTGATTATAAGAAAAAAACTAGTTTATACGATCATCTTGCACAATAGGCTGGTATCCCTTATATTCTATAAGGTGACTTTAATTATGCCCTTGACATAAACCTAGACAGATCCCACTCTCCCAGGTATGAAGGTATACCCCTACTATTCAGCCCTCAAGACTTATACGTTCAGCTGACCGGATACTATGCTGCGACTCAGTCAGTGTTCTTGTAACACACACCAAATATTTAGGCAGAACTATCTCTGATCCTAACCCGCTGTTAGGCTCATTTCAATAGGACAAGTTGACTCTGACAATATCAACCTGCCATTTCCAATGTGAGTCCTTGGAAGGCTTGGCATTCCGGGCAACAACAGCTGAACACATCACTAACTACTTTACAGAGAAATCCGGTACAGCCTTGCCACTTATGGAGGAAAGGGAGACCTTTGAGTATTTGCATTGAATCAGCGGTGGGTGCTCACAGAGTGACTGAGCTCGAAATCCACAAAGTTGAGGAAGCTCTGGCTCATCTTGAGAGGGGACTGGTCCTAGATCCCATGAATTAAAGAGCACTTGAGGAAACAATGGGTAAACACTGAGCTGTTGTTTAGATTTAGTGGCCTAAACGTGCTCTTACATAGGCAGAGGACAACACAGCAGGTATACTGTTGACATGGCATATTAAACAGGAACACATGGCCACTCCAGTAATGTCACTCAAGCTCCAGTCTGGCTCAACAGTAAATTCAAAACCAGAAACTCTTGATGCCTTCAACAGTATCTGGATCACCTTCGGCAATGCTGAACTTTAGCGTGGGCGCTGAACAACACTCTCCCTGAAAAGCCATCTATAAAAGAGTCTAGAGTGAGGTATCTTACCATTAGAAGAGAGGGGAGTTACCTAGTGCTACATGACTCAGGCATGATTTCAGTAAAAAAACAGCAGTGGAGCTATCCGGTGCCAAGATATGTAAACGTAAGTTACTGGATCTGTTAGATACCAAGGGGAAGTTGTGCTGCACTTGCACTTCTGAATACCAGAATTATGAGTTTTAAAGACTGTACAAGATCCATCTCCAGCGATATAAAAGCCATGACTATAAACTTCAGTTTATCAGATGAAAGCTTATTGAGCCCTTCTCAAAACTGTGTTGAGATAACCCCCAAAGGAACAGTGGGCTCTAGACAAATGAGTAAAATGGTAAACTATTTTGACCTGTGCTAAACTGAGGAAAGGTCCAGAAGGCTTCAAAGTCTGTTTGCACAGAAAAGACCCGACAGTGACTCATGTTTTCCAAACAAATGCTTTCCATTATGTTAAAGTTTCTCTTCAATGGCCTTTAGTGGAAAGCTTACAAAGTTTTTCTCACCATGTCCTCGTTTTTTACAACTTTTCAACATTAGTAATAAAAGTCGTAATCGTTCATAAATCTTTTCGCAGGACATTTCTATAAGTTATTACTCGATATTCATTGTGTTTCTGATTCCTGCCACCGCTAAGATCTCTGTTAGAGGAAATGCACGACTATAACTGAACCAAAATGATAGTAAATCTAGGGATATAAACATTGGAGGAATTTAGCTCCAGTATGTAAGCCTCCATCCATTCTTCTAACTTTCCAGTCAATTTCTCAGTGTATAAGTAAATCTATGGTGCATACAAATGATGAACATCAGTGTTCCAGGACAGTAGTTTCTCTTAAAGGTTTACTGACAGTATTAAGAGATATGCATAAGGAAAGAAGGGAGAGATGTTCAGTTGTTTTTAGATCTGAAAAGCATTGCTACAAATTCTTCATTTTTTTAAAAACATTTTATGTGTATGCTTGAAATTTCAAATTTTCTAGTATTTCATAAGAGTAGAATATGTAGACAGCGGGGAGAGATATCCTCCTCTGTTTCTACTGAAAAAGATTTTAAAGAATAGAAGCTGTAGTGACTTTTGTACTTGTAATCCATAAATCCAACCCTTCCTCTACACTTAAGTGTGTACAACAGCTGGGCACATGCACACCACACACTCTCCAACCTGAAGGTTTTAAAGTGGACACCTACCCACTGCAACAGCCCGGCTCTCATCTATGTCTATGCCTAAGGGAACAAACAGAGAAGGGTAAAGTGGATGTGTTGTCTGAAGGATGGGGAACTATGGGCTACCAGTACAATCAGAGTAGTGGCTTGCAATTACTGGTACTCCCCCTTTTAGGTTTTCCAAAGACTCTTGGAAACACTGAAAAACATGATTTAAAAAAATAACAGGTATCCTTTCTAACAGTATGTCACTGAAGTACAAAACATTTGCAAAATATGTGGACGCCTTGCTGATAACTCAAAGAGGATTTAAAAAGCGACACATGTTGCTTTGTCCTCAAAGTATGTTCATGGAAGGACTCTGGATTATGGAAGGTGGGCCGTGCACCTTCTCAGTTATTTTATGCTAAATCTATTTGAACGCTTAATCACCCTCCTCATTCTTGGCCCCCAGGCTCCACTTGTTAGCCCACATTGCAGCGAAGTGCCACTGTTCCTTACCACCCTTTTAGCAGTGGGTGCAGCGCCACTGGCGACAGCAGCAGACATCACCACTTCCAATAGATCCCCCATCCAAACAGGACTCCCCTGAAACCCCTTTGCCTCAGGTCACGCTTGTGCTGTTACATAAAATACCCCTTTTCCACATAAGACTGCTTAACACTTCCCTTAGCCTCCTTCATCCTGCAGTTCTCACACAGAGGTTTCGTAACCTTCACTACCAGGCTCCAGGGGCTTCAATTTATCCCTCCAGCCACAGGCTTCCCACCTACAGACTTCACTCCCATATGTCAGGACCCATATCACACATGCGCTATTGCCCCTTCGTATTCCCCCGCAGCCCAACTGTACACCAAGACAGGGAGTAGCTGGTGTTTAAGCATCCTACACTGAGCTTGCATTATTTAGTGTTGTATGGTGCTTATATTACTTATGACATATTAATTGTAACTGAGTCATTGTAATGCAAATGTGGTACATGGTAATGTAACGAGAATGATAAAACCTCAATAAACAGAATTTGGGGGGGGGGGGGGGAAACTCAATGGATTAGTAGAGCATGTCTTATCACCCAGTAGGTTATCCAAGTGCTGGAGTGGGTGCATAGGCTGAAGGTGCTGAGTGTGTGCTAGCCTCAGAGACTCGGTTGAGGAGCAAGGTCTTCAGCTTCTTGTGGAATTCAGGAAGCAAGGAGGCCCTGATGTGTAGAGGGAGGTTATTCCACATTTTGGGTGCAATGTGGGAGAAAGCCAGACCACCGATTCTGTTTATGCAGATACAGGAGGTGTGCGCAAGTGAGAATGAGGCTGAGTGCAAGTGTCTGTAGGTTTGCTGAAAGCAGTTCTGTCCTGCTATGGAGTTGCTGCGTGAAGGATGCAGAGTGCAGCTGAGCAGCTGAGGCGTTGCCACTTCCATTAACCGACATGGCACTGTAAGGTACACAATCAGCTGCAAAGTGAAGCCCCCCTTACCACAAGCACTAGTCTCTATGATCCGGACAAGATCTTTAATGAGTAAGCATAGCCATAGGTTCTGTGGTATACTTGGTCGCAGATGTTTGGAATTTCTTAAGAGTGGAGACTACTGCCAGGCACTGCATGAACTTCTATGCAGCCAAGTGAACATTAGAAATGTATTAGTACTCCGCCAAGAATCTCCCCTAAAAGCACTGAAGCTGGATTAGAGATGATTGCTTGCCTTTTGCTGGACATCACAGAAAGGACCAGAATGGGGGTAAATCATTCTGGTACATTCAACATACTGAATGGAAGAATGTTTCTTGCTAAGTAGTCCATTCCACTTTCCATCACTTCAGCATCTTCCCTGCAAGCACTGCAAATTCAATGTGGAGTAGTGATGGAAGCTTCAGTTTCCTTGCATAAATATTCTCTTTAATTTACAAAAAATATATTTTCATAATCTTGCTTGTTTTTTAAAAACGTTTTTGTATTACAATAAATAAAAATGGCTCAAATGAACCAACCACCCACCCTACAAGCCCATGCAATTCCTCAACACATTCAACCCAACAAATGTGACCTTAAGTTTATTTCTCATATTATGTCACTGCTAAAACAGTGATGTGTTATGTTAGCTCAACTACATATTTATACTTAATTGGGAACGCACGGTGTAAAACACTAGTATAAATTATTTGCCAGTGTTCACCAGCTTGTAAGATCTAAATTATGAGAACGTAAACACCTAAATAAATTCAGAAAACATTTTTTTTTTAAGGCATGCACTAGCCTGCATTTCCTACCGTAATACAATCCCCGAAGGTTCCACGTTAAAATGTTCAAGCTGGTAGAGTGGTGAACGGCTGTTTGCTTTGTAAAGGTACAGTTAGGTGAGGGTAATCTGACATACTCCTGAACCACCAGGTGCAAATAATTGATCTAAATAGTGTCATACTGGCTAAAAACATTAGAACCATCTCCGACCCACACCAACCCCCCAAACAGTTTGTAGAGAACCCACCCTCAACATCATTAGAAAATGGTTAGCAAAAGGGAGACTTCTCACAGGGGCGCAGAACCTCAAGCGTACTCCCCTGACATAACAGGGTGGCCAAGAAACTGCAGAGAGTTCAACCAATGTTACAAATAAGGCTAACATAGCATCCACATGTTGTACCATTGACCTGAGAGGCCTGTGCAGAACATACAACGCAGCTCGGCCCTACACGGACCAACCCATCCCGGTCCGCCAGAAAGCCTGCCAAGTCCGCCCCACGGGCCAACCCATTATGCGACCAGCTGCTTCCTATGTGAAGGATTGCAAAATAGAACTAGGACACAGCAATCAATCCCCAACATAGCTAAATCCCACACTGTTTCCCTCACCCGACAACATAGATCAAAGCATCCAGAAAATAAAATACAACTAGTCCAGCAGCCAATCAATCGTTGTCACTTAGCCTGTCCTCGGCAGAGGCCACAGATCTGGTGCCCTGTTTTGACTGTTTACCACCAATGTGCTTTGCGAATTTGAGGGTGGACTTGGCATCTGTAAAAAAGTGTGCAGTTCCGTTGTGGGTGACCTTGAGTTTGGGCGGGTATAGCAGCGAGTAGGGAATCTGGGCCTGTAGCAGGATACGTTTAGCCGGCAAGAATTCACGCCGTGCCGACTGCACCGCAGGCGTGAAGTCTGGATAGAAAGATTTGATTGCCCTTATGCGTGATCTTCCCTTTCTCACGTGCGAGTCGCAGAATAAGGTCTCTGTCCTGGTAATTAGGAATCCGGGCCAGTATGGGTTTGGGTGCAGCCCCCACTGGTGGTTTAGGGCCCAAGGCTTGGTGCGCCCTCTCAACCGCACACACAGCAGAGAGGTGAGTGTCAAAGAGTTCTCGGAGCAGGTCAGTCACATACGTCTCCATTTCGGCAATGGCTGTGGTCTTCGGTATGCCCGTGATGCGCAGGTTATTGCGGCACAACCTCGCCTCCAAGTCCTCATTTTTGGCACAAATGAGACCCAGCACTTTATCCATCTGTAGGAGCTATTCCTTCGTTTCTACCTGGAACTCGTGGAAGTCGGAAACCTTATTTTCCAGAATATCAAGTCTGGTTTCATGAGAACCTACTTGGGTCTTGACGACATTGAGTTGAGTAGTAAGCGTATCTAACTTAGTGTCAATGTTCCGCAGACTAGACCGCATCTCGAGCATCAAAGTCCCTAGGTCTTTCCCCCGATCCTCCATCTGTGACTCCGCAGGTCTCTACGCACAGGCCTCGCGGTCCGATTCCATGAGACTCGTGGTCCTCCGCTGGTCAAAGCTTAGCTTCGGCTGTTTTGCGTCTTGCTTCCCGATAACGCCAGTGCTTCACAGCAGTAATGACACACTGGTGACTGCCTCACCCACTCGACCTGCACACCTGCAGCACGAGGATCCTCAGGAGCTCTGCACACCCTCAGCCCCAGAGAACGACCAGGAGGGTTTTCCGACACAGTGCCAGAAGAGGGCCACTCATGCACAACTGCCCAAGGGGAAAAACAGACTGTTCTCATGTGAAGAAAATCAAGCAAGCAGTTTTCCTTATAATAACAGCTACCTGTAGTGTCGTGTGCAAAAGCAGCAAAGTGTCAAGAAGGCGTTAACATCTAAAACGCTTATAGCAATGTATGCATAGCAATGTATGCATGGCAATGTATGCAGGCAAAACCCTGTCTTCACTACACCCTCCCTTGATCGGACCACGAACAAAATAGGGAAGCAATTTAGGAACGCAGAGTTCAAGTTCGAGTGAGACAGAACCAAGTTCATATATTGCCAATCCGTATAATTGGTAGTGAAAAGTTCGAAAGGTTTGTCGGGAAAACTTAAACAAAAAATCATTCAGGGACGATATATAGCCCAGCCTGGAGTAAAAAATACAAAGTAAAAAAATTCGAGTTAGTATGTGCGGAAGATGGACAACTGCCAATTTAATCCATCAACATATAGGCACAGTATATGTTGCAACAGCCTCCAAGAGGAAGTCCTTGTAATCTTCAATAAATGATTCAGCCATCCAATCTAATAAAGTAAACACAAATACATGTTCTTCGATAACCGGAGCCTCTAGCACCATCAGAGGACAACTTGCGTGTTCTTCGAGATAACTTCGCGCCAGGACTTCATGGGCTGCAGCATATATATCCCAATTTCCTAGGATTCCGTGCGCAGCCAGTGTTGCGGGGATTCTGCTCATGCACAGAACTATGCGCAGGAAACCAAGACCTCAGTGAATTGTGGTGTACCAAAAAACTCACCTCAGTACCTAGAAGCCCTATCCGACTAGCATCAGTGTCTCATTCGTTCTCCGTACCATATCGAAGCTACCAATGATTAGACAACCCAGAACAAGCAGCTTAGAATACTCTCAGGAATGGTGGGAATCAAGAACGCCTTTTCGTTGTTATTCTCATATCAGTCCACAACATGAGTAATCAGAGACACGGAAAAGTTTAAAACGTTTATTTTTAACTACGTGCTCTAAGATGCAGTACTTGGGCTAACATAAGCAAGCAAATGATCAGAAATAAAACCATCAGCATTGTTACAATTCCATAGAAAACAAAGGGAGAAATCATATTATAATGATAGTGGAAACAGGTCCTATAATACCTTCTGTACCACCCTCCCCCGGCTAATAAGCTAGTTTTATAATAATAATAGAAGGTCTCTGGGTGTGAATGGGGAACCTCATACCTCCAAGATCAGCTTAGGTGAATCACATCACAGGATCAGCACTGCTCTCTGTGTTTGGAAAGGTTTTCTCCGAGAGTGCCAGCATCATGCATGCAATGCAATATTAAAGGCACCCGAGTTTCAGATATCTGCAGCTGTGTGCTTGTTGTGTCTAGAGCGTGGGCCAATCAACCTGAATTCAACAGCATACATTGTTATTTGACCTTGACGGTTTCTGCACACAGTGTTCAGACTAAGGTCGCGGTGCACGTCTAGCGATGTGAAAAACAGACCGTTCTCATGTGAAGAAAAGCAAGCAAGCAGTTTTACTTATAATAACAGCTACCTGTAGTGTCGTGGGCAAAAGCAGTGGCACGATGGCGTTAACAACTAAAACGCTTATGCTAACATAGCAATGTATGCAGGCAAAAACCCTGTCTTCACTACACCAGGTGAGCCACCGCACCGCTGTCAGACCATGGATGCGCTAGCAGGGCGTGATACACACTACAGATAGTCACTGCTCCTCCCGGGGTCCCCCAGCCGACCAAGCCACAGCAACGGCAAGACAAGATCCACCGAGCGTCTCACCAGCTGGACCCACATACACTTGGCATCTCAGTTAGGCAGACCATAATCGCGCCCTCCACATCAAAATGGTCGCTGTGACGAACACGAGCTCACCACTACAAAATGGCGCATGAGGCGTTGCCGGCGCCAGGCTAGTCCCCAGACATAGATCCACCCAATGCAGCAGTGGCCAGGGCTTCGCTCGATAGACGGGTCACCAGCGCAACACAGCAGGCAGGCTCCACACTCCCTCGGACTGTTGGATGGCGCTGCCGCCTCCCCCATCACCACACCATCACTTTGCCGCTGCGCCTCCTCTCTCAGGCCTGAGCAGGGTGGACGGGGTCCCTTTAACAGGTCAGCGCAGCGCTGCAGAAGGATCGGGTCTTACCTCCAGGCTCACGATCAAAAGGGAAGTCTCAATTTTCAGTCCAGCCCTCCCGTGCTGCAGCAAGGTGAGTGTGCGTCGCCAGCCCTGAATCAGCGAGGTGCACAGCTCGGCCCTGGAGTGAAGCCCAGGGACACAGGTCACATCGATCGGCTCTGCTCAATGTCCGCTTTCAGTGGATGAATGTGCAGCGCGTAGAAGCCCTCCAAATGACCGGAAAACAGCAGGATTAATTCTCGGCCAGCGGAGCTCACTCACAGAGAGGCCATTTCGCAGCTCCGCAGGCCACGCCCCCCAAGAAAACATTTTTAAAAAGGAATACTTCTGGTTTATAGTGAAAAGAAATCCTGAACAATTATGAAACACATATGATCCAAAAAGCAAATGTGTCTTGGAGGCCTTTTACTAAGACGAGTACTTGGAAAAGGATAAAACACTTTGTCTTATCCAGCTTAAATGTTGCAGAGTGCAAGGAATCCTTTCAGTTTCAGAGGAGGTATTAGAAAAGAAAAGAGAATGCACACTTGCTTGATTGATATGAAAATCAGAAACGTACACAAGTAACGACAGATGAGCTTGGAGGGCTACCTTGTGCTATATCACCCTACCTCTATTCTGACTCACAAGCAGCTTTGTATTTTCTAGTTACTATTCAAGTAGAATAACCACATGTTTTAAATATTACCTGGATTCTATGTTCATAAGCTCTGATAGGTCCCCAAATCGTATCTCTTCGACTTGCATCTCTCTGATAGCCTCAGTAATTTTCTTTTGATCTCTGATGTTTGTAATGCCAATCTAAAGGTAAAAATACCTAAACATGTAAACACAACGGCCACTGGCATACAAAAACATGAAATGTAAAACAAATGTCATTTTAAAATCTAAGCAAATTAACAATCTATTAATTTAATTCTATACGTAGGGAGAATATTTCATCTATCTGCTTTGTTGTAGTAGTTGAGTTTGATTTGACAGTATCACACATAAAATCAAGCAAGACAAATCATATTATTGCTTTGAACTTTTCTTATGCTAGTTCTACCCTATAAAACAATGCTTTTTATTGTAACACATAGCACAAATCTAGCTGGCTTTCATTGTTTCTCACGAGTATGTTCCGATAAAAACTCGATACCCAATTGAATATAGACTTTATTTGGTGCAATTGAGATTGAACACACATGTTGCACGCTTTTTTTAAAAAATCAGACTTCACGCTGATAACACTAGGATGCGATTAAACTCGCCACTACCACAGTAAGCCTGTCACATATAAATAATATGTTACAGTGAGTTGGATCTGAGTGGCACATTGAGGAGATCTACCTCTAACTAGAAGCATGCATATGAATCCAGGCATACTCACCATGCGGAATTCACCACACCCTAGGTGGATTGTGAGCACGGCAGCAAATCTGCCTGTGATGTTTTATTAGGTGTTTGTCTGCATTTCTCTTTTCAGATGGAGCCTGGCAGTTGACACACACTTTTTTCAAAAAACATCTCATGCGGAGCAGCTACTCTGCCCCTTCTTACTGACAGGATAGGGACTTCCCTAATTCTCACACTCACATAGAGGGGTCTATGGTTTGCCCTGAAGAAAGTCCTGGACCTTTACGGCCACTCTGGACTGAAACATGTCGGCACTAGGGTCTTAGGACCATAAAACTCCAATAAAGACCCATTTTAAATGATCTTAATTACCCAGACAGAACAAATAATAAAGGGAAACTGGGGATATGCCTGAGGTATTTTATTTAAACCCCCTCTGTCATTGATATATTATAAGATCTCCCAACACTGTGGTTGAGCCCACTCTGACTTTTAGGGGTCGGGTTGACCCAATGATGAGGTATAGACAATGTGTCATCTCGGTTGGCCCAAATTTCAATGAAAGTGTCAGATTTTATATATAACATTGAGTACTAACCAGTAAAAAAAAACGCTGTGGCGGGTTTTGTGTCTCGCATGTCTAGCCAAATGTCTGAAAATCAAGATGATTTACTTGAGGAAGTAAAGAACAAATTACTTACCTTCGGTAATGCATTATCTGGTAAAGACAATACCTAGATTTAGCTGCAGATTCCTTACCTTTGAAATTCTCATGCGTCAGAATGGATCCGGAAACTTGTGTGTAAGCTCTACCCCTGCGCACCGTCGGGTGGCTCTATTCAGCTTCACGTGGCATCATTGGCGCCAGATGTGACGTCGCAGTCACCTATATAGATGCCATTCAGGCTAATGCTAATTACTTTATGTTTTTCATGTCCAGAAGAACAGAGCCATGAAGTAAACTGACTAGTGTGTGTCCAAACTAGGGTGCTGAAAAGGCGATCAACCCTAGTCCTATAAATGAGTCTGCAGAGTGGGGAGGCATCGGTGATCACTAAGGAATCTGCAGCTAAATATTGTCTCTACCAGATAATGCATTGCCGAAGGTAAGTAACTTGTTCATCTGATAGAGACTTCTAGCTGCAGATTCCTTACCTGGCGGTGGGCTGCAGTAAAATTACTAGACTAGAAAGTCCTGCAGGACCAAACAAGTGAAATGCCCATCCCTGTGGACTCGACTGTCCAGGCAGTAATGTTTAACAAACGTGTGCAGTGAAGCTCATGTTCCAGCCTGACAGATGGTCAGGACTGGCACTCCACGAGCTACCGCAGTGGATGCAGCCTTCCCCCTGGTAGAATGAGCTTGTAGGGCCTTAAGAGGCTGCTCTTAGGCAGGGCATAGCAGATCTTGATAGAGGTAACAACCCAGTGCGAAATTTTAATTTCTGCACTGCACTGCCCTTTTTTTGTTCCTACTTAACATACAAATAGTTGGTTGTCCATGTGGAACTCTTTTGTACAGTCAAGGTAGAACAACAATGCTCTTTTTTTTTTGGGGAGGGAGGAGCTTCGCGCGCATCCAAGATGGTCGCGTGAGCACAGGGCTCCCCGGACCCTTGCCCCTCCTCGCAACTTATCCTGACATTATCCTGGATTTGTGGACGGATTCTGGAAGATGAACCTTGGCTGAATCCATAACTCTTTTCAGAATGTAAATCGGACCTGGGAGACCTGAAATACAGCGTCTTGCATTTTGGAGGCCCACCTGGAAGCTGTGCCCGGTGCTTTGGTGAACTGTGGGGCCGGGGAGTAGTTGAACAACAACGGCATCGGAGCCTTGCCAATGACCGCGCCCCCACTTTCAGTTTCGCTTTTGCACTTCTGCATGGCCTGATCGAGGAGCTACTTCGCGCGGCTGGGGCGTCCTCAGGCCTTTGTACTGGACTGATTTGTACCTTTTTCTCAACTCTTTCGAGCGGGCCCTCGGACAGTCTGTGTCTGACCTGCTGGCGCCCCTTAGCTATCGGTCCGGGCGGACCCCACCGGTGAGCATCGCTCAACATGGCGGGCAAGGGGGATCCCGAGAAACGGAGGACCAAGACATCCCAGCGTGGGGGACCAGTCCAGAGTAACATCATGGATCGTTATACCCAGGGTAAAGGATCCCCCGGGCCAGCAAGTGCCGTCGTGGAGGACTCCGGTGGGGGCCCGTCCGTCCCCACGGAATTGTCGCTGCAGGACGTTATGGGCGCCATCAACGGCATAAGGGAGACCATCGCCCAGCAGTACGAGGCTCTGGCCCGTAAAATTGACACGGTTGCCATTGATGTTACGTTAATTCGGGCAGATCTCTCTAAGACTAACGAGAGGGTTCAGTCGCTGGACTGGAGGACATCCACTCTTGTTACGGATGTATCAGACCTCCAGGCAACTCTTGGCGATCTAAAGTCGGCAAACGACACGATGTCCCGGCGGCTGGAGGATTTCGAAGGTCGGGCACGACGCAACAATATCCGTGTCATAGGTGTACCGGAGACTTCCGACAATCGTCCGGTGGACCTCATGGTCGAAGATCTCATCCTCAATCATCTTGCTCCTTCAGGCCTGAGCAAGTTCTTCGCCGTGGAGCGTGCCCATCGTGTCCCGGGCAGTAGGCCTCGACCAGGAGCTCCCCCGAGGCCTATCATTGCAAAACTTTTTCATTACAGAGACCGGGATGCGATCCTGCAGGCCTCGAGGGTGCACGGCCCAGTTAAATATGAGAATTCCTCCATTAACTTCTTTCCAGACTTCACCCAACTCGTTCAGAAACAGAGAATGGGCTTTCAGGGGGTGAAGCGCCGTCTTCGAGATCTGGAACTCAAATACTCTATGCTTTTCCCTGCCAGGCTTCGTGTGGAATATGAAGATCGGACTATCTTTTTTGAACGCCCTGACACCGTGAGTGACTGGTTGGATTCCCTGCCGGACCGGGGCGAACGACCCGGGCGTACTGGCGGTGCCGAGGGCGGAAGGCCTCTGCAGGAATGATTCTTGGTCCTCCACTTTGACATTTCCTTCTGCGCCCAGCCAGGTTCTACTTCAACTGTATATTTTGTCTATTAATGTTTCGTTTGGGTGCAGGTGGGGACGGGTCCCTTTCCTCCTCTAGGGTCTTTTTGTAGCATGGGATTGTTAGGGCGACAGGCACACTGCAAGTTGGGGGGGCTGTATAGTCCGCAGGGGTGCAGGGTGGGGGGAGTTGCAATGATCTGGGGGTGGGAGGGTGGCAGTGGTTGTTGGGTTGTGTGTTTTTTCTTTTCAAGGCGGTGTGTTTGTTCCTTTTCAGTTTCAGGTGTCTGGCTGCGTGCCCGGGGACTCCAGCTTCTTGTGTTGGGATGTGGGGGGACGGGTTGAAACTGATGTCTTGGAACGTCAACGGATTGGGGGACCGTATCAAACGTGGGGTTGTGTTGCAATATTTGCGCTGATTGGCCCCTGATGTGGTATTTCTTCAAGAGACGCACTTGGTGGGCAATGTATGTCATGCTATGAACAGGGGGGGCTACCGACTGGTTGCACACTCTGGCTTCACCACTGGATCCAGAGGGGTGGGCATCTTGCTGCGATCTTCCCTCCCGCTTGAGATTGACAAAGTCACTCTTGATGATAGAGGGCGCTATGCGTCCTTGACTGGACGGTGGGAGGGGCAGACTCTTTCATTGGTTTCGGTCTATGTTCCCCCGGGCCTCCAAACCTCCACTTTCTCGGATGTGGGTCGTATGTTACTTGAATTTCCTGACAGTCTCTTGCTTGTGGGTGGGGATTTTAATTCCGTGATTTCTGGCGAGTTGGATCGTTACCCCCCCAGAGCCCTCTCTGCCGCCCAGGCGTGGCTCGGCGGGTTCTTGGACACTTTTGGTCTAGTGGACTGCTGGAGGGTGATACATCCGACACAGAGTCAGTACACATTCCACTCCGGGGCCCACGGGAGTCTCTCCAGACTAGATTATTTTCTTATGCCCGCGGCCCAGACCACCCGGGTCCGGGAGGATAAGCACCTGGCCCGGGGCATTTCCGATCATTCCCCATTGTGGCTCCTCTTCGATACCGGGATGCGATCCGCCGGGCGGATCGCCCCCATTAACCCCTGGTACTTGCGTGACCCCAAGATTCGCAAGGGTCTCATTAAGTCGCTTGATCAGTATTTTCTTGAGAATGAGGGGTCAGTCTTGTCCTCAGTGTCCCTGTGGGAGGCTTTCAAAACGGTTCTCCGAGGACACGCCCTATCCCTGATCGTGGAGACCAAGAAAGCTAAGAACGGGGAGGTGGTTGCGTTGGAGGCTGAGATAATGGGGTTGGAGGCTGCCTTGGCGACGGGTGTCACTCAGGACGGGCTCCACGCCCTCAGCCTGAAGCAGTTCGAATATAAGTCCCTTGTTACGGATGCTGCTCGGACAATATATAGGGAACAGCAGGGTAGACTGTATGATGCTGGGGATAAGGCGGGTAAATTGATTGCTTGGCTTGATAAGAAGGAGAGAGTGAATCGAGTGGTCCCCGTGCTTCAGACGTCGGAGGGAGTAAGTGTGACTGACCCTGGTGAGATTGTGGAGTGTTTTGCTGACTACTTCTGTGCTGTGTACTCCCCGGTGTCTGCTAGAGATGAGGCTGACTCTCGTCACTTGTTGAAGGATATTGCTTTGCCCTGCCTGTCGGTGGATGAGCGTGAGCAGATAGATGCCCCACTATCGGTCGACGAGATTGCTACCGCGATTCGTTCCCTTCGCTCAGGCAGGGCTATGGGCCCCAACGGACTCCCGATTGAACTCTATAAACTGCAACCGGATAAAATTGCGCCATTTCTCTGTCGTATGTTTTCGGAGTCGCTTGAACTTGGTTCTCTCCCTGATGACCAACGTCTGGCCACTATAGTCGTGATTCCCAAGGACGGTAAGCCTCGGGACCGTTGCGCCTCGTACAGGCCTATTTCTCTGTTGAACGCCGAGCCGAAAATCCTTGCCAAGGTTCTTGCTAACCGCCTGCTTACTGTTATTTGTGATCTGGTGCATCCGGACCAATCCGGTTTTATCCCGCACCGGAATACGGCCCTTAACTTGCGGCGCCTACATGGCGTACTTGCAAGGGCGGAATATCTTTCAGAGCCGGCCATCTTGGTTTCCTTGGACGCCACGATGGCCTTTGATACGATAGAATGGCTGTATCTTTGGGCCGCCCTGGCAAAGTTTGGCTTCGGGGCGGGATTTATTAGTTGGGTTAAACTCTTATACGCTGCTCCGTTGGCACAGGTTGTCGTTAATGGTAGGGTTTCCCGGCCTTTCGTTCTTGGGAGGGGCACTAGGCAGGGGTGTCCGTTGTCTCCCCTGCTCTTCGCTTTGGCTTTGGAACCGCTCGCGGCTTGGCTTCGTTGGGAACCGTCGATAAGAGGGATCCAGTGGGCTCCTGGCTTCGAGGATCGTGTTTCGTTGTACGCGGACGACATTCTTTTGTACCTCACCTCACCACGTAAGTCACTCAATGTGCTCTTGACATCCTCACTTCCTTCGGCAAGAACTCTGGTTTGATCATTAACTGGTCCAAATCTTGTGTCTATGCTATATCCGGTGGCTTTCCTCTCTTGCCTTCTCGTTTTCCCATTAAGGCGTCCCACTCCGGCTTTACGTACCTGGGGGTGTACGTCTCATTGAACCCGGCTGTCCGCTACGAGCATAATCTCCTCTCTCCACTTCGGAGATTGAGGTTAGACGTGGCCCGTTGGCGTAAGCTTCCCTTGTCTCCCCTCGGACGTGCGGCACTTTTTAAAATTTTGTCTCTTCCCCGATTCCTTTACGCACTTCAGAACTCCTTTGATATTATTCCGGCGGCCTACTTCCGGGAAATGGAGAGCTTACAAAGGAGACTTGTTTGGGACGGTCGTGCACGTATTGCTCTTGCAAAACTGACTCTCCCCTGGTATGACGGGGGCATTGCGCTCCCGGACATCAGGAGGTACTATTGGGCTTCCCAGCTATCTGCTATTAACCACGCAACGTACGCACCTGGTCCGAATCCGGCTTTCGAAATGGATAGATTTTTGTTGCCTGGCGGCAACTTTAACAGAACGCTTTACTCTCGATCGGCTGGGAGGAACTTAACCGGTCCCACTAAGATTGCAGTACGCTTGTGGAAGGCTGCGAATGTGGCCATGGGCTGGAATGATCGTTTGACGGGTGCGACCCCCTTGTTTGCGTCTGAAAGACTGGGAAGCCTTTGGACGACGAAGGGCTTTGAGCGTTGGGACACGATTGGCATCAGCAAAGTAGGTGACCTCTGGGTGAAGGGTGCGGTTAAATCCTTTGCTGCGCTGCAGAGTGAGTACGAATTGAGTGAGAGGGAGTTCTTTCGGTACGTTCAGGTTCGGCACGCCTTGCTCTCGGCCTTCGGGGCTGAGACTGCAGTCCCTGTGTCTTCGCCACTCGAGGACCGCATACTCGACGGTCACTTGCCCGACAGTACTATTTCCCTTATCTATAAAAAACTAATAAACATTCGGGCGGATCTCCTCGTGCGTCTTCGGGAGGCGGGGATGGGGTGGAACTGGACGATGAGGATTGACAGTCTGCGCTGTCCTACCCTAAGGAGGTGGCCATACCCGCGCGTCTCCGTCTTGTCCAGCTTAAAATTCTCCACCGTGTCTACGTGACGGGCCCTTGTTTAGTTTTGATGGGTTTTTCTGAAGACGGGCTCTGTAGGCGCGGCTGTGGGCTCAGCGCCACTTTTCTCCATGTTCTCTGGGAGTGCTGTGAGGTGGCGGAGTATTGGCGCCGGGTGCATGCTGTCATGGAATGTGTCACTGGGGTCGCTCTGTTGCCTGAGGTTCGCCGATGTTTGCTGAACGTGTGGGAGCCTAATGACTATAATGCGGCTTAGACTCGGTGGGCGGCCCTTGGGAACATGGTTGCCAAGAGTGACATCGCACAGCTTTGGGGTTCCCGGCGGCCTCCCACCGTGTCGGTATGGAAGGAGAACATGGATTGGTGCATGTGCAGAGAGAAGACTGTGTATGTGGCTCGGGGTAAGCCGGGGGCGTGGGGTAGAATCTGGGGTCGGTGGAACGCGTACCGAGGGAACATCTGCACACCCCCCCTCGTGGACACATCTGATGCTGCCTTGTCCCCCTGATCCTGAGGTTCCCGGACTATTACATTTTACCTGTAGATGGTTGTGGCTCTCCCGTCGCCCCCACCTCCCCCTTGATCATCCTCGTTTACCACCCGAGGGTGGAGTAGGTATTGTGTGGTCCCCCGGCTGTGGTTAGACGCCCCTTTTTCGATGGTTTCCGCCTTGCTTTTTGGTGTTATTTTATTTTTCTTTCTTTGTTTGTATTTCTAAAATTTATGTATCCTGATAACCTCTGAGGTGCACACAGTAATTTGTTAATTCGGCTGAGCCCCAGGGGGCCTATTACTGCCTTGATGTTGTTGAACATGTATATGTTAGCGGCCGGCCCTGGTGGTTGTAGGCCCATGTTTGTATTGAGTTTTTATGTGCAATAAAGGTTTTCGCAAAAAAAAAAAAAAAAACAATGCTCTTTTTGGGTCCAGGCGATGGAGACGCTCCTCTTCCTTAGAGGGATGTGGAGGAGTAAAAAAAGGTGGGCAGCGTGACCGACTGACCCAGATGGAATGGAGTCACCACCTTAGGAAGAAAAGAGGTTTGGGAGTGAAGCACCACCTTATCTGGGAATGTCATGAGATTTGGATGCTAAAACCTGCAGCTCACACACCCTTCGGGCAGATGAAATAGCCACTAGGAAAGCTGTTTTGATAGTGAACAACCTGTGGGGACAATCATGTAGCGGCTCAAAAGGAGCGAACATGAGGTACATGAGAACTAGGCCTAGTCGTGGTAGTGCCGCTCGTTGCCAGTTAAGTGTAGCAAATACACTACACATAAGTGTCCATTTAACACTTTATTGCGACTAAGCAGGACACACAGGACTGGATACTGACTACACCAATTCCAACCGTCTTTCTCACCAGCGTTGATCCTGTCTGACATAGCGTAATTCTACACATACCCTACACTATAGAGGCCCTATTCACAAACCTATATTAATTCTCATAAGTTACACCTAGGGAGGCACTGTTACATATTGTATATACACCATACTATTTTCTCTTCTTCCTTTCATTGCCCTTCCTTTCTTATTTGTTATTTTATTGTTTTTATGTTTTATTGTTTTTCTGCTTTCCTTCTCTTTCCCTATTTGTCTTCCTAATGTGGAATTCCTTCCTACCACTTTTCCTGTCTCCCTTCTTTCTTCCCTTTTCTTGCTTTCCCTCTATTTTTCCTTCCTCCCATTTCTTTTCTTCCCCCCTTTCTTTCCATTTTTGTCCATTCTTTTCTTCTATCAATCGTGCTTCTTTTCCTTCAGACCATTTTCTTTGGTTGCAGTCTTATTTCCTTTCTTCTAGTTTTCTCACACTATCAGCCTCTCATTATTTTTTCATTACGACTGTTATTTCTTTTTCTTTCTGTCAAGTGTTTGGCCCATCGAGCATATCTTGCAGTCACCCCACAGATTTGCTACTTATCTTGAAATATTGGCTTCTGCTTCTATCTTGCGACCTGTAAATGACATATCAAATATAATAATATGCATTAAAAAACAAGCTACTCTGTCCCTACCTGCGTAGTATTATAAAGCATACATCTCAGAGCTAGCTCCTCGCCTGCTGGCCCTGTGCAAGGCATCATTGGAGGCATTGTTACTTTCGGAGTCACTTCAGGAGTCCCTACTCGTCTCATTACACAAGCCGGATAGAGACCCTGATTTGTTAGGTTCCTACCGCCCATTAGCACTCCTAAACACCGACTACAAAATTCTGGCTAAAATACTGGCAGATCGCCTGGCCCCGTTGATCACCATATTAGTGCATGTCGACCAAAATGGATTTGAGCTATCTCGCAGCACATCCGTTAACTTACGCCGCTTTATTCGTGTGGCCAGATACTCAATGGAATGCTGGCCACATTCGGGGTGCATGATGCTTGACTTGGAGAAGGTGTTTGACACAGTGGAGTGGGAATACTTATTTACAGTCTTGTCTCGATACAGTCTGGGTGATTGCTTTCTTGATTAGACTTATGTAGGTCCTTCCCACAGCCAGAGTTAAGTCGGGCCCGTAGCTGTCTGGGCTGGTGACCAGTGGTCAGGGCACTAGGCAGGAGTGCCAGTTATCCCCATTACTGTTCTCTCTGGCTATAGAACCACTGGCAAAGGCCCTCTGCCGAGGTGGAGTGGATTGGAGGATTCCATTGGGAGACAGGACATACTCAGTTTTTCTGTACGCTAATGATCTCCTTCTCTATGTTTAAGACATAATGATGTCGGGAAAACACTTGCTGACTTCGCATCTCTTTCCAGTCGGCGCGTAAATTGGGCAAAATTGTGTCTGTACCCAATTGACCTGACTGTCCCGGATCCAGCACTGGTTATTAATGGCGAGAGTGTGCAGTGGCAACCCGCTCTCTTTATTTATTTGGGGGTCAGGATCTATCATCAATCTGACAACCTGATGGAAGGTAACCTCTCGAGTGCGATAACGCCATGAAGTCACTGATGAGTTTCTGGCACAGCACTTCTAAAAATGGTAGTACTACCCCATCTCTTGTACTTTTTCATGAACTTACCGCTATATGTCTGACCCCCTGTCTTTCGCTCTTTTGAAAGCACTATGAGGGAATTTATTTGGCATGGCACATTGCAGAGTCGCACTGTCCAAGCTATATTTACCAGTTGGCCAGAGGGGACTCACTGTACCTAATATGGAACACTAATACCTGGCAGCGCAGCTGCACTGAGTGGCCAAATGGGTCAGCAGCCAGTATTCTGGGAGACACGGCCATACATTTGCAAATATGGACACTCATCCGTCTTGCGGCGATTTCATCCCGGGAGAAAGGGTGTAGCGCTCGATCAGCTGATGCTGGCGGTTGTTTACAGATGCTTCAAGCGCAGTGCCATTATTCCAACGGACCCACTTTGCCTCTACAGGGCACACCATGAGGAGGCATCGCCCCAGGGTGGAGCTTTCCGCTTGGGGGAGGTGCAGACATTGGATGACCTCTATCAACACGGACAATTAACGTCCTTTGATGTATTGGTGACTGAGGACGGCTTCACATACGAGCAGTTCCTGCTTCATACCTCCCTGATCACTACATTGCGGATGCTGTGGGGAGATGTGACAGAGAAGCCCACGACACAACTCACTTTTTGGTATATTCATGTGATGGGCACGGGGAGTCATCTCATAGGGTGGTTTGCTGAATCCTTACGAACACACGCAGCACAGAACCTGACGTTCCTCAGAAGTCACTGGGACGCTGATCTTCATCGTCCAAGTACCAACAGAGATTGGGCAAACATCTTGGAAGGGCCCGTATTTGTACCAGAAATGCCAGATACTGCCTCATTCAGTACTACACAGTACACAGAGCATACCTTACGCTAGACAAAATAAACAAATACTTTCAGCGAGCTGAAGCTCACTGTCCTAGGTGCCCCTGACAATTGCAGACCTAATCCATATGTTGTGGAGCTGCACTGCTCTCACTGCCTACTGGCTCGCAGTTATTACTCACCTGGTGGATTGCACTGAACACGCAGTGGATAACACTTGGGAGGTGTGCCTCTTAGGCCTCTTTCGTAGATCCAAAAAACACAAGGTAACCTCTCGGTTCATAGATCTAGGGTTGCTTACTGCTAAGTGCTTGATCACTAAACGTTGGTAGCGCTCGAAGCCCCCGCCTCTGGAAGCATGGCTTCCTCGCTCACAAGCTGGGCGCAGGCAGAAACTGTGGCTTTGTGCCGTGAGGCTGAAATGAAATGAAATCCAGTATTTAATAGAGCGCACAGCTACTCAAGCTAGAGTGCCCTGGCGCAGAGACAGAGGGGAGTAAATTAGCTGAAGAAGCCAATTATTGATTAAACAGCAATGTTTTTAGATTCTTTCTAAAAGAAAGTAAGCTTGTGTCAAGCCTCAGAGTCTCCGGCAAGCTATTCCGTAATTTTGCACCCAAAAAGCCGAAAGATCTACCGCCAGTATGAGCACGGCCTGTTTTGGGCACAGTGGCCAGTTTAGTGTTAGAAGAATACAAGGGTCTGGATGAAGAGTAATGGTTAGCTCGTTTAATTAAGTACCCGGCTCCAGCCTTGTGGAAGGATTTAAAAAAGATGGTCATAGCCTTAAAGTCAATCCGCTCTTTAGTGCGGAGCCAGTGTAAAGATTTGAGAATCAGGGTCATACTAGCTCTAGGTTTTGATCTCACGATGGCTCTGGCCGCCGCGTTTTAAACAACTTGCAAACGCTGGGTCAAGGATTTAGAAAGACCAAGGTACATTAGCATTCGGAGTATACCGAAGCATGAACCAGAAAGATATTGGATCTGAGAATGCATCGACAATGTTTTGTCTATGATTTTCCCCAAGTTTTTTACTTTCTCTTTTTCAGCAGGCAGGGGGCGGCAGATCCTTGGGCCACCAGGTACTTCAGTCAGGTGTTTCTAGTTTTCCAAAGAAAACAACTTCCATTTTATACGGGGTACATTTGAGCTGATTAACCCTGAGCCAGTTAAAAACCTTCGAGAGGCAGGAATTAATCATTGCCCCGTCGGAGCCTTTATAGAACAAGAAGATGAGCTGAGTGTCGTCAGCGTAAGAAACAATTTTGGTGCCTGCTTCTTCTACTAAGGATGCCAAGGGAGAAAGATAAATATTAAAGAGGGTAGGGCTGAGGATGGAGCCCTGAGGGACACAAACATTGATGGCAGGGACCATGGAGGAGAAAGGTGGAAGCCAGATGTCCTAGGATCTGTTTTCCAAATAGGAGGACATCCACGTAAGGGAAGTCCCACCCAGTCCAATTTTCTTAAGGCTGTTTAGGAGCCTCTCACGTGGGACCGTATGAAAGGCCGCTGACAGATCAAGTAATATCAGAACGGCTTTGCCTCCCTCGTCTAATTTACCTCTGATGAACTCTGTCACTTCCAGCAACGCAGACTCAGTACTAAAATTTGCCCTTAAGCCAGACTGGGATTTATGAAGAAGCTTCCCATCTTCAATATGTTTTTTTAGCTGTCTTTATTGGTTTTTATGATCAAAGATACAGTACATACATTTCAAAACAACAGAAAAGAGAATAAAAATTAAAAAAAAGCTTACAACGAAAAACAGTCACAGCGATCATGAATGTACATCATGTTTCATTACTGAAAGGGTATTGCATAAAACATAGGTATTCTGAAATAGGTGACATCTGTGCACGCTTCAAATCCATTTAAAAACTAGGGTTCCTGCTATTAAGTTCCCTAATTTCTGGTAACTCTTATATAAACTCCAGAAATGTTTAATGTTTAGGACGACTCCTAGGAGGAAGCAGTTCACTGTATGATTCAGTTTGCATATTGTAGAAGAGCATGTCTCTAGACCATTGTGTCAGTGTAAGGGAGTGACCGTGCGCCCAGTGCATTGCTACCACTCGTTTCACTATTAGAAGGCCCATGTCAATTAGGCGCCTAATATATTTTCAGACTCGCTTGGAGAAGCCCACTAAGGCCAGCAGTGGATCTGGTCTGATAGTTTCACCTGTAATCACACTTAGCTTAGAAAAAAATTGCATCCAAAAGTTAGCAATTGAGGGGCAATGCCATGCTAAGTGTAAGAAGCCAGCCTCCTCCTCCACACATCTTTAGCATTTGTCAGTTTCACGCAAACCAAACCTATGTAACCAGACTGGGGTGTGATATATTGTATTAAGAAATTTAAATTGAATGGGGTGATGTCTGCCATTAAGGGAAATGCGGTGCGTAGCATCCCAACAGTACTTCCATGTGTCGTCATCTAATTGGATTTCTAAGTCCCATTGCCACTCCAATCTGGGCTTAATGTACTGGTTCCGGAGTAGTTCCTGTGCTTTGCTGTATATGAGCAAGACTAGCCTACTCAGGGAGTCAGAGCATAACATTGTGGTGAGAGGTACTACTTCTGGTGGTTCCAGCAGTTCGTCCCCCAGCAATTTGCAAAGTGCACTTCGAGCTCTGTAGTAATGAAATATTGTTAAGGGGGGAATAACTGGTTTATTCGCAACCAGCCCTTCCCAGTACCGGCCCTTCCCATCTGTAAAAAAGTTCCCAATTACTTCTATGTCTAGAGTTTGCATAGCTCGCACTACTTCTGGTTCTGTGATAGTTGGAAGCCAGGCGCACCATTCAATGGGAGTGAGAGAGGAGTAAAGGATGGAGACCACTTGGCGGTTAATTAGGTTATGCCAGGTGTGTGTTGTCGCATTTATAGAGTCTAGAGTCCCAGTGCGTCGTATCGCTGCATGGAACAGTGCTGTAGTCAAGTGTGAAAGTGCCACTGCCACACTCTCTATGTGAAGGTGGGAGGGAGAGGGAGCCTGTTGGTGTAGCCAGTAATAAGTATGTGAGCACTGAGCTGCTCGGTAATAGCTGTCTAAGTCCGGAGCTCCCAGTCCCCTCATTGAGTATGGAAGAGTAAGAACATCCCATCTGGTTCTAGGTTGTTTTCCGGCCCAAGCCAATTATCCTGTAAAGACTTAAGGTGTTGGAAAAAATGAGTGGGGAGGACAATTGGGATATTTAAAAATAAGAAAAGGAATCTGGGTAGAATTACCATCTTCCTGAGCGATATCCTTCCTAGGAGCGAGAGGGGCAGTCGAATCCACCTATGCACATCATCTTCCAGTCTAGTGATTACTCTGCCGTAATTTTTCTTAAATACTATTTACGAGTTTGTGTGCACTTGGATCCCTAGATAGAGCACCGGGTCAGCAGACCAGGCCAGTGGGAAGTCCAGATCCACTGGGAGCATCACTGGGGTGAGGGGGAATATAGTAGACTTTGACCAGTTAATTTTAAGTATAGAGAATTCCCCAAATTTCACCACCTTATCTTCAATATGTTTTTGCAGGACTTTGTTTACATGCTTCTCTAATGCTTTTGAGAGGGCTGGAAGCAGCGAGATCGGCCTATAATTAGCAGGATCCATCGGATCACCATTCGCCTTTTTTTATCAAAGGGAGAATCTTAGCGTGCTTCCACAATTTAGGCATAATGCCCGTGGAAAGGGAAGTATTAAAAAGCTGGTGTACAATCGGGTTGATTGTGGAGGCAACCAGGGACAAAATGTTAGCTGGACCGGGGTCAGAAGGGGAGGCAGACTAAATGCTTTGAAGGGGGAACAATGATTCTTCCAAGGGGAAACACTCAAAAGAAGGGTTTTTAGTGGTCAGGGAAATTCCTGCTTAATAGACGCAAAAAGTCTGAAGGGATACATAGTCAGTATGGTGCAGCTAGGAGAGGGGATAAGCCCTATAACCCCCCAATTAAGTGTTGGTAAAACCCTCACAGTACAAAAAAAAATGACCTAGGCACACATAAATAGTAGGTTTACACAGTATGTAAATATATACAAGCACGACAGTATAATAGCCATCAAAGGAAGGAAATATCTCTGTCTGGGCTTGGAACAATCAGGGTAACTCGGGTCGTTCTAAAGTATCAGACGTGCGGTGAGAAAGAACATCCGGCACGTAATGAATCAGTTCTCGGTCCGTTGACTAAATAATTAGGTCACGACAGATAAAGGTCAATGTGGATAAACAGAGAAAATGTATTCTGTGTAGTGGGGCGCCGTGAGGGGGTTTAAACGTTGGAACGGATAATTCCAGGGACGCAGTTGATCTGAAGGCGGGTGTGCCAAGGAACCCTCATGACGGATCACTGTGTTCCGGGTTGTGGAATTGGAATTATCACCGGCTGAGCGACAATCAAGACATTCTTCGTCTATATACAGCCTTGAGGAAGTCACGGAACTATTTTCCACATGCGACGAAACACGTGTCGGCTGGTTTTTCTTCTGGTCATTGGCTTTTAAGAACAATTAAAAGACTGAACATTTCTCAACATCTCCAAAGATATTTCCTTCCTTTGATGGCTATTATACTGTAGTGCTTGTATATATTTACATACTGTGTAAACCTACTATTTATGTGTGCCTAGGTCATTGTTTGTTTTAATGATTCTTCCAACTGAAGCTCAGGGAAAGCAAAAAGGGGTGGGGGATCCAAGATGTAAAATTTGCTATTGACACTATGGTAAAAGTTCATCTCATCCTCTGATATGTTTGAAAAAGCATGTTGGATCAGAGAGATTTTTCCATGAAAAAATTCAGCAATCTGCTTCGACCATTCCTCTGTGCAAGGCCTTACCTTAGAACAGGCTTTCGGTGAAATAAAAGATTTGGCTAACCTAGAAGGTCTTTGCTCTTATTTTGGGCATTTTCGATCTTAGATTGGAAGAAGTTCATTTTGGCTCTTTTTACAAGTGTATGGTCAGTTTTTAGCCTATCCTTGTAAACCTTCCTGTCTTCAGGAAGGTAGGATTGGCGCCATTTCTAGGCGTCAGAAAGCCAAGTCTCCGTAAGAAATAACAAATCAGGCTGTTCATCCAAAAGTACGTCAAATGTGTGCAGCATGTTTTTGCATGGAACGACAGTTTACCAGAACAGCCTTAATGCCCTGAGTTTTCAGAGTATTTTTGTCCTTATTGTCACCAGGGAGGATCTTAGGGATGGGTGCTCTGGCACTTACTGCAGCGGAAGTCTACCGCTGAGCTCGGGTCAGCTACACTACACTGACATGCTGATGATTGCATGAGTTTCAATAACGAGTCCCTATTATAACATAGTGGAATGGGCCTACCCGCGATAAACTGGGCATTATGGCCAGCGCCGGACGCCTCCGGGCCGCTGACGGGGACAGACGGGCTTGCCTTAGGCGCACCTTTGGTGCGCCTGCTGCACGCGTCGGTTTGCATCTGCTTTTATAGGCAAACTAGACTGCTAACGCCGCAAAGAAAGCGGAAACTACTGGGAGCCCAAAGAAGACACGTCAGCCCTCTGCACAATTAGCGTTTATCAGCTGCCGCGGACCAGGACCGGCACTAAGTGCAAAGCAGCAAACAACAGTGCTAGTGCAAGTAGGTAGAATTTAGCAGCAGAGTAAGGTACACAATAATAGTAAAACAATTTGAAGGCTAAAATAAGTGACTTGGAATTTAATAACCGGGTAAAACACTCAGGTTCTACCGCTATGCTCTAGGACTTCGCAAATTCCTGAGAGCAAGCACGTGGGATGCAACACTCCAGGACATTCAAGACACCTGTTGGGAGGGGAGTGAGCCTCAGATGCTGCACGCAGGTGCTAATGTACCGTTAGTAGAGGCAGGCGCTGACACACAACAGACGCACTCACAAGAATCAACAGCTAGTCCACTGACTTGGACTCTAATCCCAGTCCCCCTCACATGCGCACAGGCAGAATAATGTAGCAGAGTAAGGTGGACTCCGATACAGACATGGGGTGGGTGGATGACAAGAGACCGAGAATGCCGGGGACCTTTGTTGGGCAAGTTCATATAGTTAACAACCCACCTCACCCCCCCCCCCCCAATTCCTCCTGCTTTGCGAAGACCGTCAGAATCAGTAATCGATCACTACCCGCGTTAAGACATTAGACAGCAGAAAAGACGCCAGCACCCAAATTGTTCAGAACACACTGAAGATGCAACTATATATCGTTTGTTGGCTATGTTGAAGTTGAATTGATGATTACACATGCATATGCGTTACCTTGTAACGAATAAAAGAAATTTAAACAAACAAAAAAAAGTTATTCTGTCTCCTATATAGTGGGCTCTTTACTACGCCCTTGGAACCAGACTTGGGTGACACTAATGACACAAAATCCTGTCAAGATTGGTCTGGTTCAGTTTCTATTCATGACTGACCGTCATTCCACAGCTGAGAGAGTCCTTGCACTTGTCACGGATTCCAGGCAGATTATTGGCCCTAATGGAGATATAGTGGCTGATAGTCCAGTTACATAAGTGGAGTGTCTCTTATAAAATCATTGATGATCTAATTCCTCCTTGTCTGTTTATATACAACTCTGAGGTAGTGTTGTCCACCCTTATCAAAACATGTGAGAAAAGACGGAAGACCTCTCCTGATGCTTTTCTTGAGCTCCAACACTTTCATGAACAGTCATTTCTCTTACTGGGCGCAGTGATCCGTCCTCAATCTCCTGCAAACGGGCTCTCCAGTCTTCGATAGATGCATCTGTAATCATGAGGAATGGAGCTCGGCCCTTTAAGAAGGTTAGGCCTACTGTACTGTTGGGGGCGGTACAAAAGGGGGTGGTGATGGATGGAGCATCAGAACCAATCAAACACTCACACCCAGTCAACAGATCTGGGTTTGAACCATCACCGTTCTTTAGCCCACTCTGCCACCCCAGTTCAGACATGGCCATATGCAAATCAGTCTGACCCTGTGCCTCATGGGAACAGTCCAGCCCGAACTGCCAAGCCATGCCTTCCCTGGACCGGAAACAAGCTTCCTAGGACCGGTTTCTGGCATTTCAGCCGTCTTCAGCCAGGCTTGCTTGAATCCAGTGGCAAAGTGAGCAAGGGACTCACGTCCGAGCATACCCTGCCAACTTATGGCAAACAAAGCGGTACGGAGCATCAGAACCAATCAAACACTCACACCCAGTCAACAGATCTGGGTTTGATCCATCACCGAACTGGGGTGGCAGAGTGGGTTAAAGAACGGTGATGGATCAAACCCAGATCTGTTGACTGGGTGTGAGTGTTTGATTGGTTCTGATGCTCCGTCCATCACCACCCCCTTTTGTACTACTGTACTGTTGGGCCAAAATAGCCACCAGGGAGTGCTACCGTGGGATTGTTTGGGATACGGCAATATGTATTTTGGAACTATAGTGACACCATACAATTCCACTACTAGAGCAGTTGCAGTACTTCATGCAGGTTGAACCTTTGAAAATACAGCTTCCTGAGGTACTCGTTCAATTGCTGGAGACTAGTGCTTTGGTTTTAGTAGCTCTAAAGACACTTTGCTTGGAGAAGTATCTGAAAGAAAGCAACCCATAGAGGGACCTTTTCCAGTGTCACCTTCATTTTGCTTGCTATCCATGGTGCAGTCACTGATGGTGTCCTACTCCATGTTGCTGTCAATGATATTCTTATCAATGGTGAAAGATAATCTGGAGATCAAGTTGTCACTCTGGCAGGGAGTAAAGGAGACAGACATGCTGCACCAGGTAAAGCAAGAGCAGCAGTTGCCTGCAAAATAGACAGAGAAGGACACAAGGGAAGATGCCACAATATGTGCCTTAGATGAACTGTCCTAATCATTCTCAGACTTTTTTCACCGAGGCAGATGAAAGTCCCTCAGCATGTGCCATTTTCCTGAAGTCATATCGTCCTCAAAATTATGTTTTAGATTTTCTGGATGGCCACATTGAAGAGATGAGTCTTCCGAAGGAGCATCACTAAACCTACCTTTCTTACTTATCCAGGTTTTTTTCCCCACTGGAGCTCAAAACCCCGAATGGGGCTTTTTCAGGGAATTACTCCACGAAGCAGACCAAAAGAAAAAGAAACAAAAAATTGAAAAAGTCAAAAAACTGCAGACTGAAAGAAAAAGTGGCACTAGAGATGGATAAAATTCCAAGGAAAGTAATAAAATCCAACTGGCAGCTCCTACCCTTCGCCAGTGCGCACCCTCCACCCCCCACCAATACTGTTGCCCACACCACCCAGTTTCTAGGGATGCCTCCTCTCTCTCCCCCTACAGCAACCTAGCCCGATGGCTTTCGACACTTGATGCCTAGGGAGATACACAGCACTGGGAAAGTTGGTTTTATTAGTTCAATGTATAACATACCTTTTCCCATACCCTCTTCTCCCCTCTTACTAAATTGCATTGCTTATACACTTTTGTCGCAAACTGTGCATACACTGTAGGATTCAGTTTCAATAAAAAATTGTGACACAAAAAAAACAATCCAACTGCCAAAGAGAAAATAGAGCACAGCTCTGAAGGGTCTTACTTTCACACGACACTCAGTAGCAAATAAGAGGTATGATAGTCTCAAGGGGGAGTAACTGTCAGCATGTTTTTTAAAAAAATAAAAAAATTATTAAACATATACCCAGCAGCATAGAGGTGATTATACATTAGAACTGAATGACACAGAGTACAGGAGATCCCACCTTGACATTTGCGCCCAAGACTCAGTGTGGATATAAAACAACATGAATATTGTTGATTTCTATAATCCTGACTAATTTAGCTAATCCCTAACTCCCAAGCCCATCCTCATGGTCATTAACAAAAGGGCCTTTAGTAACCCATGTATGCCACCCAGTGGCCCCATAACTTTTCCCATTTTCGTGGGCAACCACGGCTCTGGAATACTACTTTTTCTGCTGCACAGCACTAGTTTAAATCGGTCTTCCAATCTACCACCTGCGGGTATTGCTCCACCTCCAGGTCCTAGCTACATTCTTTTTAGTTACTGCGGCCACAACCATGTCTTAATATATTTTGGCCATGCTGCTTCCCCAGTCACACACAGTATGTGCCATCTAGCCTCCAGTGCGATGGTCTGGCCTACCTGAAAAAACTATCGTTCCCCTTGTGCTGATTAAATCAATTTTGTGGAACACCCCTATTGTTCTTCTATTATCACATACATGCATACATACTCAAAATACATAAAATCTGTTTTTTGCAAAAGATGTCTCCTCCTTTATTAAAAATGTTTCCTTTTATATTCATCTAACACTTAATCACAATAATTGATATTTATATACAGAACCACAGACAATGTCAATATTGGAAATAAATATTTCATTAAAAAATGTCATCGATCAATCTTATACTAAGATGTAAAACAAAAACAGAAGGCCTCCCCTTGGTCATTCCTCCTATTTATACTAGTTTAAAAACCACAGTATTCATACACTGATTTTTATCTGTGAATCTCTGCACATGAATAACTCTTAATAAACATTTCACATATCAAAATCCCTTACAAACAATTTTTTTAAAACAGTGAATCAAACCAATGTTCATACAAGTATAGTAAAAGCAAAAGTGTTGACGCGGCGTTTCGGTGGACATGTCTTATTCTGCACCACCTTCTTCAGGACAAGCTTTTAGTTTTAAAAGACAGTTGGGTTCTCTTTGAGGTATGTTGTCTTAGCCACAAATAATAAATCTCATTGTGGTAGGAAAACTCCAGGAGATAGATCTACCGTTAGTTACTTCCGATTATAATCCTTATTAGTTCAAATTTTCACTGGTTTACACACTTTCCATTCATCAATGAGGAAGCGTGCATTTCTGTAATTTCCCAGAGTATTCAGTGACATATCATAGTTTTCGGCAGCCATCTCGCTTCTATTCTTTAAGTATCCTTGAATGCGAGTTGTTCTGGCCTACTACTTCAGACATAATTTGTGTTATCCTTCCCCAATATTGCTGGATTTTTGGATAGGTCCACAGAATGTGGAAAAATGAGCCCACCTCTTGTCACCCCCTAGTGCATTGGTCGGTGCCACAACAGCCCAGTCGGTGCATGAGGGTTCGAGAGGAGTAAGATCTATGAAGTACACAGAGTTGTATTTGGCAGACTTATAGCAACCTCCCTGAGACTGTATTGCCTCCATCCAATCATCATCCTCCAGCATTCCCACTTCTGGCTCCAGTGCCTCCCGCAATGTGTCCAGTGGGTCAGGTGTGTTATTTATAATCTTTAGGTATATCAAGACGGTGGCTTTATCTTGCATTGGGTTTATCAAAAGCCTGTCTTCTAGAGGTTTATATCTTGCAACTGCTCGCCCTCTAAGATATGAACCTGCACGTGTAAACAGTGGAACCTTTCTGCTGCAGACATCTGGTATTCTGCTTGTAGATCTTCAAAGGAAATAATGGCCTGGCCTCCCCAGACATCCCCAAGGAGATCCATCCCAAGCAGGCTACCCCTGTCCTGTAAACACCCAGTCATTAATTGTGACCAGTTGCGCAGCTCATTAGTATTTTCTGCTATACTTCTCTCTGTAACTTATGAAGGGCTATCCTGGAGCTACCTTCCTTCCATTAAAGTTTTTGTATTTCATTACCCACCTTACAAATGAATTAAACTGGTATTCTGTAGGACATGTAATGAACAAAGCAATGTCATCATTTTGAACATGATGGCCCTTCCCATCAGGAACACTAGCAACCATCTCCAATGGGTTAAATCCTTCCACAATCTGTCCAGCTGAGGGAGTAGGTTATCTGCAAGGACCTCATTACCATTCCTGGTTATTAGTATGCCAAGGTATTTAAACTTATCCTTTACTTAAAGGTATTTTCAGCAGGTCGAAGGGACAGAACGGTTATCATCAGGAGGGATTTGCCCCGGTCGATTTGGTACCCAGAGAAACTGCCGAATAGTTGGAATATGTGGGGCACCCTGCCAACAGTAAAACGGGGGCGCATGGCATTCAGTAACAAGTCAGCAGCATATAATGGGATTTTCTCCTCCAAGCCACCCTCTCACATTATGCCCGCCACCAAAGGGTCATGTCGGACCCATGCGGCTAGGAGCTTCGACGCCAACGCAAAAAGCATTGTAGTCATCCCTGTCTCGTGCCCTTATATAGGGCAAAAGGGCGGGATACAGTCCAGTTCACCTGTAAAATATGGTCTGTATACAGGAGCCTTATCCAGGCACAGCACCACAGGCTGAACCCGAACCTCTCTAAAACAGAGAATAGGTAATGCCAAAACTGTCAAACGTCATCCGTGCGTCCAGTGACAGCAGTACAGCGTCCTCCTTTTTCGTGTCCGCGATTATCTGCAGGACTCCATATAGGCCCCTCAGATTCAGCTTGATACTTCTATGGGACATAAAACCACAGAATGATCAGGGTGTACTAAGGAGGCTATCACACCACAGAGCGGGGTCGCAAGGGCCTTCGCCAGCACCTTAGCTTCCATATTTAGGAGAGAGATCGGCCTGTACAAGTGACAGTCCTCAGGGGGCTTGCCTTTCTTGGGAATAACCACTATCATGGCCAGCCGTTGGTCCTCCGGAAGTCTGCCCACTGTCTTTGCCTCCTGGAACAAATTGAGCATATGTTGTGTCACTGTGGCAGCTAAACACTTGTACAATTCAGCCGGCAGGCCATTAGACCCAGCAGCCTTGACAGATTGCAAATCTTTTTTCTATTTCTTTAACTGCTACGTCTTTCTCCAGGTCATTACATACATCAGCTGGCAGTGTGGGGAGGCGAATATCTCTAAGGAGTTCAGTACAGTTAGTTTGTGTTCTAAAGGGGCGGATGTGTATAAGGCTTGATAGCGATCAGCAAATGCAGCTGCAATCTCCTTCCCTGTTTTATGAACTGTCCCCTGGGGTGTGCAGATTTCCAGGACCTAGTTCCTTCGTCTGTTTTTTTTCTACAACCAGGCTATCATTTTATTGGCTTTATCGCCCACATCGTAAAGTCATCTTTGAATTGCTCTTGCCTGTGCTCGAGCCCTATCTTCAGCTATATCCCTTAGTTCCTGTTTTTTTTACCTGATTTGATGACTACTAAGGGGGTCAGGGACATTGCCACTCAGCACCGTTGCTTCGAGCCCGCCAATATTTTTTCAGGGCCTCATATTTTAGTGTTTGTTCCTGCCTCCTCCCCCCTGCCAGAGCTCAGGCATATCCTCTCATCACTGTTTTATAGGCCTCCCATAAAGCACATGCCGAGCTGACCGTCCCCACATTATCTTGGTTCCATTGTTCCGTACACTCTTGTATCTTTTCCCTAGAATGTTTATCCTGAAAGAGATAGGGGTCTAGCCGGGCGGTAATGTATGAACTGTGCCGGCCCCTGGAGCAGCGCCTCAATAGGCGAATAATCCGAAATACCTTGCGCCTTATGGGTTGCATTCCGGAATAAACCCGCACTAATGGTGTGTGTCAGGAGATGGTCTAGAAGGGAATACCCTCAGTGAACTGCTGAGTAAAAGGTAAATTGCCTCACCCCAGGATTGTGTACATGCTATATATCTGCCGGTCCCATTGAGTCTACAAAGACTCGTAAGGGCTCTGTACCAGGTCCCCTGTCCGACCTTGATACTCTATCTAATCCTGGGTCAATGGTGACATTCATGCCAATAGTAATGCACTCAACGCAGGTAGGGTATCAGCATGCAGCTTCAGTTTTATATCTATAACAAACAGATTTTAAAGACCATGCCCTCCCATGTACCAGTCAGTGCGACAAATCGGCCTTATTGGTCATGCCAAAGTCTGCCCAGAACAAATGGAAGGGAGGATCTAACTAATATCCCCACCCCTCTGGAATCCAATGTGAATCCCGCATGTACTAGTAGAGTGTATCCATATCTGTCAATAGCTTTATAGTATTGACTTTTTAAATGTGTATCCTGTAAAAGCACTATATCTGGAGCTTGTCTACGTAGACGCTGGAGTACGACAGTTAATTTTATCTGGTTACCAAGACTGTTACCGTTCCACTGAAGGTGCAGCCGTCGTGGGATCTACCATAGTGTGTTCCGCCTGGGTTTTGACCCTTAATTAAGCAGGACATGATATCAACCTTGGTGGAGCCACAGTCTGCGCCGATCTGTACAACAGGTGGAAAGCAGTTCTCTTCCCTCCTCCACCTCCAGTGTCCATTCCTGTATAACTATGAATGTGTGTAGAAAAGTAAAACAAGAACCCCAATTATAAAACTCACCCCTTCTTGCTACTCTGCTCTGTGAGCTCAAAACCTCCCACCACCACAACTTGCAGAGTGCCTGTCACCCCAAAAACAACATTACCATCAGAAGGGTAGGCCAACGCCATCAAGTAGGCCCCACAAACATTATTTGTTTAAAATCCCCCCATTCTTTCAACTATTTCTATGTCCCGCTCATTGTTGATTAAATTCCATGATCAATACCCCATTTCCCCAATGCAAGATCAGTTTCTAAAGGATATGTTCAGAAGTCTCCCGCATCATTGACATGTGCACAGCGGCTCGAATTCAGTCCACAGTTTAGCGTGCATTATATAGTTGAAGGCAACTGTGTTCATTCTCCTTTACCGGCCCCGTCTTTAGTCAGTGCAGTTGCATCCTCAGTGTCATCGCCTCCCAGCCGATCTCTTGGCTGCCCGTCGACTGTCCGGTGGAGATAACTGCCCATTTGCGAGCCAACCTTCCAACCACTCCCAGGTTTCCTCCGGGGTGTTAAAATTCCACAATCTCCCGTCGGATACTACGCTGACATTTACCGGATACAGCATCATGTATTTGACATTTTTACTGCGCAGTTCCCGCCTTACCCATTCTAAGCTCTGACTTTGGTGCTGTACTTTCCGCGGCAAATCTGGAAAAAAATGCACCACGGCCTTTTTCATAGTGGAGGTCACTGGTCGATCAGGCAGCCTGCAAGATGGCGTGTCTTATCTGTCCCGATAATTCGAAATCCTTGCTATTACTGTATGCAGTGGCGCACTCGATTGTGGGACAGGTGTCATGTGTGTATGTTCTATAGTGAAAATGTTCGAGAGGTGTTTGGGGCACAACGGATTGAGTATAAGATCATCTAGAAACAGATTGAAGCTCGGCCACTCCTCTACTTCAGGGACCCTCACCAACTTGATATTCCTTCAAGCACGACTTTCCTGGTTCTCCAGTCTCGCCGCCATGTCTGCTTGCCGCTTTGTTATAAGTTGCACTTGTTCTTCCAGTCGTTTCGACTTAGATTGCAGCTGGTTGATATTTTTTTTGGCTGCAGAGACCTCATCAAAGAATTTGTGGAAATCCACTCTCAATAGGTTCACATCTACAGTAACTGCATAAAGCTTCAGTTCAACAGTTCCTTTCACATCAGTTATGGCTGCCATGAATATGCTGAGCAATGGCTCCGCTGACTCAGCCTGTTCAGCCTGCTGACTTTGCTCATTTAGCCCTATCCTGCACACAGCATACTTGTCCATTTGATTAGTCTGAGCAGGGCGCGTACCTTTTGGCTTCATCGTGCACTTTTACAAATCCACAGCAGTTTGTGCAATCCACAGATGATCAGCTCAGATGGCCGCAAGTAACCTCTACTGCATAGCTCCGGGTCCCATCTGCTAGAGCCTCCGGTGACCAGGAAATCTTTCCGCCCCACGTTATTTCTTTAGCTCAAAGCACCTGCATAAACATGTGTCCTGGATGGATACGCTATCAGGATATCATGTCATGACACCAGTAGCACTTACTACACCTAGCACAGATGACCACAAAGCAGACACCACATCAGTGCCCCTGTCCATGGCTCCCAGCAGTACGGGCCTCCACCTTGCCTCACGGGCTCAGGTCATTTGTAGTGGAGAGGCAGGAGTCCAGAAAAAGCGCAGCACAAGTTTTCAACTCCATCTCCAGCTTGTGGCAGTCCTCAACCCCAGGGCAGACACTCTATCAGCTCTGTATTTGTGCCTCTGACCTGCAGTAGGCCGCAAACTCCGCCTGTCTCCCGGACTTGCTACTCTGCTGCCCGGAGATCCAACCTGTCAATCCCCTTTCTGGTCAGGTGCCCCTCTGCAATTTTCAAGCTGTCACCACAGGTCAGTCAATCCTCACTGTGTCCTAACAGGCATCGAGCTTGCTCCCTAAGCAGCCATCCTCACGGCCTCTCCTTCACCTTGTCTAAACAGACAGCAACTCCACCCTCTATGGCTCCTGGCGCTTCTCCGAACCTGTCTCTCTGTCTGCAATACAGGTGGCCCAGCCAACACGCTGCCTTCTGCCGCACAGGGGTAGGGTCCTGTTTTCTTCCGATGCTCTCACGGGACCACAACCAGCCATCCCAGGCAGTTTCGCCGCAGTCTTGATCAGTCTTTACGCCCACCAGGCCCGAGCCAGGTCCGACTCCGTGGTGGTGGCCAGGACGTCACCCAGGTACAGGGAAGCAGCTGGGATGGCACTAGAGTGTCTCCCCTCCTCTCCACCCTGCTTGGTATGATACGAGTGGGAACAGATTCCTTAGCGGGTGTTAGGGATTTTTTCAATGGGCCAAAATCAGAGCTCCTGTAGTGTGTGACCGTCTCGATCGCCGCAAAGTCACGCACCCCTGTCAGCATGCTTTTGTCTCATTGGCTGAAGCTTGGGTCTTTCTCTGTGAGATTGTTTGATCACTAAAGTCACACCGCATATTTCTCCTTTAGGGCTTGGTCACTGAAACTGATGTTTGAAGGTTACCATGGGTTTCCCATCTCAGGGACAGGGAGTGATCCAAGCAGGATTATCTATGAAACCCTATATTTTGTGAACTTCTAAGATATACAGACCTCTTTCTGTTACACCTGTGCATCCTCTGAGTCTTCTGCCTTTTATATGTACTGATGAAATCTAATTCTGTGTACACATTTGTGAGACAATTAGTATTTCTTCTTGTTAAATAGATGTCAGTCCATTGTATGTTCTTTGCTAGGTAGACTAATACGAAGGACATACGAAATTTAGTAAAAGTTCCCCATTCTCGATATAGCCCATTGGCTTTACGTTTGTTTAAATTATCATTTAAATTGCATCTCATAGAAATTGAGCTATTATGAACATTCAAGATCATAAATGTATTAAGTTTCCTCAGGAGCTCTGACATTAATAAAGCAGTTCATAAAAACACTGGTATAGCCTTTAGCGTTTATAAATGTGTCTACCTAGTCTTCCTGTACTCCTCATTTAGTATGTTATTTAGTTTCATCAATCTACTGACCTAATTTTCCATTTTGTCTGCAACATATGTAAACTTTCAAACTAATTTTGTTACTATGGAAGATGACCTAAAGTTTGGTAAGGTCTTTCTGCAAACCACCTCACAAGGAAGAAACTGAAGAATATAAATTTCAAGTGATTTACAAGATAGTACATTGTAAGACTTCTAGCATGCTTCAATGGTTCATTATATCATGTGACCCCCTACAATAAAAATGTGTGTTAAATCAAGGATAATATTGTTATACTTGGTGGAACCTTCTATGACTGACGTTTCATTTGTGGTTGCTTTATCAGCTCTATTCACCAACAACGATAACCAGAGGTACAGATGCCCAGCACAAGATGCATGGTGTTGACAAATTCCTCCAAGATGATAGTTGTTCGATCACACTATTAGTCCTGAAGAAAGTGGCATGTACTAGTAAGGGCCACCAAAACGCGTTGATGAAACTTGAAAGCAGAACCTACAGTGCATGGATGATGTTCATATATCATTGAATGTACCTATTAATATCCAGTGACACAAATAGTAGGAGCACATCTATTGTAAAAGAAGACTATGACAGTCTAGGAATTTCTCCCCTTTTTTTGCATATTTTTGATGGTGGTGTATTTTTTTTTGTATTACACAGATGAGATTTCTGAATGTAAAAATGTTTTTTAAAAACAGAAAAATATAAAAAGAATTGCATGTGGTTAATCTCCAGTGCTGCTGGATTAGATTAAATAAGTGTTTTGGTTGATGAGTGTGTGACTGTTTGGTAGCTTATTCTGCCCCCCCGGGGGGAGGGGGAGGGGGGGGCAGGGGGGGTCTAAAGAGGCAGTGCCTTCAAAGTGCATGTCCAAAAGCGACGCTTGGACATCCCCTGAAAAGCTAGTCGTAAGGCCACCGTCTATTAAACCGCTCTGCCCAGCGAGTCGATGGTGTCCAGTCCACATCAGATGGGGAACCTGGCTGCATCACTCCCATGAGCAACAGCTTGGGAGAGTACGGCCCTGGCCCCCTCTGGGACCATTGGCAGCATCTGCGCAATTGCGTCCCACAGTGCGTGGGAGTAGAAGCCCAAAAGGCATGCGGTGTTCACGGACCACAGTGCCAAGCTGGGAGAAGAAAACATTTTCTTTGACAAGGTGTATAGCCTCTTGGGTGTTCCCATTCGGGGTGTGGTAGAGAACACGTCCGAATTTACATGGGAAGTTGAAGCTTGGACCGCCAAGCTCTCTGGGGTAGGGTGTTGAGTTAAGAAGTTAGGGTCCGCTAGGGTGGAATGGTTGCGGCGGGCAATCGTTCTGTATACAGGAGCCCAAGTGCAGGGTTTGAACTAAGACCCTGGCAGGAAATCTGCGAGAGCTTCATTGAAATGTATGGAAACCGCTGACATTATCTTAGTCATAAGCTGAAGCCATTTTGTTTGTGACTATAGTTAACTCCTTCAGTACTGAGCCAGAGCACTGCGCATGCTCAGAAAGGCCTGTAGCTGCTTTCATACACCTGTCTTAGAGTGTAACTGTCAGGCTGTTTTAACTGACTAAGCTGTACTATGTCTCCTCTCACGTTGCTGAACAAGTCGTTTCTGTCTGCCCATGTTAGTTGATAGTTATTCTTGTATGTGCCAGTATAACCCCTTGGTCCCATGCTGACTGTGCAACAAATATGGTATAAAAAGCCCCTGGTTTCTGTACTCCTTGTACTATCTCATACAGTGCCCAAGGGTGCTGTATTGATGTAGTCCCACTCATGAGTGATTAATAAACATTGTTTTTATATTCCAGCCTCTGTGCCAATCTCTATCTTGTTGGTTTAAGGACCAGTCGACTGATAAGGGTGAACCCCTGCAGCAATGAGCCCCTAAAAAGGCTTATTTCTTCCACAAATTGGCGCCCAAACAGGTACTCATCGGAGACGTGGCCATCTGAAAGTGCGGTCGTGACGGAGGGCAGAAATCCACTGAGGAGGTACACTGCACCGATCTGACCCTCCAGGTGATGGCTGGTCCCGACTGAGATCTCCTTTGGCGTATCTTGAGCAGACCGTTAGGTCAACACAGAGCTTGGCAGGAGGAGATTGGAGACTTTGGTTTGGTAAGGTCGCTGTAGCGACACTCTTGTTTTGGATTAGCTTGGCCAAGATTCTGGTTTGTTTGTTTGCTGCAGCAAATAAAGGCAGGTAATGAGGAGACTTTTCTCTACTTTTTGATAATTCTCAGGATAAATACATTTTGACGATAATATTATATCGCACTGTAATATTTTTGGCATGCCTGCTCCTAGCACACTTCGCAGAATGTGTTGCTGTCTTGGTGGTACCAATATGAATTTTGAAAGTACTCCGCCGGCTCCCCTAGAGAGGACATCTAATAGGTTCATGTACATTAAATACGGTATTTCTTCCATAATGTATGGTACACTATGGGTTGTTTGACCTTAAGAAGATTCAATATGTTGAGCAGTGTTTGTTAAAGAAGAAAAGCCGTCAGGCTATGTTTGATTGTGTACAAATGTGGGTGAAAGAGGTGAATGAGAGAGTGAGGAGAGAAGAAGCTATAGTAGAAAAAGAACAGCGCAAGCCAATCTTCCAGAAGGCCTTGGAGTTGAAAAATAAAGAGATGAGGGAAACTAAAGAGAAAGAAGAAAGGGAGCGTCATTTAGAGGTAACTGGCCAGTACCCTATTCGGCGCCCCCTTTATCCCATGCTTAATAGACCACAAGATGGTTCTATTTTGTTAGATAGACCTCCGCCCCCGTATAAATCCCCTAGTGCCCCTGAGAATTAAGTTTCTGATGAAGAGCAATGGTCTGCGGATGAGAAAGATAAGGATAATTTAGATGGGCGAGAAACTCGTTCTTCTTGGACCACTGATTGTAAGGCCACTCTTAGATCCGCTGCCTGTAAAGCAGCTTATGGGCATGATTCCGCTCCAGAGATACATTTACTTGCGAAATAGTAGCCATATTTAGAAAATATTCCGATACTCTGGAGCCTGCTGATATAAATTCTGATTATAAACAGTTATATGATGGCACCTTTCTTCCTTCACGAGTGTCCTATCTAATTAGGCTAGTGGTTAAGTTGCGCGCTGATGTATTTTGATTACGAGAGGAGAAAAAGGCAGCTGAGAAAGCAGCAGCTGAGCAAACAGTTTAGATCCCAGTACACCAAGAAGGAGCTACAGGGACAGATACAGACACTGGTAATCCTGTAGTCACTGTAAAATCAATGCGTGAAGTTGCGCCTCTGTATGTTCCTTCAAAGGGCGCGGTCACGAGTGCCGATAAAACTTCAGATAACGCAAAAGGATATTTTATTTAGAATTGGGTCTATACCCCTTGGAGTAGAGCAGATGTCATGGCT
The DNA here is from genome assembly GCF_964204655.1 of Triturus cristatus. Lineage (NCBI taxonomy): Eukaryota > Metazoa > Chordata > Amphibia > Caudata > Salamandridae > Triturus > Triturus cristatus. The sequence goes on along the minus strand of NC_140585.1, from coordinate 678,654,708 downwards.
CTTAAAGCTGCCTTGCCTGTTCCACGCAAAAATCCAGCCGCTTTTTATGAAGAGGTAGAAGGAGCTATTAGTTCTTGTACTATGACATTGCCTGATATTGACAAGCTCTTTGGATTTATTTTACCCCCTGATATGTGGAGATCAATTTGGAAGATTGATGATAATGTAGCTTATGGTGATACTTGGGTGAATTTAGAGGGAATGATGCTGATTGAGTACCTGCGCAGAAACACCACAACAGGTGATATTAGATCTTCCCAAAGCTATTGTAACTAAGTTGAAAACTATTATTCCCCCTAAGAAAATAGATTTGACTACATTATCGTCTTGTAAGCAGAAAGCAAATGAATTAGTTTCTGATTTCTTTACACGATTCGAAGAGACATTCCATGACTTTAGTGGGCAGTCATTGACAGATGACACGGGTAAGCATCTGTTTGCCAACACATTTGTTGCTAACATGTTGCCAGAAATAGCTAATCGCCTAAAGGCCAGTGAGAGTTCATGGACTACATCCTCCCCTGTCTCCCTTTTGACTATGGCCCAGTATTATAAGCGTCAGTAATTGGAAGCAAAAGGCAAGGAGGATAAAAAGGTTAAGGATTTGAAAACGAAAGTTATGTTGGCTCCAGTCTATGGTCCACCATTTAGAGGTAGCGCGAGAGGTGGACGTGCGATGTATCACTCTGGTGTACCCCCTTTCCCTCAAACAACTTTGTCTTCTGATCAATGTGCGTATTGTAAGGAGTTTGGACATTGGCGTTCTGGGTACCCCCTTTTGCGAGGTCAGCAGTATCAGCGAGGTAGAGACAGTATGAGAGACCGCCCAGGGCACACAGGAAATAGAGGAGGCATGGATAATCGTACCAGATATGAGCCAGCTGGAGCTAATCCTACTTCTTTTAATACTTTTGACAGACAAAATCAATACCAAATGTCTGATTATTTGGTTGATGGCCCTAAGGATTCTGATTATGCATAGGAATGCCTAGGATGGGGTAAGGAACCGGTTGAAGTCCCAGTAGATCAGAGGGGTCCCTAAGTCGATGCAAAGGTCTTGGGTTCTATTGATCGCTTTCTGGTTGATACAGGAGCTACTCGTAGTGCTCTGTCTAAAGAATTGGTTCCTAGGGCTCCCCTGTCTGGCACAATGATAACATCGATAGGATTCGATGGGACACCTTCCCTTAGCCCACTGTCAGGTCTTGTCTCATTAAAGAGAATGTTGCTCTGACATCGTTACCTAGCACTATGGTTATCCCACCAGTGCATATTCAAGTAAAAGAAGGAGATTCATAGCCTCGATTATCCCAATATAAAATCTTTTGAGAAGGTGAAGAAGCATTGATACACATTGTGCAGGAATCGATTGGAGTGGGGGTTGTGCAGGAAGTCCCCTAAAATATCTGTAATAGCCCTATTCTTCCAATTTTTAAAAAGGACACTGATTCTAAGGTTTATAGATTTATCATTGATCTGCGAGAAGTCAATAAGATCGTAGTGCCCCAATACCCGGTTGTCTCTGACATCACAACACTTCTTACTATGATTCCTCCTACTGCAACTACATTCAGTGTGATTGATTTGAAGAATGCTTTCTTCTCGATACCTATTCATCCTGACAGCCTTTACTTGTTCGGCTTCACTTTGAATAATCGATCCTTCAGATTCTGTAGAGCTCCACAGGGGTATACAGAGAGTCCTAGCATTTATAGCCAGGCATTGAAAAGACAGCTTGATTCTTTCCCTGTACCGAAAGGGGTGGCTCTTATTCAACATGTCGATGACATCTTGTTGGCAGCTGATACCCCTCAACAGTGTGAAGAAGGAACACTGTTATTGCTTTCATTTCTTGCATCCCATCATCACAAGGTTTCTCGAAAGAAATTGCAGTATTGTAGACAGCAGGTTACATACTTAGGTCACCTCCTATCTAAGGAGGGACGTGCACGCACACCAGATCACATTCAAGCTATTTTGGACACGCCTGTACCCTGTACTCAGAAGGATGTTCATGCACTGATTGGCCTTACTTCTTTCTGTAGGCAGTGGATCCCTAGCCTTTCTCACACTGTTAAATCCTTGTTGGCCCTTTTGACTAAAGACACCCCGATGCCTCTCCCATGGACTACTGAATGGCAGAATGCTTTTCAACAGTTACGTCACGCTCTTTGCTCTGCACCAGTATTAGGAACTCTAGACTACACTAAGACCTTCACATTCTACGTACACGAGAGGGACGGTTGCGCTCTCTCAGTCCTAACCCAGACACACGGTGATAAGCAGCGTCCTTGTGCCTATTTTTTAGCTGTCCTTGATCCAGTTGCTTGTGCGTTGCCTGGGTGTTTTCGAGCGGTAGCGGTGACAGCTGTATCCATATGACAGAGTGAGGGAATAGTCTTGTCTCACAGATTGCTTGTGTTAGTGCCCCATGCAGTTGATGCACTTTTAAACCAAACGAAAACACAACACTTAACTAGTGCTCGCTTGACAGGTTATGAATTGATTGCCATTTTTAGCTACTCAGCCTCAGTCACAAGAGTCACATGACTGTATATTCCTTACTGAAGAGCAAACGAAGGGTCGTGTTGACCTACAAGATACGCCCCTTTCTAGCGTTGATGGGGAACTGTGGGCTGACGGGTCTTGCTTGAAATTACCCGATGGCACAACATCTGCTGCTTATGCAATTACGACACTTCAGACTGTAGTTGAGACAACTCGCATTCCACAGAAGTCAGCTCAGGCAGCTGAACTGATAGCGCTCACAAGAGAATGTGAGCTTAGCACTGATCTGTCTGTTAATATCTATACTGACAGCCGGTATGCTTTTGGAGTGGTTCACGATTAGAGGCTACTTTGGAAGGAAAGAGGATTCCTTACATCACATGGGACACAAATAGTGAATGGAGAACTAGCGTATAATCTCCTGACTGTTTTGACATATTCTAGAAAAATAGCAATTGTTAAGTGCAGCGCACACAAGAAAGTGACTGATAAAATAGGACAGGGAAATGCCTTTGCGGATCATACAGCCCGTGAGACTGCAATGAAGCAAAGCACTACATCTATGTACGTGGTTAAGTCACAGGCTGAACATTGTCATGATGCCAGGCAAGAGGTGCTGGACATGCAGCGATCTGCCTCCGCTGAAGAATTAAACCAATGGTCTAAGGAGGGAACACTGGATGATGAGGGCTGTTGGAGGAATAAAGACATGACTAAGTGGAGATTACCCATAGCCTATTTACATCCTATGATTCACATGGCACATGGGGTGGTACATGTTAGAGCATCCTCAATAGCAAAACTACATATGCAGGTTTGGGACCATCCCGATATTGCCGGCATAGCTCAAAATATAGCCCAGTCTTGTCTGATTTGTCTCCAGTATAATCCTGGAAAGGGAACACAAACTCCAACAGGAGGGTTTGCAACACCAACTGCACCTTTTGAGGTTCTGCAAATGGATTACATCCAGCTAGAACACTGTAATAATCTGAAGTATGTCTTAGTGGTGGTCTGTGCCTTTAGTGAGTGGATCGAGGCGTATGCTACGAAAGATATTACAGCTCTTACTACAGCAAAGGTGCTCCTAAAGGAGTTCTTCCCCAGGTTCGGCGTTTGTCGAGTCCTGTGGAGTGACAACGGACCACATTTCATTGGGCAAGTTGTTGAATATGTCTTGAAAGGATTGGGGATTAAGCAAACGTTTCATGCAGCATTCCATCTGCAGTCAGCAGGTTTGGTGGAACGTTACAATTTCACGTTGAAATTGAAACTTGCTAAAATTCTGGCTTCCACCTCTTTGAAATGGCCTGATGCACTGCCCCTTGCTCGGCTCTCCATTAGATCGATTCCACATACACGATCTGGCCTCACACCGTATGAGGTGTTATTTGGGAGGCCAATGAACATTTGGGGGATTCCTAAGCCACGCTCTATACATGATGTACCTTGTGTGTTAATGAGCGACTACTTGTCTCAGTTGGCTGACTGCTTGCTTTCTATTCATTAACAGGTTCAAGAAGCTCTTCCTGACAGGTCGCAAGGTGATGGTCATGATCTACGGCCTGGTGACTATGTGATGATCCAGGTGTTCCAGCGGTCGAGCAGCCTAGAACTAAGGGGGCGAGGACCTGAACAAATCCTCCTGGCCACCAGAACTGCAGTCCGAGTGACCAATCGGAAGAACTGGGTGCATTCCTCGCATTGCAAGAGGGTGCCGTCCGCCTTGGTGGAACCTGCTATATTGACCGATTATCACGACATCCCGGACAAAGAGAGGCCAAGCTGCGTCACCTACAGAACTTGAGGAAGTCTTCCCGGACCATACGATCCCTGGTGCATCTCTATATCAGCTGCGACCCCGGAAACCAAAGACCGCATTGCTGAATAAGACTGGTTGAGTCGCCTTCCTGGGTTGGTGAAAGGCTGAGCTACAAAGGGGGGGGGGGGGGGCCTTGTAGCGATACCCGTCTCAAGCCTCAGTGAAGAAACCAACAGCTGCCCAGGACCTTGAGACTCCATCTGTTTTGTTTTTCAACATCAAGGTGAATATGTCTGCAGAGAAGAGATCAACTGCTGTGCGAGTTTGTGACAGAAAGACCATGTTCATTGTTGGACTCACTTCCATTGTTATCATCATTGCTATGATAACGTGGGTTATATAGAGAGTAACTCATGCTCGAAATCTACTGATCGGTACAAAAGGGGGTGGTGATGGACGGAGCATCAGAACCAATCAAACACTCACACCCAGTCAACGGATCTGGGTTTGATCCATCACCGTTCTTTAGCCCACTCTGTCACCCCAGTTCAGACATGGCCATATGCAAATCAGTCTGACCCTGTGCCTCATAGGAACAGTCCAGCCCGAACTGCCAAGCCATGCCTTCCCTGGACCGGAAACAAGCTTCCTAGGACCGGTTTCTGGCATTTCAGCCGTCTTCAGCCAGGCTTGCTTGAATCCAGTGGCAAAGTGAGCAAGGGACTCACGTCTGAGCATACCCTGCCAACTTATGGCGAACAAAGCGGTACAAAAGGGGGTGGTGATGGACGGACCACCCCCATTTGTACCGAACTCTACTGATTGTCACTACTCCTGTCCCCATTGAACATCATTATTACACTCTCCCTTATCATGAGCAGAAGCATCGACAGTCCTTTCTCAACAATACGTGCATTCAAATGTTGCATCACACCCATAATGCTACGAACGCCACCAACTGTTGGGTGTGTGGAATGATGCCAGCTCATCAGAAAAAGGGCGTAACACCTTTCATTCCTCTACCGTTTTCACACAATGGTTCTTGTCAGGCTTGGTTTGCACTGTTATGGGCCTCTGAAGTTGCTAATGTTACTTATGCTGATGTAGGAAGACTACATTTTCAGCTCAATAAGGTGTGTTACCTTGATGATGAAGGAGATCCACAGGCTAAAGGAACTGTATGTGAAATGGAGGAGTATCGCCGAGGAAACTCCATCGCACATTATGTTTTTTCAAACACTGGAACAACCAAAGGAAATGGATCTCCTGTTACAGCTGTTACTAGAGCTCGAGCAGACCTATGTGTGAGCAGTACTGGTAGGATTCCTGTGGGGAAAAGTGATTGCACCAAAACACTGAATATTACTGGAATGAACAGTAGTTTTTTTGTCATCACATAATACTTACTTAAGTAAAGGGTATTACCACCTACCTATGGGGTGGTCAGGTAGCTGCTATGTGTCCTTTTTGTTACCACCTGTGTTTTTTGGCTCCTGCATCCTATCACAAAGACTATAAACTGTATAATGACATTTTAAGAACCGATATAGGAGGACAATAAATCATGATGAGGTGGATTAAACCGATACTGCACTACAGCAATATGTTGACTTCAATTTGGGGCTATTCTTCTTTGTTGGTGCGGCCTTAAACAGCAGAAAAATCAGGCGCTCAACACGTGTTGTGGAGGCTGTAACCAATCAGACAGCCATGGCACTTGGAAACATCACGGAAAAACTACAGATTGAGAGAATTGTGGGGCTCCAAATTAGGATGGTCCTTAATGTCATCCTAGCAAACCGTGGTGGAGCATGCCGCATCATTGGGAGCAGCTGCTGTGTGTACATCCCAGACCACGCCCCTTCTGTTTTTGAAGCAATTTCAAAATTACACAAAATAGCCACTGAAATCCACCCTGATTCAGGGACACTGACTTGGACTGGTTGGTTTTGGACACTATTCTCTGCTTGGGGCTGGAAATTATTATCCGCCTTATGTATATTTATTGCAATTCTTTTTTCCTGCTGCCTGTGTATTCAATGTGGCCCAATGCTCTGTTCCCTATGTATTTCTACTTGCACCTCTTGTGCACCAGTTAAACGTAATGTGCCGAAAGTAAATGCCCAACTAGTAACTGATCAAGAGATTAGCCAGTTAATGCTAATTAATATGGAAGATAATCTTCATGTATCCTTGCATAGTAATGTCTTCAGCTAATGCTAAAAGGACAGTCTGTCGAAACAGCTGATATTATCGTTAGCATAAGCTGAAGCCATTTTGTCTGTGGCATCCATTTAAGTTAAATCCAAAAAATGATACAGTACACACCAATTTAATCTTTCTTTTCAATACAAATCAAGTTTGTGTGTGTTAAGCCGCTTGCGTTCAACCTGGACAAACGTGATCCACCCTTGTTTCACGTGTTCGTAGATGCAACTATGGAGGGAGCGCAGTTACACTCCTTTCCAGGCGCACAGCATATTACAAAATTCTCATGTGAAAATGTTATCCATTTTTCAATTTTAAAGACATTCAAACTGCTCCAAAGTGTTGTATTCACTTGTTTATTGTTCTTTAGGATGTAGTATGCATTGTTCTTTAGGACGTAGGATGCAATGTTCTTTAGGACGTAAGATGCAATGATTTCATTACTGTTTCTCATGAGCCAAATATGCCCATCCGGGCCTGTGCACTTGGAAAGGTGTGTACCTGCACTCCCCCCCATAGTTGCATCTACGAACACGTGTAACCAGGGTGGATCACGTTTGTCCAGGCTGCACGCAAACGGCTTAACACACACAAACTTGATTGGTATTGAAAAGAAAGACGAAATTGGTGTGCACTGTATCATTTTTTGGATTTAAATAATACGTCTTCCCTACCCACAGCAGCACCCACTGGATTATAAGCAAAACAGCGTACATGGAGTTCGCACACACAGGATGGCACATCCCGGCAACAGATTTTAAAGAACTGTGTTGGACTTTCCTTAAGGCCATGGTTATATCGTTCTTGAGGAAAATAACGTGTTAATGTCTTCGTAGAAATTATTATTTTGTAAATGTTGTAATTCTTGCGCAGAACATCTTAATATTCAATGGTAGTATCGGCGTGTCTTTTAACATCAAAAGGGAGGGCGGGGTACTCAGATGTAGACGTTTGAAGTGAGTTCTCGAATTCAGGTAGGGGAGTATCAATGAATGGAAATCATGCAACAGTAAGTTCGCATTGAGATGAAGCCTCTATTAGTGCATTATGGGTAATGTAGGTAGAAAGGATAGTTCTTGGAAGTGATGGGCCGCAAGTATTGGCCAACTATAAGGGGTGGAGTTTCGTTGCACTAATTAAAAGAGGTGGAAAGCTAGTAACACGCGAATTGCGTTTCCCGCTGAGTAAAACAAGATGGGAAATTGAGGAAATAGGAAGCAGCTATGAAGGTAAGAAAGTCAGTTTCAGTTGTTTTTTAACATAGTATTGCGCATTAACAACCAAGCGCCAATATGCGTATGAAAGGGAAAAGCGTGTTTTTTGCATTGGTTATTGGGAAAGTTAATTGAGGAGGGGAGAGGGAGGGTGATAGAGGCTTTTTCAGTTTACATTGCTGGGAGTGTATAGTCATATTTTTAGTCGGAAAACGCTGGGCAGGGTTACCTGTATAACCTTGAATGGTTTTTTGCATGAATTGCAATTTTGTCAAAATGTGGAGACGTTTTAATTTATATAATCTAGTGGCACCGTTCTTTTATTTGTAGCAAACCCCTGACGAAGGGCCACAAATGGCTTGAAATGCATTGGGTATAAGATCTTTTAAGGCTGAGGATGTTTGATGGATTCAAGCGTGCCCAGAAAAAGGTCCTTATGGACATATTTGGCGCATGAGAAACAGTAATGAAAACATTGCATCCTACGTGTGTCATGTTAAAGAACAATAAACAAGTGAATACAACACTTTGGAGCAGCTTAAATGACTTTAGAATTGAAAAACGGATAACATTTTCACGTGAGAATTTTGTAATATGCTGTGCGCTTGGAAAGGAGTGTAACTGCGCTACCCCCATAATTGCATCCATTTTAGCTAGCCTTGTGTTAGCCATGGGCTTCTTCCATCTTCACTGTTGCCTGCTTTTGTATTCTGCTTGAGTCATCAACTATAGTTAACTGAGCCAGAGCACTGTGCATGCTCAGAAAGGCCTGTAGCTGCTTTCATACACCTGTCAGAGTGTAACTGTCAGGCTGTTTTTAACTGACTAAGCTGTAATATGTCTCCTCTCACGTTGCTGAGCAAGTAGTTTCTGTCTCCCCATGGTTCCATGCTGACTGTGCAACAAATATGGTATAAAAGGCCCCTGGTTTCTGTACTCCTTGTACTATCTCATGCAGTGCCCGAGGGTGCTGTATCAATGTAGTCCCACTCATGAGTGATTAATAAACATTGTTTTTATATTCCAGCCTCTGTGCCAATCTCTATCTTGTTGGTTTAAGGACCAGTGGACTGATATGGGTGAACCCCTGCAGCAGTGAGCCCCTAAAAAGGCTCATTTCTTCCACAAAATGGAGAAGCAGTTCTGAGGGGGACACTCCTGGTTGAAGCATCTCTGTCAAGACATTAGTCTTGACTGCCGTTCTAACCACCATAGCAAAAGAGGCTCCCTTCTCCATAGCAATGGTAGGAGAAACCACACCAGTATGTGGAGAAGTATCCAGTCCACTGGCTTCTGCCAGGTCCTCACACCAGTACAAATTGGGATCTAGGGTCTGGAATTCTTCAGGATCCAGCGACTCCTCCCCAAGTCCCAACCCATGGGAATAGGGTGAAGTATCGAGTCCGCTGGCTTCTGCCAGATCCTCACACCAGTCCAAATTGGCAACTAGGGGCTGGTATTCTTCAGGGTCCTGTGACCCCCTCCCACTCCTTCCTGCGTCCCAACCCACAGGAATAGGGTTCGGGGTCTGAAAAGGCAAGGTACCAGTCGGCACTGGAGCCGGGGTCAGACAACGCACCTCCAGGTCCCTGTCGGAGTTGGGGATTGGAAGGGGGATGGTGCCGCAGGGGTAAGGGGAAGGCAAGAGGGGGGTTGGGTGCTGGCAAGGCTGGCGCCAGGGAGGGTTGAGGTGGTATGACCAGCGCAGGTCTGTCTCCATCAGTGTATCCAAGGGCCGGACTAGCACCGGGCCGGAGTAGCCAGCGGAGAACCAGTAGGGGCCCCTCCGGAAACTGTGGTGCCCGAACGTGCGCCAGAGGGAACGGGCCATCCACATATGAGGTGCATGGGCTCATAAAACTCTTGGAGTTGGGCAGGGTTTGCTCTAGCTCCTGGAAACTTAGGTGTGGAGCAGGGTCAGGAGCTGGCTCAACCACCGAGCCAGGCCTCAAATAACAACACTCCCTCTTCTCATTGGATGACATTTAAGGACAGGGTGAAGTTGATGACCTCTGACTTCTTGCTATATTTCTTGCAGTGGGACTTACCAGAGTGGCCCGACGATTTAGAATGTGACAAAGATCTTGGACTCCGTTACCAATCCCGGGACCTTCCTCTAGACTGAGATCAAGATCTTTGCGATGTCGCATGTCAAGCCACCAGGAGCTTGAGGGACTGCTGCCTCAAAGCCTTTGGGTTCAGGGCACGGCAGTCGACACAGTTCTTAACATCGTGGTCGCATTCAAGGCACCAAAGGCGAACACGGTGCGGGTCTGTCACCGACATCGGTCAGGGACAGGTACCTCAGGGCTTGAAGCTTGCCTTCCTAGAGGACATTCCTGCCACACCTGGAGAAAAACTTCTCAAACAAATCTTTGACAAAAGTCGAAAAACCTCAGTCAAAAAGTGACTAAAGGGGTAGCTCTCTCTAGATCTGCACTAACTGGCGAGTAAAGAAAAGAACTGATGTCAGCGTGCTGGTGTGGAGTCTATATAGGCATTGTGCACATGACTTTTCGGCACAGGCAACTCCACTTGGAGCCGATCAACGCTACCTACAGATGCGCAGAGATACTGCTCAAGAAAAAAATTCAGATTCAGTCTGATGCCTCGAGACAATTCAAAGGTAAGGAATCTAAAGCTAAAAGTCTCTATTACTTACATGGTACAATGGGCTTATACCTGATTGGCATATTCAATTTATTTATAAATTCCTAGCATATGGTACTATATGTACCCAGGGCCTGTAAATTGAATGAAACTAGTGGTCCTGCAACACCGACCACTGTAGCCTGTAGTGCAGTTTTAAAACTGTCAATTCAATCTGCAAAATAAACCTTTTGGTAGGCCTTAACCTTCCTTTTTAACATATATAAGGCACCCCTAAGGTAGGTCATAAACAGCCTATAAGACATGGTGCATTGTGTTTAAAAAGTAGGACATGTGTAAATGTTGTACATATCCTAGTGGTGAAAAACTCCTAAATTCGTTTTTTACTACTGCAAGGAATCTCTCTCCCATTGGATAACATTGGGTTATCTTATTACATTTAATACATTTTAACTTTTAATTGGAAAGAGATAGTAAAGCGAAGTTTGGATTTAAATGAATTGTAATATAAAATACTCTTAATTTGTAAGGTCGGATTTTAAGTCACAATTCTGAATATGGCCCTTTAAGAAATTTGGCATTTTCTTGTCCTAACCATTTTCTGCCTGCTCCCCGTTTCCCGTCTCACATGACAGTAAATAGCTTGGCAGTTGGCCTTTGCGTATTGCTCTCACACACTGGAACAAAAGGGGACTAGGTGTTGGAAGGAGTATGGGCCACCCTTCCAGGATGGGTGGGGTAGAGCTATCTCCGGCGCCCCACTTAAATTTCCAAGGGCTGCCTAAAGTACACACACAAAGGAAACGGACACTAATCTTTATCACCCCAGACCACGTCGAGTAATAGCAGGGCAAGGGAAGAATTCCAGAACTAGATGTGGGGGTCAGCCAGGATATCACCCCCACATCAAAGGCTGGCACCAGGTATAAATATTGGACCTCCTGAATCACCTCTTCAGTACACTCCTGGAACTGTGCAACACTTCAGATTGACTGCCTTTTACCCCAGTGGACTACCCTCCTGCTTGAGGCCTGGCTTGTTCTTCAGAAGATGCCCTACTGCTTGAAACCTGCATTGCTACTTGATGAAGAGAGGAACATCTCCTTGAAACCAGAACTACCAGAGTGACTCCATAGGCTAGTTGGCAGGCCTCCTGTGTGAGCTACAGGGACATAACAAGCTCCAAAAACCTTGAACCATACACAACACCTTTGCTGGAATTAGTCCTTACCCTCTCAGATCCTGAACCCTTTGAGGTGGTGCTGCTACAGGCTAACCCTAAAAGTTGGGGCTTAGAATAATTTTCATCAAACAGTGCCAGAAGAAATGACAAGACTGGGACCTACCTGCCACCCGATCCGCCCAAGGTGCATCACCGGTGGGCCTGACATTGCAGTAGCTCCCGCGACATTCTTCTCTAAAGCAGTAATTCCTGTTCAGTGGGACCTTAGAGCAATGGCATCTGACCTCATTTTTTTTTTTTTTTAAACAGACTTTATTAGGTCACAGAACAAAATGCAGTCAATCCCCATCCCCGATATTCCGCCCTCCAACCAAGTCAGGACGCATTGCAGTAATCACCCCAGCATATGAACTACAACTGTACAGCATTCACCCCAATAGTATCCGTGCTACAAGGTAGCACATCCACAAGAGTAATCCACAGTGAGTGTGCAATACAGCCAAAATACCCCCCACCCCATCCCCCAGCAACCCCCCCAACGAACCCCCCCACCCTACCCACCCACCCAAGCATGTCGCCAGTACCTATCAGAATTACATGTACATCAAAGCCTCAGCCACCACACGTCGGGCCCGCCTCCCAGCAATCCCAACAGAGAGTACCTCAAGAGCAGAGGGGGGAAGCCTGTTACAGGGCGCTCAAGGAACCGGGGTCCCATCATCCCCCACCCCCCACAACCGAGCGTTTGAACAAGTCCAGGAGTGCCAACCATGCCCGGGCCCATTCGTGCGATCTTTCATTTTCACTGCGTCGAGCCAGACACAATCTATAAGTCCCCTCACTTCCCGCCCATTTCTCCATTTCCCTAGCCCACCGTAATAAATTAGGGCCTTGCCGCGCCTTCCAATGAGAAGTAATCTCCCGCTTGGCCAGGACCAGCTCCAGATCAATAAACCTACTGGTGACCCTAGTCTTTGCTGTATGCGGAAATCCATGTATGGCATCTGACCTCATGAGGACCTCTTCCGCTACGGCTTGAAGCTTTGTAGCTTGAGGCTTTTTATTTCCATAAAGTCGTTCTAGTCCTTACGTAAAAATCTTTACTGGGGTCGATGGTGACAGGCTCTCCACTAACTAGGATGATCTCAGCCTGGAAACAGGCTGCTCCTGCTCAAAGCTTTTTGGGGCCATTGTAAACTACTTTGCAAGAACTCATCCAGCGCTCCCCCGTGACGACTCGTCGGACACACCTGCTGTCTTGCCCCGTTGAACTCTACCTTGTTCTAGAAGTTTCTACAAAATGTATTTTATTTCCGTAGGTAAGCAGAGACCGGGCCCAACCCACCTTGTGTATCCGAACTGCGCTCCATCGTGGTCGGCCTTAACTTTTCGATTTTGTGCCGGTCTCACGCGACCAGATACCCGCGGTTGGCGCTTTGATCTTTTATATTTCACTAAAAACTTTAAAAATTCATAACCCTGGTTCTACTGATGAGATTGAATTTGTTTTGGTGTCATCTTATTTATTAACATTTACTCTATTTTTCTTAATTGGTGTGGAATTTTTCCTTCACTTTATTACTGTTTGAGTGCTGCATACATACTAAAAACAGTGTGTAGTGAATCAGCCACTTTTGTGGTCTGACACCCTATGATGACCCTCAACCACCACCATTCTGTACTGACTTAAGTGTGTTCTGCCTTTTAGTGGAATAGTCTTTCCAAGAATAGAAGGTATGGGATGTTGAGGTGCAGTCTTGTTGGTGGTGGTGCACACATGTGCTCAATTTTGTATACTGAGGGATTTAGTGTATAATGTTATTTGGGTTAGGTGAATTATGACTTTGACCTATTGGCTTTGACGTGGTCTAATGTCATTCTGCCTCTGACTTTACCTTGCTTCAAACTTTTCTGTGTGCACAGTGGTGCTTGTTAGTTGTGTGGATGAGAATTATAGGTGCTCCTTGCTTTTTTGATTCCATCTTGCTTTGGGCCTTTGTGTGCATGGCTTAACTAACTCTGAAGCCATTTTCTGTGAAGAAGAGGGCATGTTTTGCTTTCCTGCTGTTTTTCGCATTTTACTGACTAGAGAGAACTGGTTCTTATCAGAGGAATGTACATGGTTTGACTTTTAGTCATAACAGGGGCCTGATCAACCCTTGGTCTGACCTTGAAGCAGGCTGGTACTGGCTCTCATGAGAACTAGGGGGCGTGGCTTGCTAGAAGCTTCGCTGTGTTTTGAATGTGTATTAAAAAGGGGAGTCTACACTGGCTCGGTGGAAGTTCATCCGTGGAGCAGACGTGTTGTCACGGAAAGTGGAGTCACCTCTGAGCTTTCGCCCGGTTCAAGCAATGGACTCCCGTTGAGCAAAGTGGGGTGAAATGATGAGGTGAGGTGTCTCTGCTACTAACTGTCTCGGAATTCTTTCCTTTCCTTCTTATTTTCGGATTCTTAAATATATATATATATATATATATATATTTCTAAATATATATTTGTCTTGATTGAGTTTCAATCATACTATTGATATGTTAGAGTCTGCTATGTTAGGTGCATTTGGCTTACTGTGTGGTGCCATTTACTAATAAATACATCACAGATATACCAATTCGTCTTTTCCTTGTAGCAGGAGGTGTGGACTCTTCTTGGCCAAGTATTCTGTTGTAGAAGGATGGGTGAATTCCCTTCTAGCAGGTAATTGTGTTATAGGAAGTTGGTGCTATTCCTCACAAGTGATGCGCAAATTATTGTTTTCTTGCCTTGCCTTTGGGGGAGTGTTGAAAGTTTGCCCACCTTAGGAAGTGCTGTGTATATGTTATATTCCATAAGTTTGGAACTGATATTCTCTCCCTGGGAAAGTGACGGTACATTCCTTTGTCCAGGGGAGATCTAAGGTTTGTCATTACACAGTGCCTCTAAGTTAAGACTGACTGCTTTTATGCCAAGCTTCCAGAGAGTTAAGCACAGTTTAATATAGTGATTATTGTGGTTCATCCTGACAAGGACTGTGATTGTTGCTTGGGTAGGGTTTTCACCCCCTTTAACCAACAACCCCAACTTATTTTATTGCTGCTCAGTTGTGGGATCTAGTACTTGTGTTTGAGCAGTGCCACTTAGTGATTTTGTGTAACACAGTAAAAGGACCAGCTTTTCTGAAACCTGAGGCTTAAAGGAAAGTGGTAATGGCCCATGAACTATGTTTTAAAGAGATGGACATAAAAGCAAGACAAGCCTCAGAGTCCAGCAGCAATGGTGGCAGCTATACAGTGTCCAGTGGAGAACTGATGTTCTGTGTTCCCCAAGACCTGGTACCTAGATATATGGTGGGAGATGGCACAGATAAATGGTTTTCCACCTATGAGGTAGCCTTGAAAATTCAAAGGGTCCCAAAGGAGAATTGGGGGTCAAGTCTGTGGAAAAACATGCCTACAGTGGGGCAAGATACTCTGCTCACACTAGAGGTAGGGGACCAGATGAAGTATGCTTCCATGAAATACTTCTTCTCACTAAGCTTGGGCTCATCGTAGAGAAGTACCGCATGAGATTTAGGGACAGCCAGAAGCTGCCTAACCAGACTTGGATGGATTTCTGCTCACACTAGAGGTGGGGACCAGATGAAGTATGCTTCCATGAAATACTTCTTCTCACTAAGCTTGGGCTCATCGTAGAGAAGTACCGCATGAGATTTAGGGACAGCCAGAAGCTGCCTAACCAGACTTGGATGGATTTCACTGAATTTTCCCCGAAGACAGCGAGTGGCTGGGTGAGCAGCAGTAAATTAATTATTTTAGTGGGCTGTATGATTTTAATTTTGAGAGAGCACATGCTCAGTATACTTGGTTTACAGAGTTGCATCAACACCTAATTAACAGCTAGTGCAATTCACCTAAGGAGCTTGCCCAGGAGGCGGTCTTCTGGGTCAACACCAGTGTGTCCAAGGAGGTATCTAGAGGGGGTCACCCAGGGTGGATAGTGTCCCCAACAGAAGAAAGGGGGGTGGGGGGTGTTCAAAAATAGAAACAAGTTTTCTCAAGGCACCCAAAATAATTTTAAGGGGAAGGGTTCCCAATCCCAACCTGACTAAAAGAAGAATGGGTTCCATGACAAAAAAGTTGTCAGTGAAGTTCAACCCCAAACAGGCCCAGTCCTGGACTTGGGATCTTGTATGGCCATGGAAATGCGTGGGTGGGCCATAAAGATAAGTGGGTTTGTCCAGTATCTCCCAGGTGTCTGAGAGCTGAGTCTGGGCATACTTGATGGCCTTGTATGGATGAGAGAGGCATACCATACTTACTGTCGGCTTCTGTTTACTCGTTTTAACTGTGTATTTCTAGAAATTCACTCTCCTTTCTCTCTACTGTCCCACTCACCCCGCCCTTTACTTCCTTCCACCTCACTCTTTACTCTTCTTACTTTCGCTCCACCTTATCCACCTGTTTCCCTGATGTGCCCTTCTCTTTCTCCAATTAACCCTCATATTTCTCTCACCTCATGCTCTGCTCTTTGTGCCTTTTCCTACTTTCACTCTCTCCTCTCACTGTGCATCAACTTACTCTCATTACACTTCACCTTTCTATTTCTACTATACCCTTGTCTTTCCACCTCACCTTTCTCTCTTTTCCTTGCCCTTCTCTCTTTTCCTCGCCCTTTTCTCTCTTCCTAATCTTTCTCCCTCTTTCTCATCCTCTTCTCAATCTTACTTGCCCTCCTTTGCCTTCCTGACTCACCTTCTCTCCCCTCACTATCCTCCCTCATGCTTCAGTCTACCTACTATTACCCTCCTGTCTGTTTCACAGTACTCTCTCTGCACCTCAATATTCTTTCGCTCCACTTCACGCTTTACTCTACACCTCAGTCTTCTGTTAGCCTCACCTTCACTGCTGCTGCTATGTGGGTAATGATCTTGTGTATGCAAACAAATGAGGGGTGTGCATGAGTTTGTGTTGGTGCATGGCTGTGTGTAATCGGGCCTGGCACTTCTGTTTGCATACACGAAGCAGCACGCACTGATTCACTTTTCACTTGAGTCACAGGGGTTAATATCCAAACAAGGTGTGCAGGTTGAAACCGTTAATTGTAGTACTTCTCTGTATGTACCATATTCTAAACAGTGGCAGCACTAAGGCCAACATTATATAGCACATACCCATGAGCACACGAGGCCAGCAAAGACCTGGGGTAATGCATATTTTAAGTAAAAATAAACACAGTAACAATTGGAGGAGCAATCAAAGGAGGCAACCTGATCAACAAAACACAACCAAACATCAAATGTGGGCTTGTTTCTACCCCCATCTGCCCACTGTGCCAGGAGTACATCTTCCGAGGTTGATGACAGGACTTGTAATTTAATGGCTAGTTTCCCCAACTACCATTTTGTTGTCAGTCATTTGAGCAAAAAGTATCTTAAAGGGATCAAAGAGGAAATATCCAGCTCATCTGAATGCCTCAAAACTGAACTTTCTCTCCTAAACAGTGTCTGACATGCTGCATCTTTTTCCCAATCTCCTATCTCCCACCAGTCTCTCCCATTCCCATCACCCCCTCTTTATCCTCCCTGTCTATTAATCTCTCCTCCCTCTTGTTCTACCACAATCCTCCAGTCCCTTCACACTCCTTCTCTGGCCCCTCTTCCACCACTTATCATTTGCTCAGGATCCTAAGTGACCACCTTCCTTTCTCATCCTCTTCATCCTTCACAAGTGTCGTCCTCCACATTCATCCTTTGTATCCCTCTCCCTCTGTTCACCTTTTATGGCTATCAACTCAGTACATGCTTAACATACCCCTACTCGCAACACTCATTTTGCAAATCAGTGCCCTGCTCAATCCATTCTACTTCCTGGGACTGCTTTTTCATTCTCCTCCATCCACCTCCCACACCATCTTCACTGTCTCTACATTATGATGCCATCACCCTTACGTCTTATTAATCAACCCTGGTCATCATTCTTTTCTTCCCTTTAAATCACTTCTTTACTCATGTTTCAGCCACCTGTTTTCTTACCATTCTTCTATTTTATCCTTCCTTTTCAATTTTTCTTTCTCATCATTTCTATCCACATGTTCTCCTCTGATCAAGCTCCATCTCTCATCTCTGTAACTCTTGTCAAGGTTCTACAATCTTTGTAGGTTACCCACTGGAGCCACAGTTCTGAAAGTGACTGTGGGTTTTTCAAAACGTCCGATGAAACGATACCACCGCTTCCACAGTTGTAAATTAATCTTTAGTTAATACTGTTAGTGTTCTAGATGAGTTATGAACACTACCTTCCAAATGCTCCAAAACATCACATTTATTTGAAACTTAAATAAGTGTGCTGTTTATCAACATCAGGAACAACTAGCAGCTCAGAATGTTTTTATTGATGCAACTTTATAATTGTTTAAAATAGCTTTTTGTAAAAATCAGCAAATTATGTAGCAGATCATAGATTATGTGGCATATGTTACAAATCCATAATTATGTATAAAAAGCTATGGCTCCAGAGTAGCATAATTTTAGTGGCCCTTACTATAATCTATTTCTGTCTATTCGTGTGATAAAACAAGATAATTTGTTGGGCGAGGATAAATGAGCAGTCACCGGTGCCCCAAAGTTGGGTGTCTGTTATTTAAATTACTTCTTCTGTGAGCACCTCAGGGGATTGAGAGTAGGCAGGACAGTGCCAGCAATGTTGCCAATGCTGCCATGGAATTGCTGCCACTGCTTTTCTTTGAATAATAGGCACATGCACTGCTCCTTCCAATTCTGCATCTGTGTTTAACCCCTTCAGTGCCCATGACGAGATGGTCTCGTCATGGGCCGCGGTTGCGCTGTGCCCATGACGAGACCATCTCGTCATGAACCCCGCCCGCTAATGAAACGCCCGGCACAGGGCGTGGAAAGGGCGGGGCACTGAAGAGGCTAAGTAGTGAAACTTGACAAGCCTTTTTAATTAAGAAGAGTCAAAACACAGCCATTATGCGTGTTTTGCTTCATATGGTTCCATAAGCTGGGCCACCGGAATGTTGCGATTCTGTGAGTACAGCGTTTTCCTAATAATTATGTATTTACCACATTGGTCACATAATCATCATCTGCTGCTTAATTTGCAGAGTTTCAGAAAATAAAATGTTTCTAACTCAAACAAATCGAGCGTTACTAAAACGCAGCAACTTGGAAGGCCCTTCATAAAGGTCAGCTGGTCACCATTCATTAGCCTATTGTTGTATTTCAGAGTTAAAGTGGTACTAACAAGATGTAACATTTTCTAAGACAGTGTTAACATGTAAAATGATAAAAAGAATTAAGTTGTTCTATCACAAAATGTGACACATTAAACAGCATATTTTGCAAGCAAATTAAGTCAACCCTGCCACATAATTTGGTTTACCCCAGCAGCATAACTCCAGTGACCCTGGAGAAAAGTTAAAGAATAACGCCATAGCAGAAAGAAAATATAATAAATCACTACTAAGATATATATCTTGAGCGTATGTTAATTTTCACTTGCTTTACTTGCAATAGCAAAATACTTCACACTGTTTCTGCAAATGAAATATAGTGGGGGTGTCTCAGGTACCCTTCTGTTTATATGTGCAAAGTAATAGATGCCATACCAGTGACTTTACCCTTGTCCACAAGTACTTCAAGTAGCCAAAAGGCATTAGCATTATAGATGAAAGTCACACAATTAGGCTTTGATTGCAAGCCTTAAGGCCTGTGTGATATTTGCATTATAAAAACTCAAGATGTGGGCCAGGGGGCCGGTTCCTACTCTGCCTACCTGGTCTAAGGATATGGTGTAGATATGGTGTATTGTAATACGCGAACAGAGTTATACAGTAAGCTAATTCCCTCTCCCTCACCCCCCCCCCCCCACCCTTAGAACCGTCCGAAATGTTTTGGGTGTCTATACCCAAGTTATGTGAAAACAAAGGAAGCGATGAGTCCAGGCTTGGTAGGTCCTAATGAATGAGCGCAGGTGGCATGCCAACCAGTTTTTATGTATGAGACATACAACAGCTAAATGTAGGACATGAGTATAATGGAAATCTGAATCGAATGCAATTGACTAACAATGTCAGCAGGCTGGGGATGCACGATGACCGGTATGTTCCCTCTGTCCATGGCACTGCGTAACTGTTTATAATGAGTAATATGCTGGTAATACTGCCCCCAAATCCTTAGCAACACTGATTGAACATGTGTAATATTATGGACTGATGCATTGTAACGTTATATCCTCGCTTGTTATATTTTCTCCTAATCATCTTGCAAGATTGTGTACATGTATATTCAATTGCCAATAAACAGAATATATATATATTTTTATAAAGTTAACAAGGTGAACCACAATGCTTCCCCTCCCCCGACAAAAAACATTGACTCCCTAGGTAATAAAGGTTTCTCTTCTGCCCCCCCAAAAAAAGGACGTTTTTTTTTTGCTTGTGAATGGACCTTGGGTGGGCCACGGAACTATCTTGGACGGGCCTGACCCACCCTCTAGAACCAGGCCTGACCCCAAATGGTATGAGTACTATAGATAAGAATGCATGAAGGGAGATACAAAATGCCCCAAGAGGGTGCAGTCCCCACTGGTGGGCCGACACCTGGGTTGTCTACTGTAGCCACTGGGGAGGAGGTTGCTTCACTTAACATGAAGGATAGTACAGAAGTTAGTCTACTGTCCGTGGGGGCAAAGGGAGATGGCGCCCAAAGCCCACATGCATACCAATACGTCCAAATTACAGGCAATGGGTCACCATCAATCGGTGGAGGCTCTGAGGAACACAGGAGCCAGTAGGACTACTACCCGGTGTCATTTGCTATGCTAAAATAGTAGTGTTCTAGGTTGTGGAAGTAGGCAACCACAAAAGCCACTATCCAGTAGTTCTGGTTCCATTTGAGTGCGGGGAAGGGGGAATCTCAGTTTTCTTGAGGGTAGCTGTGTGTCCTGCCATGTCTGTAGCTTGGTAATGACTTGGAGCAAAGTGTTTGGAAGGAGGTGGAGCTCCGGTCCCACCTGGAGGTATTGGATTTCCTGAGTGGGTGTTGCTGACCACAAGGTCCATGGCAGCCCGAGAGAGTAGTTAAGGAGGTCTAGAGCCTGGAAACATGGCACAGACAGCTGATTAAAGGAGAAAGGGCAAGGTGTGTGGGAAACCTGCCCCTGAAACTCCCACAGTTCGATAGAAGGCTGAGCCTGAGGGAAATTCCACAGAACCTACAGGGGAGGACATTGGTGCCCTGGGGGACTTATCCCCAGGAAGGATTTCTGCAAGGCTCAGAAGGAGTGTCCCACCCTTGAGGGTCTAAAGTAACAGGCAGAGGACCAAGGAAGCTGTTGACAACTCTGGCGATCACCTAATGTACTGGGAGAAGGACCTCCTGTATAGTGAGCCTAAGGTTCCAGAACCTGGGGCTACCCATGTGTTGGTGGTTCCCCAATGCTGCAGAGCATTTCTACTGGGTCTGGCTCATGACATACCCCTGGTGAAACATCTGAGGCAGGACAAGACCTTTGCCAGGCTTGTCACCCACTTTTATTGGCCCCAGATGAAGGTGATTTCAGATGAATTCTGCAGGTCATGACCAACCTTCCAGGCCAGTATGAAGTCAGGGAGATAACTAAAGGCTCCCTGGTTCCCTTACCGGTCGCTGGCACCCCTTTCATAAGGGGTGGGCATCAAAATTGTTGGGCCTTTGGACCCCATGACAGCCCAAAGCAACAGGTTTATCCTGGCCTTTCTGTACCATGCCACAAAATACCCAGATGTTATACCTCTTAGGACTGTCACTTGACTTGCAGTGGCCAGGGCCCTGATGGTGATTTTTACCCAGGTGGCATTCCCCAAAGAAGTGGTGTCTATCAGGGGTACAAACTTCATGTCAGCCTACGTGATGTTGCGGGGATTCTACTCATTCACAGAACTATGCACAGGAAACCAGGACCTCAGTGAATTGTGGTGACCCAAAAAAACTCACCTCATTACCCAGAACCCCTATCCGACTAGCATTGGTGTCTCATTCATTCTCCATATCAATTGTCAGAGCCCATTGCTATGTCTTCTCTATGCCTACTGGGAGGTACCACAGAAAGGAGTTGGGTTCAGTCGTTTGGCCACCTTGTAAGGGGATCTCTCAGTCTTGTAAAAGAGGGATGGGAGTAAGATCCCAAGAAGCACCCCTAGGAGGTACTCAGCTACATGATGGCTCTCAGGGCTCATATTAAGCATTTCTGGAAGAAGACCACTGAGAACCCGGAAGCCATCAAGAAGGTAATGAAGCTGTGGCATTCTGGTCGAGTTTCAGCCTAGTCAAAATATGTGGGTGATGGAGTCGGTGGCACCCAAGGCCTTTGAAAACAGCTGGCCTAGCCCATATGAGTTGAAGGAGAGAAAGGGGAGGTCACCTACCTGGTGGACCTCAAGGCCCCTGAGAAACCCTTAAGGGCCCTCCATGATAACTGCCTCAAAACCCACTACAAGAGGTCTAAAGTCACTATGCTCCTGGTGACAGATGAGAAGGCGGAAAATGAGCGTTAACCATTCCCAGACCTCAAATCTCTTAAGAAGTAGGATGGGCCAGTGGAAGGCTCTCCCCTATCCTGACCCCTGAACAGCAGAAGAACTGTTTTCACTTGCTAGAGCAGTCTGCCTCTTTACTCTCACTATCCCTGGGCTCACTCATTTCTGTACCCATGGCATTGACACTGGGGACAGAATGCCTATGAAGAATAAAATATACAGGCGGTTGGACAAGGTCAGAGCTAGCATCAAGGAGTAAGTGTCCAACATGGTGTCATTAGGGATGATTGAGTACTCCAAGAGCTCTTGGTCCAGTCCAGTGGTACTAGTACTCAAAGCCGCCTCACTGGGTACTGCCCCAGAACTCAGCTTCTTTGTGGACTATAGGGGACCCAACTCAAGTACAAAAAATGATGTTCACCCCATCATCTAGCTGATGAACTCATAGATTGTTTTGGAGTTGCCAAGTTCCTAAGTACAGAAAAAGTCTCAATGAATAATGGATGACGAGTCCCTGGTTGGTACTGGCGCTCACCTAACTCCAGTATGTAATAGATTCGAATATTGAGGGTGCTCAAAGGAAGAAGGGTCATCCACCCTTCCCAATTAGTAATCCCTAGAGATCACAGAAAATGCAATCAAACCCGAGCACACCCATGAAATGTATAACAATATGTCAATAACAATGTAAATAGATTTCTTGAAGTTTCATATCAAGTCTTCTCTTTATTAATTCTTGGTCCAGCCAACACGTGTTTCGTCGCCTGGGAGTGCCCGCGACTTCCTCAGGGCTGGAAAATGAACGAATATACATAATTTGTTTATCTGTATTATAATATATGTATATATATATCATTCCATGATCGCTCATGACGTGAGTAATTGGTGGAGCCCAAAAACACAATCAAATGAGGTTGGTGACATACATTCAGAACATCGTGAAGGCATTAAAGTATACCGACAAAAGACTCACGTTGCTAAAAAAGAGTGACGTCAATATGTATATGTGTCCCATAAGAGGACAAGTAAAATAAATTTGTAGATCACCTCAAAGTAGGTGTACGGATAATAAGTCATAAATAACCAATCGTGAAAAGAAGGGTCCCAACTACCAATTAGCAATAGATAATAAGTCACACACATATCTACCTTGTGATCTGTGAATTCTGTCCTGGCCATATAAGGGGATAGGCAATAGTTTTATACCTCAAAATGTTATGCCCTGAAACAATATATATGTACAATATATCATATGTATATACTCTATATACCGAATATTATCTTCTAGTACTGTAAAAAAATCACCAGAATTATCCACTACTATGAATATGCCATGCGCTAAGTAAAGACGGAGCGCTGAACTATCAATAATAGCTCATTAACATGTACGTTCCTACCATACAAAGTCGTTGATAGATATTAACTTCCAAATAACGATATATCTCAAAACAGATCTGTTTAGCCAGATCTTGGATAAACTAACATAGATGCAGACAGCAAAATATCACGAAAGAAAGTGATGAATATACAAGGCAACTCACGTGCACGTAATATCAAACGATGACCATATCAGGTATAGTACTCTAAAGAAAGTAAAATATACGTAAATATCAACACTAAAGAAGGTAATCTAATCAATATTATTAAGTATCAAAAGGTCTATTCACATACACCATGATCGCCTACCTGAAATCCGTAACAAAGTATCGTAATGACTCTCGGTCCTGAGTATAACGCGGAGTGGCGTGAACCGGAAGTTCATGTATTTAAACCCGGTGCTACATTAGGGAAATGAGACGCTGACTCTAATATTCATTACAACGTTGGTCTACCGCGGCGGCCATGATGTAATTGTTAAAAATTACGTGACTATATCAGAAAGGATTGTCATGAAATGTACCATGGCATGTATTGAACACTGACTGCAAACGCTGTGTTTACGATTAGGTTAGCTCAATAATATAATCTGTATGGAACAATAAAAATGATGCCAATGAAATAATGACATCCGTAATAGATCAACACTACTAGTCCGATCGGAACACAATAAATCAATGTAAAATTAGAATTAGTAAGTGAAAAATTAAATCCAAAATGGACCCGATCAAAAGTGCAATCACCTGGAAAGACAGTCACTCTGTTTTAGCATCGCGGATACATCAATCTAAAATGGCTCACTAGATGACAGTATGAGTTGAGATTGATCACATAACAGGTACACTTGATGGAATCAAAGGAATCGAATCTCAAACAGCTCAGTCGCCTCATCAGAGAGAAAAAAACTAATAAGGCATGATAAATAAATCAATAAGAAATGAATCACAACTAAGTAATATATCCTCTGGTCGGTGTAATCTTTCATTAGTCATTTCAATATCAATTATCTGCTGCATTCATACTATATTTCTAATACAGAATATGTAAACCACTACTCATAGGTGACCAGTTAACAATGCTTTTCATGTGTATGTATATAGCATCTGTCCACACAAATTGTCTACAATATTTACTCAATATACTGTATCAACACGAATCATAAGCTTATTATTCACCCAAGAAATAATGTTACTCATGATCTAAATTAAGCCCATGATCAACAGCTCTCATTTTCATGATCCAAACCGCTTCTCGACGTCTTAGTTTTAGCTCCATATTACCACCCCTGAGATCACTCTCAATCTTGTCAATCCCACAGAAAGTAAATACTTTATGTCTATCCTGCATCGTACACTCATTGATGTGTACTGCAGTGGGATATCTGGTATCTTTGTATCTGATCGCTCTTAAATGTTCGCTAATCCGTACTTTTAGAGGTCTAATAGTACTTCCTATGTAGAATTTATTGCATTTACATTGAAGCATATAAACCACAAATTTACTGTTGCAATTAATCATTTGTCTAATCACGAATTGCTTGCCCATAGGGTTGGTAAATTCTGTTTTCTTATCCATGGCTAAATCACAGACCTTGCAGCCTCCACATTTATGGAAGCCCTTACAGCTTAGTGATAACCAATTTTCTGTTGACTTGATTTTTGGATAACCGGGACTAAGTAGAGATCTGATGGTCTGACCCCTTCTATACGAAATTAACGGGACTTCAGCTAATTGTTTCTCTAAGTGTTTATCCGATTTAAGTATGTTCCAATGACGTTTCATGCTATTTCTAAGTCCCACTGAGAGATCATTATAGTCTGTAACTATTCTAAGAACCTCTGATTGTTTGGTGCCAGTTGGTTTATCCGTCAATGTATCAGCTCTATTAATTTTCTGAATCCTCTTTAGTGCTTTATCCACTGTACAAGTATCATATCCTCTCGCAACAAAGCGATTTTTCATATCATCTAGATTACCTTCTACACACACTTATTTAAAATTTCTTAAAGTTATATCATCATGTCCAGTACTTACCCTGATGAGTGGGACTTTGAAACAGTAAATACTATGCTGTCTGATTTAGAACAATCTGCTGCATTTTCAAACAATGACCTGTATGATGAAACATCTAATTTTGACACCATCAATACTACGATCATTATTTCTTGCACAAAGTAAGTATCCCACTTAATATTTTCAGTTACCATCAATGGGAACATTGCCCAACACCGCCGAACGGTAGTTCAAACACATTTGCACAAAAGGTTGCTTATTTTTTTGGGTTTAACACTTCAGACCCGACCTCTTATTACAAAGTTGTACCTACACCTGCAAATAAAAATATGCTCACTAACACGAAACAGATATACTCTGCTTCCTTTATTACTCAGCTGTCTGTATAGGGTTTTGACTTTTGGAAGGACACAATAGACAAAAAATCTGCCTGGGGGACTAAAGATTGGGAAGTTCAGGTAAATGAGGCCTTATTTAGAGCATGCCTCACACCACATCAGATAATCTTCCTGAACGAGACAGTGCAGCAGACTTACTAGTCTTTGGTTAGCCAAGATAAAGGATTTAAACATACCCCGGATTCCCTCGCTTTCACACTTTGAGGGTTGGCAAAATTATACATCCCACAGTGAGGATACGCTGGATATTATACTACACACTTACAACTCATCAGACCCCAATTGGAAAGGATGGTTGGTTTGGCCTATCAACATGAATAGGTGTCAGTCAAGATTCATCGGTACCACCGAAGGGTTTAGTATCCATAGGCCTGACCAGCGCTATGTACAAAGAGAACATACAGGGGTGGTGACATCTTACAGTGTTGGGAAGTTATGCATAGAGAGGCTAAAAACCTCAACACTGTCACAGGTTAAACAAAACTTGTGCTTGCTCTCAGGTGACATGGCCTAATTTATTATGCATGAGGATTCCTAGTATCATATCCTAATCCTCTGCCCAGGACATGCACAGCAGGATTACCATCTACTGTATAATAACTGTACAAAAGTCAACACTAAAGTCACTCTTGGACGAAAGGTCCACTATACATAATGGCAAACCATTACATATCTGGCCAGAACCCGAGGGTACTTTTTGGGTATAAAAGAACATCATCTTCGCTGGGGAACCAGAGGAGAGGCGTCCACATTGACACTAGACCCTGAGGTCCCGGCCTGCAGAAGCTCCAGCACGCAGTGGCCTGACATCCCTTGCGGGGTGCCTAACTCGAGACCAAGACAGGGTCCTTCATTCTCTCTCATAAGGTAATGGAGTTGGCTCTTTCCTAGGGGATTCTTGGCTTTACACCCACTTACATGCTTGGTACACCTAGGTACACTTAGATAGGGTTTGCATCGTAGGAGTATGCTCGATTACTGCCATGTATTGATATGCCTGCATATATTTACTGTTTTAGCACCATGGTAGAATTCTACCTTTTATTTACTCTGTCGGTGCTTGTAATCTTGTATATCTGTTTCTGTCTAATGATTGTCTAGGCAAACATGCTTCATACTAGAATGACGCTGGTTCAATAAATGTTAATCGAAAACATACCCATAGTTGATTCTTTGTATCTCTCTGAGACTAAGTGAGCACGATTTACTGAGCGAAAAGGTACTGCACTGTTTCCACGATCTCTGAAGGATCAAGGGTTGTCATGTTCGATAGTTGCCAGAAACTATTTGCTCCTTGGTAAGGTTAGGGGGCTTATGGTGGCACTGAGAGTTAGCTGGTCTAAAGGATAACATATCCTTTGAGGGTGTCTGGAATAAGTCTGGACACCAATCTCTTTGTTTATGTTGTCTAAACACGCAGATCCTATGTATTATTTGGAAATACACAACATTGCTTGGGCCTGCGTTGCTTCTTAAAGGAGAGAGGACCATCTCTTTGAACCGAGAGCTACCAGAGTGACTACAAGGGCTAGTTGATGGCCTGCTGTGTGAGCTGCAGGGACATAAGAGGCTCCAGTGATCTTGAACTCTATAGCAGACCTCTGCTTGAGTGAGTCCTAACCCCCACAGCCCCAGAGTGATGCTCCCCAAGTTCTGGACCCTTGGAAGTGGTGTTAGAGGTGCTGCTCCTACCTAACCCTAAAAGTTAGGACTTCAACAAAAGATCGGGACCTACCTACCAGCCGATCCACCAAAGGTGCATTACTGGCCGGCCTGACATCACAGTAGCTTTCACTACATTCTTCTTTAAAGCAGCAAATCCCGCTCTGCTGGACCTCAGAGCAACAGTATCCAGTCTCTTGGAGCCTTTATGGCTACAGTTTATAACTTCATCCTGCTGGAGGTTTTTGACTTTAAACTCTACTTTCTCCTGAACTTTTCTTCAAAGTTTCTTCTAATTCTGAAGGTAAGCTGACACTAGGCCTAAACAATCTTGCATACCCGAACCCCGATCGGCCTTAACTTTTGACATTGCTGCAGTCTCACGCGACCAGATACAAGCAGTTGGCAAATCTTTTAGACACTAGATTTCACTAAAACTTTTAAAAAAATCAAAACTCCGGTTCTACTAACAGGATTTAAATAGTTTTGGTGTGGTGTCATTTTATGTATTTAGCTTTTCTCTTTTTTTTCTAAATTGGTGTGGGGATTTTCTTGCTTTGTGTTTTCACTTGAGTGCGGCATAAACCTTAACATAGTGCCTCTAAGTTAACCATTTTTGTGACAAGCTGCCAGAAGGTTAAACACCGCTTAATTTAGTGACTTTTATGGTTCACCCTGATAAGGTATGGTGGTTGCCCGACTAAGGTTTTCACCACCTCAACCTTAATTTCTTATAACCCTGCTCCAATAGAACAGTCCAACCCAAAATATCAGGCCAGACTAGGCCCTTTCTGAAGCAGAACACAATGGGTGAAATGCTTGAATTAATCTTAGCCACTGGTAATCACTCGGGCCACATCCCAGTCCATCATATATTTTTGCACACCATGCCACCTCAGTTCAGACATCGCCATATGCAAATCAGTCTTGACCCTGCTCCAATGAGAACAGTCCAACCTGAACTGCCAGGCTTTCCCTGAAACGAAATGCAAGCAACCCAGGACTAATAATTTTATCTATGTGCCTGTGTGTACACACACATATGTAATTGGAAAGTTGGTGATCCTATAATTATGTATGTGTTTATATGCTTTACCTCTGTTTGAGCATCATCTCAGATACTTTTGTTCAATGAAAACAGCTTTTGGCCACACTGTCACTTTCACTGAACATCAGGTCACCATCCATTTATATATTAGCTTGTGTTAATTCGTAAACACAGTCACTGGAATCTACCAGGAATACTGAACATGATACGAGAATTGCCTTTTAAGATTTATTTATTTAGTTGGGAGTTTTAGCAGCACTCTGTGGCACCGCATGGTTACCTTAGAAAGTTGAATACCAGATGACTGTATTCTTAAGTGGGTTTTATCACTCCCAAATGGATTATGAAGATGTAAGGGAATTGAAAGATGGGTGCTAGTGGCATTCAATGAAGTTCTCATTGAGCAAATGGCTTGAGGCTCTGAGTTAAAATGAGGGACAATGTGTCATGAGATGCCACATGCAGGGATGGTTTGCTAGCAGTGAAAAGGAAGAAATTACAGAGTACATTAAGCTTTAGGTAGAATGGAAACATGCTGTCAAGTGTTTCACAGGGATTCAACGGGGCCAGGCAGTGAACAGACTGGTGAGTCGAATGGTGATAACAGTATGTAAACGTTGGTGCCTGTGTCAACCCCAAATGTATATGATGCTTAATCTGCTGCTAAGTCATGCAAAGTGTAAAGTGTATTTAGATGTACTATGTGTTCAGGACTCTGTGTGAAATGAAAAATAAGTCGATGGATATTGTCTCAAAGGATTATGTGTATGACTGCTCAGTTTGATGTGAAAACTTTATTTGTAAGTGTTTCACAGGGAACCTGGCAAGATTATACAGTGGAACTCTCGCATGAAGGACATGCTGGAACAAGTTTAAGGGAAAAGTATGACATGCAAATTGGTGGATTTCGAAGGATTGTTGAAGAGTAAAAATAAGTGTGATGGGGCTTGTGCAGATTATTAGACAGAAAACTCTGCCGTAGGCTAAAGACATTTGCAAAGTCGAAGAATGGGATGTTTAACTTCATTTTTTTTTTTTTTTTTAACATTTGTTATTAAATTTCCATCAGTGCAGTGAAACCAACAACAGAAAAAAAAAATAAAGGACTCAATCCTCAATATATATATCAGGAGAAATCCGTACTTCCCGCGTTTCCTCCCTAATGCCCAACCCTCCGCCCTCTCTACCCCCACCCCCCCCTGCCAGGGTCCCTCCTTCACTGCTGCTGGGAGGGACCCTGGGTCCAGGAAATCCGAGCCCAGGGTAATCAAACGAGCCTGTACACTGTTCTCAAGAGACCGGAGACCCCCCTCCCCCCCCCCCGCCCCCCATCCAGATCCCAGCCGCCCACCACAACTATTCGACAGTTACCAATACATTGTGCAAACGCTGAGTCCTCCACAGGTGTACCTAAATGGCCCTATTCATGGCGGTCTCCCCAGTCGCCCCAGGGGGCCCCACCCCGGGTTCCACACTCCTATCCCCGTCCACAGGATCCCTATCCTCCTCATTCAACTCCTCCAAGGATCTAAGCCCTTCCACCAGAGCTCCCCACGCCTGTGCCGCCTCCAGCGCTTTGTCATTAGACGTGCGTCTGGCCATCTGCAGGCGCAGCGTCCCTTCGCTCCCCGCCCAGGACAAGAAGCTCGCCTTCCATCTCCGAAAGCTCGGCCCAGATCTAGCCTTCCAGTGCATAGTGAGCTCCCTCTTCGCCATTATCAATCCTAGATCGTAAAACTTGCTTGTAATTTTGGTTTTGGGGGTGTGCGGAAACCACAACAACAGGCAAGTCCCCATCTCCGCCTCCAGCTCTCGCTCCGTCACTTGATTCAGGCACGCCACCACATCTACCCAATAAGAGCCCAGTCCCACACAGGACCAAAACATGTGACCAAAATCAGCACCCTCCACTCTGCACCGAGGACACGGCGATTGGGAGCCTCCGAAGTACTGTAGGAGTTTAACCGGAGTTAAGTAAGCCCTGTGTAAGGTATAGAATTGGACCAGTTGGAATCTGGCATTGCGCGTGCCCTTCCAGGCCCGCCGCACCAGCTGCGCCCACGTCATCTCAGGAATGGGCCTACCCAGATCCCCTTCCCATTTACCCCTCAGGGCATCCAGAGGCGGCACTTTCTCCGTGGACAGCCGCCTGTATAGACAAGTGATAGCCTTGAACGTACCCGCCGCCATAGTGACATACTGACACCCCAAAGAAATCGGGGGCTCTGAAATGGGATGTTTAACTTCATAGCGGACAGAAGATATAGCCACCACAGACTGGATGGTGGCAAAAAATGAGAAAATAAAGACTTTGAATACCTAAGCATGTAATCTTTAATCAGGAAACAAAAGAGGTGTTGGTGAGAAAATTGCTAGTTTGGATCTCCTTCATAAACATTTTGAATAGCGGATTGTTTTGGAGCAGGACCATACCACATTGTGTAGGCTGCAATTCAATAATGTGGAAGAGGTGGAAAACCATAGAACATAAAAGAGCTTAAATCTCACCCTACCACAGAAGTGCCACCTTTCGCTTTCCAAAAGGAACCAGAACAAGGGATTAAAGAGATACCAAAGTGATTGGAATGAATTTAAACAGTTTGGGTATGCAAAAAATGTGATGAAACAGAAAATGGAAAGAAAACAGTCTTAATGTGTAAATGCTATTGCAGTGTTGCCATGTGGGTAGTATTTTGTTTACAGACATGTGATCAAGATATCTTTAGAGTGTCCCAACCCAAGAAAGTCAGTGTAGTTGAAAAATTTATTTTGTTGAAGAATGAATAGATGGCGAACTTGGGTAAGGTGAGAGGGACATATTAGTTTCCAACTTTTTGCAGTATACCGTTAGATGGATGTTCTAGAGACGGTGGTACACGGACATCTACTGGCTTCACCAGTCTGCTTCAATAAAATGAAGCAGATAGCTTAAGATAACAAAGAAAATAGAGCTGCCCAAATTAGAGAAGCAGCACCAGAACGTCATTCTGGATGGTGATACTGGAGAAGGCTTGGCATACTCTCCCTTCCTACAAAGCAGAAATACTTCAAGGGAGGAAATATAGCAGGTAGATTTCTGAATCGCAAAACAAAAAGTCATGAGGATGGCACTTATGGTATGGTCAACAGTAAGTCAGGTAATGACAAGTTGCATGCAAGAGGAAGAGAAACTGATACGTTTTTCCAAGTTCCCTTGGAAATGCATGCAAGACAAACATTCACAGTCCCCTGGCAGTCACAGGTATGAACCAACTTACGAACATGAGCAGGAAAGACAGACAGGATGGGACCCACACACCTTTAGTAACTTAACTGAAAATAATGCATATTGAGTAATGGCCATTTCTGTCAGTGACTGAAGGACTGTATTTATTAGTGAGCTCTAGATCCCTATCTCCAAATGATGGACACACAAGAAATTCACACAAAGTATTATTTAAAGGCTTTATTAAATATTAAAGCCTGGTTCTAGTGCAGATCATATGAAGGGGCGTTATTTCAGAAATGCAAATAATTATGAAAAGCAAAAATTCAATACATGCAAATGTGAGAAATAATGGGACAAATCTGATTGTGATAAATAATTCAAATCAATGATGGAATCAATCTGTATGGGAATCCTTTCCAAACCTTTAGCTATAAACTATATTAGCATCAAAGATGGCATATGAGCTAGTTTCCTAGACTGTCTCTTGACGCACACACCTTACACGTAAAGCCATATGATGTTTTTCAGTCTGCAGCAAGCTAGATCAGTTTTTGTCTTTTTTTTCCTCTGTGCCTTGCTTGAGAAAGCGGTAAATTGCACCAGATCAGATGACTATGGGACTTTGAAGCAAACAGTTGATGTCTTCCAATCTCTCTCGATAAATTGATCATTCTATCGCATATGAATCCAACTTACATATGATTTCTATGCATTATTAAGAGAAAAACAGACCTAGCGATTTGAGATGCAAGGTGTGAAACAAACAAGTGAATTTCTTCTGCACATTGACCTAACTATACTATGCTTTATAAATCATACCATTGTATACATAAATGAGCTAATGATGCACTATAAACCTATATCAATCTACACAATTCTATCTCTCCTTGACTCACCCCGAACCTCATTCTACTACTATGATCTCACATATAACCCTTTCTAGACTCATCCCTCCTTTACCCCTCATTTTACTACTAGGATCTCCAAAATAACACTTCCCAGACTCCTCCCTCCTGTATCCCTCCTTTGACTCACCCTAAACCTCATCTTACCACTATGATCTCCCAAAACACCTGGGCAACTACATAGGACTGTAGTATGCTTGATCTAAGATTACTGGCCGAATCCGATCCCAGCAATCCACAGGAAACAAGGCTTGTTGCTCCAAAAGAATACACAAGATGATGAATGAATAACAGTCCAAGCACTGAAAGAGAGGCCCCACAAAACGTGGTTGAAGTCTACAAAAGGACAGAGTCATGTGTTCACTCAATCTGGAAAACAGAACAACTCCCAAGTAGAAAGCTTTAGCTTGCGATGGTACAGTTCAATTGGCTAGGGTGTTCTGTTATCACTTAAGAACAAAGATAAGCACTGCAATAACTATAAAAAGATCCTTGCTATTCCAGCAAACTAGTTTGAAAACAGTAATCTCAAAAAGGCAGGCACAGTCCCAAAAGTAGTTTTAAAGCCAGTCAACAATTCAGAGACTATTTTTTTAAAGAAAATACAAAACACCAGTTGTGTTAGAAGTTTGGGTTACAGCACCAAGGAGATCATCAAAATGAGTTGGAAAGTAGGTCTTCGAAAGAGGCTGTACATCTGCAGCAGAACATGTTGTTTGAAAAATAAATCAAAGGTTCCTGGTGCTGAGGTCAAATACACCTTTTTATCTGTTATAATAGCAAACAATTTTTAATTATGAAAGCACATTTTTCTTAGATAGCCCTTTTCTCGTATAGCAATAGCAGAAATCCTCCTTGGAGGAGAGTATAGTGTAACGCCATAACAATTCACCATTCTGAACTGTTACGAGGTTAACATTTCTTTGAATGAAATGCATGTGCAAAATATATAGCTATCATTGTTTAAAAGAATAAGATGGGAAGGAATGAAAGAAACAGGTGCTGCACGTAGCTTGCAAACAAGGTCAGGTTTAGACGTGCAAAAAGGCCCATAAAAGTGTTCTTGTACAGGAGTGAATTCTCTAACGAATTTGTGCAATATGATGTGCTAATGAAAATAGAATTCCTACTGGATAGACAATGGAATCGGAAAGAAAAATACCAAGTATTTTGAAATGTGTTACGTATGCGTTTATACTACCTCACAGAAATTGGTTTCAGACAGCCAAATAACTGAAAGGTAGCGATGGGTAAAGAAATAACTCAATGTAATAGCCACATTAAATGTGCATCGTCTGCAGAGAAGAGGATGCACTCAATCTGCTGAACAGAAAGAAGACTATAGCAAAGCTAATTTTTAGGGATAATTTGTTGCAGCCTAATGAGATTCTAAGGCAGAAATAGGGCTGTTTCTTTAATCAAAGACCAGGGTACTTTGTGACCTCTGAATGGTTGTAATGACCAACATAGTTGTGTTAGATCACATATCTGAGTTTGCCTCTGTTGGAAGGATTACAGATCTTCTTTAAGAATGTCTAAAGCAGAACAAGTATTAGAAAAGATAGTGTAGACATGTACAGATAAAGTTTGGAAACCATTATTAATGACTTTGAATGTAGTTTACATTATTTTTCGGTCAGTTTCCCTTACTCCATTTGCAGTTTCTAGGCTTTATTCTCTTCAATAGCTGCATAAATTAATGTTGCAATAAACCACATTCTCCTTGAGGGATTTAAAACTAAAAGAAAACCATTCAAATGCATATCAGTACTTATTTTCAATATGTGTTTCTTCATAGCACCGACATTAGAGTGAGACAACAATTGGTGACATAGCTTGCCTATACTTTGTACTCACTTTAACAGGAGAATAAGTAGAATACCTAGGATCAGATCCATCTGCCAAAGCTTAATAGAAGAATCTTTGCATGCGTTCATTATCACCCAGTGGTCATAAATCTTTTTTTTTTTTTAAAGTTCCAAAACCTTTATTATAGCATTGCACAGTTGTACAATATCTCGCCTACAACCCCGCGGGCCGGCCTGGAATGATGCATCCCCAAAGTCGCCATCCACCCTGTACACAGCCAAATGTCCGACACCCCGGAGGTCCGGTGGCAACTACCAACATGCCCCACACAATAACAATACCACTGAATGCTCTACAATGCAGGCCTACGAGCTGACTCTCCAGAATCCAAGGCCCCTCAGTTCCAGGCATCAGCGTTATCTACAGGGTGCAATCATACAAGAACACCTCTTCACTCCACAGACCATAAGGTCCACATTCACCACAGCCCAACCAGATTATCTCGGCACCTCACAAACCGTTACCTCCCACCTAGTCCCCACTCTCGCCTGCCTCTATTGCATCACCTCTAGACGGATACTGTGTCCGGCCGCACCGTCCCCGCAAGGACTTGCCCCTCCCCGTCGGCGGGGCCAGGCCGTGCCGCCAAGTACACCCTGAGTGGGTCCCATATGTCCCTAGTCCTACTATGCAGTGGTTGTGTGTCGGCGTAGATGACATTCTGCTCCTGGCAGTACAGTAAGTCCTCTATCCATTCCTTAAATTTCAGTGCTCGACCCCTACCGGCAAGCAACTCGCCGCTTCGCCATCAGTATTGCTATATTCCCAAACTTCCAATGCACTTTAGGTATTGATACAGTATAGCCGAGCAACATAATGAACGGATCTTTCTCAACCGCGTCACCCACCATAGCTGTCAGCGCCGTGTGTACCTGCGACCAGTACTCAGCTACCCCGGGGCATAGCCAGGCTAGGTGCAAGAAATCAGCCCCCTCCATGTGGCACCTCTCACATTTATCATTGTCCGATAGTCGGAATCTGAACTTTCTGGCGGGCGTATAGTACATTCTTTGCAGGAATTTATAATGAATAATACGCAATCTGCAACTGGACGATATCTGGGATGTTAAATCACAACAATATGTCCACTGCGCCACAGTTATGTCCCTGCCCAACTCGGCACTCCACTGCCTGAGTGCTGCACACTCCACTCCCCTGCTGCACTCCCGAATGCTGCAGTAGAGTTGGGAGACCAAATGCCTACCATCTGAGGACGTAAGCAGGACCTGTAGGGGCCTGACTATCTCAGGCTCCTGTGGAAATTCCGGCAAGACCACTCGCAGCCCCTGGTGCAGCCGAACATAGTAGAATACTGTGGAAATGTGGATTTTCCTGGTCAGTTATGTCCCCTATCTTGGACCCCAACGGTTCTATGTGCATGTCACAAGTACATGTATGTTTCCCTCCAGTTCCAGTTATGAAGACGCAAATACATGTGCGTCCACCGTCAACATGTCCTCTGTCAGATCCGCCATGAATGGGCTGGATATTCGATTCCTAAGTATGAAAGGCCACCGACTTTTTATGGCTAAGTTACTCCATTTTTGCAGTTCAGGCAGAGTAGGCCCGATTCTGTCCTCAAAGCCTTTCCCTGCTCTCTGCCTCTGACAGCATCAGTTTGAGCCCGCATC
Source organism: Triturus cristatus (assembly GCF_964204655.1). NCBI lineage: Eukaryota > Metazoa > Chordata > Amphibia > Caudata > Salamandridae > Triturus > Triturus cristatus. The sequence goes on along the minus strand of NC_140585.1, from coordinate 678,618,599 downwards.
TGTATCCATGAACTTTGTCCTACTCCCTGTGCGGCTAACGGTGCCTGCCTCGGCCAGTTTTGCCTGCCTGCCAAGAAACCGTATTTCACCTTCGAATTATCTACTTTGCTCCTCAGCCGATGCATTCCTGTCTAGTAGTTTAAGTAAACATTCTTCCAGCTACCGAGCAAAAGGGCCCGGCCTCGCTGTCTTCATGCAAGTAATTCATAGCCCTGTTACCATGGAAAGTTTCTGCCCCTTGCATCTCATATAGACACTTAGACGCTTGTACACGCACTCACAGTCAGTATAGAATAGATTTTGTCCGAGAGCCCTTCCCTTGTGGATAACACAGTTCTTTAAACATAGGATATTAGATATGATTTGGGATTAGGTTGACATAACCCCAGACTTTTGTCTCCACATGTAGAGCTAAATGTCAAGTCCCTTTCTCCCTCTAGTTGCACGTCTATCACACGTCATGCTGCTGCGCGCGCATCTCTGCCAAGTATTTCTGCTGACATTGCGAAATCATCTCCAGGTATCCACCCACACATGACAAATTACCCATTATCATCAAGTGGACGCCCACATGGACGCCCACCTTCACGCCTACTTACACGCCCACATGCTCTTATCTCATTCTCTCTTGCTCTCTTGCTTACGTACAATTGAGAAATGTATATATACTGTACTCTGTGAATAATGTTTTGAGAATATTGAGAATACTTTTCAGCCCCGTCCAGATCCTTTTTTGGTGATGGAGATATTCTCCCTTTGACTCGAGTTATTGGAATAAATCCCTTTATGAATCTGATACCACAGACTCAGCCTCTTGCTTTATGCATGATCTTATTGATATCTGAAAAATTATGACAGCGTGATATTTTATTTACCACAGAATGGCGCCCGAACAGGGACATCTCTTTCCCCACACGCCGGAGATGAAGGTCCAGTTTTGCCCCCTTCCATAGCCGTGATGGACTTCAAGCGCGCACGTCGCGGGTTTTCCCGCCAACTCCCTCAGGCCAATGAAGGGGACAGACTGCGACCAGGCATCCATACGAGGCGGTGAGGAACGCAGATTGTCTACCCAGAGCCCACCTGCGAGAGAGCTGTGTCCGAGGTATACAGAGGCCCACCAGGTTTTCGAAGTCCCGATGTCCAGAGGGTCCGATGTCCGCAGTCGTCGAGTCCAGTCCATTCTCCGAGGCCTTCCGTTTCAAGGAGCTACCCGGTGAGTACCATCGCCGGGGAGGCGTGTTGACGCGCACATAGGTTGTGCCGGTCAAGACGGATTTGGGTACACAAATCCGGTCTGCACTGTTTAGCAGTGTATATGTACTGTTTAGCAGTATATCAAGTATTCCGAGGTATCTAGTTATGGTCAAGAATTATGCTTGGTGATTTAGTCATGCAGACGATCATCACTGTTGGTCATTTTAGGACACAAAATGTTTAATGTTTAATGTCTAATGTGTTAAAAAAAACGTCCTGCATGTTGTGGTATGAATGACTGTTCATTATTGTGCCTTTTGTACCAAGTGTGTTCAAGACAAAGTGTTCAAGATTAAGTATCAGATCAGTTGTCAATATGCCGCTCTTTTCGAAATTAAGACAGATCACTACTAGAAAAGGGGTACTTGAAGAAGCAGTCCCTATTCCTCCTAGGGACACTCCAGGGCACTTCATGTATCACAAACATGGCTTAGATGCCATACTATTTCTTGATTTATGGGTGGACTACACCAAAGAATTACCAGAAAGTCAGAGGTGGCCCGTAGCTGGGACCTGGGATGCAGAATGCATTATGAAAGTAGAAGAAGAGGTATGGAAAAGGACAGTTGGAAAGTAACAAAAATATGTCATTGAATTATGGCATAAAGAATTGCATAGACGCACAGAGAAAGCGCTCAGAAAAATAGAGAAAAAGTAGGGAGGATTCAGACAAAGCCCGAGAAAGCGTATTAGTTGAGGAAGGTATCTGAGTAAAAGCAGAACAAGTAGACAGACAACGAAACACTCTTATGAAAGAGGAAATGTAGACCAGCTTGGAAGGATGCCATTGAGTTTTTGGCGCAAGGAGTGACATAGAAGGACAGAGTAAGTGTTTCACGAAGCAGAGAGAAGTGGACTGGTGTCTGGAAAAGCCAAGGATGAGATGTTACAGGAGGAATTTGAGCTGGTAAAATGAGCGCAGGCTGACAGAAAAAGAAATACTGACGTTGCTGGTATTTATCCCGTCCTTTCAGAGGACCTAGCAAGAGTGGCCCCAGTAGAAAGACCAGTTAGAGTGCAACAGCAAGTACAACGATACAAATAATAATGATATAGTAGCCCAAAGGTTCTTGAGCCACCCACCAAATGAACAGCGCATAGCTGGTGTTTACATGGTCAACATTTGACTACGTTGTCAATAGGAAATTGAGAGGGGTGCAGCTAGAGAAGGAGCAACTCCTGTGATTTGATGACACCCCGAATGTACAAAGTGTTAACGTAAAATAATTAGTGAAAAGTTTAGCTTGGAAAAAGAATTGTGGGTATTTCGAATTTGCAAATTGTTCATGAATACAGGTTTGTGTTCTTGATGGTCCAGTGAGCCAATGTGCTGGGTCAAGACGGTAAGATTATGACCCCCTGAGAGCAAATTGTATATAAAAATAATTTTTCAATTCGGCGAATTATTGCAGTTTTTATGGAATTGAGTAGTCTTTTTGTCTTTGACAGCTTCAGAGTGAGGAGAAGGTGGGGGCCGTGTAGAGCAGAATGTGATACAGAAATCGGAGTCAGATTCTGACCTTGTAGCCAGTGTAGGTGGGGGCCGGTGAGAGGAGCAGAACAGAGGCACTGCTTAGAAGGCTTCTCTGACATCGCATCTGTGTAATGCCTGCAGCTGGAGAGCCTTGGGGCCAGGAGTAGGAAAAACAAAATAAAGATGGCTGGCAGCCCAGGCTCAGGCCGCGCTGAGGGGCTATTTTTAGCTTCTCTGATAAGACAGGGCAGCTGAGAAATGTAAGTCGAGAAAGATTCCCTTGTTCTATTCTGTGCAAAACAAGTGCCCCGAGGAAATGTCTATGGAGAAGATTTGTTTTATTTTTTAGCAATTGTTATATTGCTTCTGGCCAGAAAGTAAAATGTTGCTCTTGTTTGGAATTTTAAGGGCTATGTGCCTATATAAAAACGATTTTCAAATTCAGACATTTTTGAATTGTGGCCACAAGCTGCCACCAGTTGCATTGGATAAATGAGCCAGTGGTTACGGGTCTGTGAGGAAAGATGTGAGATGCATCTTCGACTAGGACATGAGGGTACATTGTGTACAAAGATGCATAGCTCATTTTTATAAAAAAAAAAAAAAAAAAAAAAAAAAAAAGAGACAGGTTCGTGTGTTCGTCATTTTTTGATTATTGTTGCTGATCCTGTGTGTCAGACTTGACGCGGTCATCATTGGGATGACCCACTGCCAGATGGGGTTGTATAGGGCAGGTAAATAAGTTATTGATTATAAGCCTGACAAATTAAGCAGGCCAGAATGTTCGCATCTGAGCTGTAGGTACTGTAATTGCGCATCGCTGCTCATTTATATATGTTAGTGTAATTGTCTATGCTTTCTGTGCCTGGTATACTGATGGCTTGGCATATGTATTTTATATATGTTTTGTTTTTGTGTTGTATTGACCAGTCTGTTTAGCGTTTAATACAAAGTTCTCCTGTGCAAGTACAGAGATAGTCGTGACGACGGCGATCTTTGCACAGCGCTTGGCTGGAACTTGTTCACAATTACTAAATTTCGCAGACGTGATATTACCTTTATCATGCTGTCAAAATAGCAGACAACACGTTATCAGTGTATGTCTAATTGGTATTGGAGATGAATAAAAGAAGGAAAAGTTATGCAAGACTAAAATATGTATCACATGACTGCCTTTCTCTTATAGACAGGCAGCCTCGGTCATATGTTTCCAGATTGGACATTAAGGAACAATTATGATCTGTGCACTAGCATCTTAACTCTTGAAAGGCCTGTTTTAAATAAGGACTGCCACCACAGAGTGACATATGAGGCCCGGTATTTAGGGTAATGAGAAAATATCTGACAGGATTTCCTTTTTAAAGTTTGCTTTAGTAAGCTCATTCTTGTAAATGGTGGCCCCAAAAGTTGACTTGTTTTTAAATTAGGCTATTTATTGTATAGGTGGAAATTATTGCAAAATGACTGATTTCTTTAGCAGATAAATTATTAATTATCAACATTAACAACTGTTCTTAAACTTGGTTTTCCGAATATTTAGGTAATTTAGCATTCCTATTAGGGCCTCCTAGCATTAATATTGACTTCAGGTTGGTGTAGGTTCATGTAATAGGGACATTTGCATATGAGATGTCATTTGGCCAGCTTATGAGCTAACACAATGAGGTTTGTACATTAATTTGAAGGATTTCTCGCCATTTCAAATACACTGTGTATCTCCTATAATTTTGCTTACGCCCAGTAGCTACACACAGGGATTAATAGTGTTGACAAGACACAGGGTTTGATAGTGTTTGACAGCAGTGAAATCTGTTTCAGATTTCCTCCTGTCAAAAAGGGGGGGGAAGGAGGAGAATATTGGCTTTCTGCTGGCCCCTGAGGAGGTTCGCTTCCCGCTAGCCCCTTAAGAAATTAAGCCCCTTAGAAATTAGCCCCCTTAGAAATTAAGCCAAGGAAATAGATATGGTGTTTTCCCCTTTTTCTCATGTTTTATTGTGATCTTTCAGGGGAATTAGTCCAAGCCCCTAATACAGCTTCTACTAAAGTCCTCCCTTGGACACAAGAACACACTGTGGCATTTGAAGAATTAAAGAGAGCTTTATGTCAAGCACCAGTTTTAAGCAAACCCTGATTACAACAAATCGTTTATGTTTTTGTGACAGAGCGGGATGGAACAGCACTATCTGTCCTAACACAAGATCATGCAGGAAAACACGAGCCCTGTGCTTATCTTTCTAGTACATTAGACCCAGTAGCACAGGCTTTGCCTGCGTGCCTAAATCAGTTGCAGTAACGGCCTTAGCCATAAGACAAAGTGACTCGATAGTGCTGGGCCACCCTCTGACAGTACAAGTACCACACGCAGTAGAGGTTCTCTTGAACCGGACACAAACACAACACCTGACTTTAGCTAGACTGACGGATTATGAGCCAACGTTATTTCAACCACACATAGAGATCAGACGATGCAACATACTGAATCCTGCTACCCTTTTGCCCTCCAGTACAGAAAGCGTTTCACCACACAACTGTGTTGAAGTAATACATACCGTGACTAAACCAAGACAAGACTTGACAGATGTTGCACTCCCAGACCCCGACCTAACACTATATGTTGACGGCTCATGCATGAGGACAGGGGCGGGAGAATTAGTGGCAGCATATGCAGTGACTGCTGATACTGTAATAATAGAGACTAAAAGAATAGACATATTGTCAGCACAAGCAGCAGAGCTCATCGCCCTGACACAAGCGTGCATAAGAGCTAAGCACCTGAGAGTAAACATTTACACCGATTTTCTGGCGAGAAAGAGGTTTCTTGACCTCTCATGGGGCCAAGATACAGCATGGCCCCCATATTCAAGCCCTTCTGGAAGCGATACATTTACTAACAGCCATAGCTATCCTAAAATGTAAAGCACATACTAGAGCCACAGATCCCATTTCCCAAGGCAATGATCTGGCAGACCGAACTGCTAAACAGACAGCTCAGACCCCACTAGACATGACAAAATCACAGATACTATCACTGTCCAAAGCCATGACAGTTAGGGATCCTTCCAGGGATGTACAAGACATTCAGACACATGCTACTGTAAACGAATTAAATAAATGATCGGAACAAGGAGGGGTACTGACTGATCAAGGTTGGATGACAAAGGGCAAATCCACATGGTTTCTTTCTGATTCAAGGGTACAAGTGATTATAAATACCACACATAGTCCTGCACACTTAGGAGAGAAAGCAATGATAGATAGCTTACAGAATATATGGTTCAACAAGCACCTGCGTGCAGCAGCGAAACAAAAGGTCAGAACATGTATGATCTGTTGCCAATTCAATCCAGGTAAAGGCATTCCGATGGAACAAGGTGGATTCCATCCACCTGACCACCCTTTTGAAGTGCTCCAAATGGATTATATCCAAATAAACAGATGTAGAGGTTACAAATATGTCCTGGTACTAATGAAGCAGGTGTCCCTTCTGTTAGGGTATACCTGGAAATTCCATTGTGTGCGACATCCTGAAGCAGCAGGCCTTGTAGAAAGACATAAACAGACATTAAAAATTTGCGCAGACAAAGGTGTAGATGGGATGGTAGCCCTGCCGGTTGCCCTCTTTTACATGCAAATGGTAGCTCATTCTAGAACAGGCTTATCTCCCTATGAAGTGGTCTTTGGTAGACCACCAAATATGTGGGGCACCCCAATGCCTAAAAGATAATAACATGCTGACAGATTACCTGGCTTCCTTGATGTCTGCACTACTCTCTTGTTGTTCGCAGGTTGCTGCCGCCTTCCCTGACAACACCCAGGTCAAAGAATACTCCATCGCTCCTGGATGGAAGGCGCCAAAGTCAGTGCTCTGGACCACGGGGACGGCCGTTAAAGTCAAAAGGCGGAAAGGATGATTGCACCTTCACCACTCTTTTACAAAGGAAAAAAAACTTTGAACTTGGATTTTGGATTTTGAACAACATTTTCTAGAGGAGAATGCCCAGAAGTTTCCACAAAGCTAAATTGTGATCCAAGAAGTCAGAACCCGTTTGATCAATTAAGTCCACTAGGTGGTGAAGCGGTTGAACATGTATTCTGGCTCGCATAAGATCTTGGACAATAACATAAAGCAAAAATAAGAGAGCTAGATAAGAAGCAAATAGATGTATAGTGACTGTAATTTTTCAATCTCTTATGTACATCACGATAATATGTATCAGCTTAATACTACATGCTATTTTTCCTCCTATTGCCTCACTTTTACACTCCTCCACTAATGATACCATAAAGCACACATTTAGTGATCTGCCATCCTATGAGCTATCATATCGACTTGCCTTACGCAACAATACCTTTATTCAGATGCTGCACCATTCATATCAGACTAGCAATGCTACAGACTGCTGGGTCTGTGGCCGACTCCCCCCCCTATCAGAACTATAAGGGAGTTTTGCCCCTCTTTCTCTATCCGTTCACACACAATGGCTCCTGTGGAGCATGGTTTAGTTTGATTAATTCCCTAGATTCGAATTCCGCAGTTTATCAAGACAACTGGGTATGGGGAAACCTGAACTTAGTTTTGCTTAAAGTCTGCTACCCTAACAAGGAGGGACTTTCCAAAAAGAACAGGAACTGATCTAAGAAATGAAGTATATGGATTAGGTAATTTTACACTTAACCTCATGATCCTGAACGTTGAATCTGAAGCTACACCAATCTTGCCCGCCATGTCCGTATTCCCAGTAAAAGGGGAATTATGTATAAGAAAGAATGGCTCCATACACATGGGCCATAGTAAATGCACCACTGTAATAAAATTCAGTGATCAAGGCAAGTCTACATTTAGAGCTTCTCGTCATTCCTACTTTATATGTGGCCAGACCGCATATATACGCCTACCTCTAGATTGGGATGGTACCTGTTACATAGCATTCCTCCTACCACCTGTTTTCCTAGCTCCTCCTGATTATCATAAAAATACTCATTTAGTACACAATAGACAGCAGAGAGATCTCCCAATTGTCGATTACACTGAAGCAGCATGGGAAAAATACACAGATTTCAATAAAGGTTTCTTTCCCTATATAGGTACAGTTACCAATAGTAAGCTGATACGTAGATTAACCAGAACCCTTGAAGCAGTAGTGAACGAAACTATTTCCGCCTTAGGCAATTTAACAGAAGAGCAGTCTGCTATGCGGATTCTTGTGCTTCAAAATAGTCTTGTCCTTGACGTTATCCTGGCCGATAGGGGCGGAGCTTGTAGGGTCATCGGATCAAGCTATTGCATTTTTCATACCAGAAAATTCGCCATCTGTATATAAAGCCATAACTCGCCTTCATAAGATTGTAAGCCAGATACACCAGAATCCAGGCACCTGGACTTGGTCCGGTTGGTTTTGGAGTGTATTATCTACCTTTGGATGGAGGGTCCTATCCTTCCTAGGTATTGGCCTTCTCATACTATTCAGTTGCTGTCTATGTCTACAATGTGGACCAGCGATCTGTGGTCTTTGTGCCACATCGTGTATTCCACCACCAAGATTTCATTCAAGATCACGGAAGAAGAAAGAAGAACAAATGATGCTATATGAACAGATCAATGGATTGATGAAGATTGATATCTCTTGAAGGGCAAGTAGGGGACAAGGAGGGAATGTGGAAATGTGGATTTTCCTGGTCAGTTATGTCCCCTATCTTGGACCCCAACGGTTCTATGTGCATGTCACAAGTACATGTATGTTTCCCTCCAGTTCCAGTTATGAAGACGCAAATACATGTGCGTCCACCGTCAACATGTCCTCTGTCAGATCCGCCATGAATGGGCTGGATATTCGATTCCTAAGTATGAAAGGCCACCGACTTTTTATGGCTAAGTTTCTCCATTTTTGCAGTTCAGGCAGAGTAGGCCCGATTCTGTCCTCAAAGCCTTTCCCTGCTCTCTGCCTCTGACAGCATCAGTTTGAGCCCGCATCTGTATCCATGAACTTTGTCCTACTCCCTGTGCGGCTAACGGTGCCTGCCTCGGCCAGTTTTGCCTGCCTGCCAAGAAACCGTATTTCACCTTCGAATTATCTACTTTGCTCCTCAGCCGATGCATTCCTGTCTAGTAGTTTAAGTAAACATTCTTCCAGCTACCGAGCAAAAGGGCCCGGCCTCGCTGTCTTCATGCAAGTAATTCATAGCCCTGTTACCATGGAAAGTTTCTGCCCCTTGCATCTCATATAGACACTTAGACGCTTGTACACGCACTCACAGTCAGTATAGAATAGATTTTGTCCGAGAGCCCTTCCCTTGTGGATAACACAGTTCTTTAAACATAGGATATTAGATATGATTTGGGATTAGGTTGACATAACCCCAGACTTTTGTCTCCGCATGTAGAGCTAAATGTCAAGTCCCTTTCTCCCTCTAGTTGCACGTCTATCACACGTCATGCTGCTGCGCGCGCATCTCTGCCAAGTATTTCTGCTGACATTGCGAAATCATCTCCAGGTATCCACCCACACATGACAAATTACCCATTATCATCAAGTGGACGCCCACATGGACGCCCACCTTCACGCCTACTTACACGCCCACATGCTCTTATCTCATTCTCTCTTGCTCTCTTGCTTACGTACAATTGAGAAATGTATATATACTGTACTCTGTGAATAATGTTTTGAGAATATTGAGAATACTTTTCAGCCCCGTCCAGATCCTTTTTTGGTGATGGAGATATTCTCCCTTTGACTCGAGTTATTGGAATAAATCCCTTTATGAATCTGATACCACAGACTCAGCCTCTTGCTTTATGCATGATCTTATTGATATCTGAAAAATTATGACAGCGTGATATTTTATTTACCACAATACGTCAAATGGAGTCGGCAGATATCCACTGAACAGCTGCTCTCGTGTTTTAAACCGACCGTTAGCAAAAAGATCACCCCAGTGCCGGACCTTTATCCTAGTACAAAGCCCCTGGAACCCTCCTTCCTGCAACAGTGACAGTTCTGGGTGATACACTAGCGGCAACGTAGGAGCATACATAAAGCTGAGTTCCAACCTGCTCAGAACCTTCCGCCACGCATCCACCGTGCACGCCACTGTATTGAACGGCACATCCATCTCCCGCACAGGGCCATGTATGATGCCCTTCAGCGGCAGCGGTCGAGCTATCCAGTCCTCCGCCGCTAGCTGCGGCAGAAATGGCTCAGGTGCAAACCAATGATAGGCAAAGTGGGCCTGCGCACTCATATAATACACCAGGAAGTCTGGAACATCAAAACCACCTCTATCATACGGCTGGGTAAGGATCGACCACGCCAGCCTGGGCTGCTTACCTGCCCAAAACAACCGCAACAGCACAGAGCGCAGCGTCCGAAAAAAAAACGCGCCTGGATAGTACGGGATATTCTGGAAGAAGTATAGAAAACGAGGTAACACCACCATTTTGATCAGTGAGGCCCTACCTGCCATCGTAAATGGCAGAGATATCCAGCGAGTAACATCCTCCTCCAACTTAGTCATCGCAGTACCATAGTTCAACCGCAACGTCTCCTCAAGGACCTTCGAAATCTGCACCCCCAAATATCTAAGATCCGACTCACACCATTCGATCGGATAGTCTAAGGGAAATCGGCCCACCGCAGGGGTCAGGGGAAAAAACTGTGACTTTTTCCAATTTATTTGGATGCCAGATAGCCGCCCAAACACCAGAAATTCGCGAAGCAGTGGGTTAAGATTAGTCTGCGGGTCCACCACATACAGCGTTAAGTCATCAGCGTACAGGGACACATCAATCTGCCGCTGATAACATTGAAAGGCGCTTCGTTTATGCAGCTGTCGGATGCGGCATGCCAACGGTTCGATCGCTATTGCAAAAAGCAAGGGGGACAGCGGGCACCCCTGTCTAGTACCCCTGGTTAGTGGGACAGGCCCAGACACCTCACCATTAATTAGCACTCTCGCTGTCTGGTCAGTATACAGCAATTTAATCCACGCCACGAAAATCTTGGGGAACCCCATCCTGTACAGAATAGCAAACAAGTAATTCTACTACACCGAATCAAATGCCTTGGTAGCGTCCAGAAACACGGCCGCCACGGGCAATTCCGGCGCTTTCGTGCGAATCAGGGAGAATAGCGTTCGAAGGTTACTAGCAGTAGATCTCCCCGGGACAAACCCTGCTTGGTCCGGAAGGGCTATCTTGGTCATTAGCAGAGACAGTCTGGTGGCCAACACCTTCGCCAAGACCTTGGCGTCACAATTTATCAAAGACAGCGGCCTATACGAATCACAGTCCGCTGGGTCCTTCCCCGGTTTCAGCAGCGAGGTAATCAGCACTTCCCTCATCGTCCCAGGCAACACTCCCACCTCCAGAGACTCCTCAAAGACCTCCCGCAGCACCGGGGCCATGATATCAATATAGCATTTATAAAATTCCACCGGCAGCCCATCCAGGCCCGCCGCCTTACCATTACTCAGAGACATAATTGCCTCTCGTATTTCATCCAACTTAAATGGGGCCCCAAGAAACTGTCTATGTTCATCGCTCAGCCAGCATAATGCCACATCATCCAAAAAATCTCCAAGTATGCCCTCCTCACCTCCACTCGCTGCATATAACCCTGCATAGTGTTTGGTAAATTGACCAAGGATCCCCTTTGTGTCCTGACGCATTTCCCCTCCCGATGCTCGTATCTCCAATATATGCGAGGTGCCCCGCGAGTGCCTAGCAACCTCTGCCAACGCACGGCCTGGTCTCTCTCCTTCACAATATCGGCGGGCATGCCAATGTTTGCCCCTAAATTTGGACTCCCTATCCGCTTCCCGCTCGTACCGCGTGAGCAACTCTCTGAATTCCCCGTGGAGAGGACCCATCGGTTCCCGGGCCATCCTGGCTTCCAGCTCCGCCAGTTCAGCCTCCAATTTGGTGAGCGAATTGCGTATGACTTTTAGCACACCAAAACTCTTAGAGATGTAGTATCCCCGGACCGTCACTTTAAACGTCTCCCAGACGGTCTCAACACTATCCACCGACCCCTTGTTGCGGGGAAAGAACTCTGCTATCTCCTCCCCCAATTCTGTCTGGAATAGTGGATCCAACAATGCCGTGGGCTGCATACGCCATCTCGGTGCCGCCCTTCCATAACCTGGAACTGCTACCTGTACCAGAACTGGACAGTGATCCGAATAAGACCTCGGCAAATGTGTCACTCGCCCTAAGTCCACCGCCAGCCCCCTAGATAAAAAGCAATAATCAAGCCTGGCCCACGTGTTTGCATAAGTTGTGAAGTGCGTCCCCTCCCGTTTCCCAGCATGCACAAACCTCCAGCTATCTACCAATCCACCTTCCTCCACTATTCCAACCACTGCGTCCCTCGCACCTTTATTGTATTGTGGGCTTCCATCCGACCTATCCATCCCTGGAGTCATTGTGATGTTAAAATCCCTGCCCCAGATAATATACGTGGAACCTATGTTGAGCACCCTGCCCCACAACGCAGTGAAAAAGGCTGGCGTGTCCACATTTGGACCATAACAATTTACAATCGTGACCGTGTCAGTGCCGAGCCTACCCCACAGCAAGGCAAATCTCCCCTCACTGTCCGTATTTTCACCGAGCCTCACAAACGGCACCGCTTTCTTGATCAGGATCACCGTACCCCTGGCATACCCTGAGTACGAGGAGAAGCAACGCACCGCCGCCCACTTACTCGCAAATGTGTAATTGGACCGGGGGCTAAGATGCGTCTCCTGCAACAATGCAATGTGCACCTGATGCTGCTCTAGGTATTTTCTCGCATCATTCAACCCCCGGACATTCCAAGCCATGATTGTGACTTTCGACTTGCGCGCGCTTTCAGCCATCATGCGTTACCCTCCCGTTATCCAAATAGCCCCCTACACAATATGCCACCTCCACCCCGAACACGGCATGCATCATCATAAGCCCCGGTGCCACCTCAACGCTTGACTCCCACAATGCCATATCATTAGCACAGTACATTTTCCACCACCTTTCTCCTCCAGAGACGATCATCCCGTATCCAGCCCGAGTCTCCTTTCCCCGTATTGGAACTGCAAACATCCACAACATAACTGAATCCCATAATCCCACCCCACTCCCACTGAAGCAAACCCCAACCTGCCAGTCCTGCATCCCCCCCCCTTCCCACACATGCCCCATAGAACACGGGCAAATACATTCCCCAAACCCCAACCATGTACTAGGGCAATTCCCATCGGGAAGCGAACCTAGGCGGCACCACCAATACCCCCCCGCGACCGCCAGCCCGCCCACGCAGAAAGTGGTCCGGCCCGGCGATACAGCGCTAGAAGCAAAGGCACCCGAGATCTGCAGTCAGCCTCCAGCATCGTCCCTTAGCCAGCCACAACAAGATTTGTCCATATTTACTGCAGTCAATAAGGTATCTGACCGTGTGGAGACCCCCGCAGCACACATCCATCCCCCAGACCTCGTTATCCCGCAACAACTACTCCAAGGCAACGTCCAATAAAATATCTCGCAGCCAGTGATTCCAGGCCCAGGGCCCTGGCGACCCTCTCACCTCCGAGTCCTACCATATAATTAGTCAAGGTTCTCCCCACTCACTGTTCACCATCCGACAGTTCTGGACACTGGGAGTCCGCAGCTTCTTCCGCTCCAGCCCCTGTCCGTTGAGTACGCTTGTAGTGCTTTAGAAAATCCTCCACCTGCTGAGGATTCGTGAAGAATTTCTGCCTACCCTGATATGTGATTCGCAGTCGTGCCGGGTAGAGCAGTGCATAGTCCAGTTGCAGATTGCGCAGCTTGGCTTTCACTGCCAGAAATTTCCTACGTTCCTCTTGCACTATCTGTGTGAAGTCTGGGTATAGCGTGAAGGAGTTCCCCTCGTAGGATAACGAATGCGTGCCTCGCGCGGCCCGCAGGGCAGCATCACGGTCCCGATAGTTGAGCAACCGGGCGATGATCGGCCTGGGCGGCGCCCCCGGCCGCGGCCTAGGGCCCAGGGCCCGATACGCCCTCTCCACTATGAATTGGGGAGAGAAGACGTCCGAGCCAATCGCCGCCACCAGCATCTTCTCGACGTATTCCTCCATTTTACCCACATTCGTTGTCTCTGGAATACCAACGATGCGCACATTGTTGCGCCGACTTCTCGCTTCCAACTCCTCATTTTTAGCCGCAATGATGCACAGCAGGTTGTCCATTCTGGATAGCTGCGAAGCGTGCTGTGTCACCGTGTCTTCGGCATCCGATATCCGCTGTTCCGCCACTGTCAACCTTTCCTCATGCGCATCCGGTTTTTGTGCCACCGCTTCCAGTTGGGAGGACACCCTATCAACTTTATCGGCGATCGTAGCGAACCCCTGTCGCATATACCCAGTGGTCATAAATCTACCCCATTCAAATCATAAATTATCATGTTAAAGCTAAAGTTTTGAATCATCATCAGAAACAGTTCCTTCCCACTCTTAATTTGGTTTCTTCAAATCTGTACAGGAAGCCAAACCTATGCATGTTTGTTGATTAGTTTCATTAAAAAAATATATAATTCTGTATACATGCAGGAAACAATGTATCAGGCTGTAGGAGAGTAGGGTCTGCTTTCTATGTTCACCCCCACTTTTTGCTTATGCTTTACTGGTTTTCGACTTAGATGTGGCTGTGGGCCTGCTAATCAGACCCACAGCCCTGCTGTTCTCTCTCTAAATTGATACTATGTACTTTAGGTGCATAACCCATTTGGATAGGATCACCTTATTGGCCCCTGTACAGTGTACCTTAGGTACCCAGGGCATAGGTGTACCCTAGGCCTACCAGGGGCTGCAGCATGTATTATGCCACCCCTGGCCTGGCCATCCATTATGACACAACTGGCTGATCACTCAGCTGGGGCAAGGTCGTGTAATCACCCCTTGCTTAGGTGTAGTATTCCTATACCTATCTTATATATAGACACATTTGTACCTATCAGCCACTCCTATGGCAGGCCTTAACAATCCTGGAGGCAGAGTGCTTGGTAACATGTGAGATGGTGCTCTAGCATGAGCTGAGCCTGTCTGCAGCTTTCGGAACCATGTCCTTATAGCTGTTCTATGATATAGCCTACCATATACTCTTAAAGTGCCTTATAATCTTAAACGGTTATGGTAACTATGGTTTGGCTTTATCAAAACATGTTGTGTAAGGTGTCTAACACTTTGGAATAATACCCCCATCCCATTTCTGGGGATGAGGATATTATCCCTCCCTTCTAGAGGGAGAAGACATGTTGTAACCTACATACCCGGTTAAAGTTAACCAGAGCCCCAGCATCACAAAATGGATGCTGCTGCCACGACACAAGTCTGACCTCCTGCTGCTGGGAGTGATCCCGGCAAGGGAGGCTTGGACAATAGGTTTCCTGCCTTGGGAGGTGCGAGCACCACCCCAGACAGACCTTAGTGTATTGGGGCAGGGAGGGATGAATGAAACGAGACACTGCCTGGGGCACACAAGGTGTCCCATGCATAGTCCAGTTCAAACCGGTGCTGGGGCACACCAGCCCCAGTCCTGGCGCGAAACTGGACAAAGGGAAGGGGGTGTAACCACCCCCCTCCCAGGTCCCACCCATAAGGCGTGACCTAGCAGGCAACCCAGCCCCCCAGATTAGTATAAGAGTGGTAGCTGGGCCCCAGGAGATTAGATTATCCTGAACCTGCAACTTGAACAGAAACTCTGGACCTTCGACATTCGACGAAAGAAGAAGGCTGAAGATTCTCCCTTGTGGCCAAGGAGTGGCTACCCTGTGCAAACAGGCACCATCAAGAGACTACCCTTCGCTTTGCTGAAGTTCTACGAGGGACCGACTGCAGAGCCCGACCAGAGCCTTGACTTCCAGACTTCTCCGACCCTGACCCACATCCACAGCCGAGCTGAGATCCGTGGAGGCGACGAGAGACGTGGGACCGGCTACCTGGGAAAAGTGGCGAGTATCTTCCAGCGCAGCTTCTGAGGTACCCTCGAAGTTGTGCACCGGGGATTGAGAAGCCCCAACCCCAAGCACCATCTGCACCGAAGATCAGCCCCCCACACTCCACGAGTCCTGCGTGGGGCCCTTCTGCATTTTCCTGCTTGCCGCGTCTGTCCGGTTGCTTGCCCGTTGGCTAGCGGCCTTTGTGACGACACACCTTGAAATCTTCACCGCTGGTTTGGCTCCTCCAGACTGGCTCCCGCTTCTTTGCAAAAGAGAAGCACCCCAGACCTTCCTGGTCTGCACCAGAAGCAAGTCCTCCGTTCTTCGTGGGTTCCGCTTGCCAAGGCTTGGTGAGTCCTAGTTCGACTTCGACGCCGCCGACAGCAAGAGCCTTCGTGGGACAGCTCGCCTCCTGGTCGTCCTCGACGTCTCCTGGTACCCGTGGCTGCAGCGACAAGCTTCACCCTTCACCTGCAATCTTCACGACATCGCCTGGTTCCTTCCTCGTTCCACGCGGTCACTGGCTAGTGACCTTGACTCTGTCCCTTCTGCTTGCAGGTACCCTTCCTTCTTGATCCCGACCTAGGGATCCACCGGACACTCTGCACTGACTGCCTGTCAGCAACTTTCCTTCAGGCATCCATAGAAGTCCACGACGAAACCCGACGCAAGTTCACACCTATGCACCCGCAGCCTGTGGGCTAGGTAACTTGGGTACTTCGGTGCTCACAAGGGTAGTGACTATCCTAGGGTCTAGTTTCCTTGTCTCGACTCTCTAGTTGCTTCAGAAGTGTCCTTAAACTGCTTCTTTCAAAACTGTACTATTTCTATCGATTATACGCATTACGCGTGAGTGTTTCCACTCTGCACCTGAATCCCGTGGGCCTCCCACTTCCTAACTGTTGGTAGTGTAGTGTAGCCCCAGCGATTCCCTAGGCCTATCCTATTTCCGTGACAGTGGTCCTTATACCACTTCTTTAGTATATGGTTTGCGTGGCCCCTAGGGCCTAACTGTATTACTTACCTGTGTGACTTAATGTATGCTTAAATAAGACTGTGTTGTACTTACCTCTAATCTCATAAAGAGTGCTGAGGGTTTGACTAGAATAAATACACTTTATTTTATATATATATCTGTTGTGGTGTCCTTTCATTTGGTATTCAAGGGATTATATATGGTATCACAGCTGGCTTCACATGCCATTCAGAGTTTAGCCTAAGACTGCTCTTGTCCATGCTACCACTAGGATAGCTGGTCTATAAGGTTGACTTTACAACCAATCACCATAAGGGTTGTTTGGACTGATATAAGGTGTACACTAGAACTAGTGACATCATACATCAGGCCAACTTCTCACATTGGTGAGCAGTGGTTGGGATCTGAGCTTGCTGTTGTAATACCATTGTAATCTTGAGATACTAAATTGAAAGATCACACAGATATTGTTTAGGTACATATAACATAGATTATAATACTTAAGTCCTACTGGACTTAGTGGTTGTAGGTTGAAGGGAGTAACACACCCTGACTACAACTACTAGAGAGGTTTAGTAGAAACAACTAGTGTAGGTAGGTCCACACACCACACCCTCACTAGATCATGTCTCTGGGAGGAGATCAAGGAGATGCTCTCTCAGGAGGGGCAGGTCTGAAAAAGATCCCCTCTAGATATGATACCCTAACTTTTCAGGAGATGAGACAATTGTGTACCTCCAGAAAGTTAAAACAGGGTGCAAACCCTACCCTACTTCAGCTAGTGCAGATCCTAGAGGAGTATGATGCTCTTAGGGCCTCACAGGCTAGTACCCTAGGTACAAGGGAGGGTCTACCCACCACAGATGAGTCAGATGGGACTTCAGATGAAGAGGTAGACAGCCAGGGCCAAGTAGGAAGACTTAGCCAGGCTAACCTAAGCTTACATGGGAGTTTGCATGGGGTCCCCCCATACAGACCCCCAAGTGGGCTTAACCAGAGAAGCAGGAGAGACAGATCCCCTTCAAGGGAATCCATCCACTCCCATGTCTCTAGCATCTCTAATGCCTCTTCTCACAGGGGAATGACTTCCCCCAGGACTAAAGAGCATGAAGCCAGAATGAGGGAAGCTAATCTGAGGATTGAGAGTGAAGAACTTGCCCTTGCCAAGGAGAAGCTTGCTCTGGCTAGAGAGCAAAAGTTAAGTGGGTTAGAACCCACTGGTGGCAGCAATATCCCTAAGGATAGAGACAGGCACTATGATAATAGAAACCTGAGCAAGATTGTCCCTCCCTACAAGTGTGGGGATGACATCCACAAATGGATAACTGCTTTGGAGAGAGCTTGCAAAGTACAGCAGGTACCCCAAAGTTAATGGGCAGCTATCTTGTGGCTCTCCTTCTCTGAGAAATGTAGAGACAAGCTCCTCACAGTTAGTGATGAGGATGCAGACAATTACAGTGTCCTGAAGAGTGCTCTAATTGATGGGTTTGGGTCTAACCACTGAACAATACAGGTTGTTGTTCAGGGATACCCAGAAGACACAGACTCAGGACTGGACTGACTTTGTAGATTGTGCCACTAAGGCTCTGGAAGGCTGGCTAGTGGGAAGTAAGGTTAAGGACTATACAGGATTGTATAATTTGATCATGAGAGAACAAATCCTTAACAACTGTCAAAACCAGCTACTGCATCAACACCTGATTGATTCTGATCTGACTTCTCCCCAAGAATTGGGAAAGAAGGCAGATAGATGGGTCAGGACTAGAGTTAAGCAGAAAAACCAGAACCAGAGCAGTGATCAGAAAAAGGCAGACCAGAAGGGTAATGATTAGAAACAAAAAGACCAGAAGTCTTCACCAGGCCCCCAAAAGGCTCAGGGGGAGAGTGGTCCCAAAAAGGATAAAAAGAAAGATGGCCAAAAGAAACCATGGTGCAACTATTGTAAGTCCAACTCACATTGGTTTAGTGAGTGCACCAAAAAGGATAAGCCCCCAGCCACCATTGCCCCTAAGGCAACTGTACCCCCTAGTTCAGCACTAAGTGGTGGTTCCCAGCAAAAGGGTGTAGTAGGGTTAACCCTGGGAACTGAGGAGGATTCTGGCCTAGTCAGAATACCTACTCAGGCTGTTCTGATCTGTGATGGGGACTTAGCTTTGTCCTCTACTGTAGGCCCCAGTAACCTGGGCAAGTACAGACAGACTCCTTTTATTAACCAAAGAATGGCTCAGGCCTACAGGGACACTGGGGCTAGTGTCACAATGGTGACACCTGCCTTTGTGGACCCTGGACAGATCATACTAGGTGAGAATTACCTAGTGACCAACGCTAGCAATGCCACTACCTCCCATAGTGTGGCTATTGTTAACTTCTCCTGGGGAGGGGTAACTGGCCTCAAGAAAGTTGTTGTTAGTTCAGACCTTCCTGTAGAGTGTTTACTGGGCAATGATCTTGAAACTTCAGTTTGGTCTGAAGTAGAGTATAGGACCCATGCAGAAATGCTGGGGATAGATGCACATGTCCTTGCTGTGACCAGGTCACAGGCCAAAAAGTGCACCACTGAACAAGTGCTGGATCCTGAAACTATGGACCAGTCACAAACCAAGAGAAAGAGCAGTAGGGTAAAGGCTGTGCCTTCCCCCCTGCCTCAGGCACTGGATCAGCCCTCACAGGAGGATGATTATGAGAGCCCTGAAGGAACTGTCCTAGAAGAACTTGAACCTGATCAGGTTGAGTTTCTTGGGACAGGGGGACCTTCAAGGGCAGATCTGAGGCAGGCACAATTAGACTGCCCCTCTCTTGAACCCCTCAGACAGCAGGCGGCTGCAGGGAATGCTCAAGGTACCCATAGAGTGTATTGGGATGAAGGGCTACTGTATTCAGAGGCTAGAGACCCCAAGCCTGGTGCATCCAGGAAGTTGGTCATACCACTGATGTTCAGAGGCTTCCTTCTTACCTTGGCCCATGATATTCCCCTTGCAGGACACTTAGACCAGAACAAGACTTGGGACAGGCTTGTCCCTCACTTTCACTGGCCCCATATGTCAGAAGATACCAAGGAGTTTTGTCGCTCCTGTGTCACCTGCCAAGCCAGTGGCAAATCAGGTGGCACCACAAAGCCCCCCTCATACCACTACCTGTGGTGGGGGTTCCCTTTGAAAGAGTGGGCATAGATATTGTAGGACCAATGGACCCACAAACAGCATCTGGGCACAGATTTATACTGGCGATAGTGGACCATGCCACCAGGTATCCAGAAGCTATTCCCCTGAGGACCACAACAGCTCCTGTTGTGGCAAGGGCCCTGCTTGGAGTATTCTCCAGAGTGGGCTTTCCAAAGGAGGTCATTTCTGACAGAGGTGCCAACTTCATGTCAGGATATTTGACTGCAATGTGGAAGGAGTGTGGTGTGAACTACAAGTTCACCACACCCTATCACCCACAGTGCAATGGGCTTGTTGAGAGATTCAACAAGACCCTAAAGGGAATGATAAAAGGTTTACCAGACAAGCTTAGGCGAAGATGGGACATCCTTTTACCCTGCCTTCTGTTTGCTTACAGAGAGGTCCTACAAAAGGGGGTTGGCTACAGCCCTTTTGAGCTTTTGTTTGGGCATCCTGTAAGAGGACCCCTATGTTTAGTAAGGGAAGGATGGGAGAGACCTCTCAGACAACCCAAACTTGATATAGTGGATTATGTACTTGGTCTCCGCTCCAGGATGGCAGAGTATATGAAGAAGGGTTCTAAAAACCTTGAGGCAAGCCAAGAACTCCAAAAAGCTTGGCATGACCTAAGGCTGTGCTGACTGTTTACCAGCCAGGGCAGAAAGTGTGGGTGTTGGAGCCAGTGGCCCCAGCAGCACTCCAAGACAAATGGTCTGGACCCCACACTATTGTTGAGAAAAAGGGAGAAGTCTCCTACTTGGTGGACCTTGGGACTCCCAGAAGCCCCCACAGGGTGCTTCATGTCAACAGATTGAAAGCATATGTTGACAGGGCAGACCTGGACTTACTCATGGCTACAGATGAGGGGCAGGAGGAAGAGAGTGACCCTCTCCCAGACCTGTTGACTCAGAACCCTGATGATGGCTCAGTTGATGGTGTGGTCTTTTCTGACAGCCTCACTGTCCATCAGCAACAGGACTGCAGACAAGTTCTGCAATCCTACAGACATATGTTCTCTCTGACCCCAAGTCAGACAAACTGGTGCCCCCATGAGGTGGACACTGGTGACAGTCTGCCTGTGAAGAGTAAAATCTACAGGCAACCTGACCATAAAAGTTGAGGTACAAAAGATGTTGGAGCTGGGAGTCATTGAACCTTCAGAGAGCCCTTGGGCTAGTCCTGTAGTTCTTGTGCCAAAACCTCACACCCAAGATGGTAAGAGAGATGAGGTTTTGCGTGGATTACAGAGGTCTCAATGCTGTCACTAGGACAGATGCCCACCCAATACCTAGGGCAGATGAGCTCATTGACAGACTGGCAGCTGCTACGTTTTTGAGCACATTTGACCTGACAGCAGGCTACTGGCAAATCAGACTAGCTGAGAATGCAAAGGCCAAAACTGCTTTCTCGACCCCAGGAGGACATTATCAATTTGTGGAAATGCCCTTTGGGTTGAAGAATGCACCTGCCACTTTCCAAAGGTTGGTGAATCAAGTCCTTACTGGGTTGGATGATTACTGTGCAGCTTATCTTGATGATATTGCTGTCTTTAGCTCCACCTGGGAGGATCACCTGGTGCACCTGAGGAATGTTTTGG
Organism: Triturus cristatus; assembly: GCF_964204655.1. Lineage (NCBI taxonomy): Eukaryota > Metazoa > Chordata > Amphibia > Caudata > Salamandridae > Triturus > Triturus cristatus. The sequence goes on along the minus strand of NC_140585.1, from coordinate 678,597,187 downwards.
AGGCCCTGCAAAAAGCAGGCCTCACTATCAAGCCCACTAAGTGCCAGATAGGGCAGAGCAAGGTTGTATACCTGGGCCACCTAGTTGGTGAGGGTCAGGTTCAACCACTCGAGAGCAAGATCCAGACCATAAAGGACTGGACTCCTCCAACTACCCAGACTGGGTACTACAGAAAGTTTGTTAAGAACTATGGGTCCATTGTGACACCACTTAATGACTTGACCTCCAAGAAAATGCCAAAGAAAGTTCAGTGGACAGTAAGCTGTCAAAAAGCATTTGATGACCTGAAGCAGGCCATGTGCAGTGCACCTATTCTGAAAAGTCCAGACTACTCCAAAGAGTTCATTGTCCAGACAGATGCTTCCGAGTTGGGTGTGGGAGCTGTTCTTTCACAACTTAATATAGATGGTCAAGACCAGCCCATTGCTTTTATAAGTAGAAGGCTGACCCCTAGAGAGAAACGTTGGTCAGCTATTGAGAGGAAGGCCTTTGCTGTGGTTTGGGCCATGAAGAAGCTGAGGCCATACTTGTTTGGCACTCACTTCAAGATTCAGACAGACCATAAGCCCCTCTTGTGGCTAAATCAGAAGAAGGGTGAAAATCCCAAACTTCTTAGGTGGTCCATTTCCCTACAGGGGATGGACTTCACAGTGGAACATAGACCTGGGACTGACCATGCCAATGCAGATGGACTCTCCAGATATTTCCACTTAGAACATGAAGACTCAACTGGTCAAGGTTAGTTTAATGTCCCTAAGTTTGGGAAGGGGTTGTGTAGGAGAGTAGGGTCTGCTTTCTATGTTCACCCCCACTTTTTGCTTTTGCTTTACTGGTTTTCGACTTAGATGTGGCTGTGGGCCTGCTAATCAGACCCACAGCCCTGCTGTTCTCTCTCTAAATTGATACTATGTACTTTAGGTGCATAACCCATTTGGATAGGATCACCTTATTGGCCCCTGTACAGTGTACCTTAGGTACCCAGGGCATAGGTGTACCCTAGGCCTACCAGGGGCTGCAGCATGTATTATGCCACCCCTGGCCTGGCCATCCATTATGACACAACTGGCTGATCACTCAGCTGGGGCAAGGTCGTGTAATCACCCCTTGCTTAGGTGTAGTATTCCTATACCTATCTTATATATAGACACATGTGTACCTATCAGCCACTCCTATGGCAGGCCTTAACAATCCTGGAGGCAGAGTGCTTGGTAACATGTGAGATGGTGCTCTAGCATGAGCTGAGCCTGTCTGCAGCTTTCGGAACCATGTCCTTATAGCTGTTCTATGATATAGCCTACCATATACTCTTAAAGTGCCTTATAATCTTAAACGGTAATGGTAACTATGGTTTGGCTTTATCAAAACTTGTTGTGTAAGGTGTCGAACACTTTGGAATAATACCCCCATCCCATTTCTGGGGATGAGGATATTATCCCTCCCTTCTAGAGGGAGAAGACATGTTGTACCCTACTTACCCGGTTAAAGTTAACCAGAGCCCCAGCATCACAAAATGGATGCTGCTGCCACGACACAAGTCTGACCTCCTGCTGCTGGGAGTGATCCCGACAAGGGAGGCTTGGACAATAGGTTTCCTGCCTTGGGAGGTGCGAGCACCACCCCAGACAGGCCTTAGTGTATCGGGGCAGCGAGGGATGAATGAAACGAGACACTGCCTGGGGCACACAAGCTGTCCCATGCATAGTCCAGTTCAAACCGGTGCTGGGGCACACCAGCCCCAGTCCTGGCGCGAAACTGGACAAAGGGAAGGGGGTGTAACCACCCCCCTCCCAGGTCCCACCCATAAGGCGTGACCTAGCAGGCAACCCAGCCCCCCAGATTAGTATAAGAGTGGTAGCTGGGCCCCAGGAGATTAGATTATCCTGAACCTGCAACTTGAAAAGAAACTCTGGACCTTCGACATTCGACGAAAGAAGAAGACTGAAGAATCTCCCTTGTGGCCAAGGAGTGGCTACCCTGTGCAAACAGGCACCATCAAGAGACTACCCTTTGCTTTGCTGAAGTTCTACGAGGGACCGACTGCAGAGCCCGACCAGAGCCTTGACTTCCAGACTTCTCCGACCCTGACCCACATCCACAGCCGAGCTGAGATCCGTGGAGGCGACGAGAGACGTGGGACCGGCTACCTGGGAATAGTGGCGAGTATCTTCCAGCGCAGCTTCTGAGGTACCCTCGAAGTTGTGCACCGGGGATTGAGAAGCCCCAACCCCAAGCACCATAAGCCCCCCCACACTCTACGAGTCCTGCGTGGGGCCCTTCTGCATTTTCCTGCTTGCCACGTCTGTCCGGTTGCTTGCCCGTTGGCTAGCGGCCTTTGTGACGACACACCTTGAAATCTTCACCGCTGGTTTGGCTCCTCCAGACTGGCTCCCGCTTCTATGCAAAAGAGAAGCACCCCAGACATTCCTGGTCTGCACCAGAAGCAAGTCCTCCGTTCTTCGTGGGCTCCGCTTGCCAAGGCTTGGTGAGTCCTAGTTCGACTTCGACGCCACCGACAGCAAGAGCCTTCGTGGGACAGCTCGCCTCCTGGTCCTGGCCGTCCTCGACGTCTCCTGGTACCCGTGGCTGCAGCGACAAGCTTCACCCTTCACCTGCAATCTTCACAACATCGCCTGGTTCCTTCCTGGTTCCAGGTGGTCACTGGCTAGTGACCTTGACTCTGTCCCTTCTGCTTGCAGGTACCCTTCCTTCTTGATCCCAACCTTGGGATCCACCGGACACTCTGCACTGACTGCCTGTCAGCAACTTTCCTTCAGGCATCCATAGAAGTCCACGACGAAACCCGACGCAAGTTCACACCTATGCACCCGCAGCCTGTGGGCTAGGTAACTTGGGTACTTTGGTGCTCACAAGGGTAGTGACTATCCTAGGGTCTAGTTTCCGAGTCTCGACTCTCTAGTTGCTTCAGAAGTGTCCTTAAACTGCTTATTTCAAAACTGTACTATTTCTATCGATTATACGCATTACGCATGAGTGTTTCCACTCTGCACCTGAATCCCGTGGGCCTCCCACTTCCTAACTGTTGGTAGTGTAGTGTAGCCCCAGCGATTCCCTAGGCCTAGGCCTATCCTATTTCCGTGACAGTGGTCCTTATACCACTTCTTTAGTATATGGTTATGTGGCCCCTAGGGCCTAACTGTATTACTTACCTGTGTGACTTAATGTATGCTTGAATAAGACTGTGTTGTACTTACCTCTAATCTCATAAAGAGTGCTGAGGGTTTGACTAGAATAAATACACTTTATTTTATATATATATCTGTTGTGGTGTCCTTTCATTTGGTATTCAAGGGATTATATATGGTTTCACAGCTGGCTTCACATGCCATTCAGAGTTTAGCCTAAGACTGCTCTTGTCCATGCTACCACTAGGATAGCTGGTCTATAAGGTTGACTTTACAACCAATCACCATAAGGGTCGTTTGGACTGATATAAGGTGTACACTAGAACTAGTGACATCATACATCAGGCCAACTTCTCACACAGACCCTTTAATTTGTCAAGATGTTTTGACCCAAATGACTTTATCCTTAAATAATATTTTGTCACTATTTATAATTAGTTCCAGCAATGATTCAAGAATAGATGCACTTAGGGAGGAGTGTAGAGAGAACATGGCAGCCGGCGAGTAGCGGGTTGCAGAGGCTCCCAAGGGTCAGGGGGATAGAGATGTTAAAATATCGCTGAAAATACTGGGATTAGCATCTAAGGCACTATGAAATAACTCATGGTCTGTGTTAAACGGAATATTTACATACGCGTTTCCGTTCTCTGACTGTTTTGATTACATGCGGCAGCGAACACCGCCTCAGCTGCTGCCCATCAGGAAATGCCGGTGTGGGAGCTCTGATGGAGACTGTGGGAAAGCGAGTACCGAGGTGCAGCGTTTGAAGGTCTCGAGAGGCTCTCTGCCTTTGCGTTGCTCCCTGGAGTCTGGCGGGTGTGACGGAAATGGTCGGCGAGCTGAGGCGGTGAGTGCTGGGGTGAGGACGTGGAGTTAGCACCAGAGGATCTGCAGTGCGCCAGGCAGCGAATTGCAGGCTTGAAGAGAGGGCCGGCCACACGCGGAGATCCGGGTCTGCTCTGGGTTCGCGCTGCTGTCTGCCTGAGACGAACTCGGAAGGCAGGCAGCCTGATCTACCCCCGAAGCTGTCAAGGCAAGGACAAAGGAAAAGGAAAAGACATGGAAAACAGAGAAAGAGGTGAAAAAACTCTACCCCTATCAACCCATAGAGAACACAGTGAGCTGACTATAAAACAACGGATATCAGCCAACAAGGGTAAGGAGAGGGGGGCAAAACTGGAAAATCTATCTATAACCTGCATAGAAAAACATAAGGAAGGAGAGCAGAGTGTGAGAGAAAGGAAACTGGCTAACACCTCGACCCATATAGTCCCAGGGCAAAAACAGTCTAGATATACTCTAAGGAGTGCTAAGTTAAAAATACATATGTTGAATGCACAGGATACATAACAAAGGACACATTCAACGACAATAACTCAAAATCAAGCCCAGCTAAAAAACCCAAAGACAAAGAAAAGACTTTCAGCACAGAATAAAAAAAAGGGTGTAGGAACACACAATAATAAAATCCTTGTTAGAACAAAAGCTGTACCATCAGTTCAACAGGCATCAAAATTAACACCTTCTCTCCGAAACTTTTTAAAAACCACTCCCGCCACATTAGTGCTAAAACCGGGAGTAGAGATACCATTACAGGATACTAATTCTGAATATGCTTTAAACACTCCCCAGAGTATTGCACAGGCCACCCTAAATAGCATTCTACATCCAATACATTTTATCCACTCATGATTGAGGAAATATTGCGAGAGGAAAAGTCACATTATATGTAGATGGAGATGTTAAATACATCAGAGAATACATCAGGAAATACAACCAGAGATTTGGAGCAGGGAACACAGGTTACTCCTGAGGTACAAGATACAGTCTATACAGTACAGACTTCCTTGGCACCATCAATAACACCAATAATACATGATGAGCCTAATGAAGTTAATATAGGAGAAAATAATGGTGATGTATTAAACAACCCCCAACTAGCCCAGCCAGCCCAGATGTGCGATCTAATTCTAGCATTATCAAAAGAGATGAAAGAAAGGTTTTCACTCTCTGAAAAAAAATCAATTTGATATCAAAATCTCTTGTGAAAAAAGCTAAATTAGATTCACTGGCAGTCAGAACAAACGCTCTTGAAGAAACAGTAGCTGACTTACTAACACAGACAGAGGACAATACAAAACGCATAGCCACACTAAATGATAGAGGGCTAGAAATTCAAGATAAACTGGAATTGCTGGAGAACTCACAAAGGAGAAACAACATTTGTTTTCTTAAAATTCCGGAAGGGATGGAAGAAAGTAACCTGAAAGAGTTTGTAATAAAACTTATAAGGCAAGCAACTCATATTGAATGCTCAGAAGATGCACTCAGGGCTGACATACAAAGAGTTCACAGGGACCCTTTTAGGCTCAGCCCAAAGAAAACGAGACCCAGGAAAATCTTGGTGAACTTCTTAACCTATAGTTTAAAAGAAGACATTTTAAATAAAGCCCTTAAACTAAATGCTCTCTACGCAGAAAATGTAACATTCCAGATACGCTCAGATGTTTCTGCAATTACTGCGTCCAGACAATGGAAACTGGGGAAACTGATTGACCCGTTAAAAAAATTTGGAGCTACAGCACAATTAAAATTTCCAGCATCGTTAAAGGTCATGCACAACAACAAAATGCAAGTATTTAAAAGGGTATAAGATGCTGAAAGTTTCCTAAGTTCATTGTCAAGTGACAATGAGTCAACAAAGTAAAGTAAAGAAGCAAAAGCCTTTAAGATGTAAAAATCCGTTTTTTCCTTTAAACTTTTCCCTGACCTGAAGGGGGAGCTCCATAGGCCATTGAAGAAGAAATGGGGGGGTTCTCACTGGGAGGGTTCACTAGAGGAAGGGGCAAAGGCTAAAAGGGGGGGGAGCACAGGGTGGGGAGCAATGGGAAAAAAAAGAAAAATGTCCAATTCGCCAAAATTAAGTTAAAGTCACAAGAAAGAGACCTAAAAGATGAGTCTCCTATCAGGAGATCCATTGTTTAAATTGAAGGTACTTCCCTGGAATCTAAACGGATGAAAGCAAAAATTATTTCAATATTTAAGGGACACTCCAGAGCAGATCCTCATACTATAGGAAACTCATTTACTAGAAAATGAGCTACAGAAATTCTCTAAAAGTGGATTCAAGATGTGGTCTGTACAACTCAGCTATGTTAATCTAAAGGTGTAGCTATAATTATAAAAAAAAAAATCTGCTATCTCTTTAGAGAATAGCACAGTAGATAAAATGGGAAGATGGGTCGTAACTAAAATAAAAGTACGCTTGCATAAATTCACAGTTGCAGGCTATTATGGGCCGAACACAGATGACACGACTCCCTTTAAAAATGTATTATCAGAGCTACTAAAATTACACAGACCCACTATTATTAGCAGGAGACTTTAATGTAATATTGAATCAAGATTTAGATAAATCAAGTACAAGCAGAACTAGTCAGAATTTTAAAATAAGAACATTAATTCAGAATATGATGAAACAATTAGCGTGGTACGATGTTTTGAGGTCGAAAATGGGTAATGAGAGAGGATATACATTTCATAATAAGTAGAAACATAAGTCCAGATTAGATTTTTTTCTCCTAAATACATAATCAAAACAATGGGTGCAAGACGTTAAACACATGGGTTTACATATGTCTGATCATTCAGCAGTGTCTCTAATACTTAACGTTCCAATTAGACCAAGCATCAGAAGATGAACATTAGAACGTGCTATCTTACTAGAAGAAGATATAATAGAGAAACTAAGCTTAGAAACAGAGAGCTTTTTTCATATTAATTTAGGCACTGCACCTATACATATAGTTTGGGATGCTTACAAAGCATATATAAGGGGTCAGATAACAGCTATACAATTTGCGAGACACAAAAAATATAAAGCTGAAATTGAGACCATAGCGAACGAGATACAAAAATAGAATATGATCTTAATAAGCAGCAAAACACTTCACTCAATGTCAAGATGTCTCAAAAACTAGAAACTCTTAGATTAGATATGGAAGAAATTTGAGAAGCAAGGCTAAAAAAGAAATGGCAAGCCAGTAAAAAACCCATTTTGAATACGGGGAGAGTTGCGGGAAGCTGCTGGCGTGGAAGACAAAGCAGGACCTAGCCAGAAGCAATATAAATGAGATTAAGTCAGAGTCTCAAGATATGATATACAACTCCCCAGACGACATTGAGAAAATCTTTCACGCGCACTTTGAAAAGGTGTATCATGAGGATTTAACTGTCCAAGAATCAGAAATAAAGAACTGGATAGATCAAACACTCTTAAAGAAAATTTCAGATGAGACATCTAGAAACATGGACAGGACGATTTCACTGGTAGAAATTGGGGAGGGTATAACAGCAGGCAAATCCGGGAAAGCTGCAGGCATGGTTGGCCTACCAGCGGAACTATATAAAGTTTTAAAGGGTGTTCTTACTCCAATCATGCTGACATTATTTACACATTTTCGAACAAATAAAGGAATAAGGCAACTGTTGCATTAATTCTTAAACCTGCTAAACCATCTCGTTCATTCGATTCATATCGGCCTATCTCTCTGCTCAATATAGACTATAAAATATTTTAAAAAATATTGGCAGAGAGATTAAATGGAGTGGCAGGGGATTTATTACATCATGATCAGAAAGGATTTGTTAAAGGTAGGGGGATAAAATATCTTATCTACAACTTGGTTGGAGCGATAGATATAGCGACCCTACACAAGACTCCCTTGGCAGTAATAACAATAGACACCACGAAGGCGTTCGACAGAGTCAATTGTACATATTTAAAATTCATATTAAAAGAAAATAATATAGGGAAAAATATTTGCAGGGCAATCGCACTGATATACAAATCTCCGTCTGCCAGAATTCTGGTAAACGGCAATCTATCTGACTCAGTTAAAATCCAAAGAGGCACTCTGCAGGGTTGTCCACTATGCTTATGCTTTTTAATCTATACATAGAACCGTTAGCTGAAAAGTTTAGAACGCATGATAAAATAACTGCTTTTATATTCAGAGAATGGAGGAAAAAGGTGGCATTATATACAGACGATCTTATGGTAAATACGACAAATTTAGATACCACCCTCCCGTTAATATATCAGGAAGCACAAAAATTCGGAAAGATTTCAGGCTATGAGATAAACAAAGCCAAAACTGAATGCATGACTTGGAATTTGGGAAATTCCATCCACCCAACAAAAAAACCTATAAGGTATTTAGGGATATTAATTACACACGACATCGAAGAGATCACGGAAATAAATATACATAAAATTAGTAGAGAGATACAAGATTCTATAACTGGATGGACATATCTCCTGTTAACACTGATCGGGAGAGTAAACCTAATAAAAATGATGCTGCTCCCAAAAATAATTTTTCTATTACAAAATATAGCGTTAGCATTTAAGGAGAAATCTTTAAAGTCTCTACAGGCAAAACTGAATACATTCATCTGGGCTCCAAAAAGAGCACGTATTACATGGAAGAAACTGCGAAGGAAAAAGAACAAAGGAGGCTTGTGTCTCCCAGACTTAGTTATGTATGCAAGAACTTTATCCCTAAAAACAGGAAAAATGTTAATGAATACACCAGATGGCTCAGATACTGACACAATGTTTAAAGAGATGCTCCTGAATGTGGAGAATGGAAACCAAGGCTTTCTATATAAATTCGGGGATTTAAGATTTTACAAAAAAGTTTGTTTAAAGATTCTACATGGTTTAGCTATTACCTGGGCCAAAGTTTTAAAAAAATCTGGTAATCACCTACTTCAGTGCCCTTGCCCCTATATGGAATACACCAGGTACACCAGAATGGACTAAAGATAGCCTGGCAATACCTCTAATTAAAGCAGGAATTAACCAATGGGGACAGTTAGCCCAGAATGGGATTTTACTATCTTGGGAAGAGATGCATTTACTGGCGAACAATGATCTTTCCAAATTTAAATACTGGCAAATAAGCAGTTGGCACCATTCAGTGGGCTCAGAGGCAGGATTATCCAATGAACTGGAATCAGCATTAACCAAGAAAATGGCAAAGAAAAAAGAAGTGACAACCCTTTATAGGATATTAATGGATATGGAAGACGGTGAAACAAAGTTACCAATGGAATTATGGGGAGATCACTTGCCTGGCTGCAACATCGAAGAATTATGGCAAGTATCATGAACTTTTACACACGACAGAACAACCTGCAAATTTAAAAAGAAACCATGTTTTTTGTATCCACATGGTTTACTGGACCCCATTTAAACTTGCAAAATCTTCGAAGGGGCCGACCCCAAAATGCTTAAAATGTCTCCAGATAAAGGCGAATGACATTCACATGTTTCTAACCTGCCCAAAACTAAATCAATACTGGGAGGAAATAAATAGAGGTATGGAAAGCATATTTGGTGACACCATACAGGTGAGTATAGATCTGGTCTTTTTCAGGTTACTAACCCAATACAAGTCAATGTCAAAAGGGGAAAACAAATTGTGTTTATACTTTATTTTAATTGCACGCAGAGAAATCTGCAAAAAATGGGTCAAAGATAACCCTCCAACGTTTCTAGATTGGGTGACTTCTATTAGATATACAATGAAGATGGATAGGGCTAGATTAGATAACGGGAACAATAATAGAAATAAGGAAGATATTTGGGCCCCATGCGAAAGTTGGTTGGACACATTGGGTTAATACACAAAATACTATGTATTGGTCCAATGAGTAAGCCTTACACAATTTATCTACTAATTCTCTTGGGCTCTAGCAGGTCGTTTCAAGAGATATAGAGCCACTATCTAGAGAAATTATGTGTAAAGCATTTCCATCTAGATATGGAGCTCTCCGGTTGGTGCCAGCTCGAAGGGGGGCAACAGGAGTTATCAAAACAAGCTCAAATGTATCTGAGGACGAATGAGGACAAAAAAAATAAAAAAGAATAGATGCACTTTACATTAAGGTGATTCAAATTTTCAGGATCTTGTCGAATGTAGTATGCAAATGGGGCAGATCTGACAAAGTAAATCACTTTTGGAAGGGCATAGAACTATCAATTAATGGCACTTGATAGTGTGCCAATGCTGAGAAATTATATATTTGACGAGGATGACAGCTAGACGATTGATGAATGTAGTGATGACCATAATGATTGAAACAAATATAAATCCTTCTAATTAGCAACATCCAGAAAAGGATATTCATTTGCCAATGAAGCACACAAGGTAAGAGGAGTTGAATACTGCACTTTACTACGCGATACATTACATTGCGTGCTATTACAACGCGGTCTTTACAACGACTTCCACGAGGGGGCGCGCTGGACTTAGGAATAGTATTATTTACTATTCCTACTCCAGTTTGCGCAACAGTAGGGAAGGTGTTGGAATTCATTTCCAATACCTCAGCACTCCCAAGTGGAATTCGCTGTAAAGACTTGTGATGTAAATGCATTGTGTACTAACAATGCGGTCGCTGTAACAACCACGTTGTAAAGCTATGGCGGTATAATGGCCGCATTGTAAAGGTTGTTTCCCGATGAGTCATATGTTTAACTATAAAACATAAACAGCAAAAGGCGCACCACATCCTCAAATTTAAATCATATCAAATTAGTCCATGTACATCAAATTTTTCTTTTCCAAATTGATCTTCTTTATTATTCATTTGTTAAAATGACATTTAAGAACAGCCAAAGCAGCCGACGCGTTTCGTCCAACTTGGGACTTCTTCAGGGCGTAAGAAACAATGCATCTGTTTGTGTAATTCTTTCTTGAAATTTCTGGAATGTCATTCAAAATCAATAAATGGTATAAAGAATATGTTGAATAGGATAACGGTCTAATTCCGACAAATGGCGAATGATGGTCCCGTCTTGTTATCAGTAATAGAACATCAGATCAAAAGTTTATCCAATGATAAGGATAGGAGTCCGAGTCTTTAAAATGCCCGATTCCGCATATTTCAAATCCTGGACGGGACCTAATCCTCTGGCATTCCGTAGCTACGGGACCATCATTCGCCATTTGTCGGAATTAGACCGTTATCCTATTCAACATATTCTTTATACCATTTATTGATTTTGAATGACATTCCAGAAATTTCAAGAAAGAATTACACAAACAGATGCATTGTTTCTTACGCCCTGAAGAAGTCCCAAGTTGGACGAAACGCGTCGGCTGCTTTGGCTGTTCTTAAATGTCATTTTAACAAATGAATAATAAAGAAGATCAATTTGGAAAAGAAAAATTTGATGTACATGGACTAATTTGATATGATTTAAATTTGAGGATGTGGTGCGCCTTTTGCTGTTTATGTTTCATTTTGCCCCAGTATTTGGGGAGGTATTGTGTTAGCGGGTACCAGTCAAGAGCGCACACACAGGGTGAATTTGAACTTGTCACCTACTAATACAAGGGGTAATTGATAATCCGGTGCTGTCCTAGAGGGTTACCGCTGACCTTGCTCTTTCTGACTCATATGTTTAACTATGTTGATGTCCCATATCCTTGCAAAACCACAGTGTAACAACTTCATCCATTAGTTGCAAAGAATTTGAATCAGGTCTGAAGGGCTCTCCTAAAACGAGCACTAGGTAATGGCCATGCAGGGATGTTAACAGCACGATAGTCTGTCTCAGGTCTTAGTGAGGAAAATGTGGTTGCAGCTCCTAAGATGTTGCAACACTTTCAGGAAGATAATAACCATGCATCATCATCAAAATAGTAATAATTGCAAGCCACAATAAAATGCTGAGACTGCGGCAGCAACTCAAATGCAAAATCATGGTGGGCAAATATACTTATCATGAATCCTTTTGGGGAAGCCATCACGCGACTGCTTCTCGGCCAGTCCTGGTTTTCCGTGAGACCCGCTGTGAGAGCAGGAGAGTAGCAGCAACCGGTTCCTCACCTTCCCACATATCAGTCAACCGCATTTTACAAGTGATTAGCTGCTGGGGGAGCTGACAGAGCTGTCTGATGCCCACGCCGAGACTGGTTTAGAAAAGCAGAGCAGAGCAGTGTAGAGCAAATACCGCTGGAGCATTGATCCATAGTTAGACTGTCAATAACAGCCAAAAACAGCCAGAACAGCCTAAACACCTTTCTACAATTTTGCAGTTTTAAGGATTTTTACCCAGGGCTTTTTTAACCCAGGGGTCTTCTAACCCAGGGCCTCTCTAGCGAATCGGGCCCGGTCAGCGATAGTGAGCAGTCTGATTTGGTGTTTTGTTTCTTTCTTCACGGACTACAACCCCGGGACTGCGAGGACCAGCATTCTCAGTACAGCCACAGCTGGTGCCTCTTCCCGGGGACACACCTCCTGACTCACGCCCATAAACTGCAGCCCTACCGGATGATCACGGAATTTTGTAGTTTTAAGGATTTTTTAAGGATTTTAACCCAGGGCCTTTTTAACCCAGGGCCTTCTAACCCAGGGCCTCTCTAGCGAATTGGCATTGTCAGCGACAGTGAGCAGTTTGAACCCTGGGACTGCGAGGACCAGCATTCTCAACACAGTCACAGCTGGTGCTTCTTCCCAGGGACACGCCTCCTGACTTATGGCGACACGGGAGCTAAGGAGTAAAGCTGTGGGGTCTAGAGGACATTTAACTGGAACATTAGATAATTTTATCACACGGGCAAATTCGGTTATTGACCAAGGGATAACCCTTATGGAGCACAGGGTCTCACAAGACTTGGTTATGGCTAAACGCTCCTCTTTGGGCAACCTGGCTAACGCACGGACACCGAATCGTGACGATCACAGCATCACAAACGATGTGACTGTGTCTTTATCCATCCTGTCCCCTTCTCAGGAGGTTGTGCAGACTATCTGCTATAAGCCCTCACATAATATCTGCTCTGGCAAGCCCTGATGCTCGGGCTCAGAACAAGGTCAATCTAACAGAAAAATCATCAGTTCGCCTCCGCAGAGAAAGTTGTGAGGGTGCTAAACCCAAGAAACACTGTGCAGTTGTCTCCGGTGCTAATAGAAAGTCCAAATCTGCAAAGGGTCAGAGTGGTATTGTGTCTATAAATGATTCTAAGGGGTGTACTACTTTAAATGACTCGCTTAGTTATTGCCCTCCAGAACTGATGACTATGGACCGAGGGCAATCTGATACGGTTCAGCACAGAGACGTTATTGGGTTGATAGAGGATCCCACATTAACCAAGTTGGATGCTCTTCTAAAAACCACGCTCGCCCCGCTAGTAGAAAGGCTCGGGCTCATGGAACAGCAGCTTTCTAGGCTCGAGCAGTACTTGGGGGATAACTTATATAACGCAAGGCCACATGGGCCAAATCAGGCCACTGCTCAAGCTAACCGTAACTCAACTGGGATTCCAGATCAAAATATCACAGCCCCCATAGGTCCCGCTAGCTCAAAGGGTAATAATGTTCATCAATTTAGCTTACCTATTGCCATTTCTGGAGACAAGGCCACTCTGAGCAAGGCGAAGACTGACCTTGTTCCCCATCCATTAGGCAGCACTCAGCCTTCTTTGGCTGAGCTCCCGCTGAGGGAAGTTAGGATTGATCTTCCACCGGAAACCAGTCCGTATTTAGTAGTTATGACTGGTATTCCTGAAATTAGCCCAGGAATCGTACCAGTCTTTGAAAAACAAAGTGTCGCACTAGCTTAATACTAATAGACCCTTACCGAGGCATATTACCAGTGAGATACTAATGGTGCGTAGGCTTTCCTGGGTGGGTTGTTCATCTAAAACCCTGAAAGGGGACTGTGTGCTAGTGAATTTTAGGAACCCATGTACAGTAGATTATATTTGTAACTGGGAACACAACTTTAATGGGTCCTCAATCCAAACACTTCCCCTATCATTCTTCTACCCCCCAGTTAAATGCGCAGACCATGAAAGTGATTGGTCATTTGTGAAACATCACAGCAGGGGGGGATGGGGAGGGGCTACAATGCTCAGACAGTCCCCCAGAAATATCTACTTACACACAACAGATTTAGTGGTCTCGAATGTGTGGACTGACTACAGTTGGATGATGATAGCCTGTTGTCTTGTCCCCATCCTAGGATTGTAGATGCGTTAGAGGGTGGTGAGAATGTGACCTGTGCCAATTCATACTGTCCCATTCCAGTACCCCATAATGGGATAAAAAGCCATTACCAGCCGGAGGGGAGTAAAGGTCAAGAAAGTGTAGTGAAGGACCCATTAGCAAGTATAGTACATCACACTGGGATAAAGGCCCCCAAACAGCTAAGGGGTAACGATGTCGAGGTAAGCGTAGTGAAGGAACTCCCAGAAAGCTTCTGATACGTACCTGATATCAGTGGTGTAAAAAGGGATTGTGTTCCGCTTCCTAGAGGGGCTACTACCCCAAAGGAGATGACCATACTCTCTTGGAATCTTTCGGGCCTAGCTAACAAATTAAATTGTACGGAATGGGGTTGTTTAGTGGACCATATTGACATCTGCATATTCCAAGAAACGTGGGCCAGAGAGGAATACCCTAGAGAGGGGTTTGCCACTTTCTATGTACCAGCAAGATGGGGCGGAAAAGGCCGACCATCCGGAGGCCTTTCTATTTGGGTAGCCATGAACTTGGGGTGTTCGGCAGAGATTGTAGTTACAAATTCCAATGATCTTCAATGTTTAGTTTTAAAATGGCCAAGTTCCTTCAAATTGGCAATTGTGAACGTCTACTCTCACCCGGTACGGTTGGCATGTGAATCATCTTCTATAGAGGAGCTATCCCACTTTCTAACTGAAATGGCCTGTGATTCTAACATTGTGGTAGCTGGTGACGTGAATTGCCATTTTGAGCCATTCACGGGAATGAATGAGGGAGCGCTTATGGACGAAGATGATTATTGGGCAATTCCATCTTGCCAATCACCGTCCCCCAAAATATGGTCCCCACTGGCAAATCAGATCTTGGCCCTGACCCTGAACAATTCCTTGAGAGCCTGCAATGGGCGCACCCCGTCCGATACTCCTTCAAAGTGTACCTTTAATAAAAGGGGACAAGAGTCTCGTCTAGATTACATCATGGTTCAGACTAAGTTATGGTCTAAGGTCATCAACTTTAGGGTAATTCCTAGAGTTGAGAGTGACCACAATGCTCTCTGCCTGGAAATGGTACTACCAGGTCCTGTGGGCTCCCCATCATCGGGTGAAGGACTGTTGCTTTCTAACAATAGACGAAGAGTAAAATGGGCCAAAATTATAGATTCCCATGATGGAATAGCCAAACTCTACAATATAGTACTGCCCAGACTCCTACAGATTGAAAGTCTAATCATTGAGTACCCCAAAGATGATTTTAATAGGAAATTAGGGGCTATTCATCGGGACTTGGTGTCTAGTCTAGCAGAGGTTACTAATCCTCTTATCCCTAGGCGGAGGAAATATAGAACCCCAGCCACATCCTGGTATAATTCAACGTGCAGAAAGGCTAAGACAGAGTTACTCCTGGCAGTAAAATCTGGGAGTGACAAAGTGAGAATCAGAGAATTAAGATCACACTATAAAGGGGTTATGGTCGATGCTAAAAAGGAGTGGGGCATGGAAAGGTGGACCAATCTAACTGCCGCTCTGGAATCCAGGGATGCACGAAGATTTTGGTCTTTAGTTAATATAGGAATAGGGGACTTGAAATCAGCTGTGGAACCCAACATTGAATCATCAGTGTGGGAAGCACACTTTAGGGGCCTTTACACGGACGAACAGAGTTTGGACATTGTCCTGCCTCTGGCAGCCATCTCCAGCGAGGACGAGGCCCTAGAATTTACTTTAAGTGAGGTGACCACAGCAATCGACAAACTTGCAGCAGGAAAGGCCCCAGGGCTCGACAAACTCCCCGGTGATCTTTTTAGGCAGCAACCTGGGATATGGGGTCCCTATTTCCTTGTTTTGTTTAACGCCATACTGGGCGGTATGGAGATTCCCTGTACCTGGCTGGGAGCAGAGATAGTCCCGATTTTTAAGAAGGGCTCTCTTCTGCTTCCAGTCAACTACAGGCCTATCAGCCTTATTGACGTTTCACAAAAAATCTTTGCCCGACTTGTTTTGAACCACCCCCTGTAGTGGATGGAGGACCATGATGTCCTGAGTCCCTTCCAGGCGGGGTTCAGAAAGAATATTTCAACCATAGACCAGATCTTCCGGTTGCTCCTTTTATACTGGAAAACTGTCAAGATGGAGGGAGGCAGCTTATATATGGTCTCTGTGGACCTTCGGTCCGCTTTTGACCTTGTACCACGGAGGAAACTGTCGGCTGTGCTCCGGGACTTGGGTGTCCCACCGCAAATTTTGAACATCCTAACGAGGCTCCATGACGAGAACTTTGCCCAGGTTAGGTGTGGGAGGAATGGTGCACTGTCCCCATGGTTCCCGGTCAGAAGAGGGGTGAGACAGGGATGTGTATTGGCCCCAACCCTCTTCTGCCTATATGTTAATGACCTAATCCCGTCTCTGAATGAGGTGCCTAATAATGATGCTCCACTATTGGCGGGCAGGAGGGTACCTGCAATCATGTTTGCCGATGATACCCTCTTGCTCTTCAAGTCCCCTATGGGGATTCAACGGATATTGGACGGCTTTCGGGATTTCTGTAGTCTGCGAGGACTAGAGATTAATGCCGACAAAACTAAATACATGATCTTTAATCCCGCGGCATCCACACGTTCGACTCCGACCTTGGGCAAAGGGAACCTGGAAAGGGTAACTACCTTCACCTACCTTGGGGTTTTAGTACAAGAAAATATGTCATGGGGACCCCAAATTGCTAAATCCCAACTAAAAGTTGCACAGCTGACGGGTGGTATACTCAAGGTGTCAAATACTTCATCATTGAAGCCAGTGAGCCCTGCCCTTGAGATATACAAAGTACAAGCAAGAGTAGCAGTCCTCTATTGCGGGGAGTTGTGGGGTCACACGAAGGTAACAGCAATTGCCAAAATTGAAACCAAATTTATGCGACAATTGCTGTCCCTTCCACAGAGTACACCTACCCTACCCCTAAGGTTGGATTTGGGATTAAATCCAATTGAAGATGAATTAGGATTCAAACCCTTAAGGTTTTGGCACAGACTCTGGTCAACGCCTGAACTATCCAATTACAGGGAGGAACTAAAACAGTTACTTGCCTATAATAGGGTAAGGAAGATCCATTGGCTAGCATTCATCAAGCAGGAACTGACGAAAATTGGCCTTGAAGCCATGTGGGAAGACCCAGAAAAAGCGTGCAGTGAGATTTCGCGAAAAACCCTTACTAGGATTTATAAGGAGCATAGATTTAGTTCTACTTTTTGTGCCGTAACACTGGGTTCACTAACCACTTCTTTCCTTGACTTCCAAAATTGCTATGGCTTTGAAAACTTTATGGATATTGTATATCCAATCTTTGTCAGGAAACTCTACATTCAGTGGAGACTTGGCACTCTTCCGCTTAAAGTCTTCACTAGTAGGTGGTCAGCATCCCCGGACATGTCATGCCCGGGTTGTACGTGTGGCGTGGAGGATGAACTCCATGTCTTTTTTTTCTGTCCTGCATATATGAATTCCAGGAGATTTTGGCTGGTACCACTGTGTAGAAACTTGGGGTTCAAGCAATACCAACATGCTTATAGAATTCTACAGTCAGATACAGCGGGCCCTACAGTATTTGCAATTTGCAAATATCTCTCAGCCATGTGGCTTAAGCAGTGCAACTTAGTTGATATCCAATGCTAACTTGTAGCAAATTGAATTTTATGGAACTAATGGATTTTGACTTAGATGGTTTTAAGCAATATTATGCAATGAGATGTAATTTTCCTTTTTTGGTGTTAATTATGAATTTTGAAAAGTGTTGTTATATTGTTTATGTACCCTTTTATGACTTTGTCGAAATAAAGGCTATTTGACTTGACTTATCATGAATCTATCTGAAGCACTGGCCGATTTCAGCCATTGGCATTTCCGGGAGAGAGAGGTATTTTTCCTTAAAGATTAGGGGCTCATCTACTGACAATGCAGTTGTTTTACAAGGGTTTCAAATATGTAGTTGCAGTTATGGCAATCATGCTCAATACTGCAGCAGGTTCAATAACATATATTGCTTGCACGGCACTTGGATCAGCACTTGAAGTTAGTTGCAAAGTTAGAGACACAGCAGACTCAGATGTCCCTGGGATGGACCAAATATCTAAACCTGGCTGATCTCTTCTTAGGGTACTTCAAGAACAGGTAAGTGGATGTACTGGCCTCATCTGGAGGCACTTTGGCAGTGCTGGCGGGATGCTGAACAGATTTGGCCATATGAGGCTTTTTTATGTGAACCGATTCTGTTGTTTTTCTTCACCAGGCTGTAGTGGCAGGATTACAGTGAGTGCCTTCTAATGCTAGATATTTAAAAGATTTCATAGTCATTTTGAGATTCCAAGAAGACACACCAAGAGCGATGGGGTTTGAAGACACATACCAGAAATGGTTAATAGCAAGATATTAGGACGCGATAGCTACACTGAAGGAGAACGGTCCAACATCCAGGGTGACAGAAATCATAGCCCATAGGAGCTAATGCTGCACCTGCCACTTCAATAGACTCAACTGGCACTGTCTCCACAAATAAGAAACTAAATCCAGATATTCAGTTGTACGAACAGAACAAAATTGATTTAAAATAACTATGTTAACCAATGATGTGAAGGGTTTCCTCACTGGTATGCAGGGATCCATGGTGGCTTGGATTAAAGAGCTTGGGCCATGTCACAGGGTTTCGGATTTTACGGTAAACACAGCAAACATCAGAGGTTCTAAATCTAACAATATCAGCAGGCCTGGTGAGACTAATAAAGAATTAGTACAAATTTCTATTAGATAACTGGCATGAGAAATTGGGTTGTTGGTTGAATGGGGGGCAACCTCTGTTCGAGCAATAGCCACAATCCCTGTCAGGGTGAACCACAATAGTCACTAAAATGACCTGTGCTTAATCCTCTGGTAGCTTGGCACAAAAGCAGTCAGGCAATGTGTAAAGTATTTATGCAGCACACCAACAGTAATAAAGTGTAAGCACATCACGAGAAAAATCCAACAACAATTTAGAAAAGTTGAAAACCACCGGCGGAACAAAGCTAGAAAGATGTAGTCGGCAAGAATTCCAGGAGCCCGGACACTCGTTTGTGAAAGGACCACTAAACAGGATTTGCTGATGCGGAGAAGATCCTAGAGAGAGCTGATGCAAAGTCAGGCCGATCGATGATGTGCCTGGGGGAGGGGGGTAAACAATCAGTTTGTTCCCAGTCTTTTCTCGGTTCTCAGGGCAGTTTTAGCCAAAAAATCTTCAAGCCCCAAGTTTTGGATTTGAGCTATCTGGCCCCCTTTAGCAGCACCACCAAGGGTCCAGAACTAGAGGGGCACCACTTGGGGGGTTAGGACTCACTCAGACTGGGTCCAGGTGCGGATACAAGTTGGTTGGAGCCTTTTCTGTCCCAGATGTTCTGATCAGGAGACCAGCCAACTAGTGATTGGAGTCACTTTGGTAGTCCTGGGTTCAAGCGTCGAAACAGGGATCAAGCAGCAAAGCAGGCCTCTGAGGGTTCAAGGCAGGCTCAAGGTGGCAAAACAGTCCTTCCAGGTGCAGCAAAGCAGTCATATGGAGCACACATAAGGCCACAGCAGCAGGCAGACCTCTCAGAGAACTTAAGCAAGTCCGGATGGTGAACTGGAGAGTGGATCTGAAAGTCCTATTTTTATACCCGGTGCCTCCTTAGACGTAAGAGAAGTTTCTAGAGAATTTTCTTTGAAGTGCTTGAAGTTTCCTGCTTCCCCTGTCTTGGCTACTAGCTGGCTGTATGACAGTCCTTTGTGGGAAGGCAGAGCCCAGCCTGCTCAGTTGCAAGAGAGGCTGTGCCAGCTCAACCCCCATCCTGCCAGTTGATGGGCCATCCAGGCACACCTAATTCCTCTATTGTGTGGCTGTCTGGGAGGAATAAACAAAGTCCAACTGCCAAATACACCTAGTCATGTGACCCAAGAACAGGCACCAAATAGTAATGGCAGGAAAATGTCAACTTTCTAAAAGTGTCATTTTCAAAATTGTAAAATCTGACTTTATGATTAAAAAGGTTTTATGATTACAATTTCCCAGACACCAAACATAAAATGCTTACCTGTTCCCAATCAAAAGTTAGCACTTCTTAATTGTAATAAAGCAACCCAATGTTATCCTACGGGAAAGATAGGCCTCACAGTAGTGAAAACGAATTTAGGAGTTTTTCACTTCCAGGACATATAAAACTCAAAAGTACATGTCCAACCTTTTAATTTCAATGTACCCTGCCCAATGGGGTACCAAGGGCCTACCTTAGAGGTGACCTATATGCAATAAAAGGGGAGTTTAAGGCTTGTTAAGCGGGTTAGATTGCCAAATTGAATTGACAGCCCACAACAGCATTTAATGGGGCTACGTAAGTGGCTTTGCTGCAAAACACTAAAAAAGAGCTTTAAAAGTAGCACAAAACATCATGCTCATGCAATATGGGCTACGCGAATAGGAGGTGTGTGACAGATGTAGAGCCTGCCCAGCGGATTTTTTACATGTAGCCTGGCTATGCCCGAGTATAGCAACATTTTGGGGCTTGATATTTGAAGAATTAAGTGCAATAGTAGAAACATTACTAACACCGGACCCTGTATTAGCATTACTGGGGTACACAAGACAAATTCAGAAAGGCATGCGACGCCAGGTAAAAATGTGGTTGTTGATTGCGAAGCGAAGAGTTGCAATGCGTTGGGGACATGGCCCAGCTCCTACTATAGCGGAGTGGAACAAAGATATACTTTACTGTAACAGGCAATCAGGAGTATATAATGAACTGTTTCCACCCCAAAGTCGCCCCAAAAGCTTCTGGGGACTCTACAAGCATTATTTGGCGGGGAAAACATCGAATGCCCCTGAATAAAATATTTTAACCTGAATGCTAAGCACCTGCGAATCTAATATGTAGTCACTAGATGTGTGACGCTGTACAAGTCATTGGTTGTAAATAGGGACTAGATATCTATATAAATGTGTAGCCAGATCATTTAGAACAAATTGAGTTAAACACACAGTGTTGTGCAACATAGCCCTAACTAAATCCCAATACAGATTGGTTTTGCAGAGGTGGCATCAACGTTCCATGAGACTGACGCAGCTATTAGTTGTCTCTCCACTTACAGTCATGAATAGACATATTATGAGTACAGTATATGGATGTTTTCTTCTTAAGGCATGAAAACAAATTACTGATGTGGGTCTTTTTAGGTTTAACATATTATGGCTATTGACCCTAAGTTTGCTTATCATTTTGTTTTTTGATTAAGGCTTTATTATGCAGTATTGATATTGCTCGACATGTATTACATATTACAAAACCCTAAAAAACATCTTGCGTATGATCAATCATCGAGGCATTCAATACTCTTATTAAAGTCTAGAGTACATTAACATTACACAAATTGGAACCCAATGCTAGTGTTGAGAAGAAGCAAGGCCTGTCTTAAAAAGGTTAACACTCGAGAAACTAGTGTATTGAGGGCAGCAGAAGAACAATATCAAAGGAAAAAGATATGAAGAACCATCAAAGGTATTTTTGCTACTGCTGTACTTGAATAAGGAGGTGAAGAAAGTACTATTTAATCATAGACGGGGAGTTGATGTGGTTTATGGTGTAAAACCACCCAAAAACGTCCACTGAAATCCTTTCCATCTTTTGACTTCTTTTTTTAAAAGTTACTCTGCTATGTTTATTGCAGTTTTGGTATTTGTCTTGTACTCTCAGATTACTAAGTTGATGGGTTTGTGCTTCGGCATTTTGAAATCATTAAAAAGGTTTCTTCCACTTCTCCCAATCTCTGCAAGAGAAACTGTCACTCGTGCTCTGATAACCTCGCACTTGGACTATGCTAATGCCTTCCGGTGAAAGAGAGTGATTTTTAAGTCCCTGGTTAGGACACATGCAGACCGTTACAGGTTCTATGTCCCTTCCAGGAAACTTCGCTCTACTATGAAGCTTTTGGCCTACATTCCAAGGTTCCGTCTTAAAGGGGTAGGTGGCAGCTCCCTTGCATATATGGCAGCTGTGGCCTGGAACCAATTCCCACTGGACTTGCGTTGCATTCAGGATCCTAAGATCATTAGGAAGAGGTTGAAGACCTTCCTTTATATCTAGCCTGTAATTTATCTTCTGTTCTCTTCCCACTGGGCTCACACCAGGACACTCTTGAGTAGATGTGCGCGTTACAAATCCCATATAACACAACATTTTACTCAATGCCGTGAATATGTTACATTACCGTGGATACGTTTTGTGGAATTTTTTCTTTAAGGATTCATAAACTGAACGTAGAAGAAATTTTTTTAAGCAGCATGCTTGGCATAGGAAAACTTGCAACTGAACATAATTATTTTTAAGATAAGGAGCCTGACTAAAAACAAATAAATTCACAAACCTTTTCAAAGTCATCTTCTGTCATGGTTAAAAGCTGCCGTAATGAAACTTCACTGTCCTGTGCAATAAAAGAAATAACATTTGTAACAAGCATGTCAACAATGTAAAGTACTAAAATATGTCTAACACACTGTTGTGAGTAAACACTAACTAGAAAAGTATTTTATTCTTTGACACCTATAATTTAAGGTGGCAGATTATCCACTTGAAATGAAAAGTCTTGAAGAGCTGGCACAGCTATAAAACAAGTGCACAGAGTGCAGAAATACAATTGTTTTCCCAGAACAGCATTAAGTTGCAAAAGTAGATATTTTCGCAACTAACAAGAAAGTTAAGGCTTTTTATTACAAAGAGAATTTGGAATGCACAATAATTCCAATTTTCTATGCTAACAGTTCTGGCTATTACATTAAGAATTGATTAAATCCACCCAAAGCATTCACCAGCTTCTTCAGGGGCACTAGCCCCTTGATACTGTCCCTGCTCTCCTGCCTGTGGACCTTTTATTTTAGATCACGCTTCGAACTCAGCAGATGTCCTTTTTAGCCATGATGAGATAGGCTTGCAAAACAATATCCCTACCAGATTTGTAAATTTGACAATCTGTTTCTGCCCTTGGCAATATAACTACCAGGCACATTAGCAGGGTCAGTTATCACCTTCCTGTATCAGGTCTGCTGTGGTCTTCCATAAAGCAACACAGTGAAATACATTTTCTTGATGTGTATTGTGGAACAACTTACAATCCAAATCAGTCTTTTGGTTTCCTTAAAAAAAGAGGACGCAACCCCTCAACCAAACTTTGTGGCATGCTTGATCAAATGGGTGCCTCTCTCCAACAGTAATTGTTGCTAGGCGGGTTATCCTCGAGCTCCATCAGTTATTTTGGGGCTTTTCTGATATAGTTGAGCGATTCATAGTCAGTTCTATTACTATATTTCCAGGAGTTTTTGTGTTAAAATTGTGCGTAGTTAGGTTGATGATTTGATCACACAATTAAAAAGAAAAACAGTGTATAAGCATTGGTTGTAATGACCATTATTGCCAATAATGGTGATCAACATGTCTCTGGCTATCTTGTGATGCCCTAGTGGATCATAGGCTTTTTTCAGGACCTAGTTACCCCTCTAGCTAATCACCATCTATCCTGTCACTGTCCCGATTTAGTTGACAATGAAAAAAAGATGTGTGACCAGTTTGTCTGGTACTTGTCTCCTGTTATTCTCTATTTCCTGTTTAGGACCATAACCAGTTTATCCAGAATATACTACTTGCATTGATGTAAACGTTTGTAAAAACATAAAACCGAGCTACATTCTAAACTCTGTGTGAAGTTGCCACTTTTAGCAGAATAATTCGCATATCCATTTCTGTTCCCTGCTAGCAAAATGTTGCTCATTTCCTATGATTTGTAGCTGTTATATCACTGCCCAATTTAGGTCTTTAGCTGTATTATTTGGTCTGATATAACGTAATATAATATTAATAATACTAATAATTGGAATTATAACCCACAATTATAAACTGTTCTGTTTAATTTAGTGGGAGAAATGGAACCAGATTAAAAAGCACTCCCTATCTATACACAATTTTAAGAGAAAATAACTACCCCAGGAACATCATAATTGAATTGACTATTATAGTCACTCCACTATGGAAAGGGAGGCGGGGAGGACAACAAAAAACAACTGAAACAGCTCAAGAAATGCCCACCTACCAAAATTGTTACTGGTGAGTGGCAGCTTTATGGCTAAGCATGTGTTGGTGAGAGGTCCCGCCTAGATTTTTTTAAAGAAAATTCAAAGACCAGGGTTTTTCAGGTTATTTCAGAATAGCACAAGTACATGTTGTTGCATAAATGACTAGTGGGGGAAAAAGTAATTGTTCAGCTTTTAGTCTCCCAGTCGTCCTATTGGTAACTCCTGCCGCTATGGTCTTCACGTTACAACAAACAAATGGACGGAATGCTGACAATGCATACATTCTCCCCAAGTCAAGAGATCTGGGTTAAATCCATCGTTCTTTTGCCCACTACACCACCCCAGTTTAGACATGGCCATATGCAAATCAGTCTTGACCCTGTGCCTCATGGGAATAGTCCAGCCCGAACTGCCAAGCCATGTCTTCCCTGGACCGCAATCAAGCATCCTAGGACCGGTTTCCGGCTATCAGCCGTCATCAGCCAGGATAGCTTGACTCCAGTGGCGTAGTGAGCACGGGTCCGACGTCTGGGAATACCCATCCCACTTAGGGCGAAAAGCGTTACAACAAACAAATGATGGACGGAATGCTGACAATGCATACATTCTCCCCCAGTCAAGAGATCTGGGTTAAATCCATCGTTCTTTTGCCCACTACACCACCCCAGTTTAGACATGGCCATATGCAAATCAGTCTTGACCCTGTGCCTCATGGGAACAGTCCAGCCCGAACTGCCAAGCCATGTCTTCCCTGGACCGGAATCAAGCATCCTAGGACCGGTTTCTGGCTATCAGCCGTCATCAGCCAGGATCTTGACTCCAGTGGCGTAGTGAGCACGGGTCCCACGCCTGGGAATACCGATCCCACTTAAGGCGAAAAGCGTTACAACAAACAAATGATGGACGGAATGCTGACAATGCATACATTCTCCCCCAGTCAAGAGATCTGGGTTAAATCCATCGTTCTTTTGCCCACTACACCACCCCAGTTTAGACATGGCCATATGCAAATCAGTCTTGACCCTGTGCCTCATGGGAACAGTCCAGCCCGAACTGCCAGGCCAGGTCTTCCCTGGACCGGAATCAAGCATCCTAGGACCGGTTTCTGGCTATCAGCCGTCATCAGCCAGGATAGCTTGACTCCAGTGGCGTAGTGAGCACGGGTCCCACGTCTGGGAATACCCATCCCACTTAGGGCCAAAAGCGTTACAACAAACAAATGATGGACGGAATGCTGACAATGCATACATTCTCCCCCAGTCAAGAGATCTGGGTTAAATCCATCGTTCTTTTGCCCACTACACCACCCCAGTTTAGACATGGCCATATGCAAATCAGTCTTGACCCTGTGCCTCATGGGAACAGTCCAGCCCGAACTGCCAAGCCATGTCTTCCCTGGACCGGAATCAAGAATCCTAGGACCGGTTTCTGGCTATCAGCCGTCATCAGCCAGGATAGCTTGACTCCAGTGGCGTAGTGAGCACGGGTCCCACGTCTGGGAATACCCATCCCACTTAGGGCGAGAAGCGTTACAACAAACAAATGATGGACGGAATGCTGACAATGCATACATTCTCCCCCAGTCAAGAGATCTGGGTTAAATCCATCGTTCTTTTGCCCACTACACCACCCCAGTTTAGACATGGCCATATGCAAATCAGTCTTGACCCTGTGCCTCATGGGAACAGTCCAGCCCGAACTGCCAAGCCAGGTCTTCCCTGGACCGGAATCAAGCATCCTAGGACCGGTTTCTGGCTATCAGCCGTCATCAGCGAGGATAGCTTGACTCCAGTGGCGTAGTGAGCACGGGTCCCACGTCTGGGAATACCCATCCCACTTAGGGCAAAAAGCGTTACAACAAACAAATGATGGACGGAATGTTGACAAGGCATACATTCTCCCCCAGGTGTAGTGGGCAAAAGAACGATGGATTTAACCCAGATCTCTTGACTGGGGGAGAATGTATGCATTGTCAGCATTCCGTCCATCAATTGTTTGTTGTAACGCTTTTCGCCCTAAGTGGGATGGGTATTCCCAGACGTGGGACCCGTGCTCACTACGCCACTGGAGTCAAGCTATCCTGGCTGATGACGGCTGATAGCCAGAAACCGGTCCTAGGATACTTGATTCCGGTCCAGGGAAGACATGGCTTGGCAGTTCGGGCTGGACAGTTCCCATGAGGCACAGGGTCAAGACTGATTTGCATATGGCCATGTCTGAACTGGGGTGGTGTAGTGGGCAAAAGAACGATGGATTTAACCCAGATCTCTTGACTGGGGGAGAATGTATGCATTGTCAGCATTCCGTCCATCATTTGTTTGTTGTAACGCTATGGTCTTCACAGCCTAAAAGTATTTGAGTTAATATTTTCAGATGGCGACCAAAACATTTGTCAGAGGTTGTGGCATCAAATGTATGTATATATCACAAAAAGAGGGGGGGATCTAGGAGCTAAAAAGGTCCAGTGTCCATGCTCCCTAAATTCAATATCTAACACCAGGAGGACAAAGTTCCTATGGACGGGTGCACAGAGTCACCAAGCCCTAAAAAAGAGAAAAAAGAAGTTAAGCAGAGTGTGAAAATTTCCTAGATTAGAAACCCACCCAAGAAACTGGAAGACCACTCTTTGTCCTCTATTGCCCTCACACACCCCGAAGGGTGTCATGCTTCATCATCGGGCGGTTGCTCCTCGTAGGGCCGACGCTGCAATTCCCTACGGGCCCCACAAAGGGTCTCTTTGTCGGAGATCTTTTGAGGACCGCCGGATGGTGCATGTGGGTGTGTGGGGAGTGGGTTGTAGATGGAGGGTAAATGAAGTGCGTGCTAGATGATGTGAAAAATATGTAAAAAAAGGGTCATCATGCAGCAAATTTTATTAGATGTACCCTTAACAGGCTTTGGACTGCTGAGAAGATATGACCCCAGAAGCACACTATGCCCAGGGGTCATGAGTCATAGGTCAGTCATAGGTCAACATGTTTCGCGCTTCTTCCGCCTATAAGAGGTCGATGGCGGTTCGTCAGGACCAAATTGTTAAAATTAAGTGCACGTGAAGGTTGGTGAATCATAAAAAGATAATACCCTCAATACCGCTCTGGGCCACAAACTGTGTTCCTCGGTATGGTCACAGGTTAATGATGAAGAATAGGCTCCAGGTCAGTATCTAGGAAAACAAAAAAGAAACAGCAGTGGGGATGTCTATCAGTAAAACTTGATACAACATATGTGTGCCACAGTCGTGTGCACATCTTACCCATGTAAAAGCAGGCACTCAAATCCATAATATATATGTGTGTGTGGGCATCACAACCGTACATGGCATCTTACACAGTTCTTCACCTCACAGCACCCATATTGTAAGTGATAATTGAGTTCCTATCTGATGGGCTAGTGTGAGGGAATCTAACTTACAGTGTAGAACACTAACATCGGCAGCGAACCTCACCCGTAAAAATTACTACTCCGCACGGAGCAACCTTAGCTACTCGGGAGTCTTACCTAACTGGTCGGACACAGATACTCCTTCGGCTAGGCGCATGGACCACCCATACGTTACTGGGCTGAAACAATAAATGTGTACAAACGGAGTAAGATGCATATCATTGTTCTCAAGCTGTTAGGGTCGTAAATCCCCTCTACTCACAGATACTCACATTTCAGCCTAGATGGTCACGCCAGTGTACCTGCCCTATCCATGCGGCTGCCAGTAAAGGACTCCCCACGGCAAAATACGCCTCTTAAATAAGTAGCTAGAACTCGTGTGTGGGTAGTTCCCTTATCCGGGCTAAAAGCTTGACTGCGCATGCGTGAGGCATCTATGGTTGTGGGCGTGCGTGTATCAAAGATACTATACTACTCTGCCCCAATCAGAATGATTTTTCAGATCATGTCTACTAATACAGTTCAACACATCAGGCGTATCAAAATATTAAGCGTGGCCTCCAACTTCCTTGCAAAACTGTTTACCAAATTTAAGCCAGGGGAATACATCAGACCAGGTCAATTTAAGACAATCCTTTCAAATCAGACGGTTAAAACCAGTACATTCACAGGTCCATACTTTATGCCACAGTAAATAGGCTGGATTTTAATCAAGTCGGATAAATACACAGTCCCAAATTCCAAGTGACAAACAAAAGAGGAACAACTATGTGGAACCGACAAGGGGTTGCTTAAAAGGGTGTTCCCTGGAGCTGAGAGGTGTTACGGTAACCCCAGACTGCCGCCCCATATAGGACTACTAAAACACATTTAGTGATTTATATGGTTAGCATTTCCCTGATCTGTTTATTGCCAAGCTTAGCGGAGAGATTAAGCTGCGCTGAAATGGTTTTATTAAATTACATTTTCCTAATGTTTAAGGCTTGGGTCCATGCGCCGTGGTCATCACATAAGATGCCCAACTATCAAAGTCAGGGCAAAACTTAATTTTGCGTTGTTAATCATAATGTCGAGGCACCTACTTATTTGCCTACCGCACTTCGTTACAAAGGTTGCCCCTATATAAACCATCAGACCAAGGTCGGACATGAAGGTAACAAAAACGTCAAAAAGCAGCAGCAGGTCAGCGGGGTTTGAGACATGAGCACAGCATCATCAGCATAAAGTAAACCGGGAATGGGTCTATGACTAATTTGTGAAAGGTCCCTGCAGGTATTTATTAGGGCAGACAACTATTGATGTACAATTTAAATAGAAAGGGTGCAAGAATACAGCCCTGCCTGACACCTCTCTCAAGGTCAAAGGTGCTATTGCATTCACCCCGGCCTTAAACGTATCGCAGTCTTACACCCACCCCTTACCCCCAAGTAAGTTTCTCTGATGAAGGCTATGATCAATGGATCCACCATGAGCTCAAGTAGGGTTACCCACAGTTTGCTATGAAGGACACAGTTGAATGAGTCGACAGGTCAACAAAGGCTAAAACCAGGTGGCCCTTCTTCATGGGAGTATATTTACCAATAGACATGTTAAGATTTAACCCCCTGCTCAATGGTCCCAAGGCCCTTACGAAAACCATACTGTATGTCAGAATTTATGTCGTTGGCTTTGGCCCACTCTTATAGACGATTCAACAAAATTCTCCATGTAACTTTCACCAGGGACTCTAGTAGTGAAATGGTGCAATAGCAAGCGGGATTAGCGCAATCCCCTTTCTTAAAAATTGGTACTATCACCGCCTTCAACCAAGTGTGCAGAAAACCGAAGCGGCAACAAGCCCCTAATACCCTGGCTAAGACTGGACCCCCTAAGGGATGCAATCCAGGACGGGGGCTTTACCGCCCTTGCTCCCTGCTATTGCTGTATTGATCTTGTCCATGGAAAAATATAGATTACTAAAATCTGAAGTCAGGCCATCTAAGCAAGAAGGGTCAGGCCCCTAAGTCAACTGCTTGGGGATGGAGTAAATCATAGATAAATGGGCAACCCAATCGGTGTCATTGAAAGCTGCTACCAGTTCTGAGGTACAAGCCTCCTTTAAGTGGGTGCCCCGGAACAAGCTGGCTTTGATCAAGGATTCCCAGACCATAGTGTTTAATTCCTTCTTCCTCTTTTTTAGTGCTAGTTTATATTCTGATCTATGCCTTCTCACTTCAAAGGGCTGCCTTAAGACAATTATAGGTTTTAGTGCAAGTACCATGAAACCATTCTGGCCTATCATTTTTAGACAACGGCAAAGTTCTAGGTAATGCATCTTATATCCCACAGGAGATGTTTAAAAATGGGGCCTTAGTGGCAGCATTGTTAGAAGAGGTATTCAGACATGCATCCAAGGCTTAACGGTGGGTGGTGACTAGGTTTAGAAGGAATTCACCAGAGACCAACGCAGAGAAGAAGCATTAAATGATAATACAGAGTTGTCAGAGATATGTTCGACATAACTAGCCTTCCGGTCAAACTCTAGCCTAACATTTATACTCTAGGGATAGTTATCGCTCATGAGGATGGTATGGGTCGTAAAGTTAACAAAGTAAACATCCAGATTATGAGAGCAAAGAATATATCAATAACAGTAGTGCAACCGCCACCTATAAAATGGGATTAAAAGGAGTAGTGTTAGAACACAGTTCATTTAAAAATGCAAGGTCAAATTTTAACATTATATGTTTTAATTTTGACCTATAATCACAGTACAAAAAACTGATTTTGTCGTTATTCGGATCTACCATACTACAAACCGTTTCAGTTGGAAAAGCACATAAGTGAATGTTTAAATTACCACTACACATTATAAAACAGCATAGTTTTTCTAGTTAATGCTCAAGTTGGGATAGGGCATTAATAATTTCAGATGGAGATGCAGGATTATAAAAATTAACAATAATAAGGTTCAGCTTGGGTGCAAGTTCGTAAACAATAATTAAATAGTACAGCAAAGACCATTCTCTACTCGTGCTGAAAGGCAATACATTTGAGACAACGGTAGGCAACCCCCCCTTGTATCTACCACCTTCTAAAGGTATGCTAGGTGGATGGAAAGTCTTAAACCCAACAATGTGGATAGGCTCCAGTGCCGGAGTATTTTGAAAGCAAAGAAACCAACATTTCCTATCAAAGCCAATCCAGGTTGGAAGGCAAACCTTTGAGTGTAAACCTGCTATATTCCAGACCAGGAAATTATGTAGATGAGAGGACTCAGTGGTCGCAGAGGAAAACCGAGGGAATCCAGGAACGAGGCCGGCCACCATAGTTGTGGGGGGCAGGAGGATGTAGACTGGGGTGACTCGTGAGAACATCTATGCTAGGTGAGGAAGTCTCGCGGCCCGAAAGCATATTGCAAGGGCAAGATGGGACTTCTCTGGCCAGAAAGAAAGTCAGATGATTCAGTCTAACTCAGCCAGCAGAGAAAAAGTATTTTGGATAGTAATCGAAAGGTAAAAATCGGGTAACTGAATCAAATCCAGGCCAGAAGATGGGTGAGGCCCATTCCCCAAATCAGAGTGCGATAAAAGTACCCCAAAGGGAGATTGATAACTTCATGTAGGGTGGAAATAGAGAACTAGACCTATGCAGAACTGCACCAGGCAAGGGGATTTAAAAGACATAACAACACAGTCGCCTGGAAGGAATTTAACTCCTCTTCTGATCAAATTAAACATTCGGACCACTTTTAAGTCTTCAAAAAGGGCTTTAGTGAAGCCCGTTTTGCTACCCACGTTCCCTAAGACCACAACAAAGGGCATAGCTTTGGGTGGGAGGTCCAAAATTGTCGGGGGACCCCCAGGCAGGGTCAGATTGGGATCACAATTTGGCCCTGGCACCGACGTAAAAGTGGCCCACATTCGCAGGGCGTGGCCCACATTCACAGGCTTGCCCTTTCATAAAACGCCATTTGGTTACTCTTAGAGGTCTAATTTGTAGAGAAATATTTTGTAAATTAAGCCTTTTAAAGCTTACAAAGCCAGTAACATTGGTAAAGACTAGGAGCACTGCTGTTCTGAAAACTGAATACTGACTTGCAGTCTTAACGCCCTGCACAATTTAATTAGATACTCAATCCCAACCAGCTATGTCCTTGACTCTGATCATCACATAAATCATAAATCTATTACAAAGTCAAGGGGAAAGGGTAAGACTGGAATCTCTGAGAATAGAACATGTAATAACAAAAGTAAGAATTGACAAACGAGGAAAAGGCAGTCTGGGGTGTAAAAAAATGCGGAAAAAATGTATCCGTACAATCTAGTAGTAAATTTGTTCCACAGCCAACAGTTGATACCCATATACAAAAAAAAAAAACGCTTTGTTCATATCTGTTGCTGCCTTTAAGTCTGGGCCATGGGGAGACGAAGGATTACTGAATCAAGCGTTCATGTAGCAATGCACTTCTTTTTGCAACTAAGTCAATAATGTCATTGGTTTTCAACTAAGACAGCATATTCCATTCAACTCACATGAGCATAAAGGCTTCAAGGTTTTCCTGACCAATTTGGTTTCTTAGGCGGGTTTTCATGCAGTTCAGTTTAGAAAAACGTCTCTCACAGGCTACTTGTGAACAGGATAAGGTCAAGACATATTTGCATGTACAATACAAATGATGATAGGCACTGCTGAAAAGAAGGTATTTTTTCAAGCTAGAGTAACAACAGACAGCACAGCAAGTATTGCACTTTGTTGGCCCAGCCTCAGGTTCTTAGTCAAATTCTTTTACTTGCAGTGATTTGTCTTCATTAGTCTGGTCTTCTCGGTCATACTCTTCAGGTAGTGTCCTTTTTAAATTTGAACATTTAGTACCAAAATCTTGAAGTTCTTCCTGCAAGGTCTGCACAGTTGTGAAGCTATCTATGTTTTGCAAAACGGAGCAAAGTCACACAAGAGCATTACCTGGGAGACTCTCATTGAAGTTCTTTGAGTCCAGGCAGGCTATATCTGCTGCCAAAGTTAAGTGTGTCTTGAAATAAGTGGTCAGACTTTGAGTAACCATGTCCATTACTGTACTATGCACCCCAATACGAAATCAATCTTTGGCTAGGGTTATAGGCTCATCCTTTGTGCTCATCCCAGGCATCTTTTTAAATGACACTCTCCCTTCAGTAAGTGTCATTTCTACTTCTTGGTCACAGTTCCTTTCTTCTAAACCTTTGTTGGGCCACTCTGAAAATGTTGTGGCAGCAGAGTACACAGCATCAAATTTGCGGGAATCTGTGGCAAAGAGTTTTATAGTGTCTGACACCATTTTCTGTGATTGCAGGATATCCATTCCACTTGTTTGGAGAAACTTAGACAGTGGTGTGGTTGAAGCAAAAATGCGAAGATACAATTGGGCTGTTAGGACTGTTTGAAATTTACATAGCCCGTCAGCAAATTGTAAGGCTTGGCAGCATACATTTGGAATAAATCTAAGATTGTCAGATGAAATATTATGAAGGACTTTGACCACATCAATAAACATAGCATTGGCAGGGGTATTGAAAGAGCCAAAACCTTTGAGAGCAGCACCTTTTGCCCACCACCTTGTTTCTCCAATTATCTGGCCTGTCCGACCATCCTTTGCCAGCTCACGCCACACATCCATCCTTTTATATGACTCCCGGAGAAAGAGTTTAGAAGTCCAAAGAGAGGTGGACGCTTTAGATGTTTGGTCACATCAATAAGTACAAGGTTTAACACATGTGCATAACACCAGACATGTATGTGACTTGGAGGTTCTTTGCTTAGCCAAGGACTGAGTCCATTGAACTGGTCTTGCATGTTGGAAGCACCAGCAGTTGAATTTCCACTGCACTCAGCTATGTCAAGACCATTTTGTTGAATTGCAGTTTGTACCAACTCGAACAATCCTTTTCCAGTTGACAAAGTGCACTTTCTGACTGCTATTAGGCGCTCATATACAGTGTCTGTGACATATCGGATGATAATGGAACACTGGTCAGTAATACTTATATCTTGAGTGGAGTCTATTTGGATTGAGTACATACCTGCGTCTTTTATCTCTTTAGTAATGTGTCTTTTTATCAGTTTGGAAATTGTTTCTATTACTTAGCCAATTGTGGTCTTTGACATGAATGTCACAGACACACCACAGCCACCTTTCTGTTTTGCTTTGGAAGTGAGAGACTCAATGTGTTGTTTTTTAGAGGTTGGTCATATTTTGACAGAAGAAAGTTCACCAGAAACCACCACCGGAAAGTTCACCAGCACCACCACATTGATACCAGCAGGCCACCCTGCTGGTATCAATGTGGCCCTTGGTCACAACACAGACCAAATGTTGTGGCTCCTGGGAAAATGTTTGTGAGCAACTATGTTCAAGCCTATATCATAACATAATACAATCTGGAATAATGCTCCAAAAGAACAAGTTACTTACCTTCGGTAACGATGTATCTGTAAGAAACATCAGTTAGTTAGATTCCTCACGTTAGAATATCCCCAGGCGTCAGACTGGATCCGGAAGATTTTTGTAGCAATACCCCTTGCGCGTCGCTCGGAGTCGTCTGCGGCACCGCGTCCTTCGTTGGCGTCGTGCGCCGTAATGACGTCGGAGTACTTAGACGCCGCCCTCGCGCGCTGACGTCAGTTCTTGTACATAGCTTTCCGCGCCAGGAACGCAGAGCCATGCAAGAGACCGACACTGGTGCCAAAAAATCTAGGGCCCTGAAAAGGATAGCCTTAACCCTAGATGTCAGTTCGCAGAACGGGGAGGATGGGTGGGTCGGTGAGGAATCTAACTAACTAATGTTTCTTACAGATACATCGTTACCGAAGGTAAGTAACATCTGAAAGAAACAGGTTAGTTAGATTCCTCACCTTAGAATAGATACCCAAGCAATACCAACCCCGGTGGTGGGTCTGCGAACCAAGATCACACCAGAAAGTCCTGGAGGACAGAACGGCCAAAGAAGCCATCCCTCCGGACTTGGCTGTCTAGGCAATAATGCCTGGCAAACGTGTGCAGCGAAGCCCACGTCGCCGCCTGACAGATGTCCTGCAAAGGGACTCCCCGTCCCAAAGCAGTAGTAGCCGGTGTGGCCCGAGTAGAATGGGCTCGCAGCCCAACAGGAGGGTCCTTTTTTGCCAAGGAATAACAGGTTTTTATACACAAAACAACCCACCGGGAGATGGTCCGTTTGTGCACACCTTTTCCCTTCTTAGCACCCACGTAGCCAACGAAAAGCTGGTCGTCCACCGGGAACTGTTTCGTGCGGTCCAAATAAAAAGAGAGCGCACGTTTTGGGTCCAGACGGTGGAGCCGCTCTTCCTCTTTGGAAGGATGCGGAGGTAGAAAGAAGGTGGGCAAGGTGACAGATTGCCCAAGATTAAAGGGGGTCACCACTTTCGGGATAAAGGAAGGACGAGGCCGAAGGACAACCTTGTCCGGATGAACAGATAGAAAAGGAGGCTTGGACGATAGAGCCTGGAGCTCACTCACCCGTCTAGCCGAGGTGATGGCTACCAGGAAAGCAGTCTTAAGAGTTAGAAGACAAAGAGGACAATTGTGATGAGGCTCAAAGGGAGCGCACATCAGGAATGTTAAGACAAGATTCAAGTCCCACTGAGGCATTACGAAAGGGACAGGAGGGAACGTGTGAGTAATGCCTTTAAGAAAGCGTGAAACTATAGGGGACTTGAAAAGAGAGGGCTGATCAGGAAGCCGTAAGAAGGCAGAGATGGCAGCAAGATAACCTTTCAAGGTGCCCAAGGCAGAGCCCTGCTGGGCCAAAGAAAGAAGAAAGAGGAGAACCTCAGAAAGAGGGGCGGAAAGGGGATCCACAGCCTTTGCTGTGCACCATGCCACAAACTTGTTCCACCGGCAGGCGTATACCGTCTTTGTGGAGGGACGCCTGGCTGCCAGAATGATATCACAGACTTCAGGAGCAAGTCAAATGGCATTAACTGTCGCCGCTCAATCTCCACGCATGGAGGTGGAGGCTGGACAGGTTCGGGTGGAGGACCGTACCCTGCTGCTGCGACAGAAGATCCTCCCGAAGGGGAGACGTATCGGTGGATCGGTCAACATACTGAGTAGCTCGGGATACCAGTACCTTCGTGCCCAATCTGGAGCCACCAAGATGACTTGGGCCAGGTCGCGCCTGATCTTCTTCAGCACTCTGGGCAGAAGTGGTATAGGCGGAAAGGCGTACAACAGACCGCAACTCCACTCGCGACGAAAAGCGTCGCCGAGCGAGTGCCGCCTTGGAAATTCCAACGCGCAGAACTGCTGACATTGCGCGTTCTCGTCGGTGGCGAATAGATCTAACCAAGGCTCTCCCCACTGCTGAAAGAGACCTTGCGCCACCTCGGAGTTCAGACGCCATTCGTGATCCATCATGCACCGGCGGCTGAGTTCGTCTGCTCTGGCGTTCAGAGAGCCCGCCAGATGTTGAACCACCAGGGTGATGCCCTGGTGTTCCAGCCATGTCCAGAGGCGCAGAGCCTCCTGACAAAGGGTCCACGACCCCACCCCGCCCTGTTTGTTGCAATACCACATGGCAGTGGTGTTGTCCGTGAACACCTGCACGACACTTTCCCGGACAGAGGGAAGGAAGGCTTTCAGTGCAAGTCGGATCGCTCTTACCAACAAGTTGATGTCGAGGCGAGACTCCGCCGGAGACCAGAGGCCTCTGATCTCCGCCTCTCCCATATGGCCACCCCATCCCAGGAGGGACGCATCCGTCACTACGACATGCTCCGGTAGGGGTAGGGAGAGGCTCTTGCCCGTGACCCAATCGCGGTCCGTGAGCCACCACTGCAACTGCTGTGCAGTGCCCTCCGAGATCAAGACATGGTCGGACAGGTTGCCGTGATGCTGGGCCCACTGAAACTTTAGGTCCCACTGCAGAGCCCGCATGCGCCGCCTGGCGTGATGCACTAGTAGGATGCAGGAGGCCATCAGCCCCAGAAGCCGCAACACTAGCCTGACCGAAACCCAGGATAGAGGCCGAAAGATGAGAATCAGGGCCTGTATATCCCGGACCCACTGTTCCGGTGGATGAACCCGGAACTGCGCCGAATGGAGAACTGCTCCGATGAAGAGGAGCTTCTGAGAGGGGCTCAGGTGTGACTTCGGCACGTTGATGGAAAACCCCAGCAAATGCAGGAGATCCGCCGTAGTCTGGAGGTGGGAGACGACTGCCTGGGGCGAGCCCGCCTTCAACAACCAGTCGTCGAGATAGGGGAAGACTGGAACCCCTGATCTGCGCAGATGAGCTGCGACCACCGCCATCTCTTTCGTGAACACCCGAGGGGCACTGGTAAGGCCGAAGGGGAGCACGGTGAACTGAAAGTGCTCCTGACCCACCGTGAACCGCAGGTAACGCCGGTGGGCCGGCAGGACGGGGATGTGGAAATATGCGTCCTGCAAGTCCAAAGCTACCATCCAGTCTCCAGGGTCTAGGGCAGCTAGAACCTGAGCCAAAGTCAACATTTTGAACCGTTCCTTCCGGAGGACGGCATTGACGTTCCTGAGGTCCAAGATAGGGCGTAGGCCCCCTTTGCCCTTCTTGGGAACCAGAAAGTAATGGGAATAACAACCACGACCTACTTCTGGGCTCGGGACGCGCTCGACGGTCTCTTTGGTCAAGAGGGCCGAAACTTCCTCTTGCAGAAGATTCAAATGATCCTCCGAGATACGGTGGTGCTGCGGTGGCATGGCTGGAGGGGTCGTCTTGAAGGGGAGGGAGTAGCCCCTTCGGACGATTTACAGCACCCACCTGTCCGAAGTAATGGTACGCCAGTAGAGCAGGTGATGGCGAACCCTGCCTCCCACTGGCGAGGAATGGGCCTGAAAGCTCGGACTAGGAAGGCTTTGAGGCGGATGCTGCCGGGGTGGATGTGGACTGACCGCGTTGTCCCCCAGTACCGCCTCGGCGGAAACCACGTCCGCGTGCAGGCTGGTTCTGCGGCCGGTGGCTAGGCGGACGTGAGGAGGTGCCCCTTCCTTGGCCACGAAAGGAGCGAAAAGCAGAAGTTTGTGGCCGCGGGGCCGAGAGGCCCAAGGACTTGGCCGTAGTCCGGGAGTCCTTGAAGCGAGCCAGCGCACTGTCCGCTTTCTCACCAAAAAGGCGAGTGCCATCAAAAGGCATGTCCATGAGAGTGCTCTGGACATCCCCTGAAAAGGACGTGGACCGCAGCCAGGCGTGACGTCGAAGCGCCACCGTGGTAGAAATCGCCCTACCCAGCGAGTCCGTAGTGTCGAGTCCACATCGGATTGCATGGCGCGCTGAATCTCTCCCATCGGCCAGAGCGGAGGAAAGCTGTGCCTGGGCCTCCTCCGGGCACAGGGGCAGCACGTCCTCCACCGTATCCCACAGAGAGTGGGAATAACGGTCCAAGAGACAGGCGGTGTTCAAAGACCGCAGGCCCAAACTGAGCGAGGAGAACAGCTTCTTACTGAACTGTTCCAGTTTCTTGGAATCCCGGTCTGGAGGAGCGGATGGGAAGGAGGATTGGGAGGTAGAGGCCTGGATAACCAGACTCTCGGGGGTGGGGTGTTGGGACAGAAAACCGGGGGTCGCCCGGAGCAGGGCGGTGGCGCCTGGCAACGTTCCTATCGACAGGAGGGACTGTGGAGGGCTTGGACCAGGTGCCCTGCAGAACGTCAATGAGGGCCTCATGGAATTGCAGCAGAGGCTCAGTGGAGCTTGCTGCAGACTGAAGCACCTCAGTGAGGATGTTAGTCCTCACAGCCACGGCAGGCAGCTCAAGCCCAAGGGCCGCGGCAGCCTTGCGCAGCACCACAGAAAAAGCCGCACCCTCCTCCGAAGCCACAGTCGGAGGAGAGATGAATCCAGTGTCCGGTGAGGTATCCAAACCACTGGCCTCCCCCAGTTCATCTGCCCAGTCCTGTGAAAGTTGGCCCTGAAGGGCCAAAGGGTCCACGGACCACTCCCAGTCGCCCCCGTCATCCGATTCCTGGTAAACAGGAGGAATGATCGGAGCCGGTCGATAGACAAAATGTGTCTCTAGCGGCGTCGGATGCGGCGTCGAGCGGCGCCGCACCGGCGTCGGGACCGGACAGGGGCTGAACCGGGGATCGACGTCGACCGGAGTCTGCGTCGGAGGTGGCACCGGTGTCGACGCCGGCGGAGGAGGCGTGACGAGGTCGACCGGCGTCGACGGGGGCCCAGGCCTGGGTCCCTCGGGGACCTGCAGCGTCGGGGCCGGAGCCTCCAACGGTGCCGGGGCCGGAGCCGCCGGCGCGCAAGGTCGCCCAGTCGAGACCGCGGGACCCGAAGGCGCGCTAGTGGGCGTCGACGGCGGGGCCAGGCTCCTCATGGCCGAGAGGAAGGCACTGACCTCCGCCGGCGTCGCGTCAGTCCCAGGGACCGGCAGGTATGGGGACGTGCGCGGCGCCTGCGGCACCGGCGGAGCCGCGGGGGTGGAACCACCCTGACCCTCGGCCGAGTCGCGCGACCAGCGAGGGGAGTCCGAAGAGCGGTGTCGCCTCTTGGACTTCTTGGAGCGATTCGACTTACCCGAAGACTTCGAGCCAGACGAGCGACGATGTCGAGTGCGGCTCCGCGACCGATCCTTGGACCTCCTCCTGGACCGGCTCCTCCTGGACCGGGCTCGAGAGGGGCGCGGAGCCGAGTTGCGAAGCTCGAGAAGCTTACGGGACCGCTCCCGCCTAGCTTTCGAGGTCAGGGCCATACAATCTGAGCACGACTCCGCGTCGTGGTCGAGGCCCAAACAGTACAGGCACCGGCGGTGATGATCGGTCACCGACATCAGTCGATGACAGTCGTCGCAGGCCTTGAAACCAGGCATCCTACCGTCACCAGAGTCGAGAAAGTGACCAAAAAGAGTCAAAAAGGTTAGTCAAAAAATGACTAAAGGGGTAGCTCTCCTGGATCGGCGCGGAAAAAAGAAGAACTGACGTCAGCGCGCGAGGGTGGCGTCTAAGTACTCCGACGGCGTCATTCCGGCGCACTACGCCAACGACGGACGCGGAGCCGCAGACGACGCCTAGCGACGCGCAAGGGGTATTGCTACAAAAATCTTCCGGATCCAGTCTGACGCCTGGGGATATTCTAAGGTGAGGAATCTAACTAACGTGTTTCTTTCAGATACATTCCTTGGGTGAATTGTGTACATTAAATTGCAACAACTTTTGACGTGGAAGTCTGTGTGTAACCAGCCTATTCCTCACATTTTTAGTGGTAAGGTAAGGGTGAGTTGGTTGATGTTTTGTGAGATAGCACATATCACAGTAAACCATACTGGCATTGAGTTTGCAATTGTAGTTTTAGTTATGTTTACTTATGCCATTCTTACAGCAACAATGAAAACCAATGTTTCACCATTACATTAGATGAAATCTAATAATTTCCTCCTTATTTCTCTTCCCCGCCTTGTCCCTCTTCCCCGCCTTGTCCCACCTCCCCTCTTTGTGTGTGCACTACTCTGGTTAGACAGCGATACCTAGTTCTGCTGAGCAGTACCAACTGAAGGGCTGGGGAAAAAGAGGGGTGGAACAGAGGTAAAGAGACAGTATAATGAGAGAGGTGAAGTAGAACTAGAAATGAGGTAGTGATAGGTGAGATGGGGAGAGGCATAAGGTGAAGATGGAAAGATCAGATAGCCAGACGCATGGCTATAGAAAGAGGTAGGTAGATGATGATTGTAAGAGATGTAGGTAATACTTTATGGTCATAGAAAAACACATGCAATCCAGCAAAGTGAACCTTCTTCACTTTTCCAAAGAGAAGATGTATCAAATGCCACTAAGAATTCAGAAGAAGCAATAAACACCCTCTGTTCTCAGAATCATGGTTCAAAAGACCTGCAGACAACTCGTGATACTGGTTTAATTATTCCAACTGTGTAACAATCCTTCACAATTCCTCATATGCCCTTCCAAGTGTCAGACACATGATGTAGCACCAACTCTGAAGTACATTCTGGAAGCCACATGCACGATAACAAAACACAACCAACCAGAAAACGTTGTGCAATACCAAATGGCCCTCTCCCAAGCAGAATAGAGCCACGTATTTAGGCACAACAGGGCCTAAGCCCATAAATAGACCCGAGGCAATTAAGTTTCATAAAAGCTCCTCTATGTATGGCAATAACCAGGAAAATGATAGAAAATCATCAAGAAGGACATATAACCTCAACATGCTAGAAAAGGGAATCCTTCTGCACAGAGAAAGAAGTCCCACGTTTGCAAATTGTGCTTAGACCTCGAGCAGAAACAATGGCTCACGTGGGTTAATAGGCAACAATGTAATATACTTCAAAAATTAACAGTCAAATAAGAGGGTTAAACATGACGGCAGAAAAAAAAGTTGACCCAACACATTGGAATTTTGGTAGAAAACATTTTTTGTATTTATAGTGAAAGAGTTTGTTTGAAAGTTAAGAACAATCTCATGTACATAGTTGAAACAAATGACAATCTTAATACATAATTATCAAGGGTGTCCCAATGAAACCAGTGATTTAAACAAAACAAGTGACAAATAGTGCAACATAAAAAGGTTTCAATTGGTCATTACAAAGGCGATCATACAAAGATGAAAAAAATAGTTATCAACACTTCATTATTATTACTGTCAGAGAATGATTTGCCTGTCTCATCTACGGCGTTTCGACCCTGTCTGAAATAAAGGGTCTCTTCAGGACAGTTTTTTGTGAAGGGACACCTAAAAATTAAATGAAAATACTGTCAGGGTAAATTGCTCTCTTTTATATGAAAAAGATATTAGAGCAATAATGTTTGAACTATCTACCTGATCTGCAAGCCTATTGGTTAACGTGAATGTTTCTAGTGTCACCGTGCTCAACGTGAATAAAATAACTCACAGGGCGCCGGCCGGGTGCTACAAACATGAAGGTTAAAAGGTTGTTAATACTACGAATGGGATCTGCGAATACACACTCTAGCCCATATGCACATGTTGCACTTACCCCTATAGGAGTTAACTCACGAAGAGGCTGATATTTAATCGTTTTGCAGTGCTTATGCAGTAATAAGGAATCTCAGCGCAAAGATCAATTAATTTGCGGGAAGATGGAGGAAGCCGGAATAGCAGACTGCATGATAGCTGTCGTTTGCTTCGAAGGTTTCAATAAACTGTATCAAAATTAAAGGAAGGGTCTCAAGAAAGAGTTTCCAAAATATACTTTAAAAGCACTTATTAGCGATATCAGAAAGCGTCCATACCTCGAGAATTTCCCCGCAAAGCGCTTCAGCAGGAGAACCGCCGTAGACGAGACAGGCGAATCATTATGACACTTATAATAATGAAGTGTTGATAACTATTTTTTTCATCTTTGTATGATCCCCTTTGTAATGACCAATTGAAACCTTTTTATGTTGCACTATTTGCCACTTGTTTTGTTTAAATCACTGGTTTCATTGGGACACCCTTGATAATTATGTATTAAGATTGTCATTTGTTTCAACTATGTACATGAGATTGTTCTTAACTTTCAAACAAACTCTTTCACTATAAATACAAAAAATGTTTTCTACCAAAATTCCAATGTGTTGGGTCAACTTTTCTTTCTGCCGTCATGTTTAACCCTCTTTTTTGACTGTTAATTTTTGAAGTATATTACATTGTTGCCTATTAACCCACGTGAGCCATTGTTTCTTTTCATAAACTATTACCCAGGCTCTATGTGAGTAGGGTTTCCTTGTCTCTTGGTTAAATTAGACCTCAAGCAGGGCCTAGCTTAGCATGAGGCTCAAACAGTTCTCTTTTGAGAAAGCACATTACACAAAGTCTTAGAGATATCCTGAAATCAACACACACACACGTTGCCATGGGGCAACTAACCCTATAAATCAGTGGTTCTTAACCTGGGTCCATAGAACCCTAGGAGTCTGCAATACCTACCCAGGAGTCTGTGACTTACTCAAATAAATGTGAGAAAGTTGGTTGTTAGCTGGGGTGGATGGTAGCCCACCCTAGTAATAACTGCACTATTCTTGTTCGGTCCAGCAAAGGTTTCAGTACTTTAAACCTGGCAGCAATGGCACAGAGCAGACAGGCTGAACTTAAGAAAATGTGTTAAGCATTTAGGAGTAAAAAAAAACCCACTTCAATGTATACAAATAGAGAATATTCTAATGAACAAATGACAGCAAGATGACAAAAATCCCAGAAGAGAGCATGGACATTGGAATTTTTATAGTTTTAGATAAAAATAGGACCAAAATGCGCAAAGCGCCAACTGCCGGTGGCTGGTTGAGCTAGACCGGCACAAGAGTAAAGTATAAATAAGCCCTACCACAATTGATTGAGGGTCAGATACAGAGACCAGGTTCATCGCGGTCGGAAGTTTTACCTTCTGGCTTAGTCTCTGAAATGAAATTCAAAAATCCTCAGAGGGACAAGGCACCACGATGTGGCCGACATAGCCATGGAATGAAATCCTGGTGAAGCCACTGACTTTTAGCAGGAAAGCTTAGAGTGGGAGAAATTCTAAATTCGCCCCCAGCCGGATACTTTCGGCACCTACGTCCAATGAAGATTTCTACCTTCGGATTTAGTCACTTTTCTGGAACATGGATTCCTCCAGCATGGTGTGACTGCAAGCGGTAGCCAAACAGGGCTCTGCGAGGCCAGACACCTTCTGCACAATGTCCTGCTGAAACGGATTTGCTGCTGTGGAAAAGTTCTGGGCAGTAGCAATGTAAATCTTTGTCCCAGTGGCAATGCAACTTTGTTGGATTTACTTGGCAGGTTGGTCTGAGTCATTAGTGTGAGCTGACATCACTATCATAGGAAAAACTAATGCTACACTGAATGTTTCCCACTTAACCTGTACATGTCATGCTCATTGCAGAGTGTGCAGTCATGACTGAAGCTGCTAGCGTTATGTATCATTTTTTAATTGGAAACGTTTTATTTAAAGAAAAAATAATATATATATACTCACTGAAAAAACCACAGGTTTCAGGGACGTTATAGTTGGACATTTCACTGCTGATGACGTCACATTAAATCACTCATGACATGCTCAGTGACATCACTGATGACATCACTGATAACATTTCAAATGACATCACTCATGACATCACTGATATCATCCACAGACTGTGTGCTTCTAAAACGTTTAAGAATGTTTTATGTTTATATGCTAATGTATATTCAAGAATGATTTGTTGCAGTAGAACCTTGTTTATGTGCAAAAGTGTCTTTATGCATGAGTGGGTGTGTGCCTCCTTGCATGGATATGTGACTGAACAATTCTGTGCATGTACGCATTTATGAGTATGAGCGAAGGACTGTATTGGTGATGGAACGTATGTATAGCTTTGTTGGTGAATGCAACGGTGTTACTGATATGTGTGTAAGTAATTACATATGTAAAAGGCAGTATTTTACCGAATAACAGTGAGTAAGTGAGTATATGTGACAGCAAGTGATTGTGACAGTGTCTCCATGGATAAGTATGTGGTTATGTCAATAATTGTTAAACACAGTACGTATGTGTATGAATAAGTGATGTGCTGTGTGTATAACTGTGTAAAAAAAGTAAATGGCATTGGAAAAAATTCTTTGGGTGACTCACTATGTTTTAGATCAACTGTTAGGTTAAGTAGCAGT
Organism: Triturus cristatus; assembly: GCF_964204655.1. Classification (NCBI taxonomy): domain Eukaryota; kingdom Metazoa; phylum Chordata; class Amphibia; order Caudata; family Salamandridae; genus Triturus; species Triturus cristatus. The sequence continues at coordinate 678,552,891 of NC_140585.1, read as the reverse complement.
GTGAGAGTATTTATATAGGTGTATAAGTGGATATATTAGTGGCTGTATTGATGAATGACTGTGTATAACACACTGTATGAATTTGTGGATGGATGTGTATGTAGACCTATAAATCAGTAAGCAGCTATGTAGTAACTACTATTTGAATGAGCATGCTTTCCATATTAGTGGTATGTACTTTTAAGTGAGTGTATGAAAGGTATTTTTTGGTTGTGAAGAGCTGCATCAGATGATCAGTAAACAGCTATGTAGTAACTGCTATTGGTATGAGCATGGTTTCTATAATGGTGGTTGTACTTGTGAGTGGGTGTGTGAAAGGTGTTATTTGGTTCTGAAGAACTGCATCAGATGATCACGTGGATGATGTCATCAGTGATGTCATTTGAGATGTTATCAGTGATGTCATCGAGCATGTCATGAGTGATGTAATATGTGACGTCATCAGCAGTGCATTGCGGGGGCGCAAGTTATACTTAGCTCAACTAACTATAATGGGCAAATTGCTCTGGTCTTATACGAGTCAAATGTCCAACTAACTATAACGTCCCTGAAACCTATGGTTTTTTCAGTGCATTTCTATGGTTTTTTAAATGCTAATTTCTAACTATAAAGTTTTTAAAACCTATGGTTTTTCAGTGAATTTCAAAGGTTTTATAAATGCTAATTTGTAACTACAATGTCCATGAAACCTATATTGTTTTTAAGTAAATTTTAAAAAGACATGCATACTTTTTGTAGTGAAAAACTAACTGTAACAGTAGTCTGTTATAAGTTATAATTTAAACAATGTTTAAAACTCAATTAGCACTAATTAATATGTAAGTGTGGAAAAAGTGTCACGCAGCAGCTATGATACCTGACTTTGAACAACTGCGTTCACAGTTTGATTCCCGGCTCCCGCGGCACGTTAGCCCACTACTATGTCACTGTGGGCAATACCTTGCTTAATATTCCAGACGCCCCGAGCACCGGGACACCTCTCTGGAGGTAGCTGTACGCTTTACAAATGCTGGCATTTTTTTTTTATTTAAAACCATAGTGATGAGAAAAATTAGCACGTATTATTTTTTTCAATTCTGAATGATAATTATTTTATGTCTTCTATTTAGAATTATGGCAATTAATAGATGTTTTTAGTCACAAGAAAGGAAATGACACAGTTTGCCGGGTAACAGTTTTTAACCTCTCCAACGTAAGTACATATTAAGGAGCTTATACGTGCGAGGCTAAAAATCAAAACTTTTACCGCTTCACATTTTGTAAATTTTCCCAACACGTGCACAAGTTAAACAGTGAAAACGTGAGCACGTGTCAACCGTAAAACCTGACATCTAAATGGGCGGAGCCGCATGTTCCTTACATAGACTACTCAATAACCCAAAAAGTATATAAACCACACCCGTTGATCCATTAGTTTTGCTTTTGCAAGTTATTTAGGCATGTCCATTCTGTGATGCAGGTTCCTTTTTCTAGCATCAGATTCTTCTTTTGTGACAACAAAACATATTACGGAGTTGTAAGTTGTTTGATTATGGCATAGTAGATATTTAGAATACGTAGCTATTTGTGAATAAAAATTGATATTTAGAAAAAAGTGGTATTGGTTGTTTTTGCCAATTATATGTAACATCAGCAGCTTGTATACAGAAAAAGACAGAATAGAGGAAACACTGTTCCTTTTCTGGCTAGTTGGAGCTCATATGGTGTGACTTTGTATATTATATTATTGACACTATACTTGACCTCAGACGTGTTAGTGACCCGTGGGCGCGAAGACTAAAGATTTCTAAGTAACGCCAGCAGCTTCTGGTTCTTACTCTGCTTCCCCCCTGGGATCATATAGTGTGAGTATGTATATTGTAATATTCACAGCCATTATGATCGCAGAGGAGTTTATGACCCGTCGGCACAAAGACGAAAGATTTCGAAGTCCCGGAGAAAAGAAGCTTTGAACATATTCACCACTGGTAGATATTTCGTTATTCATCTTGTTTTGTTTTCATGACTTTATTTTCCTTTTCCTATTGTCTGGCATCAGTGACACTCTGTATATTGTAGTAGTGTCATTTTTTCAGACAACAAGAGTTGGAGATTTGTTGGCGCCAGGAGTTAACCATCTGAAATACAGCTTACTGACCTTTAAAACTTACTTGATCAGATATTTTTACAGTGAGAATATTTTTCGGAATTGCACTTTAAAAAAATATTGTTTGCATAGATACTTTCTTTCTGAATGCCTTTGATAAACCCTACATTTCTGAATGATATTTTGGTATTTCTCTTTTTCTCCGTTGTGGTTCCTATTCTCCTTCTCCCTATAGAATATATAGGAATAGTGGTGTATATTATACTACTATCCTATATGTTCTTAAAGGAGTACGTGATCCCTTAGTGGAGCAGTGAGCGACCTCTAAGCGCTAATACAGAACTTTCCCGAGTTCTACAGAATAGAAACTGTAAAAGATTTATTTTTTTGTTGTGGTCCTTATTCTTGTTCTCCTGTGGAATTCTATAAACTCACCCTGTATATTTTAATAATGTGACTTTATAGTAGTCCAAAGGGGTTGGAGATCTATCTGTGCGAGAAATAAACAACATATACTACAAGTTATTTCCATTGATAACTTACTACCTCACAGTTTGTAACACTGCTAATGTTTTATAAAATAGTAGTTCCTTAAATAAAAGTGTATACATAGTGCTTCATTTAATGTTCCGATGAAGCGAACATTTCTATGTAAATTGACATCATTTGCGTTTCACTGTTTTTTACTTGTTGTTGTGACCTGAGATGATGTAGTGCGGGAGTGTTTCTTGTAGCACTTCTTTTCTACTTTATCTAAAAGTACCTGATGCCCCCTCATATTAAGAAGAATATGGGGCAACACTTTTACAAACTATAGGCGACAAAAAAAATGGAGGGTGTGTCCACGCTTAAGGGATATTTTATGAATTGTGTTTTTATTTGTCACAACCACACATACTATTTTGCTGCATGGAAGTAGCACTCCCCGCGACAGAAGTAAGCACCACATTATAACTATACATTATAAGTAAACATTGCTCCCGAGAAGTAGCCTACTCAGAACCTTATTTAAATGAAGACCGCAACATCGTGCTTTGTTTTTGCAACCCCCTCCTCCATATTATAATATTTGCTCCAAAGATGGAGCACTCCCCGTCAGAAAAGTAAACATCACATTATAAGTAAATAGTGCTCCTGGGAAGTATCCCACCCGCTTACTTAATCAATCAATCAATCAAGACACTTGTAAAGCACACTACATACCCGTGAGGGTCTCAAAGCGCTGTGGGGGGGCGGGGGGGGGGCGCTGCTACTGAACGAAGAGCCAGGTCTTGAGGAGTCTTCTGAAGGCCAGTAGGTCTTGGTTCTGCCGTAGGTTGGTGGGGAGGGTGTTCCAGGTCTTGGCGGCGAGGTGGGAGAAAGATCTGCCACCGGCGAATGTTCTTTGGATGCGGGGGACTGTGGAGAGGGCGAGGCCGGTGGAGCGGAGTTGGCGGGTGGGGTTGTAGAAGCTGAGTCATCTGTTGAGGTATGCTGGGTCGGTGTTGTGGAGAGCTTTGTGTGCGTGGATGAGGAACTTGAAGGTTATCCTCTTGTTGATGGGGAGCCAGTGCAGGTCTCTCAGGTGGGGTCAAATGTGGCTGCGGCGGGGGAGGTAGAGGATCAGACGTGCCGAGGCGTTCTGGATGCGTTGCAGTCGTCTCAGGAGCTTGGCCGACGTTCCTGCGTAGAGGGCGTTTCCGTAGTCCAGCCTGCTGGTGACAAGGGCCTGGGTGACCGTTCCTCTCGTTTCGGTGGGGATCCACTTGAAGATCCTACAAAGCATTCGGAGGGTGCTGAAGCAGGATGAGGAGACGGCGTTGACCTGCTTAGTCATGGAGAAGGTTGCGTCGAGGATGACCCCTAGGTTGCGTGCGTGGTCGGTGGGTGTCGTGGCTGTTCCTGATGTTGTAGGCCACCAGGAATCGTCCCAGGGTGAAGGGGTGGGGCCGAGGACGAGGACCTCCGTCTTGTCTGAGTTCAGCTTCAGTTGTCTGTTCCTCATCCATTCGGTGACGGCCTTCATTCCTTCGTGGAGGTTGGTTTTGGCGGTGTGAGGGTCTTTGGTGAGGGAGAGGATCAGCTAGGTGTCTTCGGAGTAGGAGATGATGTTGAGGTCGTGCTGTCGGGCGACGCGGGCGACGGGTGCCATGTAGATGTTGCACAGCGTCGGGCTGAGGGAAGAGCCCTGGGGTACGCCGCTGATGATTTCGGTGGCATTGGAGGGGGGGAGGCGGATGCTCTGAGTTCTGCCTGAGAGGAAGGATGTGGTCCAGTCCAGGGCCTTCTCTTGGATCCCGGCATCGTGTAGGCGTGTTTGTAGTGTGCGGTGGCAGACCATGTCGAAGGCGGCTGACAGGTCCAGGAGGATGAGGGCCGCTGTTTCTCCGTTGTCAAGCAGGGTCCTGATGTCATCGGTGGTGGCAATGAGGGCAAACTTAATAAAAAGAAGACCGCAACACACACTGTTATTTTCCCGCCGTGATTTGTAGGCCCCACGCAAATTATATAAATGGCCCTTATAGATATATATATATATATATATGTATAAACAATTTTTACTTTCACAGTCCATGTCCACCACCTTGTGACCACTGTACAGAGTTAATAGTGTTCCTCCCCTCCCCTCTACTACTTTGTTTTCCCTGTACTCCTTTGAAGTGCGTCACAAAATGGTTGACAACAGTGAACCTTTCCCAGCCAATAAGGAGCAAACTTGTACTCGGAACACTTTAGTCAATAAAATGTCCATGATTTTCCGCAGAGGGGGAGGGAACGGCTGCCAACACTTCTACTTTCAATGGTTCGCAGCCAATGAACATTAAGCTCTGGAAGGTCCTGCTTGGAACATGTGAGCCAATCAGATGTCCTTGCTACTCCGCGGAGGGGGAGAGAATGGCTGGCAACACTTCTACTTTCAATGGTTCGCAGCCAATGAACATTAAGCTCGTTGTAACACCTCAGCCAATTAAACGTTCATTTTGTTCCGCGCACAGGGACAGAACAAGCCCTCCCACATAATATTAAATTTCCTCTAACAAAGTGACACTATCCGTGATTAAAGTGAACACCGCATTATAAGTAAACATTACTGCGAATTATATTAAAGGAAGGCCGAAATACGGTGCATTGTTGTTTTCCCAACATGATTTCCACAGCCTACTCAACTTTGCCGCAATACCGCGCATCTTTGTTTTGCGGACGAGATTTCCACTACCTGTGTGAGCACCCTACACACTGCTTGCCCCAATACAGTGCATTGTTTTCCCGACAGGCTTTCCAGAGCCTGCGCAACCTTGCCGCAATACCGCGCACCGTTGTGGACGTGGTTTCCACGGCCTACGCAACATTCAAACACCCTGCCTCTGCACCATACAGACTGCTTAAACTAAGTCCACAGTGTTCCTACTATACTCTCTTATACAATTTTTCTCTTTTTTCCCCCCCTACTCCTTTCAACTGAGTCACAAAATGGCTGCCAACACTTCCCAGTTTCAAACGTTCACAGCCAATGAGCCGCATGCTTGCGGCTCTGCCAATCATATGTCAGAATTCTCAAATATCGATATCTGTAAAATGTGATATTTCTCAAAAACTACTGAACGGATTTACCCCATTTAAAAAAAAAAAGCGTGCTTTCTGGACTAAGACCTTTCTCCCTTCCAAATGTGGCGTAATTCTGTTCTGTTTGACCTGTAGTCTTGTCTAAAGTTTTTATGGAAATTGCATGGAGAAAACACGTTTTGGGACCCCCCTTTCTACTCAGCCCCCCCTTGACGAATCACCCCCAAACTTTAAAGATAGGAGTTGATCTGAGATAAGAATTTTGTGGGACAATTTTGTAAAGATTCGTCAAACGACGCCAAAGTTATAAGCACATCAAAAAATGCTTTTCCTATGGAAACTAGGTCCTAACTATAACTACCTATTGGCGACTGCCAGTAGGAGATATATATATATATATATATATATATTTTTTACAGCAATATTCCTTTTACGAAAAAGATTCCACACGCACTCCCGGGTGGATGCTTTTATCGCTTTTGATTTACTTAGGCAGCAATATTTCCGACAGATACAACCCCACACATTTCAGTCTGTACGCAGACCTTTGTGACAAAGGGTTGGCAGCTGAGAGCAGAGCCTGGTGAGATCACTTCCGGCCTGGGAGGGCTCCATGTACTGTCACAGGGCCACAGAGCTAAAGACCTGTGCCAGGCAGACTCTTGCACAACACATGCAGAATATGTTTGGGGAGGTCAGACTGACAAAAGAGCTCCGGCCACCAGATCCAACACAGAGGGGGCATCTTCCGACTCAGAGTTAAGTTCGGCACCTGAGAGCGAAATAGAAATCGAATTCCGTAACCAAATGCTCAGACAGATTCCAGTATCACTTTCACTGGCAGATGAGGTTGATTTTTTAGTAGAAGAGTGCAGGCAGACCCTGCGCCCAAGACCGCAACAAAGCATCCAAACGCCGGGAAAGAAGGCGGGCAAGGAAATGATTTTACAAACAGCAAAACACAACAAAGGAAACAACAAAAGAGGAATTGGAGAGGTTAGGACAGTGTAAAAGCAACACAAATCCTACAGGCTTAAACCTCACAAAAGTTGTCCTTAACAAAGTGGAACAACAACTCCTCTCTCTGGGACCCTCTTTTTGCCCTGCAAGTTCCTTAAATTATGCCACCACGAGATTTGATATTTATAAAAGCATTAGAAAATTAAAATTAATAAAGTATTTTCAACAGGTAAATCAACAGCAAGAGAAATCAAGGAGTGAAATGACAGGTATTCAAACTGTTCACAATGACCAAGGGGACACTCAATCAGATATGGGATTACTTACTGACATGGAGGAACTATTGGAAGAAAACCAGATCTCCAGTCCTAAGATAACAACAAATGACTGAGAGAGTGACAGTGATATGCAAATAAAACCAAACACTCCATTTAAACCTCATTCTACATTTCATCCACTAATGATCAAGGATTCGATTGAAAATTTCCATGACAATGTGGTTGGTGGTCTAAAGGATTTAAATCACAAAATTCAAAACTCTACAAAATCAAGAGGCAATAAACAGGAGATCCAATTCCATGCTCTGATGTCTAAACTAAAAAGGAACCCAGAAATTGTTCTGCGCAACGCTGATAAAGGGGGCAATGTTGTTTTATGGAAAAAGTGCGACTATATCACAGAAGCGATGAAACAACTTAAAGACTTTGACTGTTATCGGCGCAGTGACTATCCAACTTTGCGCAAAGTAATCAATGATTTTAACATGAAACTAATTGGGTCGAAAAATACGGGACTGTTAACAGTGGATGAATTTAAATTCATGAAGAATGATAAACCAGTAGTCTCCATTCTGTATTTTATTCCAAAGATTCACAAAAATGCGCAACAACCACCAGGCAGCCCAATCATTTCCGCACGTAAAAGTCGACTCGAAAACACCTCCAGATATGTAGACTATTTTTTACAGGAACATGTCCAGAATTTAACATCCTACATTAGGGACACGAGTGACTTTAGTGAAACTGCTAGAGTACCCATGGCGGAAAGAGTGTCTACTAATAACACTAGACGTGACATCCCTATACACGTCCATCAACCATAGGGATGGACTGAGAGCTCTTGAATTTTATTTGGCTAAAAGAGGACTGGAGTATACTCAACACAGTGCTATGATTTTAAACATGGTAGATTTTTGTTTGTACAATAACTAATTTTTGTTTCAAAATACCCTATACCAGCAGTTGCGAGGGGTAGCGATGGGGGCCAGCTTCTCCCCCAGCTATGCCTGTCTCCACATGGGCTGGTGGGAGGAGCTGGTCTTACTAAAGGAACACACCACCTACGTAACCAAAAACATCAAGGCTTGCTGGAGGTATATTGATGACCTTTTTGTAATATGGGACGGATCAATCAGTGAAGCAGAAGAATTTATAGAAGGGCTAAACAACAATTCAATTAATTTACACTTCACAGCGTCCATCAGTAACACAAGTGTCAATTTTCTAGATGAGGTTTTTGTCGAGGACGGTAAAATAGAAACCAAATTACATAGAAAGCCTATGGCAGGAAATACCGTACTACATGCAGGCAGTTCACACCCCAAGCATCTCATACACAGCATTCCATATGGTGAGATGCTGAGGTTGAGACGCATCTGTAGCTGTGATAGAGACCTCATTGCAGAGCAAGAAACTAGCAAACGAAGATTCCAGGAAAGGGGGTACACGACTCACTGCATAGATGCCGCAATCCTCAAAAGTAGGGCCAAACCTAGGAAAACCCTTCTCAACAAAAACTCAGATACCGATGACACAGTAACAGAAAACACAAGCAAACAAAAACAAGGAAATACGTTCAGGTTTATTTTTCAGTTCAACAAACAAGAAAAACAAATTAAAAAGCTGATCACAAAAAACTGGCCCCTGTTCTTAAGTGACCCCACAATCGGCCACTTGCTGTCAAGAAAACCAGCGATTACACATAGCAGGGCAATGTCTATGAAGGATATTTTGGTCCAGAATGAGACTGCTGGTCACTACAAAAGTTCATGGCTAGCTCAAAGAAAGGGCTTCTTTAAATGTAAGGTGAGCAAAGTGTGTAAACACGGCAGCAACCACACTTCTTGCAAAACCCCTTTCAGCAATAAAGAAAACTTGATTCCGAAGTCCCTAAATTGCAAATCTGATCATGTCGTCTATGTGCTGGAGTGTCCGTGTGGGTTGAGCTACGTGGGTAGCACGATCCTACAGGGACACAAGAGGGTACTCCAGCACATCAGAGCGATAAAGAATAAAGATCAGCCATACCCAGTGGCCAGACACTTTAGCGAGGCACACAATGCAGACCCCAATGGCCTGAGCTATTTTCTGATTGACTCGGTCCCGCCAAATAAAAGGGGAGGAGACAGGGAAAGAGCGCTCAGGCTTTTGGAGGCAAAGTACATCATGAACCTCGATACTAAGCATCCAAAAGGTCTGAATGCCACTGAGGAACTCTACACTTGTTTATAAATGTCCTAGGTTCTAACATCTCAAGAACCACTGCAGACTAGTCATACAGAATACCAATATGTATAAATGCATTCTATTTTAGACACTAGTCATCACACTATGCTAGCCGCCAAACCAACACATTACATACAAGTTTTTAACACATAGAGTGAGTCAATAGGTTTTTTATATAGGTATTTTACACAGTGTTTTTACACAGGGTTTTAGGAAGTTTAGAATTAATTTTAAGAATTATACAGCACTTGCACTTTAAGTTAAAAGTTTACATGGAACTGAACACACCAAATTAAAGGTTCAGGCGACAAATGCACTGTTAATGCGAAATTTGCACCTAACTGACAAAGTTTACATTTCAGTATCTATTCAGTTGCAAGAATTAGGTATTTATACCGTGTTGTATTACATGTACAAATTTTATGTAATTTATGGATTCAGTCTTTTTTAACCAACAGTCTTATCAACTGAAAAGGTACAGAGACAAAGTATTAACTATGACTTGCTGTGACACAAACACCCCCCCTTCTTTAGGAAATGTAACCAAGTCAATAAGATATTTTATCTGTATTAATGCAATTTTTAACAGGGTCGCTTGTTCAAAAGGCTTTATCATTCATTTAAAGTGGTCTTCTATTTCCATGGTTATCAACTTATGCACTGTTACTTTGAGCACTGGTTAAGCATCATACTAAAAAAGCAAAACAATAGAAAAAATGTGTATTAAAAAAACTACCCACCTGACAGAGCGTGTCATGTGATCAAGGCCCTTGACGGGTTGAAACGCGTCATGGCTGTAGAGGTCTAAGGGAAATAAACATTTTATCTCGCTGCACCAATTTGTGGTCCGTGCTCCGTTGTCTCGAGGAAGTCGTACTTGCTGACGGAGTATATGCTGATATATATATATATATATATATATATATATATATATATATTTATTTATTTTTTTTCAACCACAACCTATCCATGAGTACAACAGGTAATGACACAGCACAGGATACCAGTTTCTTCAACCACTGATTTTTATTTCAAAACTTTAGCCAAAATGACACGTTTCGGCCGAGGCACCGGCCTTGTTCACATAGCTTGGGTGCCATATTGAGCTCACTTAAATAGTGTGTCACAGATTACATAGTGCATGGACATGAAAGAAAGCTGCAATTGCATCTTTTCTTAAAGTTATTATTTTTGTATCAGCTCGCTAATGCTGTCCATGCCAATCCTACTCAAATTAAAACACCACAGCTACTGCAAATAATGAGTGCAATACTGCTTATGGCTGCACTTTTTCGATATTTAAACCTTGAAGACCACCGGTTAAATACCAACAACAAATGTCGGGTCTTCATAGTAAAACCCCAATTTAATGCAAAATACCTCGCAGCACAGATACATAATGCAGAGATTTCAAAACTCAGGTAGCGATCTGTGCATGTTGAACTCAGTAATGTAAGTACAATGTGCCCAAATTACTAATTAAATACCAAACGAACGGGAGGTAAATACATTTTATATACATTTTAATATGTTGTCTCTGCTCATTTAACAGACGTTATACTTCGTAAATTCAAAATAGGAAATAATTCTTTCTCCCCACCAGGTGCTGCCCTAATTCAATATGAGCACATTTTGTTAGTCCACTGTCTTTGTTACTTTTCATGAGTCACAAGTCAGTCAATTTACTTTATTCGACACTTAGAATATAAGATCATAAAAGTACAGATGAATACAATTTAAAACATCAATCAATGCAGGAACGAAAATTATATACATATCAGTATAAAAATGATAAAATCAGAATTATAACATTCACAATTAAAAAACAATTAATAAGAACAGTTTTCAATTCATTCGCTAGTAATATACAGCCGCCTGATCTTCCACGATTGAGTTAAAAAAGATGTAACTATGAAGCAAACCATAGGATTAGGCAGGGATTGTAAAAAAAACATTGCTACACAACATTGTTTAAAGTTAAGTTTGTGCATCAAGGGCAGAATAAATCTTTTGCGAGGTAAAACATGAAAAATTTGCAGAAGAAAAGAATATGTAGATTTGATTGTACAGAGATACCATCACAGGGACAAAAAGGTAATTCATTTATGGAATAGATTCCTGCAGGATGTGCCAGCATACAAGGGATAAAATTAAATCTGAATCTGATTAAAAAGAATCTATGGCGTGAGTTTGTCACAGTAAATAAATATGACATTGTCCCTTCCCGAGCCTTCGGACCTTCAAGATATAATTTTACCGATACCTTTGTACAATTTGTTTGCAATCTGGCGTCTGCCCTTTGTTTAAGAAAACAGGATTTTATCTCCCGTTTTGAAATGCTCAAACAGTCCCTGGGGTCACCAAATAAACGCTCTAAGTCTAAGGAGGAGAGAGTAGATTTGATATACAAAATCCATGGAATCCTACGGCATTTTCCATGGATAAACTTCAATTAGTTTTTGAGTAATGTGAATAGACTCCCTTCTCCAGATGGAGTGCCACAAGATAATTGGAGCCAAAGAGATTCTATGCCAGGACCCGGAGGCGAGGATTAGGCTTTTCTTTCTTCTATTTATTCCAATAGCAGCCTTAGAAAAGAACAGTACAACAACAATAGGACTTCATTTCCCATGAAGCCTCTGGAAAAAACAACAATGCCATTCAACAGTCTATTGTCCAATCAGGCGCCTCCTGGGATCATAACAGCTCCTGCTCTGTGCTGGACGTCCTCTTTCTTCGCTGCTAGCAGCCTCCCTCAGATAAGTGTTCTTCCTTCAGTCACGTTGGGGCTGGTGGTTGGGGGGCACTTCATACTGTTATTGTGACCGGAGCCGTTATACGGGGCTCGTAATGCATTGTTTATTGATGGTGTTTTTTTTGCTGTTTGGTACAATGTGTTATCTGTAATTAGGAGCTGCTGTTCCGTGTATTTTGGTTAATTTTTCTTGCCCGCTTTCATTTCGCCGGGTTGGTTCAAGGGAGCCTCCGCTCCTTTTAACGCGGCCGCGGGAAAGTTTTGCCTGCTCCTACGCGGCTGCACAACGATTATCTCACACCGGCGGGAGCGCGTGCGGTTCTGACCGCTATAGGGCGCGCTGGGTTTTTCCTCAAGGCGGGTCCGTGCTGTCTTGCGCCTAGCCGGTACCTGCCTGAGGCTGAACCCCCCGCGGGGGTAGGATTGTAGCACTGTTGTGCCGTGCAGCACGTTAAGTTTACCAGGCACGGCGCGCGGGTGCCCCAAGAAATACCGAAGTGTGTGGGGTAAATGGCTGGGCGCTGTTGGGGGAAATTAATGAAGCTTCCATTTTCCTGTGGTTGCATTCCCTGCGGGGTTCCGATTTGGGGCTATGTTTTTTTTTAAGTGTTTACCAGGCAGTGATTTGGCCCGCATTTATACTCAGGGCAGTTTGCGTGCTGCTGGTTGGGGCCTAAAGCAAATGTCTTGAGATTGGCTGGCCCTCTGTGAGTTCCTTCCTGTCTGGGGGGGGCCTTGTTACTCCCTGTGGTTTGATCTGGGCACTGTCCTCTTCCATTAGCCCTCTTACCTGGTGGGTGACCACCTACCTGTTCACTTTTACTTACCTGACCTACCTCAGATCCTCAACTTCTCCTGTGTGCAGCATGGACGAGTTTGACGATTATTATGAGGAAGAATCTCAGTATTTCCCGCTGTCGGACGAATTCTGCGACGCGGCTGACTCCTCCATAGTCATGGCGTTCTCAGAGGCGACAGCTCCTTTGGAAAAGAGGTTGGATGACCTGGCGAAACGCATTGAACCCCTCCCCGCAAGGGAAGATGCTTTGGGGCCTTCTGGCTCCCTATCTCCAAAGTCGAGTCCCGCTCCCCATCCTGAGAAACCGTGTAAACGCCCCCACTCCGACAGGGTTGATCCCGACGCATTTGAGCGGCTTTTTTGGACGCCCAAGCACCCCTCCTTGCTGGTGGATCCTTCCCCCTCTGACCCTCCGCCTTCAGGGGCCCCGGAACCGGTGCCATCCCCGCCTCTTTCGGAGGAGTCCCAGGGCGCTTCAGACGGCGACTCTGACCAGGGTAGATCATGGCACCCCTCTCCTTCAGTTTCTGTAGAACGCCCCCAGGCCTTGGCTTTCCGGAGTGGCACCCAATCAGACCTCCTGAACTCGGAGGAGCTCTTGCATCCTCGTTCCTCGCAGTGGGTTCCCTGCGATAAGGTGGCCAAGTACGTGGCGGGTCACCTTTAGAAACCCCTCGATCAGGATGTACGCTCCCGCCTTAGGTCAGAATGCCCCCACCCTTCCCTGGAAGGGAATGTGGGGGTGACACCCGAGATTGATGCCAAGATGGCCAAATTCCTTATTAAGTATATCAAGGACCCAAAGAAGGGCATAGACAGGTCCTGGCGTGCCTGTCAGGACAAGTTACTAGACATCACGGGTCCACTGGTTAAAATTTTCGATATGGCTGAAGACGCCAAAGCATCAGGTGCCCTCATTTCCCCTGAGACCATGTCCAGTTGGGTCCAACGAGCCATTATTTTCCAGGGGAATGCGAACTGCTCCATCTCTACAGAGAGGGGCAGGTTGCTCCTTATCAAACTAGACCCGAAGTTGGGCAAACTGGCAACATCAAAAGCGGGTCAAGTGGCGCAGGCCGGTCTTTTCGGGGACCCATTTGTCAAATAACTTAGCAAGTTCGTGTCCACGTTTAACTCTATGGACAAGGCGCAATCCACGGTGAAGTACATTCTCAATGCGCGGGTTTTCGGAGGGGCCAGTCGTGGCAGGGGGCGCTCGGCTGGCCAATTCTCGCAGTCAGCCTCCGGCAGAGGTCAGCAGTCCCAGAGAGGACAATACCAGGACTCCTCACGTTTTGGTGGCTTCTACCCCACCAGAGGCCTTTCCCGTCGCCGAGGCCAGCGCAATGGAGGGAGAGATGGCGGTGCCCTAACCAATCACGGTGAGTACTATAATTGTCTCATATCATTGCTTGGGGGGCAGGTTGGCCCTTTTTCTGGACAACTGGCATTCCTTGACATCCGACGCTTGGGTGCTTCAGACTGTGCAGGGGTTTCACATAGACATTTTTGGCTCCCCATTTCAGACCCTTCCTCCTACTCCGATCAGGTTCTCTGGCACAGAGGCGGCCTTGATACACCACGAAGTCCAGGAACTCCTGAGCAAAGGGACAATTTGCCGCTCCAACCCCCGCCCCGGGGCCTTTGTCAGCAGCATTTTCCTAGTTCAGAAACAGGATGGCGGACAACGGCCAGTGATAAACCTTCGAGAGTTCAACGAATCGCTTGTCGACCGGCATTTCAAGATGGAGGGGATTCACCTCCTTCGAGATCTGTTGCGTACCAACGAATGGATGGTCCGCCTGGACCTCAAGGATGCCTATCTGACGGGTCCCTATCTTCCCGCCCCACCGTCGGTTCCTGCAGTTCCAATGGGGCGGCCAAACTTTCGAGTTCCCTCCGCTTCCCTTTGGCTTGTCGTCCGCCCCTTGGTGTTTCACCAAGGTATTGCATCAAGTGGTGAAGGCTTTAAGTGCGCAGGGCGTGAGGATGATTGTCTATCTGGACGACATGCTCTTCACGTACCAGTGCCCTCAGACTCTCATGCTTCAGCTCCACTCGGCAGTGCTTCTTCTCCAATCCCTGGAGTTTATCATAAACCACACGAAGTCTTGCCTTCACCCCACTCGCTCGATCACTTTCCTAGGTTTTGTGATCAATTCAGTAGAAGCGACTCTCAGCCTGACTTCGAGGAAGATGGCGAAGATTCGCCATGAGATTCGGCAACTGCTTGAGAAGCAACTAACGCCCCTCCGCAGTATCGCCAGGGTGGTCAGCCTTCTGTCAGCCTTGATCCAGGCCATCTTTCCGGGTCTTTTGCACTTTCGGGCACTTCAACGGCTCAAAGTGTTCCATCTGCGCAGGGGCTTGACTTACGCTCAGAAAGTCCCTCTGTCCGAAGAGGTCAGGGAGAAGCTTCAGTGGTGGCTCTCCCACATGGAAGCGTGGAACGGCTGAGCCCTTTTTGGTTCCCTCCCCAAATTGGTAAACGAGTCCGACGCCAGCGGCTCCGGTTGGGGAGCACGTTGTGCCGAGTTCACCACAGGCGGAGGTTGGCCCGCCAAGGAAAGTTCCCTTCACATCAACTGTTTAGAGCTCATGGCGGTTTCTTTTGCGGTACGTTGTTGGACGAAGGACAGAGTTCACTCGTGTGTCCTCCTCAAGATGGACAACCTAGCGGCAGTGCGCTACATCAATCATCTGGGAGGGACACGTTCCAAGGCCCTGGCAGACTTGGCAAGGGACTTTGGGAATACTGCCTGTCCCACCAAGTGTCGGTGATTGCAGAGCATCTACCAAGAGTGACCAATCAAGTGGCCGATTGGCAGTCTCGGCATCTTCGAGACTCCAGCATGTGGAAGCTGTTCCAACCAGTGTTCCTGACCGTGCAGGAATGGTGGGGTCTTTTCTCTGTCGACCTCTTTGCCACTCGCCTGGACTTCCAGATCCCCAGGTATTTCAGGTGGAGGCTGGATCCTGTGTCGGCAGCCACCGATGCCTTCCTTCAGGATTGGTCGATCGAGAAGGGTTATGCGTTTCCCCCCTTTGCCATGATCATGCGCCTGACGATGCAGGTCCGTCAGCAGGGGGTGGATCTGGTGGTGATTACTCCGGTATGGAGAGCACAAGCCTGGTTTCCAGTTCTGATGGAACTTTGCTGGGCTTCTCCAATGCATCTACCCCAGCTCCCTCATCTCCTGCTCAATCCATCGGGCAACCCTCATCCCCTGATATTGAACAGCTCGTTGCCCTTGAAGGCGTGGCGGATTACAGGGCTCGATAGCAAGTCCCTGGGCTTTCGCACACCGCTGCAAAGCTCCTCTCCAGAGCATGGGCCGATGGCACCTTCAAGAGCTTCCGGTCGGCCTGGTCTCGATGAATGGGTTGGTGTCTGCAACGGAGTCTGGATCCCGTGGGGGCAGATGTCGTTTACATCCTGAATTTCCTGGCCTCCTTGGCTTCGGAAGGATTGGCTTACAGATCGATTAATACGGTACGTTCGGCGATCTCTGCAGGACACTCGGTGGTGGCGGATCATCCTGTGGGTGACCACCCTTTGGTGAGGAAGCTCCTTCGGGGGATTCGCCTTTCCCTTCCACCAGAACCGCGTTACTCGGTGCTCTGGGATGTAAATAAAGTCTTGCACTTCTTGTCAGAATGGCCCAGCAACAAATACCTGTCCCGGAAGCAGCTGTCTTCGAAGCTGGCTATGTTGTTGTGTTTGGTGTCTTGTAGACAGGTATGGGATGTAAGAGCCCTGGATATTACAGGGAGACCTTACGCCGGAGGGAGTCACCTTCCATGTGTCCCGACGCACCAAAACCCAGTCTCTGGTTATTTCTTATTCGACTTTCCCTAACTGCCCCAAACTCTGAGTTGTCAGAAGTATCAGAGCTTATGAAACCATGACCGAGGACGTTCGCCCACATGGGGAACGTCAGCTCCTGATTGCCTTGCGGAAGCCTTTTCGTGCGGTCTCCTCCCCGCCAATTGCAAGATAGATTCGTTGGGTGATGGTTGAGGCCGGTATCGACACTAAGGTCTTCGGAACACTCTCCGCTAGGGGTGCCATGGTGTCTAAGGCTTTTATGCTAGGAGCACGCTTGGAGGACATCCTGAATGTGGCAGACTGGTCTTCCGACTCACCCTTCAAAAGGTTTTACTTTACGTCAGTCGCCTCCATTGAGTTTTTGGTGGTTGATAAGCTTTGAACTAGCCTGATCCTCGCCTCCGGGTCCTGACATAGAAAGAAAAATTTCCTAGCTTTCATAACAGAAAGTTTCAATTCTATTAAGGACTCGGAGGCGAGGATTAGCCCACCCTCAGGATACTCCTGGACCCACCCGGGCTCATCCGGATGTGTCGTCAGGCATAAGTAAAGCGTTTTCCTGTTCGGTTATGAGTGTGGTTTGATACTGTGCTGGTGACTTTGGTTTGCAGATTTTACGATTTCTTTTTCTGCCTGCAGGGACAGAGTCGTCGAAGCAGGACTAGGAATTCTGGCAGTTGGCTTTGTCGCAGGAAGAAAGAGGACGTCCAGCACAGAGCAGGGGCTGTTATGATCCCAGGAGGCGCCTGAGTGGACAATGGACTGTTGCATGGCATTGTTGTTTTTTACATAGTCTTCATGGGAAATGAAGTCCTATTATTGTTGTACTGTTATTCTAAGGCTGCTATTGGAATAAATAGAAGAAAGAAAAGCCTAATCCTCGCCTCCGAGTCCTTAATAGAATTGAAACTTTCTGTTACGAAAGCTAGGAAATTTTTCATTGTATCAGTCAAATATGGGACCCCAATTCTGTGCGAGTAATAAGGTTGGAGCAGCTTACAGGGAGGCTCACTAGTTTTTTCCACAAGGTGTCCTCTATCATTTGGAGGGCAGACGGGTTAGTATAACCCCATATGCCTGCCCCGTAGGTTGCTACTGACACGGATTTAGCTGCATAAATCTTTTTTACCATGTCGCTAGGTTTCACCCCCAGTTTCTTTGATAAATGAATTGATAGCAATGATACTTCTCGAGTGATAACCCCCTGGTAGCGAGCATATGGGACCATGATTGTTGCCTATCAAATGTTACGCCTAAATAAGAAAAGGTATCAGTATGAGCTATTTTTTTCCCCGATATATTGAAACTCGGGACCTTTCTGTCCTTCCGGCCAGTGATTAAAATGAAAGACTTTGCCTCTTTAGTTTTAAGCCCTCATTTTGCATGTAGGTTACATAGATGTTTAGTAACTTTTGCAGGGCCAGGTCCGTGCGGGCAATTCGCACCGCATTATAGCATACAGGAGAATTGGGGTGCGAACGTTGTTAATTTTAAAAACGTCTGATGTTGAGTCCGACAGGGGTGCCTCTACCCCATTAGTGTAGAGAAAAAAAAAGAAATGGGGCAAGTACGCAGCCCTGCCGGACTCCTCTATTAATTGGAAACACCCTGGTGCACACTCCTTCTCTACCGTATCTGACGCAGGCCGTGGCTGATGAATAAAGCTGCCTAATAAAAAGTATGATAGCCCCATCTGTGCCTATTTACTCCATTATCCTCCATAGATGTTTGTGTGCCACGCAGTCAAACGCTGCGGACAAGTCCATAAACGGCAAGTATAACCTATCATTTTTTACTTGGGAATACTTGGCGATTAAGAGACTTAAGTTGAGGCACTGATCTTGGGTACCAATTCACTTTTTAAAACCATATTGGACTGGGACTAAAACCTTATTTTTGGCTGCCCATTCCTCTAAACGAATCAGTAGAACCCTACCCATAAGTTTAGCTGTGCTATCCAACAATGAGATTGGCCCATAATTTTTTGCTTCGGATTTGTCTCCCTTCTTGTAGATTGGTATTAGAATTGATTTCTTCCATGAATCAGGTGGGCCCAATTTTGCGACTGCATTAAAAACATTTGTCAGCACAGGACTCCACAAATCCGGCTGATCAATAAAGAAATCTATAGGGATACAATCCGGTCCTGGCGCTTTATTAATGGAGCACTGGGTAAGAGCTTCTCTGATCTCGTAATAATCAAAGATCAGTGGGGGTTCAATGGAAGGGATCAGGGGTACGTTCTGTGATGTCACCCCCTCCGCATCAGGTTCAAATATGCGAGAAAAATATATGACCCATGATTCCTCGTCCACGTGGCAATCCAATATAGGTGCTGATGGTGGTTTGAGGAAGGGGGCGTTAATAGTACTCCAAAAGTCCTTAGAGTTTTTTTATATCGCCGCTAGGTGGAGTTTTTCTCACGCTTCGTCCTTTAAGCTTTTACTTCTATTCTTCCTGGCCTCATTCAATTGGAAGAGAAGTTGCTTCACTAGGGTTGTATCTCTACGGATTGAACCCAGGGCCTGATGCAGAGCTGTTAGGGACTTGGTACATGGTTCATCAAACCATCTGAGCCCTGATGTTTTGGTAATCATTTTTTTCCTGGATAGATGGTGCCTGACCTCAATTAATATAGACTCAAATGCCATGGTTACTTGAGTTGGATTGGATACTGATTCTAGGCACGTTAAAACGTCACTCTGGCTTTTTGTGATTATTTTTGGAACGAGGGATGATTTGTCTACTAAAGCCCATTTTAGGGTTATCCCGTTAGTTTTTGTTAACATTGGTTTGATGTGCCTCATCTGTTCCAAATGAGTTCCTGCCCAGTTCAGTTTACCAGTGATTGCAGTGTGATCGCTAACATTTTTATAATTAATCTCACAATTGGAGATAGGTTTTTTAAGGGGTTGCGCTATGATAATATATTCAAAATTGTGGTTCCCTGAGCGTGTATGCCAAAGGTTTTTTGCAACGTACCAGAGGATATGTCAACCGGGTTACAAATCTCTAAGTTGTTGATCACTAGATGTCTGTTCAGAGCTTCCCCGTACTGGTTATGATTAAAATGATATAGGGGATCATCTGGACATTTTAAAAATAGTAAGTGATAAAAGGGGGAAACATAATATAAAACGACTTCCACCCGTAGAGTATTTCTTAGTAAAGTTAAAATCCCTCCCCTAGCTCTACCAGATCTTGATGGAAGGGCAGCGGTATGAAAGGAACGATAACTGTCCAAGTTGGCTCGATCTCCCATGTTTCCTGGAAACAGATCAGGTCATACATGGTTACAATGTTTATCCAATCTGGGTCAAAAATGTTACTACTCAGACCGGTAATATTCCATGACATGAATGTGATTGGTTTGGGCTGATCATATGTTTCAGTTGCAGGCATATGGGTTTTGGGAACCCGTATAGGGGGATTATGAACTGGAGTGGAAGCGCTCCTGTTTGGTTTATGTCAATCGCAACCCTCTAAGTCTGTTAGCACATTGATTCTATTATGTGTGCGAAGGGGGGCAGGAAACGGACCCAGCGAGTGTTGAGGAGGATTAAACAAGGCAAAGGGAGCAGGATCCAATGCAGGGGATTGTCGACCTCGCAGCCTCAATGTGTTGGGTTTATAAAAATATCCCAGCGGTAAGGCAAATATTTGTGTGAGCGGTGTTGGGCCAGTAGGGAGTTGTTGTATTAAATGCCGGACCATTTGGGAAGAATTGAAATTAACCACCACACAATCGCCTTCAATACATTTTTCCGAATCCCCCACCCAACCCACTCTTCTGGCCATTAAGATGTTTGACAACATCGCCTCCCAACACCCCAATTGATTAAACCAATGACTTGCTTTAGACATCAGTTGATCTGTGGTTTCCATTTGGGTGTTATGTAGTCTCGGAACATTTAATATAACGACATAAGGGCAAGCTGCTGGGGGAAGTGCCAACTTGTTATGATTATCATTTGGGCACCTTTTGGCCAGTTCAATCCTTTGGTCTGGTTTTATGTCGAGTCTTAAAGGGGGTTGTTTCCTTAGATGTTCATTGAGATAGGATACCACTATTATTGACACTAGTTGGTGTCAAGACCGTGGGATTGGAACTTTGAGCGACAAGTTGTGGCTGATTGCTGGGGGGATCTGATGGAGTTCCCCCCAGGTTTGTATTTCTACCTAGTCTCGTTAGGTCCTGGTTAACTGAACAGTTGGCTTGACAGCTGACGCTATGGTGGTTTTTGTATCCCCCTACAGATTGAAAAGTTTCTATTTTGGCCTCTATTCTGGAGAGTCTATCAATGTTTGGAGTAAAAGAGTAAATAACTGTTCTATATTTAAAATTAAGGAGTCCATAAAAGATGAGTGAAAAGCATTAGATTCTTCGGGTGCAACAGTTTTTTCTTTTGTTGACCTCCCCCTACCTTTTTTCTTCTACGGGTGTGGGTTCTAATGGGCCTGGGGGGGAGGGTAAGGCATTGGGTATACGGGAAATCGGACATTTGGATCGAGTAGTTGAAGGCTCTGAATGTGTAAGTAGGGGATCTATTGCTGATGTGGTATGGTCCTCCTCATTTAAAAACTCAGTCCGAACATCATGCACACCCTTTTCCCCCACAGATAGCCTACGTTTGACAGACAAAATCTCCTTATCCAGTGCATCAGTAGCTTTTAGAAGAAAAGGAGTCTAAAGTGTTCGTAGGCTCACTTCCATTCGTTGTAATTGTCGATTTCCGTTTCACCATCTTATGGATCGGACCCTGACCTCCTACACCATTATGCCATACACGTTAGAGGGGGGAGCCCAGAACAGCCTCCTCCAGGCTCTGATGGGCGCAGACGGGCCCGCCCTTGGCCCACGTTGAGGGAGCCCGGAGCAGCTTTATGCACCTCCTGGTACAAAGACAAGCATGTAGGCGGCGCCTGCCGCGATGCCCCATGGGGAATGGAGTCCCCAAACAAAAGTGCTGGCATGCAAGGAAGGGCTCCTGCACCGCGGGAACCCAGAGCAGCTTTATGCGCCTCCTGGCACGAAGACGAGCGCGTAGGTGGCTCCTGCCTCGATGCCCCCAGGGGAATGGAGTCCCCAAACTAAAGTGCTTGCGTGCAATGAAGGGCTCTGAACCTAGCCTGAGTGTGGATTTAGAATCGTTTCAAACTAAAATGAGATCTACTCGGGGGCTTGGTTTTGTTTTCAAATACTTTAAAATAATCACAGGCGTGTTTTGGTTTGTTTGGTATTCCTTAGTCGACCTATTTTGAGCGTAACGAAGTTGTGAGGGATGCTCCGACCATGCACTGTAAATGTTATATTGACCATAAAATGCGAAGAAACATTCTCCTCAATACGCCTCATTAGCAAAAGTGAAAGAGCAATGCGAATCCCAGGTTGGGTGGGACAGGTGATTTCGGCCTCAGTCACCTGACCGTGAGAACCCGGCAGGGCTGGGCGGAGACAAGGTCGCCAGCCGCGCTCTAGGGCCCCACTTCCGCGCGCCGGGCCCTCGTCTCCTCAGTCCGTGCGGCACGCCAGCTTAAGCCGCCATCGATCCGCGCTGATGGGAAACAGCAAAAGGTATTGACTTAAGAGGTAAATGTTAACGGTGATCCATACTCCGTTTAATGGGGTGTAAATAATGACGCAGCGTACTGAGTCACAAGTCCCTTTTGGGGATGCATGGGAGTGCGTGAAAGAAATAGTTTAAATTCTCAAAACGCCAAACAGCGCAATATTGATATTTCCCAGGGTTAAACTTCCCTCGTTTATCTTGCATAAGCCTGTGTTTCCCAGCGCCTATTAGATAGTCACTGAAAAAAACACAGGTTTCTGGGACGTTATAGTTAGGCTGACAATTCACTCGTACAAAAGTGATGTCATCAGTGATGTAATATGTGACATCAGCAGCAGTGCATTTCTGGGGCGCGAGTTATAGTTAGCTCAGCTAACTATAACGGCTGAATTTCTATGGTTTTGTACAAGTGAAATGTCAGCCTAACTATAACGTCCATAAAACCTGTGGTTTTTTTCAGTGAATTTCTACGTTTTTTTTAATGCTAATTCCTAACTATGCCTACATAGGTAGAACATGTGCAGAAAGAGGAAGAAAGGCGCAGAAAGAATCAAGAGAAGTACAGAAAGAGGAAGAAAGGTGCAGAAAGAAGAAAAGTGCAGAAAGGTCCAATAGAGGTACAGAAAGAGGCCTACTTCGACTGTACCTTCCCACAGACTCCTACTAAGTAGCCTACACACTTCCAATAACCCACCAAAAGCAGAATTCCAAAGACTGACATCCAGTGTGACTCGCCTCATCTGGGCTGGTATGCAGGCCCGCATTGAACTGCGTCCGCTGACATTTCCATACTCTGCAGGCGGTTTTAAGGTCCTGACTTTCTACTCTATTATCTTTGTGCTCAGGCGCAATATGTGCATTTTTGGTTCCATCCAGTCAGATACCTCCCACATACGGCAGTCGAGGATGGGGATGCCCACCCAATACAGCTTCAATATATTTTGCCGCACCCTCAAGCATATGTATCGAAACAAGAAATAATTACCATTCGCACGACACATCTGGCATGGCAGAGGATGGGGAAATTGGCGCCCAAACCTCTCGTTATACGCACCAGCGTTACCTTTGCCACACCATCCAGATATATCGGTAACTCAGGAAACGGTGGACATGACAATGCTGGAACATGTTGGAATAGACAAGATCAGAGATTGATATAACAACGGAATATTTATAGAACTTGACTACCTTCAATATATTAGCAACCAAACGCTCCTTTTTAGATTCACCTACCACAGGTTGCGTGGTGCAATCAAAGATTTATATCCCACATTTCCAGTGGAACCACCAGTTCTTCAAGCATTACAAATGATCATCACTAATCCGCACAATATGCACTTAGTGACCAAGCTACATGTGCTATTACAAACTGACATAACAGAAAACACATGTAACAGATGGTCGATAGTTTTAGACACGCCTATCCTTGAAGAGGAATGCTCCAAGTGTTGTGCTCTGACTGACCTACTTACACCAAATGGTAATTTACAAATTCTATGTCAGGACCGGAGTCGAGGATTATGCTGTAACTTTCATTTATTCCTACAGCCAGCAGTATTCAACTTTTAATACTTCAACAAAAAAACTAGTACTCCCATGGTGCTTTAGGCAGTCCAGACAGTCCATCACGGCCACCAATCAGCATCCTCCATCAACCTCGAGGGCGTGTACATCCTGTTGCAACTCCTCTTTCTTTCCTGCTGGCCAGCAGATAAGTCACGTATTTTTCTCTCTTCATTGAGTTGACTGTTTGTGGTGTTAATATGCTTTGTTTGTCCGGATTGTCGATTTATGATGTTGTGCGCTTTGTTCAGTAGCTGCGCTCTGTGTCATGCAGTTGTTTGCACTTGTAATTGAGCTTAATTGCTCCCTTCACGCTCCAGTGAACTTTACCTTCACGCTCCAGTTGAGCTTTCCCTTCACACTCCAGTGACCCATCTATTGAAGCGCTCGGCATTTCCCTAACTCCTGAGAGTTGGGTTTTTCTCAGGGTTTTCTCACATCTATTTACTGTACTTTCACACTTTAGTGGTTCTTTGTCAGGGCCGCGGGAGCATTAGGGAAAGCTCCGCTCGCGGTCCTCAGTGACAGGCTTCGGCGCAGTGCATTCCAGACCGGCAGGGGGGCGCGCTTTAAACTCGCTGGTACAGAGACGCTCCTTGCATTAGGAGCGGCGAGTTCAAAGCGTGCACTACCGCAATTCTGGTCTCGGCACGATTATTCCTTGCCTGTCAGGTCTGGGAACCCTGACACCTGCCATAGTGGGTTGAACTTGTTTTTTTTCTGCATTTGCAGCCACAGCTTGACACCTTCACTTGTAAGGTCAGATTTATGCCTTGAGGCAGTTATTTTAGGCGGCAATCGCTTCTAGCTGTGGTGGGGGCGGGCCCAGACCTTTTTGACACCCACAGATTATTAGGGTGAGTCGCCCCGGGCAGTTCTTTCGTCTGCCTGCCGCTTGCGGCACAAAAGTAAAGTGCTTCGCACTATATATATTTATTTCCTCTGCCATTACTACACGGGCTCGCCTGTCCACGCGTGAGCGGGCAGTCTGCCATCCATATAGCTGCTGTCCCTGGTCATCACCTTTAGTAAGGGACATGGATTATTCCGAGGAGGAATCCCTCCATGTTCTCCCTTTGGACGATGAGTTTTGCGACGCTGTGGACATGTCCATCCACCAGGCAGTGGAGGCAGCAATGGGTCCTTTTGAACGCCGAATAATGAAGTATGCCTATGCCATCCAGGCAGAGAGACCCCAACGCGCCGAAAAGAGTAAGAGCACCTCGGCTCCAGATCTTGGAGCGTTTGAACGCCTTAAAAGAGCTTTCCTAGCCAGGCCCCCCCACCTCCTGCTGAAGACATGACACCGGATGCCCTGGAAATCCCAGAGTTTGCTCATGAGGAGGACGACGACGACTCTACAGGAGACTCATGATGATGCAGGCCCATCCACTTCCTGGGGCTCTGGCGCACCCCCGTCTGAACCATCCCAACATGATGAAGAACCCTCTGATATGCTGGTCCCTGAGGACCTCGTGCATCCACGATCATCAGCCTGGGCACCTTCCCCGAAGGTCTCAGCGTTCGTAGCTGGGCGCCTGCGCAAACCCCTGGAGAAGGAGGTTAGAGCCTGCCTTAGGGCAGAGTGTTCCCGTCCAGCCCTTCCGGGTAAGGTTGCGATCACACCCGAGGTTGACCCCAAGATGGCAACCTTCTTGCAGAAGTATGTACGGGACCCTAAGAAGGGCATTGATCGATCCTAGAAGAATTGTCAGGATAAGCTCCTGGACCTTACCGGGCCGCTCACTAAGATTCTGGAGCTGGCGGAGGAGGCAAAGGCGTCAGGTTCTCCCTTATCCCCTGAGCGCATTTCCAACTGGGCACAGAGGGCCATACTTTTCGTGGGAAATGCTAATTGCGCCCTTGCTACGGAAAGGCGGCGCTCCTTCCTATTAAAGGTTGATCCCAAATTAGGGGAATTGGCCTCTTCGGAGGCAGGCGCAGTGGCCCAAGGTGGTCTCTTCGGAGACCCCTTCATAAAGGAACTCACCATATTCGTTTCAACCTTTACTTCATTGGACAAGGCGCAGACTTCCATTAAGCGTGTATTCCACCCTCGTGTTTTTGTCAGTGCCGGCCGTGGCAGGGGGCGATCAGCTGGCAAGTTTTACACCCAAGGCTCCCAATGAGGAGGCAAGAAAACCACGGACCCTGGCAGGCAGGAATTTTTCCAGTCCCGCCGTGGATACAGAGGCCGAGGAGGCAGAGGTCGAGGCCAACCTCTGCCCACGACAGGTGAGCCTTTTACCTTTACGTCATCTCAAGGTGGGGGGCAGGTTGTCTCTTTTCGAACACAATTGGAGAGATATTACATCAGACGCCTGGGTGTTACAAACAGTCAAAGGTTTCCAAATAGAGTTCTACGGTACCCCCGTCCAGGATACTCGTCCCAGGCCGCTGTTTCCTGCACAGGAAAAGACCACACTTATAGACAAAGAGGTGGCCGATCTTTAGCGGAAAGGAGCCATAGTCCCTTCCACCCTGCACCCGAGAGGGTTTCTCAGCAACATTTTTGTCGTGGACAAGACAGACAGCGGTCAGCGTCCAGTCATATACCTCAAAGAATTCAATCAGTGGTTGGTTTACCGCCACTTCAAGATGGTGGTCATCCATCCCCTGCGCGATCTCCTCCAACCCAACAATTGGATGGCGTGTCTGGATTTAAAGGATGCGTACCTCACGGTACCAGTCTTCCCTCCTCACAGGAGATTCCTTCCGTTTCTTTGGAAGGGAGTGGTCTACGAGTTCGCAACCCTCCCGTTCGGCCTTTCATCGGTCTCGTGGTGTTTTACAAAGGTTCTAAAGCCAGTTGTAGAGACACTTCGAGCGAAAGGGCTGCGGCTCATCATCTATCTGGACGACATTCAGCTTTTGGAACAATGTCCCTTGCGTTTGGTCTCCCGGCTCAAGGAGACAGTGGATCTTTTGCACAACCTGGGGTTCGTCAGCAACGAAAATAAATCTCTTCTGACCCTTTCCAGACAGGTGACCTTCCTGGGGTTCACCATCAACTCGGTAGCCCGAACCCTAAGTCTTCCTGCGAGAAAGATTGTCAAGATTTGCAGGGAACTCAGACGCACTCTAGCCCAGAACTTTACTTCACTCCGGCAGGTAGCACGCCTGGTGGGTCTCCTGTCCTCGTCGATACAGGCGATCTTCCCTGGTCCGCTCCATTACAGAGCGCTTCAGCGTCTCAAGGCCTCCCATCTCCACAGGGGACTGCAATACGCAGATCAGGTTCCTGAGGAAGTTCGCATGGAGATGAGGTGGTGGCTCGACCATATGGAAGCCTGGAACGGCCGAGCCATTTTTGGATGCGATCCAGATCTGGTGATCGAGTCGGACGCCAGCAAATCAGGCTGGGGGGCCTGTTGCGGGGACTCCTCTACAGGAGGAAAGTGGTCTACCGCAGAAGGTAAACTACACATCAATTGTCTGGAGTTGATGGCGGGTTCCTTTGCAATCCGGTGCTGGACCAAGGACAGGGTTTCTTGCAACGTCCTTCTGAAGATGGACAACATCTCGGCGGTGCGTTATATCAACCTCCTCGGGTGTACGAAGTCCAAAGCCTTGGCGGATCTAGCCAAGGACTTATGGACCTTTTGTCTTTCCCACAACATCTCGCTGACAGCGGAATACCTCCCAGGAGTGTCCAACGTAGTGGCGGACAGGTGCTCTGGGAGTTGGACGGACATGAGCTTGTGGCAGCTTCAACCGCGAATCTTCCAGCGGCTGAACGACACGTGGGGCCCAGTGGACCTTTTCACGTCCAGGTTGGACCATCAGCTTCCGAAGTTTTACAGTTGGAAGCCGGATCTGTTAGCGGCAGCAACGGAGGAGTTCCTTCAGGACTGGTCCGGGGACACCGGTTATGCCTTTCCCCCCTTCGCGATGATCATGAGGCTTACGACTCATTTGCGCAGACAACAGGCGAGGGTGGTCCGGATTACTCCTTATTGGAGGTCACAAGTATGGTTTCCAGTTCTTCTGGAACTTTCTTGGGATTCTACAATCCTTCTACCCCGAGATCCCTTTCTCCTGAGGGATCCTCAGGGCCTCCCTCATCCTCTCCTCCAACAAGGGAGAATGCCTCTAGTGGCATGGTGGATTTCCGGCATCGCTGGAGAGTCGGAGGACTATCGCAAGAGGCTCAGCGATTGCTGGGAGCAAGAGATATAAGTCGGCCTGGTCTCGATGGTCGGTTGGTGTGTTCGGAATGATCACAATCCCATGGAGTGTGAAGTGGTAGCGATCCTGAATTTTTTGGCGTCTCTAGAAGCGCAGGGTTTAGCCTACCAGACGATCAATACTTACCGCTCAGCGATTTCAGCGGGCCACCTGCCGGTACAGGGCCACCCAGTTGGAGAGCACCCACTGGTTTGTAAACTTTTGCGGGGCCTTCGATTAACGCCCCCGGAACCTAGATATCCATCTCATTGGGATGTTAACAGGGTTCTCCGTCTGTTTAAATCTTGGCAAGCTAACAGGTATTTGTCCCGTAAGGAACTTTCGGCGAAGCTGGCGATGCTATTGTGCCTTGTTTCATGCCGCAGGGTGTCTGACGTCCGGGCCTTGGATCTCTCGGGTCGAGTTTACACCCCACAGGGAGTCACTTTCCATATTGCACGCAGGACTAAGTCAGACTCTAGGGTAATCTCATACCCGGCTTTTGACGGCTCTCCCAAGCTGTGTGTGGTCAGATGCCTCAAGGAATATGAGAACATGACGGAGGAGACGCGTCCTCCTGACGAGCGTCAATTGTTGATCTCTTTAAGAAAGCCCTTCAAGGCGGTTTCACCACCGACGATTGCACGCTGGGTCAGATGGGTGATGCAAGAAGCGGGTATAAATGTCTCGCAGTTCGGCGCCCATTCTGTGAGAGGTGCCATGGCGTCAAAAGCTTTCTCCATGGGAGCCAGGCTGGAAGACATTTTGACATTTTGAACGCGGCAGACTGGTCATCGGACTCTATGTTCAAGAGGTTCTATTTCAAGCCAGTTGTTGATATGGCCTCGCTGGTGGTGGATAAGCTTTGAACGAGCATAATCCTCGTCTCCGGTCTGGACTTAGAATGAAAAATGTCCTAGTAATCATGACGGAAAGTTTCAATTCTATTAAGGACGTGGAGGCGAGGATTATTCCCCCTCCAGGGCTCTAGCGATCTCGGGTTGGCGAGGCCTCGTTTGGTCTAAGTATATATATTTTTATCTTGCATCAATTGATTTCGTTATGGAAATGTATGTTTTTCTCTGGCCATCGTCTGACCATATCTCAGTGATTGTGTTATGACCTTGACTGTTTCTGTTATGAAGAATAGAATCATGGGCCTTCTTGTTCGTTTCTTTCAGGTTCTGAAGGTGCCAAAAATGACTTTTGGAATGCAGGTTGGTTCTGGCTGCAGTCTTGAAAGAGGAGTTGCAACAGGATGTACACGCCCTCGAGGTTGATGGAGGATGCTGATTGGTGGCCGTGATGGACTGTCTGGACTGCCTAAAGCACCATGGGAGTGCTAGTTTTTTTTTTTAAGTATTAAAAGTTGAATACTGCCGGCTGTAGGAATAAATGAAAATTACAGCATAATCCTCGCCTCCGCGTCCTTAATAGAATTGAAACTTTCCGTCATGATTACTAGGAAATTTTTAATTATTCATTATAAATATTTACACCTAACATATCCACCGGGTAAATTAAAAAAATACGATCTCCATACAGATGCGTGTTGCAAACGATGAGGTGCCGACAAGGCAGATTTTATACACCTAGCATGGCATTGTCCACATGTTCGTGAATATTGGGAATCTGTAACAAAAACCTTAAGTGTTGTGTTGGGAATCAAAATTGACTGCACGATCCGTCTATGCCTACTAGGTCTGGTGCCCAATCTGAGGTCCAATAACTGTAAACTTTGAGTGATTGCATTATTATTGGCTAAACGAAGGCTGACTATGTACTGGAATGGCAAGAAATACCCCACATGTAAACAATGGATACATGATATGGTGTACTGCAAGGACACATTGAAAACCTATGAAGAAGAGTTTCCATCAGGATCGAAACCAAGAGACTATTGGCAACAGTTAACGCTCTATCTACAGTCCCATCCGATTGATTAATTCCCCCTCGGTGTATATTATGTTGTAAACTGGATTGTACCGTGTCAGTAATGTAAGGAGTATCATATTGTTTTAATATGTCACACCCACAGCTTGCCAGTTGGGATGTATGTGTATGTTAGCCTGTATGTTTATTTTGGTTATGTTTTTTCTTCCCTTGCAAGCATTTCCAATGTATGATTTTGATTAAATATATAATAAAACTTTAAAAATAAAAAGTAGCCTACACACTAATCCTTCTCCCAAGATGCCCTAAACCTCACTTTCCTATTCAAGGTTCACTATTCATCGACCGCTCAGAATGTTACGCCTACCAAATGTAAAACAGCAACCCTAACCATATCCCTGTTGTAAGTCTCACCAAGTTTTTGAAGGTATACATCCGTGAGTCTGTGCTTTTACCTAGTGACATGTTACATAAAAATAAACATACAAATAGTTGAATATCTGTGTTTGAAACAGCATACTCTGTAAATGTGTGTACAAAAAGGTGTATATATTTGTTTATGCTCATAATACAGGGCACATGGGTATTCATTAGTATATTTGAGGGGCTCTATAACACCTATATACAGAAGACATGTCTGGCTGTGCAACTGAATGACAGAGCAGAACTGAGAAGATATGACCACCTATAGGAGAAGTTACCCACTTTTTAAACTACCATCTTCAGATGCACAACACATGTGAGAATACAAGTACAAGTAGACATATACCGCAGTCAAGAGGGCATGCAGACCTTTAAACCGGACAGCTTGCACTTCCCATTCGAGTACAGAAAGAGGCAATTGAAGTAAAGAAAAAGGCAAGAGAAGTGCAGAAAGACGCAACAGAAGTGCAGAAGGAGGTAGGAGAAGTGCAGAAAGAAGCAAGAGAGGTGCATAAAGAAGCAAGAGAGATGCAGAAAGAAGCAATAGATGAGCAGAAAGAGGCAAGAGAGGTGCAGAAAGATGCAATAAAGGAGCAGAAAAAAGTAATAAAGGTGCAGAAAAAAGCAACAGAAGTGCAGAAAGACCCAAGAGGGGTTCAGAAAAAGGCAAGAGAGGTGCAGAAAGATGCAAGCGGAGTGCAGAAAGAGGCAAGAGAAATGTAGAAAAAGGCAAGAGAAATGCAGAAAGAGGCAAGAGAAATGCAGAAAGAGGCAGGAGAAGTACAGAAAAAAGCAAGAGATGCAGAAAGAGGCAAGAGAAGTGCATAAAGAGGGAACAGGGGTGCAGAAAAAAGCAAGAGGTACAGAATGTACAGAATGAGGGAAGTGGGGTGCAGAAAGAAAAAAATAGATGTGCCGAAAGAGGCAAGATGGGTGCAGAAAGAGGCAAGAGAGGTGCCGAAAGAGGCAAGAGAGGTGCCGAAAGAAGCAAGAGAGGTGCCGAAAGAAGCAAGAGAGGTGCCGAAAGAAGCAATAGAGGTGCCGAAAGAAGCAAAAGGAAACGGGTTCAGAAAAAGGCAAGAGGGGTGCAGAAAGAGGGAAGAGGAGTGCAGAAAGAGGCAAGAGGGATGCAGAAAGAACCAACAGAGGTGCAGAAAGAGGCTAGGAGTGCAGAAAGAGGCAAGAGAAGTGCAGAAAGAGACAAGAGAAGTGCAGAAAGAAGCAACAGAAATGCAGAAAGAGGCAAGAGAAGTACAGAAAAAAGCAACAAAGATGCAGAAAGAAGCAAGAGAAGTGCAGAAAGATACAAGAGAGGTGCAGAAACAGGCAAGAGATGTGAAGAAAGAGGGAACAGGGGTGCAGAAAAAGGCAAGAGGTGAAGAAAGCTAGAAGAGGGATGCAGAAAGAGGCAAGAGGGGTGGAGAAAGAAGCAAGTGAGGTGCAGAAAGAGGAAAGAGGTGCAGAAAGAGGCAAGAATAAATCAAATCTAGGCCTTTCTGTTTTTTGTTTTTTAAAGGGGAAGGTGGCCCTTTGGCCCCCCTCCCCAGGCCAATGTCACCCCAGGGAGCTTCTTTCCCCGGGGGACCCCATACCCCGGGGCCCGGACATTTAAAAAAAAAAAAAAAAAAAAGGGAGGGGGCTGAATCCCACCCCGGGTCATTTTTGGTCCCGGGGACCCCATCCCCCACGGCTTGGCCTCTTTGTTGGGACCGCAGGGGAGCCCCCAGGCCCCACAGTCCCTGCCTGCTCCGTGCCTCCTGTGAGAACCGGCATTGCTTTTGGGCAAAGGGAGCTGCTAACATGCAGCTCTCTTTGCCCAAAAGCAATTCTGCTTTGCTTCATGGAAGTGAGAGCAGTTTTCCTGCTCTCACTTCCATGAAGCAAAAGCAGTGTTTGCTATGACAGGGCGGGAGCAGTGCTCCCGCCCTGCCATAGCAAACTGCAATGTCCCGGGGGTGGGCACCACAGAAAATGGCTGGAGCCGGCCCTGGGGGGTGATGGTCCCCAGGGCCAAGGAGGGCTCAAGGAGGGGGGCCGAGTTGGCCCCCTTCCTGCATGTTTTAAGCCCCGGGTAAGTGGTGGTCCCTGGAGCCAGGGTTCGCAACGGACCCCCACCCTTAATTTAAGTTTGCCCTTGGGAGGTGGTGGAGCTGATCTTCAGCCAGCGCTGGAAATCGAACTGTGAGCCCCACGCTACGGAGTCAGCCGCCCTGGCCGCATCACCCCACCTCTCCCCTGGCATAACACTCCTACACCATAAAATAAGTAACGTACCAACCAATATGTTATCATGCTTATTAAGGAACATTACATCAGAGCACTGAAACAATACCTACATTCAAAATCCGAGAAAGAATTATGTACCCCAGATATCAATTGGTATTCTTTAGTGTGAGGATTTGAGAACGAAAGGAAAGATATAAAGGAAGGAAGACAAATGATAGAAGGAAGGAGTAGAGGAGAAAAGGAAAGTGAGAAGATATTATTAAAGGGTAATGCAACTAAAAATCGTAGGTAATGCTGTAAGCATTATGATGGCAGAAGATACATTTTTAAAATAAGCAAAAATACACAGTAATGTACAGAAAGTTATCATCCTATAAATAGGAAACTAAATATAGAGATGGCAAACAAATCAGGGAGACTTGTGAACTTCTTTTTCAATAGTAGCAAGACTAAATGAGTTTTTAGTTTTTAAGAAATAAAATGTTAATAGATGCCATTACAGGGCAGATATTCTCTGGTGGAAGAGATGGAGCAGTGTCAAATCTGTGAAAGAATACCATTCCACCCACTTTTAAAGGATGTTTTCTTAAAATCTTTCCAATTTAAAGTAACTTGTAGAAAAGCTATTGCTAGTAAAAAATGCTACAAAATGACAAGCATATTTTAGTTTTCATAATGTAGTTAATGAAACCCCATCTTTGAGCCCAGAAACATCCAAGAATGTTACATTCATATAACATATGCAAGGTATCTGCTGTAAGTTGTGAATACAACCAGCAGCTATCAGTAACACAAGGATAAGTCTTATGTATTTCTTTTGGAGTCAAAAACAGTGTGAAACTGTAAAAAGTGCTTATGTAGTACTAGCTGCTCTTGTAGTAGAACACATGTTTAACCACACCTTCTTCAATATCACAATTGGCCACTTAGCTTTAGGATCTTGCTCCCAGGTTGTTTTCTATCATGGACTTTTCACAATAATTACCTGCCAAAGCCTCATAGAAAATGAAAGCTTTCAAGTTGAAACAGTAAGAATGTTAAATAACTGATGTACATTTCCTGTAGATTCATGAGATAATGTTTTAATGTTTTGTAATACAATTTGCAATGTGGTATATAGAAATAAAGAGCAATTAAATAAGTAATAAACGTCCTTCAGTAGTGAGAAAGAGAAGAAAGTATCAACTTGAAATTGTTACTAAGTCTAATTTATATCACATTTCCTTAAATCTTTCCATTATACAACCCTGTTGATAATTCGGATATTCTTATTATGCCAAAAAGAGGAATTTAAAAATCAATCCATGTCAACAAGACTAGAAGTTGAGAGTGGAAGAATAATGGAACAAGTGTAATTAACAGTTGACAGTGCAGAGGATTTAGATTTTTTGGACAATAAGTCAATTTCTTTGAAAAGGAAATGTGTTCACTGTTCATGCATGGTCCTTCTGGTGGACTTCTGAGAACTCTAGGCAGCATTTCCAGCACCCCTAAAATGATGTGTTGCTCTCTACTGAAGAAGGAAACTATCCTTAAACTTGTCTAGAGATACACAGCACTGGCTGCACTAATAACGGGCAAAACTAAAGATTGTCACTCAAGTAAGTGTTATCATGCACTGAATTTACCATGATGCATTGGAGCGAACTGAGTGATGGATGTGAGGTAGTGTGCCATAAGATATAGCCAATAAATCCTGTTAAATGCTATTTCGGCATCTGCAGGTTTCGTAAATAAGATGTAGAATTCTGGCACTGTCGTCAGAACATCTTTCTGGGGTGAATCTCAATTGGTTTGGTCAATCAATCCCTGCAAAAGAGTTTGAGGCAAAGTGCTACAATGATGGGTGATATTTTTTCCTCCACATTTATAAGTCATATTGGTTTATATGAGCAGCAAAGCAAGGGGTCCTTGCCCGGTTAGGGTATCACAGCTAATACTACCTTAAGTATGGGGTCAAAGCCGGTGAATTAAAGAGCTCCGTTAAGGATCGGTGCCAATATGTGGCAAAAAGTCTGGTAGAAAAGTGGTGGACACCCATCAATGCCGAGCCTTACTGGGCTATGGTCTTGCTAAAAGGAAGATAACCTCTTCCTTTGTGATGGGTGGATCTAAAGTCTCAGTTTGGGAGCATGTCAATCATGAGCTAAATATGGAGCAATGTAATCGTTAGTTAGGTCTAGTGCCGAGTAGAAGGATTTATAGAAGTTGTGGACTATAGTGGCTATTGGGTCTCCTCCTCACATTATGTCCCCCTGACCATTTTGTAAATATTCTACTCTTTCTTTGTTGATTTTTGTTCTAAGTTTATGTGCCAGTGGGGGCATGGGCAGGGTCTGCAAGATGGTAGGCGGGCTCTAGAAAAGCTCTGCTTGGAAAATTCACAATCCGTTAACACCTGCTGCAATCTGAGCCCCCAATTGACGGGGCTCTGTGACTGACAGAGGCGGCAGCACCGACAGAACAGAGTATTACTGATTTTGGTGCCCTGCAACATCAGCTCCTGCCCACGAGTCTCTCATGATCCCTGGGGCCTGCAACATGGTCTGAGAAAGCAGTGGATTGCCTCTACAATGCAATGAGCCCAGCGGAGCGGCTCCGATGGTGATGGCCGGGGTGC
Source organism: Triturus cristatus (assembly GCF_964204655.1). Classification (NCBI taxonomy): domain Eukaryota; kingdom Metazoa; phylum Chordata; class Amphibia; order Caudata; family Salamandridae; genus Triturus; species Triturus cristatus. Next base: position 678,517,953 of record NC_140585.1, on the reverse strand, counting down.
TCCGACTTCGGCGCCCAGGGGACCGGGGGTGAAGATGCTGGACACCACTGGTGCCCTTGTGATAGCCGCAATAGCCCCTGCAGCGTAGGACCAGTCCAAAGCGGCAGAGCCTGGGTTAGCAGTGGCAGGCAACGGGGCTTGGCGCCAGGTGCGGTAAGGGGTTGGTGGCCAGTACAGCAGTGCCCCTTTTCTGCCCCCCCCCCCTTTTGGCCCATAATTTGTCTAGAACACGCCCGCCTAGTACGGAGAGATGGGGTTGGGCCCCAGTGGGTCAGGAGGCCAGAGCAGTTGTGGGATAGGCTGGAAGACAAGTCTGGCCCTTCCCTCACCCCTGGTGCTCTCTCCCGTGCTCCCCTCGGAGTATACATGACCCTGAGGCCTGGCAGAGTGAGGAGTTGCGGAGATGGGCCTCCGGCTGATCTGTTGACTAGGCCTTGCCAGCCAGGAGTGCCATGCTGTGCGACCCCATGAGCAGTAACTGGGTCCCCTGGCCTGGTCACACCTAGGCCCACCAAGCTGAATTGCCCTGACCTATTCAGACCAGACTCTCTGTGGGCAGTGGATGAGTCGCTCCTTTCATTCAACAATTTTGAAGTCGTCGTGCAGAGTTACTGTTTGGGAGCCTAGTGGGCACATCTGGGATACTAGGCCAGGTATTCTTCTGTGCTTTCGCCAGTTACCCTGCAGCCTATGTGGTGACCCTACCTGAGATGGCGCAGAACACTGTTGCAATGGTAAAGTGGGAGTGCCCCCTTACCTGAATTGAGTTGGCAGGCTGCCCTGGTTAACTCCCTGCACAAGAGAGGCTGGAGAGATTGAGTGGTAGACACTCCCCATCACCTCTTATTAGTTGGAGCCCAACCGTGAGTGGTACAGTGAAGGCAGCCCAAGGAACTGCTCGTGCCGCCCTGGTACAGGGAACAGGGGGAATATGTGTTATATGCCCTTGTCCTCTACTCCATATGCGACGCTATCCTGGTGCAGACCACTAGGCGGGCTTTGCCCTGCCTACCAGGATCGTGAGGAGTGCGACTGGGAGTCGGATTCCCACTGCCGCCTGGACATCTGTACTCAGTGGAACTGCTTGCGCCACCGTATTGCTCGGTAAGTGGGGGTCTGGCAGGTCCAAACGGATCATTCACCGCCCCTACTGTGCTCCTTGGATTATTAGACCTGGGCATGACTGCCAGCTGGTGAACTTGACGACATGGGGCGAAGAGTATGCGCAATGTTGACCCGAGCAACTCTGGTGGTGCCCTAACTTCAGCGATACCCTCGACTGAGCTGTCCACCGACCTTAAACTGGACAAGATACTACCTGCCATAGCGGAAATCTACCAATATCTGCGTACTTAGGTGGATGCAGTAGCAATTTAACTGGGATTAATGTGTGAAGACCAGCTTAAATTGGCAGACTGTATCACCCATACTGAACAGGAGATCACAGAACTGTTTCTGATGATGAAGGATCTGGTGGGTCAGATATGCTCCCTTACCACAAAGGTGCAGGAATTAGAGGCCCGAGCGGAGGACTCAAAGGGGCGCTCTCGTTGTAACCATCTTCATATCATGGGCGCACCGGAGTAAGTGGAGGGTTCAGACCTTGAGCAGTTTAAGACCTGGCTCTCAAAGAAGGTGGCTCCTGACCAGCTGTCCGTTCACTTCTTAATTGAATGTGCCCACCGGGCCCCAGTAGGGGCCCGGCCACATTCTGTAGTGGCCCATATAATGAATGAAAGGGACAAAGATATTATATTGCAAATTGCTAGAGAGCGCGAAACACTTCAATATGACAAAGCGAGGGTGCTCTTCTTCCGGATTACGCTATCACGGTACAACATCACAGAGCCTCTTTCTTGGGGGTGAAAAGTAAGTTCAGACAAATTGGCCTCCACTACTAGATGCTTTTCCCAGCCAAGTTGAAAGTAATCGTCTGCCGCAAAAGCTATTTTTTCACCAAGCCTGGGGATATCTGGGACTGAGTGGAGCAGTGGTGCTACGAGACTTCCATGCCAGCCTTGCCTGTCCCTCAGCAGCGGACTGCTCATTCTTCACAGAAATCAAGGGACATGCAGAGCTGACAGAACAGAGGTTCGCAGGGGCCCTATTCTGGAGGAGGCCGGGGAAAGCAGGCTCAGGCCTTGACGGCAGTGGTTAATTTTTGGGCAGAGCGTTGATCGCCGTTGATTGCTGCCTTGGGAGACAGGGTATTGGATCTGGACTCCTCCTGCTTTGTAGTGTGGCCTCAATGGTATTTCCAGAAGTGAAGCCAGCAGAGATAGTGTAACATCGCAAGACCCTGTGAACTGCATGCTCACAATTGGAGTCTAATGTGTACCGACTCTGAATTCCTTCTGATATGGATGGCAAAGCAAAGGTCTCCTGAAGGGACCTGTGCTGTTTATTACTTTCAGCTTGTCCCAAGGCAATGACACTACAGTCTACTGGCTAATCCCCTCACCTAAATCCCGGGTGATTTTTGTGTGCATTTGCATATGAAGGAGCATCCCTACAATGGGACCAATTGTTGCTTGTTTGGGCAGCCACGAGTTTAGGGTTTGCTCTGGGTGGGGAGTTGCGGGTTCTATTAGTGCAGTTTGTTGATTAATGTGGTGCGCTATCCTATTCCTTTCCATGCCACATGAATGCGCACCTCACTTGTGTGGCTCAGTTGCCACGGTTTGCAAATTCCCTCGGGACATAATCCACATGCTATATCGTTGGGATGATTAAAGTGGGCATACTCACATGTCATATCCACGGCATGGGCACTGCGCGCAAGCGGCATGCAGTTCATCAATATGTCAGGTGGAGAGGCGCATAGATAGCTCTGCTGCAGGAGATGCACGTGGCTGGGGGGGATCAGATTGCAAAAGCGATGGTGGGGTCAATACTTCTGCACCACCTACTCTGGAATTGTACAAGTGCACTGATTTGGATTTGACCAAGGGTTCCCTTCCGCTACATATGGTCTGAGATCGATCCAGAGGGTCGCTATCTGTTGGTGAAGGGGCTCTTAGGCGGTAGGAATATCTTGTTGGGAAGCATATATAGCCCTAACATGGCACAACCGGCCTTTCTAGCGAAAATTTCAGCGCTCCTGACCAAATGTGCTCACATCCCGTGGATAATGCGCGGAGATTTTAGGTGCGTATTCGATCCAGCAAAATCGTTCACATCTGCCTTTACCGGCCTCCCCACTGATAATGGGTGAGGCCCACCTTTACCGGTGGCTCCAACACTGGTCCTTGACCGATTGATTGTTGGATATCACTGCATCCTGATTGCAAGGAATTCTCCTACTATTCGGCCTGCATAATCTGCATGTTCGGTTGGATCGGATACTTTGTGAAACAGCTACTAGGCTTTTAGCAATGGGTGCCATGTATTTGAGGATGACCTTCTCGGATCATAATCCGCTACAGCTGGATTGGGGAGCGCCGCAGCCACCAGTCCCCTCCTGTGACTTGCAGCCTTCCATGCTAGAAGACCCACTCTTTCATGTTATTTTTTTTTTTTAAATATGTCTTTATTGGTTTTTTCCTGTCACAAAGTAATACATAGGAATTAGTAGCTACTGCATCAATCAGACATTGGCTCCGTAAATTGTCTAAGGTATATTCAGGGATATCCGAACTGAACAAGGCAAGCGGTTTAAACCGGTACATCAAAATATAATCTTAGATCATCTATTATTGTGCAAATCACTCCTTACTCTCCTCATCCATGCATGCTGTAGGGAGTCATGAGCATCTTCCCAGCCAATCAACATATTAAACAAACAAAACCATTTGTCCCAAACTCTGGGAAACAGGTCAACAGTGAGTCATCCAGTGGCTCCACCACTCCATGTCCGTTTCAGGTACAATTCTCTCATGGGGGATAGGCATACGTGTCTTTATATGAAGGATCTCTATTAACCCCTAAGGGAGGGGAGACTGCCACCCGTCTGGCCCATTCCTTATCTGCAGCACTCACTCCTCCGTAGATGCTGAACAAGCACCATCCTCACTATCCGCTCTGTTAGACCTGGCACCATTGGCGTGGGTCTCCCTTCCATTTTTTGCTGTTGCCTCCAGTGTTTTTGCTGGAATAGATGCTTTGGGCACTTTGCCACTGCTGTTCAGTGCCAAAGTGCAAGTGCTCCGGATTGCAAATTGTTGTAATGGATTAGTGACTCCAGGATTGCCTTATTTGATTTACTTGTCAGACCCTAGTAAAGTGCACCATGTGTGCCTAGGGCCTGTAAATCAAATGCTGCTGGTGGGCTTGCAGCACTGGTTGTGCCACCCACAGAAGCAACTTGTAAAATATGGTTCAGGCCTGCCATTGCAGAGCCTGTGTGCAGTCTGAGACTGCCATGTCGGCCAGGCAAGTGCACACACTTGCCAGTCCCTAAACCTTCCCTTTTCTACATGTTAGTCACCCCTAAGGTAGGCCCATGGTACCCCCATGGGCAGGGTGCATTGTATGTAAAAAGTAGGACATGTCCTGATGTGTGTGGCATGTCCTGATAGTGAATTACAGCCAATGTCGTTTTTCACTATTGCAAGGCTACCTGCTCCCATAGGCCAGAATGGGCAGTTTGATTATAACATCTTATAATCCTAACTGACCCAGGGAACTAGGTAGAAATTCAAGTTTAGTATACCTGAACTCAGAATGTTAAAATACATCTTTTAGTGCGGGTGATTTTTACATTCTGTCTTTGGAAATACCACTTTTAGAAAGTAGGTAATTTCTTGCCTAACCATCCAGCATGCCTCTGCTAGGTTTGTGTATTCCATGTCTGATTTGTGAGTGACAGGGAGCTGCTCAGGGCCTTGGCTCCAGCAGTCTGATGGGTCAGGGCTGGTCTGAATAGGACCTGCATTTAAAAGAGAGTAGGGGGGCGGAGATTTCCTTTCACTGACCTGAGGCCTCGTAGAATAGAGTGTAGGGGGAGGAGATTTACTTTCAGCTACCTGGGCCAGGTCTGCTTTCAACAATGCTGTCTCCACCTCTTGTCAGGAAGCTGCACAGAACTGGTTTTGGCTGGGCACAGGCACCCTCTGCCTTTAGAGGACAAAGGATTTACTGGTATAAATATTGGGGCCCAGACCCCAGAACTTTAGATCACTTCCGGGAATCAAGAGGAACCTTTACCCCGGAGAAGAACCAAAGAAGCTGAAGGAGGAGACTGCCCCTGTGCTGTTTGCTATTTCTGGGGTTGGCATGCAGTGGTTACTTTATTTGCCAAAGAAAGGGGAAGATGACTTTTGTGAACTTTTCATAATCTTGAAGAAGAATCTCCAAGGGCTTGAAGTGTGCTTGCCTCCTGCCTGAAGTCTTAGGGATACAAGACTTCACCACCAGCTCCCCTGAACTCCCTTGCTGGGAATTCTACCTGCAGAGAGGTGCCTACTGTTGTTTGGGCCCTCTGAGAAGCCTGTGTGTTGCTGGGAGCTGGAAGCATGACGCAACCAGAAGCGTGCCGTTGCATCGCCAAAGAAGGGGGTGGCCGCCGCAGCTGTTCACTGTCGCATCACCGATGAAGCGTGTCGCATCCCCGGAGAAGCGTGTCGCCGCCGCATAGGTCGCCATCGCATCACCGGAGAAGCGTGTTGCAGGGCCTGTCGTGGCTCAGAAGTTACAGAGTTCGCCGCACGGCCGTCGGGCGTGCACGCATCGGATCCAACATGGTCACATCGTATCAAAGACGCCAAGTTGTTGCATCGCACCGATCGCCGCATCGCATCAAGGCGCCATCTTGTCGCATCGTCACCAGCCCGCAGTGAGAAACGACCCAACTCTCCACACAGTAAGGAACCGACGCATCCACTCCCCTGAGTGTAAGGAACGGTGCATCACCTTCCCTGCAACCCTTTTGTTTGCATTGCGTGACGCATCTAAGGTACTTTGAGAGTAAAGTGTAGTATTTATCATCTACATTGAACCAAGTTATTTTCTACCATTTTAAAGTCTTATTTTTTATTACAGTATTGTGGATTTTTGTCGTTTGGGCTTGTGTTAAGTCTAGTAAAGATTACATATTTTTCTAAACTGTCCATTTGTAGTGTTTTCACTGTATTACTGTATGTGTTCACAAATGCTTTACACAATGCCTATGAGATAAGCCTGTCTGCTCGTGCCAATCTAGCAAGGGGGTGAGCAGGGGTTATCCAGGAGTGTACCCCCCTTATCCTGACTAGAAGCAAGGGTCCGTATTTGGACAAAGGTACATACCGCTGCCAACTAGAGACCCCCATTTCTAACACGTTCCATCTGCACTCCCTCCCGAATATATATCGTTCCTGGTCTCCCAATCTCTCGGTACCTCTGTCAACAAGCCCGTCAGTGGGCGGCGGCGGATCCCTCGAGCATATTTCCTCTGTATTGCCCTTTCCTCTGCTCTGGCCCATAAGTCCACATTTCTTTACTAGACTTCCATCCACATCAGTGCTATCTGTCTGCACGCTAGGACCAGGACCAGATCTACGAATATGGAGCCCACTTTCCTCACCTTTGGTCTGGGGAACAGTCCCAGGAGGCAAACATCTGCCGAGCAGGGGCGTGCACAGTTCAATGTCTTGTTAATGGAATCGAACACTGACCCCCAGAACCCCTGTGGCTGTGCACACTCCCACGTTATGTGGGCGAACCCCACATCCTGCACTCTGCATATAGGGCAGCAACGAACCGACCACCCAAATAGGATGTTCAGTCTATGAGGTGTTAAATATACCATGTGGATATAGTTGAACTGGATAAGCCCAAATGTGGTGTTCCTAGACACCCTATTCAGGCTCTTAAGGACCCGTTCCCATTCCTTGTCCTGTAAATCGCTCCTTAATATTACTCCCCACCTCTAGCGCGTTCTATCCAAGGGTGTCTTAACCATTCCTAACAAGGCTATATAGAGCCATTTCCCTAGGTATCTAGCTGCCTATAATGTTACCAACTCTTTGAGAACCCCATGAGTCTGCAGCTCCATTCGACCACTCCACCATAAGTCCCCAAACGTTCTCACCATCGCATGATAGGTTAGAAATTCTACGCAAGATACACCATAGCGGGCTAAAAAATCATCTAAAGGGAACAGCACCCCTTGCTAAAAACAGTCACCTGCCGTAATGATCCCCGCTCACGTCCACTCCAATAGCTGAGCTCTTGAGAATGGGGTAAGCAGAACCCCATGTGGGAGTTCAATCAGGGGCAAATCCAAAGCATAGAATGGAGTCCCCACTTCCAGCATCGCAGAGCCGTCTGTAGTAGCACCCCCCGCTCCAGCACAGGCACTGAAAGGTGCATGAGTTTGGCCACAACAGCCAATTAGACCCAGCAAATCAAGGTTTCTGCCGTCCAACCATTGGAAATAGGCAGTTAAGTACAATAATTCGAACTTCGGGGCACCTAGTCTCCCTTCGTCTGGTACTCTCTGCATCACTACCCGGGAAACCCTGTTCCGTCCTCCATCCCAGATCAATTCCCTGACTAGCCCATCTAGGCCCACGAACCAAGTGGGTGAGATCACCACAGGCAGATTTTCAAAATAATATACAAGTTTGGGAAGCATTATCATTTTAGACAGTGCTATGCATGCAGGTCATCAGGGGCAATTTCAGTGACAGCCAGAACTGAACACAGGCCCTAAGGGAGTGCACAACCGGGTTCAGGTTGCCATCCCTCAGATCCTCCACAGTGTGGCATATGTATTCCCAAATATTTGAAGGAGCTGGAAGCCAGGTCAGGTGCCCAGGTAGGTCCCAGGGCATTGACCGCTCGCTAGTGGGAAGATATGAGGTTTTTTTAGTTGGTTCAGTTCAAGACCCGCCAGGACGGAGTATTCCTCAAGATGGGCCAGTGCCTGGTCCAACCCCCCCCATGTGCCATCTTGTAAATACAATAACAAATCGTTGGCATACAGGGAAACGTAAGGGTCTCTCACCCCAACGCGCATTCCGCGATTACACCTCGTTGCCGAAAGAGTTCCGCTTGTAGCTCAATGGCCAAAGCAAACAGAAGCGGGGCTAGCAGGCATCCCTGTCTGGTGCCCCTGTGAATATCGTACAAGTGTAATATCACTCTACCTGTCCTAACTCATGCTGCTTGGTGAGAGTATAACAATTTGACCCACCTGATCCACCCACTTCCCAAGCCCATCCGTTCCACTGTGGTGTATAAAACGTCCCATCTCACTGAACAAAATGCTTTTTCCAGGATTAATGACATTCTAAGGGCCCCTGGGTAACAGCTCCGTTCTGGGTGATACACAATGTGGAAGAGCCTCCGAAGGTTGCCCGAAGTGGACCTAGACGGTAGGAAACAATTTTGATCCTCATGTATAAGCTGCGACATGTGGCGCGGAAGCCGCATGGCTAAGATTTTGCTCAGAACCATAAAGTCTATGTTCAGCATGGAGAAGGGGCGAAATTCCGATGCGCACGCCTCCGGTGACTTCGTCTTCAGGAGGGGGACCACCAGCGCATCCCTGGTGGAAGCAGGCAGCACACCCTGTGTCAGCGTATACCCTACAAGCTCCTCCAGCCCAGGGGCCAAGGTCTACGTGTAGATGGAATAGAACTCCACTGGTAAGCCATCTGGCCCAGGTGTCTTCCCACTGGCCACTTCTTTAAGAGTCCTCACAAAATTCCTGAGCAGTCGCCAGTCCTTCTCTCAATGTGGGGGTCAAAGGACCTCAACAACAGGGACGCTAGGAATCCAGCCAAGGATTCCTGTGTCTGCGGTAACATGCACTATAGAGTGTCTCATAATACGTATTGAATGTCCCATTTATGTCCCTAGGGGAGTGCAGCACAGTCCCCCATGTGAATATGATACGGGTAATGGGCATACCCCTGGTTTCAGGGGGTACCAACCATGCTAGAAGCCTACCCACTCTGCCCCCCTCTTCATGTACCTCTGGCCTGGTATTCATGCAAATCCAAGCATCTCAGCCGCTCCAGGGCCCTGTTATACCCTGCCCTCTTGGATCCCAGTACTTTATGCGTCACAGCGCCGGACAAAAGTCTGTTGCCCCGATCGTGTAAGTCGGCCTCCAGTGTGGGGAGTTCCCTCAATAGCTCTTTTCTTAACCCCACTGTCTGTCCCATACAGTGCCCTCTCACCACCACGTTAAAGGCCTCCCACTCTACTCTCCTGGTGGGGGTCATACCCTGATTAGACTTCAAGTACTCGGAGACTGCCATCCGCAAGTAGTCCCAAAACCACTCATCCTCAAGGAATGCAGGATTAAGAGGCCACTTGGGATTCGCAGTGGGCTTCGCCAGGGGGCAGAAGTCTAAAAGCAAAGAGTTATGGTCAGAGAGTGTGTGCCCCAAATACTCAGTATGTGTCACACCGGGGGCCTAGATGTGCCGAACAAAGAAACATATCTAATCTGGTATGTCTCACTCGCTTTGGAATCTGTGCATATACCGGGTCTGGTGGCTCAGTGCACTAATGCATCCACTGCAGGGGCCCGTGTTCGACCTCATGGTCACAGGTTCAAATCCCGGCAGGTCCACTCAGCCTTTCATCTATCTGAGGTCGATAAAATTAGTACCATTGAGTTGGGTAACAATAAACATCTGTTATTCAGCACCAGGAGACCCCGACGGGCTAAAAGTGCGCTTTAAAAAATACACGTTATGTTGGCTATACAAGAGAGAGAAATAGGAACAGTCTCGCTACAGCTCGTGTTGCACTCTCCTAACATCTATAAGCTCTCACTGGTCCATCCACACCCTGAACTCTCTGGTAATCTTGGAGGCCAGAGTGCCACGCAGTGGGGGCGTCGACCTGTCAAGCTCTATATCCACCACACTGTTAAAGTCTCCTCTGATAAGGAGGTTGTCCATGCCTATGGATGAGAGTGGGATGGACAGAGCCCTAAAATATTGAAGTTGGTCCTGGTTTGGCATAGACACCCAACGTAAGAACTCTCTCCAGTAACCTGCCCCATACCAGTACATACTGGCATTCAGGGTCTATCAGAGAATGCTCAACCTCAAATGGCATGCCGGGTCTGATCCACTGTAACGCCAGTATCGAAAATGGAGAGTAGGAGGTGGCATACAGCTGACCTCGCCACCTGCATCTCAACAGAGCCCCCTTCTCTGCTGTGAGAGGTGTCACCTGTAACATCACTATATGTGCCCCCCTGCGAGTAAAGTAGCTATGAATTTTATGGCACTTAGCCGCCAATCGCATTTCTCTCACAATCCACAAAAATATCTTTGCTTCATGGTGTGGTTGTCTGACCCTCAATATGGCTGAGTCTTAGAACCACCCAACCCTAGGGCCCCTCACGTTCAGCAGGAGCAATAGTAACCATCCAAATTATCGCAAAACAACCCAAACAAGTAACTCCCCATCCCCAGGACAGCCACACAACAGCAGACCGCCCAAACCTGTGAAACAAAAGCATTACAAGTAGATGGCCACCTCTAGTGTCCCAGCAGGGGCAATCTGGTTGGGGGTTGGCAGCGTGTGAATGTACTTAAATCTTCTACCCTCAGCCCATTACCCAAAAGCAGCAGTGGCCAGAATCATGTCAATGGCCCCAGGTCAAACGGACGTCACCTTATAGTGTAGGAGTCCAGTTCTCCTTGCCTCCCCAAAACAAAGCCTCCCCTCCCCGGACATCCCTGTCCACCCCAACAGAGGTACTAAGAAAGAACTTCCCCTTCCTCATCTTACCACCAGGTGAGTTCAAGCCACATGTCCAGAAATTAAAACAGTTCATCCACCAAATTTGGTGTCACCACTGGGAGTGCTGCATCACTTTGAATGGAGTCCCTAGTGACTGAATGACCAGTTTTGTGGTCTGACGGCCTGTCAGTGCCTCCCTCACCAGTCTGGGTCGACAGCACCTCTGCCACAGCCAGCAGTGCCACCAGTCTCTCTTTTGCAGTCTGACACTAGTTGGGTTTCGCAGTGTCACCCTCCTGGCGGATCGACACAGTCTCCTTCGATTCAGTTTTATTGCTGCTGCAGGGCCATTCAGTGGCTGCGAAGGCGGCACACCCGTTCTAGAAGTCTCTAATCAGGACCACCCTGCCTCCAGGGAGTCATAAAAGTATGTCTTACCATCCAGGGTTATTCAGAGCTTGGCCAGGAATATGAAGAAGTACTGGATACCTCCCTCCAGCACTGCTTTCTTCGCTTCCAGAAACGAGGCCCTCTGAGCCTATATTCTTGCAGTAATGTCCGAAAAAATCTATAGCTTGCTGTTGCCTGTCACAGTAAGGACCGTTAGTGCGAGTGTTGTGTATTATAATGTTGCGGTTCCTATACCACAGTTTGACAGACAACTAGGGAACTTCCACCTCTAAATTAATTCATTGGGAAGCAATGAAAGTTGTAATTCGTGGGCATTGCATTCGCGCAGTTGTGGGGGTAAGTGAGAAACTGCTGAAGGATCTGACCAGAGTTGAGGATGCTCTGGAGGCAGCGGCCCGTGCTGACAGTGCACATGTAGGAGCGCTCATAGCAGCCTTAGAACACCATACTCAACTTACTATCTAACTGTGCTGTCTAGATTCCGAGCAGATAACGCGAAATGCACTCTGAAGGGAATAAGTCAGGCCAGTAATTAGCCTGGCTCTTGCGCAGCGCCACCCAAGCTACACCGATTACAATGATTAGAACTCCTGGTGGGCAGGTGGTCATGCATCAGGTGAGCATACACAAAGCATTTACTACACATTACCAGGCTCTCAATGACCCCCTGTGAATCAACGAGAAGCCAAAGATCACTTCTTGCTATAGTGACCCTCACTATGGTTGATCCCTTGGATAGGAATGACTTTAACACTTCTCTTACATTATAGGAGGTGAGCCCAGCTATATGTGGGGCAGCCACTAGTAAAGCCCAGGGCCTTGGCGGATGCCCTAAAGAATTCTATAAGGCATACACGGCTCAACTTGCCCTCAAGCTGCTGGAAGTACATCAGATAGCCCTGTTGGAGGAGCATCTCCCACCTACGATGCGGGAGTCTCTTGGTGTCTCTCCTGAACTCAGGCAAAGATCACCTGGAACTTGCCTCCTACTAACCGCTGTTCATGCTGGGGTCTAACTATAAGGTGCTGTTGTAAGATCATAGCAGTCCAACTATACTAACATCTGCCACGGCTGGTCCGGACCAGAACACCTTTGTGCCAGGACGGTCCACCACCCTTAATATCCACCGTTTACATTGCATGTTGGAGCTTTCCCGGGTCCAGTTGCTTGGTGCTGGACCTGGAGTAGGGTTTCGACATGGCGCGTTGGAAGTATTTTCTTAGGCCTTTGGCATCACAGGCGGCTACTAAATCTCATACGGCTCCTATACACCGAGGCTACCGCCAGAGTTAAAGTTGGTCAGTGTATTTCCCCCTTCTTTAGAGTGAGCAGGGGGATGAGGCAGGGCTGTCCTCTGTCCCCCCTGCTCTTTGCCCTAGCGATTGAGCCTCTGGGCAAGCAAATGAAGCAACAGGGACAAACTTGGGGTATTGCGCTTCATGGTGATGCATATATTATCTTGTTATATGGAGATGATGTGTTGATATACATAAGGTACATTCGGGAGGGCATAGATGGAATACAGTGTTGTGGGAATTCCGAGAAGTGTCAGGCCTAGTGGCGAATTGGGCCAAGTCCTGCTTATTCCCCTTGAACCCAGACTGCCCCGAGAAGCACTATGAGGACGATGCTTGCCTGGTGCGTTGGGAACCCCGCACAATCCTCTATCTTGGGATAAACATATATCATGAGACACAAGATATATTTGATGGCAACCTTACCAGGGATATAGTCTTGTTGCGGCCTCAGATGACTTTCTGGGGTACATTACCACTAACAGTGCAGTCTCCCTGGCAAAGATGGTGATGCTGCCTAGACTTCCGGTTCACATCCATAAAATCCACCTTCCATGAACTTCATGCAGCAATAGGAAGCTTTATATGGAATTTTACACAAAGTCTGAGGTTTGCAGGGCATTATGGGTAAGAAAAGTTTATGGGATCTACGCAAAGGCATACTACCCTGGACATCTCGTTTTCAGACAACTATGTGTTTGGTAGGTATCCACAGGTGGCAAAAAAAACTCTTTCAGACACAGAGTGACGCATAAATTATGCAAAAAAAGAAGCAGATAACTCTGGGTAGTTCTCAAGTTTAGGTGGAAAGCAGCTCCAGTATAGAGCACTCTCAAAGAGACTTTGGGGCCTGAGGGGGAGCATGAGGCCAGTGCCAGGGGGCCAATCCCCCTAAAAATAAATAGTCCCTGGTGTCTAGTGGGTGGATCCTTGCTTGGAGATCGCCCTCCTGTGGTGATTCCCAAGCAGAGAACCCCTAGGGAATGGTATGGTTGGAAAGGAGAGATTCTCCACCTTCCTATGGCCCCTCCCCCATCCAAATTGGTGCCTGTGGAGGGGGGGGTGAGATATGCCCCCAAGCACCTATGTGAGGGAAAGTACATGAGTGGCTCATTTTACTTTCACTTTCTGTGTAATGGCGTCTGCTCCCGAGGCTTAAAATAGTCAAAGGAAATCCCTTTGGGGCTCTCACAAGACCTGCAGCCGTACTCAGCACACGAGCACTGGTGCAGAGGAGGGCCTGGAGCCATCCTCCAAACAGATATAGACCCAGGAATTTATCTTACTAATATATCTTTTACAAGGTCTGAAAAAAATCACAATCCAAATTAGAAGGCTTTGTACACTATGGAAAAAGTTATATAAATATTTCTGAGATGGAGAACTCTCTTAAGAATATGAATTTTCATTAAAAAACCTTAAAAATAGATCAGATTTTAGTAACAGAGTAAACTGATTCCCCTCTAATATTCATAATAAGAGTAATATGGGATTTCTCTTTTTATGTTTAAGAAATTTTCTAATGAATTCCCCGTCCTATTCTTATCATAAAATGTAGCCTTTGCTCTAAACAAGTTCCCAGAAGCACCTTCAATTGAGTATCTATTACACTATAATTTGGCCTCAATTATGTTTTTTCGGGCCACTTTTGGAATTAGATATGAATTAAACATGTTCTAGATTTTTAATCCTTGATAACATTCGCCTTTCAATAAGGAAACATAATTCATGATGCCATCTCTAGAAGAGGTTTTAAAAGTATTCCAAGTGATCTGAATAGAAGTATTCAAAAGAGGATTTAACCAAAAAATTATAAAATAATTTAGAATATGAACAAATAAATCATTGCTAAGTAATAGAAGATATTCTGTTTCTGAGGCATGGTACCTGAAGATTAAATAAGAGATAACTGGCGCATGATCAGACAAGATAATAGCACCTAATTCAGAATATGTTAGACCTTCACTCATAGCAGTACTAGCAAATATAGTCAATTCTAGTAGTAGCTCCATGTACAGGAGAGAAGGTAAATTCCAAGGAATCTGGATTACACGCTCTCCACGTATCATAAAGAGCCTAAAAAATACCCACTGCATTTTATTAGAAATATTTCTACATTTCGACTTCCTATCTAAGTCTGGGTCAATGATTTGATTACCATCCCCTCCAAGAGTCAAATAATTATTAGAGCATTTATGTATTACAGTGTTAATATTTCCCAAAAGGGAACATACTCATTAATAATAGTCATCAGTATCATAACTACCAAAACATCTAGTATAATCCATCTTCCCTCTAGATCTTTTCTAATAATTTCAATAGATAAGGACTTGTGATCAGAAAAAAATGTAGGCGCCTTCAGGTTAAAGAGGAGTTTCTTGAAATAAAGTTATAGGTTTAAACAAATAGGTTATAGGTTTCAAACAAGGTTAAGGTGTCAAGCAAACTAGAGGAGAAGGAACTCTTTGTCTTTATCGGAGAACCTAAAGCTTTAACATTCCAAGAGATTAATCTATGTATAAAAAACAAGATGTGTAAATAATTACAAATGGAAAATATTAGAATTAGTATTGAAAAAACATACGTTGAGAAATCACCTACAATTATTAAAGTTAGTAAGAAAGAGAACACACATTATGGAGAAAGATAAAAAAAGAAAAGAAAAGGTATTAGCAATACTAAAGTAATGGCTAATAAGCATGAGTAGAAAGCAGTCAAATGCCAGATCGCTATGACTGAAAAGGCACAAATAAATGAGGCAAACAACAGAAAATGGGGATGATGGAAACCAATGGAAGACAAAATCACCCATATCCGGAAAACTCCTTAGAACAACCAATATGGCTTAATAATGAACAAGACATGGGAAAATCCACAGAATAAAACATACCTGAAAGAATAAACAATGGTATGTAAAAGGGGTACCATGATTAGATCATTACATAATGTAACTAACCAACTACAACTAACAATAAAAACATAGTAGAGCTGAAAGGAAAATAAACATTCATGAAGCCATAATGTCCTGGTGGAATTTTTGATGTACTCTTTTAAGTGCAGTTGGATCTGAATCTGTAATGCTTTTGTTACAGTGTGTAGCTTTTAAGTAGCAGGCTACAGCGTGCATTCATTTGTTTTCCATTTATCAATATCTGACATTGTAACATCCTGGGCAATAAAGCTATCATGGCCAGACCACGAGAACTGCTTTCTTTCTTGGGAAGCTGAAATAACTTTAATCAATCTGTATGCTCCAGAACACGCGTTTTCATTGTTTTATGGTTTAGCACTCACAGTAGAATCTCTAGTGTTATTGCCCAGCCTGAAAGCCCCAGTCAGAGTTATTACTCCTTTCCAATATTCTGTTTGTTGTTTTAGAAGTTTATTCACCAACTCAAATTCCAGTTGTGAGACTTTTCACATTACATCCTGCTCTACATATGAATTGCTACAGTTCCACAATCCTTTTTTCATTTAAAGTTAATATAATTTTATGTCATTTTCTATTTGTTTCCTCTGTGAAAGGCTCCAAGGAAGGTACTTGGTGATGAGAACTGCCATGGATAAAGAAGAAGTAGGATGTAAAGAAAAGAAGATGTCTTTTTTTAGATTTGATAGATGCACCAAATATATATTCTCTTTACATGCAGGTAATGGCATTGGGATACCTGAAGTAGAGGCTTTATGAGCAGCTGCAATATTAGCTTAACACTGTACTCCTGAGAAACAATAGATCCTTTTCGGAAATCATTATGGGTGACAATACAGGACAAAGGATCCAGTTTTTGCAAGAAATTGGATTACTGGTTGAAGGGGGTAAAACTACAGCTATGTGCGAGACCTGTAAAAAGTAACAAGTTCAGGCACTCTGCAATGATAAGTGGGTCCCCCTGAAAATGTACCTTCTCAGTCCGGCACAAAGAGTCCCATTTGCAGGCCTGGCGTCGTGGATGGTGATCGCTGTAGAGCGGAGATCCTGTTGTCATTGCGAATGGTCGGGCAAGAGCTTCGTGCTGATGCTACCAACGACGGTTGATGCTGTACCATAAAGAGTAGGTTTGACAGAACTTTGTGGTGGCGAGCGACAAGGTTTCGGTACCAATGGGGATGCTTGCGGTCACAAAGAGCCCAAAAACTTCATTTCAGCTCCACTGAGCCCACATCAAGGCTCCAGGACCTGAGGGGCACCACTTGGGGTCAGGGACTTACTCCAGCTGGATCTGCTGCTGGTTCAGGTTGTTGGGAGCCTGTCATGTCCCTGTGGCTCTGAACAGGAGGCCAGCAGTCTAGCCCTTAGAGTGACTCTGGGAGTCCTGGGTTCAGGTGCAGATCCAATCCCTGTGACTCATGCAGAGCAGCAGCAATCCAGCAGAGTGGAAGTTCTTACAGAAGAGTCTCCTGGTGTCTGAGGTCCAATATTTATACTAGGTGCCTCCTGTGCAGTGGTAGAAGCTTCTAGAGGTTTTCCTTTGAAGAGCACAGGTTTCCTGCCTCCCCTGTCTTGGCTCCAGACCAACTACAGGGGGTATGCAGCCTTCTAGGCAGGAGACAGCCTATTCAAGTGTAAGTAGGGCTGTGCCAGACTACACCCTCCCATCCTGCCAGTGATGGCCCATCCAGGCACATCTAAGCTCTCTAATGTGTGTAGCTGTCTAGGAGGAATATACAAAGTCCAACTGTCAGCTACACCCAGTCACATGACCCAGAAACAGGCTGTAGCTACTAACTGGCGAAGGCAGTAAAATGTCTACTTTCTAAAAGTAGATAAGTCATTGTTGAGCGAATGCACTCCTTCCCTTTATTCGTTAAACTTATTTTCCAACTCAATCGATGAAATGCGTGCGAACAGGAGCCGTGAAAACACCCCTAATCACAGCTTGATAATAGAACATCTCTCCCAAAGGGCACTTTTCTCCTGCACCCAACTGTCGCACTGCGAAAACGGAAATCCTTCCTGAAACACTTCCTTTAGAATTGCATAGTATTTACCAGTTCGTCAATCATCATCCAAAACCTTATATCATATGTCTTCCTCTTTACTTCACCACCACGGAGACAGCATGTTTGTGCTATAATAATTTATTCAACATTTTCAAGTGCCAAACGTTGCCAATCCAGGCTTTTACAGAGGCATGTGAGATCAAACATGTTTTAAAAGTGGGCTTGTGATGTATATTCCCAATGCATTTAGAATCTTTACAATTCTTCGTCAGGGGTTAACTAAAATGAAATAGAAAGAACAGTTCAACTAGCTGCTCAACCTCTCTTGGTGCCAAACCCCCCCCCCCAAAAAAAAACCCTTACTCATTACTCTGCCTCCACCCCCACCCAAATTAAACTCTACTGCAAACCAACCAATGTTAACACTAAAAATTAATAAAACCCCCACCATATTCACAACCTTTACAACTATCAGAGTGTGCATCCCGAATTTTACCATCAAATACAATGACCCACAACTCCTTCCCAACTAACAAATACCCCAAAATTCAATACCACCCTCCTTATCTACCATTTACCTTCTCAGCGCCACAACCAGCAGCATGACCTCACCTCACTTCCTCTTCCCAAGACTCATGCTCATTTTCCCTGCCACTCGGGCCGTTTTTAAAGAAGGAACTCTCCCACCTGTGGCCAATCAAGCCATAATTCACTCCTCCCCCCTAACGAATAAAATACAAATCCCACAATGCACTCCCCAAGTATGACAAAAATATATCTAACAAAAAATCGGCTTCACCCCTCTATTGCTCCAACATATACAAAAACAATCTAACATTGTGAATAAACCTACACATACCCCATCCATCAACTTCATAATCTGAACATAAACGATGTTTGCAAATCGCATTTGATAAAAGAAAACCATTAGAGCAAGTTGCACATGCAGGCTGCAATGGCAGGCCTGAGAAATGTTTGAAGGGCTACTTACGCGAGTGGAACAATCAGTGCTGCAGACCCACTAGTAGCTTTTAATTTACAGGACCTAGGTATGTGTAGTATTACTTTACTAGGGACTTACAAGTAAATGCAATATGCCAATTTGGCGAAAGCCACTACTACCATGTTTTAAGGTGAGAGCACAAGCACTTTAGCACTGGTTAGCAGTGGTAAAGTGTGCAGAGTCCAAAATGAAAAAACAAAAACGGGTTCAGAAAACACGAGGGTGGCAAAAAACTTTGGGGATGAACCTACAAAAAGGGCCAACATCAATAGTTTTTTTAGAGCACCTAATTATTTGCTAATTCCTTTAAAAAGGTTTATCCTGCCCACAGATTATAAGGCCCAGGGCCAATGACTGTGATGAGAGGTGTTAGACCTAGAATCTTTGGTGTGGTTTCCCTTGTCTTTTTGCCTCTACCGCCTGTATTTTTTGACTCTGCTGGATATTGTTTTTGCTGGTTTAGGTACTCTGGGCACTTTGCCACTGCTGATCAGTGCCAAAGTGCAAGTACTCCCTGGGTAAATTGTAATTCTGTTTGGTTCGCCATGATTGGCATATCTGATTGACTGGTAAGTCTCTAGTAAAGTGCACTAGGTATGCCCAGTGCCTGTAAATCAAATGCTACTAATGGGCCTGCAGCACTGATTGTGCCACCCACACAAGTAGCCTTTCAAATGTGTCTCAGACCTACCACTGCATTGTCTGCAATCACAGTTTTTAACTGCCATGTCTACCTGGCAAGTGCATCCACTTGCAAGGCACTAACCTTCCCTTTTCTTACATGTACGGCACCCCTAAGGTAGGTCCAAAGGACCCTCATGGGCAGGGTGCAGTATATGTGAAAGGTAGGACATGTACTGGTGTGTCTTACATGTCCTGATAGTGAACTACTGTGTATTTAGTTTTTCACTACTCCAAGGACTAGCTTTCCCATAAGCTATTATTGAAGCTGTCTTTTAACATTTCACAAGTGTAACGTTCAATTGGGACAACTAGAGATTTGGAGTTTGGGCTCCCTGGGATCAAAATTTAATAACATATTTTAGTAAAGGTGTTTTTTAAATTGTGTGTTTGAAAATACCACTTTTAGAAAGTGGGCATTTTCTTGTTTAATCCCCCTTTACCTCTGCCTGCCTGTGGAATTAACATCTGGTTTAGACGGACAGAGGCTTGTGCATTCACTCCAGACACTCACACAAAGGGAGATGAGGTGTGCCCTGCATATACTGATGGGCTTCCTGGGCTAGAGTGGTGTGAGCAGTTGTCACTAACCCCTTAATAGGCTGTGGCTGCCTTGCACAATGCTGTCTCCACCCCCTGTAGTGTGGCCGGATCAGGAAGAACAGAACCGGTTTTACTGGGCAAGAGAGACTTTTCTTACAAAGACTTCAAAGAGAAAAAGGGGTATAAGTATTAGACCTAAAACCCCAGACTTTTATATTACTTCTGGACTATGAGGACCCTGCCAAAAAGAAGAACTAAAGAACTGCCAGGAGGAGTACTGTCACTTTGCTGTGTGTTGCTTTGCTGGGTTGACCTGCAGTTGCTGCTTCTGTCTGTGGGCAGTGGAAAGGACTGGTCGTTTGCCTTGCTGTGGTATCCTGCTTAAGAATATTCTCCAAGAGCTTGAAGTAGAGCTTGCCTTCCCTTAAGTCGTCTCGGGGACATAAAGACTTCAACTGCTGGGAGTTCTGACTTGCCTTCTGGTGCCAAATCCAGTTCTGGGCCCTTGGAGGTTGTTCCTGTTGCAAATAACCGAAGAAACCTGCAAAATAGATGCTTGGCACTTCTTTTGGCTGTATTTTTGGGTGCAGCAATGCTGAATCCTGATGAACAGCTCCATGCCGCCGAAGAAATTGACATTTATTTATTTTATTTAATGAGCTTTATATAGCGCTGGCTAGACCCGTAGGTATCAGAGCGCTTTACATTGGGTTACATCATGTTAAAGAAACATAATGAAAAATTACACATTCCATCAAAATAAGCAACACAGTGAAAGAAAAAAAGAATGGTGAAACAAATAGAGCAGGAGGGGGAAGGTGGAGGTGTAAAGGGAGAGTATGAGGGAAAAGACGGTAGGAGAGATGAAGAGAAGTCTGCCCAATGACCGACTGGGTAGGTGATGGCCGAGGAGGGAATCCACAGCCCGTCTCCCCTATAGCTATCATGGTAGCTCCATCAGGCATCGGTCAGATAGCTAGGTCTCTACAGGCGAGGGAAAGTTCACAGAGAGGACAAGAGCTGGAGAGAAGAGTAGAGTGGGTAGGGGTAGGGGTAGGGTGCAGGGTGAGGAGGGAGATAAAATTAGGAGAGATGAAGGAGAGTTTTCCCAAAGATGGGCTGGGTAGGTGACAGCTGAGGAGGGAATCCATGGCCCATCTCCCCTATAGCTAGCGGGGTAGCTCCACCGGGCATAAGTCAAAATAGCTAGGCCTCAACTGTTCAAGACGAGTTCATCGAATAAAAGTCCTGGTGGGAGGTTAGGAACAGGGTATAGGTGAGGGTTGAACGAGATTAGGATGATGCCCAGTTATTATGAGCCAGGAGAGATAGAGTATCAAGGAGGGTTCCACTGGGGCGGCAATCTTGAAGCCAGGCAAGGGGGATGAGTCCTTGATGATCAATTAAGTCGGTCCCCATTGTTTCTCTATTACCCAAAAGGAAAGGGGGTGCGAGCAAGCCGAGGATCGGCAAGAGGAACAGGGCCAGGGGCCGTAGGTCAATAGAGGGGGTGCGAGACATTGCCAGTCAGCAGCCCGTGGAACCGCTACACCGACTCCGACGCAGGCCCTGCAGTGCGGCTAAAAGAAACGATGCATCATGGGACCGTGGTGAAGAATTTGACATAGTGCCACTCAGCGGCCCGTGGAACTGCTGCACCGACTCCGACGCAGGCCCTGCTGTGCGGCTAAAAGAAACAATGCATGGTGGGATAGTTGCTGAAGAAATCGATGCAGCGCCTCTTTCGCGCTGCCGCATCAACCTCCAGAGCAGCACTCTCAGACCAGAACCGTCTTGGAAGCAACGTATTATTTCCCCCTACAATCCTGATTCGATGCATCACTTCTTTAAAATGCAGCAGAATTGTTCCATCCCCTCTCCAAGGACTCAGGAACTGATGTGTCGCTGTACTTTCTGATGCTTCCCTCCTCTGCAGCTGTTTAGCCTTGTGGATTTTGACACATTTGAGGTACTTTTGGAGTAAAAATCGCGCATCTATAGTTTCCTATGTACAAAATTGTTTGATACCTTTTACAAGTCATATTTTGAGTTATGTATGTTGGATTTTTGTTGTTTTGATCTTGATTGGTTTGGCTAAAGATAGATTGTTTTTCTAAACTAGTGTGGTGTTGATTCATAGTCTTCTCACTGTGTTACTGTGTCCGTTATGTACAAATGCTTTACACATTGCCTTTGAGATAAGCCTGTCTGCTGATACCAAGCTACCAAGGGGGTGAGCAGGGGTTATTTAGGTGTGTTATTCCCTTATCCTGACTAGAAGGAAGCGTCCCTTTGTGGTCAGGGTGCATACCACTGCCAACTATAGACCCCCATTTACAATGAGGGATCAACAAACATATGTAAGTTCAAGTATTTAAAAAATAAAATATCTTGAATAAAAATGCAGGGAACTCACTGAAAAATGTATAGCTCACCAGAGCAATAACATCGCCTACAGTTAACCTAAGGCAAGTTGATGCAGTGTAAAAAGCACAGTAGGAAAAGAAGAAATCTGCTTCTGAAAACAACGAGGAATTCTTCATGAAAACCTCTTAGCAAAAGCAAATACCTTTCAAATAATGCACAGAAGTCGTACAAGAAAACCAAATATTAACAGGAAGATTACATTTGTTTTCAACAGCAATGCGCACTGTCACACATAAAAAGAGGGCGCACGCAGTGAAGCAAGAAAATAGAAGCCACGTCATACAATGTTATTGTGAGATAACACACCAGCTAGATAACTGAATTCGAAGTGTCACAGAAAAAACATACATTTAAAGCACATGTCTATTTATAGCTTCATTGCTGCTTTCCTATCTTGACCTTCATTGTTTACAATACACCACATGAGTCAAGCACAAAGACAAGGGCGCGCTAGAAATATACCTGGTCAGGATACGTGAACTGAAGGGCAACCCCTTCAGAAAATGAATTACATAGCAACTACATCAGGCCACTTTAGAAAAAACAATTACGCTTTTAGATTCCCTCATGTCATAGTTTTGCTTTGTCAGCATCTGCATGGAGACCTCTAAAGAGTCTACATCTAGGCCGCACCCCTATGGCAAGTGTTTTAAATGATCTCTTCGCCTTGTAGATATCCACTACATCATGCAGGCATTGTTGAACAACAGGAGTAATGCATTATAGTGGCGGAGGCAGATGTCTTTGTTTTCTCTCTCATCCCATTCCCCTTTCTGGCACTGGTCCACATGTTCCTACAATGTGATCACTGGTTGAGAAGAGTCACATACAGCGACTGCATCATCCCCAGTGGATGCTACATATAAGACTAGTGCAACCTGATATGGTGATGCTGACCATTGCTAGAGAACTAGATTTTTATTTTTGATTAAAAAATGACTAAACTTTATTGACAAAACTGGCAGACATTTTGACATAAGTTTAGCTACCTATTTAGGCAGTCTTCACACATTCGTTAAGTAATTATCTTACGCGCACACTGAAAGGACGGGGTACAAACCCACAGGATTGATAACTATGTACAAAAATGAAGCTTTTCATGGGTTGCTCCTTCCCCTAACTGCAGTGTTTTAAAGTACCAGTGTTGAGATCAGAATGAGAGGAGTGGTAACCTAGTGAACGCAGCGTGGAGTAGCACTGCTAGGGCCATTGCTGTTCAGCAGGAAAGGGTGGTGGTCACTACTGAACAAGGCCAGATTGGTCCACTGCATTTCCAAGCACTCAAGTCACTCCCGCATCCAGGGGGACATTGCCTGTTCAGCAAGTTCATGCCCCTCCCACAGAAGGCTACTTAAATCGTATTGAACATATCGGGAATCAGATCAAGAACTACCAGTCTCGAGCCAGATCAGTAAAGGGAATAAAAGAATACAACTAAAGTACAAAAGGGGGCGTGAAGGATCCACCTTCCGATAGCATGCAGGCACAAGGGCACACAAGATGGTGGCGAATAAATGCCAAACCTACAAGATCAGTTATAGCGTTTCAACCTACCCCACCAATAATGCAGTTACTTAGTTACGAATTCAATTGGTGGGGATGGGTTGGAGGGGCAGCGTCCCAATTTTATTACCAATATTTCCCTCCGTTATAGTTTTTGTATTAAAACGTGGAACACGATTTATTTGCCAATCTGCTTTTTGACTGCCAATCAGCTGAGATATTTTTTTTTAAACAATTTACGCATTGCTTTTAAAGCCGAACGGAAAATTAAAAAGGAAAAATATTTTTAAATGTAACCTATGTTTGGAGTTCTGTAGCTACAACTTTTAAGATTTGTAACGAAAGAGTAAAAAAATAAATACTTTGTTTTCCTGAATCAACTGACTTCACAACAAAGCCGTAATTAGTTTGAAATGAACTTTTGAAAAGAACAGCAGAACACCGTTTAGAAAGAACGTCTCGGCTACACTACACATAAAATTAGATGTTTGTACAACTATTTGAACGCCATTAAAATACTCCTTGGTACAGAAGCTGGTATGAAGGAGAGCACGAAAGAATAGTTAGACAATTACTTGTCTGCCTGAAAAGCAACAGGATGAGTCTGGAAACCAGTATCTGGGAACGTGGACAATGCCGTCGTAATAACTGTTTTAATAGCGTCCGTAGGGGTGATCCCTGTACCACATATAGCGCTTAAAAAATTCGACCCCAGCAAATACAGAATAAATGATACATGTAATTCTTAAGCAATTAGAAGCTGACTTTCTTATTCTGGGGCTGTCATGATGATGAAATCCAATTCAGAGCACAATAGCAAACCAAACATGAAAACATTAGTACATATCTGACAAAATCTGGAAGCAGAATAAGTATATCGGTATGGTTAAACTATAGGTTCTTTTTAGAGGGTCATGATGTAATGGGAATCTTGAAGAAGAGCTTTATTAAGAGATGACTTAGGACAGCTTTCGGGAAAGGTGAAATAAACCAACATAACATGGGTAAAAATAAGATCAAGAAAAATGTGTCACGTTTGGGAGGAAGCTGTTTTGCTGACCCAGTTGGTTCAAAAGTTTTAAATAAAAATGTTCCATTTATAGTATACATATGCAAAGATACACAAAACAACACATGCCTACCTGAGGGTTCCTTATTAATGCTATCAATAGAGCCCCCCACCCAGTAGGTGGTTCAGGGTCGCACGCTAGGCTCGCTCGCCGCAGTGAAGTATGACAATTTGTTTACGCCGCACCACTTTCAAATGTCACCAGCCGCCACTGTTCAAGGGAGGGGAACAGGAAAACATGCCAGTCTGACCGTCGTGGACAAAAGGTGTATCCTTGGAAATCGCTGATTCAAGATAAAAGGCAGAAAGGGATCAAATGGAGGAACCAGTGAGGTGGAGAGGAAGCGGGAAACGAAGTCTTTGTAGGGAAAAAACGCAAGATAGTAAGACGAGTCCCCCGGTAACCTTCTTGTCTAGTTACCATTGAAAATCAGAAACCCAATGGTTCTGTGCCGAGTCCGCGTCGATAAAGATAGGGTTCTCGCAGTTTTAGTGTTCCGCATTAGCATGGCGGGTGTCAAGGGCTTTGAGAAAGTCCTGATCTGAATGACGATTGTGTGCTGGGTAACACGCACATGTGTGCTCATGTTTTGGGCAGTGTGTGTGTTTTGGCTATACGTGCACCTGTGTATGCAAGATGGATATGTTTGCAGTTTTAGGCTAGGCATGTGGAATTGTAGTATGTGTGTACCATAGTCAGCTCGAATTATGAAAATGTTATATCCTCTGATCATCGCATTCCTTTGCATCACCTGCAGAAAAGCACTAGGAAGTTTAAACTAGGCGTTGTGAGGCGGGATCAGAATTCAAAGCTTTAAAGCGCTTCAGGAGCTCGTATTCCACGGCGAGCATCCCGCGCTTGGCCTTGTCGCATTAGGCGCCAGATGGATAAGTCAGCATTTTTTCCCCCCATAAAGCAAAATGTATCTATTTCAGACAGCAGGTTGGATTTCACATTTTTTTTGCAACTTCAATGACTGTTTAATCTTGCCTGCTGAATGCTTGCTCAGTGCCTGCAATCCTAACAGCGAGGTCTGCCAAGCTTGATGTATTCATATCACTAATCAGTGCCCACCACAGTTTAAAATCTCTGTAAACTCCTTGTCTAATAAATTCAGTTACAGATCCTGACAAAGAGATATCCAGGACATTCACACCAGTGCAGCAAATGAAGGGGTCAATGAGAGAAACATTTCGTAGTAGAAATGGACAGGATGCAAGAACTCATTGTCTTTCCTTGATGTTTTTATTTGCCTTCAGTCTGCAACAATAAATCACTCACTCTCCGATGAAACATTGACTAGGAGATCCAGCCGGTTTGGTGATGATGCACGTTCCATTCGCCAGAACCATTAGTGCATAGGCAGCTTCACTCAGCACCACCACAGCATCACTCAGCACCACCACAGCACCACATCAGTATCACTCAGCATCGCCTTTGCACTAGTACCCCACCACCACATCATCACTCAGCAAGATCTGAGTATCATTCAGCATCACCTCAGCGTCGTCTCCGCACCAGTCACCACCACCACCACTACCACCTCAGCATCCCTCAGCACCACCTCATCCTGCTCTCGGAATCTGGCATCTGTTGATTCTCCCCTAGCGTCTGGCCGCTGCTAGTGTTATAATACAGGTACAAGTTCCCAACCTTCACCCTCCGATTGTTTATGCCCCCTCAAAAAAAAGCTTTAACAAACAACCATTGGAATAGGCAGAAACAAGTTGTCAGCATTGCAAGAACAAAAGAAAACGGAGGACATTTTTTATTGTAAATACTATTTTTAATATGGTCTTTCAGTTGTGCATAATGCCTTCTTGGTCATATATAAGGGAACAAAAATGCTTATGACACTTTTTTATTAAAACTTTTCAGCCAGCTGCACAGCAGCCACACTTCTCTACAGCACAGCTTAAAGACATTAGCAAAGTCAATAGCTCTGGCTAAACACTTATAAGGCCCCAAAGGCGAGACCTATTGGCTATGCCAATGCTTGTTTTTTTTCCCTCGGTCTACCACCAACAGTTCGCCTTTGGTGACTGCGCAATCCCTGCTGGCCCGTTTGTCGTCCTTTTCTTCTCACACGCTGCAACTATGCAGGCCCCAAGGAGCATGCTCGGTCGAGGTTCTCGCCGCGGTGGTTTCAAAGGCTTCCAAGGAGGTCGGTCTGAGCCGCCTTCTGCCACCCCAACCCAAGAGCCCGAAAGCAAGTACCTGCCTCAGCTGCTGGCCGAAAAGGACAGTCTGGATCCGAGCTTCACACACGCTTTAAAACTGCTGAGCGCGGAAATTGAAAAGGTCCAGAAGGGAGATAAAAAGGACGACGATGAGGCAGACACATACCTTGACTTGTTTTCGCACAAGAATATGAAGCTGACGGAGCGCATTCTTATTCCAGTTAAACAGTACCCAAAGCTTAATTTTGTTGGGAAAATCCTGGGGCCACAGGCAATACTATTAAGAGACTACAAGAAGAGACGGGAGCCAACATTTCTGTGCTGGGGAAAGGTTCCATGAGGGACAAAGGAAAGGAGGAGGATTTGCGAAAAGGCGGCGATCCAAAATATGCCCATCTGAACATGGATCTGCACGTGTTCATCGAGGTCTTCGGACCCCCGTGAGGTGTACACGCGCATGTCGCACGCGATGGAAGAGGTTACGAAGTTCCTAGTGCCGGACGGGATGGTCCAGTGGAGAGGGTTGTCACGGAGCTCCCATGATATGATGGATGACATCGGACAGGACCAGTTTTTGGAGCGGTCTTACCTCAATGGAGCCCCACCAGAGGCTTCGCGTGGTGGTCTACCTACCCGTGGAAGAGGAGCCCTCCCTCCCCCACCTCCTGCTCCCGTTGCGAGGGGCCGTGGTGTGCCACCACCGTGTGGAGCTATGGGGCCCGCGGGGCGCCACCAGGTAGAGGAGGTACACTCCCAAGAGGCGGTAGTGCGGGTCTGGGTGTCCCTCCTTCACCTTCTGCAAGAGGCATGCCTTCAACCCCTTCCAGACCACCAGGAATCCAGAGGATACCGCTCCCACCACCTCCAGCCGCAGAACCCTACAACGATTATGGCTATGAGGATACCTATGCTGAGCAGAGTTACGAGTGGTACGAAGGCTACTACAGCCAGGGTCAAGGAGATACAGCAGAGAACTAGATTTATTATGAATTTCGCAGACCGGGAATGTCTATAACAAGTCATTAGGTAATGGAGAAAAGCCAGTAGAAAATTCTCTATTTTTACCCCTCACGTTGTGTTAATATCACAATATCCCTGCTTGTCATTTGAGGGTGGTCTCCAGTCAGGAAGTGGAATGTCATTGGATCAGGTGCCTAGTGGACATACTCTATGAAGAGGAGTTGGGTACCACTGTTGGCTTACAAGCCCCCGAAACCTGCCGCGTGATACCTCTCCAAAACAAATCTCAACTTCATCTACTTTGAGTGATGCAAGATAATTTAATAATTTGATAACTAGGAAATCAATTTGCATTTGCAGAAAAGAATATCAAAGCTTTACTTAGTTCGGTACAAAGGAAGCTAGCACTAACAAACACCTGACAATGTCTGCTTGCAGGAAACACACCTTCGTGAAAAAGAGAACACAAATTTGAAATAAAAGGTACCAACTGAAATTTCCTGTTGCACAATTAATTTCAAATCTGTGTGTGCATCTATTCGGATTAATAAAAATGTTAACTGTGCCATTAGAAGAAACGCAGAAATTCAGAAGGGAGAATTGCTGATATATGCCATAAGGAACTGGGGTTGCATTTTATAGGGGATTTTATTCGTGCTCGCCCTGCTCTTTTTTGGCTGGCGATTTGAAAAAATCCTGCCGCCAAATTGACCAGGGACATTATTGAGGATTGTTTACGTTGTGATAAGGGCATGGCCATTCCCTGGCTCTCAGGGGTGCTGAGTGCACTTCACAGCGTGAATTTCCAAAATGCTTTCTTAAAACCCACCACCACTACGCTTCCATCTAAATGTGAACTTAAAAAAGCACTATATATGTTGTTCAGTGCCGAAAGGGCAGCGAGAGTGTCTATGAAACCTAGCGTCTCTAGATATCTAGCTCGCAATCTTTTAACTTACCCTACACCCAGCTATTTAACTTTCCCAATGAGTCACTGGGAGCGAGGCCTTATATTCCGTCTTAGGGCAGGTACCATTAAATATGCTCTTAGTTTTCCGCTATGGAATTATAATGATCAATGTGTTGAGCCATGCCCTTATGACTGTCGAAGTGAGCTAACAATTTTACACTTTTTATTTTTCTGTAAATTTTATATCAAGTATATTAAATGGTTTTTAACTCCGTATTTTAAAAAATTAAAACCAATTAGCCTGGAACTTGCATTTTCGATGATTTTGACCCTGGACGACCATGAACTTGTCTTTCGTGTGAGCTCTTTCTTAAAAACTGTGGTTCGTGCTCGATTAACAATGTCTTAAAATTTGTATGGTTTGTTGTTTTTACTTTGTAAACAGCATCACATTGTGTATTTTGTAATGTTTACTTTTACTTACTGTGCTTTTATGGATTATTATTGATCCGAATAAGGTTTCATTGACTGACTGACTGAATTGCTGAATCGAGTTATGTATCACACACCATCATAGTTCTTGTCAACATATATTTTCAGTGTTGGTTCTATTAATTCGTTTACTAAACTAAAGAATGTTTTGGGGATTTAAAATAAAGGACACACCCTTGGAGAGGGATTTTACTAGGTGTCGTATAAACACTTAAATAGATTTGCATCTCATAACATAATTTTGAGATGGTTGCTACCCTGCTTCAAAGTATGGACATCTCTGGGCTGGTGCGCATTTGCTGTACTTTTTTATTGTTGAAAAATTATTGAAAGCAGCTATTAATAGTAAAATAGATAAGACTGCGATATTGAATCATGAAATAACTATGTTGCGATTCAAATGCATTGTCGAAAAACAGCATTTTAAGTCTGCTCTTTTGTCTGTTAATAACAGAACGATGGGTTGTAGGGTGACATTAAAAATCGCATGCTTAATAATATTGATTCAGTAAAATATTATTATGTTTTATGGCGTGCTCTAAAAGCTAAGCTCATTATTAGTTGCTTTAATCACAAGAGAACAAATGACCTCCCTTTGTTAATTTTCTTTCTGATGGGTAAGAAAGCTGCTAAACGTCTCCAGTGCAAGGAGGCGCTGCATGCGTTTAGCTGCGTAGCTGGGAAGACCAAGTAATATTGGGAGCATTATATTTAGTGTCACTGGAGTTAGTGACAACAATGCTGCCAGTTTTCACTCCAAACTGCCACACAGACTAACAGCGCAAATGCAGAGGTCATATCCAACAGGAAAGAATACCGAGGGTAAGTAACATCTTATGGCTGTAATTACTCCCAGAGATTCTTTTTTATCCATCACTCCCGTGGCAATTCAAAAGGAAAATGAACAACAATATCAGCAAATCACACAGCTCTAATAAACTGGAATTGCACACTCTTCTTTCTCATCCATGTCACAATGCCAGACAAAGAAATGCAATGAGGCCCATGAAGTGCTTCACACGGTGTGTGCACTGGTACACCAAGCAATAAGGTGGCAGCCTTCACTTTCAGAATGAGCGCCGAAAACTAGCAGTTTTACAGAATAGTTCATAGCAGTGTTCGATGTACAGACATCCAGTTAGAAATGGTTTCCTTCTTTATTCCTTTCCGTAAAGATGGGCCATCAAACTACAAAAATATTGTAATCTATTCACAGTTCCATGCATGGAGACGCTAAGAGCTCTCCGCTGGAGCCTCTCCCCTGAGAGGGGCGAGGAGTTGGAATGAAAGATGGCAAAGAGATTATTTGAGAAGGGTGGAATTACGACTCGACCTTAAGCAAGAAAGAGGGCTGGCTTCACTTGCAGGGTCAAATTATCCTTGAGAAAGAAAGGAGGATGAAGGAAAGTGCAACTTCCTTAGACTGTCAGCCGAAGAGAAGGTCCTATTTGTCCTGGTTAGACCCTTGTACCCTTATTAAGGGTCGAAACATCATCGACACAGATGGGTAACAAACAATCATCACACGTTATTGTGACTGTCTTGAGAAGCATAAGTGGCTGTTTGTTACAAACACATCAGCCTTTCAATGGTGTGTATTGTTTTTGTGAAGGGTGTCAAATTGGGGGCAAATTGCACTATTGGGTTGTTTGTCTTTTTGTTTGTTTGTACGGATATAATAACTGAAGAGATACATTGATCTCCATTTACTAGGACTGTGGTGGTCCGTCTCAATTTATTGATACTAAGGCATTCACTCCATGAGGTTATTTAGCCTCCCAAATAAAAACTTTTTTTTCTAAATGATACCAATGAGAACCACAGTTGAATATAAAGTGTATTATACCCAGGTTCCCATGGGTTTAAGGGTTGCTCTTGTAGCAAGAATAATTAAAGAATAGGAAAGCAAAGATTCGAACTGAGACTCCACAAGGAGAGTGAGATCGAAATTAAGGCCTCGTTGAGGCACTTGGAAGGGGACAGACACCATGCAGCAAAGAGCAACCATCTGCTTAAGTAAATGGTACATGTGTAAGGAAGAACAGGGCATCAAGAACCTGTGCTGGTGACTTATAGGCAAAAAGAGCTAACCACTCACGTTCAAAGAGAGGTGAATCATTGCTGCCCCATGCAACAGCGCTCTCTTTGCTGGAGGGGGCTCCTGTGCATTTGATACCAGGCGCCATGATGTTATGGGCCGTGTGGTGCCTCTGGCAGCCCCCAAACACTCCAGGAGGCCCAGGCGGCCCGCATGGCTAAATTCTGCATCGTCTCAGGGGGAGGCCAGGCAGCCACCTGGAGATGATGCAGTCCCCGCCTGCCACTATATCGAGGCCGGCAGCACCTGAACCTGACAGCGCCGCTCTCAGCACTGGCCGGCAGGTCCTGATCTGGGCCTCCCGCCACGTCGGCTCACGATACCCGGTGATTCGCCGGACCACAAACAGCCCCCCATAGCCCATGGTGATGGTCCGGGAGCTACCAGCAAGCACACCAGTTTGCGGCCACGGGACACGACTAAACCCTTGAGCCGCTACATACTGCCAGAGCCACCGTCTCCCACAGGCTGCACAAGTACGTCATCTTCTGGTCTGCAACAGGCCCCCGCCAATGTCGGTGTGCCCCGGGAGATAGCCGCTGGACAATGAACTCCCCAGGTCCCGCAGGACTCCTCCAGATCTGGATGGGTCCAAAAAGCAGGTTCAAGTGCAGTGTGAAACAGGATGGAGTAACATTAGTGGGTGACCGCTGGGAGCTCCCTTAGAATGAGGCCACCATATTTGCAGTCAGGCCACGCCCCCCACTTTTCAACATTTTAGCTCAATGTTTTACACTATTTGAACTAAATTCACAATCTTTTGATGCCAGATTCCAGAAATGAACAGCTAAAAGAGGACTTAATTTGTGTATACCTGAAGATTTTTATTCATGGCAACGCACTGTCATCCTTATGCAGTGATTTTAATAACCTTTAATATATCTAAGCTCGTTTTTGCGAAAATATACAAATTATGCAGCACATGGAAGATGGATGTGGAGAGTGCACTAAACTCATATTTATGTTGCAGCACAACTGAGTTTTTCATAACTTACCTTTCAAAAACTCTGATATGCTTATATTTCACCATACCCAAACCTATGTATGGTGCACAAGAGCTTTGGCCGCATGCAGTGGCATCTGGCTACTGGGCCTGAATGAATATATAATACACAGATATCGATACCGCCTGTGCCCTTATGATTAGGTCACACTCTCAAATGAAAAGGCATTTATTTGTGTTTAGCTAATAACTTTGGAACGGTTTAACAAATCTACACAAAATGCCCCCCCCCAGAAATAAATACAAGTTCATCCACTTTTGCTTCTTCCTGGAATGTTTTGTACAGAGAAAAAATAAGTGTGGTCCCAAAAATGACTCTTCCAGTGTTAACTCCCATAGAATTCTGTGCTCCTCGGGATGTAGTTCAGTGGAGCTGTTATCTTAATACGATGCAACTACCATAAAGAGCCACAATAAAAAACTCAAGTCATGCCAGACGATTTGATGCTCACACTCCAGCGGTTACAGATGTAAGATGCCTGCTGCCCTGCAAAACAACTAAAACAATAAAAAGGACAGCAGATATTAGGAATTAAATGAGGAAGATAAAGTGTACTTTTCAGATGTGAATTCGTCTCGGATATATTCCTAAGGAGGCAGAAGGATACACTCACACAGCCCACAGAAAGGAGGAGAGACTAGAACACTCATGTGGGCTGATGCAAAAAGAGTGTGGCATTATCTGAAGTCAATGGTTTAAGGTTTTGGAACCAAACAAGCCAAGGGCCGCACCAATGCATCTTAGAGCAGTGTTTCTCAAACTGTGGGTCTGGAAAGTCTCAGAAATAAATGAAAAAGCCTTTAAATTATGTGTTTATCTTGTCACATTTGCCGTATTTTAAGGACAGAGGTCAACTGTCAGGCTATGTCCTCTAACAAGTCGTTGCTTATTCTTTTAACATGGGGTTGATAAGTCAGAGGAGTTTTGAAAGTGGATTATGTGACAATCTTAAGGAGGTCTTTTTTGCAGCAGCACAACAAAATGTAAATACCTGTATAAGAAATTCAGGCATTCAGCAGTTAGGAACAAGACCTCTGACCTCTGGTCTGAGATCTGCACTCTCCCCAGCAGCTCTGCTGTGTTTGCCTCGCCGCTGACTCCATTTCGCCTCCACCTGCCTTGTGTTCGAGGCCGCTGCACTCCGCTCCTTGCTGTGCCCGTTTCTTGCCTGCTAGTTTGTTCCAGCCTGGTCAGTACCACTCGCTGTGTCCTGCACGTTTTTTGCCTCTTTTTTAGTGCGAGTGTACTCCTCGCATGGTTTAGGATTTTAACTTCTGTGCCCAGTGTTTGTGCCGTTTCCGGAGTTTTCCTGAGTGTCCCGCCGCTGCTGCCCCTGCGGCCCTTCCCCCCTGCCGACACTGGTTCCCGCCTCCCAGCTTCACGTCCCTCCCCCTACCCAATGGCAGCCGCTGAGCGGTCGTGCAGCGGACGCGTGCCGCTGGCATGAAGGCAAGCCTGTCTGCGCCTGTCTGCGACCAGACTGCGGCCAGCGCCAGGAACCCTGGACCTCCGACCATCCACCGCTAGGACTCAGCGGCCCTCCACGCACTCAACCTGGAGGGAACAACCTCTGCCAGCGTTCCACACCGAACACAACCCACGACCAGTTCTCCTGCCGCCACTGCAGCCAGACCTTCACCACCGCACCCGCCACCAACGCCCTGAAGTGCATCCGCCTCTACGTACGCTCCCTGCACGCACACACACACACACACACACATACCATAGAGCTTTGGAACCTCCTAAACACCCTCTCACCAGATGTCACCTTCTTTAGAGAATCATGGACCAACGCCTCCTCCCCCCGACATCGCCATTCCAGACAGATACAAGATCCAGAGGAAGGACCGCCCCAACCACCCTGGCGGAGGACTCACCATCACACCCAAAAACTCCCTCCGCCTCTCCACATCGAGCGACGCCTTCCCCGCTGCCGCACATCTTCATTTCCAGGTCCAGACCAGCCCCAACTCACGCTAAGTGGCACCCTCGCCTACAGACCCCCTGACCCCTTTTCGCCGACACCATCACTGACCTCATAGCGCCCCACGCCATCGCCTCCCTGGACTACATACTCATCGGAGACCTAAACTTCCACCTCAACAACCCCAGCGACCCCAACTCCACCACCCTCTTGGACAACCTCGGACTGAAACAACTCGTCATCACACCCATGCATCTTCGCAGGAGGAAACATCACCCCCTTCAGCCACAACACAGAACCCCCATGGACTGACCACCACTGCGCAAACTTCGTCGACAAACCCAAGGCGCCAAAACCATCTCCACACCCTCTGCGAAGGAATTGGAGCAGAGTCACCGAGGAGCAGCATAACTCCACCCTCAAGAGTGACACCCCCACCGTCGCTACCGATGCCAACCTCGCATCCAGGGAACTTCACACCTGTATCTCCAAGTGCGCAGACAAGCTCGCCCCGCTACGCAATGACAGACAACGCCCTAGG
Organism: Triturus cristatus; assembly: GCF_964204655.1. Lineage (NCBI taxonomy): Eukaryota > Metazoa > Chordata > Amphibia > Caudata > Salamandridae > Triturus > Triturus cristatus. The sequence goes on along the minus strand of NC_140585.1, from coordinate 678,483,337 downwards.
AAAGCCACCTGGTTCACCGCCAAACTCCAGGAAACCAGACGCACCTGCAGACGCCTCAAGAAGAACTGGAGAAACTGCAAGATGCCTGAAAACCACGGCACCTACAAGAATGCAATGACGGAATACCATCAACGCATCAAAATCACCAAAAGAACCTGCATCCACAACAAAATCCTCCCCAACTCCAGCAATTCCAAGGAACTCTTCAGTGCCATTCAGGAATTCACCAAGCCCCCAGCGAAATCACGGACATCCCCCCTCCTAGGACATGGGCGACATGCTCGGAATTTACTTCCATATGAAAATCAAGAACCTCTACCTCGGCAGCCCTCCAACCCCCACGAACCAAGCCAGAAACCTCGGCATCATACTTGACTCCTCCCTTTCCAAGACCCGACAGTTCAACGCCGTCGCCTCCAGCTGCTTCACCACCCTACGCATTCTCCGTAAGACCTTCAAATGGATGCCCCCCCACTCCTGAGTCAAGGAAGACAGTCACACACGCACTAATAACCAGCAGATTGGGCTACAGAAACGTCCTCTATGCCGGCATCAACAAGTCTCTACTCCGCAAGCTCCAGACAATACAGAACACCGTAGCCAGACTCGTACTCGGCATCCCTCGGCACAAGCACATCAGCCAACACCTACGGAACATCCACTGGCTCCCCATCGAGAAGAAAGTTACTTTCAAGATACTCACCTACGCGTACAAATGTCTCCATAACACCGGACCCTAATACCTCACCAAGAAAATTGCCTTCCACGTACCCAAAATAAACCTCCGATCCACCGACCTTGCCCTCGCCGAAATCCCTTGCATTTGCAGAACCAGGACAGGGGGAAAGAACCTTCTCCTACATCATGGACAAGACCAGGAACGAGCTCCCAATCGACATCAGATGCGACCCCTCGCTGAACACCTTCAGAAAGGCCCTCAAGACCTGGCTCTTTGACTGAACGGAACTGCTGAAACCCCCCCCCCCCCATCCCCCCCACCCCCCTCCCCCACCCCAAAGCCTGGAGACTCTCACGGGTGAGTAGTGCGTTTAGAATTTCCCTGATTGATTAGGAATGCAAAAATGAAGTAGATTTTTTTGTAATTCTGAAGTGTGCTGGAAGCAGATTTTAATTGCCTCAAAATAAATATGGCCACTTTAATTGGTGATGGACAAATGATAAATATTCACAGAAAACCCATTACCACACATCATTTGAGTACTGTATGTTATATACTGTTATCAGTAATGCTGTATGTTTGTTCAAAAGCGGTGGTCATTTCAATGGAATATGTGCTGTCTGTAAAGGACAACAAACTACCACACGATGTTTTAGTTACATTGAAAAAAAAATCCATTCCATTCATCCTTCGCCGCGGGGGAGAGGGGGCGGCGGCGCTGTGCTTGTGACGAGCCCAGCTCGTCATGAGGCACAGTGGAGCTGTGCTCATGACGAGTTGAGCTCGTCACGACTCCGCCCACTAATTGATTCTCCCGCACAGGCGGGGAATCAATTGCGCGTGGGCGGAGCGCGACCTTTATGACGAGCCCAGCTCATCATGAGCACAGCTCCACTGTGCCTCATGACAAGCTGGACTCGTCATAAGCACACAAGGGGTTAAAGGTAGGTGGGTCACGAACGTTTGTCATTCTAAAAAGTGGGCTGTGGTTCAAAAAGGTTTGGGAACCACTGCCTTAGAGCGCTAATGCATCAAATACAATACGTTAACAATGAGCGGTGCAAGAACCATTACATGTCAAATCTAAAAATGAACACATTTAAACTAATTATTTTGCGTGTGCTCTAGGACTGTTAACAATATTCCAGTACCGCCAAAAAGTAAATAAGGCCTGCTGTTATAAACTGAAAAAATTACTTGTTGCTGCACCATGTTCCTTCAAAAAAATGTTTTTTTGTAATTTTCTTTTTTTTTTTGTTTTTTGTTTTTTTAGAGTTTTATATAGCGCGAACTAGACCCCAGACATTGGGTATCAGAGCGCTTTACATGAGCACCAGTTTCGTTAGAGATGGCACATTTTTGAAAGCACAGGCAGATTAAGTGATTTGCCCAGAATCATAGGATGTTGAGCGTTGTTGCCGAGACTCGAACCTGGTTCCCCAGCTTCGAGGTCGACCGCTCTAGCCGTAAGGCTGCATCCTCTGCCTATTCTGTCTTTTTACATGCTAGAATCTATGATGGGCTATGTCACATCCGTTTCCACTCCTCACACTCCAGAGAGGTGGCAAGAAGCGGATGTGCTCAGGAGGAAACAACCACACTTCTTGCAGGTTAAGCGAAGGCATATGTTGGCCACCGCAGAATAATTTATAAATTGACAAATGGGTTTATTCACAGAGACCCATACCATAAAAACACCCTAATCCCTAGTCCCTAGCGATGTCAGAGGCAGGCACATAGTCGTGTTCAAACTAGCAGACCTGCCCTTTCTCATTCCTACTGCAGGTCAACCTACACTGTAAAGGAAGCAGTGCAGGAAAACCACTATCCCTAAACATGCCGGGCTGTGTGTTACATTTTGTCGCACGCTGAACAGCAACCAAGTTTTATAAGCAGTATTGGGGTTGATTCTGAAACATATGGCAAGCAGTTGAATTTAAACAACCCAGGCATAATTAAAAGTAAGTAAGAATGAAAAAACCTACCAGAGGAGGAAATAGTGATGAGATTCTTATGAGAAAAAGAGAATGGCTGCATACATCATGGGAATATCTAACTTAATAAATGTAATGCACTCCCCCATGGTCCTGTTTCTCCAGGAAACACACCTATTGAGAACATTCTGCCCTGCCCTGTCCTGTCCTGGCCCGCTTCAGCAAAAGGACAGTCTTCCACTCCAGCCACACCAGGGGATCCAGAGGTACCGTGATCCTCAGCCACTCCCACACCGGCAGTGTGGGGTGGAATACCCTAGCGAAGGGACTTTTAGATGGGGCTCAATAGAATTTTCTTTGTGTATATATCCCCCTCACAGCTAGTGGAACCCAACATACTGACCTCAACTCGGTGGTCATCGGCCTCACACCAGGACGCACTATAATCGGAAGCGAGTTCAACTCCATAGCTGATCCCAGACTCAACTCTGTCGGTTTGTGTGCTGTTGCACTGCGTAGGCCCTCACTCTTGACACAATGAAGAACCGCCCTCGGGCTCTGCAATTTTTAGTGAGCTTGGCATTCTCGTGAGGCCGCCTACACTCACGTGTCTGTGGCGCACAGAAGCCTTGCCAGAATAGACTATACTGTTCATGCCTGACATTGATCTATTACATACTACAGGGACGGCCATCCTCCAGAGACGAATTTCTGATCACGCTCCCATTGTGTAGAACTTTGGACTCCACAGAAAAGCTTCAGACCCATGTGGCAGCTAAACTCGTGGAACTTTTGAGACCCCCAGTGCACCCAGCACTTAAAACAAGAATGGGTTACATACTTTGAACCATAGCAGCACTCGGCGGGCTCGCCCGGAACAAAGTGGGCGCCAGGGAAAGCAATCATGGGAGAGTGTTCCTCACAGGTCAAGGGAAAATACGCTCTCAAAGGACAGCAGATCTGGAATTAGTCTAGCTACATTAGAAATGCAAACACTCCTGGATGGGTAGCAAGCACACAAGATGTTAATTGGTGGGGGTCCAGACCTCGTTACAGCAGGGGTGCCTTGAGGAGGCCAAGCAGTGTTGGTGCGCAATGACGGGTCCATGAATGGGGCGCATAGACCAGGTAGCTGCTCCACTGGCTGGCTCCCCTTGATACGAGCTACCGGTTAAACCGGAAGATCCAGAACCCTGACAGTGCCCCGCTCACGACTACTTTGGAGGCCATGATAGTGTTTGCTGCCTACTACTCCACTTTATATGCTAGGCAGCATCAGGACCCACACAAAGTCATGCAGCTTCTTTTGACAGACCTTCCACTCGTGAAACTGTCGACTACAGACAGGAGACGATAGAGTAAACCACCACCTACTAAACCTATACAGGGAGGTGGTGATGAAGGGCCAATCCATCCCCCCGCGGATCTGGACCTTGCTACTATCGTGCAACGTCCTCCTATTTATGGGCAGCTGTCTTCTCCAAATCCTGCATCTTTGTGGCGGGACATCCAGTCTCTGGGTTAACTGGATCCATTTGTGCCTGGTCCTCCTCAATGGAGACACCTCAATAATCAACTGGCAGCCCCAGCTCACAGTCCCATGTTTTTGTTTTCAATACCTGGGTGTCCACATTGCCCTGTAGCCAGGCAGGACATGGAGCCTCAATCTCCGCCCTTTAGAGTTCCAAACCCGCCAGGACATGGCTAGATGGACCGATCTACCACTCAACACTCCTGGGGCGAGCGGCTCTCTTTAAAATGATGATCATGCCTTGACTTTTAAATGTCTAGAAAAACTTGCCCCAATCCATCCCACAGACATGGTTCAAGTAGCTCACTGTTCATATTGGCACTTTCTTATGGAGGAACAAACCTTTCAAAATCACTGTTAAAAAAATGCATTCAGTCTACATATGAAGGAGGCATGGAAATGGTCTACCGGAAATGATACACTGGGCTTCACAGATCCAGGTGCTCAACGACTGGCTCTTCAGAGGGCAGGCAGAGCCTGCCGTCTGACTTGCGGTATCCCTTATTTGCTGACACCAACTTGACAGCCCTATTTATGGTGACTCCATTCTAGTCTTGCTGCCTGACTTGACACATGTACCTGTTCTGAGAAGACTCTGGTGAACCAACTGGGACCGGAGACCTACGCAAGAGACCCCGCCCCCACTCTTTGGCACAGCACATGGCTTCTACAAGTGGCCCGCATGGAAGGATTTGAGCGCTCTGACACCATTGGCATTTCGAGACTGGGCAACGTCTGGCGCGGCTCCCACATGCTCTGCGGAGCTCCAAGCCGAATTCTCCCTGCATAAGATAACATTTTACAAATACATACAGCTGCGCTATGCCCTAGCAAATTGCAACACAGCACTGCAATCGATCTTCCCGAATACAACCCCCTGCAACCCAATATCAGTATGTGTCCGCTGAGGAAGGGTGAAATTTCAGTGATGTAGAAGTCACTAGTCGCCAACACTCAGACCCAACTCACGACCTTTGAGAGAACGGTGGGAGGACTGGGTGTCCCCTTTGGACGAGTGACTGGGGCAATACCAAGATGGTAATTTTGCCTCGCCTACACCTCATCACATTAATTTACCTCCACCTAGCCTATCTTACTCCTCAACAGCTTGAAAAAATGTGAATGCTCATCACTGTGACTTGCCCCAGATGTGCCAGTGAGGACTGTGGGTTCATGCCTATGGTCGGGAGTGCCTAGATACTGCCCGATACCCGAAAGGGATCTTCTTGGCACTTTATTGAATCCTTGAATGCCCAGCTGATTGCTCCCCCTGAGTTCCTCTGCCAGTGATCCGATAGGAAGAGGGAGAACCCAGAGGGGAGCACACCTTGGTGGAGGCCACAGTTGCTAAAAGAGAGATTGTGCACATCTGAATGTGGCTCATGCCCCTTTGCAAGCTGACTGGAGAAAGGCAATGGACTGGCGTGCAAAACTAGACAAATCTGTATACACAGCAAGGGGATGTCTCAACAAGCACTGTAAGATCTGAGAAAGATGGTGGGAATGCTATAAAATACTTGTCCCTTGAAGACTGTACCTGAGACTTTGCCCAAATGGGGGTCGTGATACCGGTTAATTGGTCTAAATGTAGTGCTCTAGATGTATGTATCTGCTTTTCTTTTGGTTCCTTCACTCCCTTTTTATGCTATGTTCTGCCATGTTTCGTCAGATATGTAAACTCAAATAAATTTGCTTTATCAAATAAATGAAATTTCTGAACATAAACATCACAGATTGAGAGGTAACTATCTTCTATTAAGCATAATTCTGTGCAAAGATGGACCCACCTTTATCATGTTTTGACAAACATTCATCAATCAATCAATCAAGCGTTTGTTAAGCGCGACTACTCACCCGTAAGGGTCTCAAGGCGCTGGGCGTTGGAAGGTGCAGGTTCCAGTCCATCAAGAGCCAGGTTTTGAGGTTTCTTGCGAAGATGGGGAGCGATGTTGTCTGTCTGAGGTAGAGCGGAAGGGCGTTCCAGGCTCTGGCCGTGAGGAAGGAGAAGGTGCGGCCTCCCGATCTGGTCTTTCTGGTGCAGGGGACCACGGCGTAGAAGAGCTGGGCTGATCGTAGGGTCCTTTGGGGTGCGTGGAATTTGAGTCGGCTGCTCAGGTTTGCTGGTCCGGTGTTGTGGAGGGCCTTGTGTGCTTGGGTGAGCATCTTGAAGGTGACCCTAGCCACGATGGGGTGCCAGTGGATTGTGTGCAGGTGTTGGGAGATGTGGCAGTGTCTTGGCAGGTTGAGGACCAGTCTTGCGGCGGCGTTCTGAAGGTTTTTGTTTATTCCAGTGTAGAGTGCGTTGCCGTAGTCTAGTCTGCTGGTGACCAGGGCGTGAGTGATAGTCTTTCTGTGTTCGAGGGAGATCCATTTAAAGGTCTTACTTAGGAGGCAGAGGGTGTGGAAACAGGAGGACGAGACGGAGTTGATCTGGCGGTCCATTTTGAGATCGGAGTCCAGGATGATTCCCAGGTTGCGTGCGTGGTCCGTGGGGGTGGGTGGGCATCCGAGGGCGGGGGCCACCAGGTGTCATTCCAGGCGTCGGGGTTTGGGCCCATGATGAGCACTTCTATTTTGTTGGTGTTTAGTTGTAGGCAGCTTTTTTTCATCCATTTGGCGACGGCTTCCAAGCCTTCTCGAAAGTTGTGTCTGGCGGTGTTGGGTTGTTTGGCTAGGGAGAGGATGAGTTGGGTATCGTCTGTGTATGACACGATGTTGAATCCGTAGGTTCTGACGATGGGGGCAAGCGGAGCCATGTAGACGTTGAAGAGCGTAACGCTGAGGGAGGAACCCTGGGGGGCTCCGCAGGTGTTTGGTGTAGGGTCCAAGATGAAAGGGGGGAGTCTGACCCGCTGCGTTCTGCTGGAGAGGAAGGAGCGGATCCAGTCGAGGGCATTGTCCTGGATCCCTGCGCTGTGGAGTCTGCGTATTAGGGTGCGGTGAAAGACTGTGTCGAACGCCGCTGAGAGGTCAAGGAGGATGAGGGCTACTGTTTCTCCTTTGTCCAGTAGGGTGCGGATGTCCTCGGTTGCGGCGAGGAGGGCAGTTTCTGTACTGTGGTTGTTTCTAAAGCCAGATTGGGAGGAGTCCAGGATGTTGTGCTCTTTGATGAATGTGGTGAGTAGGCTGTTGATGGCTTTCACAATGACTTTCGCTGGGAAGGGGAGCAGGGAGATGGGTCTGTAGTTATTTAGGTCAGTGGGGTCCGCCGAGAGTTTCTTCAGGTGGGGGTTGACCTCGGCATGTTTCCAGTCATCGGGGAATGAGGCAGTCACCAGGGAGCAGTTGGTGGTGTGGCCGAGCATGGGTGAAATGGTGTCGGCGTCTCTGTTGAAGATGTGGTGGGGGCAGGGGTCCGTGGGGGCCCCGGAGTGGATTGACTTCATTGTCTTCAGTGTGTCTTTGGTGGTGAGGGCAGTTCAGTTGTCAATCGCTGGCTTCAGGGTGTCGAGGATGGTTGGTGAGGGTTCAGTGTGTTGGTTGTCTTCGTCGAAGTTGTCGTAGATGCTCTTGATTTTGTGCTGGAAAAAGTTGCTGAGTTTGTCGCAGAGGTCTTGTGAGTGAGAGATGTCCATAGACTCACTGGTGGGTTGGGCGAACTCCTTGATGATGTTGAAGAGTTCTTTGCTGTTGTGTGCGTGTGTGGAGATCTGTCTTCAATCGCTTTTTTCCTCGTTTTTCTGATGAGTTGGTGGTGGGCGTTGGTGGCGGCTCTGAAGTTGTTGTGGGCTTCTGTGGATCTGGTGTTCCTCCAGGCTTTTTCGAGGCGGTGGCAAGTGTGTCTGGACTCTCAAAGTTCGCTGGAAAACCATCTGGCTTTCTTGCCATGGGTGGTGGTGTTTTTCTTGAGGGGGGGCTATGGTGTTGGCGCTGTTGGTGAACCATCTGTACAGGGTTCGGGCTGTGGTGTTTGGGTTGTTGCTTTCCACGATGATTGGGGTGGAGTTGCTGAGTGAGGAGGTGAGCTGATTGTCAGTGATTTTGGTCTACTGATGAACAAGTCCCTTTCCTTCAGTGAAGATCTTTTAAATTCATCCTAGGCACCAGACTATCAGAATTTTTCCAGTAATTGTTCCTGTGCATCATCAAGTAGTGCCACTTTACTGCCTCTGGAAGCAGCGGCATGGAGCAGTATATAATTTGTTTTGACCCTCAGATGCAGATCACTCATAACAGACTGAAAACCTGACAGAGTGCATGCAATACCTAACTTGGGACCTTTTTAAATCACTAAAACACTACTCCGCAGAATGAGGAGGAAGGATGGTGATGAAGAATTGACAGAGTAACCACCAGAAAGTTCATTGCTGAAGGTGACTTGTTCTTCTGATGGATACTTCAAACTGCAGATTTGGCACCTTAGGAATAGATTAACAAAGCAGTACCTCCTAAAAGCAGACGGTTTGGAAGTCCTCTAGAACTAAGCAGCTAAAATGGCCCTATCTGCAAACTGAGAATTGATGCAGTAATGCCTAGTGAAAGTATGGACAGGTTCTCATCTGTTCTCCTAGCAGATGTCCAACAACAGGACACCCCTCCCAACTGCCTTGGTAGCTGCATCGGTTCTGGAAGAATGTGCCTGAAGACTCTCAGGAGGCTCTTTCCTGGCCAGGACACAGCATGCTTTTATGCACACGATCCATCTGGATATGGACTGCTTTTGGATGCCCCTTCCTTTTTTAGCACCAGCAAAACGAGTAAAAAGTCAAGCTAAACAGTGATCTTTTGTGCACTCAATGTAAAAACTAAGGCCTCTTTTCAGGTCCAACTGATGAAGCCTCTCCTCTTTAGAGGGATGTATTGAAGAAAAAGTGGGGAGAGTGATGGACTGTCCCACGTGAAGGGTAACACCACTCAGCAATCTCAATGAACAACTGCGAGTAGCCGCAAAGGAGGTGCACATCAAGAAATTTAAGATCAAGTTACGATCCCAATGGAGCTAAACAAAAGGCACATGGTGCAACATGCAAGTTAGCCCTTTTAAGAAACGCATCACAACTAATGGACATAAATAATGGAGGTTGATCAGGCAAATAGACTGACAAATAACCTTTAATGGTGCTCACAGCAAAGCCTTGACAGATTAGTGACAAAACACATCAGAACATCTGACAACTTGGCCTTAAGTGGATAAACCTGAATGTCTCCACATCAAGTCACGAACTGCACCTAATGACCACAATAAATGGAGTTGGAAGAAGGGGATTTAGCCCCTAGAATAGCATCCACTATTTCTGCAGGCATTTCAAAACTGCTCAACTGCTTCTGCTCAGTCTCTATCGAGGTTCAGGACATTCAGGGGCACAACCCTGCCTTATTGCTGGGACCCCCCCCCAGGCAGTAGACGTAGAAGAGGTCTAATGCTGAGGCTCAGGAGGTCTAAATACTGCACCCTGTTGCCCCAATCGGGGTCTATCAGGATGACTAGGGATTCACCCTCCCTGACCACTTCAGACATCGGGGAGAAATTAGCAGAGGTGTGACGGCACACAGGAGACCAGAGTCCCACTGCAGGTGGAACACGTCTCTCAGGGAGACTCAAGGTGGAAATTCCAGTAAGCACAACACTACCTGTAAAAGCAAAGAGATCTATCCAAGGCATGGCCCATAGGGTAAAGTTGCCTTGGACCACCCCGGGTGCAGGTGCCATTCGTGATCCACCACACTGTATCTGCTGATCTTGCGTGCAGACATTGAGACAGGCAGCTAGGTGGTTGGCCTTCAGAGAGATAATTGGAAGGTCCAGCCACCACAAGAGTCTCAGCTCCTCCAGGAAAAGAGCCCACAACCCCACACCACCCTGCTTGTTGCAGTACCACCTGGTGGCTGTACTGTCCATCACAGATTTCCTCTTGAAGGAGGAAGAAAGGCCTTTGGGATGGATCTCCAAAAGATTAATTTGGTTCTTCTGCTCCTTTGAGGTCTGAAGGCGACTGACTTCCCTCTCCCCAGGTCACCGTCCCAATTAACATACAATCCACCGATCGCTACTGTGAGGTCTGAGTGGGATAGGGAGAATAACCTTCAGCAGATCAAGTTGACCTCTGTCAGACACCACTGAAGGTTCCATGGTTGCCTTCCTTAATACAGATGTTATCAGGGAGGCAATCCCAGTGCTGGGCCCATTGCAGAAGCTTCTTCTGAGGAACTCACATGTGCCACCAGGCACAGGATACTAGCGGGATATATTAGGCCAAGTAGCCTCTGAACCATCTGCACAAGGAGCAAGCCCAAAACATCAGGATCACACCCTGAATGTCTCAGACTCGCTACCTGGGTGAAAGGGCCTTGAAAGTCATCATGGCCAGGATGCCCCTTTCCAGATCTGGGGCAGTGAGAACGTGGGCTAAGGTCAGCAACTTGTACTTGTTCTTCAGAGAGGTGGTGTTCAGAAACCAAATGCCTAATAATGGCCTCAGTCCTCTTTCCTTTTTGGGGACTAAAATGTTTTGGGAGTAACATCACCTTCCCATATCAATCTCAGGAACCCTCTCTTTGGCCCCCTTTGATCAATAGTGTTTATCTTAAACTTTTCCTTCGCAAGTCCAACTCAGGAACTCGGTCTCTGGCCTCTTTGATCAGGAGTGATGGAAATTCCTGGGCAAGGATGGAGGCACGGTCTGTCGACAGCTGAACAAAAACAGATGGAAGTAGAGGAGCAGAAGATGGGAAAAAGGAAAGTGTAATTGAACAACCAGCAGCACCCATTGGGTAACTATGTCAGTCTGGCATGTAAAAAAAATCTGCCCCCTAGCAGCTGTGCACTATTATGGGTAGTGGAATCAAAGCAGCTTGAATGCAGTTGTGACAGGCAACTAGGAGGACTGCCGTCCTTGGTGGTGACGTGTCCTCTGAAACTACACAAAAGCTGTAGGGGTATGTTGCAGAGGGTGCGAAGGGTAGTGATGAGACATCGAGAATATCTTCTGAATTTTCAGTATTGCTGGTGGAATAGTAGGACCTAATGATGGGGCTGTAGCCTGGCGGTCTTTGAAGTACTCCAGCACAGAATCAGCTTTATCTTCAAAAACCGTGGCGCCATCAAATGGCCTGTCCATAAGGGGCACTTGCACTTCACGAAAACATGTGGTACGTATCAAGGCATGATACCTAATAACCACACTGGTTCTCAAGGTCTGTAGTATCTAGGGTGGCTTTCAGCACATACTTATCTACGTCCGGTCTGTCTTGGATTGTTTAAGCAAAGTATGTAGGAATTTTTCAGGAAAGCAGGCACGATCTCATTGCGCTCATCAAAGAGGGCAGCATATAGCACTCCATCAGACAGACAGCATTCAGAGACCTCAAAGCCACACTGGGAGAGGAAAAGACTCTCTTCCCAAATGCATTATGTGCTTCAATTCCCCACCTGGTAGAGTAGTAGTAGGGAACGCTTAGAGGTTAACCTTGTTGATGGAAGCCTGAACCACCAGGCTCTCAGGAGTCAGGTGCTGGATCAAAAAAGTGGGGGCCTCAGGGGTAGGCCAATGAAAGCTAGCCTTTAACAACTTACTGGATAAGTCAAGAACGACTTGGATTAGGTCGCCATCATGGTCTCTGTCAACACTTCGGTAACATGAAGTAAGGTCTCAAAAATAGCAGCTGTCGGCGTGTGTGAGCAAATGCTGGGAAAGTTACAGATCCAGGGATTTCAAAAGGTGAGGAGTCTGTGGTTAGACGTATCCATCGGAAATACAGTTCTCTGTTCTACTGTAATGTTGAAGTAACCATGGCAATCCTGGGTTATCATGGCCATCAACAGTAATGCCTTTTCTTCACTTCTTTTGTCAGTGGCAATACTTATATGTTAACTTGGGGCCATTTCTTTTCCTTACCACCTGACCATACTGCCTCCAAACCACAAGATGCATTATTAATACCTCCATGTTACTAAGCAGAGATACCTTCCTGACAGCTGCAAGTATGTCATCAGTTCTTGGAAGAAATTACTTCTGATCCTACTTCTTTAACGAAAGTAGTTCACAATATTGTAGCTTTTATTACATGTTGGACAAGTCCTTGGTAGGTGTAAAGGTCGTGGTTCGTGACCTGTACCTACGCAGGAGGAGCGAAAACAACTGTTTTTTGTTTTAAGAAACCCCTCACCCACCTACCTAGTAGGTGGCATGCTTCATCATCGGGATCCAGCTGGATTACCAAGTGTAATCCAGCTGTGCTTCTACGCCTGAACTACAGCGGAGCTGGGTTTTTTGGGTGAAGTGTACAGTGCTATGTGCAGTGGAATTATATGCTAAAAATGTCTCTACTATGACAACCCAGGTCATATCATTGGTAGTATGTCCCTCAGTTAAGAAGTGATCTGTCAGTTTTGTACTGTTGCGTTTGCAGCGGATATTGCTGCGGTGATCACATATTCTGGTCTTTATTTTGCGACTTGTCATGCCTACATATCTAAGTTGACAAGGGCATGTGATTAGATAGACCACGTTTTCCGAGTTGCAATTAGTATGTCTTCTGATGTGCCATATTTTTCCTTGTTCCAGATGTAGGACTTTGGTTGTTTTTGTTAGGTGGCAGACACTACAATTACCACATGGGTAATGACCTGTGACGTTTGGTAGACCCCAGGCATTCAGCGCAGTGTTGCTTGTTGGGATCTGTTTTTTGGGGCGTATAGAAACCAAACTGTCTCGTAGATTTTGTGACCTTTTGTAGGAGAACAGTGGTTTTTCCCATTGTAATGTGCCAGACGTAATGATTCTCCAATTACTCTGGATTAGTTTGGCGACTTTGTTTGAGATAGCATTGTATGTGGTCACACAAGTCAGAGGGGGTGTGGATTCTATTTGTTCTCTGCTTTACAGTAGGCTTTCCCGGTTCTGATTTCTAGCTCTTTTTTGGGCTTTCTTGATAATATGGTTAGGGTATCCTCTATTCTTCAACTTTGAGGAGAGGGAATCTGCTTGTGATTTGAAAACTGTTATTTTGCTGCAGTTGCGTCTCAATCTAAGATATTGGCCGCAAGGCAAATTTTCCCGCAGTGGTCTAGGGTGAAAACTTTCAAAGCGGCGCAAACGTGCTGCCCATTGAACTACCGTATTGTTGAAGAAACAGTGTGCCTTCATATTCAAAAAAGTTATCTTTTAGTGCTAATTCAGCACATTCTAGGACAAAAGATTTTGGGGTCTTGTAGTGCCATTCTGTGTTGTCCAGTGAGGAGCGTAGTACCTCCAAGGTGTCGTCTTGAGGTAGGCTAGTGTATAAGCTTTCTATATCCATGCTTACTAAGATAGATGTTGTGGGATCGAATTGAAGGTTATTTATGTGGTTTAGCAGGTCTTTTGTGTCTTTCAAGTAAGCAGGTGTTGCCTGGACTAGAGGTTGCAGAAAAATCACAAAAGCGGGACAGTGGTTGAAGGAGTGAGCCGATTCCAGAACTATTGGTCTCCCAGGTGGGGGAATTTTGTATTTATGAATCTTTGGGATTGTGTAGAAGTATGGTATCTTGGTGCCCCCTGATGTCAGGAAGGATGCTTCTTGTTTGCTGATGTCTCCATTAGATTCTGCCTCATTTACCAGTATGTGTATTTTGGTCTTGAGGGCGAAGCTTGGATCATGTTCCAATTTGCGGTAATTTTTTGTATCATCCAGGAGGCGCAGGCATTCAGTGTGGTAGGCATTTTTGTTTTGTAAAACTATGTCCCCTCCCTTATCTGCTGGTTTAATGATTATGGCCTCATTATTCTTTAGTTCTTTTATAGCGGCAAGCTGTTTTGCACTTGTATTTTTGAAATTGTTATTTTCAGTGGTATTTTCAATCCCATTATAGATAGCTTGTTCAAAGGTTAATATTTCCACTGGAGTTGTATGTCACAGAATGGCACTATAAGACCCCAAAATCTTTTGTCCTAGAATGTGCTGAATTAGCACTAAAAGATAACTGTTTTGAAAATGAAGGCACCCCGTTTCTTCAACAATAAGGTACTTCAATGAGCAGCACGTTCGCGCCGAGTGTGGCCGGACTCTGTGTCAAATTTGGAAGCAAAACATATTCTTAATCCCCAGTCACCTTCTATTAATGATATAACATTCTATAAGAGATACATAGATAATGTCCTCCTAATCTGGTCCAACACTGAACATAAACTACATGATTTCTTGAAATGGATTAACACCTTGGACCCCAACCTAAAATTTACACATGCCATAAGTAGAGAAAGCATCACTTTCTTGGATCTAGACATAGAGGCACTCAATGGGGGTCTTAGTACCAAAACTCATTTGAAACCAACGGCGAAAAATTCCCTATTACGCTTTGAAAGTTTTCACCCTAGACCACTGCGGGAAAATTTGCCTTACGGCCAATATCTTAGATTGACACGCAACTGCAGCGAAATAACAGTTTTCAAATCACAAGCAGATTCCCTCTCCTCAAAGTTGAAGAATAGAGGATACCCTAACCATATTATCAAGAAAGCCTAAAAAAAGAGCTAGAAATCAGAACCGGGAAAGCCTACTGGAAAGCAGAGAACAAATAGAATCCACACCCCCTCTGACTTGTGTGACCACATACAATGCTATCTCAAACAAAGTCGCCAAACTAATCCAGAGCAATTGGAGAATCATTACGTCTGGCACATTACAATGGGAAAAACCACTTTTCTCCTACAAAAGGTCACAAAATCTACGAGACAGTTTGGTTTCTACACGCCCCAAAAAACAGATCCCAACAAGCAACACTGCGCTGAATGCCTGGGGTCTACCAAACGTCACAGGTCATTACCCATGTGGTAATTGTAGTGTCTGCCACCTAACAAAAACAACCAAAGTCCTACATCTGGAACAAGGAAAAATATGGCACATCAGAAAACATACCAATTGCAACTCGGAAAACGTGGTCTATCTAATCACATGCCCTTGTCAACTTAGATACGTAGGCATGACAAGTCGCAAAATAAAGACCAGAATATGTGAACACCGCAGCAATATCACTGCAAACGCAACAGTACAAAACTGACAGATCACTTCTTAACCAAGGGACATACTACCAATGATATGACCTGGGTTGTCATAGAACAACTAGACTCAGAAACAAGAAACATACAAGCTCTGTTATTAGAAAAGGAACAACGCTGGGTATATAGACTCAACTCATATTAATGGGCTAAACGATAATGTACCATGGAATAGCATACAACGAAAATAGTCAGGTGTGGGTGCTTATTCTACAAGTTTCCTTTTTCTCTGGCTAAATTAAACTCACTCAACTATCTGTAGAAACCCCAGATTACCCCATTTGTAACACACTTGACGGAAGTTATGGACAATAACTCTAGAAGCACCTGTCACCTGTCCAAACTAATTTAACATTAGACTGATCAAACACAATGGAAGAGGTATGAGGCAATCTTATCTGCACCTATTATTAGAGTTAGTCAAAAGTTTTACAGATTTATTTCGGGTGCTTGAGGATCTGAGATTCAATACCTCTAAATCTCCAATTAAGTTGTACACAAGAAAAATATGATCCAGCACACCATAAAGATTATATATAATATAACAAGCAAATTCAGACAGAAGTAAGTCCAATCAGCAGGTTCCGTTTTAAACGGAACCTGCTGATTGGACTTACTTCTGTCTGAATTTGCTTGTTGTATTATATATAATCTTTATGGTGTGCTGGATCATATTTTTCTAATTTAACATTAGACTCTACAAGTGTTCATACATTTATATTGCCTAAAAACAAGATTTTCCTCACATTCAGATTGATGCCCCGTTGTTGGTCATTTGGACCCTGTAACTAGTTTCAAAAGGATTTTTTATTCACTCCCCTTTCTTTAAACAACATTGTGATTGTCCTTCTAAAAATTACATTCTAATAATTACATTTTCAACTGAGGGAGGGCAACGGAAACGAGCGAAGAAATAAGTATTCACCAGCGGCACCAAAATGCACCTGTGCTGTGCGACACTAAAGCCGTATGTGAGCGTTCTACCTTCACACACGCATTCACGTTCTCACGTGATTGCCACCTCCTACTTGAACAATCCACTACTTCCGCATCCCACAACGGCGGGATCCGGACTACAACGTAGGTTCATAGGTCCTACAGCTCGGAGACAAATGTGAGTAATCAAAGGCATCACCCCCGGAAAAGACACAAGTCGGTTCTCGGCTATCTTTTTCATTTTCAAACGCCCGTAAGGTTTCCCGCAAATACTGTTTCCGGGCACTCTGTTGATTTTTTTCAGGGTCCAAATACCGGGCGTGCATTTGTAAACCGGATCCATGATGCAGTTAACTTACTGAGCTAAAGTGAGGCCCTTCCTATGTCTGTTTGTTTGTCAGTTAACACGTCCCGTATGTCTTTTAATGTTGTATGTTTTCCAGGGGTTTATAATGCGCCATCACGAGTTACGTATTTGTTTTTTCAAAATACACCATACGAGGTGCCATAACGCGTATTTTCGCTCGGAGCAAAAACTTAACGCATCCTGAGTACTTTATTAAGAAATCTATCCACAGTTCACAACTACACAACACATCACTCTCATTTAATAGTTGGGTGGCTGTGTTATCTACCTAAAACTATTGGGGCACATTGTAGCCACGCTTGGTTATTTACCAATAGTCATCATGCATGCCATCACCAAGTCACATGCATGATGCTTTCTACATACCAGTCCCCACTACTCTACGCACATAGGAGCGCACCACAAGTAAGACATGCATGATATACCAACAAACTAAATATGACAATACAAGTTTTATTATGCTCTTCTCCTTCGCAGGTATACGCTGCAGAGGATCTGTAAGTAACAAGATCCCACTACACTCACAACGCACTGTAGGGCGTGCGTTGATGCTCACACTTACGTGCCCTATTTTTGGGTCACGCACCTATGGTCCTGACGAAAGCCTCGAACATTTTTTGAAGGCTGAAACTAGTAGACCTACATCCCCCTTCTTAATAATTAAGATATAAAGGTTCAAATTAAAAACCTTCACCATATCTTGTAAATATTTTTAACTCATGTCCTAGGACCCTTTCAATAAAACTTTCACAAGGGAACCTCCTAGAGACATTTTTAGCATATAATTCTACTGCACATAGCACTGTACACTTCTCAAAAAAAAACCCGCTCCGCTGTAGTTCAGGCGTAGAAGCACAGCTGGATTACACTCGGTAATCCAGCTGGACCCCGATGATGAAGCATGCCACCTACTAGGTAGGTGGGTGAGGGGTTTCTTAAAACAAAAAACAGTTGTTTTCGCTCCTCCTGCGTAGGTACAGGTCACAAACCACGACCTTTACACCTACCAAGGACTTGTCCAATTTGTTTATTTAATGATTACCCAGGGAACAGGACAAGCAGCCTTCCTACTTTTCCTCACTCTCTTTTTGTTTTGAAGCTTTTATTACATGGACAACAGTCATTGGAGGATCTACATTTTTAACTATCACTCTTCTTTAAAGTGTGAGAATTATGTACTTCACTTTTACGTAATCGAATTTGGAATGGACTAATAAATATGGCCCTAACGTCACTGCCTGTGAACAGCTTCTCAGCCACAGTAATTGCTGGCTTGAATAGGTTTCTTTCTGAATTAGCCTTGAAGGTAAAGACCGTCTGAACATGGTGCTTGTGAGGTCTGCGTCTAAGAATGCTTTTTGAAAATAGATTCTTAATGTGTATTAATCAGATACTTTCTAATTCTGTGTTCTGTTACATGGTTTCCCGAGAGTAAAGCAAAGGCGATATGCGTTATTTAAACTGTACCCTGTCACATAAGTTCTGATGAAAGTCCTCAATTTAAGGAAGAGGGCAGAATGGAAAGTATTCCTAGACGGTCATCTGTGACTGCCTGATAAAATGATTTATAATCTATTAGTTTCCATTCATAAATTAGATATTTGGCAACAAGGGAGGAGTGGGGATGGTAAGCTGTGTAGAGCATGTGACTAGTGTCTTCATTAAATCTTTGCGTTTTTCGTGTTAGGAGTACTTCGCCTCTTGTCTTTTTTGTACTTCACCTTATCTGGTCTGACATCTAATCTATTTTACAGTACAGGAACCTGAGGCTCGTTTGTTCTATTAACACTTAAAATGCGTATATGTAATCCAATTAGTTCAGCTCTTGAAATCCTAAATCGTACATTTTAATAGCAAAACATGAAATGTTGTTTCTAATTATATCTTCTTCAGGTTACCACTTGCAAAAAGATCGAAGGTCAAGTACTGAGAATTACTTAACACACGACAAGCAGGGCTTAAACAAGGAGCGCTGGTGAGAAACTGCGTTAACTAAGAGAAAGAAAAATAACTAGGAAATGAAAAGAAGTGTGTGTTTGGGGGGGGGGGGGGGGAAGAGTATTTGCGCTAGAAATCACTGAATGATAGATGAACACATTTCATTTCACACGAATTGGGAAAAGGATCCACATCCACTCCCCTGTTTGAAAGAGGCGGGTACGCAGACTGTCAAAATATACCATCCATCTCAGCTATGGCACACATTTCCCAGCCTCTCTAGCCACTGCCAAATTAAGGCTAAAGGTACAGTCCTTTACATACCCAACTCTGTGCCAAAGCAACACTGGTGAAGTCCACCTCTTTCTGCTCGCCATTTGGGTGTATTGCAAGGGAGCTTTCGTGGCACAGTTGGTTCTGCATCCCCACAGCTACCACCAATCACGGTGAAAGCAGGGATGCCTACTGGTGTTGATTTTTTGCCCGGCAGCACCTCTAAAACTGAGCACATGCCCACGTGCTGTCCACCCTGTGGAACTTCCTTCCTTGAACTCGGTACAAAGTCTGGCCCATGTTTCAGTAGATATGATTTCATCTAACAGAAGTGCCGCAGCTTTTAACTACAATGTATTACACACGACTACGTCCATAAATTCACCAAACTCACCTCCTTCAACAAATGACACGCAAGTTCAAGATGCTCTTTGCACGTTAATTGTTAATAAATGCACATCTTACTCACAGATCACATTTATTCATGCTTTCAGTCGGCCGAAACAAATGATAAAGTGAATTTAAGTTTCAGGAATAATAGTTTAACAGCATTACCTTCAACAAATCCGACAAATGCTCAAGGTCAAGACCATGTAAAAACACCTCCACGTCACCATACGCTGAGAAGGAACTGTGTGGAAATATACAAATTTTCTTAATAATCTAAAGGGCATGGACAAAAATAAATCATACTGATTTTCAAACAAACTCATATAAAGGCATTATTCAAGTTCATTTTATGGATGATCATTTGAGCAATGTGTGAGACAATTTACAAAAATAACAGGTGTTAGACCTGGCGTCCTTGGCATGGTTTTCCTTGTCTTTTTGCCTAGACCACCTGTATTTTTTGATTGTGTGATGGACTTCGTTTTTGCTGGTTAGTGCTCCCTGTATAAATTGATATTCTGATTGTTTATCCATGATTGGCATATTTGATTTAACGGTAAGTCCCTAGTAAAGTGCACTGTGTGAGCCTAGGGCTTGTAAATCAAATGCTACTAGTGAGCCGGCAGCACTGGCTGTTCCACCCAGATGAGTAGCCCTGTAAACTTGTCTCAGACCTGCCATTGCAGCGCTTGTGAGCACAGTTTTTTAAACTACCATGTCAACCGGCCGAGTGCACCCACTTTCCAGGCCCTAACCTTTTTCTCTACAGGTAAGGCACCCCTAAGGTAGACCCAAGGTACCCCCATGGGCAGGGCGCTGTGTATGTGAAAGGTAGGAGATGTGCTGGTGTGTTTTACATGTCCTGATAGTGAAATACTGCCAATTTATTTTTCACTATTGAAAGGCTATCTCTCCAAAAGGTTATCATATGAGCTGCCTTGTAACATCTTACAAGTATAACCTTATGGAGATAGAGATAAGGAGTTGGGGCTCCTTAAGCTCAGAATGTAAAAATGCATCTTTTAGTGAAGCAGTTTTTTAAATTGTGTGTTTGAAAATGTCACTTTTAGGAAATGCCCATTTTCTTGTTTAACCTTCTTGTGCCTCTGCCCATCTGTGGAATCAACATCTGGTTAAGACTGACATGGGCCTGTTTGTGCATTAACTCTAGACAGTCACACAGAGGGAGCTGAGGTGAGTCCTGCATATCTTGATGGCCCATCGCAAGGCTGATGGGTCTTGCTGAGCTAGAGTGGTAGGAGGAGTTGTTACTAACACCAGAATAGGGCTGTGCCTGTCCTCTCACAATGCTGCTTCCACCCCCTGGAGCGTTTCTAGAGCCCAGGCAGGAACTTGAGAACTACAAAGACTTTTCTTTTAATTATGGCTACTTCAAAGCCCAAAAGGGTATAATTATTGGACCTAAAAACCCCAGACTTTTAAAACCCATCTGGATCAAGAGGAACCTCTGCCAAGGAGAAGAGCTGTGAGGAGGAGCACTGCCCCTTTGCTTAGTGCAGCTTTGCTGGGTTGGCCTGCAGTTGCTGCTTCTGAGAGGAAAATGACTGGACTTTGTTGTTTATCCTGCTTGTGAAGTTTCTCAAGGGCTTGTGTGTGCTTGCCTCCTGTTAAGTAGACTCAGGGCCATCAAAGACAAACTGCAGCATCCATGAACTCCACTGCTGGGAGTTCTGATCTACCTTGTGGTGCCAATGCCAGTTCTGGGCCCTTGGAGGTAGTTTTGCTGCTTGAACATCAAAATCGATGCCTCGCCCTTCCAGCGCCTGTTTTTCCGACGTAGGCACTGCTGTGCGGCAGAAAGAATCGATGCATCGTTGGACCGCAGCTGAAGAAATTGATGCAGCGCCTGTTTGCCACCGCATCATCGACCTTCAGCTCACCCGGATTTCTATGCATTGCACCTGTGCACCAGGTTTTTCTGATGCATTGCCCGCAGACCAGAACAGTCTTGGATTTCGACGCATCCCTTCCCCGTACAGTCCAGATTCAACGTAACACTCCCCACTGTGTGCAGAACTGATGCATCGCCTCCTCAGGGACTCACGAACCAACGTATTGCAGTTTTGTCCGATGCTTCCCTCCTCTGCGGACGTTTTTGCCTTGTGAATTCTGACGCATCTTAAAGTACTTAGTGTAAAGTCACCGAATCCATAGAGTTCTATGGACGGAATTGCAAAAACCTTCTAAAAGTGAAATTTTGAGTTGCGTGTGTTGGATGTTTGTCGTTTTGGTCTTCTGTGGTTTAGATAAAGATTGTTTATTTTTCTAAACTGGTGTGGTCTCCATTTGTAGTGTTTTCACTATGTTAAGGTGTGTGCTGTGTACAAATACTTAACACATTCCCTCTGAGAGAAGCCTGACTGCTAGTGTCCGGTTAATGTGCAAGGGTTATCTGGGTGTGCAACTCCCTTATCCTGACTAGAATGTAGGGTCCCTAATAGAACAGGGTGCTAACCACTGCCAACTTGAGACCCCTATTTCTAACATTGGTGGTCAGCGGTGAGGATTTGGACTGGTGTTTGTACTTGACATACAGTGATTAGTGTACACTACTAATGAGTGCAGACCATTATGCAACCACATAATGCTTTTTGCTTTTTCCTATTATTATGACAACCCTTGAATTTATCTACAAACTGTGTCTCAGCATGGTGACCCAAGTGATGTTGCAAATTTGATGTTTGAGATGGTGATGTTGAAATCCTACATGGTGCCTCAGCTTAAACAATTCTGCAAGGATCTTAGCTGCCCTGTTAAAAGTTCCACTAGGAAGGAGGAACTGCAAATGGTGCAGAGGGCCTTCTGGGCAGCAAGAGAATCTGGTGAGGATGAGGATGTGGATCTGGAGGTACAGAGCCAGCAAGTGGATTTTGGAACTAAGGATCAGCCTGTGGGGGGAGTGCCCTACAGGCCTGGCAGCAGTATGTCATCCAGGGGCATGTCCCCAGAGGAACTGGAGGATGGAAAGGCAGACCAGAGAACATGTGCTGGAGCTTGAGAAGCTCAGAATGGAGGAAAAGCAACAAGATAGGGAGAAGGCCCTTGCTATGGAAGAAAGGACCCTTGTTCTAGAAGAAAATAAATTGCCTTTGGCTCATGAGTGGAGTATGAGGGAGCTGGACATCAAGGCCAAGTAGGCAGAGTCCAATTCAGATGGTGGCAGCGTACAGTCAGTGCAGTCTGCGTGGAAGATGCCCATTCCTAAGGATTTAGTACAGGATTCTAAAAAGGGGGATCACATACATGCTTAGTTTTTGGCATATGAGGCAGCACTCCACATGAATCAGGTCCTTGGCAAACAGTACGGGGTGGATCTGTGGAAACACTTTGAGCTAGAGGGAAGGGACACCTTGACAGCCCTAGGGCCACACACAGGTCTCACCAACCCTATCATGAAGGATACCTTGCTCACCCGGTATGGTCTCACCCCAGAGCAGTATAAGGAAAAGTTTAGGTCTTTTAAGAAAACTGATTCCCATACTTGGTTGGAATGTGTTAATCATTTTTACAGACCACTGAATGATTGGATAAAGGGCAGTAAGGTAACTGACTATCAGGGGTTGTATGATTTGATAGCTTGGGAGTACTTGTATAGTCTTTGTTTGCCAGAGCTGTGCCAGAATCTGATTGACAGCAGGCTGACTGAACCTAGAAAGCTTGATCAGGAGGCAGACCGCTGGACAAGTACCAGGGTCCAGAAGGGGTATGTGGGAGACTCTGCCAAAGTTGGGCAGGGTCCCCATGAGAACAGTGGGAGGACAAGGGTACACAGAGGGATCTCTTTAATGGACCCTAATCTATTTCCCATGGTAGAGATTCCCGTCCCCCAGGTGAGAAGAAGCCTTGGATCTCTACAGGGAAGCATGTAGAGGGGGGTCCCCGCAAGTGTTATGCATGTGGTCAGGGGGGTCACATGAGGGGGAACCCAAGTGTGCAAAGTGGACACTGGCACTCACTGGTGAGCAGTCACGTTGGTTGGTCAGCGTAGTGCTTGGGGCGGAGTTGGTTCCAGGAGCAGGGTGGGAGCCAGCTGAGATGACCCTTGTCTCACTAGGGGACAGTGAGATGGTCCTGAGAACCCTCCTACTTGAGAACACTAAGAAGTGCACGTAGTGGGTGACCATCAATGGACAGAGGGTGAAGGCCCCGAGAGACACAGGAGCAATTAGGAGGTGGGGGTCTCAGGTCCCTTGAGGGTGGCTGAGAGTCCAACCATGCCTGTTGGCTGTCTGCCAGGGAACTATATGGAGGATTCCCTTTGCCGTGAAGTGGAACGCCGGGCATACTTGGAGATGGTGGGTCTGCCTGAGTGGGTGTGTGTGACCACTTGGTCAATGGCAGTCAGTAGGGGTGATCAGGAGGACCTGGAGCCTGATAGAGTGGCCCAGGTGCCTGCCAGAAAGAGGTGAAGGAGGCTGACTCCGATGGGGACACCCCAGAACTTACAGGGGAGCAAGTGGCCAAACTGGGAGACTTACCTGGGCTGAACCATCGGCAGAAAGAAGTGGGTCCCACCAAGGAGGAATTCTGCAAGGAGTAGCAGGAATGCCCTTCGCTTGTGGGTTTGCGGCAGCAGGTTGCAAACCAGGCAGCTGTTGATCAGTCTGGATCACATTGGATCTACTTGGAGAATGGTCTTCTGTACAGTGAGCCTAAGGTTGCAGCGCCAGGGGCAGCACGTTTGCTGGTGGTACCTCAGCGCTTCAGAGCCTTCCTAATGGGTCTGGCTCATGAAGTGCCTTTGACAGGACATTTGAAAGGCTCGTTACCCACTTCATTTGGCCCCAAATGCAAACACACTCTGAAACCCAGTGTAGGTCTTGCCAAACTTGCCAGGCAAGATGCAAGAGTGGGAGGAGATGTAAGGTTCCTCTCCAACCTTTTCATGTTATGAACACCCCCTTTTGAGCTGGTGGGAATTGACATTGTGGGGCCTCTGGACCCCAAGACAGCCATGGGCAACGGGTTTATCCTGGTCTTGGTGGACCAGGACACACGGTACCCGGAGGATATACGTCTGAGAACAGTGACAGTGCTTGTGGTGGACCAGGCACTGATGGGAATCTTTTCCCTCGTGGGTTTCCCTAAGGAGGTGGTATCTGACCGAGGTACCAACTTCATAGCCAGGTATATGAAGTCTCCGCAGGAAGAGTGTGGTGTAACTTACAAGTTCACCACTCCTTACCACCCCCAAGGTAATGTGTTGGTTGAGAGATTCAAATGAACACTGAAAGTCATGATTGGGGGTCTCTCAGACTCCATGAGGCGTAAGAGGGACGTCTTCTTGCCATGCCTCCTCTTTTCTTACAGGGAGCTGTCGCAGACGGCACTGGGGTTCAGCCCCTTTAAACTGCTGTATGGGCATCCTGTAAGGGGACCTTTGAGTTTGGCGAAAGAAAGCTGGGAGCAAGCTCCTAGGGAGCCCCACGAGTATGTGTTTAGTTACATGCTGGTCTTCAGAAACCAAACTGCGTGCTTCAGGAAGCTCGCTCAGGTGAACCTAGAAAAAAGCCAAGAGGACATGAAAAGCTGGTATGACCAGAATGCCACTCTGTATGAGTTTCAGCCTGGCCAGAAAGTGTAGGTCATGGCCCCCAGGGAGCCGTGTGCTCTCCAGGACAAGTGAACTCTGCCTTTTGAGGTGGTGGAGCCCAACAGTGATGTCACCTATCTGGTGAACTTGCAGACTTCCCAGGAACTATTTGAGGGTCCTACATGTGAACCACCTCCAACCTCACTTTGAGAGGTCTGAAGTGAATATGCTCTTGGCAACAGGTGACGGGGTGGAAGAGGAAAGTGAACCTCATCCTGACCTTCTGTCTGCTAAGGAACAAGATGGGTCAGTGAAGGGTATGAACCTCTCTCCTGCACTGACCCTTGAACATCAGAGTGACTGCCGCCTGTGGTGTACCCACAATGTGGACACTGGGGATAGTCCACCGGAGCCTACCTGTGAAGCATAAAATGTACAAGTTGACGGACAGGGTCAAAGCCAGCATCAAGGAAGAAGTTTTCAAGATGCTGGCCCTAGGGGTGATAGAGCCCTCCAACAGTCCTTGGACCAGCCCAGTGGTCTTGGTCCCAAAGGCTTCTGCACTTGGTTCCACACCTGAACTGTGGTTCTGTGTGGACTGCCGTATGCTCAACGGCATCACTAAGGCGGGCGCACACCCCTTTCCAAGTGCTGATGAACTCATAGATCATCTGGGAGCTGTCAAGCTCCTCAGTACGTTTGATTTAATGTCTGGGTACTGGCAGATTGCCTTGACCGATGGGGCCAAAGAGAGGTCTGCGTTCTCAATGCCAGAGGGGCACTACCAGTTCCGGGTTATGCCCTTTGGGTTGAAGACCGCCACTGCCACCTTTCAGATGTTGGTCAACCAGATGTTGGCTAGGCTGGAGTATTTCAGTCCCGCCTAACTGGATGCCATTACAATGTTCAGTTCCGGCTTTGAAGATCACTTACACCACCTCTGGGAAGTCTTGAAGGCACTGCAGAGGGCAGGCCTCCCTATCAAGGCCAGTAAGTGGCAGATGAGGCAGGGGTCTGTGGTGTACTTAGCGCACCAGGTAGGAAGTGGCCAGGTGGCGCCCCTACAACCTAAAACTGACACCATTCTGGATTGGGAGCCCCCCGAAGACTCAGACTGACGTTAGAGCCTTGTTAGGTCTCACTGATTATTACAGGAGATTTATCAAGGGCTATGGCACCATTGTTGCCCCTTGACTGAGCCTACTCCCAGGAAGCAGCCAAGGAAAGTGATCTGGACTGATGCCTGTCTGACCGCTTTTGGTGCCCTAAAGGCAGACCAACAGGAGCGACCACACACCAGAAGGAGTGATGAGTGTTGCAACGCAAGAAGATAGAAGATTCAGCCCCTTATATACCCATAGACAGGAAGTGATGCGAAAGGAAATGACCAGTCACCATCTTGGTTCAAGAAACATTAATGAAAAAGATATGAAAAGTCGTTATTTTAGAATGGTGAAACAAAACCCTTCCTGTAGCATTCTATGAACAAGACAGCAGCATTCTGGGAACAAGACAAGCATGAAGATGGCCCCCGGAAGGAGAATGTCTGCTGGCAAAATTAGGGAGACTGAGCTCCTGGCCCCCTCAGGCACCAGGTACGTATTCTGTGCTTCAAACAGCCAACGCGGGACGCTGCGAAGGGAACCACGGTTCTAAAGCTGGTACTGCGTCGCACCAGAGACACTGCAAGACCAACAGCAAGCCACAGCATGGTACCACGGTGTGCCTGAGAGGCAGAAGAAAGCATTGCGGGGTCGAATTACAGCTCGCGGCATTACACCCCACAAGCAGATTTTAGTGCTGCCTGCATAGCAGTGATAAGTCAAGCAAAAGGACTGAGAAATCAGGGAGGAGATTCATTCACCTGTTAAATACCAAAGGAGTAATCTAGCATTGCTGTTAAACCCCAGAGATTTGTTCTAAGAAGGGGCAACAATAGTAACAGTTTTTTCTCATTGGATCTGAAACTTCAAACTGACATGTAGCAACTCAGTGCCAGAGGAAAGAACAACATTGAAGATGGCATCCTTAACCCTTTAAGATCTCATGCACATCAGGGTTCAACCGTTTTAAAGATATACTTATGAATTATATTCGGGGGCTAAAAAACAGTCAACCATGACCAATTAAATGCCCCGAGTTTTCCAAATATTAATATGAGGACGCAAGTTGCGGTCATTCAAATCCAGATTCATTATAGGCATTTAAGAAAGATATTGATAAAGAAGGCTTAAGTTAGATGTTCAGATTTTCTATTCTAAAATACATGTTTGGGCTGAACGGGGTAGTTCATTTATAGTACTGAAATACTTTAGATGAAGGTAAATAATCTCAACGTGGAGTGGAGCAATATTCCCATTGCTAATAAGGAACCAACTTCCTAATGGTATTTGAAAGATTTAACAACCAGCATGCAAATTTCTTGAAACAATACACCTTTTTAACACATCATATTCAGATATGGATCAGTACTGCGGAAGGTGGTGTAGGTTTGTAGGTCTGTAGAAAGGTTCATGACGGTGTCAATGTCCCTGTAATTGGCAAAAGGTTGTGGTGAGATAATATCATTAAGTCTGCGTCTGAAGTTCTTAGCTTGAGACAGTGCCTTACATAGCCTTGTGACCTACTACAATTGTGCTGGCACGCAATGCTCATACTGTTGGTAACAAATCTACCAAAACTTTTTAAAAAGGTCGGCAACGGAAGTTGTCCAATTATAGAAGAGGTAGTAGTGTTACCCAAAATGGGTGAAAGAACCGCACATCACAAGAACAAAGTCAATGAGAACAGTAAATCAAATGTTATATTAATGTAGGCAATACAATGGTAATACTGCGGGGTGCTAATGAAGCTATGGCACTTACTACCCAAAAGTGCTAATAGCCAGTCGAAAGATCGACTAGTCCGCATAATTATTAAAGAAAGAATCAGCTTTCAAGCACACCCTTTATGTTAGATAACCTCGAAACTGTCAGATAAATCCGAGAATCAGTTTCTTGAAATAAGTATATAGGTTGATATAGTCTCTGGAGGGTTCGTAGTTACAAATAACCAAGCAGGATACGGTGGTTGGCAGAGTGTTCCAAAAAACATATTTTCTTCTTTATTGATCAGTTTCCAAACAAACGATCCAAATCCAAATTATTAATCAATTTCCAGACAAACGTTCAAGATCCAAATCCAAAACAGCCGACACGTGTTTCGTCTGTACATGTGTTTGTACAATGACTTTTTCAAGGCTGTTAACAAGAAATATGCATATATGAGCAAAAAATAAACATAGGTAAGGAAACATTTAACAAAAGGGGGGAGGGGAAGGAAGGCTGAGTTATCCACCGATTATGGTTTGAATATAAGTGTCAGGATATACAAGTGTCAGAATAAGCCGGTAAGAAAGAGCATCAATAATAAAAATAGAACCCACATCCAGTAAAAGAAAACAAGAATAAGGCCAAGTGAAAGGCAAAATCAGATGAAGCCATCACCGTGACCAAGTCTGAGTACTGAAAATGTGTAAGAGTACAAAGTAGAAAAGATTATATAGGCTAAGATGTAAGGAGACCGCTCAGCTGAAATTAAGCTAGCACTGTGTAGATAGCTATTGAGACAATACTAACTGGATATCCAAAGCCTATAAGCTTACAACATGGGCTAATATATGTGGCCGGACCCACCTAGATATGGTCGAATAATCAATATATCCAGTCGATTCACAGACACGTAATGAAGATAGCTGAACAAAGAAAAATATAAGAAAAAAATATAGGACAAAATAAATATATAATATAATATATCAGGCATGAAGGCCAAGATACCACAAAGCACCACAAGAGTGATTAGACAGAATATAGCACTTACCACGATAATTCTTTGGGCAACTTAATGGTGTATGATAACCCATCCAAACACATAAGAGGGAAGGCACCAAAATAGGTATTGATTGGTGCAAAAACCTAGATGAGAATAATAAGTATCTAAGTCAAAGAGTATGTAAAATTTAGCTACATGATGTACCGAAGGTGATAGTAATGTGTGTACAATAATATGAAACATTATATTGGGTATATGAAGACTAATAACTAGAGTCCCAGTAGTGCTAAATTCACATGGATTATAGTAATATTAACCCTCAAAACTTGTATTGGTGATCTCACCTACCACAGAATGACTGTGTACCGTAGTGGTAATATCAAGAGTCCAGTCCAGGAAAAAAGAGTAGTGTCCAATGCACGGCACACCGCAGTCAGGTGTGGGATAGTTGAGGAACCTAAGTGTACAAGGAATACGTATATATAATAGCCGTCTAAAACATACAGGCACTAGTCAAATAATCGTGCAAGGGCATTTAACATTCCCACTGAGAAATGTACAGGTGGATATATGTCCCTAATTAAAAGGAACTACCGACCCCATGATGCAACATAATTCAAAACGTACTGCAGTATTAGAGTAGACTCATGGGATCACAAGCGTTTGGGTATCACGAACCATAAGCAAAAACGGTACGATAGATAAGGAACAAGCTAAAGGTACCGTTAATCTAATAGAATATCCTGATATTGTCAATTAGGCAAAAATGGAAACCGAAAGTCGTCGAAGGTTCTACGGTATAATAACACAAGAAACACATCTATATGTGTCTCACAATCTTACCGGATAATAATGCTCCGTCTACGAGCCCAGCGTCTGTAGCGCCAAAGGGAAGTCACAATTGATGCACGTAGTTGCCATCTTAAAATAAACTAGCTGGGGAAAAGTGTACCTCCTCCTTCCCGCGTCACAAGATACTGTTGCGACATAGAAAGAGGACTGCACAGAATAATGTATTCCTATTTGAAGCGCCATCAATAAAAAGTCATGTGTCCCACTATACGGACACATCAATTGTGAATCATAGTTTTGACGTGTAATGCAACGTTATCACATCAAAGAACGTAAAG
This sequence comes from Triturus cristatus, assembly GCF_964204655.1. Classification (NCBI taxonomy): domain Eukaryota; kingdom Metazoa; phylum Chordata; class Amphibia; order Caudata; family Salamandridae; genus Triturus; species Triturus cristatus. Next base: position 678,453,819 of record NC_140585.1, on the reverse strand, counting down.
TACAAACAGGGTATCTACACCTGGTTGTGAACTAATGTAATAGGAAAACACCATAACAAGTTGCATTAGGTGTAACTAGACCACGGCGCTGATACGATGTATATATGAAAAATGTAATGCAAGGAGATGAAAATGTTGTATTATAAAACGGCAGAAAGTAAATGTAGACAGGTAATATAACCTAAAAAGTGCAGTAATGTAACAGTACGAGCGTGAAAAAGAGATGAGAGAAGAGATGACGAACGACAGAAGAGGAAGCATGGACAGTCAACAAATTAAGTGAAAACGCCACATATTATGTGGGTGTATACCCACTAGCATGTTAGTTCGTGACTCGTGATAGTCTAGATTGAAGTCAATATACATAATAGAAAACTTGAAAAGCATACATTGGTTGTAACATGCTGGTGGTGGTAGTACTCGCAAGGGGACAGCTAGAATAGTGTGTCATTGAATCCTATTACAATTCAGAGAGCAGATTACAGACCTAAAGGGAAGTGTACATTGTATTGACAATCATTATAGTACATACTAAATATGACACAATCATTAGAAATAACATTAGAACGATTGGAGTATTATGCATTAGAACGACAAAAATGAACCAGCAAATACCGTCATAATAGAGAATGCAAATTCCATAGATTAAGTAGTGTGATGGTCTATGGATACATGAGATCCTATTACTTTGACAGTAATGTGTTTTAGTCTTTTAGGAAAACATGCAACTCTCTATCTATATTGATCCCATGATCCACAGACCTCAGTTTAATGAGCCATTTAGTCTCCAGTTTCCTCAAGGCCGCAACTTTATTGCCGCCTCGGGGATCATCAACCAATTTATCTATAGCATGGAATCGAATCTGTATTGATCCTGATGTTTTATGTTCGGTGTTATAATGGATTGCCAAAGGGTAATTGGCATTATTATTTTTGATGGCTCTAATGTGCTCCTGTAGTCGTAATTTGAGGGGTCTTATAGTACTGCCCACATAGATCTGACCACACTGACAAATGATACAGTAGACCACATATTTAGTGTTGCAGTTGATGAAATGATTGATTTTGTGTATTTTCTTAGTATTATAACTAAAGCTGGTGATTTTGTCTTCTGCATATTGACATACATTGCACGAAGAACATTTGAAGAAACCTTTGGATTTGGCGGGTAGCCAGGTGCTAGACAATTGTCGATCTACCCGTGAGGGACGATTAAGTATATTTTTCAATGTCCTACCCCGTACATAAGTAATGTGGGGTTTCTTGGTGATGTATGCATCTAGATCATGGTCTAGTTTGAGCAGGTGCCAATGTTTCAACAGGGTGCGATATACGTCATTACTATGTGAGTGAAACTGTGTAATCATAGCAATTTTATTCGCTTTTGAGATATTTTTTGACCTTTTATGGGATCTAAGTAAATTAGATCTTGTTGTCCTGTTAATTCTTGTGTGGGCTTTGTCTAGGGTGCGTCTGTCGTAGCCCCTAATGATAAAACGTTTCTTCAAATTGGCTATCTCCCTTTGGAAATCATGGTCTGAACTGCAATTCCTTCTCATCCGAATCATTTCTCCAAATGGAATGGCCCGGATTTGAGAAGTTGGGTGCGCACTGCTTGCATGCAAAATCGAGTTGCAAGCTGTTTTTTTATGAAAAAGTTTTGATTCCAATATACCATTGTCAACAAATAATGTCACATCTAAGAAATCGATCTCTGTTTTGCTGACATTATGTGTAAAGCTTAAATTATAGTCATTGGTATTAAGATGGCATAAAAAATCCTCGAGGTGTTTGATCTCACCCTCCCATGTAAGTAAGATGTCATCTATAAATCGACCCCAGTATACAATATGGTTAGTCAAATGGGGTGGTGTTGCTTTCCAAATATGTTCCTGTTCATAAAACCCCATATAGATATTTGCAAATGAGGGTGAAAATTTCGCCCCCATCGCTACACCAGAGTGTTGTCTATACCAAACATCCTGGTGCTTAAAGTAGTTATTCTCCAAAGTCAATTTGGTGAGTTCTAGAATCATTCTGGTATGATCATACAAAGTAGCATCTCTTTTAGATAAAAAATAAGTTAACGCTTCCATGCCTTTGTCAAGTGGGATACTGGTATATAGTGAATTGACGTCCAATGTAACTAAAGTAAGATCACTGGACCATTGAAAATCTTCCAACTTATTGAGAAGATCCTTTGTATCCTCGATAAAGGCAGGTAGTTTGCGGACAATGGGTTGGAGGTAAAGGTCTATGTATTCTGAGATACGTTCCGTGGGACCCCCAATGCCTGAAATAATAGGTCTAGCCGGTGGTGCTGTGATATTCTTGTGGATCTTTGGGAGGGTATATATATATGCGGTTTTGGGTGTGGAGTTGAAGAGATATCTAAATTCCAAACCAGAGAGAAGTCCAGCATCTAACCAATATTTAAGTGTTCTCTCCACTAAAGTGTTAACCTCATTCATCGGATTGTGTTTAACTTTAGTATATGCTTTGGTGTCCGATAGTTGACTCTCAATTTCCTTTAGATAGTAATCATTGTCCATAAGGACAATGTTACCACCTTTGTCAGCCACCCTAATGGTTAAATGTGAGTAACTTCTCAATTGGGACAAGGCGGTCCTCTCTTTCTTAGTAAGGTTGTCTCTAAATTTGCTGTGAGACCGATATAGTTTATCCTCCAATTTATAAAGATCAGTAGTGACCGCCCTAAAAAAGCAATCAATGATGTTATCTGATGGCAAGGTTGGTATGAATGTTGACTTAGTTCTCAACCCACTGTCAGTCTGTGTATTACTGATGATGTTGAGATCCGAAAGTAAATCCTCCACATCGGGAACTGTTTCAAGGCTGTCATCAAGTGACAGAAGCATTTGTAAGTTATAAATATCTTGAATCGATTGTCCACTAACACTAGTGGTATAAATAGGTATAGGACACAATTTGTTTTGGCTGTCAAAAAACTTTTTTAATTTGAGTCTTCGTGTAAATTTGAATAAATCTATGTGTATTTGAATAAAGTCCGGTTTAGACATGGGACAAAAGCTAAGTCCTTTTTTAAGTACACTGATTTCACTTGCACTTAAACATTGTTTGGACAAATTAACCACAGATACAGCATCAACTTCATTAGGTGTCAAATTGCCAATACAGGATGTCATAACAGTCATATTAGATTCCACACCGGCACTCACTTTTTCTGCACTCGCGTCACCGATCTTGTGATTCTTTTTGTCCCTTCTAATTCTGTTTTTGTGTCCCCCCCGCCTAATCCTGTTTTTGCACTGGCACCCTGATTGTTGAATCCCAATCTGGTGCCCCTCCTGTACCTCTCTAGTTCCGATAAAAAAGAGGACGAAGCGGTGCCTGCAGTGTTCCCATCCGTCCCAAGAGTTGAGGCACTCTCAATCCTGATATCACTGTTGTCACTAGCAATACTAGATAGTTCTGAGTCACTAACTGTGGTATCTATATCCATTCTCTTCTTGTCAAGATCTCGAACCCCAGCTCTGGGTTTTTGTTCATCAAATTTCTTCGCAAAAGTATATATGCGACCGTTCTTATAGTCATTAGCATCTCTTTTGAGTTTTCGTATTTTCTTATCACGTATATAGTTCTGGTGTGAACTTAGCACCTCTTTGAGGATTTTGACATTTTTTTCAGTAGCCTCTTCAGCATTGAGTTTCCTTATCTCCTCCTCTATCTGTTCAATCTCCTCTATCAATTTGACTCTTTTTCTTTCCGCATGTCGGATCAATAGATCCATCATACCAAAGGACGAGGATGAAATAAGTTTTTCCCACTCTTGTAAGAGATCTGGATCTAAGTCCTCGAAGGTTGGGAAGATGATTACTCTCAACCCTCTCGGTACTTGTCCGATCTCTATGTATTTCTTCAGAGTTGTAAGGTCCCACCATCTAGACAATTCAGCCTTCCTTAATCTTTCAAGTTTAATGAATAATTGTTTTAAACCAGATGGTTTAGCTTCAGTCATAGGTGTTGTGCTAGATTGAATCCCCTGTCCAGAGAAAATATCGTTAAAAAGCTTGTCCCTCTCATCGTTGAATTCAGCCATGTCAAGTCAAGGTGCGAACAAAACTATTCAGAAAGAAGTCAAATCTGATCACGATTAGCGATCCGATGATGCCTACAGAGAAAGTGAGTGCCGGTATCACTAGGAAATCCAATTATAGAAGAGGTAGTAGTGTTACCCAAAATGGGTGAAAGAACCGCACATCACAAGAACAAAGTCAATGAGAACAGTAAATCAAATGTTATATTAATGTAGGCAATACAATGGTAATACTGCGGGGTGCTAATGAAGCTATGGCACTTACTACCCAAAAGTGCTAATAGCCAGTCGAAAGGCAACGGAAGTTGTGTTGTACCTGTATCATCCCTTTGGTCCCAGGATTTGGTTGTTTTCCACAGAAGACACCATCATAAGTGGGATCACTGTCCGGTTCAACCAGACTAACAAGTTACTTACCTTCGGTAACGCCTCATCTGGTAGAGACTATCTAGATGCAGATTCCTTATCTTAGAATATTAGAATATTCCCCAGGAGTCTAACTGGATCCGGAAAATCTTGAGCAGTGCCTCTGCGTGGTGGTAGGTGGCATAGTTCAACTGTACATCAGTGTCATTCACGCTACAAGTTGTGTGCGGTGCCTATATAAATGTCACTCCAGCGTGCTGACATCAGTTTCTTTTCATCACATTTCTGTGCCAGAAGCATAGAACCACAATAGACTGCTGACGGACTGGTGTGCAGACACTAAGGATCACCCTATATAAGGAATCTGCGGCTAGAGTGACTACCAAATATGGCGTTGAAAAAGGTAAGAAACTTGTTCATCCGATGGAGACTCCTAGCTGAAGATTCCTTACCTCAGAATAGATACGCCAACAATGTCACCGGAGGTGGGTCTGCAAACAGATTTAGACCCGGAGAACCGAACGGGCCAAGTGCCAGTTAAGAAGAACCTGATTAGACAGGCAGTAGTGGTTGGTAAACGTGTGCAGACACATCCACGTTGCAGCCTGACAGGACAAGAGCTCTGCGAGCAAATGCAGTGGTTGCAGCTTTGGCCAGACTGAGTGTGCAAGGCCTCACGGTGTTGCTTTTTGGCCAGTGCATAGCAGATTTTAATGCAGAGCACCATTCATTTTGAGATGGTCCTAATTTGCTTGCTTTTCCTTTCTTTGCCTCAACAATCCCAACGAAGAGTTGATTGTTTATCTAGAACTCTTTGGCATGATCGATGAAGAATAATGATGCTTTTTTGGGGTCCAGAAGGTGTAGTCTCTTTTCTGGAAGGGTTAAGGTGGAGCATAGAAGGCTGGCAGAGTTATGGTCTGGCCTACGTTAAAGGGTGTCACCTCTTTCGGTGAGAAAGAAACACCTGTTCTCAGAACCAGATAATCTGGGGAACACATCCTGTAAGGAGAGTGTTTGTAGCTCAATAACCCTCCAAACAGATGTAATGGCCACTAGAAACCCTGTTTTGAAAGTCAAAAGACAGAAAGGGCAGCTATGCATAGGCTCGAATGACAAGCACATCAAAAAAGTCAAAACCAAGTTCTGGCCCCATTGGGGCATAATGAACGGTTTAGAGGGAAGTGAGTTAGAGACCTTTGAGAAAACAGGTCACAACAGGTGACTCGAACAGGTAGAACTAATCCGGAAACCACAAGAAAGTCGACATGGCCAAAAGGTACCCTTTAACTGTGCCCAGAGCATAGGCTTACCAGCCTAACAAAAGAACACTACCACCACCTCGGAGGACAAAGGTGCAAAAAGGAATCAACATTTTTGGTAGAATGCCAAGCCACAAATTTGTCACAATGGCAGGCGTATACTGTCTAGGTTGAGGAATGGCTGCCAGAATGACATCAAAGACTTCTGCAGGAAGGCCAAAGACTGTCAATTGCTACCACTTAATCTCCATGCTTGAAGGCTGAACATGCCCAGGGTGGGGTATAGAAGCATGCCCTGCAGCTGTGACAGTTGATCCATGGAGGTCAAATACCCAAAATGCCTGGGGAAGCGGAAGTGACTTAACGTGCCCTTTGACCTTCACTTTCACTCACACATACACAAGTATTCACACATACACACACACACTCAAAACTGCAAGCATACACACAACATACATACATTCAAAAGCATTTTTTTAAGTTACTAAGCTGCAAGGGAAAAGTCATATCCCAGCTATTTGTACTCAAGGGGAGTGAAGTCCCCACATACGTCTATAAGGACGAGCTGCTTCTCTTCCTGGTAGGGATTTTGCCACTGCTGACTCTAGAGGTTGCAAAGGCAGTGCCAGGGATCACAAGGGGCATTCCAGGCAACCCCTAAATAATGTCCATGAGTAGACCCTACCCCAAAAGGGCAGCCTGATTGGAGGACCAATGCTCAGTTCAGAAGTTGGGGAAACCATACTCTCCATGTTCACTCCGGAGCCACAAGAATGACTTGGGCGAGGGGCGTGGAAGATGGCCGCTCACTAAAGGGGCTCCCACAACCCTTTGTATAAATCCCACATAATCCGACGCATTATCCCTTTACCTGAGGAACTGACAGTGTAGCACCAGCCCACTGATGTGTGACCACGGGGCTCGGCGAGGCGTGAGCAGTCTTGGAAGCCAATGAGGTAGAAAAAAGTGAGCGGCCTACCTACATGTGTCGGCCGGGGCCTAAGGTGAGCAAAAGGAGTTGTTGGCCAGCCCAACTCAAGAGACTGCAGCACGGCCGTTGGAGTAAGGAGATGCAGCCCCGCGGCAGTGGAGCCCCTCCTGTCCCCCCACGGTGGCTGGTGTTGGGGGCCAGGAGTGAGAGGGGCAGCCTGCCACAGAGCAAGAGTCCAGATAGGCCGCGTGATGTACTTACACAGTGCACAGGCAGGCGGCGTTGATTACCTCAGAGGGCCCGGTGTCCCTGCATCGTTTCCCCCAGTCACAGAGCTTAACCAGGATGACAGGTGAAAAAGGAATGTGCTGATCCGTCACCGGCATCAGTCGGTTACAGGAACCGCATGCCTTGAAGCCGGGCATCCCTCGTGCACCAGGAGTCAAAGACTCTAAAAAGAAGTCGACAAAAGTTGAGAAAAAAGTCAGTCCAAAAGTGACTGGAGGTACCGTTCTTCCCAGATCTGCGCTGGCTGGTGCGGAAAAAGAAAGAAATGATGTTAGCGCGCGAGGGCGGCATCTAAGTAGCTGCCACAACGTCATCCCGGCGACACGACGCCAACGATGAACGCTTAGCCGACCAACGCCACCTTCCAACGAGCAGAGGTACTACTGACGAAAAACTTTCCGGATCCAGTCTGACGCCTGGGGGTAATTCTAAGGTAAGGAATCTACAACTAACGTGTTTCATTCAGATATAGGCTTATCTTTTCATAAAGAGTGTATCTCCTTATTGTCTAGAAGACGATGGCACAGTCTTATCCCTGTGTATACTAGAAAACAGTACATTATACGGTATGTTATAACAAATTCCGCCATTCACTGAATTGTAAGGAAATCAATATAAAAAGCCACTACGTTTCGCAGAGGTTCTTTTATTTTTTTAACCTCCTCACGCACGATTAACTTTTAAACAGATTAAAGAAATAAATATTGTACAAATCAAATTATGAAAAGGCTTTTTAAAAAATTACTTTGAAAATCTGAAATGCAACTCATTTTCCTTACCTGATGCGTTGGTCACCTCTACCATCTGGTACAGCTCTCAAGTATTTATAAATTGCTTCCTCTTTAGTCACATTTTGGAACTTTCCATGTATAGCATTTGAAGATAATTTAGATAACGAAAGCATACTGAAAAGCTGAAAAGAGACCAATAATCGTACAATATGATCTATAACGATTTCAAAATATTTAGAAGAATGAAAGACCAATAGACATTACAAAATAGCCCATTTGGAGGGAAAAAAACTTCAAATGGACAAAGCAAAGAAACTTAACTGTCATCTTCATTTCTAAAGATGCTACCATCAACTGCCAGCATGATTGTTTAGACTAGTATATTATTAAAAACAATGAACTTTAGGGTGCCTAAATTAAAGTTACCTGATCTTTCCATCTAAAAGCTCATCGCTGTCTCATCGACATTAGATGAATTATATGAAAAGAGTATGATGGGTCCAGTACAGCTGCTCTGTGGTAGGTGCCCATCTCACCGCACACACCCACTACCGCAATGTATCTCTAATTAACACTGTCACACTAGAGACCATGTAGGGGAAAGAGGGCATTTCTATACCCTGTTTGAAGATAAACTGTGAATTGAGCGTATTCTACTACCTCAAAATTCTTACGACGTCCACCCGGATTGCTACACTTCTTAACTTTTGCAAAGTTCCAAGGATACATCTTTTCGGCCGTTTCCTGCTCCCTAAAAATCTCTAACTTCTCCCTCTCTCTCTTTATGGTCTTATAGAAAACCGCTGTAGAAGAGCATTTTTTATTATTATTATTAACCTACAATGCTATTTGTAAAGCATTCCTGCGATCCATGTGGCAATGTCTGCTCGATAGAAATACCCTTAACACAAAATGAGCAGTCATTGTTGCATTTGTATAGCACTTAATACCACAGTAAAGCTATTGGTATGCAATTCATTCTGCCAGAAATCCAGGACATGCGCTTTGGGATCAAGGACATATATGCATGTTTATTTTGTCTAGACTAGAGGACAAGAAAGCTCAGTCCCCTGCAGCACAAACACCTTGGCTGCCAATTTACAGTGCCACTGTAAAACTGATTGAACATCTACACCTAGATGCACATATTTGCACAAACTGTACATATGTTTTAAACAAAAAGTTTTTTATTGAACTTTATGCATATTACAATACACATGTAGTTTGGCATGTTCCAGCATACAGTGTTGGCAGTATCCATTGCGACAACAGCATAACTCGGCAACACGATGAGCAGTACATGAAGAAGCTATGTGGCATAAACAATGCGCTACAAGCATATATAGAGTACAGTATCACAGGGTGTGGGCATATGCATACAGTATCATGGCTGCTACACACGGCCTCTCACGATGGTGCACATTGAGAGGTCTCATTAGGGAGCTAATGTTCATCAGGGTCGTCCAGTCGGCAGAGATATGCCACCAGATGGCACCTGTACACAGTCGAGTGTGTTGGGCAGTGTGCTGCATCACCAAGCCACGTCTTAGCCAATGGTGCAGATTTGCGACCCCAGTGTATAACCACCCTACGCTTTGCCAATAGCAGCAACATCGCCACTACGCGGCGACTGGCATCGGGGATTGCTTCAACATAGCCTAATAGGCATGCGAGCGGGTCTGGCGTAATGAAACGATACATATGGTTAATTAAATCGAAGCCTTTGCAGTTAGGGTGAGCACTTTAATAAACGCGGTGATTTGTAAGCTTAGCTTGCATTTATGACAGAGGTTCCAATACAAAAATGTGTGTGTTTGCAAACCGTAACAATTTGTGGCGTTTTGAAATGCTCGCGAAATGCTCCTTCATTACATGAAAATACATGCAGGAGTACAGAAGCAAAAGTGTCGATTTTATTTTGTAATCAAACAACGTCCCCTAAAAACTTCACACCAGTACTGAAAGTGCTCAGAGAGAAAAAGGGGGAGAAAAAGTGGTCCCGATCCCTTAGTAACCGTATTATTGAGCGTAATATACGTTGAGTATTTGTCCTTAACATTGGGCGATCCCCCGCCCTACTGGTAGTAATGAAGTTTCAAGAGGATGTTTAGGACAAATCTTAATTATTGGTTAGTGTTTGCGGAGAAAATTCCATAAAGAACAGTCTTGAATCAATGCAAAATGTGTTTATTTGCGGTTGCATAGGATACTGATACTTTCTCAGGGTTGAGCAACAGCAAGATACAGCCAACACGTGTTTCGCCCTATTACATGGCCATCCGGCCTAGGGCTTCCTCAGGGCTGTAGTGATATGTCTATATGAAAAAAGAGAGGGGGGGACCAGGAGCTTGTTATGGTCCTGTGTCTGTGCTCCGTGTATCATCTATGCCAATCAAAAAGGGAGACACTGTTCCAAAGGAGTAGAGAAGAGAGGAAACAGAAAAACGTATGTAAAGAGGGTCCTAGGCTATATGAGACCCAAGGGTTGAGAGGGAAAGCAGAGCTTTTCTCATGTTGCCCTCACACACCCCAAGAGGTGTCATGCTTCATCATCGGGTGTTTTGCTCCTCGTCGGGCCGGCGCTGCAATGCACTACGGGTCCCCCGAAGGGTCACTTTAGCGGAGATCTTTCAGAGAAAACGCCGTTTGGTGCATGCGGGTGTGTGGTATGGGTCCTAAAACTAATAGTGGTGCAGTAGTGTAACGTGATATATTAAAAATGTCTAAGGGTTGCTCAAAGGATATAGTTTAATAGAAAAGAGGGGTTGGCACCCTTGACAGGCTAAAAAACCCGTAGGTTGGGTGTTACCTTAGTGGGCTTAATGTCCCAACAGGTAACTACAAAATGGTCAATGTGGTCGACATGTTTCGCGCCCCTGCGGTCCAACCGGATCCGTGGCGCTTCCTCAGGACCAACTCAAAAGTGAAGTGTGCGTGGATGTGAATTGGGGGATAATACCCACAGTGTATATCCGGGCGTGCAAGGTCAAAATAGCCCTGCTATGTGTTCTGTCAGATTTAAGATCACTCCTGGATATTGCCTAGGTAAACATAAAAACCAATAGAAAGGAAAAAGGACAATATATCAAGGTTTTATGGGTGCAGGGGAAAATAACCTTGCCCCAAATCTGTCCTCAAACTAAACATAAATAGATAAAAAACTGGGTACGAAACAGCGGTGTACAGGAAACACAGATTCCCCTCAAGAGTGAATGGGATGTAGGGTCTCAACGATAAGCAAACAGGGTGGCCATCCACAAGGTAGATGTATCTTAATGTGGATGGCCTCCCGCCGCCACTCGGAGTCACCCACTAATCCCAAGGTTCTCCCATCGAGGTATAGTGTGTAATAATACCCAAAACACTCAAAATTGTAACATTGGTAGGTAGATAGTAGCGACATGGTAGGGGTGATGACGACTCATCCCCCATTTGTATCGCAATGCCCAACTGCGGTGAACCACACATGTACACATCACAACACTCACCTAAAGTGAGGAGTAAGTTGCTCCATAGACTAGGGGACGAGCGTTCACACCTTCTTGGGCTGAATGAGGAGTAATGAATAAGTGGAAGCCTCAGTAAATATCAGCATATTATTAGGTTTTAGACCGTGTGTTCTAGATATGAGTAAAGTAAAAAACTGGTGCCCTAAATTCAGCCTCGGGTGCAGCGCTACTTACAGTTTTGCTCTGGTGTGGCCTCTTACGAACCTACCCCAACCGTCCTCCTGTCTGGAATGGAACCGCGTCTTGGTACAGGCTCCATTTTTAGTCCCGGTGTGCCTCGTTAAGGCGGTATCTGTTTCCGGTACAAATCTGGAGCAGGTGTGTGCGCGGGTGTCTCTCGATTGGGCGCATGCACGATGCCCAGACAGATGGTCTTCGCGCATGCGTGGCAAGCGTGTGCATGCGTGTTCCCTCTTCTACCTCCTTAATAAAGTTAAACTTGCAAATCAAAGAAATGGGTTTACAAGGAGGGGGGGGGAAACAAAGCATATGGGTCTCGAGCAGATGCAAAGTGCAATGTGGATCTAGTCTAAAACGAAATGTCTGATCGTATAGAGTGCTCTCAAATATGCGCATGTGTGAAGCCCAGATATTAGATTCTTAGCGCATGCGTGGCAAGCGCATGCGTGCATGTTCCCTCGTATGCCTCTTTCTTGCAATAGAGTTACATATTCCAATCACAATACCAAAGAGAGATGGAGTTTGTGGAGGAGGGCAAATGGAGGGGGAAAGAAAGGTGTAAGTCTGGGGCACATATGTGGCGTTGTGCGAGTCTCATTTGAGACGCAATATCTGGTCGTATACAAAGCTCTCGGTCATATGATGCTGGTAGATGTTGATGACCTTAGTCTAAGAGTGGGGCAAGGTTCAGTTGACAATCGCCTGAGGTAGATGATTGTAAGAGTAGTAAACTTAATGACGTGGATCATTGTAATCCTGTTTCGTGGAGTACTCAAATATGGTAATGAGCTTGTATGTAGGATCAAATGGCGTGTTGTGGCGTTCTGTTACCCCCAATCAGCAATATACACAGGGAATGAATCATTATCGGTTAGCCCCTAAAAAATGTATACTTAAAACTCCTCGTGTAGAGTATGCAACTCTAGATACTAACATATAGGGGTGTGCCCAATGAGGAGTGATAGGAGGCCTTTTGTGTTACTCAGGGGTTGGGAGGTGTGGTTCGTATTGGATACTCGTGGCCAGTGGTGTAAATAACTGGCGTATGGGCTGAATAATATCTTGAGTGTGTATTTGGTTTACAGTTCAGTCCATGGTATCTCATTATTGAGACCTTGTTCATTCGTTCGTAGGCGGTGTACCCATCGTTGTTCTCGGCGTAGTAAAGAGGTATTGTTCCACAGCTGGTTGCTCTCCAATATTGTCCATCTGATGTCATCACACGAATGTCCCTTCTCGATGTAATGATTGGTTAGTCTTGTGGCCGTTCTGCCACGTCTGATCGTACTCCTGTGTTCACTGACCCTCATTTTGCCCTGTCGTGTAGTCATTCCAACGTAGCGGAGTGAAAACGGACAGGTAATAAGGTAAACACAATTTTTGGTGTTATAGTTCGTGTGTTTACGTTGATCCCATGTGAATTCGTCAAGGTTGAGGGTTGTAGTGTGTTGGGTGAAGGGACACGCACTACACATCCCGCAGGGGTGGTGACCTACTACAGCAGGGAGGTCCCAGAGAGTAGGTTCCTGACGGTTAGTCTTGGGTCGTGGCCTGGTGTTAATCAATTGGTCACATAAGTTCGTGGTTCTCTTGAAAGCAAATCTGGGTCATTCTATCGTAAGAGCGCCCGTGCTCAGAATCTTCCAATTGCGATTCACAATGTTCTTGATTTTGTTAGATAGTGGTGTGAAAGTTGTCACACATGTGATGATATTGTCGGGTTCTTTCACCCTATCCTCCAATAATGCTTGGCGATTATTGTTCCTGGCTCATTTACGTGCATGCTTCACAATGGTATCTGGGTAGTTCCTCTGGTGAAGGATCTTCATCAGAGTATTGGCCTGGGTGTCATATTCACGAATGTTACTACAATTACGGCAGATTCTGAGAAATTGTCCATCGGGTAAGTTCTCCCTCAGGGTTTTGGGATGGTGGCTATGGAAACTCAACAGTCTATTGCTGTCAGTAGCCTTTCTGTAGGTGGTGGTATGGAGCTGTCCTTCCTTCAAAGAGATGAGGAGATCCAGGAAAGGGATTTCTTCCTCACTCTCTGTTTTGCTGAAGCGTAAGTGGGGGTTCAGGTTATTTATCCACTCGTAGAATTCTTGGCAGGTGTCAACATCCCCTTTCCATAGGATGAGCACATCATCGATGTACTGTTCCCAGGTAACCAATTTTTCTTCGTAGGGGTTGTTGTCCGTGAAGATGTGATTGGCCTGTAAGTGTGCCATATACAGTCCCGCCAGGCTCGGCGCGACGGTACTCCCCATGCTGGTCCCTTGTATCTGGTGGTAGATGGAGGTTTTGTACATGAAGAAATTATTCTTAAGGGCTATCGTGATGAGTTCCGTAATGAATTCCGCTGGAGTGTTGGTAGGGAGGTTGGTCTCGTGGAGTAGTTGTTCTATCACTTCAATGATTGCGTCCTGGGGGATGTTCGTATATAATGCCACCACATCCAAGGTCATGAGGAGATCAATGGTCTCTGTGTTGTTATTGTTAATCTCCTGTATGAGATTGAGGACATCTCTGGTGTCTTTCAGGTAAGCTGGAGTGGCTTGGACCAAAGGGCGTAGAAAATAATCGCTGAACTTGCTGAGCGGTTCCAGTAAGGAGCCTATGCCAGAGACAATAGGACGATCGGGTGGCGGAATGATGCCCTTATGAATTTTGGGTAAGAGGTAGAAATATGTCATCCTGGAGTCCTTACTGATCAAGAATGCCGCTTCTTGAGGTGTGATCCAGCCTTCATTTGTTGCTTCGTTGACCAAGATCCGTATCCGTGAAAGTAGTCTATCAGTGGGATCTGTCTCTAGTTTTTTTAAGTATTCGGTGTTACCGAGTTGTCTGGAGCACTCCTTGTCATAGTCCTCAACCGATAGGATGACGGTGGCACCGCTCTTGTCTGCCGGTTTTATAATGATAGTTTCATCATTTGTGAGTGAGAGCACTGTGTGGCGTAGTCTTTTGGGCAAGTTGTCATAGGCGGGGTTTCTTTTGAGGTTATTAGCCTCCTTGAGAACTGCTTTTTCAAAGGTCAACACCTCGCTGGGGACCATACCAGCTGAGGGGGTGAATCTAGAGGGTGGCCTGAGTCCAGTGTCCTGACGTTCTGGGATGGGATTGTTGCTAAAGAAAGATTTTATACGTATCTTCCTAAATAATTGTTGAAGCTCTTCGTTCATACGGAAGTTGTCTTCTTTGGGGGTGGGTACAAAACCCAAACCCTCCTCCAGGACGGTGATTTCATCTGTGTTGAGATGTCTATCTGTTAAATTCACTATCAGGGTCTCGGGTGTGTCGTGCTCCGTGTTCTCTGTTGTGTCTCTGGGTCCTGCCACTGTACTTGTTTCTGTCCTCTTCTTCCTCTGCCTCATCCCCTGCCTCTGTTCTGAAAAGGAGGAGGCGCATTAGGGAAGAATGGTTTTTGGAATCCTGGATGAGGGCCTGGGTATGCTGGATACCACATATGGCTCTGTTGAGGGTAAGGTTGTTGGGCATATCCGTACATGGGTGGCATCGGTGGTGGAGGGAGGAGTCCTGGTTTGTTGATGTTTCTTCCCCAACTACTGTTGCTAGAGTTGCTATACATTGAGCGTCCTGAGTTGGCTGATGACGTGGAACCGTCATCTGAAGTCGCATCGCTGTCTGATGGTCTGTAATCTTCCTTTGTATAGGGATATATTTTCTCTCTGTCAAATCTTTTGATATCCTTCTGTAATTTCGACACTTTCTGCTGTAAAAGATAGTCCCGATGGTCCATCAATTCTGCATTTATTTCGGCTAAATGGGTCTTGTAGGCAGTGATGCTGATCCCGGTTTTCAACCCATTTTCCGCGATGTTAATTTTGATAATCAATGCCTCGGAGAGGCGTTTGGCGGTGCCAATTATCAGGATCAGCCAGTCGCGGGTGCACTTCCATGCGATCTGGCTCTATGGAGCAACTTACTCCTCAACTTTAGGTGAGTGTTGTGATGTGTACATGTGTGGTTCACCGCAGTTGGGCATTGCGATACGAATGGGAGTCGTCATCACCCCTACCATGTCGCTATTATCTACCTACCAATGTTACAATGTTGAGTGTTCTGGTTATTATTACACACTATTCCTCGACGGGAGAACCTTGGGATTAGTGGGTGACTCCGAGTGGCGGCGGGAGGCCATCCACACTAAGATACATCTACCTTGTGGATGGCCACCCTGTTTGCTTATCGTTGAGACCCTACATCCCATTCACTCTTGAGGGGAATCTGTTTCCTGCACACCGCTGTTTCGTACCCAGTTTTTTATCTATTTATGTTTAGTTTGAGGACAGATTTGGGGCAAGGTTATTTTCCCCTGCAACCATAAAACCTTGATATATTGTCCTTTTTCCTTTCTTTTTGTTTTTATGTTTACCAAGGCAATATCCAGGAGCGATCTTAAATCTGACAGAACAGATAGCAGGGCTATTTTGACCTTGCACGCCCAGATATACACTGTGGGTATTATCCCCCAATTCACATCCATGCACACTTCACTTTTGAGTTGGTCCTGAGGAAGCGCCACGGATCCGGTTGGACCG
The DNA here is from genome assembly GCF_964204655.1 of Triturus cristatus. Lineage (NCBI taxonomy): Eukaryota > Metazoa > Chordata > Amphibia > Caudata > Salamandridae > Triturus > Triturus cristatus. The sequence goes on along the minus strand of NC_140585.1, from coordinate 678,437,909 downwards.
CAGGGGCGCGAAACATGTCGACCACATTGACCATTTTGTAGTTATCTGTTGGGACATTAAGCCCACTAAGGTAACGCCCAACCTACGGGTTTTTTAGCCTGTCAAGGGTGCCAACCCCTCTTTTCTATTAAACTATATCCTTTGAGCAACCCTTAGACATTTTTAATATATCACGTTACACTACTGCACCACTATTAGTTTTAGGACCCATACCACACACCCGCATGCACCAAACAGCGTTTTCTCTAAAAGATCTCTGCTAAAGTGACCCTTCAGGGGACCAGTAGGGCATTGCAACGCCGGCCCGACGAGGAGCAAAACGCCCGATGATGAGGCATGACACCTCTTGGGGTGTGTGAGGGCAACATGAGAAAAGCTCTGCTTTCCCTCTCAACCCTTGGGTCTCATATAGCCTAGGACCCTCTTTACATACGTTTTTCTGTTTCCTCTCTTCTCTACTCCTTTGGAACAGTGTCTCCCTTTTTGATTGACTGTAGTGATATGTGACATGAGCAAAAAAAAAAAGGAGGAAGAGGTCAAGGTGCATAAATTATAGAACCATAATCATATATGGCAGAGAGCAACACGGGAAGGAAACGGATAAGTGATAACATGTATAACAGAAAGGACGCCGCATTGTGTGCATTGAAATTAAATGTGAGGAAACAGTCCATGACACATAATAGTTACATCACGCATATGTGGCAAGTAAACGAAAGAACAATAGAAAAAAGCGTATCAGTGATTGCATATAAAGTAAGTTGAACTCCGCAATAAACGCACAGAATGTGAAAATGAGAATCGAAAACGGTATTTACAACACGCATATATAGCACGAGTGACATGTAAGTGGCAAATTGGCAACAATCAGTGAGGTTCAGCGTGAATCATACAATTGGATTAAGGGTCATGGTGAAATGCAAATGAACATGTTTGAAAGGGAGGGTAAAATATTGAGGATCAAAACAATTACAGCGTACATGTTTGAGAGCAAGCGTGCATTTCGCGCTAAAGAAAGGAATTAGAACAATGGCACAGAGTATTGAAATTACCGTAATCGTCATTCAAGTAAGGTCATCGGGTCAGGATGGATGACGTAGGTAAAAAGGAAAGGGGGTGAAAATTAGAACAGGAATTGAGAGCAACTAGGTGATCGTGAGGTGGCGGAGGACCCAGGTGGTGGCCTTGGTGAGTACTGGTAGTGTAATATACTGGGTCTCGTGTGCCAAAGGTATTAATATAGAGGGATTAAAGGAAGGCAGCCATGTTACGATTGTAAGTTAAACAAGGTCCGTAGGGGACGTGGGGTGAGGGAGATGTTGCTCTCTGTCATATATGATTATGGTTCTATAATTTATGCACCTTGACCTCTTCCTCCTTTTTTTTTTGCTCATGTCACATATCACTACGGCCCTGAGGAAGCCCTAGGCCGTATGGCCATGTAATAGGGCGAAACAGGTGTTGGCTGTATCTTGCTGTTGCTCAACCCTGAGAAAGTATCAGTATCCTATGCAAACGCAATTAAACACATTTTGCATTGATTCAAGACTGTTCTTTATGGAATTTTCTCCATAATCACTAACCAATAATTAAGATTTGCCCTAAACACCCTCCAGTATTGAAAGTGCACCTGCAGATCTATGACCTTATATTGGTGCACACTGGTGCAGATTTACAACTTCCCAGAATTCATTAGAGCCTCTAGAAGCAGACCTGGATAACTGTAACAGTTGCAGGCATGCAAGCGTAATCTTAGCATACTTTTCTGAATTCTATTTTCCTAATGAGTATATATTAATGCACATATTTATGTATGCAAAAATCTGCAGAGAAAGTGCAAGTTCACTTGTTAAAATGTATTTTGTTACTCTTGCACTGCATCCCTCTACCCCCGAAGAAACTCCCTTTCCACCCTGGAAAAAGGTTCACTCCTGAACTTGTCAGGAATGCATTTAAAGCCCTTTCCAGGTTGGAGCGTTTGGACAGAAGATGGTAAATAATTAAACATGTAAATAAATGTGTTACTGTGCTCAAACTCACAGTTTCCTACCTACGTCCAGCTCTTGTGAGATCTGCTCCCTTGATAATCTTCATGCGAGTAAATCCATTCATGAGTGAAAAACACTTTCTTATGTAACCCAAACTTCCAGGCATAGATAATCCATTACATTTGTCAGTGTAACACGACTGTGTAAAGTTTATCTAGTTGTAAAATGCATATGCCCTGTCACTGATCTAGCACTTCGTATGTGTGTGCACTCATGGCAAACAAGGGAACTATGCCACAGTGAGAAGATGTGATCTGCTGAAGAATTACCCAAGGTGGTTAAGTGGGGGTGATTTCCTTAAGCCTCAGTTGGCATCCTAAGCAATGGGTCACAAGTAGAATCATAGCTTTCTTAACATTTTGTGAAATCACGTGAATGCTTAAACCTAAATTTGCCAGAGCATTACACAAGGCACTTCATCACACACTAAGGTGTGACAGAAAGTAAGGCTATAACCTAAGCTCACCAATAATCGAAACTGGCATAATGAAAGTGCTAGTATATGCAGAGCCATACAATATTCAGAAAGCTGGCCTAAACGGAGGACATCCATAAACAGAGCCTCAAAAGGGCATGGCCTGGAGGGCCAACATGGCGGATGCATGAACTCTCTCAGCTTGCCGCTCTTACCATCCGCCCACTATCTACCCAATCATGCAGTTTTTCTAACCTGGATGGTGGGTCTGCAGCAGAAAGACTTGGAGGTCATAGACCACTGCTTGCTGGGCCCGCCCAGCACAGTGCTCCGCAGATGCCCCCATCGCACCTCATAGGCTGGAGCAGGATGGGGCCAGCAGCTCTGGCCGGCATTGCACCAAATTGGAGGCAGCGTCACCTGACACCGCTGCCCCCTCCTGTGGGTTGGCCTGACATGGGGTTTGGAGGGCCGTGGTGGATATGGGCCAGGGGGGGGGGTGGGGGTGGGGGGGGGGGCTCCCTTGCAGAAGGCCAGAAGGCCTACTCTTGGGAGAGAGTCCAAGGCCCTGGTGCTCACGTGGCCACCACATAACTGCTTCCCTGGCCTGTCTGGAACCCTCATGACTGCAGCGGCCTAGCTGGTGAATCAGGGGCCGGGAATGGTTGGGGAAGCCCTCTGATTGATTGCAGGGGGCTCCCTGGCGACTTGTGCCGTGTCCTGTGAGGCCACGGGGAGGGGGCATACGGAGTTGAGACCCATGCTTGCAGGAGTGGGGCCCATATGCTGAGGCCTGCTGTGCTGGGGCCCAGACTCCAAACCCATGGGCTTGAGAACTTTATCTGATTTGGAGAACTTTGCTCCTTGGCTGGCCCAACATGTTGTGGTTGTAGTACGAAGTGGATTACCAAACCCCCTCTATAGATTTGATCCCCTTGTCCCTTCACCGTGAACGGAGCCTTATTGATAGTGGGCTTCTGAGACTCTGACGGTGGGCCCAGGCGCAATTTCAGGCCGATCGTGATGGAGCTTGGGTCAGACACACCAACAAGGTTTGACACAGTCAGCGGTTTTACCTTGGGACTTAGGTCCTGATTACGATCTAGGCAAACAAGTGTCTCTGGCACAACGGTGATGGATATCCTATCTGCTGAAATCGAAATCCCATTATATCCTATGTGATTTATATTTCAGTGGACAGGATATCCGTCACTGTTGTGACGGAGTAACCATCCACCGAGATGTTAATAAGGACCTTAGTCTTTTTTTCTGCAAGTTAAAATCCTTCACCGGTGCAAGGAGCAAGCTGTATCACAAAGGCAAGCCCGATTTTGCCCGTCCACGCCCAGACAGGACCAGGGGAAAGCCACTATGCTGGGCTTGCCACATACTCTGCAAAACAGCTTCACACATTGAACCAGGTAAAATATCTCCCACCTCATGAAGTGCTAGTAATAGTTCAGAACAATAGGATACTAAATCAGAAGGGGAAAGAGGCAGTTAAGTCTCTCCAGTCGTCCCCTGAAAAAACATAACACTGATGTATTGAAGATGTTTTACTTGAACACTAGGCCGTTGGTAAAACAAAGCATAGAGATCTTTGAAACATTATGCTCTGAACAACCTGATTGTCTTTTAATATTTGAAACATGACTTACTAATACATCAGAGCCTTCTTTGTTAACAGCTATCTTGAAGGCTACTGTAGAATGAATGTTAATCGGGAACAGGGAACCGTAGGAGGTGGAGTACTCCACCACTATAAAACAGTCCCTTGATGCATATAAAAAAATGAGATTGACCCTATAGAGGGCTCGAATCTTCTTCTGCTCAAATAGTAGTGGGCAATGCTTCAGTAGCAATACTGCTAGTCTATCATCCCCCGCACTATATGTCAAATTTTCCTATGGATTTTTACAAGATCATATGTTTGCTAGTGATAAAATTTAGTAAGTTACTGCTAATTCGAGATTTTAACTGTTGGGCAGATGTGGCTAGTATATGTCCAAAAGCCAAACAGTTTTTTGAATTAATAAATGCCCTAGAGTTAACACAATTTATAAAGGACTCCACAAACTGGACATACAAGTGTGTTATTATTGCTTGCATATAAACATATATATATATATATATATAAATATATCTCTCTTTGTGTATTTGAATGTTCTGCATTTGGCATCTGGGAAAGCCTTTTTGTTAGAGAGCATTGTGTAAAATAAAACCCCAAGCCTTATTCTAAAAGAGAGAGTCCTTGCATTTTGTAAAATAAAACCCTTTTCTTAAGGTGTTGCTTGTTTTGTGTTAATGTGTTATGCTTCATTGGGTTGAGCCACCGTGAGGCAGATACTGTATTATCTTCTTTTTTTTTTTGCATATTTATATAGCGCGAACTCGACCAAAAGGTATTGGAGCGCTTTACATGAGCACCGTATTTACATTACACATTCAGGCACGGGGAGATTAAGTGACTTGCCCAGAATCACAGGATGTGGACGCGACCTCGAGGCTCGAACCCTGGTTTCCTGCACCAAAGTCGTCAGTTTAAGCCGACGGACCACATCCTCTCCCCAATCTGATAAGCGAAGCAAAACAGGGGCTGCTTACTAGCTATCTTTGACTGACCGAGCGGAACGCTGCATCCACCGCTACTTGCCCTTTTAATAGAGCGACATGTGTAGCCAGTGAAACTCAAGGAGTCGACCGACCATAATCACAGTGACGTGAGGCTGCTTTTCACAAGAATCAACCATTTATCCTTTAATAAGTTCATAAACATCCTTTTCATATCCAGTACAAGAATAAACAGTTGGTTTTAGCTTCCGTCCACATCTGACCTCGGTATCTATCCTACGGCTACTTGGGCTCAAGTGCCTCATGAGATTTGTGGAGAACCCACAGATATCGCCTCTCATATCATCTTTATCTCCACATTCTCATCAGTTTGGTCCTCATTTCATTTTTCCATGGAATGGATTGTGGCTTTCTGAAGACGGCGTTGAGTACGTCAAAACGCGCATAGAAAACAAAACTCTTCATTCAGCCACACATTTAATTCCTGGTGCATTTAAGCATTCCTGTTTATTTCCATATTATAGCTATATATAAACATTTGTCTATTACGCATTCTAGTAAACTTATTCATGTATGTCCATTGTGTGAGAAGTTGGCCTGATATATGATGTCACTAATTCTAGTGTACACCTTGTATCAGTCCAAACAACCCTTATGGTGATTGGTTGTAAAGTCAACCTTATAGACCAGCTATCCTAGTGGTAGCATGGACAAGAGCAGTCTTAAGCTAAACTCTGAATGGCATGTGAAGCCAGCTGTTATACCATATGTAATCCCTTGAATACCAAATGAAAGGACACCACAACAGATATATATATATATAAAATAAAGTGTATTTATTCTAGTCAAACCCTCAGCACTCTTTATGAGATTCGAGGTAAGTACAACACAGTCTTATTCAAGCATACATTAAGTCACACAGGTAAGTAATACAGTTAGGCCCTAGGGGCCACGCAAACCATATACTAAGTAAGTGGTATAAGGACCACCGTCACGGAAATAGGATAGGCCTAGGCCTAGGGAATCGCTGGGGCTACACTACACTACCCAAGGTTAGGAAGTGGGAGGCCCACGGGATTCAGGTGCAGAGTGGAAACATTCACGCGTAATGCGTATAATCGATAGAAATAGTACAGTTCAGAATTAATAAGATTTAGGACACTTCTGGAGTAACTAGGAAGTCGAGACTTGAGAACTAGACACTAGGATAGTCAATACCCTGATGAGCACCGGAGTACCCAAGTTACCTAGCCCACGGGTGCATAGGTGTGAACCTGCGTCGGGTTTCGTCGCCGACTCCTATGGATGCCTGAAGGAAAGATGCTGACTGGCAGTCAGTGAAGAGTGTCCGGTGGATCCCAAGGCCGGGATCAAGAAGGAAGGATACCTGCAAGCAGAAGGGACACAGTCTGGGTCACTAGCCAGTGACCACGTGGAACCAGGAAGGATCCAGGCGATGTCGGGAGATTGCAGGTGAAGAGGTGAAGCTCGTCGCAGCAGCCACGGGTACCAGGAGATGTCAAGGACGACCAGGACCAGGAGGCGAGCTGTCCCACGAAGGCTCGTGCTGTCGGCGGCGTCGAAGTCGAACTAGGACTCACCAAGCCTTGGCAAGCGGAACCCACGAAGAATGGAGGACTTGCTTCTGGTGCAGACCAGTAAGGTCTGGGGTGCTTCTCTTTCGCAGAGAAGCAGGAGCCAGTCTGGAGGAGCCAAACCAGCAGTGGAAAATTAAAGGTGTGTCGTCGCAAAGGTTGCTAGCCAACGGGCAAGCAACCGGACAGACGCGGCAAGCAGGAAAATGCAGCAGGGCCCCACGCAGGACTCGTGGAGTGTGGGGGGCTGATCTTCGGTGCAGATGGTGCTTGGGGTTGGGGCTTCTCAATCCCCGGTGCACAACTTCGAGGGTGCCTCAGAAGCTGCGCTGGAAGATACTAGCCACTTTTCCCAGGTATCCGGTCCCACGTCTCTCGTCGCCTCCACGGATCTCAGCTTGGCTGTGTATGTGGATCAGGGTCGGAGAAGTCTGGAAGTCAAGGCTCTGGTCGGGCTCTGCAGTCGGTCCCTCGTAGAACTTCAGCAAAGCAAAGGGTAAGTCTCTTGATGGTGCCTGTTCGCACAGGGTGACCACTCCTTGGCCACAAGGGAGATTCTTCAGTCTTCTTCTTTCGTCGAATGTCGAAGGTCCAGAGTTTCTGTTCAAGTTGCAGGTTCAGGATAATCAAATTTAGCAGGGCCCAACTAGCTACTAATATACTGGGCTAGTGGGCTGGGCTACCTGCAAGGTCCCTCCTATGGGTGGGACCAGGAAGGGGAGTGGCTACACCGCCTTTCCTTTGTCCAGTTTCGCGCCAGAGCTGGGGCTGGAGTGCCCCAGCACCGGTTTGAACTGGACTATGCATGGAGCACCTTGTGTGCCCCAGGCATGTCTCAATCCTTTCAGCCCTCCCTGCCCCAATACACTAACGTCTGTCTGGGGAGGTGCTAGCACCTCCCCAAGCAGGAAACCTATTGTCCAGGCCTCCCTGGCTGGGAGGGCTCACAGCAGCAGGAGGTCAGACTCGTGTCTGTGCCAGCAGCATCCATTTTGTGATGCTGAGGCTTTGGTGAGAGTTAAACAGCAAAGTAGGATTTTAACATGTCTCTCCCTCTAGAAGGGAGGAATAATATCCTCATTACCAGAAATGGTATGGGGGTATTATTCCAAAGCTGCAGACAGGCTCAGCTCATGCTAGAGCACCATCTCACATGTTACCAAGCACTCTACCTCCAGGATTGTTAAGGCCTGCCATAGGAGTGGCTGATAGGTACACATGTGTCTATATATAAGGGCAGATATAGCTATGCTATATCTAAGCAAGGGGTGATTACACGACCTTGCCCCAGCTGAGTGATCAGCCAGTTGTGTCTGATTGGAAGGCCAGACCAGGGGTGGCATAATACATGCTGCAGCCCCTAGGAGGCCTAGGGTACTCCTATGCCCTGGGTACCTATGGTACACTGTACAGGGTCCAATAAGGTGATCCCTACCAATTGGTTATGTACCTAGGGTACATGGAGTCCATTTTAAAGAGAGAGCAGACAGCCTGAGACCCTGAATGGCAGGATCTCAGGCCAACTAAGTCGAAAAACCAGCTAGACACTAGGCAAAAAGTTGGGGGTAACCATAGTCAGATATCCGCCTTCCTACACATTGTATTTATTAGGAAGCACGTCATAATGTTACTGTTTAGTTTTTTATTCCTATGGAATTATTGATCTTTTTTCTATATCACTATATGAACATGTATTCATAAAATGAAGTTTTAATGAATTATAGTGTACACGGAGTTCGTTATATCATGCTTGTATTGGGGTAGGTTTTGTTATAATTTTGACCGTTCGTTGGCTAGGGGTGTTTTCTACAGCTGCTTTTAGCAGGTCACTCGGGTGCGGGAGCAAAGCTCCTGGGGTTAGGATCAGTGCTGCAGGGCCAACAATCAGCACTGGAGCAGCACCACCACCAGCAGCAGCACGGAGAAGGATGCAGAGTGCCAAGAAGACGTCGGGAGCTCTGTGGTTTGCAATGGAGATCTCCGGTTCAAAGAAAACGCTGCAGGCTTGGGCAAGGAGGTTTCCTGAAGGTGACCACCAGCAGGAGAGGTAAGTGGGGTTCTTGGGGGATGCCTGGACACCATTGTTTGGGCCACTCAAGGCCGTGGGGTGTCTGGTGCAGGTGTGTCTTAGGCGTCGGATCTTACCAGCTCCGGTTGCGGTCGGCAGGGGACCCTTCAGGTTGAGGCTGCAGACCTCAAGGTGGGTCAGGGATCACCAGATCCCAGGCCAGGATTGCTGAGAAGACCTCCTTGTGGTGTTGGGCCATTCGAACTCGGGCCGTGGGTGTGGGGTGCGGTCCGGGTTCTGTGTTGTTGATGAGCAAATCTGGTGCTCACGGGACACAGAGTCTTGCAGATGAGTGCAGGGCAGATCCTCCAGGGTTCTGAGGGGCTGCTGGCTGCTTGACACGCCAGGGTTTTTCTGGAGGCAGGTCGGAGTTGGGACAGGCTGGTAGGGCTGGGGCCAAAGCAGTTGGTGTCCTCTTCTTCCTGGGTCTGCACGGCTCTTCGGTTCTTATTTTCTTCCTCTAATCTGAGGAGACAAGGTTCTGGGTCACCCCTAAATACTAAAATTTAGGAGCGTTTACAGGGGGGTGCAGGTTGGGACCAATAGGTCCCTTCCTTAGGGTGGGTACACCCCCTGTTATGCCACCCTCCAATGGTCGCCTCATCTTCAAGATGGAGGGGACGAACATGGGTGCTTTACCTCGCCTTCCCCACCTGAGGGGTGGGTTTGGCAAAGGTGGGCACATCTCTTCCTAACTTGGTTTTCCCGCCAATTCTCCTCCCCATAGTAGGGGTCAGAACGGGTGGGAGCCAGTTGCTGGGGGCAGCAAAAGGCAGGGACAGCTTTCAAAGGCAGCAGGCCTTTGAAGCTTCCCCTTCATGGACCCAGCCCATCCTGGCAGAGGAGTCCAGGATGGGCTTTGTTTCTGGACCCAGTGAGCGGAGGCCCTCTACCCAGGGGTCCAGAAACCTGTCTGGTGGTGGTAATGGCAGGCAGCCATTCATGAACTACACCAGGGCTTGTCGCTTTTCAGGGGGCAGCTCTAAGATGCCCCCTGTGTGCATTTTTCTTTAAATCCCACACTGGCATCAGTGTGGGTTTAATGGGCCTAGAGGTTTGCTACCAAACTTCCCAGATTTCAGTAAAGCCACAATGGAGCTGTGGAGTTTGTAATGACCAACTCCCAGACCATAAAATCTTTAAGGCTTTACTGCACTTGTCTAAGAATGGACTTAGACACTGTAGGGGTCCACTGCTCATGCAACTGTACCCTCACACGTGGGCCAGTGCATCCTGCTAAAGGGGTGACTTACCTAGGCTCCAGGCAGTGGGTTGCAGGCAAAGCACTCAGGGATGTGTGCCATGTCGACTCTTCACTTTTCTTTTCACCAAAACATGCAGCCTACAATGGCAGTGTGTGGGTGTTAAGGTACAGGGCCCCTAAGGTGGCACAATAGGTTCTGCAGCCCTTAACGGCCTTCCCTGGCCACAGGGCCCGTGGTACCTGTAGTATCTTTTACAAGGCGCTTACCTGTGACTAGAGAGGTGCCAATTGTGGGTACAAAGGTACAGCTTGGGAAAAGAACACAGGCCCTGGGATCCTGATTGGCAGGGACCCAGGGCACACCAAGTCATCAAATGTCAGGCAAAATGTGGTGGATAACCATGCAGAAAGGGGCTCTTTCCTACACCAATGTTTCTTGAAGCGAGACCTATTTATTTTCCACACATTCGTACCACTTTTGTCTGTGCTAATGGACGGAAGTCTGTAAGTAAGTAAATCTTAATTTGCAGATTAATTGAAATCATTGCAAAAGGAAACGGTCCAATACAATATTACAATCTGTATATAACAACTGGTAAAGCACAAATTCGGTTGATACATTAAGCCTTTTGGCTAATAAGAAAAAAATGAAATACAAATATGTTACCACCTGAAGTGACTGTGAATCCCGATAGTTACGAAGATGCAGTGCGAGGGATTCTTTAAAAAATATTTATTTTTATTAAACATTCATCGACCTAGAATATGCAGTACAGAGGAAACAAGTTACACCTTCTGGGTAGCAGAAACCTTGTCAAACAACATTGCAGAATAGTACATTGGAAGGACATTTTATAGGGTAGGGGGCTCATCCAGATCAAGACTATGCGGTGGGTTGCAAATATTCCCTCGGTAGACATTCCAGGGGCTCCATACTTGTGACCACTTTCTAGGGCAGCCTCATGCCACATATACTGTCTTTTCTCTATACATACACCAATCTAGGTCTGCTTCCCATGCCTCTACTCTAGGTGCTTTTTGCTAGCATTAAACCCAGTGTGACCCATTGTTTTGCACATTTGTTGCGGTCTGTAGGTTCCCACACGTTTAGAAGGCACCTCCGTGCCTCCGGACTGAGGACAGACGTGAGTACTTAGCTCAGAATGTCGTGTATTTTACGCCAATATCTAAGCAAGGGGTGATTACACGACCTTGCCCCAGCTGAGTGATCAGCCAGTTGTGTCTGATTGGAAGGCCAGACCAGGGGTGGCATAATACATGCTGCAGCCCCTAGGAGGCCTAGGGTACTCCTATGCCCTGGGTACCTATGGTACACTGTACAGGGTCCAATAAGGTGATCCCTACCAATTGGTTATGTACCTAGGGTACATGGAGTCCATTTTAAAGAGAGAGCAGACAGCCTGAGACCCTGAATGGCAGGATCTCAGGCCAACTAAGTCGAAAAACCAGCTAGACACTAGGCAAAAAGTTGGGGGTAACCATAGTCAGATATCCGCCTTCCTACACATTGTATTTATTAGGAAGCACGTCATAATGTTACTGTTTAGTTTTTTATTCCTATGGAATTATTGATCTTTTTTCTATATCACTATATGAACATGTATTCATAAAATGAAGTTTTAATGAATTATAGTGTACACGGAGTTCGTTATATCATGCTTGTATTGGGGTAGGTTTTGTTATAATTTTGACCGTTCGTTGGCTAGGGGTGTTTTCTACAGCTGCTTTTAGCAGGTCACTCGGGTGCGGGAGCAAAGCTCCTGGGGTTAGGATCAGTGCTGCAGGGCCAACAATCAGCACTGGAGCAGCACCACCACCAGCAGCAGCACGGAGAAGGATGCAGAGTGCCAAGAAGACGTCGGGAGCTCTGTGGTTTGCAATGGAGATCTCCGGTTCAAAGAAAACGCTGCAGGCTTGGGCAAGGAGGTTTCCTGAAGGTGACCACCAGCAGGAGAGGTAAGTGGGGTTCTTGGGGGATGCCTGGACACCATTGTTTGGGCCACTCAAGGCCGTGGGGTGTCTGGTGCAGGTGTGTCTTAGGCGTCGGATCTTACCAGCTCCGGTTGCGGTCGGCAGGGGACCCTTCAGGTTGAGGCTGCAGACCTCAAGGTGGGTCAGGGATCACCAGATCCCAGGCCAGGATTGCTGAGAAGACCTCCTTGTGGTGTTGGGCCATTCGAACTCGGGCCGTGGGTGTGGGGTGCGGTCCGGGTTCTGTGTTGTTGATGAGCAAATCTGGTGCTCACGGGACACAGAGTCTTGCAGATGAGTGCAGGGCAGATCCTCCAGGGTTCTGAGGGGCTGCTGGCTGCTTGACACGCCAGGGTTTTTCTGGAGGCAGGTCGGAGTTGGGACAGGCTGGTAGGGCTGGGGCCAAAGCAGTTGGTGTCCTCTTCTTCCTGGGTCTGCACGGCTCTTCGGTTCTTATTTTCTTCCTCTAATCTGAGGAGACAAGGTTCTGGGTCACCCCTAAATACTAAAATTTAGGAGCGTTTACAGGGGGGTGCAGGTTGGGACCAATAGGTCCCTTCCTTAGGGTGGGTACACCCCCTGTTATGCCACCCTCCAATGGTCGCCTCATCTTCAAGATGGAGGGGACGAACATGGGTGCTTTACCTCGCCTTCCCCACCTGAGGGGTGGGTTTGGCAAAGGTGGGCACATCTCTTCCTAACTTGGTTTTCCCGCCAATTCTCCTCCCCATAGTAGGGGTCAGAACGGGTGGGAGCCAGTTGCTGGGGGCAGCAAAAGGCAGGGACAGCTTTCAAAGGCAGCAGGCCTTTGAAGCTTCCCCTTCATGGACCCAGCCCATCCTGGCAGAGGAGTCCAGGATGGGCTTTGTTTCTGGACCCAGTGAGCGGAGGCCCTCTACCCAGGGGTCCAGAAACCTGTCTGGTGGTGGTAATGGCAGGCAGCCATTCATGAACTACACCAGGGCTTGTCGCTTTTCAGGGGGCAGCTCTAAGATGCCCCCTGTGTGCATTTTTCTTTAAATCCCACACTGGCATCAGTGTGGGTTTAATGGGCCTAGAGGTTTGCTACCAAACTTCCCAGATTTCAGTAAAGCCACAATGGAGCTGTGGAGTTTGTAATGACCAACTCCCAGACCATAAAATCTTTAAGGCTTTACTGCACTTGTCTAAGAATGGACTTAGACACTGTAGGGGTCCACTGCTCATGCAACTGTACCCTCACACGTGGGCCAGTGCATCCTGCTAAAGGGGTGACTTACCTAGGCTCCAGGCAGTGGGTTGCAGGCAAAGCACTCAGGGATGTGTGCCATGTCGACTCTTCACTTTTCTTTTCACCAAAACATGCAGCCTACAATGGCAGTGTGTGGGTGTTAAGGTACAGGGCCCCTAAGGTGGCACAATAGGTTCTGCAGCCCTTAACGGCCTTCCCTGGCCACAGGGCCCGTGGTACCTGTAGTATCTTTTACAAGGCGCTTACCTGTGACTAGAGAGGTGCCAATTGTGGGTACAAAGGTACAGCTTGGGAAAAGAACACAGGCCCTGGGATCCTGATTGGCAGGGACCCAGGGCACACCAAGTCATCAAATGTCAGGCAAAATGTGGTGGATAACCATGCAGAAAGGGGCTCTTTCCTACACCAATGTTTCTTGAAGCGAGACCTATTTATTTTCCACACATTCGTACCACTTTTGTCTGTGCTAATGGACGGAAGTCTGTAGGTAAGTAAATCTTAATTTGCAGATTAATTGAAATCATTGCAAAAGGAAACGGTCCAATACAATATTACAATCTGTATATAACAACTGGTAAAGCACAAATTCGGTTGATACATTAAGCCTTTTGGCTAATAAGAAAAAAATGAAATACAAATATGTTACCACCTGAAGTGACTGTGAATCCCGATAGTTACGAAGATGCAGTGCGAGGGATTCTTTAAAAAATATTTATTTTTATTAAACATTCATCGACCTAGAATATGCAGTACAGAGGAAACAAGTTACACCTTCTGGGTAGCAGAAACCTTGTCAAACAACATTGCAGAATAGTACATTGGAAGGACATTTTATAGGGTAGGGGGCTCATCCAGATCAAGACTATGCGGTGGGTTGCAAATATTCCCTCGGTAGACATTCCAGGGGCTCCATACTTGTGACCACTTTCTAGGGCAGCCTCATGCCACATATACTGTCTTTTCTCTATACATACACCAATCTAGGTCTGCTTCCCATGCCTCTACTCTAGGTGCTTTTTGCTAGCATTAAACCCAGTGTGACCCATTGTTTTGCACATTTGTTGCGGTCTGTAGGTTCCCACACGTTTAGAAGGCACCTCCGTGCCTCCGGACTGAGGACAGACGTGAGTACTTAGCTCAGAATGTCGTGTATTTTACGCCAATATGTTTGTATGTGATTGCATTCCCATATTATGTGCATGAATGTGCATACTTGACCGCATTGCAGTCTACAGTCTACCATCTCAGCTCTACCCATGCGCACCAAACAGGGTCTCGTGATAAACTCTGTGGAGAATTTTGAGTGGTACTAATCGGAGTCCAGCCGAGATTGCCACCACCCTCAGGGAGGACACTGCCTCTTGCCACTCCTCATCATCAAGCTGGATGCCATCCCCACCCATTTTTCCCGAAGCGGCAGGGGAGTGTCAATCATATTATTAATTAATTTCTTGTATGTTAAAGATATAGTTTTTTCGGGCAGGTGATCGCCCGGCAGTCAATCCTCAAGTGGAGAGTATTTGTGATCATAGGGCGTGGCGAATCTGTGCGTATCGAAAGCATTCCGAGTCTGCTAGGAGGCAAACGTTATCTCATCACCTTTCACCCAGACATCTTTGATCTGCGAAATTCCAATAAGATCCCATTTATCTAACCCTTTTGTCCTCCACAAGTTGCCCAGCTTCTCCGAGTCCCACAGAGGGGTTGCCAGCGTGAGCGTTTGGTCCCATCCCAACTATTTGTTTGCAGTGTGCCACACTTGGACCGAGTGTTTGGTCGGTCCGGTTAGGGAGTTACATTTGGGTTTCGAGTAGATCCCCCTATTGTTGTTCCCTCCTGGTAGGAGCCACCTATCCATGGCATATCCCGGATCGTCCGGGCAGCCGTAATTGCCTTGGCTAATCGCTGCAAGGTGAGCTGCTCAGTAGTATTTTTTGATGTCTGGGAGACTAATTCCCCCATCGTACCAGTTCAGTGTGAGTTTGGCTATCCGGCGGTTCCCGTCCCATAACAAGTCTCGTTGCAGACCCTCGATTTCTTTAAAGTATGATGCTGGAACGGGGACCATAGAGTTCTGTAATGCTTATAGAAAGCGTGGCAGGGCCATTATTTTAAAGAGGGCTGCTTTACCCAGAAGTGAGAGCGGAAGTGTTTTCCTGCTAGCAATGTCGCGTTTCAACCTTTGTAATGGAGGAAGAAGGTTGCGATTGAAACGGCGTGACTGATCCAGGGAGACAAAGATACCCAGGTGAGTAAAGCCCACTGTGTTGATTTGGAAGGGACAGTCCCGTGGCGGGACAGGTGAATCGCGCTTAATTCAGTTAATGGAAAACCCAGAGTATCTCCCAAATATCCCCAAGATGTCCAGAACTACGACGAGTGATGCTTTCGGGGAGGCTAAATACAGCAGTATATAGTCTGTGTATAGAGAAATAAGGTACTCCCATTCGCAGACCTCGTATTGCTGGGTCTTCGCGAATCCATGCCGCCAGAGGCTCCAATGCAAGGGCAAAGAGGAGAGGGGAGAGAGGGCATCCCTGGCGGGTCTCTCGACTCAGACCGAAAACGTCTGATTTCTTTTTGTTAACAACAACCTGTGCCAGGGGTTCCGGATATAGGAGTCACATCCACCGAGTGACTCCCGGGCCAAATCTGAGTTTTGCAAGAACTGCGAAGAGATACGGCCATTCGATGTTATCGAATGCCATGGTCGCATCTAACGATATGATTCTTGCTGCTTCCTGGATCGTGGCTGCTCTCCCCAACACCCCATGTACCCAGCGCAAGTTCAAGGCGGTGTTTCGGCGCGGCATGAACCCTGACTGATCGGGATGGACCACGTCGTCAATCACCTTGACAAGGCGATTTGCGAGGAGCTTGGCGAGGATTTTGGGTTCTGCACTGAGTAGGGAAATCGGCCTATAAGAGGCATGGTCAGTCTTCGGTTTGCCCTCCTTATCAATAGTGACTATTGTGGCCACACTCCGGTCCATTGGCAGGGTACACGGGTCCCTACTCTCTTCGAACATGGCCGCAGATATGGGGCTAATTTGTCGGGTTTAAGTTTATACAGCTCTATGAGGATGCCATTGGGGACAAGGACTTTTCCTGAGTGTAATGACCTAATGGCATGCGCTATTTCGTCGTTCGTTAACTCCCCCTCCAGGAAGTGATGGTCTTCCTCTGACAAGGTGGGGAGAGCTATGTAGGAGAGTAGGGTCTGCTTTCTAGGTTCACCCCCACTTTTTGCTTTTGCTTTACTGCTTTTCGACTTAGATGTGGCTGTGGGCCTGCTGATCAGACCCACAGCCCTGCTGTTCTCTCTCTAAATTTATACTATGTACTTTAGGTGCATAACCCATTTGGATAGGGTCACCTTATTGGCCCCTGTACAGTGTACCTTAGGTACCCAGGGCATAGGTGTACCCTAGGCCTACCAGGGGCTGCCGCATGCATTATGCCACCCCTGGCCTGGCCTTCCATTATGACACAACTGGCTGATCACTCAGCTGGGGCAAGGCTGTGTAATCACTCCTTGCTTAGGTGTAGTATTCCTATACCTAACTTACATATAGACACATGTGTACCTATCAGCCACTCCTATGGCAGGCCTTAACAATCCTGGAGGCAGAGTGCTTGGTAACATGTGAGATGGTGCTCTAGCATGAGCTGAGCCTGTCTGCAGCTTTCGGAACCATGTCCTTATAGCTGTTCTATGATATAGCCTACCATATACTCTTAAAGTGCCTTATAATCTTAAACGGTTATGGTAACTATGGTTTGGCTTTATCAAAGCATGTCGTGTAAGGTGTCTAACACTTTGGAATAATACCCCCATCCCATTTCTGGGGATGAGGATATTATCCCTCCCTTCTAGAGGGAGAAGACATGTTGTACCCAACTTACCCGGTTAAAGTTAACCAGAGCCCCAGCATCACAAAAGGGATGCTGCTGCCACAGACACGAGTCTGACCTCCTGCTGCTGGGAGTGATCCCGGCAAGGGAGGCTTGGACAATAGGTTTCCTGCCTTGAGAGGTGCGAGCACCACCCCAGACAGGCCTTAGTGTATTGGGACAGGGAGGGATGAAAAGAATGAGACATGCCTGGGACACACAAGGTGTCCCGTGCATAGTCCAGTTCAAACCGGTGCTGGGGCACTCCAGCCCCAGTCCTGGCGCGAAACTGGACAAAGGGAAGGGGGTGTAACCACCCCCCTCCAAGGTCCCACCCATAAGGCGTGACCTAGCAGGTAACCCAGCCCCCCAGATTAGTATAAGAGTGGTAGCTGGGCCCCAGGAGATTAGATTATCCTGAACCTGCAACTTGAACAGAAACTCTGGACCTTCGACATTCGACAAAAGAAGAAGACTGAAGAATCTCCCTTGTGGCCAAGGAGTGGCTACCCTGTGCAAACAGGCACCATCAAGAGACTACCCTTTGCTTTGCTAAAGTTCTACGAGGGACCGACTGCAGAGCCCGACCAGAGCCTTGACTTCCAGACTTCTCCGACCCTGATCCACATCCTCAGCCGAGCTAAGATCCGTGGAGGCGACGAGAGACGTGGGACCGGCTACCTGGGAAAAGTGGCTAGTATCTTCCAGCGCAGCTTCTGAGGCACCCTCGAAGTTGTGCACCGGGGATTGAGAAGCCCCAACCCCAAGCACCATCTGCACCGAAGATCAGCCCTCCACACTCCACGAGTCCTGCGTGGGGCCCTTCTGCATTTTCCTGCTTGCCGCGTCTGTCCGGTTGCTTGCCCATTGGCTAGTGGCCTTTGTGACGACACATCCAGAAATCTTCACTGCTGGTTTGGCTCCTCCAGACTAGCTCCCGCTTCCTTGCAAAAGAGAAGCACCCCAGACCTTCCTGGTCTGCACCAGAAGCAAGTTCTTCGTGGGTTCCGCTTGCCAAGGCTTGGTGAGTCCTAGTCCAACTTCGACGCCGCCAACAGCAAGAGCCTTCGTGGGACAGCTCGCCTCCTGGTCCTGGTCGTCCTCGACGTTTCCTGGTCCCCGTGGCTGCAGCGACAAGCTTCACCTTCACCTGCAATCTTCACGACATCGCCTGGTTCCTTCCTGGTTCCACGTGGTCACTGGCTAGTGACCTTGACTCTGTCCCTTCTGCTTGCAGGTCTCCTCTCTTCTTGATCCCAGCCTTGGGATCCACCGGACACTCTTCACTGACTGCCTGTCAGCATCTTTCCTTCAGGCATCCATAGAAGTCCACGACGAAACCCGACGCAAGTTCACACCTATGCACCCGCAGCCTGTGGGCTAGGTAACTTGGGTACTTCGGTGCTCACAAGGGTAGTGACTATCCTAGGGTCTAGTTTCCGAGTCTCGACTCTCTAGTTGCTTCAGAAGTGTCCTTAAACTGTTAATTTCTAACAACTACTATTTCTATCGACTTTTACGCATTACGCGTGAGTGTTTCCACTCTGCACCTGAATCCCGTGGGCCTCCCACTTCCTAACTGTTGCTAGTGTAGTGTAGCCCCAGCGATTCCCTAGGCCTAGGCCTATCCTATTTCCGTGACAGTGGTCCTTATACCACTTCTTTAGTATATGGTTTGCGTGGCCCCTAGGGCCTAACTGTATTACTTACCTGTATGACTTAATGTATACATAAATAAGACTGTGTTGTACTTACCTCTAATCTCATAAAGAGTGCTGAGGGTTTGACTAGAATAAATACACTTTGTTTTATATATATATCTGTTGTGGTGTCCTTTCATTTGGTATTCAAGGGATTATATATGGTATCACAGCTGGCTTCACATGCCATTCAGAGTTTAGCCTAAGACTGCTCTTGTCCATGCTACCACTAGGATAGCTGGTCTATAAGGTTGACTTTACAACCAATCACCATAAGGGTTGTTTGGACTGATATAAGGTGTACACTAGAACTAGTGACATCATACATCAGGCCAACTGCTCACATTGGTGAGCAGCGGTTGGGATCTGAGATTGCTGTTGTAATACCATTGTAATCTTGAGATACTAAATTGAAAGATCACACAGATATTGTTTAGGTACATATAACATAGATTATAATACTTAAGTCCTACTGGACTTAGTGGTTGTAGGTTGACGGGAGTAACACACCCTGACTACAACTACCAGAGAGGTTTAGTAGAAACAACTAGTGTAGGTAGGTGCACACACCACACCCTCACTAGATCATGTCTCTGGGAGGAGATCAAGTGGATGCTCACTCAGGAGGGGCAGGTCTGAAGAAGACCCCCTCTAGATATGATACCCTAACTTTTCAGGAGATGAGACAATTGTGTACCTCCAGAAAGTTAAAACAGGGTGCAAACCCTACCCTCCTTCAGTTAGTACAGCTCCTAGAGGAGTATGATGCTTTGAGGGCCTTACAGGCCAGTTCCCTAGGTACAAAGGAGGGTCTACCCACCACAGATGAGTCAGATGGGACTTCAGATGAAGAGGTAGACAGCCAGGGCCGAGTAGGAAGACTTAGCCAGGCTAACCTAAGCTTACATGGGAGTTTGCATGGGGTCCCCGCCATACAGACCCCCAAGTGGGCTTACACAGAGAAGCAGGAGGGACAGATCCCCTTTAAGGGAATCCATCCACTCCCATGTCTCTAGCATCTCTAATGCTTCCTCTCACAGGGGAATGACTTCCCCTGAGAGAAAGGAGCATGAAGCCAGAATGAGGGAAGCTAATCTGAGGATTCAGAGGGAAGAACTTGCCCTTGCCAAGGAGAAGCTTGCTCTGGCTAGAGAGCAAAAGTTAAGTGGGTCAGAACCCACTGGTGGCAGCAATATCCCTAAGGATAGAGACAGGCACTATGATAATAGAAACCTGAGCAAGATTGTCCCTCCCTACAAGTGTGGGGATGACATCCACAAATGGATAACTGCTTTGGAGAGAGCTTGCAAAGTACAGCAGGTACCCCAAAGTCAGTGGGCAGCTATCTTGTGGCTCTCCTTCTCTGAGAAAGGTAGAGACAAGCTCCTCACAGTTAGTGATGAGGATGCAGATAATTACACTGTCCTGAAGAGTGCTCTAATTGATGGGTTTGGCCTAACCACTGAACAATACAGGTTGTTGTTCAGGGATACCCAGAAGACACAGACTCAGGACTGGACTGACTTTGTAGATTGTGCCACTAAGGCTCTGGAAGGCTGGCTAGGGGGAAGTAAGGTTAAGGACTATACAGGATTGTATAATTTGATCATGAGAGAGCAAATCCTTAACAACTGTCAAAACCAGCTACTGCATCAACACCTGATTGATTCTGATCTGACTTCTCCCCAAGAATTGGGAAAGAAGGCAGATAGATGGGTCAGGGCTAGAGTTAAGCAGAAAAACCAGAACCAGGGCGGTGATCAGAAAAAGGCAGACCAGAAGGGTAATGATTAGAAACAAAAAGACCAGAAGTCTTCACCAGGCCCCCAAAAGGCTCAGGGGGAGGGTGGTCCCAAAAAGGATAAAAAGAAAGATGGCCAAAAGAAACCATGGTGCAACTATTGTAAGTCCAACTCACATTGGTTTAGTTAGTGCACCAAAAAGGATAAGCCCCCAGCCACCATTGCCCCTAAGGCAACTGTACCCCCTAGTCCAGCTGTAAGTGGTGGCTCCCAGCAAAAGGGTGTAGTAGGGTTAACCCTGGGAACTGAGGAGGATTCTGGTCTAGTCAGAATACCTACTCAGGCTGTTCTGATCTGTGATGGGGACTTAGCTTTGTCCTCTACTGTAGGCCCCAGTAACCTGGGCAAGTACAGACAGACTCCTTTTATCAACCAGAGAATGGCTCAGGCCTACAGGGACACTGGGGCTAGTGTCACAATGGTGACACCTGCCTTTGTGGACCCTGGACAGATCATACTAGGTGAGAATTACCTAGTGACCAACGCTAGCAATGCCACTACCTCCCATAGTGTGGCTATTGTTAACTTCTCCTGGGGAGGGGTAACTGGCCTCAAGAAAGTTGTTGTTAGTTCAGACCTTCCTGTAGAGTGTTTACTGGGCAATGATCTTGAAACTTCAGATTGGTCTGAAGTGGAGTATAGGACCCATGCAGAAATGCTGGGGATAGATGCACATGTCCTTGCTGTGACCAGGTCACAGGCCAAAAAGTGCACCACTGAACAAGTGCTGGATCCTGAAACTATGGACCAGTCACAACCCAAGAGAAAGAGCAGTAGGGTTAAGGCTGTGCCTTCCCCCCTGCCTCAGGTGGTGGATCAGCCCTCCCAGGAGGATGATTCTGAGAGCCCTGAAGGAACTGTCCTAGAAGAACTTGAACCTGATCAGGTTGAGTTTCTTGGGACAGGGGGACCTTCAAGGGCAGATCTGAGGCAGGCTCAATTAGACTGCCTCTCTCTTGAACCCCTCAGACAGCTGGCTGCTGCTGAGGCTGCAGGGAATGCTCAAGGTACTGCTAGAGTGTATTGGGATGAAGGGCTACTGTATTCAGAGGCTAGAGACCCCAAGCCTGGTGCGTCCAGGAGGTTGGTCATACCACTGAAGTTCAGAGGCTTCCTTCTTACCTTGGCCCATGATATTCCCCTTGCAGGACACTTAGGCCAGAACAAGACTTGGGACAGGCTTGTCCCTCACTTTCACTGGCCCCATATGTCAGAAGATACCAAGGAGTTTTGTCGCTCCTGTGTCACCTGCCAAGCCAGTGGCAAATCAGGTGGCACCACAAAGGCCCCCCTCATACCACTACCTGTGGTGGGGGTTCCCTTTGAAAGAGTGGGCATAGATATTGTAGGACCAATGGACCCATAAACAGCATCTGGGCACAGATTCATACTGGTGATACTGGACCATGCCACCAGGTATCCAGAAGCTATTCCCCTGAGGACCACAACAGCTCCTGTTGTGGCAAGGGCCCTGCTTGGAGTATTCTCCAGAGTGGGCTTTCCAAAGGAGGTCATTTCTGACAGAGGTGCCAACTTCATGTCAGGATACTTGACTGCAATGTGGAAGGAGTGTGGTGTGAACTACAAGTTCACCACACCCTATCACCCACAGTGCAATGGGCTTGTTGAGAGATTCAACAAGACCCTAAAGGGAATGATAAAAGGTCTACCAGACAAGCTTAGGCGAAGATGGGACATCCTTTTACCCTGCCTTCTGTTTGCTTACAGAGAGGTCCCACAAAAGGGGGTTGGCTACAGCCCTTTTGAGCTTTTGTTTGGGCATCCTGTAAGAGGACCCCTATGTTTAGTGAGGGAAGGATGGGAGAGACCTCTCAGACAACCCAAACTTGACATAGTGGATTATGTACTTGGTCTCCGCTCCAGGATGGCAGAGTATATGAAGAAGGCTTCTAAAAACCTTGAGGCAAGCCAAGAACTCCAAAAAGCTTGGCATGACCAAAAGGCTGTGCTGACTGTTTACCAGCCAGGGCAGAAAGTGTGGGTGTTGGAGCCAGTGGCCCCAGCAGCACTCCAAGACAAATGGTCTGGACCCCACACTATTGTTGAGAAAAAGGGAGAAGTCACCTACTTGGTGGACCTTGGGACTCCCAGAAGCCCCCACAGGGTGCTTCATGTCAACAGATTGAAGGCATATGTTGACAGGGCAGACATGGGGCTACTCATGGCTACAGATGAGGGGCAGGAGGAAGAGAGTGACCCTCTCCCAGACCTGTTGACTCAGAACCCTGATGATGGCTCAGTTGATGGTGTGGTCTTTTCTGACAGCCTCACTGTCCATCAGCAACAGGACTGCAGACAGGTTCTGCAGTCCTACAGACATATGTTCTCTCTGACCCCAAGTCAGACAAACTGGTGCACCCATGAGGTGGACACTGGTGACAGTCTGCCTGTGAAGAGTAAAATCTACAGGCAACCTGACCATAAAAGTTGAGGTACAAAAGATGTTGGAGCTGAGAGTCATTGAACCTTCAGAGAGCCCTTGGGCTAGTCCTGTAGTCCTTGTGCCAAAGCCTCACACCCAAGATGGTAAGAGAGAGATGAGGTTTTGCGTGGATTACAGAGGTCTCAATGCTGTCACTAGGACAGATGCCCACCCAATACCTAGGGCAGATGAGCTCATTGACAGACTGGCAGCTGCTAAGTTTTTGAGCACATTTGACCTAACAGCAGGCTACTGGCAAATCAGACTAGCTGAGAATGCAAAGGCCAAAACTGCTTTCTCGACCCCAGGAGGACATTATCAATTTGTGGTAATGCCCTTTGGTTTGAAGAATGCACCTGCCACTTTCCAAAGGTTGGTGAATCAAGTCCTTACTGGGTTGGATGATTATTGTGCAGCTTATCTTGATGATATTGCTGTCTTTAGCTCCACCTGGGAGGATCACCTGGTCCACCTGAGGAATGTTTTAGAGGCCCTGCAAAAGGCAGGCCTCACTATCAAGGCCACTAAGTGCCAGATAGGGCAGAGCAAGGTTGTATACCTGGGCCACCTAGTTGGTGGGGGTCAGGTTCAACCACTGGAGAGCAAGATCCAGACCATAAAGGACTGGACTCCTCCAACTACCCAGACTCAGGTCAGAGCTTTCTTGGGCCTGACTGGGTACTACAGAAAGTTTGTTAAGAACTATTGGTCCATTGTGACACCACTTAATGACTTGACCTCCAAGAAGATGCCAAAGAAAGTTCAGTGGACAGTAAGCTGTCAAAAAGCATTTGATGACCTGAAGCAGGCCATGTGCAGTGCACCTATTCTGAAAAGTCCAGACTACTCCAAAGAGTTCATTGTCCAGACAGATGCTTCTGAGTTAGGTGTGGGAGCTGTTCTTTCACAACTGAATGTAGATGGTCAAGACCAGCCCATTGCTTTTATAAGTAGAATGCTGACCCCTAGAGAGAAATGTTGGTCAGCTATTGAGAGGGAGGCCTTTGCTGTGGTTTGGGCCCTGAAGAAGCTGAGGCCATACTTGTTTGGCACTCACTTCAAGATTCAGACAGACCATAAGCCCCTCTTGTGGCTAAATCAGATGAAGGGTGAAAATCCCAAACTTCTTAGGTGGTCCATTTCCCTACAGGGGATAGACTTCACAGTGGAACATAGACCTGGGACTGACCATGCCAATGCAGATGGACTCTCCAGATATTTCCACTTAGAACATGAAGACTCAACTGGTCAAGGTTAGTTTAATGTCCCTAAGTTTGGGGGGGGGGGGGGTTGAGTAGGAGAGTAGGGTCTGCTTTCTATGTTTACCCCCCACTTTTTGCTTTTGCTTTACTGGTTTTCGACTTAGATGTGGCTGTGGGCCTGCTAATCAGACCCACAGCCCTGCTGTTCTCTCTCTAAATTGATACTATGTACTTTAGGTGCATAACCCATTTGGACAGGATCACCTTATTGGCCCCTGTACAGTGTACCCTAGGTACCCAGGGCATAGGTGTACCCTAGGCCTACCAGGGGCTGCAGCATGTATTATGCCACCCCTGGCCTGGCCTTCCATTATTACCCAACTGGCTGATCACTCAGCTGGGGCAAGGTCGTGTAATCACCCCTTGCTTAGGTGTAGTATTCCTATACCTAACTTACATATAGACACATGTGTACCTATCAGCCACTCCTATGGCAGGCCTTAACAATCCTGGAGGCAGAGTGCTTGGTAACATGTGAGATGGTGCTCTAGCATGAGCTGAGCCTGTCTGCAGCTTTCGGAACCATGTCCTTATAGCTGTTCTATGATATAGCCTACCATATACTCTTAAAGTACCTTATAATCTTAAACGGTTATGGTAACTGTGGTTTGGCTTTATCGAAACATGTCGTGTAAGGTGTCTAACACTGTGGAATAATACCCCCATACCATTTCTGGACATGAGGATATTATTCCCCCCTTCTAGAGGGAAAGACATGTTGAAATCATACTTTACTGTTAGCCCCTGACCAAAGCCTCAGCATCACAAAATGGATGCTGCTGCCACGACACAAGTCTGACCTCCTGCTGCTGGGAGTGATCCCAGCCAGGGAGGCCTGGACAATAGGTTTCCTGCTTGGGGAGGTGCTAGCACCTCCACAGACAGCCTTTAGTGTATTGGGGCAGGGTGGGCTGAAAGGAATGAGACATGCCTGGGGCACACAAGGTGTTCCTTGCATAGTCCAGTTCAAACCGGCGCTGGGGCACTCCAGCCCCAGCTCTGGCGCGAAACTGGACAAAGGGAAGTGGGTGTAACCACCCCCTCCCAGGTCCCACCCATAAGGCGTGACCTAGCAGGTATCCCAGCCCCCAGATTAGTATAAGAGTGGGAGTTGGGCCTCAAGACTTTAGATTATCCTGAACCTGCAACTTGAACAGAAACTCTGGACCTTCGACATTCGACGAAAGAAGAAGACTGAAGAATCTCCCTTGTGGCCAAGGAGTGGCTACCCTGTGCAAACAGGCACCATCAAGAGACTACCCTTTGCTTTGCTAAAGTTCTACGAGGGACCGACTGCAGAGCCCGACCAGAGCCTTGACTTCCAGACTTCTCCGACCCTGACCCACATCCACAGCCGAGCTGAGATCCGTGGAGGCGACGAGAGACGTGGGACCGGCTACCTGGGAAAAGTGGCTAGTATCTTCAAGCGCAGCTTCTGAGGCACCCTCGAAGTTGTGCACCGGGGATTGAGAAGCCCCAACCCCAAGCACCATCTGCACCGAAGATTAGCCCCCCACACTCCACGAGTCCTGCGTGGGGCCCTTCTGCATTTTCCTGCTTGCCGCGTCTGTCCGGTTGCTTGCCCGCTGGCTAGTGGCCTTTGTGACGACGCATCCTGAAATCTTCACCGCTGGTTTGGCTCCTCCAGACTGGCTCCTGCTTCTTTGAAAAATAGAAGCACCCCAGACCTTCCTGGTCTGCACCAGAAGCAAGTCCTCCGTTCTTCGTGGGTTCCGCTTGCCAAGGCTTGGTGAGTCCTAGTCCAACTTCGACGCCGCCGACAGCAAGAGCCTTCGTGGGACAGCTCGCCTCCTGGTCCTGGTCGTCCTCGACGTTCCCTGGTCCTCGTGGCTGCAGCGACAAGCTTCACCTTCACCTGCAATCTTCACGACATCGCCTGGTTTCTTCCTGGTTCCACGTGGTCACTGGCTAGTGACCTTGACTCTGTCCCTTCTGCTTGCAGGTCTCCTCTCTTCTTGATCCCAGCCTTGGGATCCACCGGACACTCTTCACTGACTGCCTGTCAGCAACTTTCCTTCAGGCATCCATAGAAGTCCACGACGAAACCCGACGCAAGTTCACACCTATGCACCCGCAGCCTGTGGGCTAGGTAACTTGGGTACTTCGGTGCTCACAAGGGTAGTGACTATCCTAGGGTCTAGTTTCCGAGTCTCGACTCTCTAGCTGCTTCAGAAGTGTCCTTAAACTGTTAATTTCTAACAACTACTATTTCTATCGACGTTTACGCATTACGCATGAGTGTTTCCACTCTGCACCTGAATCCCGTGGGCCTCCCACTTCCTAACTGTTGCTAGTGTAGTGTAGCCCCAGCGATTCCCTAGGCCTATCCTATTTCCGTGACAGTGGTCCTTATACCACTTACTTAGTATATGGTTTGCGTGGCCCCTAGGGCCTAACTGTATTACTTACCTGTGTGACTTAATGTATGCTTAAATAAGACTGTGTTGTACTTACCTCTAATCTCATAAAGAGTGCTGAGGGTTTGACTAGAATAAATACACTTTATTTTATATATATATCTGTTGTGGTGTCCTTTCATTTGGTATTCAAGGGATTATATATGGTTTCACAGCTGGCTTCACATGCCATTCAGAGTTTAGCCTAAGACTGCTCTTGTCCATGCTACCACTAGGATAGCTGGTCTATAAGGTTGACTTTACAACCAATCACCATAAGGGTATTTGGACTGATATAAGGTGTACACTAGAACTAGTGACATCATACATCAGGCCAACTTCTCACAATCACTCCTTGCTTAGGTGTAGTATTCCTATACCTAACTTACATATAGACACATGTGTACCTATCAGCCACTCCTATGGCAGGCCTTAACAATCCTGGAGGCAGAGTGCTTGGTAACATGTGAGATGGTGCTCTAGCATGAGCTGAGCCTGTCTGCAGCTTTCGGAACCATGTCCTTATAGCTGTTCTATGATATAGCCTACCATATACTCTTAAAGTGCCATATAATCTTAAACGGTTATGGTAACTATGGTTTGGCTTTATCAAAGCATGTCGTGTAAGGTGTCTAACACTTTGGAATAATACCCCCATCCCATTTCTGGGGATGAGGATATTATCCCTCCCTTCTAGAGGGAGAAGACATGTTGTACCCTACTTACCCGGTTAAAGTTAACCAGAGCCCCAGCATCACAAAAGGGATGCTGCTGCCACAGACACGAGTCTGACCTCCTGCTGCTGGGAGTGATCCCGGCAAGGGAGGCTTGGACAATAGGTTTCCTGCCTTGAGAGGTGCGAGCACCACCCCAGACAGGCCTTAGTGTATTGGGGCAGGGAGGGATGAAAAGAATGAGACATGCCTGGGACACACAAGGTGTCCCGTGCATAGTCCAGTTCAAACCGGTGCTGGGGCACTCCAGCCCCAGTCCTGGCGCGAAACTGGACAAAGGGAAGGGGGTGTAACCACCCCCCTCCAAGGTCCCACCCATAAGGCGTGACCTAGCAGGTAACCCAGCCCCCCAGATTAGTATAAGAGTGGTAGCTGGGCCCCAGGAGATTAGATTATCCTGAACCTGCAACTTGAACAGAAACTCTGGACCTTCGACATTCGACAAAAGAAGAAGACTGAAGAATCTCCCTTGTGGCCAAGGAGTGGCTACCCTGTGCAAACAGGCACCATCAAGAGACTACCCTTTGCTTTGCTAAAGTTCTACGAGGGACCGACTGCAGAGCCCGACCAGAGCCTTGACTTCCAGACTTCTCCGACCCTGATCCACATCCACAGCCGAGCTGAGATCTGTGGAGGCGACGAGAGACGTGGGACCGGCTACCTGGGAAAAGTGGCTAGTATCTTCCAGCGCAGCTTCTGAGGCACCCTCGAAGTTGTGCACCGGGGATTGAGAAGCCCCAACCCCAAGCACCATCTGCACCGAAGATCAGCCCCCCACACTCCACGAGTCCTGCGTGGGGCCCTTCTGCATTTTCCTGCTTGCCGCGTCTGTCCGGTTGCTTGCCCGTTGGCTAGTGGCCTTTGTGACGACGCATCCAGAAATCTTCACTGCTGGTTTGGCTCCTCCAGACTGGCTCCCGCTTCCTTGCAAAAGAGAAGCACCCCAGACCTTCCTGGTCTGCACCAGAAGCAAGTCCTCCATTCTTCGTGGGTTCCGCTTGCCAAGGCTTGGTGAGTCCTAGTCCAACTTCGACGCCGCCGACAGCAAGAGCCTTCGTGGGACAGCTCGCCTCCTGGTCCTGGTCGTCCTCGACGTTTCCTGGTCCCCGTGGCTGCAGCGACAAGCTTCACCTTCACCTGCAATCTTCACGACATCGCCTGGTTCCTTCCTGGTTCCACGTGGTCACTGGCTAGTGACCTTGACTCTGTCCCTTCTGCTTGCAGGTCTCCTCTCTTCTTGATCCCAGCCTTGGGATCCACCGGACACTCTTCACTGACTGCCTGTCAGCATCTTTCCTTCAGGCATCCATAGAAGTCCACGACGAAACCCGACGCAAGTTCACACCTATGCACCCGCAGCCTGTGGGCTAGGTAACTTGGGTACTTCGGTGCTCACAAGGGTAGTGACTATCCTAGGGTCTAGTTTCCGAGTCTCGACTCTCTAGTTGCTTCAGAAGTGTCCTTAAACTGTTAATTTCTAACAACTACTAGTTCTATCGACTTTTACGCATTACGCGTGAGTGTTTCCACTCTGCACCTAAATCCCGTGGGCCTCCCACTTCCTAACTGTTGCTAGTGTAGTGTAGCCCCAGCGATTCCCTAGGCCTAGGCCTATCCTATTTCCGTGACAGTGGTCCTTATACCACTTCTTTAGTATATGGTTTGCGTGGCCCATAGGGCCTAACTGTATTACTTACCTGTGTGACTTAATGTATGCATAAATAAGACTGTGTTGTACTTACCTCCAATCTCATAAAGAGTGCTGAGGGTTTGACTAGAATAAATACACTTTATTTTATATATATATCTGTTGTGGTGTCCTTTCATTTGGTATTCAAGGGATTATATATGGTGTCACAGCTGGCTTCACATGCCATTCAGAGTTTAGCCTAAGACTGCTCTTGTCCATGCTACCACTAGGATAGCTGGTCTATAAGGTTGACTTTACAACCAATCACCATAAGGGTTGTTTGGACTGATATAAGGTGTACACTAGAACTAGTGACATCATACATCAGGCCAACTTCTCACAAGCTATATCTTGTAGTAGAGACTGGGAGTCTTCCTCAGGGAATGGCGCAGTGCTGTAATAAACAGCGCTGTGGTGAGTTGCAAATTGGTTTACAATGACTTGTGGGTCAGTCAGGGATTTGCCGACAGTACCTATAAGTTCCGGCACCAATCTACTAGCCCATTCCTTCTTGTCGCGCCACGCGATCAGATTTCCTGCTAAGTCTCCCTGGATGTATATTCTACCCAACTTTTCCCTCCCCAGACCTTTGGCCCTGTCCGTGGCTAATGCTTTATAATCGTTTTGTTTGAGTTGTAGTGCATGGAGTTTCTCGTGCGTTACCTCAGCCTCTAGCTCTTCCTCCAGTTGGAGGATGTCATTCTCAGCTTCTACAATTTATTTCTGTCTTTCTTTTTTATCCCAGCGATTTGTGATAGTGCTTGACCACGGACGACTGATTTAAATGCCTCCCATAGGGTCTGAGGGGAGTCCACCGACCCCTCGTTTTTCCGGAAGTAATTATCTATGGATTCAAGTAATGCCTTACGGACCCCAGGATCTCGTAGGTACCATGGATTGATAGGAGCAATTTTCGCCAACATTACCTGGCTGAGGACTATCTGCGCCCATACCGGGGAGTGCTCGGAGATCCCTCTTGCCAAATGTTTGATTTCCTGGATATTAGCCACCTGGGAGGCCGTGACTAGGATATAATCTATGCGGGAGAGACTATGGTGGGCCCCGGAGTGAAAAGTGTATGGGATTCTGTCTAGATTGTATGTTCTCCACCCATCCACCAACCCCAGTGTTTCCATGAAGTCAGGCAGCCATCCATAAGGCCCAATCTCGCGAGGAGGGTGGCGGTCTAGGGTGCCCGAGGCTACTGCGTTAAAGTCGCCTCCAACCACCAGAAGACCTTCCGGGATTGAGAGGAGGAGCGAGCCCAGGTCTTTAAATGTTTCGCTCTAGAGGCCAGGTGGCACATACACAGATATGAACTTAAGTGTGGTCCTGTTAGAAATGAGGTTTCTGGTTGGCTAGGGCTTGCGCCAAAGCCAGGCAGAAACCACCACTCTAACTCAGGGCTGGGGAGTTACACGCCAAAGATAACCCCTGCTCACCCCCTTGGTAGCTTGGCACGAGCAGTCAGGCCTATCCCGGAGGCAAACAAGGCAGAGTGCCTGTCGCTCCACCCTTCATAGAAGAGGAAACGAGGGTGCAGCCTTACCCCACTGCCCTACATAGGAATGGAATCATATTATAAACATTAACAGGGGATACCGACAGCTAGCCCCGGCTACAGCTGCCATAGGAAAGCTGCCAATTAAAGAAAGTTCAACACCTTACTTTACTAGTGGCGAATGACACATCCGGTGGAGTCTATTGGAGACGATCTAACAATAAAGTGCGGATCTTGATCTCGCCCTAGTAAATGCCATTTGCAATGACCCAGTCCATTACAGTCTCACAGAGGTCTGTTATTCAGTCACCTGTCGTAGCATCCAGTGCTTTCCGATCTGAGCTGCCTCGCTGCATTGTGTTGCTGTCCGTTCTATAAGAGCGAGGACCTCTGTTGCGATCTCTGTGTGGCTTCTCCACTCGCCGCCAGCCCTCGTGCCAGTCCCATGCCTCTTCAGAGGAAGAGAAGAACCAAGCCTTTCCCTCCGACTCAATACTGAGCTTTGCTGGGAAGTGCATCGCGTATTTGATCTCTTTCTCTCTCAGCGCCCGTTTTACTGCCAAGAAACTGCGGCGCTGTGCTTGAACCTTAGTGGTGAAGTCCGGAAAGAAGGAGATCACACAGTCGTCCAGTTTAAGCGGCGAGCAGGAGCGTGATGCCTGGAGGATGATGTCTCGATCACGGAAGTTGAAGACTCGCGCTATGATCGGCCTCAGGGGGCTCCAGGTCTAGGCCTTCCTCCAGGAACTCGATGCGCGCATTCAATGGAGAAGTATTTCGAGAGTCCGGCAGGTTGCAACTGCTTCAGTATCAGGTTTTCAACAAACAGATCTGAATGCCCACGATACGTACGTTGTTTCTACTGGCCCTGCCTTCATAATCATCGAGTAGAGCCTCCATCTTGCTCTGTTGGTCCTGTAGTTGGCCCACTTGCAGCTTAAGCAGGGCAGTGTCTTTACCCAGCCCGGCCGTGGCCTCCTCCACCTCCCTCACCCTGGAGTGCATTTTCCTGAGGTCAGCCCTGATGAGGGATACTTCAATGTTCACTAAGTCTATGCGAGTCTCCAGGGAGGTCCGAACTCCCATGATGGCAGCCATGATGTCCTGAAGGGTTGGTTCCTGTTGCTGAGGTGGGCATTGCTGGCCGTTGGCTCCCTCCTGGGAGCCGGCATCCTTGTTGTCTTTTGCATTGGACCAAGCAAGCCGGTGTCTTGGATCCCTTCACACTTGCCATCGTGACAATGGAGCACCGCAAATATGGTCAATAGTTCCACGGGTGGTCCCAGTACTTGCCGCCGCCTGCTCAGGGAAGAAGGGTCCCCTGCCGGCCTATCGGGTTTCCTGGTCTCCAACTGCGTGACGCCGGAGAGGCAGGTGGCGCAAGGGGCCGAGTCGCACAGTTACACAGGTAGTGCCGCTGTCGTCGTAAGGGGAGGACGCCTCGTCTCGTCCACCACTCAGTACCCGCACCACCAATAATCAAGGAGCGGACGATTCGCCCTATTGTCACTGGCCAGGACCGGAGTGTCTAGGCACCTCTGAGAGCAGGGGCAGGTGCGTGTGCCCTCTGGCTGGATGTCACTGCCGCCATCAGTGCCCCAAGCCGCGGCCTCCTGGGTCCGCAGGGTCCAAAACGTCCGGTCCCACTCTCCTCCAGGGCCAGTGTTTGACTCCCCTTCCTTCTTGATGTGGGGTCTGAGGATGTCATGTCGAGGGTGTCCGCCGCCTCACTTTTGACCAAGTTTGCTGCTTCTGCGCCACCCACGGGGAGATAGAGAAGGTTCTGGGCGATCTAGGCCTGCGCAGGGGCCTCGAGCGCTATTGCGATTATCCTGGCGATTGCCGCTTAGTGCCGCCGACAGACGGGCAAATGCGGAGAGAGCGCAGCAGCACAGTCCCCCACACCAATGCCCCGAGGTCCAATGTGTTGATCTCCGTGTGTCAGGCACTTTATTCCATGGGCCCGCAAGACTGGGGCCTCGATTTCTGCTACGCCCGGCCACCCGTTAGTGAGGGGGTGATCGCGACTCATCAAGCAGCTGCGTGGAGCGGTGCACACAGAGTCGGCTGCTCCGTTCCCCAGTCGTTACCTCCATGGGTGATGAATACAGGCCCCAGCTAGGCCCGCAGGACACAAGGGTTCGCTCTCCTGCAATGGAATCTATAAGGAAGTTGGCACGGAAACTGCAAAGTACAAAGACAAGGTTTATTAACCCTTAAGGGTGGTCCTACAATCCATACAATACCCTTCAGTATTGCATAGAGTAGCACAAAGAACTTGCGTACACAGTCCCCTTTTATACACAACTGAGGGGCTCATAAGTGGGAGGATACAACATGAGGCAAGGAATGTTACCTTTTATGGACATTTTCGATACAAGATCAATATGTGGGCGGAGCTGACATACTCCTTGAGCCCGCGAAAACATGGTCAAGCAAGGACTAACTGATAACAGATGTGGTCAAGCCTGGGCATGCGCCAGGCGGACAAAGGAACTATTTATAGACTGTTACTAGGCAGATTACAAGAGCAACTAACACGAAGATAGGACTCTTCTCGTGTTGAGCACGTGGAGACATGACAATACAAAATGGAGTCCAAACTTCAGTCAACATAACGAAAGAGACATGTGTAAGGCAGGAGAATTCATGTCTTTAGTAAATGCTTAATCACATCGTGGTTTCAATTTACAACAGACGACCCTTTCAGCATTTACTGAAGACATCCGGTTTGTTAGGATAATCATCGTATATGTCAATTGTCATCATTTCTTCTACTTCTTTAGCTAAACGTTTCTGATAAGTGACATTGGCAATAGCTTTCTTATCGGGAATACAGAATGATACACATAAGGAACAGAGCAAAGGACCACATTGGACACAGATGCAGCAAGAAAACAGAACTGCTATAATTATACAGAGACCAGTTAAAACCTTCCAACCCCAAGCAGTGATCAATGCCCAAAACCATCCAGAAAAGGACCAGGTGCCGTTTTCTGTATGG
The DNA here is from genome assembly GCF_964204655.1 of Triturus cristatus. Lineage (NCBI taxonomy): Eukaryota > Metazoa > Chordata > Amphibia > Caudata > Salamandridae > Triturus > Triturus cristatus. The sequence goes on along the minus strand of NC_140585.1, from coordinate 678,404,338 downwards.
ATTTCAGCTGCAATTTTATGCAACCTGTTAATTGCATTATAGACTGACGGTGTGTGGTCAGGGATAAACACACAGCAACTACTCCCGATAATTTTACAAGCTCCACCTCGATCAGCTAACATAACATCTAACACCATACGATTCTGCAATGCAACAATTCTGGTAATCTGCAATTCTTCCGTAAGATTCCCAAGAGCAGCAGCGGTTTGGTTTGTCACAGCCTCTACCACTCTTGTTAATCTTCGAACTTTCCTACTATTTAGAGCAGCTCCAACGAAGAAAAACAATCCTAAATTAAAATCAATGTACTGCTGCAGACTGGTGTCAGTCTGATCCACGTCATCAATTGATAGAGTACGCTTATACCTATTTACAGTCACATTATTTAACAACTTCAAATCCTTATGATAGGATGCAGGTGCCAAAAATACAGGAGGCAATAGAAATGCTACATAACATACTCCGGACCAACCGGCTGGCAAACGGTAATAACCTTTATTCCCGCATACGAAGTATGTATTATGGGATGCTAAGAAGGTACTGTTATTCAACCCGTCGATGTTTAATATGGTAATACAATCACTAACACCAACAGGAATATAACCCACACTCTGGACACACAGGTCCGCTTGTGCCACTTGAATCACAAATTTGTCTTTTCCCACAGTGTCTCTGGTGTTCGTGAAAATATAAGGAATCGATTCATTGTCTGGTCGATACTCTTCCCATTCCCAAATTGTCCCATTCGCTTGCGGATATCCATCTTTATCCTGATGACATTCTTTATTGAGTCTGAAGAGTAATCGTCCCACTGTGGGTTTCCGGGTGGCAAAAAGCAAAGTGTACCATGCTCTACAAGAGCCATTATGAGAGAAAGGAAGAGGTATGAATGGCCTTCCTCCTTTCTTCTGATGAGTTGGCATCATACCACATATCCAACAGTTCGTAGCATTCGTGGCAACGTGGGTATGATGCAACATCTGGATGAAAGTGTTATTCAAATAAGACTGACGATGCTTCAATTCTTGATACGGAAGGGTATAGAAGTAGTGCTCCTCAGGCACTGGAGTGGTCAACACAAGTAACTCTCGAGCAGGAGTCACATCCTCCACAAACCATGTGGTTATCCCAACAATAGCTACTGTGAGCATAAAACCTGTTGCACAAAGGATCTTCTTTTTCTCCATGTCAAGATAAAGAATCAATATCTTCCTGAAACTAAAAAGGTTTGTCAGAACTCTTCCCCTTAGGCAGCGGTTGATTTCTTCACCAACGGGCCAAGACGGGTGTCGCTACACTAATGCAGGGCTGATCCCCCCCCCTTGCCTCATTGGCTCTCCGTTTCACTAACCCAAGGGCCGTTCTGACAACATGTCCCGATACTGAAGGATTCACTTTCTTGGCCTCAGATGATATCGCTTTCCTCCAGGAGTCGCGTGGTCCAGAAAGAGCTCCTCAGCGTCGTTCGATTCCACAGCACGGCCTTTCTCTGTGGTCAGAATCTCTCGTTGATCGGTCAATACAGCAGGCTCCACCAATCCGAGCGGTACTTTGTGGCAGTGCAGGGAATGGATCCAATTCTTTCTGTTGGAAACTCGCACAGCCGTCCTCGTTGCAAGTAAGACTTGCTCAGGACCAACCCATCTCGGCTCCAGGCTGTTCGTCCTGTCAAAGATTTTTATCATGACATGGTCGCCAGGCCGGAGACTATGTCCTTCACCGGTGGACCGATCAGGGAGCGCCTCCCGGACCTGTTGATGAATAGAAACCAAGTTATCCGTTAACTGCGCCAGATAATCATTCATCATTACACAAGGTACATCATACACAGTCTTAGGTTTTGGTGGACCCCAAATATTCATTGGGCGTCCAAAGACAATCTCGTACGGTGTAAGACCGGTTCGAGAGTGCGGTACCGGCCTAATTGACAATAACGCCAGTGGTAAAGCATCTGGCCTAGTCAAAGACGTTGAAGCTTGGATTTTAGTGATCTTGAGCTTCAGTGTACCATTATACTTCTCGACTAGTCCTGCAGATTGAGGGTGAAATACTGCGTGGAACTTCTGGGTGATGCCCAGACCCTTCAAAACATACTTTATAACATCCGCTATAAAGTGGGGTCCGTTATCACTCCACAGAAGTCTACAAACGCCATATCGAGGGAAGAACTCCTTCAACAGCATCTTGGCGGTAGTCATTGCAGTATTGTCTTTCGTAGGGTATGCCTCAACCCATTTGCTAAAGGCACAAACCACTACTAGAACATACTTCAAATTGTTACAGCGCTCAAGCTGGATGTAATCCATCTGCAAAACCTCAAAGGGTGCAGTAGGTGTTACAAATCCTCCTGCTGGGGTTCGAGTACCCTTTCCTGGGTTGTACCTCAGGCAGATCATACAGGTCTGCACCACCCTCTTTGCCGTGCTAGCAATCTCTGGATGCTCCCAGACTTGGGTAAGCAATTTTACAATTGCGGAAGCTCCAACATGTGCTAGCCCATGTGCCATCTGAACCATAGGTTGTACAAAAGCCGTGGGTAATTTCCATCTATCCATCTGCTTATTTCTCCAGCAACCCTCATCATCCAATTCTCCCTCACTGGACCATTGCTCCCGTTCCTTATCAGAAGCGGTCCTCTGTATTTCTCGCACTTCTTCCTTCGCATCATGCCATCTTTCTACTTGCGACTTCACTACATACATGGCAGTAGCACCAGGCTGCATCGCAGTCTCCCGTGCCACCCGGTCTGCTAACGCATTCCCTTCTCCAACTTTATCGACTACTTTCCTATGGGCGCTACATTTAATGATGGCAATTTTCTTCGGATATGTCAATGCAGTTAAAAGATTATGAACTAACTCCCCATGCATTATTTGTACTCCATGTGACGTTAAAAACCCTCTCTCCTTCCAGAGCAGGCCGAAATCGTGCGCTACTCCGAAGGCATACCGGCTATCTGTATAAATATTCACACACAATCCTGTACTGAGCTCACATGCTCGTGTTAATGCTATCAGTTCCGCTGCTTGAGCTGATTTCTGTGGTATGCGTGCTGCCTCCACTATTGTTTGCAATGTGGTAATTGCATACGCTGCTGAAGTCGTACCATCTGGTAGCTTCAGGCAGGACCCGTCCACCCACAGTTCTCCATCTACATCTGGAAAGGGCGTATCCTGGAAATCAATACGACCCTTTGTTTGTTCCTCAGTCACAAGAATACAATCATGTGCTTTCCGTGCTTCAGACTGAGTCTCGAGGTATGGCAACAATGTGGCCGGATTTAACGTCACGCACCTCTTTAACGTAATATGAGGAGCCAAAAGCGTCAGCTCATATCCCATTAAACGGGCACTGGTCAAATGCTGCGTCTTTGTCTGATTAAGCAGGGCATCAACAGCATGGGGGACTAATACCAACAGCTTATGAGATAACACAATTCCCTCGCTTTGGCGTATTGACACAGCTGTCGCCGCAACCGAGCGAAAACAACCAGGCAATGCTCGGGCAACAGGATCAAGTACAGCCGAAAAATATGCACAAGGGCGCTGCTTGTCGCCGTGCATCTGCACTAAAACTGATAATGCACATCCATCTTTCTCATGCACATACAGCGAAAAAGGTTTGGTATAATCAGGAGTCCCTAACACTGGTGCTGAACAGAGAGCCTGTCGCAATTTCTGAAAGGCAGTGTCACACTCATTCGTCCAAGGAAGCGGAATAGGTGTGTCTTTTGTCAAAAGGGCTAACAATGGCTTAGCTATGTGTGAAAACCCTAGTATCCATTGCCTACAAAACGAAACGAGACCCAAAAATGCACGCACGTCCTTCTGCGTGGACGGCGTCGGCGTGTCCAGAATTACTTGGACACGATCTGGTGTGAGTGCACGCCCCTCCTTAGACAAAAGGTGACCCAGATAAGTCACCTTTGGTCTACAGAATTGCAACTTTTTCCGAGATACTTTGTGATTGTGGGATGCCAAAAAGGAAAGCAAAGACAACGTACTCGTTTCACACAACTCCGGAGTGTCGGCCGCCAGCAAGATGTCATCGACATATTGAATGAGGGCGACGCCCTCGGGCAGAACAAAGGAGTCCAATTGTCTTTTCAAAGCTTTACTGTAAATGCTAGGGCTTTCCGTGTAACCCTGAGGGATTCTACAAAATCGGTAAGACCTATTATTTAGAGTGAAACCAAAGAGGTATCGACTATCGGGATGAATAGGAATTGAAAAGAAGGCATTTTTCAAATCAATAACTGAAAACGTGGTCGCCGTAGGCGGGACCAAAGTAAGCAACGTCGTGATATCAGAAACCACTGGGTACTGAGGTATCACGATCTTGTTCACTTCTCTCAAGTCAATTATAAACCGATAGACTTTGGCATCCGTATCCTTTTTCAGAATGGGTAAAATCGGGCTATTACAGACGTTATAGGGAACTTCTTCCACTACTCCCACCTTAATCAAATCCTGCACTATCTGTATAAGAGCCTCTTCCCCCTCCTGCGAAATACGATACTGTGGAAGGCGTGGTAACACCGCCCCCTCCTGGACACTAATGTGAACAGGCGGAATCACCATCTGTCCCACATCAGTATCCGAGGCGGCCCACAGAGCACAAGGGAGGGTAGCTAACACAGCATCTTCTGCAACCACACACATCCGTTCAGACAGGGGGTAATTGTCATTCAATATCACCCGCACTCCAGCAGGGGAACAGCGGATCGTAGCTCTGAAGTGCTTCAGCATGTCAAGGCCCATAATATTGTCCGGCGTGTTCGGGGCAAGCAAAAACGGACAGGGTGCAGAAAAGGAATCAACCTGAAATGTGAGGGGCCGTGAAAGAGGGCTTCGGGAGAGTGTACCATCAAACCCTACCGATGTAACCATTAAGCCAGATGGGGGAGCCCTCGGAACCAATTGTTTAGACCGCGCACTACGAGTCGCTCCTGTATCCACTAGGAACTGATCAGTAGAACCCAAAACCTCAGCTGATACGTAAGGACCCTTCAGATCAACCGGCACCTCAACTGATTCTAACCCCCATCCAACGCATTCCTATGCATGCTGAGAATCATGGTACCCAGAACGGTCAATCCCCGACACTTGATACTGGTTTTGTCGATCGAAAACATTAGGCCTATCTCGTTGCTGCCCGGCAGGGTCAAAACGAGCGTGATCGTTAGAATTCCCTCTAAAATTCGAGAAACCCCCTCTACCTCTCGGGCCACCCTGATTGTGTCCCTGACGCGAAGCATGCAACGCCGGGCAATCTCTGGCCCAGTGTCCCGATTGCTTATAATACGCACATTGATTCCTGTTCAAATCAGATCGGCCCGAGGGAGGACCATAAAATCCTCCCCTACCTCTATTTACACCCCGTCGGGGCGGACCATATACTTGTGCTAACATCACCTTCGTTTTCAAATCCCTCGATTTCTTCTCCTCCTGCCCCTTCGCTTCTTGCTCCTGGCGCTCATAGTACTGAGCTATAGTCAGGAGGGCTGTCGGGGTCGCAGTGGACCAAGAACTTTCACTCGCTTTTAGGCGGGCTGCGATCGCCGGTAATAAATTCGCCACATATTTATCAGCAAAGAGGTGTCGACCCGTATCGTCCGTAAGTGACTGACCACTAAAATCATGAAACGTCTCCTCAAAGCGCGTAAAGAAATCTGCAACTGATTCATCGACTTTCTGCTTGCACGAGGCTAGCATATTCCAGTCAATCTTTTTAGGGGGAATGATTGTCTTCAACTTAGCCAGAATAGCAGCAGGGAGATCTAAGATAATCTGAGGTGGTTTCTGCGCGGGCTTCCTCTCCCTATCCTCATCCTCAAGCTCAGACCATCGAGCCTTAAAAGCGGCAGCATCATCCACCTTCCGCACAGATCGCCACATATCTGGTGGTAAAATAAGCCCAAAGAACAAATCTATATCTGCTAAGGTCATAGTACAAGAATTCAAGGCCCCCTCGACTTCTTCGTAAAAGGCCGCTGGATTCTTGCGGGGATCAGGCAACGCATTCTTTAACGCCATGACGTCAGCCCTGTGCCAGGGAGTATAAACCCAATTATACACAAAATATCCCTTAGCATCGGCGGAGGTAGTATCCGAGCTAGTCCCCGCTCCTTTAGGAGGAACATACAAAGGCGCCGCCTCTCGCATTGGTTTAGCATGCACTAGGTCGCTCTTATCTGACTGAGAGGTGGATGAATGGCCATCTCCGGTACGCGAATCCGACCGCTTCTCCTCCTCAACTTGTTGGCGTGCTTTCTCTTTAAGGTCCCTCGCCGCATCCCGCAACGCAAACAGTCGCCGAACCGCATCAGGCGCCTTAGAGGGAGAGAAAACACCATTACGCAATGCTTTAGCATCTAATACCACATCGTCAGGTTCAAAGACACTGGAATATTTCCGGAAAGTAGCAATCACTTACTCAGAAAAGTGGCCCAAAAAATACAACCTTTCTCTATCCTGCCACAACTCCCAAGAATCCAACAACTCAGCAAGGGATAACTTGCCCTTAAGTGCACGATAGGAAACTTGCCGAAGCTCACCCATTCGCTCAGCCGATAACATGGACCGCGTGTCTACCTTACCCGAACCCGATCCAGAATCTTGTGGCCTCGGGGCAGACGCGCCGACATAAGGAGGCGGAGAACGATCTAATAAATAAAAATCATCGTCATGATTATTAAGGACAGGATAGAGTGACTGACGAACAGCATATTGACCCGAGACTTGTAACCTACGCTCTTTCTCTTGCCTCTCCGTCTGTTCTCTTTCCTCCCGACGCTTTGCTTCCTGCGCTCTCACATAATCATTCTTTCGTTGCTCTTTATCAAACAGCGCTTTCTCACGTTTCTCTTGCTCACGCACTTCCTTCACCCATAATCGCACACATTCAAACATGTCTTGACGAGCACGCCGTTTACACATACACTGTTCCACATACTCAATCTTACGCATATCAAACGACCCATACAACGGCCACCGTAACTCAGGATCCTTTCTGGTATATTTCCTCCATACTGTGCTGTACATTATGGAAGAAAGACCATGCTTCACATACATATCCCTATTAGGAGTCCCCTCTGGGGGAGCTGGAGCAGATTCCTCGAGGTTTAACCGGTTTCCAAAGCAGCAGCACCACTTACGGAGTGCGCTAAAAGCAGGCATGCTCAAAAATAATGCAGAATATGCAGTATTATCAAAAAAATGGCACTTAAACGTTGTGCCGTTCAAAGTTACACAGTTCCGGAGAAATATCTCCACATTACCTGCCTATATGTGTTGCAACGCATATATTCTCACAATAATCAATACAAGATATGACCGGTCATCACAAATCAAACTCAAATAGCCAAACCAGGCTTCAAAAACTCGGAGCAAGTACCGTACAACGGTTCTTACCAATCAAGAGTCCAGATTCCAACTGCCAAGCTCCAAAATTCGCCCAAACGGCTGTCACGGCAGGACCGACAGAAGAGGTCTCAGTCGAGGACCGGCGCCACCCAGATGGTCAGGTCGGAAGGGAAGGAAGAAAAACCTCGGGATGCCAGGACTAAAGTGCCTCTGGCAGTGATCACATCCCCGGCCAAATTCCTCACCTTCGTCGCGACCAATCCTTCGAGCATCCGAGTCGCCGATGAGCCCCACGTGACGGGCGCCAATTGATGAATACAGGCCCCAGCTAGGCCCGCAGGACACAAGGGTTCGCTCTCCTGCAATGGAATCTATAAGGAAGTTGGCACGGAAACTGCAAAGTACAAAGACAAGGTTTATTAACCCTTAAGGGTGGTCCTACAATCCATACAATACCCTTCAGTATTGCATAGAGTAGCACAAAGAACTTGCGTACACAGTCCCCTTTTATACACAACAGAGGGGCTCATAAGTGGGAGGATACAACATGAGGCAAGGAAGGTTACCTTTTATGGACATTTTCGATACAAGATCAATATGTGGGCGGAGCTGACATACTCCTTGAGCCCGCGAAAACATGGTCAAGCAAGGACTAACTGATAACAGATGTGGTCAAGCCTGGGCATGCGCCTGGCGGACAAAGGAACTATTTATAGACTGTTACTAGGCAGATTACAAGAGCAACTAACACGAAGATAGGACTCTTCTCGTGTTGAGCACGTGGAGACATGACAATACAAAATGGAGTCCAAACTTCAGTCAACATAACGAAAGAGACATGTGTAAGGCAGGAGAATTCATGTCTTTAGTAAATGCTTAATCACATCGTGGTTTCAATTTACAACATGGGGCCTGTTACTGCCGTCAGCTGGCCCCGGTCCGTGCTCTCTGGCGCCGCTGTTGCGAACACCTCACAGCGCCAGCTGAGGGCGGACCGCCATCTTGCTGCCAGGAGCGCTTGATCGCGCCCGAGGACCTCTGCCGATTCCTCACACCACCAGGCAGCAAGGCGTCCGAATCAGGTGCCGCGCTTTTTGTAGGGTCGGTATCCCACCGTTGCAGGGGGAATTATTCGGATATCATCAGGATAAATGAAGGATAGGCGGTAAGGGCTCAAGAGCCGCGTTAGCTAGCGGCCATTTCATTCGGCTGCTACAGTGTGAGGGATTCTTAGCATGTTGCTATATAGCAGGTGCGTAAGGTGGCATGCCTTAGGCTAAACTATAACTCCGGGAACTCCACACAGTGCCCCTACTGCGCTAATAACTGTCAGATAACTTGTAATAAAAACTTGGTTGCACTGAAAGAGAGCTGGAGTTACTGACTATTCAATAGTGTCATCACTGCGGAACGGCAGGATCTTATCTGAAGGGACCGGAGAGCTGGCCATAGCATTCTGATGGATACATCTGTCTGTGGATTCCTCACCTTATGAATATCCTCTGCACCAGCATTTCGCGGAAATTTTTTCTAGCTCTCCACACCGACAAGGTCGTCACAATACCATGGCTCCACAAGTGGCTCCGCATGACATTTCTGGAGCCATAAGAGGACCACGTTGGCGTGATGCCGTCAGTTCCCTTTTTTCCGCGCTGTCGACTCTAATGGTTTTTTCTGGGACTCTCCATACTTTCGACTGGATACTTTGTTATTTCGATTCTATCTTTCTCTCTTTTGGCATGTCTGCCCGAAGAAGTCTGGCTTTAAGCCCTGTAAGGAATATGGGGGACATATGTCTATTACGGACCTGCATGAAGACTGTCTTTGGTGTTTGTTGTCTGACCACAAAGTCGAGGGTTCTTCTTCCTGCATGAAGATGAACCCGAAGGCTCTGAAGGAGCGGGAGGCCAAGCTGTATATGGCCAAGGCAAGGAAAGAGAAAAGGGGTAGAAAAAGGTCGAAGTCCAGGTCATCGACATCGCATGACTCCAAGAGAAAGCATAAGAATGCTTCTTGGCACCAGTCGTCTAAGACTGTGGAGTCGAGGTGGCCTTCTCCAGCCCATCGACGTCTGGTAAAGGACTATGTCTCCCCTTCTCCTTCAGTGTCTCCTCAGGAGACTCCGTTCCATTCCCCATCATACAAAGGAACTCCGGAGCAGTCGTCGACGCCGAGATTCTCACCGACTTCAGAGGGTATGTCGAATCCGGTTGATGCTGAGGTTCCTTCTGCTCCTGCGGCTCCAGCGGCTCCGACTCCAGAGGTGCCTCATTTGGATCTCAAACCGGCTCAACATCCACAGTTTCCGACGCCGGGTTTGGATCCATCTCATTTTCTGAATGCGATGTATGGCATGCTCGCCAGGGCCTCATACCCCTCTGGTGCACCTTCAGGTCCCATGGTTCCTTTGGCATTTAATCTGGGTGTGCCTCAAGGGTATCCACAGGCCCCCTTAGTGCCAGCGACGCAGTACTGGCATTTTCCAGCTCAGAGGATGTCGACGCCGTATGGGCAGTCCCCGGCTCCATCCTGTGAAGCTTCTCGGATTCAATCGGCGCCGCTTACTACAGTGGATCCTCCTTCGACGCCACTCCCGGAGCCACCAATGCTGTGTATGGCACCGCCGCAGCCAAAGATACGCTCGAGGAGAGAGGCGCAGAGGTTGTTGGCGGAGGAGCAGTACCAGGAGGATGAGAGGGAGGAAGGAGAAGTGTATGACACAGAGGATGTGTTTGAGGACTTGTGTGAAGCAAGTGGACTTGACGCTTCTCCAGAGTGGGACTTTGTTTCTCAGAAGGCTTCCCCCTCGAAGGAAGTTTCTCCGTACCATGCTGTGATTAGGAAGGCTGCGGAACTTTTGGATTTGCAGCTCCCTATGGCTGAGTATAAGCCTAATCTTCTTACGGCGGTGCTCCATTCTCCGTCCTCGGTGGTTGAACCACTCTTGCCCTTTAACAATGCTCTGACTGAGCCAATACTTGATGTTTGGCGCAATCCTCTTTCTGCTCCTGCGGTTTCAAGGTCAGTGTCCATAAGATATAGACCTGCTCCTGGAGATCCACTGTTCCTTTCATCTCACCCCTCTCCTGAGAGCTTGGTAGTTCAGGCTTCTTGTTCGAAGCAGTCTACAGGGGCTTTTCCGCAAGCTCCGACCGACAGGGATTCCAAGAAGCTGGAACAGTCTGCAGAGAAGGTCTTTTCTTCAGCTAGCATGGCACTGAAATCTAACAACGCCACTTGTCTCTTGGGGAAATATATTCATGCCTTAATGGACTCTGCCAAGCAGCTTCTTCCTAAGTTATCTGAGGAAGACCGGGGAAATCTGAGTGAGGTGTTGGCGAACTCTCAGGCTGCAGCTCGCCAAGTCATTCAGTGAGTCCTGGACACGGCGGATTCTGTTGCCAGAGTGATGGGTTCGTCCATTACAACAAGAAGACATGCGTGGTTGAGGTCTTCTGGGTTGTCTCCCGATGTGCAAGCTGCTCTTCTTGATCTGCCTTTTTTATGGATCTAGGTTTTTTTTTAGAGAGAAGGCGGATTCTGCCTTGCATAGATTTAAGGACAGTAAGGCCACGGCAAAATCTTAGGGTCTGCAATCACAGGCGAGAGGTTATGGTTATAAAAGATACAGAGGCTTCGGAAAGTCTTCCTTTCGAAGTTTCAGACAGCCTCAGCAGCAGCAACAACAAAACCCCTTGTATAAGTCCTATAGGGGTAAAGGAAGAGGTTGGCATCGTGGAGCAAGGCATCATCCTTCCTCCTCCTCCTCCTCCTCTACCTCTCCAGCCACTCCTGGTAATGCGGGAGAGCAGCCCTAGATCCGCCATCCTGGAGCATGTAGGTCCTGTGGGAGGTGGGCTTATCCATTTTCTGCGAGATTGGAAATCGATCACTTCGGACCTTTAGGTTCTAGATCTCGTAGAAAATGGGTACGCCCTTCCCTTCAGGGAATTCCCTCCTCCTTACCCTCCTTGCCGAGGGTTTTGCACAGAGGATCATTCACTTTTGCTTCAAAAGGAGGTTATTGCCCTGTTCCAAAAAAGTGTGATAGAGGTGGTTCCGGAGCAGGAAAGGGGTAAGGGATGCTACTCCCGGTATTTTCTGATTCCCAAAAATGATGGCAGGTTACGTCCGATCCTGGATCTCAGAATTTTGAATCTATATCTCAAGCAGGAGAGATTGAAGATGCTCACCCTAGCGCAGGTTCTACAGGCGCTGCAGCAAGAGGACTGGATGGTGTCCATCGACTTACAGGATGCGTATTTTAACATCCCAATCCTGAAGTCACACAGGAAGTCCCTTTCATCGTTGGGTCGCAACACTACCCGATTGCAGTTCTTCCGGTTGGTCTTAATACTGCACCTCGAGTCTTCACCAAGGTGATGGCAGTGGTGGCTGCCCATCTCAGGAGGTCGGGGATTCCGGTTTTCCCCTACCTGGGCGACTGGCTTCTGAAGGCAGAGACGCCAGAGATGGTGCTTCATCACCTGCAGGTAACAGCTCAGCTGTTGTACAATTTGGGTTTTTCGATAAATGTACCCTAGTCTCACCTGGTGCCCTCTCAGCGCATCCTGTTCATAGGGGCGGTACTGGATAACACTGTGTGTCAAGCTTTTCCTCCTCCGCAAAGGATTCTTGACATTCAGGAAATGATTCCCTTGTTTTACAATGGAGCGGTTGTTCCGGTTCTGAAGGTCCTTCGCCTGCTGGGTCTGTTCGCTTCCTGCATTCTGTTGGTCAACCATGCGCGCTGGCACATGAGGGCGCTCCAGTGGTGCCTCCGCAGGCAGTGGTATCAGCACAATGGAGATCTCAGGGACTCAGTCAGGATCTCCAGAGAAGCTGCAGTGGGTCGGTCTTGGTGGAGCGTAGGGGGCAATCTGTCTCAAGGAAAGCCCTTCCATCTTCCTCCATCGGTGGCCACAGTGATAATGGATGCCTCTACCCTATGGTGGGGTGCTCATCTGGGGGATCTGGAGATCAAGGGTCTTTGGTCTCCAGAGGAAAGATTGCTCCATATAAACCTTCTGGAATTGCGGGCGATACGTTTGGCGCTCAAGGCCTTTCTCCATTCCCTTCGCGGTCAGTCAGTTCAAGTCCTGACGGACAACACTGCCGCGATGTGGTACGTCAACAAGCAGGGAGGAGTAGGGTTGTACCGACTCTGCAGAGAAGCGTTGCGGCTCCGGTCCTGGGCTCAGGACCATTAGATTTGTTTGATGGCAAATCATCTGGCCGGGGTGCTGAACGTACGTGCGGACAGTCTCAGTTGGCAGTTCTCCGCCGACCACGAGTGGAGGCTTCACTCGGAGGTAGTTCGACACATCTTCCGGACATGGGGAACTCCTCGGATGGACCTGTTTGCCACTCTCGAGAACGCGCACTGCCCGTCATTCTGCAGTCTCCAGTTTCCGATGCAGGGAGCGTTGGGGGATGCGTTTCAGTTGAGTTGGAGCTCACAACTCCTTTACACATTTCCTCCCATACCCTTGATTCCTCGGAAGATTCGCCAAGACCGGGCCCAAGTTATTTTGATCGCCACGGATTGACCAAGAAGGGTGTGGTACACAGACCTTCTTCACCTCTCGTCTCACCCTCCGCTCCGTCTCCCTCTCAGAGTAGACATCCTCTCGCAGTCGGAGGGGCAGGTTCTACAGCCCCACCTCCAGAGCCTGCACCTTCATGCCTGGAGATTGAACGGGGCAACCTGAATTCTTTTTCTCTCCCGCCTGATGAGGTGGATGTTATATTATCGGCCAGGCGACACTCCACCAAGTCTATCTACTTCTACAGGTGGTCAACATTTGTTAGATGGTGTGGAGAGAAGTCTATTGATCCCTTGAAAGCTCATCTTTCTGATGTTCTTTGTTTTTCACTTCATTTGGCCCAGCAAGGTTGTGCTGTAGCCACCGTTAAAGGATATTTGTCGGCTTTATCGGCATTTCTTTGTTTGCCTGGTCAGCCGTCTCTTTTTAAGTCTCCAATAGTTTTAAGGTTCATTAAGGGGCTTACTAACATGTTCCCGCCCACTCCTTTTATTATGACCCAGTGGGATTTGAATTTAGTGTTAACTTTTAATGGGTTCCATGTTTCAACCTATGCATAGCTGTCCTTTGAGACTGCTGACTTTCAAAACGGTCTTTCTTGTGGCTATCACTTCGGCTAGGAGGGTGAGTGAGCTTCAGGCTTGGAGTTCAAAGCCTCCGTTTTTGACCATACATGCTGAAAGGATGGTACTCAGGACCAGGGCTGCTTTTCTGCCTAAAGTGGTAACTCCTTTCCATCTAGGGCAGTCCATTACCCTTCCTACTTTCTATCCTCCCCCTCACCCTTCCAAGGAGGAGGAGGAAAGGCTGCACCGTTTGGACCCTAAGAGGGCGATTAGTTTCTATCTTGATAGAACAAAGGACTTTTGTCGGGATGATCAGCTCTTTGTGGGCTATGTTGGACGTATGAAGGGCAAGGCGGTGCACAAGCACGCTTCATCCAGGTGGATCATCTTGTGCATCAAGATCTGCTACACTCTGGCTGGTAAGGAGCCTCCTGTCGGCATTAGAGCGCACTCTACCAGGGCTAAATCGTCTACTTCTGCTTTGTCCAGGGGTGTTCCTGTGTTGGACATCTGTAAAACTGCAACTTGGGCCTCCCTCCACACTTTCGTGAAGCATTACTGCTTGGATTCCGAAGTGAGGAGGGACGGCCATTTTGCACACTCAGTTTTGCAGGACTTTTTGGTATAGAAGGGTGGACACCGTCCTCCGGGAGAGGGACTGCTGTGGGATTCTATTCATAACGTGAGGAATCTACAGGCAGATGTATCCATCAGAAGAACAAGTTACTTACCTTCGGTAATGCTTTTTCTGGTGGATACAGTATCTGCCTGTGGATTCCTCACTGACCCACCCGCCTCCCCGTTGCCCACCCTTTTATACTTTAAAACAGGTATTGGTTAATATAGTTATTTCATAATGTCATTTTGTGTTGCCTCGATTTGCCTTTATGTAGGTTTATAGGAAATTATTGCTTTCCTTTTTCACTTTACACTGTGTGTATATATGTGAATACTGTGTACTATGTATGCATTGTCTCTATGGTCGGTCCGCCTGTTTGCCTCGGTGGCACGGAAAAAATGGGTGGAACTGAGGTCATCACGCCAACGTGGTCCACTTATGGCTCCAGTGACGTCATGCGGAGCCACGTGCGGAGCCATGGTATTGTGACGACCTAGTCAGCGTGGAGAGCTAGGAACAATTTCCGCAGAATGCTGGCGCAGGGGATATTCATAAGGTGAGGAATCCACAGGCAGAAACTGTATCCACCAGAAAAAACGTTACCGAAAGTAGGAGTAGTTTCTTTTCTGTAACTCCAGTTCTGTAGTAGGGGTATCTGTTATAGTCATAATCTAGTGAATAGTCCCGCCCATGTGCGTGGACCCCGGAGCAATAAAAATAATCTCTTAAATTGTCAAGCCATGCAGACCTGCATCTACACTTAAGAGAGAATTTCAAAGACCGATAATGCAGCCTATATCCACAGGCTACACTGTCCAGTACTTCAACTAGAAAAATTCCACCAACAAACACCAACAGCACTGCCTGCCCAGCTTTTTCCAGAGAGAAAAACCTGCCTCTTCCAGCAAAAGCCTCTGGAATGATAGAGAGGAAGGAATGGACAGACAAGCCCCATAGGCTGCCATTATGTGGCTCAGAACAGGATACTGTGCCTTTAAGAAAACCTTCCAGAACTTTTCCAGTATCCCAGAATGCACAACAGGTCCCTTTTACTTTCAGTTCTTTTTGAAGGCGTAGCACGCCAGACCTGTAGCATTCCTTATATTAACATTCATCTCTCCACCGGGGAGGAGGGCGGGCGCTTATGACTATAACAGAGATACCCCTACTACAGAACTGGAGTTACAGAAAAGAAACTACTCCTTCTGTAGTAGGGGATCTCTGTGTATAGTCATAATCTAGTGAATAGAATGGCAAGCCCATCCCCACACAAAAACGGCGGTGGAGAAGATTACAAAATAATACCACTACTGTGCGAACAAATTTCGCAGCGAAGCCTGCCCAACCTGAGCATCTGCCCTGGCATCTGTGTCCAGACAGTAATGCGCAGCAAAGGTATGGACTGATTTCCAAGTGGCCGCCTTGCAGATTTCTGCAATCGGAACATTACGCAGCAAAGCAGTCGTGGCAGCTTTGCCCCTGGTGGAATGAGCCTTAGGTTTACCCCCTAAGGTCTTATTAGCCTTTTGGTAACACAACTGTATACAGGACACAATCCACCGAGAGATGGACTGTTTGGAGGCAGCAAGACCGGTCCTGACTGATTCATAATTGATAAACAATTGGTCTGACCTACGAATATCTTTGGTCTTATCAAGATAAAACTTCAACACCCTCCTAACGTCCAGGGAATGCAGAGACCTTTCCGCTGGAGAAGGATTCTGAAAAAACGTAGGTAAAGTTATGGTCTGGTTGACATGAAAATCAGATATAACCTTAGGAAGAAATTTAGGGTGAGTACGCATAACAAGCTTAGCAGCATGAAATACAGTATAAGGTTCTCGGCAACACAACGCCTGAAGTTCACTCACCCTGCGGGCCGATGTAATGGCCACTAGGAACGCCGCCTTCCAGGACAGGTGCTGCAACAAAGCCTTGTGAATAGGTTCAAAAGGCTCCTTCATCAATCTGGACAGCACCACATTCAATTCCCATGAAGGCGAGGGAAGTCTGACAGGAGGGAACACCTTCTTCAAACCTTCCAAAAAATCCTTGACCACAGGGATCTGAAAGAAGGAATTCTGTGAAGGGCATTTCCTGTAAGCAGTCAAAGCAGCTAGATGAACCTTAATGGAGTGGAAATTAAGGCCAGACTGCGCCAAATGTAAAAGATATGGAAGGATGACATCTTCCTTACAGGTCGTCGGGTCAAAGTTCTTGGATTTGCCCCAGATGCAGAATCTCTTCCACTTGTAAGCATAGGAAGTCCTAGTGGAAGGACGTTTAGCCTCCTTCAGTATGTCCATACAATCTTCTGGTAGATGCAAATGGCCATATTGCACTATCTCAGGAGCCATGCCGCAAAACTCAAAGACGAGAGGTTGGGATGCACCATCCGCCCCCCGAACTTCGTGAGAAGGTCCGGCCTGCACGGCAGCCGCATGTGAGGAAGGAGAGACCGGTGAAGCAGGTCCGTGAACCACCACTGCCTGGGCCATTCCGGGGCAATCAGGATCATCCGCGCCCCCGGATTTGGACAGCTTGATGAGCACCGCCGGAATCAGGGGACTGGGTGGAAAAGCGTACAGAAAGCTGTTCGACCAGTCGATCCATAGCGCATTCCCCAGCGTCCCCTTCTGGTAGTAACTGGATGCGAAGTCTCGGCATTTGCTGTTTTCGGCGGTGGCGAACAGATCTACGTCTGGAGTTCCCCACCTTGCGAAGACTTCTCCTAGTACCTCGTCGTTTAGGACCCATTCGTGGTTCTCCTGAAGCAGCCTGCTCAGTGCGTCCACCTGAACATACTGCACCCCCGGCAGATGCGTGGCCGTGATCATCAGTCCTCGGGCCAGAAGCCAGTGCCAGATCGCCTGCGCCTCCTGCGACAGAGTGCGCGATCTCGACCCTGTAGGAGAGTAGGGTCTGCAATCCTATGATCACCCAGATTTTTTGCTTTTGCTTCATTGGTTTACGACTTTCCCTGGCTGTGGGCCTGCCAATCAGACCCACAGCCTAGCTGTTCTCTCTCGAAATTAACACACATGTACATTAGGTGCATCCACTAATTGGAACTGGCCGCCTTGTCAGTCCCTGTCTTAGCATACCACAGGTATCCAGGGCATCGGTGTACCCAGGGCCTACCAGGGGCTGCAGTATCAGACCACAAGAGGTAGCCCATAAACCACAGTGAGACTGGGGCAGTACATGATATCTGACAACAGTGTCTCAACGTGGAATTCAATGGAAGGACAAGTTATTCAAAGGTGAGATGTATCTTAAAGTATCAGAGGAGTGAATCCATACAGAGAGGACAACAGGAGACCAAGTTTGTAGGAAAGAGTTGTATTTTCAACACATGATGAACATATTACGTCATATGTATATATCATATAGGTTAAAAGCACTGCGTGACACTTAGTGAAAGTGTAACCGAAAGAATACTGTGCACAAGTGCTCGTGGAGTTTGTGACGGCGCAAGTGACACATAAAGTGGTATATACAGCGGTGAAACGGCGCAACAGGGAGAACAATGGTACTTTGAATATGCCAAAGTTAGGGCATTTACACAATAAATGTATGAGATTTTCAAAGAACAATAGAGCAAATGCCCATGTTTATAAATGCGCCAACAGTAACGCTGTTGAAGTCGACGGCGTTTCGGCCCGTAACACTCTAGGCCATCATCAGGACTGGTTACACATATTTTGAACAGTGCTAGGGTAAAGGAAAAACAATTCTCAAAAACTGGACCAAAGAGGGAGAAAAGGGGACAGTCGTGCAAAGAGTGGTGACCACGGCGACGTATTGCGGTCGTAGGTACGAGTCTTCTGAGTGGCCATAGGTGCCGGTGCTCAGGAAGGCCAAGGAGCAGTGATCGGTCGAGTTGTGAAGGCGAAAGCGGGTATCACAGCGGCACAAGAGTGAAGTGGGCAGTGCCCGAATTGGCAGAAAAGTCCAGGCATAGGGTAACTAGAGACCGGGGCCATTCTTTTATTGTGTAAATGCCCTAACTTTGGCATATTCAAAGTACCATTGTTCTCCCTGTTGCGCCGTTTCACCGCTGTATATATATATACCACTTTATGTGTCACTTGCGCCGTCACAAACCCCACGAGCACTTGTGCACAGTAGTCTTTCGGTTACACTTTCACTAAGTGTCACGCAGTGCTTTTAACCTATATGATATATACATATGACGTAATATGTTCATCATGTGTTGAAAATACAACTCTTTCCTACAAACTTGGTCTCCTGTTGTCCTCTCTGTATGGATTCACTCCTCTGATACTTTAAGATACATCTCACCTTTGAATAACTTGTCCTTCCATTGAATACCAGGGGCTGCAGCATGTATTATGCCACCCGTGGATGGCCGCCCAAAGCTGACACAACTGGCTGCACGACAGCTGGGGCAAAGTGGTGTAATCACCCGTTGCTGTAGGTGTAGTATTCCTACACCTAACCCTAAAATGGACACATGGATTCCTATCAGTCACTCCTATGGCAGGCCTTATCAATCCTGAAGGCAGAGTGCAGGGAATCATGTGGGACGGTGCTCTGGCGCGAGCTGAGCCCGTCGAAGGCTTACGGAACCAAGACCTAATAGCCGTTCCATGGTGACGCGGGCCAACTACTTTTAAATGCATTATAATCCTTGCGGTTATTTCCTAACTTTGGCATCGCATCACCTACACATGTCGAGTAAGGTGTCATACGAATTGGAATACGAACCCCTCGCCAGTTCTGGCGACGGGGTTAGCATTCCCCCCTTTTAGAGGGGCACGACATGGAAGTAACCTTGAACCCCGGTTAAAGTGGACTCAAGCCTCAGCATCACAAAATGGATGCTGCCACCAGACACAAGTCTGACCTCCTGCTGCTGGGAGACCTTCCAGCGAGGGGAGCTTGGACAAAGGGTTTCCTGTCGAGGGCGGTGTTAGCACCATCCCAGACAGGGTTTGTGTATCCCAGGTAGGCAGGGCTGAAAGGAAGGTGATTGCAAGTGGCACCCCGGTGCTCACTGTGCAGAGCCCGGCTCAAACCAGTTTCGGGGGCACACCAGCCCCTGAGCTGGGGCGAAGCCGGACAAAGGATAGGGGTGTAACCACCCCCCTCCTGGTCCCACCCATAGGTAGGACCTAGTCACGGGCCAGCCCCTTTTTCCTAGAATAAAGGTGGGAGCGGGTCCCCTTCCCAAATGGGATAATTCTGAATCTTGAACTACTTTCCACGAAAGGAACTATTGACTTTTCTGAAGACTCTCCCTTGTGGCTAAGGAGTAGCCACCCTGCACCAGCAGGCACCAACTAAGCGCTTGCGGTTTGCTGTACGTCTCTCCCACGGATCAAGACTGCCCAGCTCGACGAGACCCGGGTTCCCTGCCATCTCTGACCTCTACCTACATCATCGGCTCAGCTGAGATTCGTAGGTGTGGCGAGACCTGCGGGACCGGCCATCTTCAGAACCTGCACGACGCTTATCTAGCACGCCCACCGAGGGACCCTCGAGTGAGTGCACCTAGGGTTTGAGAAGCCCTAACCCTGAGCGGCTCCAGCACCGAAGCCTGCCTCCCCAGCATCCACGAGATCTGCGTGGGGGCCCTTCTGCTCCTTGCTGCTCACCGCGTTGTCCGACCACTCGCCGACCGGCTTGTGGCCCTCTTCACGACGCACCACGACAGTTTTGTATCACTGGTCTGGTTGCTCCAGACTGGCTCTTGCTCCCCTTCAACAGAGGAGTACCACGGACCCTCCTGGTCCACTCCCGACGCCATCTTGACTCCACCGCGTGGGTTTGCCACTGCCAAGACCTGCTGCCCCATTCCTGGGCCCAGCATCATCGACAGCAGACACCTTCGTGGGACAGCTCGCCCTCCATCCTGGTCGCCGCCGCGCCTCCTGGTCCGAGGAACAGCCGAGTCCGACGTCATCCACTCACCTGGTCGAGGTGACTTCAGCCGGTACCTTCCTGGTACCCACACGATCGCTGGCTAGCGGTTGAGAACTGAGTCCCCTCTGCTTTCAGGTTTCCTTCATCACCGATCCCGGCTTGGATCTCGCTGAACATCTACACTGGTCGCCTGCCAGCAACTTCTTCTTTCAGGCTCCTGAGACTACAACGAGGACTCCCGACATCTTGCCGAACCTCACGCAGCCGCAGCCTCTGGGCTAGGTAACTCGAGCATTTCGGTGCTCCATCGCAGGTTCGCTCTACAAGTGTCCAGTTCCTTTTTCGTTTAGTCCCAACTGATCGGATTCCTCCGGAATCAGTGACTCTAAACTATCTAACCTTCCCATTCCACTTGCAGTGTATATGGTTTCGTGCCCTCCGGGCACTTGTGTAAATTGTGCAACCAGAAGTATTTTGTAGTGTGCTTAGCTCCCTGACTCATAAAGAGCCAGGGTAGTCTTGTTATAAATAAATATCCTTTATTTTCATAACAACTTGTGTGGTGTCCTTTCACCTGGTATTCAAGGGGTATATGTGATGGTAAACAGCTGGCTTAACACGCCCTCTAGAGTTTAGCCTAAAGACTGCTCGTATCCACGCTACTAGGATAGCTGGTCTATAAGGTTGACTTACAACCAATCATCAATAAGGGTCGTTTGGAATGATACACAGTGATCACTAGAATAGTGAGCACTACATATCAGGCCAACTTCTCACAGACCCCCCCCTGCTTGTTGAGGTAATACATCGTGGTTGTATTGTCCGTCTGTATCAGCAACGAGTTGGTCTGGAAGGACGGATGGAAGGCCTTCAATGCCAAGTAAACGGCTCTGAGTTCCAGGAAATTGATGTGGTACGTAGACTCCAACAGGGACCATGTTCCTTGTATCTGTAAGTCTCCGGAGTGCGCTCCCCAGCCTTGGAGAGACGCATCCGTCACGATACTCGTCTCGGGAATGTCCTTGTGAAAGGGAACCCCCTGAGGAGATTCTCCGCCGAACACCACCATCTCAAAGACTGAAGAGCATGTAGAGACAGCCGTATCTTGTCTTCCCAAGAACCTGTCCTCTGATCCCACTGATCCTCCAAGCACTCCTGCAGTGGTCTCATGTGCAGCCGTGCGTGAGGAGTGAGGAAGATACAGGAGGCCATCGACCCCAGCAACGAAGACACCTTCCTCACTGTCGACGATGGAGCGGCCATGAGGTCCTGAGCCTTCCGAA
This sequence comes from Triturus cristatus, assembly GCF_964204655.1. NCBI lineage: Eukaryota > Metazoa > Chordata > Amphibia > Caudata > Salamandridae > Triturus > Triturus cristatus. The sequence goes on along the minus strand of NC_140585.1, from coordinate 678,383,071 downwards.
GGAGCGATAACCGTCTCTCCTCCGAAGGAGACACGCTTGCTGACCGTGTATCGATGGAGGCCCCCAAGTACTGTATGCACTGGACCGGAGTCGGGACAGATTTGGACATGTTGACGTGTAACCTCAGCTTGTTCAAGAGCGCACGTCCTCCGGAAGTGCGCCTGCGCTTCCGAGAAAGATGAGGCCTTGATCAACCAGTCATCCAGGTACGGGTAGACAAACACCTTGTTCCTCCGTAGGTGCGCCGCTACCACTGCCATGCACTTCGAGAAGGTCCTGGGCGCAGACTTTAGCCCGAATGGCAGTACTGTGTATTGATAATGATTGGCGCCGACTTCGAATCGCAGGAACTTCCTGTGTTTCCGTGCAATGGGCACATGGAAGTACGCGTCCTGGTGGTCTATGGCACAGAGCCAGTCTCCCCGTTGCAGCTGAGGGTAAATCTGATGCAACGATAGCATGCAAAACTTCTCTCTGCGAATCCATTTGTTTACTTGCCGCAAATCCAGAATGGGCCTGAACTCGTTCTTGTCCTTCTTGCGAACCAGTAAGAACCGAGAGTACAGACCTCTTCCCCTTTTAGACAGAGGTACGTCTTCCACCGCCTTTTTCCGTAACAGGATGTCTGCCTCCGCCTGGAGCTCTCGCAGTTGATACCGCGAGCTTACCGGCGGAATCGCTGGAGGCGGCCTGATGAACCGAAGACTGTATCCATTGCAAACAATATTCAGCACCCACTTGTCCGGAGTAATTTTTCTCCACTCTGCTGGAAAAAATTGAATGCTTCCCCCCACTGGAGTGGGTAACGGTTGCAGGGGAAGTAGACGCTCAGGGCCGAGACCCGGCCGGGATCTTGGTAGCAGTAGCGGACTGCTGGCCCCCTCTACCCTTCTGGCGTTTCTGGAAGGGTTTACGGAACTGCTGCTGCTGGTGTTGCTGCTGTCCCGAGGCCTGCCCACGCCCTCTGCCCGCAGACCCGAACAGTCTCTGGAACGGGCGCTTCTTCTTTTCGGGCTTCTCCAACCAGACAGCCGTCAGGGTCTCTGCCTCCGTCTTCATGCGGGCCATTTCGTCGTCCGCATGCTGGCCGAACAGGGTTTCCCCCGAGAAAGGCAGATTGGCAACTCTATGTTGAGCCTCTAGCTTGAGCGAGGTAAGGCGAAGCCACGCGTGACGTCGTTGGTGGACGCCATGACAATACCCATGCGCCGCCAGCAGAGACACATCCGCTGCCGCACTGATAACCTGGTTGGAGACCAGCATCCCCTCGTGCAAAGTCTCCAAGAAGTCCTCCTTCTTGTCGCGAGGCAGCAGCTCCGCGTACTGCTGGAGGGACTCCCACAGGGCACAGTCGTAACGCCCCAACAGAGCCCCGGCACTTGCCGCCTTAATGGTGGTAGCAGCCGTCCCACAGACCTTCCTGCCCGCCGAATCTAGCCATCGGCTCTCCTTGTCGGGCGGAACTGTCGATGAAGGGGTGGTAGCATGCTGCTTCCTCGCCGTCGTCACAATGACTGAATCCGGCTTAGGGTCCATCCTCAAAAAGGTCGGGTCCGAGTCTGGGGCCCGATACTTCTTCATGAGCCGGGAGGGGGCGGATTTCGTCACCGCCGGAGTGAGGAACAACTCCATAGCGGGCTCCACCAGTCCCGGCACTAGAGGCAGCAGGGGGCGAGACAGGTGCTTCTTGTGCAGCGTCTCGAATATCACGGACGTCGTAGGTGCCGGTACCGTCACCGTGATTCCCAACTTGGCTGCACCCCTCAGAAGAACCTCCTGAAAGGAGACTAGATCATCAACCGGCGACACCCTCGTCCCGGGCGAGTCCGACAGCAACGGTGCGAAGTCCCTGGCAGATGATCGAGTGCGTGATCTGGATCTGCGCCTCCTGTGGCGTCGCCTCGATGTTGACGACGAACGCCCACGGCTCCGCGATCTTCCTCTCCGTCCGGAGCGGGAGCGCGATCTCCTTGGCTTCGGCCTGTCCGCCGGCCTCGCCGGGCCCGGCGACGGTGGCTTACCCTGGCGCCGCTGCCTAGGCCTTCCCTGCGGCGGCGGCGGATACCTGGGCAACGAGACCGATCGTGTCAGAACCGCTGGTGGGCTCGAAGGCCTGCGAGGCGGAATAGCAGGAGGAGGAGGGGGAGGAGGAGGAGGAGGAGGAGGGGGAGGAGGTGGCAGCGGCGGTGGCGGAGGAGGAGGTGGCGTATACACCACTGAGTACCCCGAGCCCGGGGACTCCGTCGAGGGACTCCTGGTGTCCGGGCGCCCCCTGCGCCTCCTCGACGTCGATCGCCTCCTTGACGTCGATCGCCTGCTTGACGTCGATCGCCTGCTTGACGTCGATCGCCTCCGTGACGTCGATCGCCGCCTCGACGGCGAACGCCGCCGAGTGCCTCGACGGCGACCGTCTCCTCTTCCCCGACGGCGACAGGCGACCTCCCCTCGACGGTGAGCGCCGACGCCGGGCCTGATCTCGACGTCGATGACTCGACGGCGAAGTTGACGGCGTCGACGCAGACTATGCCGAAGTCGTCGACGGGGGCCTGGTCAGCTCCCTCGACTTTGAACGTCAACGTCGCTTCTCCCCAGAGCCCTAGGGAGAAGGTGAACAGACCGTAGTCATCCCTCTCGACGCCCTAGTCGACGTCATCGACGGAGGTGGAGAGTGGGGGCGTTTGACGGTCTTCCTGCCCCTGGGGAGCCCCCCAGAGGCCTCAGCATGGGCAGAATCAGCCCCTCCTGACCCACCTTGTGCCTTCAGCCTTCTGTCCTCCAGGACTTGGAGCCTGATCTTCATTCTTTCTCTCAGGGTCCTGGCTGAGAACGAGTGGCAGATCTCACACTCTTCCGGCACATGGGACTGGGGAAGGCAGACGATACACACCCTGTGTGGTTCTGACTTAGCCTTTTTCCTATCGCACTCTGGGCACTTGTCAAACAAGCCAGGCATGTTGACAACACCAGAAGGAAGTTCCCCACACTAAAACACTTGAAAAATGACAAAAATCACCAATAAACCCTTCAAAAGGGAGAGCTCAATGCTCCAGGTTCCTGCTAGCAGGAGCCGGAAAAAAGAACTGAAAGTAAAAGGGACCTGCTGTGCATTCTGGGATACTGGAAAAGTTCTGGAAAGTTTTCTTAAAGGCACAGTATCCTGTTCTGAGCCACATAATGGCAGCCTATGGGGCTTGTCTGTCCATTCCTTCCTCTCTATCATTCCAGAGGCTTTTGCTGGAAGAGGCAGGTTTTTCTCTCTGGAAAAAGCTAAGCAGGCAGTGCTGTTGGTGTTTGTTGGTGGAATTTTTCTAGTTGAAGTACTGGACAGTGTAGCCTGTGGATATAGGCTGCATTATCTGTCTTTGAAATTCTCTCTTAAGTGTAGATGCAGGTCTGCATGGCTTGACAACTTAAGAGATTATTTTTATTGCTCCGGGGTCCACGCACATGGGCTGGACTATTCACTAGATTATGACTATACACAGAGATCCCCTACTACAGAAAGTAACTTGTTCATTTCCGCCTGAGCTGACTGGCAGCGGGCAGATGCCCAAGAAGTGTAATACGCTATCTTCAAAGCGGTCGCATATCGACAGTAAGGGTCCAACCAGGTTTGTTTCCAGCGTGGGACCAGGTCTTTTGATGGAAAGGCCCCAGACGGATTAGGAAGTGTTGTATAGATGAAGATATACAACTTGTGAGGTAGGGTTGTGGGCCCCAATTTGTGTATGTTTGTAGAACCGACCATCCTTGCTTTTTGAAAGCCATCTCAGCTTTGTCGCTTGTCCAGGCTTGTAGTTTAGCTGCTTTATTAACAATGTTTTTAACCTTAGTGAAACTGATGTTTAGGTCCCAGACTTTAGACAGGTTAAAAGTGGTTAATGCTTGGTGAAGCACTGTTGGCCAGTCGTTTTGATGTGTGTGCTTGTTCTTCCTTTCCGACCAGCACAAGGCAGCCAGTGAATCATGTAGAGCAGATCTAATTTTCCAACACAGTTTAATAAGTGCGGCCATCCTTACCTGGGATTGGTGGAATTGCACGAATTCCAATCGGGCCTGTGCTTGGGAAGTGTACGGCGGAAGTCAAAAGATGCGCAGGATAGACTGCAGTTGGTTTAGGATGGTCGTGTCTCTACCCTAGGAATTCTGAGACTTAAGTAAGTGAAGAGAGGAACTTAACTACTATAACTCATAGTAGGTAGGAGTGAGACGAACAACCCAGATCTTTATGAAGTATGTTGAACGCAAAAAGTAATTTGTTTCACAAAGCCAAAGCCACTCCTAGGTATTTATTTAGAAGATCTGGCCAGCTCCAGTTCCCTGCTGCTTTCCTCTTAAATTTAATGTGGTGAAGGCTAGAATTTGCTGAAAAACAGATGACCTTTGTTTTGTTGTAATTGAATTCCAAGCCCAGCGATTGTGTGCATGAAAGTAATTTGGTTATCAGGCTCTGAAGACCAATTGGAGTCCCACTGCATAAAACGATGTCGTCCGCGTATTGTAGACACTGCACTGGGGTCATTGCTAGTTTGGGTAGATCACTTTGTACTTCAGATAATCTTGTGTCAGAGTCCGCCATGAAGATGCTAATGGACATATAATCTTCCCCCAGTATATATTGAGCTAGATATGAATCATCTTATGGTCGGACCACCCACAAGGTCCGATACCACAGTTTATTTGCAGATCTTTTTGTGACCAGACAAAGTGATAAATGCAGCAGTTAAATGCATGAATAATACAATGAATAAACAAGCAGCAAATAATATGAAACAACACTCAAGAAAATATAATATGCTGGACGTCCTGCAAGAAATCAGAAAGATATATATACACTAGATACATCAAATGATTACTTTGGATGTGCACCTCAACTCACTCACACATCACAAAGAAAACACCTCAAATGATCAAAGCCACTGGCCACATACCACGATGGCAATAAACAAAACTCAACACTTCACCTGGTGCAAACACTGCATCTTAGCCCACTCCTGACTGGGGGGATTAAACAGCCGGGGATAAGAGCCTCAGCAGCCAGGGTCCCGCCTAAGTGGACGCGTTCCTCCCCATTCAGATTCCAGAATCTCGGTTTTCTAAGTCAACAACCCTCAGCTTTATAATCTCAAAACCTACTAGAAGGTTCGAGAGAAACCTCCCCCGCACCAGAGCAATCTTAACAGAACTGGCCAGCTTCAAAGCAGGCATTCCAATGGCAGGAAGGAGTTCCCACGTTCCCTCTCCAATCTCGCACGTTCCAGCCTAATCGTGACAAAGCTCACGAAAGCCTTCAAGAGTACATTAAAAAATGTCTCACAAAACAATCCTTGACAGTGATTAACCCAAACAACTTGCAAGCGTTGCTGTGCACGCAGATAAGGCTCAAGCAAGGCAGAGTCAGAAAACAGGATGACATGAGGCCATGTCAAAGTCAATAGTAAGAACTTCATAATTGTACCAATGCACAACACAATGCACATTTGTGCACAACTGCTTTTAGATTCACATACTTCATCTCTCAATGTCCTATAGCATCACATACTTCATCTCTCAATGTACACCACCGAGCACATTTGTACATCACTGCTCACAACACTGCACTTTGAGACCAAAAAGTGCATTCCACACCTCTCTCTCCCCCTCTCATGCTTTCAAATGCACATCCCACACGTTCTGTCCTTGGCAAGGCTGTCCTACGCCGTGACAGCTCCCACTGAAAGACTGTTACAAGAAAGAAACTTTTAAGAGAAACAGGACATATGCAGGAGATCGTACATTCAGGCTAGGATAAAATAAAACACCAAAGTCAATTAAAATAATGGTAGTCAAAGGTCATCACAGGGAGTCAGACCACAAGAGTGCCTCTAGCACTACACTTACTAACCTTTGTATTTTAGGATACACAGTGTGATATCTAGGCATATCACCCTTAGTAGTCAATGTAATCCAAAAGTAACACTAAAGTAATCAGAAGTAATTTCTATGTAATTTAAACTGTTTTAACAACAAATACAAACCTGTAACAATTATAAATCCATTCCAAATTGCATTTCCTTGTTAAGTTTTGCATTTGAAAGTATAGTTTACCTACCTGTGCCAAGTTCTGCTTGGTTCTTGAAATAAAACATAGCTATATGTTTTATATACATACCTAATTGGTCTGGATTCTGTCTCTGAGTGTGAGCCTTCAGCCTTGATTGAGTGAATACAATAAATGCTTAACACACCCTTCTGATAAGCCTAACTGCTCGACCACGATACCACAAAGAGAGTGGTTAGTGATTTTATGGCATGACACGGAGGCCGACATTATACAAATCTCCTTATTGCCAGCTCACAGCAACAATTGAAGGATCTGGAACTTCAATAACATTCTAGTAACTTATAAAATCTGTCAGCACGCAGCATTTTCCCTTCTTTGTTGCTGCTGCTCACTGATAAGTACACTTTTCTATCAGCTTGCTTGCCTTTAACATTATACTGTAACTTATTGACTAATGCGCTGAACGAACACCCTACCAGACCCTCTACTAAGTATAACCCTCTAGAATATCGTATGTCAAAGCCTATTTTAAAGTGGGTTAATGGGTGGCAGAGTATGGGTTGGTGGTTAGTGCCCGTTTAACTTCGCTAAGCGCAATCTGTTTACTCAGAGTGGGGGTGTTCCCCACCCCTGCACCAGAGGACACACGAGGTCTCTTTTGGTCCCTTCAGGACGAATCCGACACTTTAGAGTACGTCGGACTCTCTTTCGAGCCTGACCTCGCACTCCCTTGAAGTCTTGAGCTCGCCCTCGAATCAGAACTTCAGAAATAAACAGAGGACGCTCCTGCTGCTACAGAAACGGGACCGTCCTCGGCACATAAAAAGACTGGTCCTGCTGCTATGGCAACTGACCCCGCTCAATCTACACATGCAAGCCAGCCTCAGCAAGAGACCGGCTCGCAAGGTTAACTCCCAACTGGCGAACGCGCATAATGAGGCAGCATGTCTCGCTGGCCCGCATTCAAGAGTCTACAGGAGACAATCAGCGAGGGCAGCGTATAAGATCGCACTGCACGCCCCAATGACGCAAAAAAAAAAAGAAAAAAAAGCCCAATAAATTACAATTAAAGAAAAAGGTAACTTACCAGTCATGAGGAGACAGGATCTCTTCCTCATAAGATCCGCAATGTCACCCAATAAAGAAAAGAAAAAAAAAAAGGAGACAGGAAACGGATACCAACTAGAACTAGAGGAAGGACTTCAGAGGAAAGGCCCTGGGGAACACCCAGTAGCCATCTTAAAACATTGGGAGCATAAAATTAAATAGACTACAACTGCCATTTAGATAGCTTGGGAAACCAGAGGATTTCTGGCAGTTGTAGCCTAACCAGCTGTCAACGACCATCTCTACGGACAACGCTGACTTACTTACCTACCAGCATGTCCCTCGAACCCTCAGTGAGTAGCATGGAGGATAGGATGGAGGGGCTAATAAATAAAGCCATTAATAAAGTAATTGGGTCATTAGATGACACAATCAATAAAAACATTGGAGGCCCTTTCCCAAGAGGCTGGCCAACCGCTAGCTCAAGACACCCTGAATGGGCAGACGGGAAAAATAAGGCCCAAAGGAAAAGGAGCGCTGCGGAAAACACAACAAAAGTGGTCAACATCACGCATTGGCGGTGAATCAGATGGTGCCTCAGGCACTACAGATGGGCAGCAGAAGGCCTAACATCTATCTATGCGAGTTGCGATATATCGGCATGACCACCCGCCGTATCAAAACCCGTATTTTAGAACACAAGAGCACGATACGGTGTGGCCGCACCTCCACCAAACTTACAAACCACTTTCTGGAGGTGAAACATGCCCCTGATGATTTACACTGGACTGTCATTGATAAACCCCAAATACCATCACACCTTACCGACAGCTCCGCTTTTCTTTTTAAACGTGAGCAAAGGTGGGTGTATAAACTACAAACACATGTTCGGGGACTTAATGACGATATCCCTTGGCTATCGCTATAATACTCAGCTTGTTCTCCCCTTTTTTGACACTGTTTTCAAAGTAGGACAACTGCGATCCAGCCCGCACCACATGATTGTTTCTTTCCCTTTGCATCCATTGGCTTATACAGTTTTGGCCGTGATTTTGCTCAATAACTGTCTGCCCCTCAGCCCGTGGCCTCCCGGGAACTTTGCACATTAGCAATGCATCATTTGGTGTATTTTACCACCTTCCGTATTTTCTAAGATGACTCGCGCTTTTCAGTGCAACACGTGCCTTGATTGCCGTCATTCCTACCTGACGGCGGCTTTCCGCATTCCTCAAGCGCACCGCGTCATCTCTCTGACTCTTCAGGTGCATCGAGTCAGCGATATTTTGACAGCGCTTTTTCTGCCCTGTCATTTCCATCTACAACCAGGTGCTTGCGACAGCAATTTGTATTGGCTTCCACTCCAGCATGTATATCTTACCTGCCGCGCTATTGGCCCATTCCACCGGCAGTTTTTTCATTTCTTTTTGCCTCCGTCCAATTACACGGGACCTCCGGCTGCAGGCTCATTCCAGCCCGGTTCCCCGACGGACAGGTAGGCTCCTTCGCTGCCTTTTTTGGCGTTCATTTAAAGGCGCTGATCTTCTAACATTATATCTCTTAGCCTGTACCCTATTATACGGATCTGTATTATCCGTGATCACACTGACTTTGTGTCCAGCATATAGCCATGTTTTAATTGTTGCAATGATCTTACCAGCTCATTGTGTGTGCAGACTCTGCCCTTGGCAGTTCTCCCTAGTTTTCAGTTGATGTTCCCACCCTTTCCACACTTGCTCACGATTTGTAAGCCGCTATCAGTAGCCTTGCATTTCCTTTTCAGAGCGGTGTTCCTTCCTGAGCGGTTGCCAGGTGGAGGTCATCTCATCACCTAGTTTGTACGGGTGAGTTGGACCTTGCTTCAAGTCTACATTTATTTATTTGTTCTTATAATTATGACTGAGCGTTTTTGGCTTCACTCCCAAAATTATCTCGTTATCTAGGTGCTGTATGTTTCGCTGAAGAGACTTGCACTCTACAATCAAGTTGAGGGTGCTCTTCATATCCTTTGTTACGTTGTTTTCTTCCCTGCAGTAGCTTCTAGGTCCTGATGAAAGCCTAGCCTAGTCAGGCGATATGGCTGAAACATGTCGACCACATTCTTTCACGTTGCTTCATTGATCAGACCAGATTAGTGTTGCCCCCCCATGCTTTTTAATCCAACATCGGGACGGCATTGTCTAACAGAAGTCTTCCGGCCGTCCCGTCACTTGTTTTAAACACTCACTTTTTTCACTACCATCAGCACTGCAATCCCCACTCACCTTAGGCTCATTTGTGGATTTATTCCATTGTCTAGTACTTATCAATCATAACACTAAGGACTCATATCTCACATAAGGGCGCTGCCTGCCCCTAGAGATTATGAGATTTTCTTTGGGATGAAAATCCCATGTGATGGGGTTAGTTACCCACGGTGATAACTTGACCTTGGTTTTGGAGCTTCCTCTAGCTTCACTACGTACATTAGTCATTCCCTCCTCACCCTACATACCACCTATTTCTCTTTACCATTAGACCTCAGGATTTCTTTTGTGTTATATGTACTTCTATGGGGGAATCAATCCTGTGCGGTCTCTAAACTTGCTCCCTCCGACCCTCTGGTGCTCAACCGTTTTTATTAGGCCTAACATCTATCCCCATCGAGAGCAATAATGACCTGGAGGACAAAATGAATCTGCCCTACTCGTCAGACTTAGATGCGGACATTGAAGATACTGATTAAGAAAACACTGAAAACAATGATGAGGCACAAAAGGCCTCTGGGTCAACGATGGGCATTATGGAGCCATCCGGAAAAATTATGTTCGACACTCTTGCTCAAATACCCCCATTCCCAGAGTGGACCTCTGCCCAACATATTGCGGAATACCTCTCCTTCTGGCTCCGCAAAGAAATACCCAAAGAAGTCAGATCGCGCCTGAGGTCTGAAGGCCCACGCCCTTCCTTACCACACAAGGTAGCCTTAACCCCACAGCTAGATCCAAAGGTTGTAGCGTTTATCGCTAAAGGAGGGAAAGACCCAAGTGGAGGCATTGACCAGGGCCTAAAATCATGCTGGACCAATTACTCGACCTGTGTGGACCACTCACAAAAATGTTTGAAATGGCAGAGGGGACTACCTTGATGATTCCCTAATTGACCCGAAGGAGTTGCGCCAATGGGCGCAAAAAGCCATTTGTCTCCTAGGGAATGCCAACACGGCACTCTCAAATGAGAGAAGGATGAGAGTGTTGCTCAAAATAGACCCGAAGCTGTTAGAATTGGCAACTAAGGAAGGAGGAGTTTTGGTTCAAAGGCTACTCTTCGGAGATGATTTCATCCGAGACATGGCAAAATACGTAGGGGCATTTAGCTCCAGTCTAAAGTTTCATTCCAAGACAGAATTTCTGGGAGGGCCGGGAGAACACAGGGTCGGATCCCCAGCCCTGGCCAAGCCACTTCAAGACCCTACTTGGGACAGTGACAAAGATTCCAACCAGGTTTCGGCTCGTACTCCACCTTCTACCCACAGAAACAAAGAGCTCATGGTAGAGGATTCAGAGTACAGAGAAGAATACCCCGGGAAATGACCTTCTCACATAAGGATTCAATCCTAGTATCACAGAAAGTAGAAGAACTATTAACCAAAGGCGCAATCCAAGAAGGCATACAATGTGGGTTCATAAGCAATATCTTCTTGGTAGAAAAGAAAGCCAAAGGGTTAAGACCAGCTATAAACCTAAAAGACCTGCACAAACAGATGGTCGACCACCACTTCAAAATGGAAGAGGTAACATCTCCTACGAGATGTGTTAAGTAAAGGGGACTAGCTAACCCGACTAGACCTAAAAGATGCATGCTTGACTATTCCAATTTAGCAACCCTATCAAAAATTCCTTCAATTCACATGGGGCGGTAAGGTTTGGCAGTTCTGCAGCATCCCATTCGGTCTATCATCAGCCCCTTGGTGATTCACCAAAGTTCTCCATCTTGTAGCAAGGTAGCTCAGGTCAAGGGGTATAAGACTAATAATCTACTTAGAGGACATCCTTATAATGGCCCAGTCCAAAGAAACAGTATCACTACACACAGACCTTACAATAAACCTACTGGAACACTTAGGCTTTTTCATAAACAAAAAGAAGTGTTGCACAACCCCCAGCCAGGAAACACAGTTCCTGGGCTTTGTTATAAATACAATACAAGCGGAATTAAAACTACTTGGGTAAAAACTAAGAAAACTCTGCAAATAATTGAGAAACATATTAGGGAAAAAATAGTTCCCTCTAAGAACCCTAGCGAGGATTCTGGGTCTCCTATCCTCAACGATCCAAGCTATCTACTCAGGTCCCCTATACTACCGAGCTCTTCAAAAACTCAAAGCCAAGGTTTTAAGGATAAACACATCCTATTCCCAAATAATAATTTTTTACCCGGATTCAAAGAATGAAATACTCTGGTGGTTAAAGAATGCAGAAGCTAGGAACAATCTTCAGGGAAGAATCAGAAGTAGTGATAGACTCAGATGTGAGCTTAGAAGGATGGGGGGCTAAATGCGGCAACTCAAGAACTGGGGGCCGCTGGACAGAGCAGGAGGAGTTACACATCAACTGCTTGGAATTACTGGCAGGCTCGTTCGCAATCCGCTGCTTCACCAAAAACCTAATGAAATGCTCTGTGATGCTGCGAATGGACAACATATCTGCAGTCAGATATGTCAACATGATAGGGGGCCCTCACTCCAAAGGTCTGACGGATTTAGCCAAATTCTTCTGGGGTTACTGCATGAACAAAGGCATCTTAGTAATAGCAGAAAACATTCCAGGCATGAGCAATGGGGTCGCGGATTGGTTCTCCTGGAATTTCAATGATTCCAGCGATTGGAGATTACACAAGAGAACTTTTCTTACCATCAAATCAATATAGGGACCCTTTGGGGTAGACCTCTTTGCGGACAGATTGAACACTCAATTATAGAAATTCATCAGCTGGAAACCAGACCCTCAGGCATTGGGGGTGCATGCCTTTCTTCCAAATTGGAAGGGACTAACACCTTATGCTTTCCCTCCATTTGTCATGCTACAGAGACTTAGTGCACGGTTTGCAGGAACAAAGAAATCATAGGGGTGATAACCCCCCTCTGGAGATCCCAAGCAGAAGGAGAACAACACCCTTTGGTAGAGCAAGGATTTCTGACACTGATGGCTTGGAGGATTTCAGGAGACAGTGGCAGATCGCAGGCCTTTCGGCAGATGCTTTCAAACTCATATCGGAGTCATGGGCACCTGGAACAATGAAAGCATATAGATTGATCTGGGAGAAATGGGTTTGTTGGTGTCTTCAACGGAATTACAATCCTGTTTCAACTAATTTAGTACATGTAATTAACTACTTATCCGAAGTACTCACATCAGGACTCTCTTACAGAATAGTCAATGTTTATAGATCAGCTATTGCAGCAGGTCATTGCCTTGTTGAAGGGGTATCTGAGGGACAAAACTTACTAACCCAAAAAATAATGCGAAATATGTGGGTTTTAAACCCCCTTTCTGCAAAGTATGCTGCTCTATGGGACGTAAGAGATGTTTTCCAAGTTCTAACAGGTTGGGGTGAAAATTCTAATATAGCCCTAAAACAAATATCCTACAAACTAACAGTCTTACTCTGCCTGGTATCCTTTGGACGAACCTTAGTCGTAAAGGCCTTGGGCATCAACAGTAGGGCCTACCAGTCCGAAGGGGTTTGTTTCTATTTAAAAAGACGAACCAAGACAATGTCAACTTCTATATTTCACCCCTTGTTTTCTCAGAATGAAAGACTCTGTGTGGTGAAATGCTTGCTGGAATAGGAGAAGAAGACTTGGACCCTGAGAGGAAATACAGACCAATTACTACTATCCTATAGATCACCTCAAAGTAGTTAGCTAGATGGGTCAAGGAGGCAATGAAAGAAGCAGGTATAGACACTATATTTGGTGCACACTTCCTCATGGGTGCCTCAGCCTTCAAAGCTTTCTTCCTAGGGTGGAAGCCTACAAGATATCCTTAGAACTGCGGATTGGTCCAACGAAAGAATGTTTTAAAGCTGTTACTTTAGACCTGTTGCAAGCGCTATTGATGATAATAAATACACTTTAAACTTGCATAATGTTAGCCTCCGTGTCATGCCATAAAATTTAGACTTTTCACAGCCTGTCTGGATTTTATTAAAGACACGGAGGTTAAGATTATAACACCACTGAAAACCCTCCCTGGTGGAGTAAAGTAGTTTTACTGTAAGTATTTTAATTTTATTTTTTGAAAACAGAAAAAGCTGCAATAGGATAATTTAAGCTATTAGAAGATATCTAGTTCAGTTTCGCAACACAAAGACGGGAGAATCTGACAGATGTTATAAGTTACTAGAATATTATTGAAGTTCCAGAGGCTTCAATTGTTGCTGCTGAGAGCTGGCAATAAAGGAGATTTGCATAATCTTAGCTTCCGTGTTTGAGAAGCTGGCTTGGTATATGGTGCACACTTATGTAAGTGGGCACCCTCCACCAATCCAGACAACTCTTATGGTGATTTTAGTGGTCTTAGACAACCTTAGAAAGTGCTCTAAGTGGTAACTTTGGAGAGCAGTCTTTAGGCTTAGTCCACAGCACCAGAAAATAATCTTATAGGTATAGATTAAGTAAAAAAGAACCACACAGTGTAGGTAAAAAAATATATATTTATTATAAGACACTCACTAACACATACAAATATCTCTGACCCGGAGTTATACACAATGCACATAATACTTTGCAGAGAAAACAGGTAAGTAGCACGAAATACACAGTGGTCGCCAGGGGGAGATCACACCATATACTAAAATAGTGGTATCCGAACCACAACTTAAGTCAAGATTATACCCAGAAGTCGTAGAAGTGCTGGGCACCCAACGAACCACCAGGGGTAAGTAGCTAGGAAACCCACGGAGGCAGTGGGCAGAGTGGGAACACGATAGCGGGCTCAATACAAGTAAATGGGTAAGTCGTGGTTGCAATTTTAAAGAAGGACCCTTCCCAGAGGACCCTGAAGAAACCCCATGGAAGACAGAAGGTTGGAAAGCCACCCCACCCATGGATAGGAAGCCGGGTGCATAGGTGTGAAGTGGCGTTGGACACTGCTGTCTAACCCAATGGAAGATGCCGCTGCTGGAGAAAGTGAAAGTGCCCGGTGGAACCCAAAGGTGGATTCAAAATGAGAAGTACCTGCAAGCAGAGGGGACAGAGTCTATGCCACTCAGGAGTGACCAGGAGGCATGGAAGACTAATGCCCACCAATGTTGGGTGCTGCAGGAGAGCAGACGGTGACCGTGGAGCTGCAGCTGTGCGGACCAGGTGACGCTTTGGACCAGGAGCCAATCATGAGCTGTCCCACGTCGGATGTCGAGAGTTGAGGGGTTGGTGTCCGGGGGGAGCACCAACAAGCCTTGGCAACCGCAACCGACATGGAAAGCGAAAAAGGTGCAGTGTCACTACTAGCAAGGTCCAGGTGACTTGCCACAACTAGGGGAGTGAGAGGCCCCGAGCAATCAGGGGAGCTCGCTGAAATCAAGGAAGACTTTCAAGAGGACCCACAGGCTGGAGGCACTGGAGTCACAAGAGGACCTCTAGCAGCTCATCATAGATGCAGGCCCACAGTGCAAGTGATGAGGTGAGGACAAAAATCTTGGTCACTGGAGTTGCTTGAGGTTGGGGCTACTTGGAGCCCGAAGATCTTGGTGGAAGGAAGACAACAAGCCTTTGCACCGGAAAGTAAACACGGTACACAGGGGTTCAGTTCCTGCGGCTCCGACGAGGGATACTGGCCTCAAACTTGATGAGAGGACAGGGCAGGCCACGAGGGATGTGAGGAACCACGATCTGTGTTGCTGAGCCTTTTGGAGTCCGTGGGAGCTCGGGATCAGCAGAACTGTCAGCTTCATTGCGGTAACTGCAGATGCAGGAAAGTGACTCCATCACTTCAAGGGAGATTCCTTCAGGTGTCTTGGATGTCCACAGGCCTTGGAAGGTTCCTGTATGGAGCACAGGCACGGACATTGCAGCAGACGAGCAGGCCAATGAGACCAGGAGCAGCAGGAGTCTTCCCAGTTGCAGTCTTGATGCCCAGTGCAAAGTCCAGACTGACCAGATGATCGAAGAAGTGGTGTCTTGAAATGAATCATGTCCCACAACAAATCTAGGGACCCATGCACAGGTAAGCCCTTAAGTACCCTAAGGAAAAGGGTGGGACAAATCAGGGTTCCCTCCCAGGGGAGGGGTCGGGCAGTGGGGAGAATACTCCCATGTCCTTTGTCCAGTTTCGCACCAGGGCAGGAGCCAACGGCTCCCTGAGCTGGTTTGAACTGGACTATGCAAGGAGGGCCCCAAGTGTGCCCTTCAAGAAGACTGAGTGGCGCTGGCAAGCAGTCCCTCCCGGCCCCAATACACTAAACTCTGTCTGGGAGGTGGTCACACCTCCCTGTGACAGGATACCTATTGTCCTGCCTTTCCCTGCTCGAGCTTGGCTCAGCAGCAGGAGGGCAGAATCATGTCTCTGGTCGGCAGCAGCCATGTTGTGCTGCCCGGGTCTAGAAGACTGGTACTGGGAGCACTAAGGGCCTCCCGGAGGAGCTACCAAACATGACAGGGTTCGTTCGAGAAATGAAACTGGACCTATATGCACCTAAGACAAAACATAAGCAGACACAAAGACCCGCCACCGAGAAGTGGTACACAACCAAACTCAGGGCACTCAAAAGAAAGTGTAAATCAACAGAACACCACTGGAGACTGTCCAAGCAGGAAATAGACAGACTACGGTACAAGTCTGAACGCAGGACCAATAACAACACCATTAGAAAGGCAAAGAAGTCCTACTTTGCGCAACAAATTAACGAAAACTGCAATTCAGCAAAAGAGCTATATAAAATAGTAAGGGAGCTCAGTAAACCTGCGAGTATGTCCCAAACATTGCTCCCCTCAGCAGAAGGCTGGGAAAAAAATCAGTAATTTCTTCTCGGATAAAATGAGCAAAATATATTCTTTCTTCAGTCCGAGCACTATGACAGACCCTACTAACTGGGAAGCCGGACTCCTCACCCAGAGGCTTCATCTAGGATGAGCAACTACTCCCCTCTTAAAGAGGCCGAGGTCTTGAAAGTGATGGGGGGAGTCATATCAGGATCTCCCCTTGACCCCTGCCCCCATTTTATCTTTGCCCGGATCGCAGCAGTCCTACATCCACACATCACGCAGCTCTTCAACAACTCTCTTAACTCTGCAGCCTTTCCCGACACTTGGAAACAGGTGGTAGTGACCCCTCTGCTGAAAAAAGCAGGAACAGACGTCCACAACCCTGAAAATTACCGGCCGATCTCGCAACTTCCATACCTCTCCAAAGTTTTGGAGAGGCTGGTAACTAGACAACTGTCGAACTGTTTAGAGTCAAACGAACTGTTAGACCCCTCACAAACCGGTTTCAGGGAAACTAACAGTACAGAGGCAACGCTTTTGGCAGTCCTGGACAACATCAGATCTCGGACAGATCAGGGGGGAGCTGTAGCCCTGATTTTGTTGGACCGGTCGGCAGCGTTCGACACGGTCTCACACAACAGACTGCTGAAAATCCTGCATGAAAAAGGAATCCATTCTAAAGTCCTTGAGTGGCTCAACTCGTTCCTGAGTAACAGAACACAAATGGTACAACAGGGTTATTTCCTATCCACACCCAGCACCATCGGCTGTGGTGTCCCGCAGGGAGCATCTCTGAGCCCCACATTATTTAACACCTATGTGTCATCCTTGGCGATAATTAGTAAAAAATGGGGTCTCAGTATCTGCTCCTATGCGGATGACACACAGCTGATGGTAGTCCTCGAAGAAAGGCCTGATGTTACCAAAGTAAAACTGCACAACTGTCTATCAGAGATGGCACAATGGATGTCAGAACATTGTTTGAAACTTAACACAGGGTAATCAGAAATCCTGCTCTTCGGAGGAGCCAACTTAATCTGGGATGCTACCTGGTGGCCACAAACCCTGGGAGAAGCCCCAGCACCCAAGCAATGAGCAAAAAATCTAGGCATCCTCATAGACAACACCCTGTCCATGAAAGACCATGTGCAGGCCCTGTGTGGAAGGGGCTTTGCAACTCTGAAACTACAAACCAGACTCTTTCCCTTGATTATGGAAATGCCTTATTCGTGGGCACGGCAGAGTACCTCTTTTCACGCCTGCAGGTGCTTCAAAACGCTGCAGCCAAACTGGTGTGCAACAAAGGCAGACTGAGCTCAACATCAATGTGCATGAAAGATCTTCACTGGCTACCCATGCGACAAAGAGCAGTGTTCAAACTACTCAGTCATGCACATAAAGCACTGCATCAATGTGGCCCCAGAATACTACAGAACAAAATTGAATTCTACGTCCCCACAAGAAGCTTACGGTCACTCCATCAAGCGCTGGCCAGGACAAAGCGTATAAGGAAAGTGAGGGCAGGAGGACGTTCATTCTCATATTTGGCAACTAAGAACTGGAACGAACTCCCCCAGGACCTACGCCTCACAACTGACTACCTAGCTTTTAGGAAAAAACTCAAAACTTAATTGTTCCCCAAGGCTTAAGACCTGATGGATCTTCCACCCTACAAGCAGCCCTTCCATGATCTCTCGCTATTTAGCGCCGTGATATCCCTCGGGATGAATGCAGCGCACTACAAATAAAAATAAAATAAAATAAATGACGAATCGCCACTCTATGTATCATAATGGCTGATGCACTTAAAACCAGGGAGAATGGACTCCGAAGGGTGTATGGGTGTCTTGCTCATGCAGGGGCACCCTCATATTTAGAACCGAGCACCCTGCCTTCAGGGTTGAAAAGCCTACTATAGGGGTGACATAGGTTTTAAGTGCAGTGACCTCAGATATAGGGAAACCTATATCTGTCGTAAGTGGTGCTGGCTTACACAGGCTGCAATGGCAGGCCTGTAGTTACAGTTTGAGTCGTCTCCCATGGGTAGCATAATACATGCTTCAGCCCATGGGGGGGCCCCTGGTGTACCTATGCCGTGGGCAATTCAGTACCATATACTAGGGTCTTATAAAGGTACACCAGTATCCAATCCGGGATTTATTCAAGTACTTACCATAACCAATTTAGGGGAGAAAGCACAGAGACTGGGTCCTGATTAGCAGGATCCCAGTTAAACTAGTCAGAAACAGCATAGCACCAGGCAAAACGAGGGGGTAACCAAAAAAGCACATGCTACTTTCCTACACTGTCTTTAATAAAATCCATATTTTCTGCCCATCAGGCTGTGAAAAATCAAAATTATCTAATTTAGCCTCTGCTATATCCCTGGGGATCCCCTGGACTCTGTGCACACTATACCTTACTTTGGTATAGTATAAACAGAGCCAGCTTCCTCCAACTGGACCGAACAAAACCTGCTCCAAGCAACAGACCCAATGTTGCTGCACTGGAATTCAATAACTGGATTGATACAGCAGTGCTTCAATACGTGTCACCAGGAATAAAATGGGGTAATAAAAGGACTACTCCTTTGTTCACAAAAGAACTGAGGGCCTAATGTATGAAGATACCATTTTGCGATTTCCTAATTGCGAATCACAAGTTTTTGCAATTAGGAAATTGCAAAATGTATGTATGAAAGTGTGTTCAACACTTTCTGCGATTCCTAGGGGGTTGCAAATGACCTACCTCATGAATATTAATGAGGTAGGTCGCAATTTGTGACCCCCTAGGAATCACTAAAATAACAGGGATGGTGACCTGCTGGAGTCAGCAGACCACCATGACTGTGATTGCCTTTAAATAAAGCAATCATATTTTTAAATGCAGCTCGTTTTCCTTAAAGAAAAATGGGTTCCATTGAAATAAGAAAAATGAAAAGTTTTCTTTTCATTTTTTCAGTGCTGGCAGTGGTCCGTGGGACCACTGCCTGCTCTTGTAAAAAAATGCTTTTACAAACATTCATGAAGGGGTCCTTGGGGACCCCTTTTCATTTGCAATTGGGTTACCACCTACTTGAAGTAGGTGGTAAACTGCAAATGTTTTGCGACCGCATTTACGTTCACAAAACATTCATACATACTGATGCAATTCGGTATTAGGAAGGGACGCGCACTAAACACGCCCCTTCCTAATACTGAATCGCAAACCCAAATTGCGATTCAGTAACAGGTTACATTTGATACATTTGAAAAGCCTTTTTTCTGTTCGCAAACGGGTCGAGTCTACGAATCGGGCCGTTAGGGAGCAAAACTACAACTTAGGGAAGCGAAACTACAACTTAGACACATAAAACGGAAACGGAGGAGGTATTATAATGACTCTGCAAAACTAG
Source organism: Triturus cristatus (assembly GCF_964204655.1). Lineage (NCBI taxonomy): Eukaryota > Metazoa > Chordata > Amphibia > Caudata > Salamandridae > Triturus > Triturus cristatus. Next base: position 678,363,625 of record NC_140585.1, on the reverse strand, counting down.
CCTTTACAGAAGCTATGCTCAAATATAAAAAACTGATCACGCGGCTGACAATCTGCAAAAATAACTATTTGATATTGTGCAATATCTTTCTAGCACAGACAGAATTAGTCAGCAATTGAATCATTCGCAGGAACGTTGTGATGAACTGAACACATTTTTCAGAGATAAAATTAGGCTTATCAAAACGGCAAGAGCAAATAGCCCTGCAGTAGACTGCAACTGGCTAGAGAGGGAGGAAAATAGCCATAAGTTAGATGAGTTTATTAAACAAGGATGCAAGGACGAGCATCACATACTTACTAAAAAACTAAATCTAGCTCACCAAGCAATCCATGTCCCCCTAAACTATTTCAGTAGATGGCTCCTTCTATTGCACACCCTCTCACTGGTCTTTTGATCTCTTCCTTAAAATCTGGATAAGTCCCAGACTATATTTAAAAAAGCAATAGTTATACCACTACTGAAGAAGATCCGATAATCTTTAAAAAAATGATGTCCTATTTTATGGTTCCCAACTGTGCAGAACTCTTGGAAGCCCATATAGCAAAAGAGATGAGCTCCTTTCTATCTAGTTCCAACTATCTTGTGCCATTTGAAGCTGGGATTTGCCCACAAATTAGCACAGAAGCAGTGATTAAGTCAGTTATAGAGGATTTGAGAGGGGACTTGGATGAGGGGCATGTCACTGGCTTGATATTATTGGAGCAGTCTGGAGTATTCGATATGTTTGACCACAAGATTCAGCTGAATGGACTATGGATGGCAGGATTTTGAGGAAAAGCCTGCAGTTGACTTATCTCTTTTTTGAAAACAGGAACCAGGCAGTCCAAGTGAAACCTTGTAAAGCACCAGATTTTATGATTGATCTTGGGGCTCCACAAGGGTCCGCATTATGTCCCCATCTTTTTGATATAGATATATATATATACATATATATATATATATCCAGCCCCTTACAAAGGACCTAGTGAAAAGAGGGAGTAGGATTTAACTATGCCGACGACTTCCAGATCCTACTCCGGCTTACTTCAGAATAACTTCAAGTTCAGTTTAGGAGTATGATGTGTTTTATCTGTAGATAGATGAAACAAAATCACCTTTAATGAATTGCGGAAAAGACAGATTGTGCTGCTAAACAAAAATCTGGACACTGTGGACTAACTCTTTCTGGCCACCGGACATGGGAACGCTCCCAGTCCGAAACCTGTGGCAGAGTGTCTTGGGATCAGTATTGACCAAGATTTGTCACTTAGGCCACATATCTGCACAGTGACCTCTAAATGTGTGTTCCTATTGACAATCAGAATCAAACGTATCTGACTCTGGAAGCTAAGAAGTCTCTCATGGCAGCTGTTACTGGTGCCAGATTAGACTATGCAAATAGAAGATATCTTGGCCTACCTGATAGTGAACTAAAGACTAAAGCGAATACAAATGATTCGGAATGTCGCAGTCAGATTGGTCTTTAGATCACCCCGTACGACACATAGCCCGTATCTTAAGGATCTACAATGGCTGCCAATCAAGCAATGGGTTACATTTAAAGTCTGCGGCTTGGTCTTAAAGTCCTTAATGGGAGTGGCTCCAAAGTTTTTGAAAGATAGATTGTCAACATAATCCTATAAAAGGACTCTTCATTCAGCATTAGCCAAAGTTCTGGTGGTGCCTAGATTCAAGAAAGCCAGGGCATGTGGACAAAGATTCTTAGTACTCACTCCCAAGGAGTGGAACATACTTCCTGTAGGCAGTCAAACTATTACAAATGTGCCCCCTTTAGAAAAGCGTTGAAGACCTGGCTCTTAAAGCAAACATTCGGCTAACTAGACTTCAGGAAAAACCTTTTCACTCACTTGCTCCTTCTATGATCTCATTAGAGCCAAGATACCCCTGGGTAAATGTTGTGCTTTAGAAATCATGTATTATGTAAAATGACATAAAATAACATCCTAGGAGGGCCCAATGACAAAGGCTAGGCATTGAATGAGGTCCCAATGAAGCTGTTGGTTTTGGCAGCAAAAGCAATGAGAGGGAATTTACTCATTCCCAGGGGAGGGAAGTTCTCTCACCGTCCTGGTACTTTTGGCATATTCTCCTGGTCCAGATTTTTACAAGGCTCCTTTTTGGGGCTCAGAATCTTTCAGTGGGCAAGGATGCAGTATGTTTCCAAAGAGGGATTCTCTGTAAGGTCCTGTTGAATCAGATTGGCTCTGCGGAGAAGCTCCGAGTGGTGAAACCTGTTTCTTCAGCCCAGCGGCAATGAACCTTGGCAGGATCGGGTTGCCAGGTTTGTCCCTGTCCTCCGGAGGTCTTTAAGTTCAACACTTTTTTAAGTCCCAGTTTTGGAGGGATCTTAGGAGAAGACAGACACAGCCAAGGGTTTCAGGTCTTCATAACAGAGTTTGTGGGTCAAGACTAACTCCAGCAGAGGCCATCAGCAGGGACAAGGTCAGGCCAGATGGCATTGGTCAGCTGGACACTTCAAGAAAGGGTTTCTTGCAGCTTTTAGTGGCCCTGCAGCCTACACTGGATGTCAGCCAACTGATCCTTTGAGTCAACCTCTTTGTCATGCTTACATGCTTGTTTGGAACTGACTTCTTACATGGCGCTGAGGCCGGAGCATGTTGAAGCAGGGTGTCAAGGTGAGGTTGGGAAAGAGCCTCTGGAATCACAAAGCCTGCTTAAATAGGCACATCCTAGAGTGGCGCCCAGGGAGCCCTAGAGCAGTCCTGAAAAAGTCCAGCCTAGCCCGCTAGAAGGATTTCGCCTGCATGGAGTCAGCTGATGGATTAGGAAATTCTGATTTCATCTTTTTCAATAGGGAAAGGCATTGGGCTTTCAAATGGTCCAAGGAGCAGAACTTTTTGCTCAAGGAAGATTAGGACTTCTTTCTATGGATTGTTTTTGGGAAGACCAACTCGGGGATCATTCCCTGGAAGACTTACCTGAAGGGGAGGACTTGGGCATACCCCTGTGGGTCTTGACCATAAATGTTTTTTCTTACCACTGTCCAATGGCATTCAGGTGCTTCAATAAGCAGAATTCGCTGGTAGTGGCGTCATGATCAGAGGCAAGATACCACAAGCAGATGTCATGCAAGTGTGAAAAGGACATATTCTTGAGGCATCTGCAACAGTATTCATTCCTGAAATCCTGGAAAGAAACATTTGACTTGCATGGATGATGTATGGAAAGACCAGAACAGTAACAAAGCCAGCATGGCGGTTGGTACCTAATGTACTCCGTTGGGCGTAGTGCCGGTTGAACAATATCTCCCATTCTCAGTGTCAGATCATATGAAACAATATCTTTCTCTTGGTCAGAATGCAACTCATAGGTACTTAATCATTAAGCTTAAGTTAAACCCGTTATCTTTGTTATCCAACTATTGGATGCCGTACAGAAAAAAAGGATGATAATGTGTCTAACATGCCCAGGTGAAGTAAGCCAAAGTTAAGATAATACACTTTACTTTTGTTGTAATTGGTACAGGAAATTAAGGAATCTGCTGCTACTTATAATAATTGGAAATAATGATGCACAAGACTATAAAACAACTATGTTGCTCTTATGAACTTTTAAGGATTTGGTTGCTTTGTGCAAGTTAGGCAGCTATAGGAACGGAAATAAAATCTAGCATCCTACATTTCAGCGCTTTATTATCTTTTTTGGAACACTCAGATGCTACTGATTGAGCGAATGCTCAATTTACAAAATGAAGGTTAAAGAAAATGTGATCCTGCAAAAACATTTTTATGTCATGATGAAAATCAGCGGAAGACTACAAAAAGCTAGTATTTAAAGTGCAGCAAAAAAGTGCATTTCTACAATGCAAAAACTCACCTCTGAATGCTTGTGCTTATTTGCTACTTCTCCGGGGGTCTTTCCGTCTATGGTTTGCAAACTTTTATCAGCTCCAAGTTCAAGAAGCTTCAAGACTGCACTTTTATGTCCTTGGCGTGCAGCCCAAGTTAACGCCTAAAAAAACAACACAGAGTTGCTTGGCAAATACATCCAGGTAGCCCATCACATATATTCTCCCATACACCTCTGGTAACAATTACAAACATTATTTTGAACAACCCAATGTTAAAAAAAAATGTCACACTGTATCAGCCCAGGATTGATGCCTTTGAGAATGATTCAATTTTTAATATCTCACTCTGACCATCCATTTTAAATCATGCTAAATTCAGTTTTAATGAAAATTATCTAGTCTCACACAATCAAAGGATATACAATGTATAAAATGTACACAGTAGCACACTTGCGCTCACATCAATGCTCTTGCTAATGGCATACTGTCCAAGTAATAAGTTATAGGAATTTTCTGTGGATTGTGGGATCAAATCTTCTTGTTTTCAGGGGTGTGGCCTGGTCACTCAAAATGGCTGATATGCCCTGCTGAGGATCCCATATTGGAGCCACTGTATATCTTACATGATTCCGCTGCAGCACAGCTCTTTCCATCCTGACCAGATGGTTTACCAGCAACAGTAGTGCAGGAGTCCCAGATGCAGGTGCAGACTGCTGACATTACCTCTTGGGAAAGGGGGCTAGGGGGGGAGGGGGGGAGGGAGAGGAGCACCCTCATTTTTCCTGCTGGAGAAAGCAGTCTGGAGGTCTCCTCTGTCAGAGAGAAAGAGGGTTGCGGAGAGTGATAAAAGGCATTATGAGGCAGGGCTCATAGTGGCAAAGAAAGAGGAGCACAGGACCAAGGGTGGATCCATGGGCCTGGCCGCATGCTGTCATCCTAGTCTGGACAGAATAGGGTGACAGCTGTTGGCCTGGTATGGGGCCCTGGCGGGTCAACAGGGCATCCAGATTGAGAGGCTCTTGAGGTCCTGGCAGAGCTGGTGAATTCCCCCCAACATGCATGGAGATGAGGTAGTGCTGAGTTGGGCGTGAGGAGGCTGCCACAGCGTCGTCACAGAAACCCATAGTGAAAGTCCTCAGGCAGTGGGCAAACCCATTGTGGAGGCCCTGTGGTAACAGGGATTTTATCACAGGTAAACCTAGAACTAGGAGCGGTTACATGGGCTGCCAGTTGCCAACTGAACCACCTGTGGAGACTGAGGTGAGTACATGCTGCCCTCTGCCCCCTTTTGTTATCTGGATGTGGCACTTGCCTTGTGTGCTCTCTACAATGATGGGGTGACTGAAGGCAATGCCCACTATCACATGCCTTCAAACTGAAGGTCGTCTTTGTGTCTATGAGGATGGAGACATGGAGGTAGAGAAGAAATACTAGTCTACTTACCCTTGCAGTGTTTCTTTGTCTTACGTGGCTGAACGCACCCTGCCACTTTGACCTCTGCTCCTCATCAGGGGAAGGGAGTGTTAGCGTTCCTCTTGATGTATATTAAATCCAGTGCCTCAAAGCTAGTTCTGGACTAAACCAGCCTGGTTCATAAATATCACAAATCCATTGAGGATATTTAGAGGAAATGTTGGGCCTTAATAGTGGAATATGTGCATCTCTACTCTGTGAAGCGAGGCCACTTCACTTAGAAATCACATGTCTTTGATTCCCAAGAAGAATGACACTGGTCGGCAGAAACAAGACTTCATAATAATTCTTTTTTTTTTCCAGAGTTTTATATAGCGCGAACTAGACCCGAATCCAATCAGGTATCAGAGCGCTTTACATAGCACCAATTACGTTACATAAGGACACACATTCATTATTTGTTAGGCACGGGGAGATTAAGTCATCTGTCCAGAATCACAGGATGCTCAGCTTCATTTCCGAGACTCGAACCCAGTTCCCCAGGTCCGAGGTCAAGCGCCCTAGCCATTAGGCCAACTCCTCTCCCCTTTCTGGTGGATATTCTATCTAACAGCAGATTCCTCACTTTCAGAATATCTTGCAGAGTGGATTCTGAAGATTTTAACAGCAGTGATCCTGCGAGCCAGTAGGTGGCACCATGCAGTTCCGAGTGGACTTCATTCAACCCCAGAAGAGAGCATAACCCTGCACGTAAGCACCACTCTTGTCCGTCAATGTCAGTTTTTTCTCGACTGACCATGCCCTTAGAAGTGGAGCCCAACAATAATCAGAGGTACCCGTGTACAGATTCCTAAGTTAGAGCCTTTTTAAATTGGAAAAGACACCATTACAAAGAACGGAGAGATGGGAGAGCAGTGATATAGAGGGTAATTGGATAGAGTGGCCCTGGCCTGGCAGTTCGGGCTGGACTGTTCCCATTGGGCACAGGGTCAAGACTGATTTGCATATGGCTGGGTCCAAACTGGAATGGCATGGTGAGCAAAAAAATGATGGATTTAGGCCCAGCTCTCTGTACTGGGGTGAATGTATGACCTTGTTCTGCATTCTGTCCATCAATAGTTCTTTTTGCATTTCTGCACACACTGTCACAATTATTTTCCAACAGCAGGCGTATTACATCTTGGTGGAGGGACACCTGGTTGCCAGAATGAAATGACAGACAAGAGGAAGGTCAAAAGCTGTCAACTGCCGCCGCTCAATTTCCCAGAGGGGCACCCTGATCGGAGGATCGATAGCCATGCTCAGTAGCACAGGATACCACAGTGCCCAGTCCAGAGCCACAAGGATGACTTTGGATCAGTCATTCCTCATCTTCTTAAGAATTCTGGGCATATGTGGTATGGGTGGAAAGGCATGTAGGAGGCCTGAGCTAGACTCAAGATAAAAAGCGTATCCGAGTGAGAGCTGCCTTGGAAAATCCAGCACGCAAAACTGCTGATATAGCGTTCTCCGCAGAGGCAAACAGATCTAACTAAGGCTCTCTCCACTGCTGAAAAAGACCTTGAGCCACCTCTGGCTGGAGATGCCGTTCATGATCCTCTAGGCATCGGCGGCTGAGTTAGTCTGCCCTGGCGTTCAGAGAGCCTGCCAGGAGTTGAACCACCAGGGATATGCCCTGCTGTTCAAGCTACGTCCAGAGGTGCATGGCCCCTTGACAAAGGGTCCATGACCCCACCCAGCCCTATTTGTTGCGGTACCACATGGCGGTGGTGTTGTCCGGGAACACCTGCAAACTAGCCTTCCCTTGATGGAGGGCACAAACGCTTTCAATGCCAGTCATGTCCTATCATAAACGGCAGACAGCGCCAATAGGCAGGCAGGATGGGAATGTAAAAATAGACATACAATGCTACCAGTCAGTCTCCTGGGTCCAGGGCAGACTAAACCTGAGCCAATGTAACAATTTTGAATTTCTCCTTCTTGAGGAAGAAATTGAGGGCTGGGAGATCTAGATTAGGATGAAGGCCTTTGTTCTTCTTGGGAACCAGAAAGAAGCATAAATAGCAACCAGTCTACATCTGGACCCGGAACCCTCTCTATAGCTCCCCTGGCCAAGAGTCATGACTTCCTCGCGGAGAGGTGATAAATGATCCTCCATCATCCAGTCATAAGATGATGGAATGGAAGGAGGGGTAGTCTTGAAGGGGAGAAAGAAGCCACTTCGGACGATTTGCAAAACCCACTGGACTGCCAGTTGGGCTGCTGATAGCGAACCCTGCCACCAATTGGATGCCCATGGTGGTAAAGGGGTAGATTAGGAGGGTTTGGAGGCTGCAGCTGCCGGAGGAGGTGCTAGATTGACCAAACCACTGGGTACCTGACCCACAAGGACTGTGGATACAGCGACCTCATCCACGCAGAGGCTGAGGAACAAGCGCAGATCGGTGGCTGTAAGGAAATTGGCACGTTGGAAGACCCTTCTGTAGCCACAAAAGAAGCGAAAGCCAGATTGGGAATGATGTGGGGCAGCAGAGGGGCCCAAGGACTTGGCCGTAACCAGAGACTCCCTGATGCGCGCAAGAGCAGAATCTTGGACATCCCTGAAAAGCTAGTCGTCCTAAACCAGGATTATCGCTCTGCCCAGTTAGTCGGTCTTGTTGAGTCCACATCCTATTGTGAAATTTGCTGCATCTCTCTCGTCGGCAACAGCCTGAGAGAGAATGGCCTGCTTATCCTCCAGGACATGTGGTAGTACTTGTGCAATCTTGTCCCACAGAGTGTGGGAATAATGGCACAAAAGGCATGCAGTGTTTACAGACCGCAATAAAGTGCTAGGCTGGCAGATGAACATTTCCTAAAGAATCCAGCCTCTTAGAATCCCTGCCCTAAGGAGCGGTAGGAAATGTGCATTTGGAAGTAGAGGATTCAACCACCAAATCTGGGTACCCTGGGGAGGGGCTGAGGTAGCGGGCAATCGTCCAATTCACAGGAGCCCCTGTATTGGGTTTAGACCAAGGCCCCAAAAGGACATCAATGAGGGGCGCATTTAAGGGGAGTGGCTGTTCCAATGTGGAGACTCCCAGTTGCAGTACCTTCATCAAGATATTACTCTCGATTGCCACCAAGTGCAACTAAAGGTCAAGGACCTCAGCCGTCCTCTGTACTACCATTGCATATGAAGCTCCATCCTCCAAAGCCACGGTTGGGGGAGAAAGAATACCAGTATCTGGAGACGTATCCAGTCGACTGCCTTAACCCAGTTCCTCACAGCAGTCCATAGCTGCTTCTTCGTAGGACTTGTATTCTGCAGGGTCCAGCGACACCTCCCATTCCTCCCTGAGGCCTAACCCTAGAGAAGAGGGCTCAGGCTCCGATCTAGGAAGCAAAGTTCCTGCCAGCGTCAGAGTCGGCGTCTGGTGACGCTCATCCAGCTCCTTGTCGAGGATCACAATGGGGATGGCGCTGCCGGTCATGTTGGCATCAGGCCAGCGCCGTGGAAGGTCGAGTCAGTAAGAACGGTGCCGGTCCGGATCCAGTAACGGATCCATGGGGACCAACTGGAGTCAGAGCCGCCAGCGCAGAACCAGATGGGGCCCCGTCTGACCCCACGGGACCCAAAGGCATGTCGAAGGGGTCAGGCCACCCAAAGATGAGGAACATGGCCTCATAGAATTCTTTGAGATGGGCATGGGTCGCTCGTGCTCCCAGAAAGTCTGGAAGGCATGGAGATGGTTCAAACGCAGGCTCATAGCAACCAGCCCCCAAATGCCGATGCTTCATCATCGCATCAGCCATCAGGTGAGAAGAAGTCAAAGAGTGCTTCGACTTCTTGCTCTTTTTCTTGTGCCTTGACTTACCCGAATGCCCCAGAGGACTTGGGAGTGGGGCGAAGACTGGTCCGTTCCTCTCGACCACGACCGCGATTTTTGCGGCATTGCATGCCCGGCCACCGTAAGCTTTAGGGACCGCTCCCTACAAGCCTTCAGGTTCATGGTTTGGCAATCAGAGCAGGACTTCAGGTCGTGGTTGCGCTCCAGACACCTCAGACTGACATCAGCCAGTGACAGGCTCTGCAGGGCTTAAAACCGGGCTTCTGAGATGACATTACCTGACACACCAGTAGGAAAACCTCAAAACTCTCAACAAAATGTAAAAAAGAAAATTCAGTCAAATAGTGGCTATGAAGTAGCGCTTATCGGATCAGTGCTGGCTGGCACGGAAAGAAAAGAACGGATGTTAGCGTGCCCAGGTGGCGCCTATAGAGGTACCGCGACGTCACTTGCGGTACAGATGACGCACGCTGAGCCGATCAATGCCACCTACTGGTGTTCAGTCATAATGTTCACGAAAAATCTTCCTGATCTAGCCTGACGCCTTGGGAAATTCAAAGCTGAGCAATCTTTGGCTAAAAGTCTGTATCAGATTTCCATATTTAGCAGTTGTAAACCCAATACCTCTGCTGCCCATCTCATTACTATGGCAAAGGAGGTAGTCTCTTCCAGTGATGGTCTGGGGAGAACAACTGTAGGAAACTGGGTTTTTGTTGCAGTAACCCCCCACCCACCTTTTTACCTGGCTTTAGATGCAACTTTGACTGAAGAGTACCGTATCTCTGCTGATCAGGCTCCCAGGACCAGTGTTCTTTCCCTAAAAATGTACCATAATTGGCACAACTTCAGTACCCCTTACAAGTCCCTAGTAAATCGTATCCCAGGAACTTAGGGTATTGGCACTGAAGAGGGACCAAAAGGCTAGCAGCACTAATTGTGCCACCCTAGGGTACCCTTGCCAAAGCCATGCATGCTGCCATTGCAGACTGCATGCATTGGTGCAGACAAAACCGAAGAGTCGATATGGCACACATCCTTGGGTACGATGCTCACAAACACTGCATGGGATATAGGTAAGACACCCCTCTAGCTGGCCTTAGCCCTAAGGCAGGGTGTACTATATCCCCTGTCAATCAATCAATTAATCAGAATATTTGTTAAGCGCACTACTCCCTCGTGAGGGTTTCAAGGCGCTGGGGGGCGAGGGGGAGGGGGGGTGCTGCTACTGCTACTGCTTGAATAGCCAGGTCTTGAGTAGCCTCCTGATGTTTAGTAGGTCCTGGGTCTGCCGTAGGAGGATGGGGAGGGTGTTCCAGGTCTTGCCGTTGAGGTGGGAGAACGATCTGCCACCGGTGGTCGCTCTTCGGATGCGGGGGACGGTGGCGAGGGCGAGATCAGCGGAGCGCAGCTGGCGGTTCTGGGTGTAGAAGGTGAGTCGCCTGTTGAGATATGCCGGTCTGGTGTTGTGGAGTGCCTTGTGAGCGTGGGTGAGGAGCTTGAAGGTGATTCTCTTGTTGACGGGAAGCCAGTGCAGGTCTCTCAGGTGGGGTGTGATGTGGCTGTTGCGAGGGATGTCGAGGACCTTAGCCTTAAGCCAGGGTTCACTATATCCCCTGTGAGGATCTATTCACATGACCAGATATGCCCCTGCAATAGCCATGTCGTGTCTTGGATTTTGTAAGTGAACAGGGAAGCCATAGAGAGTACATGGGCTGGACATTCATCACTCTAAATTTCCCAGGTCCATGATGGCTTCACTGTATTATGGGATGTTTGGTACCTAACATCTTGTATTAATAAACCTGCACTGATTCCAGTGTCAGATTTATTTTTAATTGCACCCAGAGGACCCTTTAGAAGGGTCCCCTACTGACTTCTAGTGTGTTCCTGACTGGTCTCTGCCAGCCTGCCACTACTAGACATGTTTCTGGACCCATGGGGTCAGAGCCTTCACTCTGAGGGGCCAGAAACAATGCCTGCCCTGGACGGAGGTGGTTCACACCTCCTCCATGCAAGAACAGCTTTCCATGGCGGAAAGCTTCAAAGGCGATGCCGCCTTTGAACTCCAACCCAAGCCTCTCCTAGTTGGCATCAGATGGCAAACCCCCCTGTCCTTACCCCACTTTAGTCGAGAAGATGTGCAGGAAAAATAGTTAGATGAAGAGGAGGGCCCCCAATCAACCTGCACTACCCCCAAGGCGGAACAGGCGATGTGGACCCCCCAGCTTACTTCCCACCATCTCGAAGATGGGGAAAATAATATGTCAGGGTCATGATCACCCCACACATGAGGTGAGCATTTAGAGGGAGTAGTCATCCTAAAGGTAGGTAGCCCATTGGCTACTACTTGGCACTCCGTTTAACACCACTAAAATTAGTATTTAGGCGGCACCCCTAAGTCTTGAATTTCAGAATCGACAGACTCAAAGACCAAGGACGAAGAAGAGAAGCTGTCCTTGAGAACAGAGAGCCTGGACAGGATTTTTTGGCACGTAGCCCTGCCTGCAGCAACTGCCCTGGAAAAGGTACAGCAGCTCTAAAGGATCAACGCTGCCCCCTCACGAATTTTGGAGGCACCAGATCACCCAGAGCCAAGTAGCCCCAACCCCGGGGTACCGGAAGCCCTGCAACCCAAGACAGACTACAGGAGTCCAAGACAGACTCCAATTGTCTGACGACCAAGCACCCGTCCAGGGCCATCAGCAGCCCTGAGACCCACTCACAAGGTGGCTCAGCAGTCATCCTGCACCAGCCCCTCATGGGTGTTTGCACCTGACAGCGAGGTGCACTTGCGCACCAAAGCTTGGATCACCTGTTTGATCTTCACCCAGCCCCACCGGCCGGGGAATCTCCAAAACATTTGTGCTCCTGTGGTCCCCATGCCCGTGCGACCTCTACACTCGTTTGAGTGCCCTTGGACCTGCCTCCAAGTCCCCCTGTGCAGCCTGTTTTAGGTGCCCGCGCCAACTGCTTGCTCTCCCAGCACCCTTGTGAGAAGTTGGCCTGGTATATGCTGTCCACTAGTTATAGTGGGCACCCTGTACCAGTCCAAACAACCCCTTATTGGTTATAGGTTAAAGACAACCTTTATTGAAAGCTATCCTAGTGGTAGCTATGGAGAGCAGCCTTCAGGTTAGGTCTTAAAGGAATGTAAAGCAGCTTGTTTTACCAGTCTATAATCTCTTGAGTACCTAAATGAAAGACAACCACACCAGGTATATATGTAAAATATATGTATTTATTACTAAACACACCTTCGTAGTCTCTTTATGAGACTAGAGGTCAAAACACATAAGTTACATTTTAAATATGACAGTAAAACAGCACAAATACACGTCAGGCCCTAGGGGCGAGCCAAACCATATACTAAAATAGTGGTATAAGAACCACGACTTAACTAGACACAAGGCCTAGAGCCTGTAGAATCGCTGGGACCCCAAGGAACAACCCAAGGTAGACACAGGGGACCCACGGGGGCCGTGTGCAGTGTGAGAACAAACCCGCGTGCTCCCCTTAGCTTCTATGGTGAAAGTCGTGGTTAGATTTTTAAAGGTTAGGGACACTTAGAATTGAGTCAGGACCAAACCCTTTGGGACTTAGGAAGTTCTAGGGTCAACACCCACGGGAGCACCGGAGTACTCGTGTTACCTCACCCAGGGAAGCCGGGTGCATAGGTGTCAAATGGTTTTGGGTCGCGTCGTCGATTTCAATGGGAGCTGGCGAAGAAGGGCTGCTGTCTGGAAGATGCGAAGGGTCCGAAAAGATCCAAGCCTGGATCGAAGTCGAGAAGAACCTGAAAGCAGAGGGGACAGTGTCTGGGTCACTAGCCAGTGATCAGGGAGGCAATAGGCGGATGCCCACCGATGTCGGGTGATTTCAAGTGAAGGAGGTGAAGCTGGACTCTTCAGCCACGAGGACCAGGAGGCGTCGAGGACGACCAGGAGCTGGATTTGAGCTGCCCCACGAAGGATGTCGAGTGCTGCAGCATCGGTGCCCGGATTGGACAAAACAAGCCTTGGCAACAGCAACCCACGCAGAAAGGAGAAAGATGCTTCGGTGCAGACCAGCAAGGTCTGGGGGACTTGGTTGGGAGTCAGGGCACGTCTGGAGCAACCAGGGAAGCCCAAAGAAAATCAAAGTTACCCCCTCAGGGACCCACCAGTTGACGTACCAGGGATCGCGAAGGGACCTTGAGAGGAGACACAAAATGGCGGCCCACGGATCACTCGGGGTGACTAGGCCGACAATCTTCGGTGGATCTTCTGCTCGCGGTGGGGCCTACAAGTAACCCCAACCACAACTTCAAGAGAGGTCGAGAAGTCAATGCACTTGCAAAAGTGCACGGTGACCAGGAGTTCCGGTTCCACGCTACTCACGAGGGCTGCGTGTCTCAGCTTTGCTGGGGACTCAGGGCGGCCTCTGAGATGTCTGGAAATCCTCTTCCTGGGCTGCAAATACTTCGGACTCCGGCGGGAGCTTCGGAAATGCAGACCGGCAAAATGCTTCGTTGGTGCCTAAGGAGCAGGGGAGTCACTCCTTGACCCCAAGGGAGATTTCTTCAGTCCTCTAGTCTTTAATAGAGCGTCACAAGTCCAGGATTCAGCTTCACAGTTTCGTCCAGGGATATCTAAAGTTCTGGTTACAGAGGTTCCTTACTTATTCCTAAGGAAGAGGGTGGACTAGCTCTGGGGACTCACCTATGGGAGGATTTGGAAAGAGGGGTGGCTAGACCCATTTTCTTTATCCAGTTTCGTGCCAGGGCAGGGGCTGGAAGCCCCTGAACCCATTTGAGCTGGACTATGCACAGGGACACCAAATGTGCCCCCAGTGAAGGACTTCAAAGCACTCAGAGAGTGCTCCCACACAGCCCCAATACACATATGCCTGTATGGGAGGTGGTTACACCTCCCTGTGACAGGAAACCTATTGTCCAGGCCTCCCCTGCCGGAGTTTCGGTCAGCAGCAGGAGGCCAGACCCGTGTCTGTGGCTGCAGCATCCATTTTGTGATACCACTAGTCCATGGATTCAGACAACAGAGGATAGGGAGGAGGTGGATGGGGCAGCAAGCTAACTGTTCAGAGAAGGTGGGTATTAGGAACTTTATTGTTTTTAAAATGTGTGTCTGTGCGAACTACTTAAAATATGAACAAGTATGCAGCATAAACTCATTTTTATTCAGGAAGAAGAGGACGTTTGTGACTGTGACTCCGGGCTAACTTGGCAGAAACACCCCATGACCCTCCACCCCCCCATCGCAAAATGTAATGCCTGTGAAAAGGGTAGGTGGACGCAGTGTTATATAGAACATAGTCCTGAGAGCACGATTGAAAATGCAAACTAGATATAGTATATGGTATAAACTATGCACCAAAAAGTGTGATATAAGATGAACTGGGGCGTGAAATATAATATACAATACATTGTGCGCAATGACAGATTCATTGGAGAGCGGAGATAGCACAGGCACTAGCGCGTGCTATGCGATATGCGCCTTGGAGTGTAATATGCACAGGGCAGTGTTGTGTAACCTAACTAGTCTCTAAAGTTGTAATATAAACTATGTGCTGGGGAGTGTAACGTTGCATATGCACTGTGACAAAGATATGGATCTCAGATTGTAATATGTATGGCATAGCGCTGTTATAACATAGGCATCGAAGAAGGCACGTGAGATGGGGCAATATAACTCGTGCGAAGGCAAGTGTGGCATGACATATTCACGGGGTGGTGTTACAGTGCACATGGGCTAAAGAGTGTCATAGCATACGCACTAGCTGGTGGAATACAACACAGAGGTGTGTGGCACTCGGCGGGCACTGGTGGGTGTAACACAGCATTGGGCTCAGCCAGGAGCACGCTGTGACTCAAGTGAGGTCCGTCTTCTTTCCAGAGAGAAAAATAAAAAGTATTACACATCCGGCTGTGGATGTGTGTTTTATTAACCGTGAGGGGGGTTTCTTGCATAGTTTGGTTGAATTTTTGTCGAATCCCCTTTGAATGCCTTGGTGTGCGTGTGTATTAAATGTGCCCGTCGAACAAGTTACTAACCTTCGGTAACGATGTATCTGTAAGAAACATTAGTTAGTTAGATTCCTCACCTTAGAATATCCCCAGGCGTCAGACTGGATCCGGAAGATTTTTCGTCAGCAATACCCCTTGCGCGTCGCTAGGCGTCGTCTGCGGCTCCGCGTCCGTCGTCGGCGTCGTGCGCCGGGATGACGTCGTCGGAGTACTTAGACGCCGCCCTCGCGCGCTGACGTCAGTTCTTGTACATAGCCTTCCGCGCCAGGAACGCAGAGCCATGCAAAGACCGACACTGGTGCCAAAAATAAAATCTAGGGGCCTGAAAGGACAACCTTAACCCTAGATGTCAGTTCGCAGAACGGGGAGGATGGGAGGGTCGGTGAGGAATCTAACTAACTAATGTTTCTTACAGATACATCGTTACCGAAGGTTAGTAACTTGTTCATCTGAAAGAAACACGTTAGTTAGATTCCTCACCTTAGAATAGATACCCAAGCAATACCATCCCCGGTGGTGGGTCTGCGAACCAAGATCACACCAGAAAGTCCTGGAGGACAGAACGGCCAAAGAAGCCATCCCTCCGGACTTGGCTGTCAAGGCAATAATGCCTGGCAAACGTGTGTAGCGAAGCCCACGTCGCCGCCTGACAGATGTCCTGCAAAGGGACTCCCCGTCCCAAGGCAGTAGTAGCCGCTGTGGCCCGAGTAGAATGGGCGCGCAGCCCAACAGGAGGGTCCTTTTTAGCCAAGGAATAGCAGATTTTGATACACAAAACGACCCACCGAGAGATGGTTCGTTTGTGCACAGCTTTCCCCTTCTTAGCGCCCACGTACCCAACAAAAAGCTGGTCGTCCACCCGGAACTGTTTTGTGCGGTCCAGATAGAAGGAGAGCGCACGTTTTGGGTCCAGACGGTGGAGCCTCTCTTCCTCTTTGGAAGGATGCGGAGGCGGAAAGAAGGTGGGCAAGGTGACAGACTGCCCAAGGTGAAATGGAGTCACCACTTTAGGAAGAAAGGAGGGACGAGGCCGAAGGACAACCTTGTCCGGATGAACAGATAGAAAAGGAGGCTTTGAAGATAAAGCCTGGAGCTCACTCACCCGTCTAGCCGAGGTGATGGCTACCAGAAAAGCAGTCTTTAGAGTGAGAAGACGAAGAGGGCAATTGTGAAGAGGCTCAAAGGGAGCGCACATCAGGAATGTCAAAACCAGATTCAAGTCCCACTGAGGCATTACAAAAGGGACAGGAGGGAACGTGTGTGTAATGCCTTTGAGAAAGCGTGTAACCACAGGGGACTTGAAAAGAGAAGGCTGATCAGGAAGCCGCAAGAAGGCGGAGATGGCAGCAAGATAACCTTTCAGGGTGCCCAGGGCAGAGCCCTGCCGGGCCAGAGAAAGAAGGAAGAGGAGAACCTCAGAAAGAGGGGCGGAAAGGGGATCCACAGCCTTTGCTGTGCACCATGCCACAAATTTGTTCCACCGGCAGGCGTATACCGACTTTGTGGAGGGACGCCTGGCTGCCAGAATGATATCACAGACTTCAGGAGGCAAGTCAAATGGCATCAACTGCCGCCGCTCAATCTCCACGCATGGAGGTGGAGGCTGGACAGGTTCGGGTGGAGGACCGTCCCCTGCTGCTGCGACAGAAGATCCTCCCGAAGGGGCAGACGTATCGGGGGATCGGTCAACAGACTGAGTAGCTCGGGATACCAGTATCTTCGTGCCCAATCCGGAGCCACCAAGATGACTTGGGCCCGGTCGTGCCTGATCTTCTTCAGCACTCTGGGCAGAAGTGGTATAGGCGGAAAGGCGTACAACAGACCGCAACTCCACTCGTGACGAAAAGCGTCGCCGAGCGAGTGCCGCCTTGGAAATTCCAACGCGCAGAACTGCTGACATTGCGCGTTCTCTTCGGTGGCGAATAGATCTAACCAAGGCTCTCCCCACTGCTGAAAGAGGCCTTGCACCACTTCGGAGTTCAGACGCCATTCGTGATCCATCATGCACCGGCGGCTGAGTTCGTCTGCTCTGGCGTTCAGAGAGCCCGCCAGATGTTGAACCACCAGGGTGACGCCCTGGTGTTCCAGCCATGTCCAGAGGCGCAGAGCCTCCTGACAAAGGGTCCACGACCCCACCCCGCCCTGTTTGTTGCAGTACCACATGGCGGTGGTGTTGTCCGTGAACACCTGCACGACACTTCCCCTGACAGAGGGAAGGAAGGCTTTCAGTGCAAGCCGGATCGCTCTCAACTCCAACAGGTTGATGTGGAGACGAGACTCCGCCGGAGACCAGAGGCCTCTGATCTCCGCCTCTCCCATATGGCCACCCCATCCCAAGAGGGACGCATCCGTCACTACGACATGCTCCGGTTGGGGAAGGGAGAGGCTCTTGCCCTTGACCCACTCGCGGTCCGTGAGCCACCACTGCAACTGCTGTGCAGTGCCCTCCGAGATCAAGACATGGTCGGACAGGTTGCCGTGATGCTGGGCCCACTGAAATTTCAGGTCCCACTGCAGAGCCCGCATGCGCCGCCTGGCGTGATGCACTAGTAGGATGCAGGAGGCCATCAGCCCCAGAAGCCGCAACACTAACCTGACCGAAACCCGGGATAGAGGCCGAAAGATGGGAATCAGGGCCTGTATATCCCGGACCCGCTGTTCCGGTGGATGGACCCGGAACTGCGCCGAATCGAGAACCGCTCCGATGAAGAGGAGCTTCTGAGAGGGACTCAAGTGCGACTTCGGCACGTTGATGGAAAACCCCAGCAAATGCAGGAGATCCGCCGTAGTCTGGAGGTGGGAGACGACTGCCTGGGGCGAGCCCGCCTTCAACAACCAGTCGTCGAGATAGGGGAAGACTGGGACCCCTGATCTGCGCAGATGAGCTGCGACCACCGCCATCACTTTCGTGAACACCCGAGGGGCACTGGTGAGGCCGAAGGGGAGCACGGTAAACTGAAAGTGCTCTTGGCCCACCGTGAACCGCAGGTAACGCCGGTGGGCCGGCAGGACGGGGATATGGAAATATGCGTCCTGCAAGTCCAACGCTACCATCCAGTCTCCAGGGTCTAGGGCAGCTAAAACCTGAGCCAACGTTAGCATCTTGAACCTTTCCTTTCGGAGGAAGGCATTGACGTTCCGGAGGTCCAAGATAGGGCGCAGGCCCCCCTTGCCCTTCTTGGGAACCAGAAAGTAGTGGGAATAACAACCACGACCTACTTCTGGACTCGGAACGCGCTCGACGGCCCCCTTGGCCAAGAGAGCCGAAACTTCCTCGCGGAGAAGATCCAAATGATCCCCCGAGATACGGTGGTGCTGCGGTGGCATGGCTGGAGGGGTCGTCTCGAAGGGGAGGGAGTAGCCCCTTCGGACGATTTGCAGCACCCACCTGTCCGATGTTATGGACCGCCAGTGGAGCAGGTGATGGCGAACTCTGCCGCCCACTGGCGTGGTATGGGCCTGAAAGCTCGGACTAGGAAGGCTTTGAGGCGGATGCTGCCGGGGTGGATGTGGGCTGACCACGTCGGCCTCCATTTCCGCCACGGCGGAAGCCACGTCCACGACCGCGCGCAGGTTGGTTCTGCGGCTGGTGGCTTTGCGAACGTGAGGAGGCGCCCCTTCCTTGGCCACGAAAGGGGCGAAAAGCGGAGGTGTGCGCCCGCGGAGCCGAGAGGCCCAAGGACTTGGCCGTAGCCCGGGAGTCCTTAAAGCGGTTCAGCGCACTGTCCGCCTTCTCACCAAACAGGCGAGTGCCATCAAAGGGCATGTCCATGAGGGTGTTCTGGACATCCCCGGAAAATGACGTGGACCGCATCCAGGCATGGCGGCGGAGCGCCACCGTGGTGGAAATCGCCCGACCTAGCGAGTCCATGGTGTCAAGCCCACATCTTATGGCGTGCCGTGCTGCATCCCTCCCATCGGCCAGAGCCTGGGTAAGACGCGTCCGGACCTCCTCCGGACACAGGGGCAGCACGTCCTCCACCGTATCCCACAGGGAATGGGAATAACGGTCCAAGAGACAGGCGGTATTTAAAGACCGCAGGCCCAAACTAAGGGACGAGAACAGTTTCTTGCCAAACTGCTCGAGTCTCTTGGAATCCCGGTCCGGCGGAGCGGTCGGGAAGGAGGATTGGGAAGTAGAGGCCTGGATAACCAGACTCTCGGGGGTGGGGTGTTGGGACAGGAAGCTGGGGTCGCCCGGAGCAGGGCGGTGGCGCCTGGCAACGTTCCTATCCACAGGGGGAACTGTGGAGGGCTTGGACCAGGTGCCCTGCAGAACGTCAGTGAGGGCCTCGTTAAACGGCAGCAGAGGCTCAGTGGAGCTTGCTGAGGTTTGAAGCACCTCAGTGAGGATGTTGGTCCTCACAGCCACGGCAGGCAACTCGAGCCCAAGGGCCTCAGCCGCCTTGCGCAGCACCATAGAAAATGCTGCACCCTCCTCCGAAGCCACGGTCGGAGGAGAAGTGAATACAGCGTCTGGCGAGGTGTCCAGCCCGCTGGCCTCCCCCAGTTCATCTGCCCAGTCCTGAGAAAGCTGTGACTGAACAGCCAGAGGGTCCTCGAACCCCTCCCAGTCACCCCCTTCTTCCGATTCCTGATAAACAGGAGGAATGATCGGAACCGGACTGTAGAGATGGTAGGTCTCTAGCGGCGTCGGATGCGGCGTCGGCGGACGCCGTGCCGGCGTCGGGTCCGGATGAGGGCTAAACTGGGGCGTCGGCGTCGGCGGCGCCGGTGACGGCGTCGGTGCTTCAGGCGTCGGCGCCGGTGGAGGAGTGACAAGGTCAACCGGCGTCGACTGGGGCCCAGGCATGGGCCCCGCGGGGACCTGCGGCGTCGAGACCGGAGTCGTCGACGGCGCCGGGGCCGGAGCCGCCGGCACGCGAGGTCGCCCAGTCGAGCCCGCGGGGCCCGAAGGCGCGCCAGCGGGCGTCGACGGCGGGGCCAGGCTCCTCATGGCCGAGAGGAAGGCACTGATCTCCGCCGGCGCCGCGTCAGCCCCAGGGACCGGAAGGTATGGGGGCGGACGCGGCACCTGCGGCTCCGCCGGAGCCGCGGGGGTGGAACCACTTGGACCCTCGGCCGAGTCGCGCGACCGGCGAGGGGAGTCCGAAGAGCGATGTCGCCTCTTGGACTTCTTTGAGTGTTTGGACTTACCCGACGACTTGGAGCCCGACGATCGATGGTGGCGTCGGCTAGGGCTCCGCGAGCGATCCTTGGACCTCCTCCTGGACCGGGATCGCGCACGACGCGGAGCCGAGTGGCGAAGCTCGAGAAGCTTGCGGGACCGCTCCCGCCTAGCCTTCGAAGTCAAGGCCTGACAGTCGTTGCACGACTCCGCGTCGTGGTCGAGGCCTAAGCAGTAGAGGCACCGGCGGTGGTGATCGGTCACCGACATCAGTCGATGACAATCCTCACAAGCCTTGAACCCAGGCATCCTACCGGCACCAGATGTCGACAGACAAGGATCAAAAATGATCAAAAAGATTTAGTCAAAAAAGACTAAAAGGGGTAGCTCTCCCGGATCTGCGCTTACTGGCGCGGAAAAAAGAAGAACTGACGTCAGCGCGCGAGGGCGGCGTCTAAGTACTCCGACGACGTCATCCCGGCGCACGACGCCGACGACGGACGCGGAGCCGCAGACGACGCCTAGCGACGCGCAAGGGGTATTGCTGACGAAAAATCTTCCGGATCCAGTCTGACGCCTGGGGATATTCTAAGGTGAGGAATCTAACTAACGTGTTTCTTTCAGATAATAGCTACCCATGTTTGTATAAATAAACGACAAGGGTGTCTACTTGGAGAGTACCCACCGGCGGGGGCGCCGGAATTAGGCACGGTAGGGCGTCAGACACGTCAGAGCTTCACTAGCGGTGTAAATACATTCCACGTGGATTCATTGTATTCATAGTCACCTTTTAATGAATATCAAGCAAATCGTCATGGAGATAGGTATATACGGTTTGTCCAGCATGTCCTAGGTGTTTCTATAAATATATATTTTTTTAAAACAATAAAAAACAAAGGCCGGCCCAGGGGGATGGGGTCCCTGGGGCCATAAGTGGCCTGAGGAGGGGGGCAACGCAGCCCCCCTCCTAAAGAAGAATAAAAAAAAAAGGCCATGACTCGGGGGTTGGGGTCCACGCGGCCCCCTTCCAAATTAATTTTTTTCAACAAAAAAAATTAGGGTGCAGGCCCTGGCGGATGGGGTCCCCAGGGCCAATAAAATAGAAAAAGAAGGGGGGCCACACAGCCCTTCTTAAAAAAATAAAATAAATAAAAGGCCGGCATCGCGCCGGAGGCCACGCCCCCTCCTTGCAGCACTCTGCAAACGCGCCCCCTGGCCAGTTGTAAGTTGGGGAATTAATTCCCCTTCAATACTGAAGGTCCCTGAGGGCTAACTAGCCCAACAGGTATCTCCAGTATGCGCCAGGGAGCTGCATTGCAGACTGGTGTTCTGAGGCCACGCCCCTTTTTACACCTCTATGCAACGCAGCTCTGTGGCGCTTACTGGAGGTACCTAGTGGGCTAGTTTGACCCTTAGGATTCAAGGGGACTTAATCTCTCAACTTAGAACGGCCACAGGGTGCGTTTACACAGTGGTGAAGGGAGGGGACGGGGCCTGAGGTGACGTGTGCAAAACACGCCCTATGGCGCGTTTTAAGTTGGGGAAATAATTCCCTTTCAATCCTGAGGGACCCTGGGGGCCAACTAGCCCACCGGGTGCTTCCAGTTAGCGCCACTGCTCTGCGTTGCAGAGAGGTGGTGCAGGCCATGCCCCTTTTTACACCTCTCTGCAATGGCGCTTACTGGACGTACCTAGTGGGCTATTTTGCCCCTAGGGACCCTCACGTTTCAAGGGGAGTGAATCACCCAACTTAAAATGGCCACAGGGCGTGTTTACACAGTGGGGAAGGGAGGGTGCGGGGCTTGAGGTGACGTGTGCAAACACGCTCTATGGCGCGTTTCAAGTTGGGGAAATAATACCCCTTCAATCCGGAGGGCCCCTGGGGGCTAACTAGCCCACCAGGTGCTTCCAGTAAGCGTCACTGAGCTGCGTTGCAGAGAGGTGGTCCAGGCTGTGCCACTTTTTACACCTCTCTGCAACGCAGCTCTGTGGCGCTTACTGGAGGTACCTAGTGGGCTAGTTGGACCCTCAGGATTCAAATTAACTTAATCTCCCAACTAAAAACGGCCAAAGGGCGTGTTTACACAGTGGTGAAGGGAGGGGACGGGGCCCGAGTTAACGTGTGCAAACACGCCCTGTGGCACGTTTTAAGTTGGGGAAATAATTCCCCTTCAATCCTGAGGGACCCTGGGGGCCAACTAGCCCACCAGGTGCTTCCAGTAAGCGCCGCGCTGCTGCGCTGAAGAGAGGTGGTCTAGGCTGTGCCCCTTTTTACATCTCTCTGCAACGCAGCTCTGTGACGCTTACTTGAGGTACCTAGTGGTCTAGTTGGAACCTAGGGACCCTCAGGATTCAAGGGGACTTAATCTCCCAACTTAAAACGGCTACAGGGCGTGTTTACACATGGGGAAGGGAGGGGACGGGGCCTGAGGTGACGTGTGCAAACACACCCTGTGGCGCGTTTTAAGAGTTAGTTTTAATCCCCTGCCCTATTATATACTAGGGGCTTACAGAGGAGGTCATGCTAATCAAAGGGGGACCCCAACGCATAGTGTTCCCTAGTGTATGTAGGTGTTTTCTTAACATAGCACTGGCTCTAGGACTGGTTAGTCAGACTCAGTTAGCCCCAGTATCCGTCTGAAAAAGTTGAGGGTACAGGATGATTTTGCAACAAGGCTTCTTTCTGCTCTTCGGTTTGTTTTTTCTGCACGTTATCCTTCTTCCTGCACTTTTCTTCGTCTTTGAGGACTTCTGTTGCTTCTTTCTGCATTTCTTTTTTTTCTTTTTTTCTTCTTTCTTCACATGTCCTATCTCTGTAGGCATAGTTAGAAATTAGCATTTAAAAAACCTTTGAAATTCACTGAAAAAACCATAGGTTTCAGGCATGTTATAGTTAGGAATTAGCATTTAAGAAACTTTAAAAATTCACTGAAAAAACCATAGGTTTCAGGGGCGATATAGTTAGCTGGACTTTTCACTCGTACAAAACCATTGAAATTCCCCCGTTATAGTTAGTTCAGCTAACTATAACTCGCGCGCCCGCAATGCACTGCTGATGACGTCACATATTACATCACTCATGACATGGTCAGTGACATCACTGATGACATCTCAAATGGCATCACTGATGACATCACTGATGACATTATCCTTGTGATAGAGTGGCAGACCTCCTCTCCCACTAATATAACCTTTGATATACACATTCAAAAATAGAAACTAAAATTTTCAAAACAATGGACATGCCAATACCAGTTACAACAACCTATTCAGTAATTCTAAGATCCACATACACATCCACTCATTCACCAACAGTCCTATACAGTCACTCATACATGTACTCACACACCTATACATCCTGTTACACAACGCCACTCATCCATAGAGTTACTCTCACACAGTCACTCATGCTAATAAAGAATCAAACATCCATTTATTTGCATATACAGTTATACACACACCACCACACTTACTTCTACAGAAACTTACACATACTTACTCTCTTAAACAATCACTTATAGAAACACATACTTATTCATATAGGAACTCTTCCAATCACGCACTCTCACATATACTCACTTATATATACCAATAGTCACATATACTAGTTTAAAACATATGTAGTTACTCATAAAGACACTATTGAGACAGTCATTCACTCACTAACACACCCATGCACACACTCATCCACCCATACAGTCCTGCACACATGCTGTCTTCAACACATACAAACAGAGAGTCACTCATTCATGCTCCTATGCACTACGTAATACCCCCCACCGAACCATACAGACACTCATACTGATACTCAAAAAAACAACTAATAACCTATATAGACACTCATGTAGCTACTCACCAACCCATGCAGCCACTTATACACAAAGTGAGAGACTGATACAGATATTTACATATTTAAACATTACTCACTAAGCCATGTATTCACTAAGATACACTTAATCAGTCAGTTATACAATCAATTTTTCAAAAACAAATCATCCATTTAGACACTTATATCCCATTTATTCTTCCATCGACCTTGAGATATACATATATAAAACATATGTAATTTTCAGAAAAACACACATTCACTGGATGATGTCATCAGTAACGTCATCAGTGATGTCATTTGAGATGTCATCAGTGATGTCATGAGTGATGTCACTGACCATGTCATGAGTGATGTAATATGTGACGTCATCAGCAGTGCATTGCGGACGCGGGAGTTATAGTTAGCTGAACTAACTATAAACGGGGGAATGTCAATGGTTTTGTACGAGTGAAAAGTCCAGCTAACTAGAACGCCCCTGAAACCTATGGTTTTATCAGTGAATATATATATATATATATATATATATTAGGCTCTCCCCACTTCCCAGTCGGTTAAGAGAGAGTCACAGACTCCAATGTATCGTGGCAAGTTCAGGTCTTTATTTTTGCAGCTTTACGACGCGTTTCGGACATCAAAGTGTCCTTGTTCACATACGGAAACGCAGTCCCCTTACTATTTTTATACTTTTGTTTTTGTGAATACTCCCGTGTCATGTGATGCAAATAAACATAAAAGACATACTCCATTGCCTCTTTCTCATTTAGTCTGTTTTAACACACAATATTCTCAGTTTGTACTGCGGTTTGACTTTCACTATTAATTTTCGTTATTATATTGTATTCAACAATTTTTAACTCGTTCAGCACATTTTTCTTTGTTGATAATGACTGCATGAATGCAATAATATCCTACCATGATACATCATTGATAGCACAGTGTCACACATCAACATTATCATGTTGTTATATTGTAATTTGTTATCCACATATATAATTAAATATTATGTCCTACAATTCATGATAATAAATAAATATAAATATATATATAACAAATGTGTTGAATAAAAACATATATATATATATATATATATATATATATATATATATATATACATACACATTAACTAAAAAAAACAAAGATTACAGGGACGTTATAGTTAGGCTCCGATTTTAGCAGTTATAGTTACCTGAGCTAACTGACTAACTATACCTTACGCCCCCGCAATGCATTGCTTATGACCTCACATATTACATCACTCATGACATGGTCATGAGGCATCACTGATGACATCTCAAAATGACATCACTGATGACATCATCAAGTGAGTGTAATTGTTTTTAAGAATTTAAGGGTGTTAAGGATTATGTTCCTTACCCTGTAAGCATCTTTTCTTGGCATGTAGGGCTGTAGATTCACATGCTTTGCATAAGTAAGCCATCTAGTGTTGGGCTCGGGTGATTACAAGATGTTTTTGATCCCAGAAGTTTTCTTCGAGTCACAAGGTTCTGTGACTCCTCCTCTTGGGAATACTGCGCATGGTCATTGACACCCTCTTCAGATTGTTTTGCCGTGGGTAGGTGAGAATGTAAGAATGCAGTGTATGTAAGCATTCAGATGGCCATGCGTTCGTATGAGCTGCAACCTACACAATAATTTGGGGAGGAGGGATAGTGCATGTGAATCTAGAGCACTACATGCCAAGAACAGATGCTTACAGGGTAAGTAACATAATCCGTTCGAGGCATGTGTGCTGTAGATACACATGCTTTGCATAGACTGTAAAGCAGTCCCTCTCCCTAGGTAGTAGTTAACTTGTGGGGGTTGCAGTTGTTTGGAATATAGTCTTAAGTACTGCCTGACCAACACTGGCTTGTTGTCGTGCAAATACATCCACACAATGTTTTGTGAAGGTGTGTGGAGTAGACGATGGTGCTTCTTTGCAAATATCAGCAATAGGAATGATTCCTAAAAAAGCCATGGAAGCTCCAATTTCCCTAGTGGAGTGTAATTGTAATTGTAATGGTATTTGTAGAGCGCGATTGCTGCCCATGGGCGTCCAAGCGCTAAGCTGACCAGAAGTGACGGAGGAGGTGCTATGGTACAGTGGGTTTGTCAAACAGCCATGTTTTTAAGTTTTTGCGGAATGATAGAAGATTTGAGTTGGACCGGAGTGGGAGGGGAAGGTCGTTCCAGAGCCTGGCGGTATTCAGCGAGAACATTCTTCCCCCTGCTCTGGCTCGCTTTACTCTGGGAATGACGGCAAGGAAGGCCTCCTTTGATCGTAGGTTCCGGTTGGGATGGTAGGGGTTAACAAGATTTCTGTTGATCGCTGGGCTTGTGTTCCAGAAAGTGCGGTGCGCCAGGCACAGTGGTTTGAAGGCTATCCTCTGCCTCACTGGCAGCCAGTGGAGAATTTTTAGGGCAGGTTTAGCAGACTGAGTGCGCGGGATTTCTAGCAAGGAACGAGCTGCACAGTTCTGGACAACCTGCAGTTTTCGAAGTGTAAACTCAGGTGCCCCCATGTATAGGGCATTGTTCGAGTCAAGGCGAGACTGGATTAGCCCTTGGACCGCAACCTTTTTGGCTTCTAGTGGCAGCAGTGGAAGAACCTTCCTCAAGGTTCTTAGAAGGCCAAAGCATGTGGCAGATAGTTTAGTGGCCTGGGTGGAGAAGGAGAGTTTGCTGTCCAACCATACTCCCAGGCTCTTCACGCTTTCCTTTGGGGTGGGGGGGGGACCCAGTGCATTAGGCCACAGGGAGGTGAATGGAACTGGAGAAGGTGGGCCTAGGAGCATGAGTTCCGTCTTATCTCCATTTAATTTAAGGGAGGAGTTGGTCATCCAACCCTTTATGTCCTCTAGGCAGTGTAGCAGATCGGCAGGGGAGCACTTACTGTTCTCGGTGGCCAGCGAGACCACCAGCTGGGTGTCGTCGGCGTATGACACGATTTTGATGCCATGTGGTTCGACGACACTTGCCAGCGGCCTCATGTAGACGTTGAACAGCACAGGGCTCAGGGAAGAGCCCTGTGGTACTCCGCAGCTCAGGGGTTTGCTTGAGGATACTGTTACACCGTCGAAGATCTGAAACGACCTCCCAGACAGAAAGGATTCCAGCCACCTTAAAGCGTCACCTGAAACTCCGATGTTATGGAGACGGTCCAGCAAGGTGGAGTAGCTGACCGTATCGAATGCGGCGCTTAGGTGTGCTTTAGGTGTAAAAAGTAAAAGTCATTTAGCCTGTGCATAGCATGTCTGTATGCATTTAACTATCCATCTTGAATAGACTGATATAGAAATTGCTTTTCCTAAACAAGGAGGTGCACAGACAACAAACAATTGTTTAGTTTTTCTAAATGATTTAATTCTGTCAATGTAATACATGAATGCTCTTTTTACATCTACTGTGTAATGCCTCTTCTGCAACTTAGTCAGGTTGTGGGAAAAGAACAGGTAAAATGGATTGATTAATATGAAAACTAGAAACCACTTTTGGTAGAAATTTAGGGTTAGTTCTAAGCACTACCCTATCCTTGTGTAGTTGAAAGAAAGGCTCTTCTAGGGATAATGCATGAATTTCACTAACTGTTCTAAAAGAAGAAATAGCAATTAAAAAAGCAATTTTGCATGAAAAATATTGCAACTGACAAGAATTTAATGGTTAAAAAGCAGGACCCATTAATCTTGTTAGGACAATGTTTAAATTCCATGCTGGGGCAGGTGGAAGTCCCTCCATGACAGTTTTAATAACAGGAATTGTAAACACTGATGTGCGTTATCCATTCTGGAGATATTAGACAATAGCTGCAAGATATAGTCTTATAGAAGTATATGCTATTCCAGCAGTTTGTAAATGCAATAGGTATAAAATAATTGTTTGTACCTTTGCTTGAAGACGATTAAAGTTTTGTTTGTGACACATTTTGCTGCATAACATTGCCTTGTAATTGGTTTACGAGCTTCTTTAAAAGAATGTTCATACAGTCTTGAGGCACATCTAAATATCCAAATTCTAAGACTTCAGGAGCCAAATTGCAAGATTAATTTCTTTGGGATTGGGATGTCTTAGTGCTCCATGGTTCTGCGTGAGAAAGGCCGGGTTGAGGTGAAGCTTATCGTGTGGGGCTCGAGAGAGTTTCATGAGTGTTGAGAACCATGGTTGTCGAGCCCATGTGGGAGCTATTAGTATCATGGTGAGCGATGTTTGCCTGAGTTTCCTGACCACTAATGGAAGTAGTGGGAGAGGTGGAAAAGCATATGCAAATGTCCTTGAGCAGTTCATCCATAGTACATTGCCTTTGGACTGATGGTGGCGATATCTGCATGCGAAGCATGGGCATTTCACGTTTTCTTTTGTTGCAAACAGGTCTATTTCTGGAAATCCAATTTTTGCGAAAGTATGGTTGAAAAACATTGGGGTGAATTTCCCATTCTTGGACTTGCTGTGATCTGCTTAGAAAGTCTGCAATGTGATTGCTTGTACCTGGGACATGCTCTGCTAATAGATGAATGTTGTGGTGTATTGCTAACTTCCATATTTTCTGAGCTAAACAAGATAATTGGAGAGAGTATGTACCCCCCTGTTTTTGTAAATAATACATTGTTGTCATAGTGTCTGTTCGCATAAGGACAACTTTGTGTTGTAGGTGAATTAGGAAGGCTTTGATCGTTAGATGAACAGCTTACAGCTCTAGGTGACTGATGTGGAGATTCTTGTGTTTGGAAACCCATAGTGCCTGAATAGTAAGGTAATGGAGATGTGCTCCCCATCCTGTTAGAGATATTTGTGGAACTGGGTCTTGAAACGGCCGCTCTTTGGATAGATTTTAAGGATTCCACCATTGCAGAGAGTGATGCACGCAGCTGTTTACCAACACTGGATCATGAAGTAGCTGGCTGTATATGAGATTTTTGTAGGTTGAGAGTGAACCCTAGTTGATGTAGTAAATCTAGGGTTTTTGAGTGTTTTGTTTGCAAAGTATGACATTTATTTGCTTTGATAAGCCTGTTGTCTAGATAAGAGAAGACATGAATGCGCAGATGTGCTGCCACAACTGCTAAGCACTTTGTGAATATTCTTAGTGCAGTGGTGATTCCAAAGGGAAGAACTTGGAACTGTGAATGATTTCCCTGAAATAGAAATATGAGGTATTTTCTGTGTGCAGGATGAATTGGTATATGAAAACAGGCGTCCTTTAGATCTAAGGTTGCCATGAAGTCTTCTTTTTGTAATAAAGGGATGATGTCTTGAAGAGAGACCATATGGAAATGTTCTGATATTACGTAAGGATTTAGTGGTCTAAGATCTAGAATGGGCCTGAGAGATCCACCCTTTTTGGGAATTAGGAAGTATGGCGAATGCACTCCTCTCCCGTGAAATTGTGGTGAAACTGGTTCTATTGCTCCTTTTTTCAACAGAGCTGTTATTTCTTGTTACAGAAGGATTTGATGTTGCATGGATAGATTCTGTTGGCGAGGTGGAATATTTGGAGTAGGTGTTATGAGTTCCAGACAATAATCATGTTGGATAATGTCTACGACCCATTGGTCTGATGTAACTGACTTCCACTTTTGGAGAAATTGTTGAAGACGACCCCCAACTGGTGTTTGGTGTTGTGGAAGAAAAGTAAAGGAGTCATTGTTTGTTGTTGGTATTTGAGGAATGTGTATTGTTCCCTCTGCCTTTAAAATTGTTACCTCTGTAAGAACCTCTGTAGAAGGTCTTAGTTGTTGAGGTTTGTCCTTGAGTTCTATATTGTGAACCAGAGGTATCTGTGGAAGCTGTCCTTGACCCTTGTTTAAAATTGGGTCTATGAAAGGAACCTCTATAGGTGTTTCTTTGTAGAGCTGCTATTGATTTTGTTACCTATGTGTACTTTTTCATTTTTTCAAGGACTGTGTCCACCTGGGGGCCAAAGATGTTCGTTCTCAAATGGGAGGTTCAATATGGTCTGTTGTACTCAGGTTTGAAACCTGACACCCTTAAACATGCATGTCTTATTAGGACATTAGTATTTATACTCCGAGCAGCAGTGTCGGCTGCATCTAATGCACACTTAATTGAGTTGTTGGTTAGTAAGTTTGCCTTCATTAACAATCTCTTGACTTCTTTTTCTGTGCTCCTCTGGGAGATGTTGGAGAAGGCCCTACATTTCGATACCAGTGGGCCCTATCGTACCTTGCTAGTAATGCTTGGCTATTAGCTTTATGCCAATGAATAGCTGCTGTAGTGTAGTTCCTATATCCCTGATAGGGTCTGCGCATTGGAATAACATACACTATAGATCTGACATAGGACTAAGGTCAGTATGTCTCTATCGAGTATATTAAACTTAATTACTTGTGTGTGCCAGCTAACTCAGAGGTCACTAGAAACTTCTCGAATATACAAGAAGGGATTAGTCTCTGACAACCGCATAAACATAACAACTTTGTTTCTCTTTAGAATCGGAACAGTCTCAGATTCGTGGAAACAATAGATAACAGTTTCACTCAGTCAATCGGGCATGCTTCATTTCTACAGTTACAGAGTTGCACAGAAATAGGGAGAAGGGCGTTTCAATAAAAGGGTTTATTGAACAGTCTTATTTCTCATGCAAGAGATATGAATTGATACAATCGTAAGACAGACTGCGAAGTACAATATGTACGAGGTTAGCAGTAAGATAAAAATAATACTGCAATAGCATGGTTTGTAGCTATGACATATATTAATCAAAATACATACATAGATAAATAACCATGCTAAAATGTGATACTCATCTGATGCTTCTAAATTGTTCTACCCCAGTGTACCTAACCTAAGTGCAGTACGAGGTTTGAAGTAGGTGCTATTTCTAAAGTATAACTAGCTATATTTTAGTTTAGCCAAGAGCTGCCAAAAGTTTCTCTAAGTTCTAGTCAGCTCCATACCTGAGAATGAGAGAGGTTGGAATCTCTTTTCTGGACTCGATAGTCTAACCCCCCGCAAGGGAAGTCAGAGATCACTGGAGCTGGATTCTCTGCGAGGAGGATGGCAGCGTCAGGTCAGTGCATCAGGCTGGAACTCGATCTCCTTCCGAACTTGCCGTGGCAAACCGCGTAGTCTGGGTTGGATCGAATCCTCCGGGAACCGCACTTTGCCAGGGCAAGTGCTGGTATATTTATACCTTGAAGGTGTCTAGGAATGCCAGTATTAACGTAAAAGTCGGGCAGAGGAACGTCATGAATGAACCCCTAAGGAATAGATATTCATGCATACTTAATGAGTTCTTGGAGACATCAATATTCAAGCTGAGGGAAATTCCTAAAGGCTTAAGGGTCTGGTTTTCCAAGAATTCGTTCTGACGTGGATGGACGGATGTAGGTGGCCATGCCTGTATTTGGTTTGTACAGACAATGTCTAAATAAGGGCCGGATTTCTATGTCCAAATAAGGGCAATGTGAATTGTACCTATATAAGGGCATGAATCAGGAAACCTATATACGGAATCTAAATCGGCAAACAACTCTTTTACTAGAAGCATCCACAAGTTTGGATTCCTTTTCGGTGGTGGTGCTTCTCCAGTTGTTTGGGAGTTAGCCATTTTCCTAGCAGTGGATAATATAAAAGAGTCAGGAGTTAATTGTTCTCTAATAAAAATGGGCTCTGAAGGTGGTGGTTTGTATTTCTTATCAATGTGCGGAGTAATTCTTGCTTTAACTGGTTGTTTGAAAATTTCATCTGCATGAAGTGTCAAACACTTTTAACAAGTGCTAAGTATTGTGCCCCTCTTTGTGTATTAGATAAAGTTTCAAAGAAGACATCCTCCTCTATTGAGTCCTTATATAAAGGTACCTGATGGAAAGTGGCTGCTCTGGCTATAGGATCTTGATAAGCAGATGCATCATCAGGTG
The DNA here is from genome assembly GCF_964204655.1 of Triturus cristatus. Classification (NCBI taxonomy): domain Eukaryota; kingdom Metazoa; phylum Chordata; class Amphibia; order Caudata; family Salamandridae; genus Triturus; species Triturus cristatus. The sequence continues at coordinate 678,331,715 of NC_140585.1, read as the reverse complement.
GTGATGTTCGGCTAGGGTATAAACCAGGATCAGTGTCAATATGAGGATCAATATCATAATCCTCCCGAGGATCCTCTGGTTGTGTGTCATCTGGGATGTCTTGATCCTCATCTATTGTTGACTGAGGAGACATATTACTAGCCTCAGACAATTGTGGCGAGTGAGGTGGTGGGGTGGGTGGTGGAGGTGTCGATCCTGGTACAGGTGAAGAAGGAATGGGAATATGTAATGGACTTGTTGCAGCATCCTTTCTTTTCTTCTTTAGGGGTTGAACAGGAATGTCTAAAACCTCCCAAAACAACTGCTTCTTAGGAGTCTGTTGTTTTGATGGCTGTACCATAATTTTCTTTGTTCCAGGCTGAATTTGAAGTGGTTTTTTTTTTTCGGATCGAGCTTTTGGTGAAATTGCTCGAGGATTGGCTCCAGGGGAGATTTTGGACCAAAAACAAAGCATTTCGGTGGAGGAAGCTTTGTCTTCGATGGAGAAAGGTTCAATTACGAAAGACCGAAGAGAGATGTTTTGGTCGTGGATGGAAGGGAAGCAGAGGCCCCTGCTGTAGGTGAACATTCGGAGCCGAGCCGGAGGGCGAGAGTTCAAAGTCATGTTTTCAGTGCACGCCATGGCTTATGTGCAGTGGGGGGCCCATGAGTAGTTTTCTCAGTGAAGGCTGAGGATTTGGATTTCGCAGTACGTTGTTTCTGTGCTGGCTGAAGAGTGGCTGAGTCCTCTTCAGATTAAGACTCGGAATCGGAGTAATGTACGGAAAAGATTCTTCTTGTGCCGTTGAAGCCTCCTGCTCTTGTCAACCGAAGATGTCGGGGACATCGTCCATTTGCTTGTGCTGCATCTCTTGTCGTCTAGCGCTTTGATATCGAAGAGTCTTTTGAGGCCGAAAAGACTTACAGGCCTCACATGTGCCCTCTTGATGTTCAGGCGAGAGACATAAGTTGCAAACGGGATGTATGTCGGTGTGAGGGTACTTGGAGTGGCACTTCAGACAGAAACGGAACGTAGTGCGCTCCATTAGCAGGTAATTCTCTATCTCATTCGAAATGGAGAAGTGTTGCCGGGCATGGCCAGTAGGCCAAAGAGACGAGTCGAAAACCTGCTACGAAATCTAGTAGGAGATACTATACCGATCGGAACAATACAGTTGAGATATATATCCCGGACCGAAGGGGGATTGAAGGAGATTCGAACCTGCGCACGAGATACTACATCCAAACCCATAGGCGGAAAAAAACGATCTGAAGATGGCGTTGATGACCATGCGCGGTATTCTCAAGTGGAGGAGTCACAGAACCTTGTGACTCAGAGAAAAGTTCTTTGAACAAAAACAACTTGTAATCATCCGAGCGCAACACTAAATGGCGGACTTAAGCAAAGCATGTATATCTAAAGCATGCATGCCTGGAACACATATAAACTAACCTACTACAAAAGTTAAATTAGTATAATAGGTGCACTACTACTGAGTGATACTACTTTTAACATATTTATTTGAGTGGCTGTGTGACTGTATTCTTATGTGTATGGTGTTTGAGTGGCTGCATGGGTGTATAACTGGGTGTGTGAGTGGCTGTGTGAGTGGCTGTATTGGTGAGTGAACAGGTGAGTTAGTGGCTGTATGGGTGAGAGAGTGGCAGTGGGAGTGGCTCTATGGGTGGGTAAGTGGGTGTATAGTGACTGTATAAGTTAGTGAGTGGGGGTCTGAATGGCTGTACGAGTGAGTGACTGGGTGTGTAAGTGGCTGTATGAGTGAGTGAATGGCTGTTTGAATAGGTGCTTGGTTAAGTGAGTTTGTGAAATTGGCTATATTGGAAAGCGAGCGTCAGTGTGAATGGCCGTATGGGTGAGTGAGCGGATGTGTGAATGCTTGTATGGATGTGTAAATGGGTATGTAAGTGCCTGTATGGGTGAGTAAGTGGCAGTGTTGAGAGGCTGTATGAGTGATGGGGTGTGTGAGTGACTGTAGGTAAATAAGTGGGGGTGTGAGTAGCTGTATGGGTAAGTATGTGACTGGCTGTACAGGTGAGTGTGACTGATTGTATAAGTGGCTGAATGGGTGTGTGAATGGTTGTGCGAGTGGCTGTAAAAGTGTGTGGGTGGGTGTGTGACTGGCTCTATGGAGGAGAGTGGGTGGGTGTTACTATTGATATGGGTCAATGAACGGGTATGTGAGTGGTTGTATGGGTGTGTGAGTGGGCATACGAGAGGTTGTACAGGGGTGTGAGTGGGTGTGTGATTGGTTCTGTGGATGATGTGATCAGTGATGTTATTTGAGATGTCATCAGTGATGGCACTTACCATGTCATGAGTGATGTAATATGTGAGCACATACGCAGTACATTCTGGGGGTGTAAGTTATAGTTAGCTCAGGTAACTATAACTACTGAACTTCACTGTTTTTGTATGAGTGAAGTCTGAGCCCAACTATAACGCGCCTGTAACTTGATTTTTTCAGAGTTTCTAAGGTTTTTCAAATTCTATTTCATAACTATCATATCCATGTAACCTTTGTTTTGTTAAGTGAATTTTTAAAGTAGTAGTCGTGATTGCAGAGTGGTGGAGAAAGGGGGTATGGCCTCCAACCAGCTCTGAGGAAAACTGATGTGTCAGACTTACTGGAAGTAAAAGGAGGGGTTCTTGGCACTAAAGACCCTCGGCATCCAAGAGGACTTCATCCCCCAACCAGCAGTGTGCCAGGAGGCACGTTTGCAGAGTGGTGGAGAAAGGGGGCATGGCCTCCGAAGACCTCTTAGCAATCCCACTGTGTGGGACTTACTGGAGATAAGAGGGGGGGAGGGGTTGTGCCAAGGGGACTTCATCCCCCAACTAGTATTCCACCAGGAGACGAGTTTGCAGAGTGGTGGTGGTGAAAGGGGGCGGGGGACTCTGGCAAGTTGCCGGGGGTGTCTTTTAAAAAAAATATATATTTGGGGAGGGGGGCCACGCAGCCCCCCCCTTCCATGGGCCAATTTCAGCACAGGAGAACGCATCCCCTGGGGTTAGGCCTTTTTGGAATGGGGGGCTGTACGGCCGCTCTTCCCAGGCTAGATTTGGCCCCGGGGACTCCATCCCCCGAGGCCCGCCCTGTTTTTTTTTTTTTATTTAGAGGACAGGGGGCACCGAAACCCCCTCTCCAGGTCGATTTCAACCCAAGGGATGCCATTCCACAGGACCCGACTTTTTTCCAAATTTTAAATTAATACTAGGGGAAGGGGGCCAGGGGCAACCCCTCCCCGGGCCGATTTCGGCAGCCCGGCCACTTACAGATGAGGAAAGGGGGCTGCGCTACCCCCTCTCTGGGCCAAATTTGTTGGTTGTTCCACTGGAAGCGCGGGGGGAGCCTGAAGGCCCCCGCGGTCCTTGCTGGCTCCCCACCTACTGCGGGAGCCAGCACTGCTTTCAGACATAGGGAGCTGTTGAACGTGCAGCTCCCTCTGCCTAAAAGCAATTCTGCTCCGCTTCCAGCAAGCAAGAGCATATTTTATATTCTCGCTGGCTGGAAGCGGAGCGTTTGCTGTGGCTTGGCAGGAGCGGTAAAGCACTCGCTAAGCCACAGCTATATCCCAGGGTTGAGCACCCCGGGACAAAGGGAGTCCCTCCTTAATTCTTTTTAAGCAAGGCAAAGGCCTTAGGGCTGTAGTACCCGTGTGCAACAGGTGCAGTGCTTATGAGTGCAATCATCTTGGGGTGCAATCATTCTTCTCCCGATTATTCCAGACATGGATCTGAGTTGCTTGGCAACTCTCCCATATTTATTCAGTGTTCCTGGGCGTCAAGCAAGGGGGCTCCCAGCCCAATGGGATGCAGGGTGCCACCCAGGTGCATGACCACTTCCTCCAAAGTGTGGCATATTATTGTCCCAGAAAGCACAATTCTTCCAAAATCCAAAATGGGCAAAGTCTCTCTTGAAGAGTTAGATGTGGCTCAGCCAACCCCCTGGCATGGCCAAAAGTCCCTAAAACTCGCCTTCCAGGCCCTGCACTAATCTAATTACTGGGGTTCCTGTCTGGCTGTGGGTGCAGGATGCGGGGTCGAGGCTGTGTCCTGTCCAAACTGTCACTCCCTCTTTGAAGACCAGTTTGGCCCCTCCACCCACTTCATGCCTTGTGCTGTGCAGCTTGCAGTTCTTCCACAGGAAATCCTTTGTCTCAAGGCAGGCGACTTCACACCTCATTAAGGCAGCTTGACTCAGCCTGGCCAATCAGAGAAGGGTTGCTGGAAGGCTGGATTTCGGCTCACAGAAAATAAAGTTCCATAACTTATTTTTGGTAATAGTTATCTAACAATGGCAAGTTGCTGGATTTATTATAACTATCCTTTTAAGTACATCAATAGTTACACTTTATTAAAGTATTCCCATGTTAGTCTATGGAGCCAAAGCATTACATTGGGGAAAACGAAATTTGCAGTGTTTCCCTCACCAGGGCATATAAAGCATCTTTTATAATGACTTTGCTTATAGGTACAAGGCACCCTACCCCTGGGACACCTAGGGGAGACCTTAGGGGTGACCTATATGTAGAACAAGGTCATTTACTATTTTGGAAGTACCTTTAATTCCAAAGTCGAATTTGATATAATTCTACTTTAAAAGCAGGCTGCAAGGCATGGCTGGCCTTTACAATGACAGCAAGCACCACAGTAGTGCACACTTAAGCCCATTAAGTCTACTGGGCCTCTAAACCTGCATGCCCTACCATATACTAGGGACTCACAGGTTGGTTGTCAGTACCAATTGTAATTATACCCAATTACCATGTACTTTTAATCAGAGGCAGAAAACCAGAATCTAGTAATCAAAATGGGGGCAAAAAGTGTGTGTGGCGGGGGGCACACTGCACACAGGTCCTGGTTTCTCAGAGTAAATTGGGGTTAGTCACAGGGGTAAAGGTAGGGCATTCCAATGAAGAGCTGCAAGATGATTAAAAGATCGTCCTCCTGTTTTGGCACAATGAATTTGTTGTGGCTGAATTAATGAGTCACTGGGTGATCTCAATGGCCTCAAGGGTTGATGTTGTCAAATTTGGCTTTGCAGATATGCTAAGCCGGTGTTGTGGAGGGCTCGATGAACTGGCAACAGAGTGTTTCACGCCGGAGAAAATGGTAATCTTTTATGAAGATTATGCATCAAAAGTGCTGCTGTGTTCTGGATAATCTGAAAGCGCAAGAACAGACAACCTGCCAAGCCGAAGTCTAAATTATTATTGTCATCCAGGCAACGGATAAGTGCCTGGCCAATGCTGCAGCGGCAATGCATTGGCAGCCAGCTAAAGTTAGACCATGGCAGGCACAAGATGGAACAGCAAATTCCATAGAGAGATGATACTTGGTCTTTTATGGAGATATTATCTATAATTTCTAATGTCCTTGGGAAGGTGGCTGGACTGAGTGAGGGAGGCCAACCCCTGTTTGACCAGATCAAATCAGCTTTTCTGTTCAGAATTACCTCGTCACCGTTCTGTTTCAGACAGTGATCCTGTATCTAAATGGCCACATCTGACAGGCATTCAACTAGATCACATCTTGTAGCTTTGACATTTTCTGTGTTTGATACAATTAACTGAGTATTATCAGCATAAGAAATAATGTGGAAGTCTTTTGCTCTTACAATGGCTGCTAGTGGTGCCATTTAAATATTGAAAAGTGTTGGACTCCGGGATAAGCCATGCGTTGACAGCGCAGATGTCAGACACGGGGTCCGATCTGAACAGGCGAGATAAACTGCTTATGTTTGACCAGATAGCTAAGATTGGAACCACTGGAGGGTTTTAGAATGAAAACTGGTCTCATGCCGCTGGCAGGATACTATCAATCTATAAGGATTGACGTGTCAAAGAATGTGCTGTATGTCAAACTTTGAGAAGTTGGAAGAAAGACCACTCAGGTGTGGTGAATGACAGGTTTCAGGATTATTTCTTTTTAAAACATTGGCATTAACATTAATTATCTTTTCAAAGAAGCAGAACCCAACCTTGAGGGCAATGCAATTTCAGTGTGGTTTAATTGGCAAGGAAGAGAATTCATGCAGTGCTTTAAAATGAAGGAAATTACCTTGAAATGGCTGAATGCCGATTAGATTCACAAATACTGGACTTTATCTGACATTTTCTTGCTTCTTAGAAATTTTAAGGAACATTTGAGGTATGCATTATCTCTGCAGTTTCTTTGGTCAGCTGATTTAGGTTTTTCTGGCATTGAAATCACAGTAGGACGAGAAAGTGGATTGGTTCGGTGGAATCGACAGTAGATTTGCTAGAGGAAATATATTTATGAACAGGATGGTCTATTTACTTGATAAGTATGTGTGTGTGCGCGCACACCTGGACTCATAGAATAGTCTGTCTTTTGACAGACTGATGTTCTTGGAACGCCGTAAGATTTTGACTAGTTCAGTGGAAGAGATTATTTTGAGGCACTGGCTGGGATTTGGCTTAGTGATCTAAAATTCTGAGAGGTATAAGGAAATCAATTTTTAAAGAGTTAGTGGAAATTAAAATAATATGGTTCCCTGTTTTTTGAGTTGGTAGGGACAAACGTTTTTCTCAGCTGTGAAGGGTTTAAACTACCTTTAGGGCCAGTCGGTTTGTGGTTTCCTTATTGTTACAGTTGATACTGAAATAGTCTAAATCAAATTTAATATAGACTCATTGTTCCATGAAGGTAAATAGATGCCTAATATTATCTGAGAACCTATGATTTGTATATAGGAGAGCGATAAGTGTGTTAGTATAATATAACCTTCGAATAAGGCTGTCAAATGATGGGAACGAAGAATATGAGGACATGGTCTTGGTCATGAGCAAATCAACTGAGTTCTGTAATTTTATAGTCATGACCAACGACTGAATTAAGATTAAGCAGCAGGTAGTTTAGGGCAACAGATTCTGTCTTGGGGGGAGGAGGAGGAGGGCCTTTGTGAAATGAAAGGTTTATGGAGTCCAAGACAAAAATTACTGCAGATGATCAGGATGGACCTTAGTGCTGCTAGGACTTGATGGATGTTTTTCTGAGCCCAGCAACTAGTTTCAACGACTCAGTTTTGCAGTTTTTAGAAATACTTTGAAATGCAGCATCTTCTAAGGATATAGAATTGTTTCTCTGCCTCACATTTGTCAAGAAAACACAAAAACCTTAGTGTGGTTGTAGTACAAAGAGAGTATATGGTGGTTTCCATATCAATTAACACATTCTATGTGGGCCAACTGTAAAGAACAGTTGGTTGCCCAGTTTCCATGTCAAAAGTAGCCCAAATGACCAGATAAGAAGAAACCCGAAGAAATAACAAAAGTATGGGGCTCATGCAGACAGCTCACCTAACCATCTTGGAAATAACTGATTCACGTATGAAAAACACTGCCTCAACTTGAGCGTAATAGATTCCAGTCCACCTGGACCTATGTTCCCTTTAGGGTGCCCACCTGCGTGTATGCACACTTTTCCATTTAAAAGCGTCCAGGTTCTCTTGTGGAGCACGCACGCTGAACATGCACAGAGGGAGATTTTATCAAAGGCTCATTTAAAATTAGCGACTTGAAAGTTTCTCTCAATGGAGGACGGCCTTCAAGCTCTGTAAGAAGTCTTAGAGAAGTGTGAGGGCACTCGAGGGCATATTGTGCAGAAACTAGCGTATTTTGCAGACACCACCAGCTTGGGACAGCTGCTAAAATTAATTGGACACTTAGCAGTCAATTTGGGCATCAATGCAGGTTTTGATTGACACCGGCCTCTCGGGTTTCAAGCAGCCTACAGTGGTGTAATGGTTGAGGCCAGGGGTCTATGTGGGGTAGGTACAGTGAAACCAGTAGTGGGTTCACACCAGCTACTATGTTCTTGCCCTTAATGTTGCAGGTAAAAGCGGTTTTTCTGAAGAATATGTACAAGAACTCTAAATGTAATACAGATCAGCAATTCAGTCCCGGTTACATTTCACGTTTTTGACTTCGTGTTGCATGGTATATCCGATCCTGCTTCCTAGGGTATTTTATTTTACCTGATGTGTTTTAGTAACTTATTTTTTCATTCAGCTTATGAATCATGTACAGCGCACCATGCAAGCTGAATTTCCTCCAAGTGTTTGGGTGAGTTCAGGGTGTGGATGGGGTTTATGATGGGGCCAAGATTAAGCACTCCGAAATTGTGTTTGAAATCTGTGTGTGTTTCTCCTAGTGCCTCTCACTGGGTCATCATGGTGTTCAGAAAGCATGCTCATGCAATCTTTGGCCTCTCTGTAGAGCACAGAGTGAAAGTCGCATTTATGCCATTTGGAATAAAGGAGACACAAAGATGTCTAGATATTGACAGTGAAGTTTAAGAAGTGTTAGGGTCAACAAATTAACAGGGTGGTCCGAGGCAAGGGTATGGTTTGGCTTTAACAGCCTGTGCACAAGCTAAGTCCTCATAATGTCTGGTGTGTAAATTATGCAACAAACACTACACAAAAATATGAGAAAGTCTCTTCAAAATCCCAGAAAGCATATTCCTTTAACATACGGAAGCATTTCCCTTTAGTAAATCAGAATATTTCACTGCGTTGAAAAGCGTTTAATAAAACGGACAGTTTTTAAATATGAACTTAGAAAAAGTCAGGCCTCCTGCCATGATGACAATGCCATTAGTGAACTGAGAGGTAAGTCAGTTGTTATATACACCCTATATATGGCCTATATTCGTATTGTAAGTGGGGCAACATTATAGTCAACTAAATCAAACACAAGATATGTTTTGTACAACACACATCCTCACCTTACATATTCCATAATGCACTCATGTGCAATAATGAAGAAAAAAGAGGCACAGGTAAATAAAACATTTGCCTAGGATCACATTATTTGGTCAAGCAGGGAAGCAAAGATTGGTCCCAGCTTTTTTCACATTGTCCAGTTCTGGCACTAGATGGATATCTTATTCTCTCTCATGCTATACATCAAGGGTTAATGTTTGTTTTCGATTCTTGGCGCAAGAGCTTAGAGGGTGGGTGGCAGGCAGAAGTCACATGAAAGCTCAGCTCGTTTTAGTCTTAAGATTCCAAGAAACCTCAAAGTGAGCCAGAGCCAGAAATCTGGCTTGAGCCTCCAATGGTTTGCCCACCTCTATGAAGTGCTGACAGTGACAAAGGGGAAAAAACATTGTGATAGAGAGAGTGAAAGCATGGTCCTTTGAGGGGACAAAGGAAACGCATAATGGGATAGGACATGTCCTGGAATGGTGTGAGGTGCTCGACACTCTGGAGAAACCAATGTTCCATAGAGATGGACAGCTAATGACATAAGTGAAATGGCATTCCCCCTCCCCCCCCCGCTCTACAGGCCACATGTGTTCCCGTGAGTGTAATCTGAAGCGGTTTTGCAGTTCTGGTGAGGACGACTGTTGCTGCTCACCTTGGCGACCCTTGGGCCACCACGTCCTCTGTGGTTGGACTTCTACTTCACAGGTTGTGAAGGGTGGCACAGCCAGAAGGGTATACCTTGGAAGTAATCCCTGAACTTACAGTATTGTCTGTGAAAGAGGAGAGCAGGAGAAGTCATGCCACAACCCTGTTTAAAATGCTCCAAAGGCAAGTCTGCCACCATTCCCAAAACATTAGCATCATCAACAGGAATGTTCATGAGCATCAACTGGCCATCACCAAACAGCCAGTTGAGATCATCCAGGCATAGTGATGCGTGGCAATAAAGAAGCCCATGGGTCTCCCTACGATGCCACAGAATACAGGCTATACCAGAAGAGGTTCTCTTTGGACGTGTCCTGACCATCATGCAACACTTCTGCAAAATGGTTCCAAAGGTGATCAGGGAAATTCAGGAAAAATGTTTGTGCAATCTCCTAAATAACATGAGAGAAACAGGCAAGAAGGCAAGTCACTTATACGGAGCAAAAGGGCAAAGCTCCCTGAAAAGAACAACTTCTTCCCCATATCCTCAGTCTCTTAGACTCCCTTGTGGGGAGTAGAGAGGAAAGAGTCAGGATTCTGCAAGGAGTCTCCCGGAGTGAGCCAAGGAAGGTCAAGGTTAAGGATGAAGGTGTTGGGAGACCTGATGATTTACCATCTCAGCAGAAACTTGTTTACTCCATGTGACCAAAATGAGATCTATCAAGTCCTGGTTGCAAGAGAGCAAGGGATCCAAAGCAGAGGAGGCTGACTGCGTAACGTCTATGTGGTTAGCTTTGTTTTCATCTACAGGCAAAGACTTTCAAGAATCCTCAGTAATGTTTGGTAGCACAGCCATGAAGCTTGCAACCTCCTCTCTCAGAAGTGTTGATGGACTTTCCATAGCCACCTCAGGGAAAGTGCCAAGGCCACTTGCTTTCTGCAGAGTCAACCTGTCCCTATCATCTGTGCTAATAAGGGAAAAAAGATTACCCATTTCTTTGCCATCATCATGGTTGAAGATATTGGCCATCTGAATGTGCTCTGAGTAAGAGCCAAATATCCCTTTTTACTGCCAAAGTACTTACCACAAGGTGAAAGACTGCAAGGAACTTTCTCTCAAATGTTGGGCGCGGCACTGGGATCATATCAAAATGGCTTTCGCCTTTTGGAACTTTTCTACATTTTTTTTTTTAACAGATCCGTGAACATCGGCAGTGGATCAACTGCCAGTTGCTTTGGCAGAGGTTTGGCCAGGGGCGTGGCAGCATCAGGAAGAGGCTGAGCAGGGTGGACCTGGGCTAGGGATAGAGTCTCTGGTGGAATCTTAGTTGGAAGCACCAAGGGCGCTTGGGGCTTTCAGGTGCATCAGAGGAAGCTGGGGGATAAAAGAGCCAGTATAGGCTGGGTGTAGACAACAAACGGTGTAGATAACAAACTTTGCAGTGTCAGCCCCAGGAGATGGAAACTCTAGGTAGAAAGCAGAAGGCCTGGCAGATATCTTAAGCTTGTGCCATGGAGGGCTCTGCCTTCTACTTTTTCATGTTCTTGGTGTATATGAAGCTGCACTTCTCACATGATCCAGAGTTATGCTTGGGCACCAGAGTAAGATAACTAGTACTGTCCAATGTCAGGCATAGCTAGCTCATCCAATCCTTTTTTTCACTTTGCATTCTACCGCTTGTAATCTTGTTGTTATAATGTGGTGGGAAAAATACATGTTATGCGGGGAGGCGGAGCTTTCCGGCGCCCAAGATGGCCGCGTAGCTTAAGAGCTCAGTGGAGCCGACATTGGTTAAAGGTGGCCCGAGAAAAACAATCATTACAGTTTGAGGGCTTGACGATTTTGTTATTTCCAGATTTCACGACCCGCGTTCCAGGAGGCGCGCTGACAATTTGCTCCTCTGAAGCGTCAATTGAGGAACCAGAACCTAGACTATGCCATGTTATACCCAACCAGACTTCGCGTAAATCGACAGGGCAAGTCGCAGATCTTCATGGATCCCAAGTCACTACAAAAGGCCCTGAAGGAGTGTTCCAGGGAGCATCGATCAGACGCGTAGCAGAGCGCCTTGGAAGGCGCGATGGGTGGCAGTCTGGACGACCAGGACTGAGCCGCTGGGGCTACAGATAAGATGTTGCTTGCGGGGCATGTCCAGGGAGGGCCGTGGATCTTCATCTGGGGACATGGACAGGGCGACCTACTAGCATAGAGGTGGGTAGCTTGTAGTTGTTGTTTGGGATGTCAGCTGTTAGGTCCAAATGCACACTGGGCAGACATGGATGGCATGTCCTTCATTTATCCTTGCCAGTTGGAAAAAAAATGGGGGGGGGGGGGACACAGTTATGCTTTTGCACAATGCACCGTTTTTACTTAATGCATACAGACGGCCAGGGGTGTGCTTGGTATCCTCTAGTTAGGTTTTCGTAATCTACATCTGCCTACGTGTGCAGCACACCGCGGGGGTCTAGTTCTGTTTTCAAAGTGGTTATATTTCTCAACAGTTTTTGGAGAGCAGTGTGGGAATTGGCGGGATATGTACTGAGGCATTCTAGCCTTACGCTGGAGCGCATTCCTGTTATCTCATTGCTGTGGGGTGTGGTGGGAGGGAAATCATGCCGTGTATGCACTGTTGGGGATCGCATACCGTGGGGGGGTTTACAGAGAACACAGTTTTTTCTCTTTGAATGTATGGACAGGATTGCTTTAATATACCAGACTCGTACAGCTAGACACATTGAAGCACAGGGTCACACGTGGACGGTTCTGTCCACCTCACCTCGATTTCTGCTACTTACCTAGATGCATGTACAGCTTCGCAAATTGAAGATCCTAACCTGGAATGTCCATGGTCTCAATGACCATAGAAAGTGGAGGAAAATCATGGCTTTTCTTCCTAGACGTGGTATAGACATAGCTCTCTTGCAGGAAACACACTTTCCCCCACATAGTGCGCTGCTACATGATCGGGGTTGCGGGGTAACATACATGCTGCGGGGTTCACATCGCATGCCCGAGGGGTATTAACATAGGTAAACCCCAGATCTGATCTCCACCTGGAAGCACTGGACACTGACTCAGAGGGGCGCTTTGCGATCTCGCGCTGCAGTGGGAAGGGATTTGGACTCCTTATATGTAATGTTTATGGCCCTAATTTTGATAACCCTGCCTTTTTTACACAATTATTAGAGAGCATGAGCCATTATGGCTCGGGTCCCTTCCTTAGGGGTGGAGATTTTAATTGCGTCCTGGATCCTGCCTTAGATAGGTTGGGAGGCCCACCTCGACACCCTACAGCTTTTGTCCGATCCATCATGTCAACCTTAACCCAATTAGAATTGTGCGATATATGGCGCACACGCTCACTGGGCCCGGGGGGCTACACACACTACTCAGCCTACCATAACCTTCACACGAGGATTGATTACTTATTCCTTTCAAGTAATTTGCTCGCACAAATCCGGGATTGTGAAGTTTTGCTCTGCACGTTATCAGATCACGCCCCCATACAGATTGCCTTAGAAACCCTGCATACAGCTATTCCTCCTTTTACTTGGAGATTCCCGTACTCCTTATTAGACCCTGTCTTTAAGGCTGAACTGGCGGAAAGCATTGCGTCATTCTTTGAAATTAATGTGGGGTCAGTCGACTCTTTCGCCACAGTGTGGGAAACTTTCAAGGTGTATATTCACGGTATTGCCATGGCAAATCACTCTGGAGTCCTCCGCACACTTCGTCAACGCCTCACTGACCTTGAAACCACTTTAGCCACCCTGGAACAACAGACAAAACTGTCAAGCAAGACAAACATTGTACTCTGGAAGACTATAATTCGAATGCGGACACTGCAAATATGCGACCGCTCGCGTATATGGGGAGGGCGACCGCCCGGGATCGGTGCTGGCTTCCCTGCTAAAAACCAGAAGCGAGAAATCCAATGTTACAGCCCTGCAGGACGTAGAGGGGGTGCCCTTAACGGACCCCTAGACATCAACAGATTTAAACAATACGACGCCTCCCTATACAGCACGGAGGGTGGGTGCGACGACAAAGCTATTTTAGATTATCTCACTCATATTAAACTGCCTTGGCTTCTGAATGGACACAGCTTGAAGAAATAACTGCAGCCCTAGCAAGCACGAAATCTAATAGCGCTCCTGGTGTGGATGGTCTCACTGTCTCCTTCTACTAAGAGTTTAAGGACCTTCTGGCCCCACATCTACAGACCTTGTTCGAGGAAATTATTGAAACAGGTATATTGCCTCCTACTATGCGGGAAGCACTAATTGTTGCTATCCTCAAACCTGAGAAAACCCCGACGGCCTGCAGCTCCATTCGGCCACTCTCGCTCCTCAACGTGGATACCAAAATTTACGTTAAGGTCCTTGCGACCAGATTATCCCCCCTAGTGCTGCTGCTGATATCCCTAGGACAGGCTGTTTTTGTCCCAGGGAGGAACCTCACTTACAATCTCAGGACTGTCTTTGAGGCTATACAGCATACCAGACAGGACACCCAAGCAGGTGTAGTCTTTCTCGATATGGAGAAGGTGTTTGACTCGGTGGAGTGGAAATTCATGAGGCATGTACTGACCAGAATGGGGCTCGGGAGCGTTTTTTTGCAAATGATGGGTTTACTTTACAACTCGCCTACTGTCAGAATTAAAATCAGAGATCTGGTCACAGACCCTATTCATATCACTAGAGGTACGAGTCAGGGCTGCCCCCTCTCCCCATTGCTATGTGCTCTGGTGGCCGAACCCCTTGCTTGCGCATTGAGGGAATACCATAGTCATAAAGGCCTACGTTTCCCGACATATAATTTGATAATATCCACCTACGCAGACGGCACATTGCTATATGTTAGAAACCCTGATCAGAATCTCTCGACGGTCCTACGCGAAGTGATTCTATTCGGGACCCGGTCAGACCTCAAGGTGAATTGGAATAAATCCCTTATTTTCCCTCTCACGGTGGAGACAGTTCAGTTTGTACCAGACTACCCTTTGAACTGGACGACGGACCCTATCAGATACCTGGGTATCAAAATGCACACTGACTCAGGGGTTGCTTTTAGGGAGAATTATGGCAAGGCGATCTCCAGGCTGGAAGACGACGTGGAGAGGTGGATTCAGTTACTTCTCTCCCTGGTAGGACTAATATCGATTATGAAAATGGTGATATTGTTTCGGGAGTTGTGGGAATGTTAGACGGGCACTGCCCCCCCATGAGTACGATATATTGAGAGATGGGTATACAATACAATGCAATGTACCAGGTTGGTGGACCACCGGTTATCTTGAGGTGATATATGGCTGCAATCTCATACTTACTACATTTATTTCAAGGTTTGACTTTTGTCGCCTGCATTGTCTCCTCTACCATATATATGATTAATGTGATGAATGCAATTTGTAACCCATTGCTCCTTCTCATGAAAACCTAATAAAGTGTTTTTAAAAAAAAAAAATGAAAATGGTGATATTACTACGGTTTCTATTCCTATTCACTAACATTCCTATTGTTCTTCCGCGCTCTTTTTTCCGGACGTTGACAACTCTGATGATTCGAGTCAAATGCGAGGTACTCACACTCCCATATAGCTTGTGGGGGACTAGGAGTACCAGACCTAGAACTGTATTATAGGGCGGCGCAGGGTGCACATGCTCACCATTGGATTCACGGTCCCAAGGATGCCCCGCATTTTCAGACAAAGAGGATGGTCGCGGCCCCGACTCCACTGCCAGCGCTCTTGTTCAAGCCCGAAGAACGGGGATATTAGACTCAATAAACGCGACAACACATGCTTGGCATAACCTTCTGAAACTGAAAGCTGGAGCCATACTTTACTCCCCTATTACTCCATTGGACTGGCGTTACTGGTTGCCCCCGTACAGGGAACAGGGGGTGGTTCGGGCCAATGAAAACTATAAATATCCACACGATAGGGGAACTATTTGACGAGCGTAACGCAAAATCATGGGACACCGTAATACCTGAAGACGCTACGCCAACAACACTAACCCAATTTCAATTCCACAGGGTCCAACATGCGCTAAGGGAACTTCTGGGTCCTGATTCGGAGGAGCCGCCAGAGGTGGCAACGCTAACATGAGTGATCAAAGCTGCTTCGCCGGACCGCGTAATTTCCAAAATTTACAATATAGTGCTAACCACTACACCAAGGCTCGTCTATCAGGGCAGACAGACCTCAACCGGGTACTTGATGACGCAACATGGAAGTACTGCTGTGAAAGCGCAAAATGTACATCACTCAATGGGCGACATAGGCTCATATATTTTAAGTTCCTTAATAGGGTACATTATACACCAGAGGGACTCCACAGGTACAGGTTACGAGATTCTGCGGCGTGTGAACGCTGCGGTGCAGACCCTGCAGATTTTTATCACCTGGCCTGGTTGTGCCCCAGGGTGGTGTCTTTCTGGGTCCTGATCTTTAAGGCGCTTAGGGATATAACTGACACTTCACTTAACCCGGTTCCGGCACTAGAACTGCTGGGATACTCCAAACATCTGCCTAATGGCATCAGGCATCTAGTAGATATGGGGCTCCTTCTGGCTAGGCGTAGAGTAGCAATTTGTTGGTCACGTGGCACGACCCCTACCTCGCCGGGTTGGACTCACAATATGACATACTGTAGCATGCAAACTGAACATTATAGCGAGTTACTACCTACCCGTAATAGACCCAAAAATGTCTGGGGCCTGTATCAAACTTACTTGACCACTAAGTCGAATGGCACGGACTGGGTAGCTTCTCCTGAAGTTTAGTACGGGTTCGGTGTTGCAAGATCTATGCTCCAGAGCCGACTGAAATGATAGCCCTAGCCAAGGTACTCACTGTCTAGACTGTAGACTTACTCTCTGTTCCAGGTGGTGAGAACGCTGTACTGTGCTGGTAAGAATATTGCTTTGAACAACTAATTGTACAAGTGGTAATGGTGTAACAATGACTGTTGTGATGGACTTGCAGAGCTGATTTCTGTGTACTGTGTCTCAAGAAACAAGAATGTAATATCTCTGTCCTGCTTTTTGTTCCTAATAAAAAATACTTTAAAAAAAATATGTTATGCAATGGCAAGAAACACCAGGTCTGGACCAGCTACTCATGACTTACATGGTAAAACCTGAGAGCGCAGTTTAATGCTTCCCCACACTATTCAAATACATTTACTTAATGGTACCTACATTTTAGTTCAGTCATTTCTGTGCCCGTTTATGCAGGTGCTGGTAGAGTAAATGTCATGGGGAACTGGTATGATCATGTTAGTGTATAATACGTCTGACTTAAATCTGATTATTACATGTAACTAAGTGGCAGAACTTATTGACTTTGGCAGCTCATGCACTGCAATTACTTTCATAGTGAGTTTTTGCATGCCTTCGGCGCACACCTGCTTGGCTGCGGTGCACAGAGAACCTTTATTGCCGTACATAGAAGAAAAAAACCGAGGGAGCATTGACCTGGACTAGAGGAAAATGGGTAACTCACGAGACTGTACTGCAGTGAATTGATCAAGTTATATCCAAAAGCATACATGATGAGTTGGTAACTCAAAGGAGGAGTTGGAACTCTCACAGATAATTGGCAGCATAACCACATTAAAACAGGAGAGTCTATATGCTGAAGCATGCTACAAAGGTTAAAATTACGAGTCTCTTGATATCACAAACCATATTTGTAGTAGGACTGATATGCCTAAATGAGTTTGTACACCTATATATTCAAATGCTAATGTCCCTTAATTCAAAATGGTGCAGTAGACAGTTTCCTACTTACACAGTACTGGAAAACCACAAACCAATTAGTTGCAACACATGCTTTTTAAAATGCTTGCCACATTAAGGGCCAGGTGTACAAAGAATTTCACCAAATGCAAACCCTCTGAATTGGCAAATCTGAGCATAAGCAAATGCTGAAACCCTTTTTCCTATGTACTTTTAGCAATTTGGAAAAGCGTTTCTGGATCACTCTATGTATTTTGAAAAGATTACCAATTTTGTGTTTGGAAGGTGACCATTATAGGCATCCCCTCCAAATACTGAATCAGTATGCTATGTATCAATGTTTTATGACCAGTTTTGCCAACACCTCAAAGGAGTTGGTAGCCTACTCCTAAAATAGAAGGGGCCCCCTTGATGAATGTAAAAAAGAAAAAAAAAATACAAATCTGTTCATTTAAAAAAAAAAAAAAAAAAAAGTCCTGTTACTTTGGACAAAAGCGTGCTTCATTTAAAAAAGAAAAAAAAGTTTATTTATTAAAAAGCAATAACAGACATGGTGGTCAGCTGACCCAAACAGGCCACCATACCTGTGATAGCAGTGAATCGTAGTGGGTCGCAAAGTGCAACCTACATCATTACTATTCATGAGGAAGGTCAAAGTGCCACCTACTACGATTCGGTTTTTGTTGTTGTTTTTTTACAAACCAACCTATTAGTATACAGGTCGGTTGGCAAACTACCACACTGGTTGCAAATATACTGACCGCAACTTGCAATCAGTTTTTTGTGACCAGTGTGTATTTAGTACATCAGGCACAATGTGCTAAAATTACCACATTTTCCGAAAAACAGCAATTTACCCCAAATCACATTTCTTGTGTTAGGAATGTTCCTATTCAAAAAGACAGGTGTAGTAAAAGACATTAACTGGAAAATAACCTTACTGTATAACCGTTTTCATCTTGGAGATTTATTTCTGCAGCATGAGCAACAAGAAGAGCAATAACTTGAGAATGTCCTTCACGAGCAGCAAACATTATTGGAGTCATTTTTTTCCTGGAACAAAAATATACAGTTGATTAGATTTGCCTCATAGCTTAAGCCATAATAAAAACATTCATAGAGAAACCTAGATTTAAAAAAATAGTTGAACATATTTTTAAAAGAAAAAATGTACATACATATACATATATATATATGGGACTTATGAATTGTTAAACCTATCCTCCTCTGATTTATTTGAAGGTTTATCTCTTTAGTGGGAAGCCCTTGTGATTGTACTTACTATAAGTCGATTATTTTTGATGTACAAAATGGTACAATGCAGACTGTCAAAGGTATGTAATTGAAATCCAGCATAATATTAATTAGAGCAGACTTTTGTACAGACTATATTTGACTCAATATTCTGTCCATATTTTCAATCTTATTTTCACTATTTACGCAGCGTTTGCAATGAATTCTACTTACATATTCTTTTTTGTCTCGTTCAGACAACAGAATGTATGCATTTACGAGTCCTTTGTTTATGTTTTGTATTTCCTTTAAAATTACTGGAACCGGAACCTATGGTCATGTGATCAAGAGCCTGTGTGCTCGAAACGCGTCTGTTTTTGCCCGTGAAAGAATGAACAACTTTACTCTACTGGTTTCGTGTGGCTCGTGTTTGCAGAAGGAGAGAAGGCTGCAAGCTGATAGTGGATTTATGCGAGCAGCGGCGCCTGCTCAGTTGCGAGCCCCGACCCGAGTGGATGGGAAGAGACGAGGCGCCAAAAGACGAGAAAGTGAGGTAATTAAATTTGTCTCTGCCCGCCGGTACGAAGCGCACCTCGTAATTCAGCACAAACGGAGTGGATCTTAAAGTGAAAGACATCCAGGTATTGTCTCACCGAACCGAGAGGTGAAGCTCGAAACGTACCAGGGTTTGTTGGGGCATTTGCCCGTAAGACAGAATCCAGTGGAATCTAGGTCGGATGACCGCACAGCATTCTGGGCAATGGAGTTTTTGGAGGGTCGAGAGGCTTCAGCTGCATTAATTTTCAAAAAAACAACGAATGAAGGTAGCACTGATGCTACAAATACCAACCAGTTTGTAACATCCAATTTGAAACAAAAAGGTAACCTGTTGGAAAGATTACGCAAAAAAGAACTGAGCAGATGGTGGGAAGCCACCTCGCTTCAAAACTATTTGGATGTTGATCGCATCCCAAGGGGTTTAAGAATTTTCATTGTACCGACTTTAAACAAACCCAAACATGAGGTCCTTAAGGCATGGCTAGATAACACCACCGCGTGTTCCAAAATGATGCTACAAATTTTAATTAAAAACGCGTGGGAGGAGCATAAAGATCTCGTAGATGAAATACAGAAATTGCTGGATGATTTAACTAAAGAGACTGACCAGAACGAAGTGAGTAAAATTCTGTCAACTGTCAATGATAGGATCAAGATTTTCGAAAAAGACTTAATTGAAAGAAAACAAAGAAAGTTCGAGAGAGATGAAAGGGACTATAGATCTGGGAGAATTCTAACTTTCGCCAGAAAATTCGATAAATTACGCACCAATTTATCCAAAGACCGAGCATTGGGAGCAGTAGATAGAGAAAGATGGGAATCTGGCACCAGCCTAAGCTCCGACGTGGGATCGATGGATAGTACTAATTCAATTCCAACAGAAATAACGTCTTTTTCCGAGGAACTTCGCCTCATGCAAGAGGCAAACGAACACTCAATGAGAGGAAGAACGAGATTCCAAGCAAGAGGAAGAGGAAAAACTCAAGCAAAAGGAGGAGAAAGCGGCGCAAAGAAGAACAACAATACTGGCGTGGGAACCAAGGGCCAGAACCAAAGAGGAAAATAATGGATGCACAAGAATTAACGGTAATGAACTTATCTACAAGATCTCTGACCTCAATAGAAGAACAGGTTTTAAAACTTGGGTTAAGTTTCTGTCCTGACTTTCCACTTGATTACTCACAAACACGTATTGATTTGTATTGTTTTGTACGTAAATTGAAACTGTTTAAGATTCACCAACACAAAGACAGCAGTATTCAGTTACCAGTTTTTGCACCCACCCCCTCCCCCACATTGGATGACACCGAGATTCTGAGAACACTGATCAGTCTGAGTGAGGAACAGTCGCTATTGAATTCCCAAACCTCTAATCTTTCTGGTGTAAGTAGCATTGATCCCGACAGAGGGAGTAGAACTATGTCTATAGGGCCGCATGTCAGAGATGATATATCTAGCACTCAGACAACCACCACCATTGATCTTGCTACTGAAGGTATTGAGTCTACCAAAGGTTCAGGGGAAGATACGGGGATCATTACACCCTTTAGGGGGAAATCTAAATATAGACCCCAGACCCCCAAAGATAATATCGATATCTTTCATGAATTGGTAAACCATGACATTCTACAACTCCTCAATAAACCGACCTCTAATTCCAACTTGAGTAAAGCACAGAGAGATGCATTGAGGGACCTTCAAAACGATAACAGTATCGTAATTAAGCCATCCGATAAATGGGACAATATTGTCCTTTGGGACAGGAATAATTATGTGCAGGAGGCCATGAGGCAGCTGAGCAATGTAACATGCTATACCAGAGTTGACAAATCATGCATCAACACATTACAGGTCAGGCTCTTTAACCTCATTGACAATTGGACTGATGAGAAACTTTTAAACTGGTACGAATCTAAATTTTTGAAAAATGAGACACCAACTATACCGACCTTTTATCTCCTCCCTAAAGTCCACAAGAATCCCACACAACCACCGGGCAGACCAATAGTCTCCTCCAAAAACAGTTTGTTGGAGAATGTCTCAATGTATGTTGATTTCTTTCTATCTGAATATGTCAAAGACTTAACATCTTATATAAGAGACACGAAAGACTTTCTACAGAAGATTGAAAACATACATTGGGATAGTAACTTCTGGTTGGTCTGCCTAGATGTGGAGAGTCTATACACAAGTATTAGGCACATTGACGGACTTAGAGCATGTGAACATTTCCTAAGCTCTATGAGTATACATTTGACTAAACATACTATGATGTTACTACAAATGATCGAATTATGCCTTGTGGAGAACGTATTCACCTTTAATGGTACCTTATACAAACAAATACGAGGGACCTCCATGGGCACCTGCTTTGCTCCTAGCTATGCCAATCTACTGGTTGGCTGGTGGGAGAAGCAGGTGCTCTGGGGGGACTCAATGGAACATTGGACAAACAAAGTCAGTATTTGGCTAAGATTCATTGATGATATATTCTTTGTTTGGGAGGGTGGTAAAGAAGAATTATTGATGTTTTTGTCAGAATTGAATGAAAATACACTCAACCTTAAATTCACGATGCAACATAGCCAAATAACGGTTGATTTCCTTGATATCAGGGTGACAGTGAGAGATAACAAACTTGAGACTGATGTATTCAGGAAAAGTACTGCGGGTAACTCAGTACTTCACGCCACCAGTTGCCACCCTCAGAATTTCAGATGGAGCATACCCTTTGGTGAGTTCCTCCGTGCTAAAAGGAATTGCAGCACTGAGGAATCATATGACAGGAACAAAAGGGATAAGTCAGAGAGATTTCTTGCGAGAGGGTACCCCTACACGATGCTCAAAAAAGGTGAGAAAAGAGCAGATGCAATCACGAGGAATGAGGCACTTTATAAGGCACCCAGGAACAAACAGACTGAAACAGATTCACCTATCAGGTTGATTACAACATTTAATTCACAATCCAACCTCTTCCACCAGATTGTCAGAAAGAGATGGGACATTCTCACTCAAGATAGAGTATTGAAACAGAAGTTAGGTCCACACCCTGCCATCACCTATAGAAAAGGCACCTCGATAAAAGACATGATTGTCAAGAGTCATTTCAGTAACATCAAAACTACGTGGCTAGACAAAATAGGTGGGTTCCATCGTTGTGGGAAATGCAAAGCGTGTAGCCATAGCGTCAATGTCAAAGAAGTAGTCCTTGAGAGAACCAAGAGAAAATGGTATATTCGCAAAAATATACAGTGCAGTACAGACTTTGTTGTCTATGTGATCACTTGCCCTTGTGGCAAGTGGTACATAGGCTCTACCACCTTTCCTGTAAAGAAGAGAATATTGGAACACTGGCGTGCCATAACCAATAAGGACTTCAGTTACAGTACAGCCAGACACTTCCACATTGAACATAATGGAGATTGGACAAAGGCACAATATTTTGCCCTCGACACAATAACCAAAGACCCAAGAGGAGGGAACAGGATTCAGACTCTGCGGAGAGCAGAATCCAAGTTCATCCTACAAGCAGGAACTGTAGCCCCCTTTGGGATGAATAACGATGAAGAGATGCATGTTCATCTATAGATTTATCTTTGGTTTTTAGATGTAGCTCCAGCTTCTCAGCACTAGAAACTCCAATTCCTTGTCACATTAGTCCAGTCTTTTTTCAAATTTTTGCATTTTGGCTGCGTGTTGTGATTTAAATGATCTGCCCTCTTTAACATGTTAATTACCCAAGGGAAATATATATTTATTTCATATGCTTTTCATTTGAGATGCTCTTTTGAGGCATCCTTCGATGTTATCTATTTATGATATCCATTTGGTCATTTTTTGACATGAGTCCCGTCCTGTTTTTATACTTATTAGAATTATAAGATATAGCCCCACTTTTTGCCACACGAATTAACACTTGTTTCCTTTTTTGTTTCTGCATCTAGATGGGACCTGGAAGCTTACAAGCACTATCGTTACCGTTAACTGATACGAGCATGGAGTTACTGGTGGTTGGTGTTCATCCACCGTCTCCTTTGTTGTTGCCTTACTAGGCTATGTGGGTCATTTCCATCTTTATGATATTTTTTCGTTTATCTCACTTTCTTGCTGTGTGGGAATTAGAGTGGGGAAATTAGATAAATACATGACTATCACAATTTAAATTCCTTTTCTTCTTAATGATAGGGTACTATACCTTGATTGCTGTGTGGGACTTATGAATTGTTAAACCTATCCTCCTCTGATTTATTTGAAGGTTTATCTCTTTAGTGGGAAGCCCTTGTGATTGTACTTACTATAAGTCGATTATTTTTGATGTACAAAATGGTACAATGCAGACTGTCAAAGGTATGTAATTGAAATCCAGCATAATATTAATTAGAGCAGACTTTTGTACAGACTATATTTGACTCAATATTCTGTCCATATTTTCAATCTTATTTTCACTATTTACGCAGCGTTTGCAATGAATTCTACTTACATATTCTTTTTTGTCTCGTTCAGACAGCAGAATGTATGCATTTACGAGTCCTTTGTTTATGTTTTGTATTTCCTTTAAAATTACTGGAACCGGAACCTATGGTCATGTGACCAAGAGCCTGTGTGCTCGAAACGCGTCTGTTTTTGCCCGTGAAAGAATAAACAACTTTACTCTACTGGTTTCGTGTGGCTCGTGTTTTCAGAAGGAGAGAAGGCTGCAAGCTGATAGTGGATATATATATATATATATATATATATATATATATATATATATATATATATATATATATATATATATATATATATATTCGCGCTCCGATTCAGTCTCCCTCCCTTCACTCGCGGTTGGGTGCTTTGTAACGCGGTGACGGACACAGCATGTACATTTTTTCTCGGACTCACGGTAAATGAATACCAGCACTCACGGGAACAGTCACATACCAGATTTTATTGGGATGGAACAAACACGACAAGACGCGTTTCGGCAACCGCCTTTTTCAATAAAAAGGCGGTTGCCGAAACACGTCTTGTCGTGTTTGTTCTATCCCAATAAAATCTGGGATGTGACTGTTCCCGTGAGTGCTGGTATTCATTTACCGTGAGCCAGAGAAAAAAATAATATATTTCACTTGAATAAAAAATACTGCTCACTTAGTCCACTGTGCCTTCCTATTCCACTTCAAGGGTTCCTTGTAACACTGTGGTCAAGCCAGAAAATGCATCAACAATTTATAAGTAGAGAGATGCACTGCAGCAAGTCCATGAACATGCTGATATGTATCCTTTGCATGCATAGTGCTGTTAGGAATATGAAAAGCTGACCTGACCGCAAACAGGCTGATTATGGTGTGGCTTGAAAGAAGAGCTGTCACCAAACAATTATGTGATAATCACCAGGAGAGGGCTTTGGCTCCACCCACACATTGGGAGCAAAGAGTACAGGATTTGATTGGGCAGAATTTGGATGTTGCTACGTAAAAAGAGTGCTTGCCGCACTGTGATGGGTTCCGAATTGGATTTCCCTTACTTAAAATGCCCACTGCATCGAACGTAGTGACAACTTGGCACCCTAGAAGAAAAACGTCATCCAGGTGCACATTTTTAGGAGTGGTCACAGCTTCATCGGTCTTGCCAGTATCATGTTTTCCGAAAAATATCATACAAAACTACATCTATAAATACATACATCTATATATATCTATTATCCATCAAAAAGAAGAAAACGCTTCACTCGCTAGGGAAATTTCCAAATTGTTTATTGAGTCCAAAAGTAACTCAGCCTTTACAATCCCACCTGGTGGTAGTTTGGATATATAATGAAATGCATACTGTCCTTCTACAAAACCTTTGGAAATTATCATCATATAAGAAATTGTGTCCTGTACCATTTTTCAATACCATTGATTATGATACAAGTTACTAATTGAGTTATCACACTTTCAAAGCAAAAGCAGAAGTGTAGGTTAACAATGCGCCCCCCCCCCGCCCCCAAATACATTTGCTTGGCTTACTACTTAAGGGAACTTAGGCAGCATTCCCCAGCAGGTTTGCCTTGGATTCAAAGGTGGACATGCTCACTCAGGTTGAGGAATGTAGGCCTCGGAGGCATTCATGGACATCCCCAACTTGCATCCACAAACTGAAAGGGGTTGGATTTACCATAGTGAGTGGGCCGTGACAGCGGCTCCAGTCAATGTTTTTGAACTGACTGCCAGCTTAGCGGTCATCTCTAAATTTGGCGGGCAGAGTGGTATTAGCATGGCGGACGTTAAGTCCTCCGCCAGGGTGACAATGTCTTCTTTGTTAGCCAAAATAAAAATAAGGCCCTTGCCAAGAATTCCTCTGTTATTTTTGCAATCTAAACACTCATATGTGTCCAGCGTGGTGTAACTTGCATTGATCCTGTTCACTTTCCCATAATGCTATACAAAAATTGAAAGTTGGTGCATTTATTTACTCGTTTATTTACATTTTATGTTAGAAAATTCTGAAATCTGTTGAGATCCACAAATTGACAACTAACTAGTGTTCCAACATGTCTCCACATAAGAACTGAACCCAAATGTTATGGGTGGCCTTAGCGCCCACAATTGGAAAATGGTAAAAACACGACAGACTGTTCACATTTATGCAATGAAAATGCACCTTTTTTTGCAATGTGGGTAGCTATGGATTTTGGGCCCTACCTCAGCTGGCAACTAGGCAAACCTGCACATTTTTATAAACTAGACAGCAAGAAAAAGCCCGGGGGGTGCATGATTTGTGTGGCTCTCACCAGGTAATTTTACCCAGAAGTCCTTGCAAACGTAAAATTTTTGTAAGAAATACACATTTCCCTCACATATCTGTGATGGAAAAATCTGGAATATGCAGGGAGCCATTGGTTCGTACCACACTGAGTTCCCACAAGTCCCTCAATACGAATGGTACCCCACTTGTGTGGGTGGGCCAAGAAACAAGGACACAAAAGGCCGTCAATCGCTACATTGAGAGATAAGCAATAGGGGGAAGGTTGCTGTATTTGGGGCGGTGCTGTGGCACCACTCATGCAAACCTACAAACCACAGACATTTTTTAAAACTAGACTACCAGGGGAGTCCAGGGTGGTATGCCTTTCATGGATCCTACAAGGTTTTCCTACCCACAATGGTCTGCAAACCTCAAACTCTGCCTCAAATCGAGCATTTTCCTTCCATTTCTGTGATGTAAACTTCCGGAATCCGCAAGAATCCACAAAACTCCTACCACCCTGCATTGCCCCACTTGTAGTGATAAAAATACTGCCCCACTTCAGTGGCTGGGTCTAGTGCCTCCTACAGAAATGGCTCAAACCAAGGTCAATGAGAGCCCTCGCCAGGAGACTCCCATTGACTGCAGTCTGATCCGTTTCGGTCATGTGTTTCCACCACAAACTGGAAGTAGCTTGACACCACAAAAAATGGGGGAAATGGGTTACCTCTTTGAAAAATGCCAAACCTGTGGTACAATTTTTTTTTTATTTCATTCAGCTTTGCATGTTCCTGAAAGCAGGACAGATGGTGACTTTAACACAGCAAACAGACACTTATCCAGAGCACTCTTTTCCTATTTTTCCCCCCAAAACTCAAAATGTAGCTATATATTCCCTATTTTCTTGGTCCCCTCCAGGGAAATTCACAAACCCTTGGTAACTTTAAAATCCACAGGATGTTGGGAAAAAAAGGACTCTAATTTGGCATGGATACCATATGTGGAAAAAAGAGTTCTAAGCGCGAACAAGCCCAAATAGACAAAAAAGAAGCTCCAGCAGTAAGGGGTTAATGCCACCGCAGATACAACTCCCTTAGGTGTAGCAAGTTTATGTTATGTGCAACACTGACCCTATACCATACACTTCACTGGTTGCCTAGTTCACATTACCAATCAACCGCAGATATATGGGAAACTCTTACTGCACACAGTGTTCAATCTAGATACAACTGTTCAGAGAAAACAAACTTTCTTAAGATACTCAATGTCTGTTCCAACATAAAGGCTCTACTACGGACAGCTTTTATCTGTATCAAACCCCTCACAGTCATTGAATTTACATTGAAAACCTAATAGATATGAATAGTAAAGTGGGTACTCTAAGCATTGTTTACACTATGGAGACAGTTTACTGTGCACTAAACGACTTTACAGACAGTGAAACTCTTATGATTAATACACAAGAGTACTATAAAGTATCTACTAAGAACAGTGTACACTCTATGCAAAACTTGTCCAAAGAGAGACTATTCACTTAAAATAACCAAGGTCTGCAGGTGCTAAAGATCATATTACGTGCAGCCTTCATACTGTGGTGGTCACTTTACAGCTAGCCCATCTTTTGAAGCTAAAAAGCACATGTACATGGGTTAGTTCCTGGTGCACATAGTCTTCTACATAATGTAGACATCGTCATGCTATGACAATTCTAATAACTCTAGGCTGCTTAAAGTACTTAGTATCTATCATGTAAAATCTTTGCCCTGTTAGAAAGTTTTTCTGCAGATGCAAAAACCTTGTGTGGAACATACTGGACACAAATCGTCAACTGTCATCTGCACAAAAATTACTCTTCAATACAAAGATTTATAACATATTCAATACCTCTACACATCTATGATGCATTGGGAGCACATGCATTTTGCAAACATTTACACCCATTAGTTGGACACAGACTGTACAAAATTAGGTAGAAAAGTAATATGGTAGGTATCTGCCACTATGTAAACTAGAAATCAAACTGACACACAGATTGGATGATGTCGTCAGTGACGTCATCAATTATGTAATTGAGATGTCATGAGTGATGTCCTAGAACATGCCATGAGTGATGCAACATGTGAGGTCATAAGCAGTGCATGAAGGGGGCGGAAATTATAGTTAGTTCTGCTAACTATAACTGGTGAACTTCTGTGTTTTTTTTTAGTTCAAAATGTTAATGTTGTCACTGACATTCACATAACTATAAAGTTTCTTTTAAACTTTGGTTCTTTCAGTGAACCACTAAAATATAGTGAACCAATCCCTTGTCAATTTCACTCATCCAACAACTAGACCGTGCACTTCTCCAGCACTAATTAGGAAGTAATGTCTGCCATTTTGTAGTATCGCAGTACTCGTTTTTCACATGCTTTTGGTTTGTTCTCCACCTACATTGCGGATCCATTTAGAAGGTATTGGTTACATAGTTCTTTCATGACAAATGCTTATTTATATATATGAAGCCTTCACCAAATATCTTTGTCTGTTGGCTTGAATTTTGCTTCTTCCTACCACAGCCCATAGCCTAACACAGTGGCCACTTTACTGGGACATAAACCTAGTGCCACTCAAACGTTTCCCAATACTACTGTGAAAGCCACTGGACTAAACCAGTGATTGCTTCTGCCTATATATACTAGGCTGTATTTACAAATGTTCTTAAGACAGTTATTGAAAGTTGCGATACTGATTTGTCAGGATACATCAAAATTTGCATATTTACTTATCCTATTGAAATCAAGGAAAATGTATTAGAGTAGCAAAAGTGGATATGTAAATTTTTATGTTGGAGCCACATACCCTCAACTTTGTGAAGGACATTTTGAGCAGTTACATCTTACTCATGGGGGGCATTTAGTAACAACGAGTTATTGCAGCTTTGTGACAGACTTGTTAAGCAGTTGCTTCTGACCTGAGAGGGACATCTAGTAAAAGTTCTGAAGGGCTGCAGTCTTAAGACTTCACACTGTTTTTTTCTGACTTGAAAAGGACATCTAGTAATTACCTGAGGTAACTAGCTATTTGAAAGGCAAGATCAATTTGCTTTGCCAATGCTTATTTTCTATTAAATCTCTTTGTATCCTCCTACATCTCCCAAACAACCGCAGATTAGTCAAGCAGCTAGCACTGGGCGGGAGCATATCAAATGCTTGCAGATGGTTTAAAAATCACAATTAGATTTTCTTTCATCTTTAGAAATATGTTTCCCTATACTCAATCTTTCATATTTGATCACTGAGTAACATCGCTGCCAAGGTTTTAGATTGCTTGCGTGTGACATTTTCATAATTTCAGTATAAATATGCGTGACATTCAACAACTATTAGTGACACTGTCTCGCTAACAGTATAATGTCACCCACACTTAGTAGTAGCATGGCACTGCCCACAGCCCAGGTTGGACACCTATTGCAGGGTAGGGCGGCAGAGATACAATAAATTAAACAAAGTCTCTGCCTTTGCCAGCTTGCATCTCCCTGGCTGCCACCCAATCAAATTAATGGCATGATCAGATCATGATCAACTGACCGAGTCTGTCCAGGCTCTCTGCCACGTGGGGGACCTGAGGCCGACTACAGAATGTGAGGGGGCCCCAGAGGGGATCTTCTCCCTGTACAGTTCTCCAAGTAGGCCCCTCTTTTACTGCAGTTTAGACTGACCATGTTTTTAACATGTATTTCGAAGCTTCGTTTTGCGGCTGGATATCCACATCTGTTTGATACTATGGTTTGAGCGGTGGGTGCTTTTTTACATTAATTAGGTGTGGGTGTGGTTTTGTGTTTCGGTCTTCAAATCTCTCAAGTTCGTTTTGCTTGCATATGAGTTTCTGTGCTAGCAGGATATATCCAGGTCAATATAGATTGAGATTCCTATTCCTCCCATTGTACATCAGCACCATCTTGTGGCCTTTGAAAAATGAGCTCAGGTTTATGCGTTCATCACAGCAAAGCGAGAAACTGGAACTACTTGGTTTTATCGCACTTCAGGAAAGCTTTCTTTTGCGCGACAATCTCAGTCATTGCAGTAAACACTTCCCCGAGTGGGATATTTTAGGAGTCAAAAAAACATGCAGATCGCAACCGGCTCATGCTGAACTGTGTGTGTTCCTGTTGCAGTGCCTCAGAAGCTTGTATCAAGTCACCTGCCTATTCCCAGAAAGTGCTGGTTGCCTTGGCATCGGGGAGAGGATATTAACAACTCTGCACACTGCAAGGCGGAATGCTCCGAGCCGAGGGCGTCACTGTCTTGTTGAAAAAGCATTATGCGGCAGTGTTGAGTAAATTATGCAACAAAAGGCACATTATACGGCATAATGCGACACATTTTGTGATCCATTGTTTTATTATTTTGACATTTTTTTAGACTTGTTAACACTGGGCATGCACCAGCTCAACACATAAATATAGCAATAAGTAACAGAAAGGTGACCGTCAAACTTTGCAAAGGGTCTTTTTGAATCGTTTGAACTATAAAGATTTTTTGGTTTAAATATGTAGATTGTACAGTAGATGATGAATTATCAGGCGCGGTGCGTCCATTGGGGCGCTGGGGCGTTGCCTCACTAAGTGTTCGACCATGCGGTGAATTTCTGAATTGCAATTGCTCACTGTCTGTCACAGCTCACCATGTATGCGCTGATGCTGTAAGTCAGCTTCAGCAAGCTCAGCGCGGCCGGAGTCGGGACACGTGACGCCCGAGGCAATCGGCGGGCCTATGAAGGGGGTGGGGCCGGGGGCGAGCACTGTTTTGATTGACACCGATAGCGGCTCGTAAATTTGCGCATGCTCGAATTTGGCTTGGTAATTTTTATGACCAGCCCGAACATGCGCACTCTCTCAGCCACTACTGTAGGCGAGGGAGGGAGGGGGACCCGAGAGGCCGAGGGTTGCTTCATGCAGCAGCCCCCGGTCTCTTGTATGGGCGAGCCCTATCCGTGCTCTAGCCAATCCAGGGCTAGGCGCTGCTAATGCAGCGTCTCTGGATTGGCTGAGAGACACCGCGCATCCAGGGCAGCCTGCAAACAAACCATCGGGTGCCCGGCGGCTGCCCGCGCAACTATGGCCAATCACTGGTGTGGTTTATGTCTCGTCATGACGTGAGGTGCGCTGTGCGCACTGCGTCGTGACGTGTGTGGCGGTGTACTGTCTGTACAGTACTGAGTGTGAGTGTCTCTGGACTCTGGCTGCGCCTGCTACGCTCGTCGTGGTGACTGACTGTGTGTACTGTACACTACATCGTCATCGACATCCACTAGTGATAGTGGTGACTTCAATGTGTGTCGACAGTGTCGCGCTCGCGTTGGCACTGCACTGCAGATCATCGACGTCGACTTGTTATTATCCATCTCGGTTTTAAAAGTAAGAAATTATTCTGGACTGGGGCCCCTGGGTGGTCGGTTTGAGCGAGGTTGAATGAATTAAATTGATCAAATTGCCGTGGTTGAATTGACCTTTGGGAATTTCAAAAAAGCAAAATATATTTTTTCACGACCCTGCCTGATCCACTCATATATTTGTCCCCCCCTTGCCAAATATTGAAAAATGAATGCACAGACAGTTGTCTGGTCTCCCCAGCAGTAATGCCGCTGCAGATCCTGGTAGTTCGCTTCTGCTTGGCAATGGCAGAATAAGTCACCTTCTGCCTGTTCATGTCATGTGACCTGTCGCTGTAGTCATGCTCACGCTGCAGCAGGAGGCTCGGCTTACCAGCATCTCACTCTCCTCTTAAATGCAAATCAAATCCCAATACCTCGAAATACGGGTGAAAGACTGGTAAACGTGCTTAATGTCTTTTCAAACGCAAATTATAAAATAAATAGGAGCAGACCAATAAGCAGACAAGCAACAGCGTTTACATTGCATCATCGTAATCCTAGCAATGAAAGATACAATTAAACAAAGCAGAAACTCTGGATGTGAGTCATTTCTTGAATTTTAACTGTGCTGCCCTGCTCCTCTCTCCAATGACTGCTCTAAGATGTACCTAAAGCTTCCGTCCACATGAGTAAACCACAATCCACTCCCACCCACATTGGAAGCCCCCCCCCCGCTCGTACTAACAGTGGAAGCCCTCACCCTCCCACACTAACACAACCACCCCAGTATATCCTCTGCCTCATAAAGCCCCTCATACAGTCCTGCTGTATACCTAGTTGGAAAAGAAAGGAGGCGCATGGTGGCAAACCAGCAGAGTCAGTGTCGGTGGAGAGCGGAGGGAGTCCGCAGAGTAGCCCTTTACGGTGGAGAGGAAGGTGGCCAATGAGCCTCCCAAAGCAAGGATTCTGGGCACAAATCTTGTCCTGTCCTTTACTCCTCTGGCTTCACCAACCACTCCAGGGCAAGCAGCATATGGCCTGATCCCCCATACTTAATGATCTCATTAACAGTAATACAAAAGGCATGGGTCTATTTATAAGACTTTCCGAATCCCTATAGATTTCAATACAAATGAGCCGAAACCCGTCATATCTTATTATATCATAATGGGGCATTATATTTAGACCGAGAGACAATTGTAGATTGGCGAATGGCGATGCACAAAATTTAAAATGCTTTTATTAGAAAATCTCCCGGAGTGCTTTTTGATTGCTGAAATTCCCAGTAAATAAATTAATAATAACAAATTAATAAATAATTGATTATATCTCGATATACGATAATGCCGCAGGCTGAGAACACAATTGATCCCCTTCGCCGCCATATTCTACTCAAACACCCCGGCCCGACGGATCAGCCAATTTAGACTAGCAGAGTTCTGCCACCGCAGTCGGGATCAGGCCTGGTCGGGATTCGCCAATACGGAATCTTCTAGAACATGCTGCCTGCTGTAGCTTTAAACAAATAACGTGTGTGTGTTGCTGGTTTGTGTGGCGGGAGTTGGCAGGTGTCTGCTTGTTTTGGTATCTACGTGTTTCTGTGTAACGTGTGCAATTCGTCAGCATCAAATTATAGCACGTCTGATGGAAAGGTAGTGCAGAAGGTTAATGTGCCTGTTGCAAAGAACATGTACCTGATGCAGATCACAAAATGCACATTATGTAAATAGGTCAGTCAGTCACTGTTTGTTTTGTCAGAGAGATATCCTTTTGTTACTTTCAGTTTGTAAGTTAAAATCCTAACTTACAACAGTGAGCTACTAACTGTCATCTAAGAGCTGCATGCAAACTGCAAAAGTTGGAGTGTTATGTTTTTTCCCCCAGTATTTGTTTCATTACCCTAATGTTTCAAAAATAAATTGTTCCATTTTTATTTTCAGAACCTGCTAAAGCCTGACAACCATTACCAAATTTTTGGTCAATTTTTCGGCGAAGAACAAGAGGCCCCAACCTCCTCTGCTGCTCTTTCACCCCGGCTACGACCCAGCAAACACCAGTGTTAAAGGTAAGGAAACTGATGCTATATTTTTTTTACATTGGAGTTAGGTCTATGTATGTGGCCACTCTACATGGTGGTTGGGGTGGGTGCACATTCTGAACATTGTACCCTCAGTGGATGGAATTTACTAATAGCCTTAGCCCTGTGGCTTTGCGCAATAACGGTTTTTAACAGCACTATCTATCTCTTGCCTTGTTCAAGGCCCTCAAGCATTGTCTGTTTTAGTGCCTTCAGCAACCACTATGGCACACAGAGGCAGTAGGCAGGAAGGCTGTCTTTTAAGCAGTCATGTTGTGCAAAGGGTGCTGTTGGAGATTTATTGCGTTATTGCACAAGATATATGTTTTTATACTGAAATTTGATATTATTGCACCGCACCTTATACGTTGTACTTTGATTATTGACAGGTTTCTTTAATATATATTGGTAAGGCCAGCATCGGCATCATGAATACAGTACAAGAGCTGATTACAAGGTAATTCCAGGCACGGCCACTTGAAGAGAAACAACATTTAAAGCAAATAGGACCTCATCAGCCTGAGATAAAGCTACAGCAAACTTCCCAGGACAGAGGAAAAATGTCCACACGTACATTCTCAAACGCCTGGTACACAAAAGCTGATTGGCTTACAGGGTGCCCTTTAAGAAATTCTCTGTTCTGCTTCCCCTGCTTGCTGTTTGGTGGCGAGTTTTCTTGGACAAATCAAGGAGTAACAGACTTGAAGCATTTGTCTGAAAAAACAAAGAAGCATGCACACGCAAGAAAGCATATGGAAAACCTGACGAGACTGGGAATGTTGGGGGAAGACGCACCGATTGAGCAGCAGATAAGCGATGCATACCGCAAAACAATACAGAAACACAATGAAGCAGTTGATAGGAACAGACAGATTCTATCCAAAATAATTGATTGCATTAGTTTCTGTGGTGCTTTCGAACTGGCATTGCGAGGCCATGATGAATCAGAAAGTTCCTTAAAACCTGGGATATTCAGAGGCCTTGTGGATTTAATAGCAAGCATAGACAAGGAAATGGAACCACATTTGGCAAGTGCTACAGTCTTTAAGGGCACCTCTAAAACAATACAAAATGAACGCCTTGAGTGTATGCTCGAAAATTATGAGAAGCCATATTGTGCAAGAGTTGCAAAACACAGACTTTGTGGCTATTCAGGCTGATGACACCACTGATGTGGCCACTAAAACACAGTCCGTATTAGTGTTTCGGTACAATGACAGAAGTTGTGGAGAGGTTCTATGGTTTCACACATTTAAGAGACTCTAGTGCAGAAACCATTACTGCAGCTATACTGCGTCGACTGAGCTTAATTTTTGCAGAGCTGCCTCAAAAAAAAAAACAACGTATCGCACAAAGCTATGATGGTGCGTTCGTAATGAGTGGAAGCCTTAGTGGAGTTCAGAAAAGAATTCGAGATGTGTACCCTAATGCTCACTATGTGCACTGTTACGCTCACCAACTTAATCTTATTATGCAACAGGCAGTATCAAGGATCACCGAGACACAAATTTTCTTTCAGGATGTAGGAGGCTTGGCAGCATTCTTCTCACGTTCCCCCAAAAGAACGGAAGCACTTCATGAGATTGTGGACAACAGCGTTCCAAGGGGATCCTCAACTCGTTGGAACTTTAACATCCGTACAGTCAACCTAATCTATGAACATGGGGAGGACCTTGAGAAATGTTTTGCCGCCATAGAAGACAATGATTAGTGTGATTACAAAAGTCAGACTGAAGCCCGTGGCTTTGCTAGAACACTACAAGACAGAGAGTTTCAGTTGTTACTGTTTTTATTTCATGATATAATGGTAGCTGTCGACCTGTTATACAATCAGTTACAAGCACGAGTGATAGATACTGTCAAAGTGCAAGTATATAACACTATGTTTGTACAAAGCATAAGCAAAGTGAGAGATGGGGTTGACAATTTAGACAGCAAACTGCCAGAGCATTCTACTTTTTCAAACCGCAGGAAAAACATCACCACTCTGGTCCGAATTGCAAAGGAGATATATGACATTGTAATTGTGCAGGCAAAAGAACGTTTTTCTTTCACAAAACATTTGGTGGGTGCCACATTATTGCAAAGAGAACAGTTTGCAAAATATGATGAATCATTCCCTGAGCGTGCTCTGAATGAGGCTGTGGAAGCTTATCCTATACTCAAAAAAGAGGAGCTGAGAACTGAGTTGACTGTACTGTACGCAATGCCTGTGTACCGGAAGGCCACAAGTGCCATGTCTTTGCTGGCTTTAATACATAAACTTAATATGGAAAAGTCACTTACAGAGACAGTGGCTTACTAAAAATTGTCATAACCACTCCTATGACAACAGCCGAGTCAGAACAATGTTTTTCAGCCTTAAAGAGGATTAAGACATTCCTGAGGAACACCATGCTTGAGGAAAGACTGAATGCTTTGGCAATGCTCTCTGTAGAGAGCAAGCTAGTTAAAAAAATCCCAGACTTTAACATTCAAGTAATTGAAAAGTTTGCTGCTCTTAAAGAGAGACGTGCTGATTTCATTTACAAAAAGTAAACAACATGTATGTTGAATGCTGCTACTTTGCAACCAGTTTAGTTGTTTGTTAAATAAAAAACATCTGTGAGTGAGGTACTCAAATGCATTGAATCTCGAAGTCTGTTATGAAGCTCTGTGGATATACTGAATAACCAGCTACCTATATTATATGCCATATGTTTATTAATGTAATAACTGCACTTTCACAATTGCTTTATTAACCTTCCTGCTTTGTCAAATTTACTTGAAAATGCACCATTTTTCCTCTTTTTTCAAATTTTCCTGGGGGGGGGGGGGATACCCCCGAACCCCCCTTATGGTGGTTTGGGCTCTCTCGCTATGCTCGCTCGCAACGGTGCAGTATACCAATCATTTTATGCCTCACCGCTTTCAAATGTCACCAGCCGCCCCTGTGAATTATGCGGCAAATGCAACAAATCTGAAATGATGCGCCGCAGCTGCACAATCACAGAATTCCAGTGTCCTATACTATGAGGAACTGGGAGTTTGCACCTATGTCAAAACTAGTTGAATGTCAAAAGCAGAACTTCCAGCATCATGTTTCCATTTACTGAAAGAGAGCCAAATGCAGGAAGAGAACTCATTACCTCGCTAACACCCCCCTGAATTGTGTTTTGCCACTGTACTCTTAAGATATTGGAAAAGTTACAGCATTTCACAATATGTTATTTATTTCGTATTCCTACTAGAAATAATATTTCCTAATTTTTTTATTAGGTTTGTCCAATAACTATCGGACCATTGAGAAGCTGAAGCTGGTCTATTTTTCTAGTGCATGCCAGTGTATTATATTTGAAACATGTGGCAATGTCGCTGGTGACAAAACACATACTTATGTATAAATACGCTTGTGAAAAGCATAGCCTAACAAGCAGTTTTCTGCTTTTTAAGGCCATATCAGTGCAGTTCACTCAACAACATAGAATTAGAGGCAATCATTCTGCCATGTTGAAATAACTCAAAGGTCACTGTCCTGCAACGGAGGAGAATCAGCGAAGACCTCTAACCGATCAGCTGACCTGACCTACCTCCATCCTTGACCTTGATGCAGTCAGGTCCAAACGTCTCCCCTTTCATGTCTGTTCAGCAAACACTATTTACTAACTTACCCTCGACCAC
This sequence comes from Triturus cristatus, assembly GCF_964204655.1. Taxonomy (NCBI): domain Eukaryota; kingdom Metazoa; phylum Chordata; class Amphibia; order Caudata; family Salamandridae; genus Triturus; species Triturus cristatus. The sequence goes on along the minus strand of NC_140585.1, from coordinate 678,294,998 downwards.
CATCTCCTGTGCATTTTATCATCAATCACCGAGATCAACTTATCTGACCCATCATCTTCTCAGATCCAGAGTAACAGTGTAGGGAAACCAAACCACAATCCTGATGAGTTCTGACTGCGCTGCGAGGGCGTCCGGAGGATCTCCAGCGTACAGGTCCGCATAGTACCTGCGAAAACGTTCCGCTATGTGAGCGTCCTCCGTAACCGTGGACCCCGTGGGATCGGTGATCGCCTTCACCGTATATTTCTGTCGGGTGGTTCTGAGCTTGCTCGCTAACAACCTACCGCACTTGTCCCCCCCCGGTGTAATAGATATGCTTAAGGCGCAGTGCCGCATATTCCGCACGATCCATATCCAGGGCCGTCAGGAGCTTTCTCGCCCCTTGGAGTTGCCGCCAGATCCGGGGCGCACCCGTCCGTCCATGCATGTGTTCTAGTTCGCGGACCCTCTGCGTGAGCTCCTCTCGTTTCTCCCGTCTGTTAGCGTTATCTGCCGATGCAATCGCGATAAATTCACCACGAAGCACCACCTTCAGAGCCGCCCATTGGGTCGCCCGAGACGTGTCAGGGGTCTCATTATGGGCCAGATATTCCTGTATCGCCTTCGTCACCTGCTGGACCACATCTTGTCTACTAAGCAGTGTGTCCCGCAAACGCCAGACCCGAGAAGGGTATGAGGCCGGCGGTAAACTGAAGGCGGCCGTTACAGGGGCGTGGTCCGACACAGAAATCACCCCCATGTCTGCCTCCGTGGTTAAAGCGCGTACCGGTCCCGAGACCAAGAAGTGGTCCAGCCGTGCATACGTCTTGTGCGCATGCGAGTAGTACGAGTAGGACCGTTCCGCAGGGTGCATTCGCCGCCAGAGGTCCTCCAAACCCATCTCTGCTAAGTGTGCCTTACACTCCTTCGAGAACTCCCCCGTCTGCGGAGAGCGCTGGGCGGATCTATCGGCAGCGCCGTCGAAGACCATGTTGAGGTCGCCCCCTATGATAATGTGCCTGTCCTGCGTAACCGCGATCTCCTCCAGTGCCGAGCTGAGGAAGCGTTCTTGCCGTTCGTTCGGGCTATAAATGGACCCAATCGTCAATGTGAGACCAGCCACGCGGACTCTATAGGCCAGGAATCTACCTTTCAGTTCTGTCTGTTTGTGAAGTATTTCCCCTCTAAAGCGCCGGGCCACTAGTATCGCCACCCCCGCTGTTTTAGTGTTGCAGGATGAGTAAAATTGTGTTGGGAAAGCGGAGGATCGCAGTCTGGGACAGTCCCGGGGCAGGAGGTCTGTCTCCTGTAGGAGGCAGATATCTGCCGGGGTGTTCTCTAGCAGGGATAATACGGTTCGTCGTTTGATCGGGTTATTAAGGCCCCTGACATTGAGCGTGACAATTTTAAATGTTGTAGGTGTCATGTCGGAAACTCGAGCAGACCGCCCCTACCTTCTGAGAATCTACGGACGATGGTGCGCATGCCACCACAGCGGTGGCGTCCCCGGGCACGCACTGGACTGCCTCCTCTCCACCCCTGGTTCCCCCCCCCATTCCCCTCCCAACATCAACAGGCACACTTCCCTCCCCACACCACCCACCAGCTCCCCTTTTAACACCGAACCTACAACCCTGTACCTCTTTCCTCCCGGACATCCCTCCCCCATCCCGGACCCTGAATCGTGATGAATCCCCAACAACCGTTGAACCCCTACCATCTTCTCTCCCACCCTCAACCCCACGCACCCACATACCATAGTCCCAGTCAAGTCCCTGGAGGACAAGTCAGTGGAAAGTTACCTGAGTGGACGTCCAGCCACTGTCCCCTCTCAGCGGCCCCCTCCCCCCCCCCGGCCCCCAAACCTGCAATATGAAGTATGCTGTGACGATCTACCCCCGGAGTGTTTTTACGCTGTCACTGCAGTGTCACTTGCGGCAGTGTCCTGGGCCACCTCGAGCACCGCGTTTTCCATGCCGGCCCAGACGGTAGAAGAGTCCGGCCTCCCGGCACGTCCACGGGAGCGCCTCCTCGACACCCTCTGCCAGCCATCCCTAGGCGGGCGCTCCCGGCGCGGGGTAGTCCCCTCCTCCGCTGTTGCGGTAATGCCGAGGACCCCACAAGTCTCCTGCAAGGAGCGCAGTTGGTGCATGGCGCCGTTCCACCTAAAGATAAGGCGGAAGGGGTGACCCCAGGCATAGGGCGTCTCGTGCTCCCGCAAAAAGTCTGTGGCGATCCTGAAGGCTTTGCGTTTCTGGAGCGTGATCGCTGATAAGTCCTGGTATAAAGCAACAGGGTGGCTGCGAAAGGTCAAAGATCACGGTTTCCGAGCTTCCGCCAAAATCCGTTCCTTGAGCGGGAAGTCCGGGAGAAAGGCCAGAATGTCCGGTGGCGGGGCTGACGCCCGCGGCGGCGGCCCCACTCTGTGCGCTCTGTCTATCCGAATGGAGAAGTCCTCCGGCTCTCTCAAGATCTCCCTAAACAGGGCCTGCAGGTAGCCCGCCACATCGGCGCCCTCCTCCGAGGGTGGCACTCCCCAGACCCGAATGTTGTTCCGCCGGGATCTGTTTTCCAGGTCCTCGTTGTGCGCCTGGAGATCGAGTTGTTGGTCCCGAAGGCGCAGCACCTCCTGCTGCAGCTGTTCGATTTCGGCGTCTCTCTGTTGGCTTGCGCTTTCCACAGTGGCCACCCGTCCCCCCCAGGTCATCCACCTCTCTCCGTACTTCTCGTACCTCGCTGGCTACTTCCTGTTTCAGCGTTTGAAAGTCATCTCTGAGGGAGCTGAAAAGGGACTCCAGGAAAGATCTTGTGACCGGCGGCTCCTCGTCGTGCGCGGTCCGCGGGTTCCCGGAGAGGCCCGGTGATGGCTGCCCCCTCTCTGTCCGCTGGGGGTTCTTGCTGAGCATCTCTGGGAGAGTACGGTCCCCCCTCTTACTGCCTTTGTTGCCCGCCATGGTTGTGAGAACAGGGATCCGCCAGCTGCCACTGTGGTTCGCACCAGTCCCCGGCTCTGTGCCCTGGGAGGTCTCCTAGCACCCCCCTGGGCACCCGTCGTCGGCCTGTGCCGTGTAAATGGGCTCAATCCACACTCATACACCAGGGTCCTACTTGGCTGTGCTTCGTTGCTCAGGCCCGTGTCCGCCGCTCCGCAGAAGGGCCCGTTAGGCCGCACCAACCCAGGGACTTGACCCGCTCCAGTCACCTCTCCCTTGTGCCTCTGGGGGCAGCGCTGGGCCACGAGGCCCGCTCCACCTCTGGGGTCGCGCTCCTCAAGCCGATCGCGGCGCAGTCGCCCATGAGAGGGGTGGCCGCTCTCCACCCTCCAGGGGCTTCGCCCAGCACGTCTGCTCCCTGCTCCTACTGCCGGGCCCCTCGGTCAGTGGTTCCGCCTGTACCGGGCACGATCGCCAGGGAGACCAATCCTCTCCGCTGCTGGGCAAGTGGTCCCCTCCTCTAGGTCTGGCTACTCGGTCCGATTGCACAGCCTTCACCCCGCGAGACGCTGGGGGCACCCTCCGTCGATTTCCACTACCCCCGCCATGCCTCCTCACCAGTGGTCTCGGCGCGCGGCCTCGTCGGCGTCGCTCCACACCTTCGGCGTCGTCGTCATTCCTCGATGGCCCGTGTGTCCTCGGGGGTCGTCCTCTCCACAATTCCGCCGACACACCGTCCTCGCCACGTGGCGGGCCCCGACCGGGCGCTTCTCGGCCGCTGGTCGCACCCTGCTCCGAGACCGCCGCCCGGCTCTTCTCCGCGGCCCCTTGTGCTCGAGCTCCGGGGTGCACTGTCTCAGGCGCTCTAGTTCAAGCTCAGGGAAGCGGCGCCGGTCCCGGGGGTCTTGTCCCGTCTCCAGCCGCTACCGCACTCCTCCGCCCAGCGTGGCTTCTCCGATGGCTCTCCTCCAGGCGCTATCACCAGGCGGGGCCACGCCGCGCGGCGCGATCTCCGTCCGCACCCCGGCTATACTCCACCAGGCGCTCCAGTAGGCCACAGGGCCTGGCCCCGCCTCTGCGCTGCTCTCGGCCGCGGCCACGTCTCTGGGTCCCGGCTGGATTCGGTTGGGCCCCACGAGCTGTTGAGGTGTCGTCGTCAAGCCTCCGCCGCTACCATACCCGTTTCCAGCAGAGCGGGGGGAGATTCTGCCAAAACGAGTGGTTCAGAGGCCAGAGGGCTCGGGAGCTCGCGGAGAGTGCGACCGCTCACCCCGCCATCTTGGCCACGCCCCCTCACATTTTTTTTTTTAAGTATTCTCCACCATCACAAAAATGCAAAAGGGCAGACTTTAATGTGATAAGCAGCATTTGTGCACGCACAATATCTAAACAGCATTAGTAAATGTCTATGTTTATATCTTTGACACGTTAAAGTCATAACTATTGGCTATGCAAATGCTTGCTTTAATTTGGTTTTTAGGTACTGGTACAACGAGGGAGCTCATGGATGGAAAAAAAATGAGTTGGTACTAATTACTTGACCGTAGGCTTTGGTTTGGTTGTATATCATTACAGATTTGTATAACTTGTCAGGTGTAATCCACTTCACATTGCTCTTTGAAACGTTTTTGGATTTCTTTTTCCATCAACAAAAACATCTATCCCAGGACATGTAAATTGGCAGCACTTTGCTTTCAAGAACAAATATTCTCACATTTTAATCTCCCCAGGCCTTTGCTTGTTTTCTATCATATCTATTTACGCATATGTCATTTTCCAGCCTCTGCCACTGTTTATCGAACAGCCTATGTTAAATGTAATGCTTTTACAGGGTTTCTCAAAAGTATGAGCCACGACCTTACTAGATATGCTTAATCTTGAACTTCCATAAAGATTGCTGTAACCCTCTGCCAGATTTAATTTCATCAACACTCTTCCCGCCAAAGGCTTTGGGTCAGTATATTCAACGATTTGCTAGTTTAGGCACCGCCATTTCGACTTTGCTTCGTTTTTTGTTTTTATTAAACTTATTTTTATTTCAACCCTGGACAATTAACACTGAACATAGTCATCATAAGCATTTTCAAGTCGCCCCATAGGGCATGCTATCCGAGCGTCTATCTGAGCATCCGCGCTCTTCACTTTTTGGCGTGTATTCTCAATGAGGTGCTCTGATATCATTCACACCTAGAAGGAATACGTGCAGCAACATTTTGTAACGAAACATCAAAAATTGATGAACAGAAAGCAAGAACTGGTTCATCTTGGCAGCGACGGTGATGAACGCCATCCCACACATAGCTTGTACATATCACTTAGGACAGGTTTTGTGAAACAGTCTTTGATACTAATCTGATAGATAACAGTGGGACAATCTGTACTGCTCTCCAATGTTGGTCAGTGCTACGCGATAGAGCAAGAAGTGTTGTCGGTTGCTGTGTTCGGTGTATGAGAAGTGTGGTGTGACTGTTCTGTTGCACCCTCCTCCCCCCCAGATCCCCAGGTAGCTGCAATCCTTCTAGCATGTGCCCCCAGTCCTCTAAATCACGTTCTGCATTCTCATCTGTGCGTACCGCCTGTATGCCCCCTCTTCAGCCACCCCCCAACTCTTGCATGTTCGTCCTCCATCCACTCACAGCTGGAGAGACAGTGTGTGTCCAATGTATAGCAATGCGCCGTTTAGCCAAGACTAGGCCCAGAAGAGCAAATTTGTGTCTTATGCGTGTTCCCTTTCTTGGTGTCGAGAGGACTCCTAACAGGCAATGCTTGATTGATACCGGTGGCTGAGTGGTAGTATTGTTGCAGGCAGGCGCAGGACCATGTCATATGTATAAATGTTGCAAGTTCTGTACCACATCTAGGGCAGTGTGAGATGTGCCCCGGGTTAAAACGGGCCAGTCTCTGGGGTGTCAGGTAGGTGTGGTGTTGCTGGCTACCTCACGTATCTGCGCAAACGCTCAGTAAGTGTGACTGGTAAATCTGCTGCGAATCTATCTTTTGTCATGGAGGTCTCAACTACGCGGTCCTCTTTCAGCGCTTTATAGATGCGTGAGATTAGCCCTCTGGTGGACAACGGGTTGAGTATTAGCACTAGCGTATGGGACTCTGCCGGCTCATTTGGATATGAGGCTCCTCTGGATCTCCTCCCGCTGCCGAAAGACACTTTCAGTAAATCTGCACCAGTGTTCTTGAAGTTTTCGCTTCCGCTGTGTGTAGCCCTGCCTTCCCCTCACCTTCAGCCAGTATCACACAGCTTCTGGCGCTGTAAAGAGGTTTGCATGATCACCATGTATGACCATCAGCTTAGCGGGGTAGAGAAGCATATATTGGAGGTTCATAGCCCTGAGTTTGTCTCACCCCTCCGAAGGATGCTCTTTGTTGCTGTACCAGACAAGTGTAGTCCGGACGGCTTTGCTTCGTTAACATGTAATTTGCTCTTAGAATTAGAGAGCTGTTATATAATTTGTTGTGGTTGTTGGAAAAGTAGTCAGTCTTTAGATTGACACATAGGATGCAAACTGAATTTAGATAGCAAATGAGAACAGTGATATTTAAATGTCTCTATTCAAAATATTTCAAACAAAGGGCATCAGTGAGTATTGGACTTTCGTCTTTCGCCCTGGCTGCTTGCAACTTTTGAGTGCTAAATTTGAGAGGATGACTGGCATGTAAATGGAAAGTAATAGCACTTCAACCGCAGTTTGGGGAAACGGGGTGGGAAGGGATAGCACAGGGAAGACAGGGGGTTACTGGAACTCTTCTTTAGTAATTGATGTCTTGCCACTGGTGTCCTGAGGTCCGCACCACTATGGCTCTTGAGATTGTGACACATGCAACCCTTTACACACTTGACTGTCATGATAGCGACGGTAAGCAGTCACAGGCTGCTTAGGGAGGTAGTGTTGGGTGTCCAAGTCCAGCATTGACCAATCAACCAACAGACATAATAAGTTCAATGTCCAGACACATTTGTGTCTTAATAAAAAGAAAGTACCATTTAATCACATTGTAGTACTATATACTGCTACATAAACTAACTTAATATTAAGAGCAGTGACCCAGGGGACGACTCTCCCTTTTTTGGGCTCACCAGCCAAGTTCCCCATAACTAATTCCAACCCTGGAGTCCCTTTGATAGCTAGTACCTACCAGTAGCCTGATAGCAGCATGGATCAAGCTCAGGTGCTCAATTTTATGTCAGGACACAGAGGCTAACATTATGCAAATCTCCTTTTTTTGCCAGCTCACAGCAGCAATAGAAGGAATTTAGAACTTTAAACATTCTAGTCAAGTATATAACAAAGTAACATGCAGCCATCTTCCTTCTTTTGTTGCTGCTGCTCACAAGATAGGTACCCACACTTTGTATCTCTCATTTCTTATATCACTCTATTCTCTAGATAGATTAACTCTCAGAGATTGCCTTGATTAGACATACGTTTTGTTTCCTTAGAACTTAACTTTACCTAATTGTGCTTAGTGCTGTATAAACAGATATCTTATAATACCTTTAATAGTTGCTTCCTTTTACCAATGAATTGCAACATTATTTAAATTGTATTTGTATTATTTGATTATTAATTATTATTTTCAACTTAATGTAAATAAATGTACAAGATCCAGCTTACTTAAAAATCCCCTTACGGGAAACAGTTGGAACGGTGCTTGAAAGATGCACCTGGAGCAGACCTCACTCGCTCCCCTGACATAACGCGACCTCGCGGATCAGCCGACCCGGCTCAGAAAACGAAGGCACGCAAAGCCTTTTATAACAGACCGCGCGCTCCTCCACACTGTCAAAACAAACCCGGACTGGTCGCAAACCAAACATAACTGTAAGGAACAAAATAATGTTTTCTGGATCTCCGCTGCGGTGCGCTTTATTACTTGGGACAGCTCTCTCCGACAACATGCCGTACCAAGTAAGAAAACATCAAAATATTAGAGAAAAGGCAGTTGGTGGCCGACACGCTTCTCACACACGTATCAGCCGCCATCTTTACTCTCTGGGAAATACCAATTCCCATTAACTGGTCAGTCATTTTATAAGCCTGTGCACTAACCCCTTTCAATTTCAAAGACGGGTGGCTGTTGAAATACACACTCACAGCCACCGCGTTTGAAACAAGATTTCACCCTAGTGACCCCTTGTTATTTAATATAGAGTATATAGTTTTCCCTAATCTGCTCATTTAAGCTATTTGTAACATTATAGTAGGATGTCTGAGGAACTTCTATAGGGCGGCATTGAAGGGAAGCGAGAGGAAATGATTAATAGGGCTATAGGAAATTTTATGGGGTCGCTGGAGTAGACCATCAATAGGAAGTTAGAGAGCATTAAAAAAAAAAATCTAGACACCTCTGAACAACCCCGATGCTCTGGGTGGGCAGACAAGACCCAGAGAAAAAGAATTGGAGGTGGAAATCCTAAAAAAAAACGAAAAAAAATAAAAAGTAACAGATGAGGAGCCGGTGATGGATTCAGTGTTTTGGACACCGTGGATAGGCAAGTAAGAGGCCCAGTAGTCCCTATTTCTAGCGATATTTACGATTAGGTTGTTGAACCTGAAATTGAATTGTCCTGCTCATCAGAATTTGATTCTGACCAGGGGGAGATTACAGTCACAAGAAAAGGGACATCAGAGGAGGCATCGAAGGCCTCAGGCTCAAAAATGGGTATTGTTGACTCACTAGGGGAAGATATGTTCAACCCCTTTCTTATCAAACATCCCCAGTCACCTGAATGGGCACCATCGCAACACATTGCGGAGTACATTACCAACTAGCTAAGAAGGGAGATCCCCAAAGAGGTAAGATCTCGCCTAAGGTCAGAGTACCCTCAGCCTTACCTCTCTGACAAAATAACCCTAACCCCAGAGTTGGACCCAAAGGTGGTAGCCTTCATTAATAAAAGGGGTAAAGACCCAAAAAAGGAACTGGGCATCGGGCTAAAATCATGGCAAGATCGCTTGCTTCATGTCATCGGACCTCTCACCAAAATATTTTAAAGGGCTGAGACTGCCTACCTAAGTGAGACACTAGTTGACCCTAAAGAATTGTGCCAGTGGGCGCAGAGAACTATCTGCCTCTTAGGCAATGCAAACATGACTATCTAATGAAAGGAGGAAGAGCATCCTCCTTAAATTGGATCCCAAACTAATCAAATTAGCAAATAAGGAAGGGGGCCTATCCACCCAAAGGCATCTCTTCAGGGATGAATTTATAAAGGACATGGCCATATACGTAGGGGTTTTTAGTTGTATACACAAATCCCAAAAATAAATATAAAAAGTTTTTTATGACAGATTTGGAAGGGCCGGGAGAATGAGGGGTTGATTCCTCGGCCGAGGTCAGTCCTCCTCCAGACCCTTTAGACGAGCCAATAGATTCTACCAGAAATCTAGCTTTGGGCCCTATCAGAACTGCTACCCCCAGAGGCAGAGATCTTGCAACAGATCTTCCAGAGGTGATCGAAGACAGAGAGGATTTTCGACAGGTAAGTCCTACGGCAGACCTTTCAGATACCCCTATGTGGGTGACGGTCAGGTTACGCCAAATTTGTGGGAATTGGACTTCAGTGACACAGGATCCTTGGGTCTTGGAAACCGTTAAGAGGATACAAACTGGAATTTACAGATACCCCAATACAAACGAAAATCCCCAGGGAGATCACCTTTTCTCAAGAAGATACAAAATTACTGGCACAAGAGGTAAAAGACTTATTAACAAAAGGGGACATCCGGGAGGTTTATGACTCTGGGGTTAGGTTTCATCACCAACATTTTCCTAGTAGAGAAGAAGGACAAGTGAATGAGGCCTGTCATAAATCTCAAGTAACTAAACGAATGGGTGGCCTATCACAAATTCAAAATAGAAGGGATTTACCTATTAAGAGACATTTTAAGAAAAGGGGATTGTTTAACAAGATTAGACCTCAAGGACGCATATTTAACTAGTCCAATTTGGCCTCTACGCCAAAAATACCTGTTTCACTTGGAAAGGCAGACTTTGGCAGTTCTTAAGTCTCCCTTTCGGTCTGTCCTCATCAACTTGGTGCAGTCCAGAGAACGCGTAATACAACACACACATTGGGCAATCCCATTACTAGAAAATCTAGGTTTCATACTAAATCAAAAAAGTCCTGCTTAATCCCATGACAGGACACTCAGTTTCCAGGCTTTATTGTAGACATGGTCAAAACAGAACTCCGACTACCAAGAAAAAAACAAAACAATTACGCAAAGAGTTGAGGAAGGTATTAAAGTAAAAGGAAATATTATTAAGAACCTTAGCAAGGATTTTGGGCCTGCTATCTTCAACGATTCAGGCAATATTCCCAGGCTCCTTATACTATTGGGCCCTCCAAAGACTCAAAACATAACACTTGCGAAAAAATCAGTCATATTCGCAAATACTGACCTTTGATCACGAATCAATGAAAGAACTATCATGGTGGCTGAAAAATGCAGAGGCATGAAATGGGAGGGCCATTTTTGGGGAGGAACCCGAACTAGTAATAGAATCGGATGAGAGTTTAGAAGCATAGGGAGCGAGATGTGGGAACTCTTCCACCAGGGGGAGTTGGACAGTTCAAAAGAGGAAATTACACATCAATTGCTTAGAATTGTTAGCAGGTTCCTTCGCTGTTCGCAATTTTACACAGAAAATTATGAAATGCTATGTGATGCTCCACATGGACAATGTATCAGCTGTGAGATATGTCAGCAAGATGGGAGGACCACACTCCAAGGGCCTAGCAGAGTTAGTGAAAGACTTTTGGAGCTATTGTCTGAACAAAGGAATATCTGTTAAAGCGGAACATATTCCTGGGTTAAACAATGGTGTAATGGACTGATTTTCAGGGACATTCAAGGACTCCAGCAACTGGAGACTAAATAGAGAGCTTTCTTAGTATTCAGGAGAAATGGGGCCCCTTCGCGGTGGAACTCTTTGCAGACAGTTTAACCATACAATTATCAAGGTTTTTCAGCTGGAAACCAGACCAACAAGCCAGTGGGGTAGATGCTTTCCTACAGAATTGGAGAGGTCCAACATCCTATGCCTTCCCGCTGTTTGCCATGCTACCAAGAGTTCTCCTGCAAACACGCAGATGCAGGCAAACTGTAGTAGTGATAACCCCTGTCTGAAGATCACAAGCTTGGTTCCAGATAATGCTAGAAATGTCGATAGACTTCCCTGTACTAATACCGAACTTCAATGCCGTAATCCTAGGGCCAGAGGGAGAATTTCATCCCCTTGTGGAAGAGGGTCTTCTCACACTGATGGCTTGGAGGATTTCAGGAGACAGTGGGAAATCTCAAGGCTTTCAACAGATGCACCCAGAACAAGGAAAGTATACCGACTGGCTTGGAACAAATGGGTTTGTTGGGGTCTTGAACAGGGTTTCGATACAGTTTCAACCGATTTAGTACACATAATTAAGTATTTATTTGAAAAGTTTTATATAGCGCGAACATAATCCGTAAGGGTATCAGAGCACTGTACAAAGAAGCAGATAAGATTGGCAAGAAAAGCGTACATAATAAGGTAAGTTAACATGCACTTGTACAAAAAAAGAGCATACCAAACGTGGTACCTGTAAAGTGACAAAAAATTGCACCACTGCTTGAGAGACCCATATTGTAAACAAGAAACAAAAGTAGTCATGGAGTCTTCAGTTCGATTATTGCAACCGATTATTCAGTAATAACCCTTTGACTTGTTTCTTAAATGAGAAGGATGAAGGGTTCAATCTGATTTCGGGAGGAAGAGCGTTCCAAATTCTCGGGGCAAGACCGGAGAAGGAGTGATTGAAGGTTTTCTTTTTAAATTTGTGAGGTTTTAGCAAGAGAGTCCTGATTCAGACCAGAAAGTGCGATTTTTTTTGGCAGGTAAACGGGGGTGTTATAATGGAAAGCCTTGTGCGTCAAGCAGGCAATCTTGAACCAAATCCTAGCATCCGGCGATAGCCAATTGTACTAGGTCAGATGTGATGTGATCATATATTGTTGAACCTGTGATGAGGCTGGCAGCAGAGTTCAGAGTAGCCCTTAAGGGGGCCAGTCTAGCTTTGGGTAACCCTGCCAGGGTCACAATTCCATATTCTAATCAGGAAATAATTAGGGTTTGGACTGCTAGTTGCAAGTCTTCAGGAGGCAGGAACGGCTGGATTTTCCTAAGTGTGTTGAGTTTGTGGTTAACTACCCTAATTGTTGTATGATGTGTTCTTGCATATTCAAGTATTTGTCCACAGTTATGCCTAACGATCTTGAGGAGTCAACAACATGTGGATTGCAATTGAGAACCATAAGTTGTATGAGCCAGTATCGGATGGGTGCAGAGTGGTTGTGGAGCGCAATTAAGAGGAATTCCGGTTTGAGTGTATTTAGCAAAAGGTGATTGTGAAGTAACCATTGTGGAGTTTTCAGAAGTACATTGTTCAGAGTTTTGATGTCATCCGGTGAGGCAATTTTCATATACAGTTGGGTGTCATCAGCGTACATTTGGTATTGGGTGTTTGAATGCTTCAGAATATCGATGAGGGGTTCCATTAACAAGTTGAAAAGTGTGGGAGAGTGTGTGGAACCTTGAGGTACTCCAATTGAGACAGGCGTACTGTTAGCGAGGAAATGGTTAACTTTGATTCTTTGCCTTCTATTATGCAGGACTGAGGCAAACCAATTTAACATAGGGCCCGATAAACCCATCCTTTTTTCAAGAAGTTCAATCAGGTTTTCGCGTTTGACAGTGTCAAACGGAGAGGACAGATCCAGAAGAATAAGCAGGCATGGTTCGTTCTGGTCCAATATTCTCAGGGCATCATCAACGATGTGAGTTATAGCTGTTTCAGTGCTATGACTTGCTCTAAAACCAAATTGGTATTGGTCAAGGAGCTGGAACCTTTCGATGTGATTGAATAGTTGTTTGTGAACGACTTTCCCAAGAAGTTTGGCTAGAGTCATTGGAAAGATAGGAGAAATCCCACCCATACCTAAAAAGCCTAATGCAGACTTATCAGATCCCAATAACTAGTCTGAAGTTATTGGGATCTGATAAGTCTGCATTAGGCTTTTTAGGTATGGGTGGGATTTCTCCTATCTTTAAGCAATCAGGCATCCTACCCTGTACTGTACAAGCGATTCATGGATAATCAAGGACCAGAGGGAGAATGGCAAATCTAAGCTCTTTGAAGAATTTGGCAGGAAAAGGATCAATTAAATGATTCAATGGTTTTCATGCAGCTATAGTTCTCAGTGCTCGACATCGTATGGTAGTTTAAATGTGTTCCATGGTGCATTGTTTTTCTGAGTCTGATCTATGGAGTAGGAGGTAGGGGCACTCTCAGAAGTCTGCCCTGATGCAATGGGCTGGGTCCGATGATGCGGTTTTTGTGCAGCTAGATATAGCTCAAGTTCAATCTTTCTCGCCTTCTCCATAAAGTGTGCAGAGAAATACTCATCGCTAGGGAGTGATATCGTGGGTGCAGCTAATTGTTTGGTTGAGGGGTTAACTTCTTGTTTCATGATTTTAAAAGTTTTTTTTGGGTCTGTTTTTGACATCGTCAAGCTGAGACCTAAAGTGTTCTGCTTTCGTACTACAGGTATGTTTGTTGTAAGAGCTTCTAGTCATCCTCAACTGTTTGAGGTTTGTTATGGAAGGAGAGTTCCTCCATGATCTCTGCGATCCTTAGTTTGCGTCTTTCCTCATTGAGAGGGCCACTGAACCACGATTTGGACTGTTTGATGTGCGTCCTTTTGAATTGCGTCGGGGCAATAATATCTAATATATTTGCCATGGTATGGATGAAGTGATCAGTGAGAACATCCAGATCGGTCATGTTAGGCGGTGGAGGAAGTTGGTTATTACTAATAGATGTTAGGTAATTTACGTTAATGTCCCTCAGATTACGTGACCACTGTTTGGTCTTATGTGGTTGACCTGGTCTCAACAGTACCCTTTCCAAGATACGAAAAGAGATTATGCAGTGATCCGACCAGTCAAACGGTGATATGCTTTCAAGTTGTATCAAGTTACCTTTTGCTAAGATTAAATCAAGGGTGGAGTCCTTGTTGTGTGTGGGTTCATTGCAGACCTGGGAGAAGTTTAGGTCGGATGGTAGATGGTGGGGGGCAAACAAAGTATCTTGTCATTGTTCAAGATTTCAATGACTGGGTGTTCATAGGAAGACATCTGGGGATCAGAGGCAGGTACAGCCTTGATCTAGCTGACACAGTAACTGAGGCAGATACAGCCCCAACTGGTCCAACAGGTACTTGAACTAGGAACGAGTCGTTAGCAACTAGGGAGACCTTCTGCAGTGTGGCTTGCTCTCAGGTAGTCAGCTCTCTAGAAATCCCTCAGACCTTGGGGTACACTGGGCCTCTCCTCCTAGACAGTTTCTCCTTGTGGAGAACCAGGAAGACTCTTTCCCGCTCTCAGCAGGCAGGCAGACTTCTAAGCACTTCTGCCAGATCCTAGGCTCCTATACCAGAAAATTCAAACTGCCTGTGATGTCCTCTCACATCTGGGAGACTGACTACCAGGCAGACACAAGCCCTGGTAACACAGCAGGCCTTCGAGGACTCTAAGGGGTCCCTTCCCTGGCCATGGAGGACTTCCACCTGGAACCTAGTTGAGTAGTTTGGGTCCCAATTTTATGCATATTGTCTAGCCAGGGAAGGTGGCTCACCTACTTCAAAATGCACAGCTGGTTTGGGGTGGTTCTCATTTCAAGTGTCCTTCTGTGGCTTCTCTCCAGACAGCCTTTGTGCAGGATGATGCTTCTTACAGCAAGCCGCACTGGGGCACGCTCCAGACTGGAGCACCCAACACAGGCACAATGAAGAGTGGTTTTTCTGCACCTGGCTATCATCAGCCTCTCTCAGGTAGTAATCTGGGATAGACAAAATCTAGAAAATCAACCTATAAACATGGCCTAAGGCCAGACCTAAAAACGTCCATACCTAGCAGACCAAAAACTGCAAACTACCGCCTACCATCAACCAAATAGTAATACTCAGTAAAAAATAAATAAGCAGACCCTTGCTAACAAATATCCTCATGGAATTTTGAATGGTAGCCCTCTCATCAGTGTCTGAATAGTCACCCTCCAGCCAGAGGAATGCAGGCAGGCAATAGCCTTCCACAGAGCCCTACTACTCCACACATGCTGCACGCACTCAACATCCTCTCACTCTGTATTCACACCAGAAGTCAGCACAAGGTTTTGGGCATGCATAAAACAGGCCACACTTTCAATAACAGAAATAAAATGTTCAAGTCACACTTCCAATTTAAAAAACACAGTATGATGCCACAGCCACATTATGCATTATACCCAAGACAGGGACATCAGATTTCTATGAGGGCAGCTTGATGTCTCCCTCCAAGTCACAGGACAGGTTTAGACCCTTGCATAGTCATGGACAGGCCTAGTACTGCAGTGGACAGTGCCATCCTAAAAATCACCGCTGCATAATGTAACTGGTATGGCTATTTTCAATTTAAGATGTCTTTCTGGTCATTTGAAAATTCCAGCAAAATGAAAATAGAGCACAAAATGAAAGAAAATGAAACATACACATTTTATTGTCTTTTTATGTAGTTAATATGATTGTTGCTCCAAAACCTAGTTATGCATCTCCAAGTGTTTCCACAAGCCTTTGTTCGCTTGTGACAGTGTTTTTTTTTTAACAAATCTTTTTATTAAACAAACATAGGTGAATGGTACATTACAGAAGACCAGGTAGTCGGCACTTCACAATACGCATGAATGGATGGACATACAGACTGTACATACGAGAGGAACATCACGGAGAAATAGGGTCATCATGTTCTACATTTCGAGGTGGTGTACAGATCTCTCCTCTATAGATATTCCATGGGCTCCAGACACGGTACCACTTTTTAGGGCAGTCCCTTGCCAAATACACTGTCTTTTCTCTGGACATGCACCAATCGAGGTTTCTTTCCCAGGCTTCTAACGTGGGTGGATGTGCTGCCCCCCAGAGTTGAGCGATGTTTCTTTTTGCCAGAATGAACCCTAGAGTGGCCCATTGCATCTGAGAAGTGTTTAAGTTAGTGGGCTCCCAAACGTTTAGGAGGCATTCCCCTGTATCAGACCACCCCATGTGCACTAACCTGGGTCCCATTATGTAGATCCTATGAAGGATCTTAAGCTGAACCAATCGCAAGCGTGCCAGGATAGCTACCACTCTAGGGGAGGACACTACTGCTTGCCAATCCTCATCGTCCAGCTCTAACCCATCATGTACCCACTTATCTCGCAGTATCAGGAGAGGGTTTGTCATGTGGTTAATTAGCTTTTTGTATATTAATAATATCGTTTTTTCAGGGAGGTGACAGTCTAGGACTCAGTCCTCCAGGGGAGAAGCCTCCGGGGGTTTGACTCCCCAGGCAATGAAGATTGGAGCGAGTGTAGGACCTGAATATAACGAAATAATTCTGTGTCTGCCAAATCATATTCACTCTGAAGCGTGCTGAAGGACTTGATCCCACCCCCCCTTCCCCACATATCTTTAATGGCTGAGATCCCAATAAGGTCCCACTTGTCGAAGCCCTTCGTTTTCCAAAGGTCTCCCAGTTTCTCTGAATACCAAAGAGGGATGGCCAATGTTAATTTGTGTCTCCAACCAAGAAAGTTAGTGGCATCGTGCCAAATTTGAACTGAGTGCTTCGTGGGACTTGTTAGTTTGAATCGTTGAGGTCGGGAATACAACGCCCGACCATAAGTGCCACCCGGAAGGAGCCATCTGTCCATGGCGTAACCCGGGTCATCCGTACGACCATACGTGCCATGGTTAATGGCTGCCAGCTGGGAAGCCCAATAATACTTCTTGATATCGGGGCGGCTGATGCCTCCATCATACCAGTTTAGTGTTAATTTGCTCAAAGCGATTCGAGCTTTGCCATCCCATAATAGGTCCCTCTGCAGGCCCTCAACCTCCTTAAAATAACGTGCTGGAACTGAATCTAAGGTGTTTTGCTGGGCATATAAGAATCGTGGCAGAGCCATCATTTTAAATAGAGTAGCTCTGCCCAAGAAATAGGGAGAGTCTTCCAGCTAGTGATATCGGTTTTAAGTCTATGAAGAGGGGGAAAGAGATTTTGGGCATAGCGGACTGAGGGGTCCAGTGAGACAAAAATCCCCAAATATTTGAATCCAACCGAATTGATTTGTAGTGGGCAGTTCCGGGGTGGGAGGTCCCCCCTCAATACAAATAATAAGGATTTTCCCCAATTGATGGAAAGTCCAGAGAATCTACCAAAGACTTTAAGAATGTCCAGCACTACTGTAAGAGATTTCTTAGGGGAGGCCAAATAAAGTAATGTGTCATCTGCGTACAAGGATATGTGGTCCTCCCACCCGGGGGACCATCGCAGACCCCTTATCATTGGATCCCAACGTATCCAAGCGGCAAGTTGTCCCAAGGCCAGGGAGAAAAGAAGGGGGGACAGCATGCAAACCAACGGGTTCCTCGACTGAGTAAAAATGAGGCTGATACTTTATTGCTTACCACCACTTGAGCCAGTGGTTCAGAATATAAAAGACGAACCCACTGAATGTACTCCGGTCCAAATCCCAGTTTCACCAAAACTGCCCATAGGTAGGGCCATTCAATGGTATCAAAGGCCATGGTCGCCTCTAACGACACAATCACAGCTGGCTCTCGTAGGGTGTGGGCTCTGTCTATCACCCCGTAGACCCTGCGTAGGTTTAGGGCTGTATTTATATGGGGCATAAACCCAGATTGATCTGGGTGCACTAAGCCGCTGATCACTTTCACCAAGCGATTAGCTAAAAGCTTGGCCAAAATCTTAGGTTCTGCGTTCAAAAGAGAGATGGGCCGGTATGAGGCGCAGTCGGTTGTGGCCTTTCCCTCTTTGTGAATGGTGACAATAGTGGCTATTCTCTGTTCCCGGGGCAACGTTCCCACTTCCCAAGATTCTTAATACATACATTTTAAATAGGGGGCTAGTTTATCTGGCCTCAGCTTGTAGAGCTCAATGTGGAGTCCATTTGGACCCAAAGCTTTCCCGGCATTTAGGGAGCAGATCGCTTGTGCAATTTCATCAGTTGTAAGAGGGCTATCCATATAGCGTCGATCTTCAAGGGAGAGACAGGGGAGTTTAATTGAATTGAATTGAAATGGGATTTATAAAGCGCGATGGCTACCCGTAGGCCTCCCAGCGCTGAGGACAGAGAGCAGAGTAACAGAGGCAGGGGAAGACTTAAAACAACCAGGTTTTCAGGAGCCTGCGGAAGGATAGGAGATTGGGTTCCTTACGTAATTGAAGTGGGAGGGCATTCCAGCCTATAGTACCATTATAAGAAAAAGAGCGACCACCACATCTGGTCTTTCTTATTCTAGGTTGGAATGCAAGAAAGGATCCAGAAGACCGGAGATCTCTTTTTGGGTAATAGGGGGTGATTCGTGATTGAAGAATGACAGGACCCTTCCTCCAAAAGGCCTTGTGGGAGAGGCACATAGCCTTAAACTGGATCCTTTGCTTAATCGGCAACCAGTGCAGGCTTTCTAGTGCTTGTTTTGCAGATTTCCAACGCGGATCTGAAGAAGTCTGCGGGCCGCGCAGTTCTGTATTACTTGGAGTCTATTGATGGTATACTGAGGTGCTCCCAGATAAAGAGCATTGCCATAGTCCAAGCGGGAAAGTATCGATGCTTGAACCATGATTCTTCTGTCGTGGAAGGGGAGAAGGGGAAGGACCTTATGAAGCATCCTCAGAAGTCCAAAACAAAGAGACGAGAGTTTAGTTGCCTGGTAGCTAAATGAGAGTGACTGATCAATCCAGATGCCGAAGGCTTTTAATTTGATCTTTGGGCATAGGAGCCGGGCCTAGGCAGACTGGCCATAGGGAGGTCGAGATAAAGACAGGAGAGTTGCCCAACAGCATGAGCTCCGTCTTATCCCCATTCAACTTAAGGCATGATTGGTCCATCCATTTGGCAACCTCTTGTAAACAGCACGCTAGGGTGTTAGACGGTCCTTCCAGATGGTTAAGAGCTACCACGAGCTGAGTATCATCTGCATATGAGACAATTTTTATGCCAAATGGATGAACAATTTCTGCAAGTGGTTTCAGATATATGTTGAATAGGGTGGGACTTAGGGCTGAGCCTTGAGGAACCCCACAATGGAGGGGATACTGATTGGATACAGTATCTCCCTCAAAGACCGTAAAAGAGTGGCCAGTGAAAAAAGATCGCAGCCACTGTACTGCCACACCGGACACACCTACATTCATGAGTCTGGCACATAATGTGGAATGATTGACAGTATCAAATGCAGAACTGAGGTCAAGAAGGATAATGGCTGCAGTTCCCCCTAAGTCTAGAATCCTTCTTGATTCCTCAGTCACTGCTAAAAGAGCTGTCTCGGTACCCCCATTTGCGGGCGAAACCCAGTTTGGGAGGGGTGAAGTATTCCATTGTCTTCTAGAAAGGATACCAAGGTATTGTTCACATGCCTTTCCAGAATCTTGCTTATCCACGGTAGTAGGGAAATGGGGCGGTAGTTGGCCAAAATATTCCGATCCAGGTTAGGTTTTTTCAGCAAAGCTTTTACCATATCTCCTTTCCATGCCGATGGAACTGTCCCAGTGGAGATGGAAGAATTGAGCAGGTTCAGCATTGTCGGGCCGATAATATCAGACACCAGGATAAGTGCTTGGGGAGGGGCAGGGTCGATGGGAGAGCCTGATTTTATATGAGCCATAATGGGCCCTAACAGAGATAAATCGAGAGGGGGGAATTGTTCTAAGAGAGAGTAGGGTTTTACCATAAGTTCAGCCGAGCTGGTTATGGTACTCGTGATTTGAGAAGGTGGAAAAGCCTGATAAATTGTTTGAATCTTTTTATAGAAAAAGTCTGCTAGCGTGTTGCAATATGCAATGGGGTCACCTAGTCTGGGGGGTTTCTGGGGGAGTTTAGTAAGAGTCCTAGCAATTTTGAAGATTTCTTTAGGGGAATTCGCGGCTCGGATAATTTTATGTTCATAAAAGGTGGCTTGTGTAGCTTTAATAGCAGCTTTGTATTGTTTAATGGATTCCCTGTATTCCGTTGTATTAGAAACAGAGTTGTCTAGCCATCCATTTCCTCTCAAGCCGTCTGCTGTGCCGTTTAAGTGCCCGTAGGTTATCAGTATACCAAGGAGCAGTTTTCGGCCTGTATGACATAGGGGTAGGTTTTTTAGTTAGAATCATATCCAAAGAAACCTGGATCCAGGAGTTAAACTCCTCATTAGCTTTCCTTACGTTGCAGTTATCCTTCCAGGGCAGTCTGTTGGCTTCCAAGACCGACTTCCACTGGTCGGCTGAAAGTCTAGGCCAGTTACGTCTGCATACTGTAGTACTGTTGGCAGATGTCTGGGGTCTGGTAATTTCCCATATTATGGGAATCAGAAAGTGGTCAGTCCATGGCAGAGGGACTGGGGGTCCTGTAGTAAGTTTATCACAATTACTAACAAGCATTTGCAATGCAATCGGTCTCGCCTTTGGGACCGTATATGTATTTAGCTACGCAGCACATTAGCCTGGGTGCTGAAACAGTTATTTTCTGTGCGATTGTGTCCTCGCCAGTTGGCATTGCCTTTCAATGTCTCTGCATCAATCACCACACCTTAATTGTCACGTTAAATTTTAAGCATAGCACCCTCTCTAATCAGAGGCTGAGTATTTAATCGTTGAGACACAACCTAATTCATTTAATTTCATTGAAAACTTTATTTCGGTCAAAGACCATAAAAGTAGCAGAAAATATAAAAATACTTCACATCACTCATAAACCAATTCACAGCAGCAATTCAAATAACATGATTTACAAAGTTCAATAATCGGATCCCAAAACACTGATATCTCCCACAAACCACTACTAAATCACTATGTGAGATTAGCGGCAACCCCTGCATTGCATTTCTGTTCTAGGTTCTCAGCACATACATACACACACAACTGCACATTGATTGTTTTTGCTGTCCGCTCCGAAACCTGGTATCACACCCACTGGTGAAGAGGCGATAGACAGAGCGATTGCACAAGCAGTGCACGTGTTCACCGAAGCATGCAATAGTAATGCATGCGTTTCCCTGTTTGGAAGAATTGTGAAAGAGAATGCAAGCATTGTTCGGAAATAGTCAATGGTACCTATGTGTCAGAACTGTGTTGACAGTACAATCAGCGTGTTTATTGTGCCTGTTTTATTAAACATAACTCTACCAGGAAGGTGTCAGCGCACTGTACAGAGAACCACTCGGGAGATGCTTCCACAGTAACAATGGCAGCAGAGATGCAGTCGCTCCCTTGCAATGAGGAGCAGTGGCAGCGATCTGGCACCTTGAGTGACTGCTCAATCATAACCATTGCAGGGCGAGGCACCTTACCCCATGGAGTGTGTGTGTGCAAAAAAAAATATCTAATTCGCTATTATGATTGCCATCATCGTTATCTGTGTCATTATTATTACCATTGTTGTAATTATTGTGGCAGATTTTGGGGAGGGCACTCGGGACAGCACGCTCGGGTATGCATGTTTGTCCTGCTTCTATAACAAAGCGCCGACCCAGCAGCGCTATACAAGAAAGGGGGCATTCATCATTTTGCAGACTGTGGAACGGGCGGGGATGGATGGTGGGTCTCAGCAGCTGATCAGCTCACTTACGTCGCATGTCATTTAATTAAAAGTACTGTGAGAAACTGCATGAAGTGGGCTGTCCGTTCATAAAAACACAGCTTAATTTGTGCCGGTGGTTAGGTGCATGCACTGACATTTGGTGACCCGCACTTATTTTTAACCCTCAGATTTTGACCCAGAACAAGATTGAGAAAGGAAGCAAAGGGGGAAAGAAGGAGGAAGAGAAATATTGGAGAAAGGGAGAAAGCAGGGATGAAAAAGAACCAGCAGTGAGAAAGATAGAGAGACAGGAAGGGCAGGTGGAAGAAAGAGCCCTGAGATGGGATTAAGACAGGCTGTCTCGGTGTTAGGCAGAACCAGTGCCAGGCTCCTGAGAGCGGCTCCGGGCCCCTGCGTTTATAGTTTTAACAGATTATGCTTTGCATAAAATGCGGAGCAGCAACTGAGGGGGCCAGGAGTCACGCCCTCCCTCCCCTGTCTCTAAGGCCACAGCCTGGCTGCCACTGCTCGGGTGCAAGGGGAGGTTTACACGCTGCTCCCAATGGAAGAGATGCCCCAGGCCCTTTAAAACCCTCCGGTTCCTTTAAACACAGACTTCCCCTGGGAGCGGGTTTGGTTCATGGCCTGGGCGGCGTAGAAATGATGTAGGTCCAAGCGTGCAACAACCCCATTCAAAGATGGCAGAGGATGAGGTGTGTGCATTGACAGTGGCCATCGGTGAATGGGTATGTTCAGATATTACAAATGCATATCTTGGTGCCAGTTGCTCATTCACAGGCAGCCAATTTTAAATGGGTAAAACACCATGTTAAGATGGATGTCTGACTGTAGTACACCAGGCAAAAAAATGAAAACAGTTGTAGAGGGTCATGGGAGCAAGGAAGGGATGGGTGGAGCAGCAAAAGCAACAAATAAAAACTAGGACAGGGAATGGCGTTATGGGAGTTAAGCAAAGGGGGCAGCAAAATGTGGAGTGAACAAGAAAACACAAGCACTCCCTTGAACTGCATACATTAAATTAAAAACATATATTTTTCGCTGAATGCAAGCAATGTAAGTAATAAAGGACACAAGTGAACCAATCGTAGCACGAAGACCAAAATGCTTTTAAGTATTACGAGAGGGGAAGTAAGTAATCAAATCAAAAGAAGACAACTGAATTAAACAAGCAATTAAACAAAGCACCCAAGAGAAAGGTGGCGAGTGATGTGTTTTCTAAAAGGATGCCCATTAATAGTAAAAGTGTGCAGGCATTGAAATGATTTCAAATCCTAGGGTTTTTTAAGTGGAGATTAAGGAACTGGCTACATATCGTACCAAGATGAACAGAGGCGGCACAGGTGAGCTCTGTATGTGCTCTGCCTGGGGAATGGCCCCATGATAAACGGAGACTCACCGACAGTGTAGACAAACAGATGGGGAGACAACTGCTTTCCAGCAAAAGTGAACGTGAGCCGCAGCACTTTAAATCTCCTCCGCACAGTCAAAAGTACTTTTTCAAGACTGTTCAGTGTAGTCTCTCTTGTACTTGACTCTCTATTCTCCGCCAACACCGGTCAGCACAGCTCCTCAGCAAACTGCACTTCTGACTCAAGAGATCCCACTCAGTAGGAGTGATGCAGGGATGGTACACTGGCGAGGTAAGGCAGAGAGATGGGACTTGAAATCTTGTTACTGCTGAGCTCCCTCCCCTTCCCACCTCAGGGAAATGAATTAAATGATCTTACAATGGAGGAAGGCAAGAGATGTCTGGAAATCATTGTGATGCTGATCCTTAAACTGACAGTGAAGCAGAGGTTCAATCTGACACACGTTGTGCAATGAAAGAGTCAAGTGTACCTCCCATCCAAGGACTTCCGACCCTGCGCTAAATTAAATACCTCATGGCTAAAAATCACACCATATTTATCAGATCTTTTCAATGCAGATTACTGGCCCTGCTCTCAGAGATTCATACTGACCACAAGAGATTGTTTTCAATGATTACTTATTGGATAAGTATAATAGAGTTTGTAAAATTGTTGAAATTAATATACCTCTGGGTTTTCTATATCTCTTTCAGGCCTACATAATTAAAACGGAGCCCGGTTTCTTTGACATGCTATATAATTATCTGTATTGCTTTATATGAAAATATATGCACCCCAGTGAGCCACTTTACCTACTGCAATTCAACAAGTCAAGTGTACGTTTAGCTTTACCACACTTGATCTGTATTATTATGGAGTCCGAAGGTGGTAACTGAGTGGTCTAAAACCAAAAGAAACAAATATATCCTAATATGGAGAAAGCAGTTCTTGGTACACCTCTATACGATGTTATTTGGTTGAGAAAAGGCCCATGACAACCTAATCCCATAGTACCCCTCTGTGTACTGCTCTATTTAGTCTGGGACAAAATAACAGTGAAACAAACTAAGCTCAAGTACTTTTCTGTGTGTGTGTGTGTATATATATATATATATATATATATATATATATATATATATATATATATATATATATATATATATATATTATCAACTGGCGGTCGCCAGTCGATAGTTATAGTTAGGACCGTGTTTCCATAGGAAATCCGCAACATTCTATTTGGAATAACTTTGGCGCCGATTGACGAATCCTCGCGAAATTCTCAAAATAGGTGGGGCGCTCCGCTCCTTCCCTGAAAGTCTCGGGGGGATTCGTCAAGCGGGGGCTGAGAAAAAGGGGGGGTCCCAAAACGCGTTTTCCCCATGCATTTTTCCATAGGACCTTTAGTCCGAGCTACAGCCCGAACGGCTGAACAGAATTACTTGAAATTTGGCAGAGAGGTAGCCCTCAGGTCAGGGATGTGCCTTTTGAAGGTCTCGTGTAAATCTGTTCAGTATTTCCTGAGAAAATAGCATTTAAATCAATATATATATTTATGGGCGCACTCCGAGCGCGTACCGTAAGCTTACCGTACGCTGCCGTGCGCGAGCGCGATTCTGATTGGTTGTTAGATCTCAGTAAACATTCGAATCGGTCGAAACCAGGAAGTGTCGGCCGCCATTTTGTCTCTCGCAGTCTGAGGGGGTGAAAAACAAAGGTGGATAACGTGAAAAGGGGGCAGGCTGGACAGTTCCTGACCCCCTAGCCTTTGTCAGGGGGTCCCAGAAGGACCCCCAAGGGCAAAAAATAAATTGTAATTTTTTTTCCAAAAAAAGCTCCGAATGCGCGCAGCGTACGCGCACGGCGTAAACGGAGAAATTCTGCAAGGAAGAATTCCGCAAACTTCGCGTAATTACGCGTACCGTGCGCGCACGGCAAAAAAAAATTTTCAAAAAGGAAAGCTTAAAAAAAAAAAAAAAAATTGTGAGGTAAGGTTGGCTCTTAAAAGAGCCGTTGGGTTAATACAGGGATGGAGGAAAGAAAGAATGGGAATATTATGAGCGTCTACAAATGTGCTGGTCTATCTTATTGTTAATAAGGGAAACACTGGTCTCCCCAAAAACAATAAGACCACAACACCTTGTACACCTCATTGCAACCCTCCCAAATCGAGGGTTAACGTCCAGAAGAAGGTGATGCTCCCACCTCAGAGGAAGGGCTCAGCTGAGCTGCCGATGATGTACTCGACTGAGCTTCTGAGGTTGGGCTCTGGTGACTTACTGAAGAGTTTTCTCCAGTATGTCGAGCAAAGATCCTGGGATGTCTATCCCTAAGGTGTCTCATCATAGAGTGATTTCCAAAGGAATACTTCTTCCTTGGATTTCCTCTAGATAAAACACGGTCACAAAGTGTGCAAGTGACCAATGGAGCATTGACCTTTTTCTCTCCCTCTGGAAAAGTAAAATACTCCCATACAAAAGAATTCTTCTGTTTTCTCCATCTCTGGATGATGGTGGTGCTGCTAGCGTCACTCTCAGAAGAGGTCTGCTGTTCTGCCATTGTATCTCAATGTCAATTCAGCTCCTTCTCCTAGGGGATCTCAAGCAGTAATGAGGGGAATGGGTGTGGTGTGGGAAGTTTCTGGAACTGAAAGTAGTTTCAACCAATGGAAAGTGTTCTTTGTGGATCACATGACCTACCGTGCGCGCTCCGTAAGCTTACGGTACGCGCTCGGAAAAAAGGACGCATGCGCGAACGTGACGCTTACGGAGCGCGTACGTAAGACGCACTCGCGCATGCGCATTACACGCCCCTGCGTAACCGCGACGTTGCTTCCGCGTGTACGCGTACGTCACGTACGTATCACGTAAGCGCACTGTACTTATGACGTGCGGAGCACGTAGCGTCAGCTTACCGTACGCGCATCGTACTTATGACGTACGGAGCGCGTAGCGTCAGCTTACCGTACGCGCACGGAAAAAAATGCATAAAAAAAAGAAATAACCATTCCATAATGCAGGATATAGTACATATATTATTTTATACATAGGTTTACCAAAAATCTCAAAAAAAAATGTGCATTTAAAAAACCGTACAAATTCACTGAAAAAAACCATAGGTTTCACACACGTTATAGTTAGGAATTAGCATTTAAAAAACCTTGCAAATTCACTGAAAAAACCATAGGTTTCACACATGTTATAGTTAGCTGGACATTTCACTCATAAAAAACCAATGAAATTCCCCCGTTATAGTTAGTGCAGGCAACTATAACTCACGCGACCGCAATCCTCTGCTGATGATGTCAGATATTACATCACTGATGACATATGTGTCTTTATGAAAAATAAATATTTGTAATATATGTATAGCTAAAGATTAATGGAAGAAGACATGGGTAATTAAGTGTCTAAATACAGTGATGTAATATCTGACATCATCAGCAGAGGATTGCGGTCGCGTGAGTTATAGTTGCCTGCACTAACTATAACGGGGGAATTTCATTGGTTTTTTCTGAGTGAAATGTCCAGCTAACTATAACATGTGTGAAACCTATGGTTTTTTTCAGTGAATTTGCAAGGTTTTTTAAATGCTAATTCCTAACTATAACCTGTGTGAAACCTATGGTTTTTTCAGTGAATGTATATATATATATATTCACTGAAAAAACCATGGGTTTCACACACGTTATAGTTAGGAATTAGCATTTAAAAAACCTTAGAAATTCAATGAAAAAACCAAAGGTTTCACACATGTTATAGTTAGCTGGACATTTCACTCGTAAAAAACCATTGAAATTCCCCCGTTATAGTTAGTTCAGCTAACTATAACTCGCGCGCCCGCAATGCACTACTGATGACGTCACATATTACATCACTCATGACATGGTCAGTGACATCACTCATGACATCACTGATGACATCTCAAATGACATCACTGATGACATCTCAAATGACATCACTCATGACATCATCCAGTGAATGTGTGTTTTTCTGAAAATTAAATATGTTTAATATATGTATATCTCAAGGTCGATGGAAGAATAAATGAGTATATAAGTGTCTAAATTGATGATTTGTTTTTGAAAAATTGATTGTGTAACTGACTGATTAAGTGTATCTTTATGAATACATGGCTAAGTGAGTAATGTTTAAATGTGTAAATACCTGTATCAGTCTCTCACTTTGTATATAAGTGGCTGCATGGGTTGGTGAGTAGCTACATGAGTGTCTATATAGGTTATTAGTTGGTTTTTTGAGTATCAGTATGAGTGTCTGAGTGTCTTCATGGTTCGGTGGGGGTTATTATGTAGTGCATAGGTGCATGAATGAGTGACTCACTGTTTGTATGTGTTGAAGACAGCATGTGTGTAGGACCGTATGGGTGGATGAGTGTGTGTATGGGTGTGTTAGTGAGTGAATGACTGTCTCAATAGTGTCTTTATGAGTAACTACATATGTTTTAAACTAGTATATATGACTATTGGTGTATATAAGTAAGTATATGTGCGAGTGAGAGATTGGAAGAGTGCCTGTATGAATAAGTATGTGTTTCTATAAGTGATTATTTAAAAGACTAAGTATGTGTAAGTTGGGGGCGTGGCCAAGCCGCGGGCTAAGATGGCCGCACGGCATTGAAGCTCCGCCATCGACCCGGCGCAAACCCTGCTTTCCTCGCCCTCCTGATGCGGGCGCGGGACGCCAGACGCTGCCGCTGACCCTACTAAGACCCCGGAGTGCGCTGGGATGCAGAGCGGACCTCCCGGGCCACGGGGGCGCCCGGAGATGAGCACACCATCCTGAGGCCCAAGATGGCGGGCTGATCCGGGAGCGGGGGACTCGAGTGCGAGGAGGGCGGCCGGCCGAGAGACAGGTAACCGGGGGGCTCGGAGGGGGGGGCATTGAGCACCGGGGTGCTGGCTGGCGGGGGCCCGCTTCCTTCTCCCTACGCCGTTGCGGACCGGAGGACGACCGGGCGCACGGCTCTGGCCCTGCGCTCCGGCCGCGGCCTCGCTCGTTGTCTCCTCCCTGGGGCCCCGGACTAATCCGGTCGGGGAGCCTGGGAGGGGTGGCGGGACGGCCTGCTGGCGGTGGGGGGGGGGGCGGTTGGGGCCCTGCGCTGGGCCCGACGCCCGGGTTGTCTCTGCCTCGTCACTTGGGCCCTCTCGGGTTTTGCCATGTGCTCCGCGGCTGGTTGTTGCGTTCCTCCTTTGCCCCTCCCGGCGGCGCCGAATCGTGGCTGCTGAACACATCGCGATGGCGCACTTGATGTTCCATTGGGGCCCTGCTGGCTACACGGAGTCGTGGCTCTTGCCTGCTGCGCAGTGAGGACGTGATCTGTCCGGTGCCCGGTGGGCCCACCATCATCAGTGCTCCTGACCAGATTGGCTAAGGATTAGCCGGACGCTCCATCGCACCATCGCCTCCCTTGCGCTCCACACGTCTGGCGGTTGTGAGAATGGGTCGCAAGGACCCCAAACAGAAAACGCTGCAATTCGAGAAACTGTCTGAGTGGCCCACGGATAACCCCCCTGACATGCCGGACCCGGCTGGTGGGGCGACCGGCGGCTCGACGACCCAGGCTCCGGCCCCGGACTGGCTACAGGAGATGCGTGCCGGCTTCAGGGCCCTGGATGGTCGCTTTGACGCCCTCAATAAGACGCTGGAAACTATGGGGGCCAAAATCCAGGCCCATGACAAGCGTTTGGGAGAGGCTGAGGCCCGGATCTCGGCAGTGGAGGATAAATCGGTACAGGAGATCAAAAGGGTGGACAGATTGGAGCGCATACTGAAGGAAGTGGCCAGCAAAAACGAAGATTTGGAATCGCGCAGTCGGCGAAACAATGTACGGATTATTGGGGTTCCGGAGGCCACGGCCACGGGCCGGCTGAATGTTTTCGTGGAACAACTGTTGGCTGATATCGTTGGGAGAGACTCCTTCACTCCTGGCTTCGTGGTGGAGCGTGCCCACCGCTCCCTGGGGCCGAGGCCTAACCCGGGGCTCCCGCCTCGCTCCCTGATTGCCCGCATTATGAACTTCCGAGACTGTGACACGGCCTTGCGGCTTGCCAGAGAGAAGGGCGAGATTACTTGGCAAGGTGCAAGACTCTCATTCTACCCAGACTTCACTGCCATGGTCCAGGAGGCCAGGCGTAAGTATGCGGGGGTGAAGGCGGCGCTCCGGAACCTGGGCCTTAAATATGGCATGCTCTATCCGGGTCGAGGTTGATGGCCGAGCTCGGCTATTTGACAATCCCGCTGCGGTGCAGGAGTTTTGCCGTACCTACAAGCCGCGCAGGGGCCCGCCGGGGGGAGATGAGGGTGGACGGTCTCCCCCTGGTAGTGGGTCTGCGGGCAGCCAAGACCTGTTCTCATCCTCCGGTGTCGGCTGAGACTGAGCCCGTTACTGAACTTTGCACTGTTTTGACTTTGGTTATTTGAGGACGTATTAACATTTGGAGTATATAGGTGCTGCAGCGCTGGGTTGATTGCGGATCGTTGTCACCCCCCTTTGGTTGAAACCGCTGGGATCGTTTTCTGTTACGATGCTCTACTTTTTGTTGTTTGGTTACACTGGGTATTCCTGCCTAGAGCTATGTTCTTCTTTTTTTCCAGAATTGGGATTGCCTCACGTTTGCGTGGTTTGGCTGGGCGGGGGGAGGCGGGTTGGGGTAAGCAATTTTGATTCTACTACTACGGCTATGTGTGAACGAACTTTATGGATACACAGTGACATTCCGATTTTGCTGCTCCCATCACTTGCTGACTGGCATCAATGGCCCACATAGGTTTGAATGAAGCTCCTCTCAATCTATCGTTAATGACTTGGAATGTCCGAGGCCTGAACAACCGGAGTAAATGCAAACAAGTACTGCATTACTTAAATCGGCATCAGGTGGACATTGCTTTTCTCCAAGAGACTCATCTGCATGGCCCCATGCCCTCTCGCTTTGCGGCTTCCTGGGGCGCTCACCGATACTTCGCTAATTATAGTAATTACGCCAGAGGCACTGCGGTGCTGATCCATAAGAGGGTCCCGTTTCAATGCCAAACGTTTCTAGGGGACAGGGAGGGGCGCTACTGTATTGTACAGGGGGTCTTGATGGGCCATGTTGTTACTCTTGTCTGTGTGTATGCCCCCAACACTGATTCCCCGGATTTTTTCAGTGCGCTTGCGGCCCAACTGGTAACCCTGGCACCGGCTGGCGTTTTACTGGGCGGCGACCTAAACATGTTGCTGGATGTGGGGCTGGATAGCACCTCTGGGGCCACAGACTCTAAGCCTAGGGCAAGGCGCGCATTCCAGGACCTTTGCCGTCGATTCTTGTTGACGGATATATGGCGCAGGCGACACCCAAACACTACTGACTACACACACTTTTCAGGGCAGCACAACACTTGGACCAGAATTGACTACTGGTTCCTCTCCCCGGGCCTGTCCCCTTGGTTCCGCGCGTTGAAGACGTTCCCGAGAACGTACTCGGACCATTCTCCAGTCCTGCTTGGCTTAGACGTTCCTCGACCTGAGGGGTTTGAGCGGCAGTGGCGCTTCCCTGGGAGGGCGCTGCTGGATGACCTGTTTGTGCACGAGGTTTCCGAGGCGATAGAGGACTACTTCACCATAAATACTGGCTCGGTGGACTCGTGGGCAGTGCTCTGGGATGGGTTCAAGGCATACATCAGAGGGGTCTGCATTGCCAAGCACGCGGGGGTCCTGAAAGTATTGCGCGCCACAATAACACAACTGGAGACACAGCTAGACGCGCTAGACACTGAGGCGCAGCAGGCACCCGCGAACGAGGTATTTACCAGGCGCTTACGACTGTTATCTGACTTCCGGGAAGCCGCGGACAGGGAGATCCTGTATCTGGGGAAATACCAGGTTGCGCGTAGGTATGGAGAGGGGGACAGACCAGGGCGCACGCTAGCGCAGGCCTTGCGACCACCATACAGCAAGTCCCTGATCGCCGAGGTGCGGGGCACGGACGGGGAGCTCCGCACAACGCCCGCTGAGATCCGGGACGAGTTCCTGGCCTACTATACAGATCTATACACCACCAAGTTGGGTGACTCCGCGGCCGCGCGTGCGGCCTATTTATCGGAAATCGCTCTGGTGTTCCTGGATAAGGGCATGCAGGAGTTCATGGCGGAACCTATAACGGTTGCGGAGGTGCGGGGGGCGATCAAAGTGCTCCGGGGCTCTTCTGCCCCGGGCCTTGATGGCTTCTCCGCTGACTTCTACAAGGCCTTTTCGGATCTGCTGGCGCCCAAGCTAATAGAGGTGTATGCGGAGGCCTTGGAACGTGGCTCCCTCCCGTCAACTCTTAGTGAGGCGGTCATTGTGCTGCTCCCGAAGCCGAATAAGGACCCTACATTGTGTGGGTCGTACAGGCCCCTCTCCCTCTTAAACACTGACTATAAGATCTTGGCCAAAATAGTGGCCAACAGGCTTTCCCAGCTGATGGAATTCATCATATCGCCCGCACAGTCCGGCTTTGTCCCCCGCCGCTCTACGTCGCTTAATTTGCGAACGCTCTTCACGGTTCTGCACAGAATTAACCCGACCACTCCGGCTGCAGCGATCCTCCTAGACACCGAAAAAGCGTTCGATTCTTTGGAGTGGCCTTTCTTTCTTTCCGTCATGGAGCGCATGGGCATGCCCATGAACTTCCTGGCGACCGTCAGACTCCTTTATAGTCGCCCTACGGCCCGTTTGCGTCTCAACGGCACGCTATCTCGCCCATTCTCACTGACGCGCGGTACGCGGCAGGGTTGCCCGCTTTCACCGCTCCTGTTCATTTTGGCTATGGACCCCCTGATTTGGCATTTCCAAGAGCGGCACCTCCACAGGGGTCTCCAGTTTCGGACGGGCCCATTGCTAGCCTCTCTTTATGCCGATGACACAATCCTGTATGTCAGGGAGCCGCAGGCCAACCTGGCCCCCTTGATACATGAGATCCTTCGTTTCGGTAGCCATTCGGGCCTGGGCATAAACTGGCATAAGTCCATCATCTTCCCACTGACTATCGGCACCTCCCCATGGCAATGTGAGTTCCCTCTTGAGTGGTGCTCAGACTCGGTGCGATACTTGGGCATACAAATACATTTGAACACGGACGAAATCATCCGCCTCAACTATGGCCGCGCGATTGCGCGGCTGGAGACTCAGGTGGATGGGTGGTTGCGGCTCCCGCTCTCTATGTCCGCCAGGATAGCTATTCTTAAAATGATAGTGCTCCCCAAATTCTTGTATCTTTTCAATAACATCCCTATCCCTCTGACCCGGGCCTTCTTCTCCACACTGCGGTCCCTCATGATTAGGCTGGTCTGGGGCGGTAAACACCCCCGGATCCGCTGGGCGACCCTCACACTCCCACAAGATCGTGGCGGCCTTGGAGTGCCGGATTTATATTTATACTATCTAGTCGCTCAGTGTGCACATGCCTATGCCTGGTATCACCCTGATGCTCGGATACCATTCCTTCGCCCAGAGGCGGACTTTGTCCTCCCGGGTCGCCTGTCGACGGTGTTGCCCAAAGGTGTCCCCAGGGACCCAAAGGACATTCAAACCGTGTCTACCACCAGCTGGGCATGGAACAGGCTCTCGCGCTATTTGGCTCAGCCTCTGCTGTATTCGTCTTCCCTCCCGATACCCAACCCTGGGCTGTTACCTGGCACGGATGAAGCACTAGTGCGACGAACGTTGACGAAATTTGACCTCACCAGGATCGGGGACTTGTACCCGGGTGGGCACATTTTCTCGGCGTCAGAGGACGCGCGATTAAGTGACGCTACATTCATGGACCGGTTCGTTCTTCGCCGGCTCTATTGCGCCGCCCGGGCGGAGATTCAGGGGTTCCCCCTCGAGCCGGCCTCCCTTGAACCTCTCACCATCCTGATTGACGTCGATACGGGGGCACATATTGTTTCCAAGCTGTACAGAGCGTGCGCGGCGCGGGTCCCCTGTGCGGATGATCGTGCGCGGGAGGAGTGGGGGACAGACCTTGGTAGGCCTATCACGGACGAACAATGGACGGCATGTTGCAAGGTCACCGACACAGTGTCATTGAATAGCCGTCACAAACTCCTACATTATAAATTCCTACGCCGTTGGTATATGACCCCGGTTAGACTCCACGCCATTGATCCCGCGCGGCCGCACGCCTGCTGGAAATGCGCTGCACCACATGCCGATTTTGCACACATGGCCTGGACGTGTCCGAGACTGCAGACATTCTGGGCTCAGGTTCACAAGATCCTAGAAGAGATGCTAGGGCTTACACTCATTCCCACTCCTGAGGTCGCACTGTTGGGTTATACGGTCAATTTCCCAAAGAATGTCCGTAAACTGGCCTCTCTAGGGCTTCTTCTGGCCAAGCGGGAGATAGCAAAGCACTGGGGGAGGAAGACAGCTCCCACGTCCAAGACATGGCTTACAGCCATGGCTTTCTGCAGCACGAATAGCGAGCTCTACTCTAGTCTCCTCCCAACGATAGCGCGTCCTAGGGACATCTGGGGCCCTTATAAAACATACATTGCAGGCTTGCCTGGCTCGACCCCGCCATCCCCGAATCCCGGAATAGCTCCCACTGGAGTGGGGTAGGTCGTACCAACCCACTATTACGAAGATGTAGGGGTCCTGCTGGGGTGTCGACGCGGGGATATTAAGCTCCTGGGATCGGGTACTGTACACCGAGTGGCGTTTTCCCATGTTAGAAATGAGGGCAGGGGAGGGGGACGTCTTTAGTACCCTGGAGACAGCTCACGGGTCAGGGATCCCCCTGGTTCAGGTTCGGGCAGGTGTTGATGATGGATTGGTAGATGGGGTCTTGTTGTCGGTTGCATTCATGATGTGATATTGTTTATTTCAGGACCGGAAATGTCACAATGCTGCTACTGATTGGTCATTTGTGTATCGCACAGCCGCAAAATCTGTATTATTTGATTTGTCTAATTTCAATAAAAACTTTAAAAAAAAAAAATAAAAAAAAAGTATGTGTAAGTTTCTGTAAAAGTAAGTGTGGTGGTGTGTGTATAACTGTATATGCAGGTAAATGGATGTTTGATTATTTATTAGCATGAGTGACTATGTGTGAGTAACTCTATGAATGAGTGGCATTGTGTTACAGGATGTATAGGTGGATGAGTACATATGATGTGTGAGTACATGTATGAGTGACTGTATAGGATTGTTGGTGGATGAGTGGATGTGTATGTGGATCTTAGAATTACTGAATAGGTTGTTGTAACTGTTATTGGTATGTCCATTTTTTTGAAATTTCAGTCTCTATTTTTAAATGTGTGTATCAAAGGTTATATTAGGGTGAGAGGAGGTCTACCACTCTATCACAAGGATGATGTCATCAGTGATGTCATGAGTGATGTCACTGACCATGTCATGAGTGATGTAATATGTGACGTTATCAGTAGTGCATTGCGGGCGCGCGAGTTATAGTTAGCTGAACTAACTATAACGGGGGAATTTCAATGGTTTTTTACGAGTGAAATGTCCAGCTAACTATAACATGTGTGAAACCTTTGGTTTTTTCATTGAATTTCTAAGGTTTTTTAAATGCTAATTCCTAACTATAACGTGTGTGAAACCCATGGTTTTTTCAGTGAATTTCAAAGGTTTTTTAAATGCTAATTCCTAACTATAACGTGTGTGAAACCCATGGTTTTTTCAGTGAATTTGCAAGGTTTTTTAAATGCCAATTTTTTTTTTTTCTTCTTTTTTTTTACATATTTTTATTTTAATTTTCTATCCTTTTTTAAAGACTAGGGTTAAATTTTAAAAATTCTACAATATGTTTTTATTTTACATTTGTTTTAAAATAAACAGGTAAAATTTATTAGCAATACATTTTTTCCTTTTTTTTTTTTTTTTTTTTATCGTGCGCGTACGGTAAGCGCACGTCTTGCTGTAATTACGTTAGATTTCTACGCTGTTTGCGTTCATTTACGCAATTTGCGTAGACGCGCGCATAGCGCGTAACGCGTACGCTGCACGCGCACTTTACGCGGAAGTGAAGGGGCGTGCCTGTCTTGCGCATGCGCGCGAGCGCGTGTCTTTTTTACGCGCATGCGTACTTTTGCCGTAAGCGTACCGTAAGCGTACCGTAAGCGTACGGTAGGTCATGTGATCATGAAACACAACTTTTGATTGGTTGAAACTACTTTCAGTTCTAGAACTCTCCTACACCACACCCATTCCCCTCATTTCTGCTTGTGATCCCTTAGGAGAAGGAGCTGGGTTGTCTTTGTGATACGATGGCAGAACAGCAGAGCTCTTCTGAGAGTGAGGCTAGCAGCACTACCTTGAGGCAGAGAGCGAGGAAACAAAAGACCTCTTACGTATGGGAGTATTTTTCTTTTCCAGAAGGCCAGCAAAAGGTAAATGCACCCTTAGTGACTTGTAAGCTGTGTAAGCGTGTACTTTCTAGAGGGAATCCTGACAGGAAGTATTCCTTTGGAAATCACACCATGATGAGACACCTTAAGGATGTACACAGAAGGACACATGCTCGACTTACTGAAGGTAACCCTTCAGTAAATCAACCAAGCACATCCACAGCAGCTCAGCCTGGACCATCATCTGCAGTGCCGAGTCCTTCTTCTGCAGGTCAGGTGAGCCCTTCATCTGTGGGGGGAGCATCTCCTTTTTCTGGTCCTCTGGAAATTAACCCTCGGTTTGCGAGGGTTGAAGTACGGTGCGCCACTTGTCATGATCTAATTACTTATAGGGAGACCAGTATTTCCCTAGTGAACAGTAAAATAGATCAGCACACTTGTCGTACCATCTAATATTCCCAATCTTTCTTTCCTCTGTCCCTGCATGAACACAACGGCTCTTTTAAGAGCCAACCTTACCTTTCATCTATTTTTTATATATGTTTTTAAAAACTTTTTTTTTTTACCGTACGCGTAATTTTTTTTTTTTTTTTTAAAAACACTAAAAATCAATTATCACATTACAAGGTCCTTGAGAGACTACAATTAAAAACTGAAAATGTGATTGTAGAGAAGTGGAAAAAAAGGGACCATGATATTATTGACTTACCATACCCACTCAAAAAAATATTTATTCATTTAAATTTTTTTTTAATTGCTTTGAAAATGGTTCTAGTTTTCGAAAATTTTCTATCTCAATCTGAAAAAAAAGAAAAAAGTATTAATATTTAAAAAAACATTTTATAATACAGTACACATATTTACATATTTTTCAAAAAATATTTGCCTTTTTTTTGCTGTTTTCAGAATATATTGCATTTCACTATAAATTGTGAAAGCAATTGCATTCATCATTTAACAGCAGGCAAAAAAAAAATTAACAATCTCAAAGATTGTTTTAAAAAAGCCCACAATCTCTTTTTGCATAAACATAACTTTATAGAAATGCATAATATTCTTAAAAAATATCATCTAATATCAATACTTATTTCTTTAAAATACCCCACTCGCTTGTGAATACTGTGCATGATTCCACATGGTAAGCAGCTGGGTGTGTGCTAAGAGTCTGCTTCTGCACCAAAAAATGGCTCCCCCTTTCCATCTAATGCAACTGTGAAATCACCAGAGCAATACGCAATAAATCTCTGCCTATAATTCCTCTTTGCACACAGAGTCATGTTTTCACATTAGTCACAAAACGAAATTTCTTTGCCAATTTGAAAGCACACTTACTGCTCTTTTTTTTGGCAAGTGATAAACACTTTTACAGACTGACACATTATGAATCCACTTTTCAGATTTTTTAAAAAGCACATGTCCAAACTGCTTTTTCAGACCAGCACCATTTGTAACCTGAGTGACTGCCTACACTCCAGCAAGGGCAACCAGCCTTAGTGATGCTGAATGTATTTGCATTACTGAGTCCAACCTCAAACCCTTAAACTATTCTTTTTTTATACCAGTACACCTTAATTTATTGTGAAAACATAGTCCATATTATTTTACATGTTCCTCACATTTAAATTTCTCTCAAAACAGAAAATAATAAACACAACTTCAACAAAAAGAATTGCATTTCTATTATTCATTTCTTAATTTACCATATACATCCCCTCTCAAACTCTAAACTCACCTTTAAAATTAGTTAGTTGTGAAAGAAATGTGGCACTCAAACAGCAGATTATCAGAGCCAGGATCTCTGTTCTTTACACCTCTCTCCTCTCAGCAGAACCAGATAATGGCAAACTTTCCCTCTCTTTTTCCACATATATACATGTTAATTTCAAATCTCAGTGCTTCCCCCTTTTTTTCAAATGTAATCACACATTTCTATTGGTTGAAAACCAACCCTTTTCCAAAAGTACCCTTCCCCCAACTTGGCTTCTGCCTAGTACCCTTCCCCCAACTTGACTTCTGCCTGCTACCATAGCAACAGCTCATGGAACACTGCTGTGTGGAGTTAGGTCAGAAGTTCGCCAAACAATGTTTCAATTCCACAGAGCAAGAGTGCTTGACTTTTCTAACCTAACAGCAAATCCATAGTACTGTTCTTTGGTAACACATTTTTCTGTACCAATACAAAACATGCTTCTATAAATTTACACATACAGCCTAGTTTTTAGTGTAGAATGGTATGAAACAGCCAATCAGTTCTTTTAAAAAAAAAAAAATATGTATGCCTCCATTTCCAAACTGTCTTTCATTTCTTTTTACCATTCTACTGAAATACACCTCCTGAGTGCATCCAGATCTCCTTTGAAGATGTTCACAGTGTGGATTGTAGGACACAGCTATGTCTTCTGGAGTGAAAAGTTTGCAGAGAAAACAGGTATAGTGAGAGACCTTGCTTTGCCAAATGTAGACATTAAATGGATTGGTCAGAGAGGGTTAAAGTGGCACCAATTGATGCCATTGGTGAAATCCTTCATGCAAAACCAACACCCTGACCTCATAATAGTGCACTGCGGTGGCAATGACCTAGGCACTTTGACTGGGGTAGGTCTGGAAATGCTTATGAAGGACACCTTTGCACAACTGTTTTCACTTTTCCCTAAAACTGCCTTTGTGTTTTCTAACATATGCCAAAGGCAAAAATGGAACTGGTCCAATCATTTCTGTCCACAGATTGACAAAGCAAGAAAGCACGTCAACAAATCTGTTTCTTCTTTCCTCCGTGACTATGGTATGGGTTCCATTTACCACAACAACTTGCGTTACGACATGCAAGACATTTATAGAGGAGATGGTGTGCACTTCAATGATGAAGGGAACAGAGTCTTCCTCTTGAACCTTAGACTCTGCATCGGTACTTACTTGTAGGTACCACTTAAAAATCACTTCATAAACACAACGGCTCTTTTTAGAGCCCCCTAATATCTAAACTCTTAAATCTACATTTCATTTCTTTTTTTATTTTTTTTTTCTACCGTACGCTTACCGTACGCGTACCCCGCGATTTTTTTTAAAATCAATAAATGTTTTCTTTGTACTTTTCTGTCCTTCTTTGACCCCCTTACAAATGTTAGGGGGTCTGTAACTCTCCTCCTTGCCCCCTTTTCTTGTTATCACTCTTTTTTTTTTGAGTGAAACACACGAAATGGCGGCCGCCGCTTCCTGGTTTCGGCCGATTCGAATGTTTACTAAGATCTAAAAGCCAATCAGAATCGTGCTCGCGCACGCCACCGTACGCGTACGGTAAGCGTACCGTAAGCGCACCGTAAGCTGGCTCAGATATATATATTGATTTAAAGGCTATTTTCTCAGAATCTACTGAACAGATTTACACCAAACCTACAAAAGGCACTTCCTTGACCTGAGGACTACCTCTCTGCCAAATTTCTAGTAATTCTGTTCAGCCGTTCGGGCTTTAGCCCTGTCTAAAGGTCCTATGGAAAAATGCATGGGAAAAACGCGTTTTGGGACCCCCCTTTTATCTCAGCCCCCGCTTGACGAATCCCCCCGAGACTTTCAGGGAAGGAGCGGAGCGTAGCGCCCCACCTATTTTGAAAAATTCGCGAGGATTCGTCGACCGGCGCCAAAGTTATTCAAAATAGAATGTTGCGGATTTCCTATGGAAACGTGGTCCTAACTATAACTACCTACTGGCGACCGCCAGTAGGTAATATATATATATATATATATATATATATATATATATATTCACTGAAAAAACCATAGGTTTCACACATGTTATAGTTAGCGGAAATTTTACTGATAAAAAACCAGTGAAATTCCCCCGTTATAGTTAGTGCAGGCAACTATAACTCACGCGACCGCAATCCTCTGCTGATGCTAATACTGTATTTAGACACTTATTTGCCCATGTCTTCTTCCATACATTTTTAGCTATACATATATTACAAATATTTTTTTTTCATAAAGACACATATGTCATCAGCAGAAGATTGCGGTCGCGTGAGTTATAGTTGCCTGCACTAACTATAACGGGGGAATTTCACTGGTTTTTTATCAGTAAAATTTCCGCTAACTATAACATGTGTGAAACCTATGGTTTTTTCAGTGAATTTGCAAGGTTTTTTAAATGCTAATTCCTAACTATAACGTGTGTGAAACCTATGGTTTTTTCTGTGAATTTGTACAGTTTTTTAAATGCTAAGTTACTTTACGCCATTCGTGGCGTGCGCGCCCACTTAACGCAGTTCGTTCCATGCGCGCACGGTGCGCTTCGCGCACCGTGCGTGCACAGTAAGCACGCGGTGCTTACTGTGCTTACGGTGCTTATAAGCCATGCACAAATGGTGCCCTTCGGGCACCATTTGCACACGGGGTGGAGAGAGTGTGGATAATTTTTTCTTTGATTATTTTTGTTAAAAATATTGTGGTTTTTTACACCTCTGATATGCCCTGCACATTTGGTGGCCTGCTGCCACCAAAAGCACAGGGGGTGGGGAGAGTGTGGATAGTGTTTTTTTTTTTAATATTTTTTACCGTACGCGTACGGTAAGCGTAATCGGCGAAATTAGCGAAAAAATAAAAATGGCTTTTTTGGCCTTGGGGGGTCTTGGGGGACTCCCTCATCATGGCTATGTGTGTGTGAGCTGTCAAAACAGCTCCTTTACATGTGTATTGGTTTTATTTAACTACCTAACTCTCAGTGCGAGAGAGAAAATGGCGGCCGCCGCTTCCTGGTTTCGGCCGATTCGAATGTTTACTAAGATCTAAGAGCCAATCAGAATCGCGCTCGCGCACGCCACCGTACGCGTACGGTAAGCTTACGGTAAGCGTACCGTAATCTGGCTCAGATATATATATTGATTTAAAGGCTATTTTCTCAGAATCTACTGAACAGATTTACACCAAACCTACAAAAGGCACTTCCTTGACCTGGGGACTACCTCTCTGCCAAATTTCTAGTAATTCTGTTCAGCCGTTCGGGCTGTAGCCCTGTCTAAAGGTCCTATGGAAAAATGCATGGGAAAAACGCGTTTTGGGACCCCCCTTTTATCTCAGCCCCCGCTTGACGAATCCCCCCGAGACTTTCAGGGTAGGAGCGGAGCGTAGCGCCCCACCTATTTTGAGAAATTCGCGAGGATTCGTCGACCGGCGCCAAAGTTATTCAAAATAGAATGTTGCGGATTTCCTATGGAAAAGGGGTCCTAACTATAACTACCTACTGGCAACCGCCAGTAGGTAATATATATATATATATAATATAATCTACTATAGTTGGGACCGAGTTTCCATAGGAAATCTCAAAATTCTATTTTGAATAACTTTGGCGCCGGTTGACGAATCCTCGCAAAATTTTCAAAACTAATGGGGCGCTCCGTTCAGCTCCTACCCTGAAAGTCTCGGGGTGATTAGTAAAACGGGGGCCGAGAAAAAAAGGGGGGCCCAAAACGCGTTTTCCCCATGCATTTTTCCATAGGACCTTTAGACGAAGGTACAGCCCGAACGGCTGAACAGAATTACTTGAAATTTGGCAGAGAGGTAGTCCTCAGGTCAGGGAAATGCCTTTTGCAGGTCTGGTGTCAATCTGTTCAGTAGTTCCTGAGAAAATAGCATTTAAAAGCATATAAATATCTATAAGCGCGCACCGTGCGAGCACCCTAACATGGTAATTCTGATTGGTGGTTACATGTTAGTCAACGTTCGAATCGGTCGAAATCAGGAAGTGTCGGCCGCCATTTTGTTTGTTTTCAGTGCGAGAGTGAAAAAGGAAGGTGGCGAACGTGAAAAGGGGGCAGGGTAGAGAGTTCCTGACCCCCTAGCCTTTGTCAGGGGGTCCCTGAATTGCGGGGGTGCGCGCACGGTGAAAAACCCAAAAAAAAAAAAAAAAAATTTTAATACGTAGTTTATTGTAAAATAAATATATAAAAAAATAATAATACATAAATAAATTAGCATTTAAAAAACCGTACAAATTCACAGAAAAAACCATAGGTTTCACACACGTTATAGTTAGGAATTAGCATTTAAAAAACCTTGCAAATTCACTTAAAAAACCATAGGTTTCACACATGTTATAGTTAGGTGGATATTTCACTCGTAAAAAAACAATGAAATTCCCCCGTTATAGTTAGTTCAGATAACTATAACTCGCACGACCGCCACTCTATCACAAGGATGATGTCATGAGTGATGCCACTGACCATGTCATGAGTGATGTAATATGTGACGTCATGAGCAGTGGATTGCGGGCGCGCGAGTTATAGTTATCTGAACTAACTATAACCGGGGTATTTCATTGTTTTTTTACGAGTGAAATATCCACCTAACTATAACATGTGTGAAACCTATGGTTTTTTAAGTGAATTTGCAAGGTTTTTTAAATGCTAATTCCTAACTATAACGTGTGTGAAACCTATGGTTTTTTCAGTGAATATATATATATATATATATATATATATATATATATTCATATTCACTTAAAAAACCATAGGTTTCACACATGTTATAGTTAGCTGGACATTTCACTCGTAAAAAACCAATGAAATTCCCCCGTTATAGTTCCTGCAGGCAACTATAACTCACGCGACCGCAATCCTCTGCTGATGACGTCAGATATTACATCACTGTATTTAGACACTTATTTACCCATGTCTTCTTCCATTAATCTTTAGCTATACATATATTACAAATATTTATTTTTCATAAAGACAGATATGTCATCAGTGATGTAATATCTGACGTCATCAGCAGAGGATTGCGGTCGCGTGAGTTATAGTGGGCTGCAGTAACTATAACGGGGGAATTTCATTGGTTTTTTACGAGTGAAATGTCCAGCTAACTATAACATGTGTGAAACCTATGGTTTTTTAAGTGAATTTGCAAGGTTTTTTTAATGCTAATTCGTAACTATAACGTGTGTTAAACCTATGGTTTTTTCAGTGAATTTGTACGTTTTTTTAAATGCTAAGTTATGTATCTATACATTTTTTTTTTCAGGGTTTTCACCGTGCGCGCACCGTGAATTTTTTTTTTTTTAATTTTTAATTTTTAAAAGATTTTTTTAAATCGCGAGGTGCGCAGCGCAGTGGGCGCTCGGTGCACCGAGCACCCACGGTTCGCAGTTCGTGCAGTGCGCGCAGGGTGCGCGCACCTCGCGATTTTTAAAAAATAAAAAAAAAAATTTTTTCCTCCTTTGGGGGCCCTTCTGTGACCCCCTGACCAAGGCTAGGGGGTCAGGAACTGTCCACTCTGCCCCCTTTTCACGTTCTCCACCTTTTTTTTTCACCCCCTCAGACTGCGAGAGACAAAATGGCAGCTGACACTTCCTGGTTTCGACCGATTCGAATGTTTACCGACATCTAACAACCAATCAGAATTGCGCTCGCGCACGGCAGGGTGCGCGCGTATAGATATTGATATGCTCTTAAATGCTATTTTCTCAGGAAATACTGAACAGATTTACACCAGACCTGCAAAAGGCACTTCCTTGACCTTATGGCTACCTCTCTGCCAAATTTCGCGTAATTCTGTTCAGCCGTTCGGGCTGTAGCTGTGTCTAAAGGTCCTATGGAAAATAACATGGGGAAAACGCGTTTTGGGACCCCCCTTTTTTCTCGGCCCCCGCTTGACGAATCACCTCGAGACTTTCAGGGTAGGAGCTGAGCGGAGCGCCCCATTAGTAGATAATTATCTACTGGCGGTCGCCAGTAGATAGTTATAGTTACAACCTAGTTTCCATAGGAAATCTCAAAATTCTATTTTGAATAACTTTGGCGCCGGTTGACGAATCCTCGCGGAATTTTCAAAACTAATGGGGCGCTCCGTTCAGCTCTTACCCTGAAAGTCTCGGGGTAATTCGTCAAGCGGGGGCAGAGAAAAAAGGGGGGTCCCAAAACGCGTTTTCCCCATGTTATTTTCCATAGGACCTTTAGACACAGCTACAGCCCGAACGGCTGAACAGAATTACTTGAAATTTGGCAAAGAGGTAGTCCTCAGGTCAGGCATGCGCCTTTTGCATATATGGTGTAAATCCGTTCAGTAGTTCCTGAGAAAATCAAAAGTAAAATCATATACATATCTGGGCGGAGCCTAACCACACATCTCATTGTGAGATCTGATTGGCTGTCAGCACTTCATCCAAGAAGTGTTGGCAGCCATCTTGGGACCAATATACATGATAGCACCTCATTAAAAAGCATTGCAGTTAATAGAAGGTTTTAAGACTTTAGTTACATTATAAATCATTTGTTGATGGTACCATACTCATTTTAGGAATTGTAGTATGTTCTAAGGTGATTTTACCATGTGAAAAAGCCTTCTGCTGGGATATCATGAATCATGTTTGAGAGAAAACTATTTTCACATGCTTTTCCCACAGAGGTTTGGAAGGTGATCTATAAGCTAAACTGAGAGCATATTTTCTGTAAATTCACATTATCTTTCTCAGTCATGTGAGAATGAAGTCTGACATTCTCAGTAAAACATGTACATCCAACAAGGGCAGAGACTGTCAGTTGATTCCTTTGTGTTCTACTGCAGCTTCCCAGAGTGTTCCAAAGAACAACTAGAGCGCTAACAGTCTTCCTTATGACAAAGGTATGGCACACCTGAAGCCATCTTGATTGGAATAAAGTGGTAACATTTAAAACATTTAATTTAAAAAGGAACAAAATGAGAGGGTTCATTTTGCCATAGAATGTATGATTAGTGCTGCAGAAAGAAAAATTAGGGCACATTTTGAGTGACTTCTCAAATCCTCTTCTATTTCATTAAAGAATTCCGACATGCAGACTGAAACATGCACTTTCAATACCAGCAGCAGACTTCCCTGGTGAGCAGTAGCTTTACTACAGTGATCTAATGAGCAACTAGAGTGCTAACATTCTGAATTTATGGCAAATGTGTGACACATCTGAATGCCTTCTTCATTGAATCAAAGTAAAAAAACTGACAGTATGCCTACTGAGGAGACTGCAGTAAATGAGGAAATTAGGAAACTTCATAACAAGTCTCCCAAGATGGCCACCAGAGACAAAAGAGCCCAAATGTAGCACAAATATCACCGAGATGTAGCCCAAGTATAGCCCAATGACAGAAATCCCAGAGTGTTTTAAAGAACAACTAGAGCGCTAACAGTCTTACTTATGACAAAGGTATGGCACACCTGCAGCCATCTTGATTGGAATAAAGTGGTAACATTTAAAACATTTAATTTGCAAAGGAACAAAATGAGGGGGTTCATTTTGCCATAGAAATTATGACTAGTGCTGCAGAAAGAAAACTTAGGGCACATTTTGACTTCTCAAATCCTCTATTTCATTAAAAAGTTCTGACATGCAGACTGAAACATGCACTTTGAATACCAGCAGCAGACTTCCCTGGTGAGCAGTAGCTTTACTACAGTGATCTAATGAGGAACTAGAGTGCTACCATTCAGAATTTATGGCAAATGTGTCACATCTGAATGCCT
Organism: Triturus cristatus; assembly: GCF_964204655.1. NCBI lineage: Eukaryota > Metazoa > Chordata > Amphibia > Caudata > Salamandridae > Triturus > Triturus cristatus. The sequence goes on along the minus strand of NC_140585.1, from coordinate 678,250,236 downwards.
TCTTGATGGAACCAAAGTAAACAAGCATTGAAAATGCAATAGGTCTCGCCCTCGTTTAAGTTAAAGCAATTCTGTTTGTAATTATGTGGCTTTTTAGCTTTGCTTTTATTAGTGTTTTTCAAAATTTCATGTAAATAACATGCATATCTGTATATGTATGCATGCATTTATATTTGTATTTATATAGATATGCAGATTATATATATATGTTTATATATGTATGTATATACATATATATACACATACATATATATAAATGCATATATGTGCATATGTGTGCGTGTAGAGAGAGGTAGAGAGGTAGAGAGGTAGAGAGGTAGAGATGTAGAGGTAGAGAGGTAGAGGTAGAGAGGTAGAGGTAGAGAGGTAGAGAGTAGTAGAGAGAGAGGTAGAGAAAGGTAGAGAGTAGAGGATGAGTAATAGAGAGTGAGTAGTAGAGAGAGTAGTAGAGAGAGTAGCAGAGAGTGAGTAGGAGAGAGTAGTAGTGAGTAGTAGAGAGTGAGTAGTAGAGAGTAGTAGCGAGTGTGAAGTAGAGAGTAGTAGAGAGTAGTAGAGAATGAGTAGTAGAGGGAGTAGTAGAGTGAGTAGTAGAGAGTGAGTAGTAGAGAGAGAGAGTAGTAGAGAGTGAGTGGTAGAGAGTAGTAGAGAGAGTAGTAGAGAGTAGTACAGAGTGAGTAGTAGAGAGTGATTAGTAGAGTAGTGGAGAAGTAGAGAGTGAGTAGTAGAGAGTAGTAGGGAGTAGTAGAGAGTGAGTAGTAGAGAGTGAGTAGTAGAGTGAGTAGTAGAGTGAGTAGTAGAGAGCAAGTAGTAGAGAGTGTGTAGTAGAGAGAGTAGTAGAGGGTGAGTAGTAGAGGGTGAGTAGTAGAGAGTGAGTAGTAGAGAGAGTAGTAGAGAGTGAGTAGTAGAGAGTGAGTAGTAGAGAGTGAGTAGTAGAGAGTAGTAGAAAGTGAGTAGCAGAGAGAGTAGCAGAGAGAGTAGTAGAGAGTAGTAGAGAGTAGTAGAGTGAGTAGTAGAGAGTGAGTAGTAGAGAGAGAGAGTAGTAGAGAGTGAGTGGTAGAGAGTAGTAGAGTGAGTAGTAGAGTCAGTAGTAGAGAGAGTAGTAGGGTGAGTAGTTGAGAGTGAGTAGTAGAGATTAGTAGAGAGTAGTAGAGAGTGAGTAGTAGAGAGTGAGTAGTAGAGAGTGAGTAGTAGAGAGTGAGTAGTAGAGAGAGTAGTAGCGAGGGAGTAGTAGAGAGAGAGAGTAGTAGAGAGAGTAGTAGAGAGAGAGTAGTAGAGAGAGAGTAGTAGAGAGTGAGCAGTAGAGAGTGAGTAGTAGAGAGTGAGTAGTAGAGAGTAGTAGAGTAGTAGAGAGTAGTAGAAAGTGAGTAGTAGAGAGTGAGTAGTAGAAAGTAGTAGCAAGTGAGTAGTAGAGAGTGAGTAGTTTAATTTAAAAGGAACACAATGAGGAGGTTCATTTTGCCATAGAAATTATGATTAGTGAGGAAAAAAGAAAAATTAGGGCACATTTTGAGTGACTTATCAAATCCTCTTCTATTTCATTAAAAAATTCTGACATGCAGACTGAAACATGCACTTTCAATACCAGCAGCAGACTTCCCTGGTGAGCAGTAGCTTTACTACAGTGATCTAATGAGCAACTAGAGTGCTACCATTCAGAATTTATGGAAAATGTGGGACACATCTGAATGCCTTCTTGATGGAATCAAAGTAAACAAGCATTGAAAATGCAATAGGTCTCGCCCTCGTTTAAGTTAAAGCAATTCTGTTTGTAATTAGGTGGCTTTTTAGCTTTGCTTGTATTAGAGTTTTTCAAACTTTCATGACCATACCATGCATATGTATGCATATATGTATATGTTTGCATGAATTTATATTTATATAGATATGCAGATTATATTTATATGTTTATATATTCACTGAAAAAACCATAGGTTTCACACACGTTATAGTTACGAATTAGCATTTAAAAAACCTTGCAAATTCACTTAAAAAACCATAGGTTTCACACATGTTATAGTTAGCTGGACATTTCACTCGTAAAAAACCAATGAAATTCCCCCATTATAGTTATTGCAGGCAACTATAACTCACGCGACCGCAATCCTCTGCTGATGATGTCAGATATTACATCACTGTATTTAGACACTTATTTACCCAGGTCTTCTTCCATTAATCTTTAGCTATACATATATTACAAATATTTATTTTTCATAAAGACACATGTCTTCAGTGATGTAATATCTGACGTCATCAGCAGAGGATTGCGGTCGCGTGAGTTATAGTTGCCTGCACTAACTATAATGGGGGAATTTCATTGGTTTTTTACGAGTGAAATGTCCAGCTAACTATAACATGTGTGAAACCTATGGTTTTTAAGTGAATATATATATATATATATATATATATATATATATATATATATATATATATATATATATATATATATATATATATATTCTTATACACACACACATACTGATTCACTGTAACCCTGACTATACCACATATTTCAATATGTACTGTTTGACCCATGGCGATAATATGGGGGTAGTGCAATTTTTTATACGTCCAGATATGGCACTGTCAAGTATTTTTGTCTCTGAAGGTGGACTTTAAGACTAGCCAAATCTGAACATCTCTATTATGTCTAACTTCGGAATTGGAAGATGCATCTGACAATAAGTGAGTCAGCCATTAGAGAGAGGACACTTTTTGAGAGAACACTGTTCTCCACCACGCCTGAAAGATGGATAACCTTCAAACTGCATGCATACCTTGAAGTCCATAGCTCCTGCCAGACGGCTCCGTATGACGAAACGGGAATCAACTTTGTCGCGAGGGATTACACCTAAAAAAAAACCCTGGGAGATACTATGGCTTGATACGCAAAAGTGCTCTTTTGTGTGAAGAATGAAGAGGTTCATTATAAAATACTCTGTGACTGGTATTACACCATGGCTATGTTACATTCTATCATTCCAAGTTCTATCACCTGCCCACTTCCCCCCTGCCCACAATTGCAGGAGATAATGCAATCAGATAGTGATATATTGTAGGGCTAGTAAAGGTTGTCTCAGACTCTGTACATTCTGAAGGAAAGCATTACGGGCAACTAGGCAGATGGCGGTACAACCACTGGCCAAAGATCAATGAGTGGTGCTTCTGGGGTTGCAACCATTGGCCTGAAACAAACAGGTGGACAGGGCAATAATCTGGCGATCCCCGAGTGTGCGAAACGGACTACTATTGCTCAGTGTAAGAAAAGAAACCCCTTCCCTCGCTTACTGGCATATCGGATTGTGACATATATTGCCCATAGAAAGACTGACAGTAAATATTCAGGAAGTACATTAGAAATCTGACACAACCTGGAACACCTTGCTGGAATATTTGGCAATTTGCACAGGCACCCAGTGTGAACCCTGGGCCTGCTTTGCACTATGCCCATTATTGGAACGATACTTTAGGGGAAAGGATCCACGACATTCTAGCAGGGGACTAATTGTCGGATTCTTAACTTAGAAGCTGTAGTATGGTGGTGGATTGGATGATACATTGTGGTATAGAATTACAGGGGGGTCCCATCGGAGGGAAGGGCGTGAAATTGTTGTTTAACGTGGGTAAATCTCAGAGTGGCACTATAAAATTCATATTGAGTGTCAGGAGAAAGGCAAACACTGCTTGCATGTGTAGGTCTTAAAATTAAAAGTAAAATTCTCTAACAATGTTATGGTTTAACTATAGATAAGATGAATCGCAGGACTAGAAAGCAGAAGTGCCAACAGGACTATTAATTTACAAACACCTTGTCTGATTAACTCGTACAAGAAACTGCAATGGCAAAGATACGAGTCTGCTTACATAAACTCGGATCTCAGAAGGCTCTGGTAGTTCATGCTGCTACAATTACTGGACTGAAAATTCAATGTAAATCAAAGTAAGTGTAAATCATAACATGATTTGCTGAATGTGAGGCGAATCCTGCGAGATTCTTACTAATAACTTACTCACGTTGTAAGTAATACTTGCAAATAGAAGGTCTTAATAATTGAGAAGGCTTTTTATTTCATGCTTGGAGGGGCAGGTCTAACATTATGTGGCTAAAGGTTGTAAAACTTAAGCAGGTCACACACAAACACGCAATTAGTACAGGAAATGTATTTAGGTGCAAATACCTCTGGGGGATAAAACGGATTTTCCATATTTAGGCTTAAGTGTTAATTGATTTAAATAAAAGCATTATATAGAGGATTTAAAATTGCCTACAGCTGCGATAAACAATTCTTTCCGCAGGTTTATTTAGCGCGAACTTGACCACAAGTGCTTTACATGAGCACCGGTTACGTTACAAAAGAACATTTATTTTTTTAAATTTGTTTTTGTTAGGCACTGGGAGATTAAGTGATTTGCCCAAAATCACAGGATGGGGACGAGGCTCGAACCTTGATTTCCAGCACCAAAGTCGGCAGCTCTATCCGTGAGACCACTTCCTCGCCTTTCTATATTTAGAACGAGTGAAGTGAGTAGTGTTAAATGTATAACTGACTCAACACGGTCCATAGACGAAGAGCCACATGAATGAAGGGAGAAGAGATCATTAATGACTATAAAAACAGTTGAAGTCCTTGTTTACGGGGACACTAGAGAAACGAGGGCCGGCAGCTCGTTAATGCAGAACTGGTGCAGGTCTCCACCTCCGAGCCATAATGAGGGTTAAGAGGACGGGTGTAGTGTAGCATGGTGGATGGCACGGCCCGCTGGGTCAGGACACGGGTGAGATAGAAAGATGTAGTAAGAGGGAGGCAGAATTTGAGAATATTGAGACGAAACACACAAACTAGTAATCCGATTGAGACACCACACCTGAACACCGTGACTCTTAAAGAGATGCATATTGAGAGTCGGCGGGTTAGAGAACACTTTCCCAACCCTGCACGGTGCAGAGGATGTTACTTTGCCCCTCCCATGTCAAGTTGGTAATCGACAGCTTCACAATCTCCCAATGCTCGCAGGAGAAATCGGCCTGAACCCGCGGGCTTCCACTCTTAGATGTCCTTTTGGCAGTAGAGACTTAGGCATCTGCAATGTTGCCGCACGACGGACCAGCAGCCCCAAAACACTACGCAACAACACCGGCGCTAGCAGCAAGAGTACTAACGATAGAAGCCCAACTATCCGAAGAAAAAGGATGAAACGGGACGAGCCCACAAAATGAGCACTCACGGTAATAACAAGCACAGAATACAGACATCAAAACACAAACGTCTGTATTGCGCGTGCGTTGTGCATATTGCCATGCTTTGGTCAGGCAAAATTTCCGTGACACCAAAAAAGAGTGCGATCACCCAGCCAATCCCACAACAAACAAGCATTTCTTAATGCAATAGGACTCGTACTTACGCAAGACCTATTGCATAGGAAATGGGACGGTGGGGGTCCAGGACTGCACAAACGGGAGTGGGAAGGTGGGGGGGGGCCGAAATGTCACGGACTGCAGAGGGGGCGGGGAGGGGGATACAGGGCCAAAAATAGTTTTTGAGTAAAGGGGCCAATAGCCAGGGAAGGATATAAACAAGAACATGGCCGTGAGGAGGAGGGACTAACAAGGCAAAAACGAATCAAAATGCAGCATTTATTATTGTAGCCAATCAAAAATATGGCCGGAAAGTTTCCCCCACTATAGTGTATACGGCATGCCTCGCAAAGCGAGCAGCGCATGCGCTGCTACTCTAGTCGAGACCTAAAAACTGGATCCAAAAGATGACCCTTAGAGTGTGTCGGTTTTCCAACCTTCTCCTTGAGCTGGAGGGCTACTAGACTCTACGTCATCTCCAGTGCAGTTTTATTCGAGGGGTCGTCTATATGAAGATTAAGATCGCCCAAGAAGGTAAAATTCGCGGGCCTCATAGCTAATTCTGCTATTACGGTAGACAGTGCATTAATGAAATTGTTTGCATTGCCCGGAGGGCGATATGCTATGATGCCCGAGAAAGTACTTGTGGAGGAGATCTCCAGCGAGAAGGTCATACTCTCGCATTCAGACAGAGGACTTTCCGTACTGCGACATTCAAAAATGTTTTTAAAGATAATGGCTATACCTCCTCCTCTACCGGATTTCCGGTCGGTCCTGTCTATAGAATAGTCAGGAGGAATAGTTTGTACAAGGGTGGGATCAGACTCCATATGGAGCCATGTCTCCGTAAGGAAGAGAACGTCAGGCTTTAGGTCTTCCAATAGCATGGCAAGTTCAGAGGTATGTTTGGGGACAGATCTACAATTCAGTAGGAACATGTTTATGAGAACGGGGATGTCTGGGCTTTCAAATACTTTACAGCTCGGCGCAAAAGTGAAATCACAGTGAGAACACTGTGTATTTTGAATTTCATCACTTAGAGCATTCATAGAGTGCATGCAGGACCGGGGAGGAGCAACAAAGCAGCCCAAGGTAAACGAAACAAAGTAGAATCAGCGCTATAATACTAGTGACAATTCGTTTATGACACAGTTACAAAAACATGACTTTTAAAACAGTATCCGAGTACAAATAAAAAACTAATGATTTGACTTTTAAAACAGTGTCCAAGTATGATTAAAACGGTGGCGAATTACGATTCAGTTCGAACAGATCTGCGAGTCTCTGTGCATCTGCGCGCGTCCGCTGCGCGTTTGCCAGAGCATCCGGCTTTAAGGGGTATGAGGCGCGAAAGCTAGAGCGCCAACCCCTGAGAACCGGAAGTTGCTTTTTCTCCCTCCACAACAATCGGGACTGCACCCGTGGTGGACCGGGGAGGAGCAACAAAGCAGCCCAAGGTAAACGAAACAAAGTAGAATCAGCGCTATAATACTAGTGACAATTCGATTACGACACAGTTACAAAAAATTGACTTTTAAAACAGTATCCGAGTACAAATAAAAAACAAATGATTTGACTTTTAAAACAGTGTCCAAGTATGATTAAAACGGTGGTTAATTACGATTCAGTTCGAACAGATCTGCGAGTCTCTGTGCATCTATTACGCAGTAGCTCCTGAGAGTCCGCTTCTGTATGGGAGGCTACTGCCGTATAGACTGAATGGAAATGGTCAGCGAACCTGTCTACTATTTCCTGCGGTTCCGTAATTGAGACGCCTTCCTGCACTTTGAGTTCCGGGACTAGCCGACTCACCCATTCCCTTTTGTCCAGCCACGCTATGAGCTTCCCGGCCTTATCTCCCAAATCATAAATCCTACCCTGCTGCTCTCTACTCAGGGCCTTGGCCCTGTCTGAAACTAGTGCTTTATAGTCGTGTTGTTTCAGACTCAGCAGATGGAGCTTCTCCAGCGTCACCCCGGAATCCAGTTCCCCCTCCAGTCGGTATATGTCTGCCTCAAGGACTTCTTTTTGTTTGTCTCTCTTGGAGCCAGATATCAACAACCAGGCTTGTCCCCGAATTACAGTTTTACATGCTTCCCACAAGGTCTGGGAAGACGACACTGACCCCACCCCCACATTGTCGGAAAAGTATTAGTCAATATTCTTGATAAGAGCTTTACGGATCTTGGGGTTACGGAGGTACCAATGGTTGATTGGGGCCAACCTACCCACTCCACCCACACTTACTAGCAGGTGAATCCAAACGGGCGAGTGATCAGAGATACCTCTGGCTAAGTGTTACATTTCGTTAATATATGTGGCTTGTGCAGCTGGTACGAGACAATAGTCTAAATGGGAGAGACTGTTGTGCGCCCCTTAGTGAAAGGTGTGCTGTATTTGGTCCGGATGATATACCCTCCAGCCATCGACCAGTCCCATCACCTCAAGGAAATCTGGCAACCAATGGACCGATGGTCTCACTTCCCGAGGGGGATACCTATCCAATGTGCCCGATACCACTACATTAAAGTCCCCCCAGGACCAAAAGCCCATCCGGAATGGTGAGTAGGGTTGCACCTAGTTCAGCGAATGTTGTGCCCTGTAAACCTGGGGGAACATAGACAGACAAAGGTAATGAGCCGGCCCTCCCACATCCCAGATACACCAACATACCTGCCTCTATCATCCACCCATGTGGAGCTAATCACCAGTGGGAAATTGTTTCTTGTCATGATACCCACACCCCTGGAAGCCGAGGTGAAACCAGAATGCGCAACCGACTTATATCCCCCCCTGTGCATTGCCTTGCATAAATTCCCAACCAAATGTGTCTCCTGGAGCAGGACTATGTCTGGTGAGTGCCTCTTAATGTATTGGAGAACCACACTTTGTTTAATTTTGTCCCCTAACCCGTTAACTTTACAGCTCAAAAATGTTACGCTTTTATCCCCCATCATGCCTGTCATGCAAATTGTAGGTCCTGAAATCCCCGGCTTGTATTCTTCCAGTAACTCTTCTGCGGGTGTACCCACACATCTCACTAATGGAACAAATGTAGCAAGTAACGAATAAACAAAATACCCCAACCCAACAACCCCTCACCCCGCTGCCCTGCACTCTGGGCTTAGAACTGCCCATTGAAGACTTGCAGAGTGCCTGTCGCCACAGAAAGAAATTCAAAGGAAGAAAGGAAGGGGAAATAGTGTGTTCCGTGTCCCCACCCCATATCATGTCAAACGTAGCACCCCTAGCAGACAAGTGACTTAAAGCATGTATAAAATCAACAGCCCCCGCAAAGAAACACAGATACCCCACCTACCCCATCCCACCCCAGCTTCTCCCCACGGGATCCGGAACCCTTGACGCGATCCATTGCGGGGCCCAATGTATGCTTCCAACTGGACTGGGGTAATTGTGGCAGGCAGAGGCACCAACCGACACAGCGCTCACCAGTGTGGTCAATCCGTCAGGGTATCAATAGCCAAGGCGCGGGCCCCAAAAGGTCTAAAAACAAGTCCTTTTCTCCCCAGAGAGATGGGTCTCTTGATTCAGTTCTGGGTAGCTGCAGCGATCTCGGGGACCCACCTTTAAGCTAAACGTGGGCTCAAGAAAGGTTATCTATCTTTTCAACCAGCGGCGTGTCCTCCGCTTACCACCTGGATAATGTGTCACAGCCCCTCCGTCATTCAAACTGTCCAGAACTCAGGGGAAACAGCAGAGGATCACCAGCTCTCTCTTAGCCCTTCTTGAGCCCCCAGGGTGTTACCGCAGCGCCTGGATGCGTCAAAACCAGGTTTCACAGGGTCCCCCACCGCTCTGGATATATTACAATATACGCTCTAATGAGGCAATTGGAAGGAAAAGCGTCCCCTTCAGGAGCGTCCATCCGCCGTTAACCGATCCACAGCAGGCGCGCTCTGGGTCTCCTCTGCGCCCCCCCCCCGCCTCACCAGATTGCAGGTTTAGGTGTTCAATCCCTGCCGCGGGTCACCGATGTTGCCTCGCAGCTCCGCCTCAGATAATCCCTGTGGACCCGCGGGAAAGCGGCGCCACCTTGCAATGCAGTCAAGTTTACCAGCGCTCCTTATCGTCTCTGCCGGTTGCGTAGTCTCGCCACACTGGCTTCAGGCTTGAGTCGGCAGTCACCGCCACCGCCTTGGGTCCAGGATGTCTCCCCGCAGCTCCGCTTCAAGAATATCGTGGCGGCACCTCAAGGGCGTGGCGCCACCTAACGATGCATTCAGGCAGTCTAGAGTCCTCTTCCGGCGTCTCTGGACACTGTGGGTCCCAGCCCCCGGGCCCTCAACAGGCCTCAACTCTACGGGGGCGATATCTCCCCCGTCTGACATGCTCGGCGAACAGGGTTAAGCGGGTTGGGAACCGCCACCACATGGATGTGTCCTCAGGATAGACACGGGGCAGGGACAACCAGCGGAGCTAGTACACTACGCGGCCATCTTCGATCTGCGCTTGGCCACGCCCCCTCTTGGGCCCGTGTTGATTCTGTATGCAGATGTGATTTTGCACAAAAATGTGCTTTTCCACCTAAATTGGATTAATGCTCTTGCAAGTGTTTCCACACTCTAGCAGATGTTGCACCAGGGCTGATTTTGCAAACTGATTTTGCTCAAATATGTTAAGCAGATTTTTTATTATGCTGCACCAACAGTAATTTTGCACCTAAATGTGAACTGATGCGCGGTCAACCAAATCTGACGAGGTAGCTATGCACATTTTTATGTTTAATGTGAGAAGATACCATCACGTTTTGTACTATCACATCTTTACTTAGTGATTTTGCATCTTAAGTGACACCTTACACCTGCTGACTTTGCACCAAGAAGGACTTTTCTACCTCAGTGTCTCCACTCTACTATTGACGTGATTTTGTACCTTGACCATCATGACCTGCTCAAAAGTTCGCCCCTAGTGAATCAAGGACCCTCCCCACACTCCAAAGATTAATAGCATAGTACACACTGTGCATCTACATATATAACTATATACTCCAAACGACACTGAAACAGCTAGAAAGAAAATGAACAGCCAGCCACAAAACCACAGACAGAGCCACCTACAAGGCTGTACTGCGACGCTACCGCCAGCAACTAAGACACCAAAAAAAGAGCGCTAGCTGAACGCATCAAAGGGAGCTCCAACAGCTGAAAGGAGATCTTCTAATCATCAAGGACTTCACCACTCCCTCGGTCTCCGCCAACAGCATCAACCCCAACTGCAAAATCCCAAACATCTACAGCAACTTCTCACACCAACCAGACCCCAGCGATCCCATCGCTATCCTGCCCAGCACCAACCAAGACTGCCACCTGACGGAATAGAAAACTCTCAACAGAGAAGATACAGTGACAATCATGCAGACCATCCACTCAGGAGCCCCGACAGACCCATCCCCCGTAGCATAACTACAACCTTGGAGCATCACCCATCAGCACTGCCCTCACCCACATCATCGACACCTCCACCACATGCTCCACATTCCTGAAGAATGGAAGCATGCAGCAGTCAATGCCCTCCTCAAGAAGCCGTCGGCCGACCCAAGCCAACTTCTGTCATATCTCCCTGCTCCTCTACCCAGCCAAAGTGATAGAGAAGGCCATCAACAAGCACTCGCAACCCACCTCGAACACCACCACCTACTGGACAACCCTCAATCATGATTCAGATGATTCAGAAAAAAACAGCACCAAAACAGCACACATTGCAGCCACTGATGACATCTGGACCATCCTGAACCAAGGAAAAACAGTGGCCCTCATCCTACTCGATCTCTCCGCAGCATTCAACACTGTCTCCCACAAGACACTCATCAGAAGACTCCAAGTGCTGGGTACCCAAGAACCTGCACTCAACTCAATCTGCTCCTTCACAGGAAGAACCCAAAAAGTCAGACTGCCACCTTTTGCAGATCAGGCTCTTGGTCTCCGTTGTTGAGTTCCCCAGGGATCGTCTCTCAGCCCCACCCTGTTCAATATCTACATCACTCAGTTCGCCAACACCATCCATCTCAAGGCATAACCCTCATTTTCTACACCAACTGCAACCAACTTGGCGTGAGCTAAGGGATGCAGTCATTTGACTCACGTAGGCAGGTGTCTCAAGACCGGCCTTCGTCCACTATATTGCATATCGCTGTTTTCCCTTCAGTCGGAAGCGCCCCTATCACCCACAGCCCGTTTAGGCAAATCTGTGCCAAAACTCCTCAATCTTTTGATTCACATTCTACGGTATCTTCCTTGGCTGTGACCTTAACCTTAAGTGATTTCAATTCCCCTTGGCAGAACCAGTGTCCAGTCTTTGATTGTATACCACCTATCTCAGCACATCATCATCACCCCATTGGTGATTGATGTTAGACATTTTTTTGTCTCAGTCTTATACAATTAAAGTCCTGATGATGATACCCATACTAATAACTGGGATTGAAACGTCGTCTACATACAGTACCATGACTATCGCAAATGTCTTTGGTCTAGGAGTTGATAGTATTGGTACTTCCAAAAATTGACGGAATTTGTTCATTATTATTACAGTCACCGTAAAAATGTCTGAAATGCAAAATTACTTTTCAGTTTCTTTGTTGTTTCCCACTTTTATTACATCTTTTTGTGTTATGTGATCAAATAAATACCAGTATTTTTTCCCATTTTTTGATTTTTTTTACTTAGAACTTATAAATGTTCTATGGTCATTTTTTAGTACACATTCATGTTTACGGACCACCTGTTCCTTTCCCAAAAAAATAGCTCTAATATATTGAGGATATGTATTCCGTTAAAAGATGGCAGCTACTATGGCCAGATATCACATATGTCCCCAACGCCACGCCTTTGTCATACATTAGCACTGCTGCCATGCACAATGGTGTCTGCGGTGGGCGGGAAGGAGTTTCCCCTCTTTTATACAATGGGCACGAACACCAATACTTTATCTTTAGAGAGCCACAGGTACCGGGATTAGATGCAATGGCCGGCTGGGGTCCATAGAGTAGTAAGTAAAGTCTCTATTTGACTCGGTGTTCCTCTGTTCCTGAAACTGAGCTCTGTTGTAAATACAGTTACGTACTTTGTTCAGAGGTTAACCATGGACCCTGACCAACCTGTGTTTACCTAAGGAAAAAAAAGACCCCCTTGTGTTGAGTATATATAGGGTGTCATGACTTAATATACTGAAGCATGAGTTGCATGATCACACAAATAGCAACACATATCCACCTGAATGTTAAATCAGTGGTTTATTGATAGTCATGATGAACAATGGGTATTTCGTGAGTGCTTTAAGAAAACCTATAACTGGCATGGTTTCAATTCACTAGGTGAGCACCTTCTTAGGGGTGTAAGGAATAGATAAGAAGGGGTGCTTCTTCATGGGTATGTTTGAGAACACATCAATGCTCACAGCGAGAGCCAATATGAAAGGGCAGTTGTTTACGTAAACTTTATGGAATCAGATTTTCTGTATATCATTAAAAGCCATTTTTGTGTCCCCTATTCCCATAGGAAGAATAGCTTGGGCTAATGTCCTGAGCACAACAATTATGACCGGAATATAAGAATGGTAACAAATGCATGGTGGGAATGATGTAAGTGGACTCCCAAAATCTGAGGCATACCAGTGGGATTGTAGGTCCTGAAGAAGTTCGGTGAAATATAGCTCAGAATGAAACATGTTGACTAAAAAGATGCAGGGGCCCAATAACTGCACCATGGGTATCAATCAATAGTTGTTTTTAACCTTGCCAGGGAAAACCTAATACAGTAAACTCGCTCAGGAATCTCACCCTAGGCAATGTTACCCTTTTAGAGATTTACGCTACTGAGGTTATCAACACTGACTATAGGGTTGAGCCCAGTGATTTCTAAGTGCTCCTTCCATAAGCATGGTAGAGTGCTCCTGGTGTTTAGCATCTCGCCGGGTGAGGACCCGATGATGTAGCACGTCACATGACTAACGTGAGGGTCTACATATAAAAGGAATACGTTTTTCATTCCTTTGTAAGGGATTGGGAATAGGTGTTGAATGAGTTTTGTTAGGGTCAGGCCTCCTTGTTGGTATGGTTATCTTGGGAACAAAATGCAACTATCTTCTGATTTATATACAAATTACTTTCACTTTGCTATTTCATTATAATCCTTCACATACGGCTACATTTGATCTTCAGATATTGCTTCATTTCCACTGTGGTTTCATATATAGTAAACTGTGTTTATGGCGCTATTAGGTACTTTTATACTGTCCCTTTAAGGCTATAAGTGTCTGGCAGAAGCAGGTTTGGAGAAAAAGAAGAGTTGGTAATTACCGTGGGGATATATATTTTTTTAACATTAATAGACAACATTAATATCTCTCAAATGTAGCCGTATGTGATGGACTATATGGATTACATTTTCAAAAGAGCCATTTATAGTGTAGCGCCTACACTACTAAACAACCTATAATTTACTTTTTTACACTGTGGAGTTATACTGAAAGAACTGGACATTGCACAGGCAATTTTACTTTATTAAAAAAAAAATTTCGACAAGTGATTACAAAGTATATTGGTTTTATATTTAAAAGAAATACCAAAGTGAAAGTAATTTGTTTATGTCTATATGATTGGTAACACCTGTTCTAAGTGTTTGAATATGAACAAAAAAATGGCGCATTCAAGGTTGACAAAGGCTGTGAGAAAACAGCAGAAACGAGTACCTGTTAGTCAGCATTGTCTGGTAATACACTGGTGATTGCCCAAGGATTCGAGTGCTGGCTTTTCTTTGATGCAGAAAAGGTTGCTTGATATATATATGTATTCACTGAAAAAACCATAGGTTTCAGGGGCGTTATAGTTAGTTGGACATTTCACTCGTACAAAACCATAGAAATTCCCCCGTTATTATAGTTAGTTTAGCTAACTATAATTCGCGCGCCCGCAATGCACTGCTGATGACGTCACATATTACATCACTCATGACATGGTCAGTGACATCACTCTTGACATCACTGATGACATCTCAAATGACATCACTGATGACATCATCCTTGTGATAGAGTGGCAGACCTCCTCTCACCCTAATATAACCTTTGATACACACACTCAAAAATACAAACAAACATTTTCAAAACAATGGACATACCAATACCAGTTACAACACACCTATTCAGTAATTCCAAGATCTACACACACATCCACTCATTTACCAACAGTCCCTATACAGTCACTCATACATGTACTCCCTCATCATATGTACTCATACACCCATACATCCTGTTACACACCGCCACTCATTCATAGTTAGCACACATGCAAACAAAGTATCAAACATCCATTTACTTGCATATACAGTTATACACACACTACCACACTTACTTCTACAGAAACTTACACATACTTACTCTCTTAAACAATCACTTATAGAAATACCTACTTATTTGTACAGGAACTCTTCCAATCTCTCACTCTCACATATACTCACTTATATACACCAATACTCACATATACTAGTTTAAAACATTTGTAGTTACTCATAAAGACACTATTGAGACATTCACTCACTAACACACCCATATACACACTCATCCACCTATACAGTCCTGCACACCTGCTGTCTTCAACACATACAAACAGTGAGTCACTCATTCATGCATCTATGGAGTAATACCCCCACCAAACCACTCAGACACTCATAATGATACTCAAAAAAACAACTAATAACCCATATAGACACTCATGTAGCCACTTATACGCAAAGTGAGAGACTGATACAGATATTTACATATTTAAACATTACTCACTAACCCATGTATTCACTAAGATACACTTAATCAGTCAGTTATACAATCAATTTTACAAAAAAAAATCATCCATTTAGACATTTATATACCCATTTATTCTTCCATCGACCTTGAGATATACATATATAAAACATATTTAATTTTCAGAAAAACACACATTCACTGGATGATGTCATGAGTGATGTCATTTGAGATGTCATCAGTGATGTCATTTGAGATGTCATCAGTGATGTCATGAGTGATGTCACTGACCATGTCATGAGTGATTTAATATGTGACGTCATCAGCAGTGCATTGTGGGCGCGCAAGTTATAGTTAGCTGAACTAACTACAACGGGGGAATTTCTATGGTTTTGTACGAGTGAAATGTCCAACTAACTAAAACGCCCCTGAAACCTATGGTTTTTTCAGTGAATTTCGAAGGTTTTTTAAATGCTAATTTCTAACTATAACGTAGTTCGTGTTTTACTGATGGTGAGCTTCACTATCCCTTTTGAGACACTCGCCAATTTATTCATTCCATTTAATATCTTTAATATAGAAACAGTAAAGGGACTGTATATCAAAAGTTTGGGAATTAGAACTTTGTTTACTCTCCCCATGCCCTGCTAACACTCTGCAGAGTGTTTAAACGACTTTCGTAACATATAGATGTCTAGCTAGTAAAGGTGGTGTAGTTCGACTGGGCCCATTTATAAACCGTGCTATGGTATTGTTTATGTTTTTCCCGCGAATTTGCATGTTTGAATACTTTTTGTTGATAAGTGTTCCGGCACACACCTGTTAAAATTAAGCCTGTGTATGGGTATAGTGGCGCTACTAGGAATGGTGGGGGTTTCTGTTTGATTTCGGACTGTTAGGAAAGGTCGGGGTGGGTGTGGGGGAGGTGGGTATGTTTCTGATTAAAACACAGAATTTAGTAATGTGCAGATGTCGAGCTACTGAAGGTGATCTAGTACGACTGGGAGCACATATAAAGTGCCCTACGGCATGGTATATGTTTTACCTGCAAATTAGCTTGTTTTCATACGGTTTGCTGATGAGCTTTTCAGGAGACATCTGTTGAAGTTAAGGCTGTGTATGGCTATAGTGGCGCTTCTACGTTTGCTTGGGCTCTTTCTTTTATTACGTAAAGTTAAGCAAGGGCGGGTGTTGAGGTGGTGTAGTGGTACTGTGACTATTTATAAACCGTCTTATGGTACGGTGTATGTTTGAGTTGCAAAATTGTACGTTTTAATAGGTTTTGCTGATGAGCGTTTCGGCAGACACCTGTTGACATTAAGTCAATGTATGGCTATAGTGGCGTAAACGGGAGTGCTGGGGCTCGTTGTTTGATTCCGTAAGGTTAAGCAAGGGATGGGTGGGGGTGGGGGAGGTGCGTATGTTGTTGATTAGAAGACGGGTATTTATAACGTGGGCATGTGTAGTTACTAAAGGTAATGTAGTTTCACTGGACCCATTTATAAACAGTGCTAGGGATGGTTTATGTTTTTGCATGTTTGAATAGTTTTTGCTGATAAGTGTTATGGTAGACACATGTTAAAATTAAGCCTGTGTCTGAGTATAGTGGCGCTACTAGGAATGGCAGGTTTCTGTTTGATTTTGTACTGTTAACCAAGGGCGGGGGTGGGTGTGGGGGAGGTAGTTATGTTGCTGTTTGAAATACAGAATATAGTAACGTGGAGATGTGGAGCTACTAAAGGTGATATAGTACCACTGGGAGCACTTATAAAGCGCCCTATGGCATGGTATATGTTTTACCTGCTAATTTGCATGTTTTAATACGGTTTGCTGATGAGCTTTTCAGGCGACATCTGTTGAAGTTAAGGCTGTGCATGGCTATAGTGGTGCTTCTAAGTTTGCTTGGGCTCTTTCTTTTATTGCGTAAAGTTAAGCAAGGGCGGGTGTTGAGGTGGTGTAGTGGTACTGTGACTATTTATAAACCGTCTTATGGTATGGTGTATGTTTGAGTTGCAAAATTGTAAGTTTTAATAGCTTTTGCTGATGAGCGTTCCGGCAGACACCTGTTGACATTAAGTCTATCTATGGCTATAGTGGCGGTAACGGGTGTGCAGGGGCTCGTTGTTTGATTTCGTAAGGTTAAGCATGGATATGAGTGTGGGTGGGGGATGTGCGTATGTTGCTGATTATAAGACGGACATTTGTAATGTGGTCATGTGTAGTTAGTAAAGGTAATGTAGTTTGAGTGGGCCTATTTATTAACCGTGCTATGGTATTGTTTATGTTTTTCCCGCGAATTTGCATGTTTTAATACTTTTTGTTGATAAGTGTTCCGGCACACACCTGTTAAAATTAAGCCTGTGTATGGGTATAGTGGCGCTACTAGGAATGGTGGGGGTTTCGGTTTGATTTCGTACGGTTAGGAAAGGGCAGGGGTGGGTGTGGGGAAGGTGGGTATGTTTCTGATTAAAACACAGAATTTAGTAATGTGCAGATGTCGAGCTACTGAAGGTGATGTAGTACCGCTGGGAGCACTTATAAAGTGCCCTATGGCATGCTATATGTTTTACCCGCAAATTTGTATGTTTTAATATGCTTTGCTCATGAGCATTCCGGTAGACAGTTGTTGAAATTAAGTTCTTGTATTGGTATAGTGTGTTTGCTTGGTTCGGTGTGGCTCTTTCTTTAATTTTGTAAAGTTAAGGAAGGACGGGGAAGAGGGTGGTGCAGTGGCAGTGTGGCCATTCATGAATCGCTTTTTGGAATGGTATATGTTTTTCTGGCAAATTCCCATGTTTTAATACGTTTTGGTGATGAGTGTTCCAGCAGACAGGTACAGAATTTACACAACATTTCTGTGGATAAGACATCTTCGTGCTGATAGACACTCTTGTACTGTGGTAGAAGGCTGATAGCGTTGATGGAAAATTATGAAACTTGGTGCCATCGTTGATTTTAATGGAAGGTTACACTGTTTGTTTGTTACTATGGTGTAGTTAGGGTTCTAAGTGGGAGAAATAAAAGTGGGGGTGCTCTAAAAGGGGGGGGCAAAGCTCTTAAAGGGGTGTGGGCTATGCAAGTTGGGGCGGGGTCTAAATCAAGATCAGTATCATAGTGTGCTTTAGAAAATCCTCTCCAATTATCGTAGGTTCGGAAAAAAAACATTGTTTAAAGGATTTCCCTTTCTTTCACAACGTGGGTAACCTAGCATGATGTCTCCAGTTCTCAGTAGTGAGCAAAATAAGCATGCGTACATCGATGTGCATGCTGTCACTGCAGTGTAATAAAAACAATAAAAATTCACTATCTTTGAGAGGGCCGAAAATAGAGCCTGGTAGAGAGTCGTTTGGAGGCTGCCTGAAAATAAGTGCCGTCCCCAGACCCGTCCCAATTAAAGCGCAGTATCCATGCATCCTAACCATTCAACCATCTTTTAATTGATGGATAGATTCCTACTTATATATATACATAAAACTGTTCATCTGCTTATCCTAAGCATCTATGAGCGCACTCGTGCCATTCATGCAGCGATACGCCTATATATGCATAGATATATCTGTCTCAGAATCAATCCTAAGCATTTATAAGCCCACCCGTCTATCGTAAGTACAGGTCTTTGCATTCATTCGTCCTTCCATCCATCCATACATTGATACATTGATCTATGTATCTATCCATTGATGCATCTGGCCATGCATTCACTCGCCCTTTATTCATCTATACGTTCTTATTTCCGTGCAACATCCGCCCCCGATCTTAAATACGACGTATTATACTCATCCAGCTACCCTCTTAAGGCTTACGAAAAGCATTGACAGGCAGATTTTTTAATAAAGAATAACAAAGCTTTGAGTTACTCTTTGTGAAGCATACTTCAACACCCTTCTCTGGTGGTGTTTTAAACAAAGGTACATCTAGCAAAAGAAATGTAAAGGAGCTTTTAAGTCTAATATGTTAATTTAGAAACATAACGTTTTGTCGAGTTGTTTATAGGTACACTGTTTTAAAGTGGCCGTGACTGACAGATACTGAATACCTGTACTTCTTATGTTTGAGAAAGTATACCAGAGAGCTAATTTGGGGTGGTGAGAACCTTGAGTTCTATATTTCCATTTGAAGTACAGTATAGGAATATAAAAGTAATTGGAAAGCATTTATGTTCATATTAAAGAGGGGGTGTGAGAACTTAGTGAGGCAGTCAACGTGTGTGTTTTCGTAGCACTAAAACAAGACCGTCTGTAAGGTGAGAGCAGGTTCGTGCTGTAGTTGCCTTGTTGTGGTCGTTTGCATAGGCACAACCAGAGGGAGATTTCAGGGGAGCCTAATTCTTTCAGCAATAGGAAGAGTGGGCATGTAGGGGTTGTAAAAAGGGGTGAAAAAGAAAAGTCTCCTTTACAAAAAAATTATGTTTTGAAGACCGGTGAAGTACTTGGGTGCGGCTGTGTGTGTGCGTCCGGGAAGCTGTGTCAGAGAGTCCGGGGCAATGGGTGTTGCGCGCATGGTGGTCTGTCTACTAATCACTCCACGATGATATTGCTGGTGCTTTGCAAAAAGAGAAGGGAAACACTGAGAGAAAATAGCTCTCTTTAAAGGATTTCCGTTCTCCTACAATGCAAGTCACTTGGCATGATATCTGCACTTCTAAGTAGTGAGCAATGTGCATGCTCTCACAGTGTCACTGCAGTGCAATAAAGAAAAAGAAACTGATTACGTTTGTGAGGTCGGAAAATAGAGCCCTATAAAGACCTGTTTCGAGGCTCCCAAAAATAAAGTGCTGGCGGTCACATCCCCACAGACACCCCCCCCCAGTTAAAGCCCTGGGTGCAGTGTTATGTTTGCGAAGTTGTTGATAAAATTGTAAGGTAATAATGGAAATTTGTATGTGTGCTGTTTGATTGATAATATCATTCTAAGTACATAGATTAAAATGTTTAAAAATTCCATTTATAAATTTGTGTGCAGTGGGTTGCAGAGAAAGTGGTGTGGGGTGGTGGGGTGTGGCGGAGAGGTGAATAGTATGAGGTAGTGCACTTATATATAAATAGGAAAGGAGTATGTAAATAATTAAATAAATACTTGCTGTATGTTCTATGGCACTACCTGTCATTCTAGTGCTCATCTGTCGTGCTCCATCACGTTGCAGCACTGGGTCTGGAAGTTGTTAGTGGAAGTTTTGCGATTGTATGGTATTATTTTAACATAGTGAAGAAATGTGAAAAATAATTGAATCTATTTTTTGTTTTTCAGAAAATTATTTCGTTTGGATTGAAATTTGGAAATGCCTAGAAGAAGTGAAAAAAAAGAAAAGAGAAGAAAAATATATATGTGACAAAAAGGAAAGATCTTGAAGTAGAAAAAAATGAAATGTAGAGCGATTCAGAATTTATTGAAAACATGCTGCAAATATAAAAGAATGTTGTAATTCAAAGAGAAGCAGCGCATTGAAAGTATAGTGGATACTGCTTTCAATTTGAAACAGAAGTTGTTCATTTTGATTTTAAAGAGATTGAAAGTTTTGGATAAAATAGTCAAAGTATTGAAAGACAAAAGTAGAAAAAAAAGACTTGTGAACAGAACCAACTTTTGTAAAATCTTTAGTGGACATTGGAGACATACTTCTAGTTCCGAGTCTTTTTTTTAATGAGTAAAGTTACTTCCAGGAAAATAGTTTATCATTTGCAGTTAATATTGGAGGTCGTTGCTACGAAGTTCTCGATGGTGTTCCTCTTCCAAAGGAGGAAATGGTTGGTAAAAGTGCAGAAGAGTTAATAGCTGAAGAAGTGCAAGGGAAACGGCCACGAGCTCCTGTGTATAAGTGGAGTTGTAGTAACATTTGTAGTATTCGACAGGAATCCATTGATAAAATATGAAATTAGCTACGAGAATATACTCTGAAAGGTATAAAACAGAAGATTAAGTTGTTATAAGGTCTAGATCCATGTAATGTAAGAAAATGTTCTGAGAAGTATGGGCATTTTCTGGCTCGTCTTTCAAGAAAAGTTTGTAGAAGTGTTTTTCATCATTTGAGGATGTTAGCAGTACACCTTTCAGAAATGCAGAACTTTGTAAAGAAAAGGTACTATGTAAAAAGTCCTGCATTAAGGTTAGGTGAACTGAATGGAAGTCTTTTATATGGTCCTTATCAGATGTTCAATATCGGCACACTTTTTTTGAAATGCGATATTTTGGTTCAGAAGAGCAGTTCATAGAAAGTGAAAGTTTGACAACTACAGATGTTGGAGGAGATGAGAAAGTGCTTAGGACTGATCAGTTTGAAGAAGAAATTGGAAAGTTTAACATAGTGTGCTCTGAAATACCCAACTATGTTTGCGTTTGTTATCGACATACTCCTTATAAAAGTCAAAGTAGGAATGTTAATTTGTATTTGAAAAGTGAAAAGGAGAACAATAGTAAGTGGGAAGAATTTGCAACTTACTTGTTTGTTGAAGGTCGATTTTAGTTAGGTAGTGATCAACGTATATGTAAATATTCTTACAACAAATTAGAAGAGAACAAAATGCCGACTAGAGCAGTGCATAATAAGTTGGAGTTAGTAGCTATTCTGCAGGAGCTGGCCAAATTGAATACATATGAGTCAGTTCTAATTCAATCTGTTCATCCTTTTCAAACTATTATTCAGATGGAGCCTAAAACAGGTAAACTGCCACCAACAGACTTGCAAAGAGGGCTGAAAGGAAGAGTGGTGTACTTACCTTTGGATTTTAAGAAAAACATTGAAACTATTGCTGGAGAGAAAGAGGAAGATGAAGCAGTAGTTATTTTAGTAAATGGTGTACCCACAAGTAGTCTGAAAATATGGCAAGAATTTGTGGATGCTGATAAAGTTGAAAAGGCTACCTTATATCTTATAGAGAACAATATTTATTACAAAAATGTAAATGTGGACGAACAGGTAATACGTTTAGAAGACAATTTTGAAATTTCAAGTGGTCAAATAGAGAAAGTGGACTAGTCAAGGACTGAAGAGATTTATGAACATTATACAATATGTCCTTTGCATTCAAATGAAAAAAGCACAGGGAACTCCAACGAGTGCATGGGAGAAAAGCTTGGAAGCTTGTTGTTTTCCACAGTTGTTTCCTACTGGAGAAGGTGGACGATATGATGACCGACCTGTACGGATTCCAGCTTCAGAATATCGGTCAACAAGATTATATTCTGAAGATCCTAGATTTTGACAGTGCATTCCATACATATTTCACCTTTTGTTTGAAAGTGATCTGTCTTCTCTCTCGTATGCAGTGAATCATGTACTTAAAACTGGAGTTCATGAATCATTTCTTTCTGCGAAAGAATTTGTGGAGAAAGTTCAAGAAACAGATGAAAATTTAGAAGCACAGTTAATCAATTGGATGGCATGTCAACGTGGAACAAATGAGAATTAGTATTGTCGTCATGGAGAACTCAAGTGTATGTTACGGAACTTAGGTACACTTACATGGTTTGTCACACTTAGCTGTGCAGAGTATGCATGGGAAGATTTGCTTGAGTTTTTAAGAGAAGCGCATTCTAATATAAAAAATGTTTAAATAAATACTCCTGGTGAACTGTGTTCATTGGATCCTGTAAATGTGTGCAGATATTTTAATCATAAGTTTCAAGGTATGATGTCTTTTATCTGTAATAAAAAGAATCCACCTCTTGGAGAAGTTACCGATTTCTTTTGGAGAAAGGAGTACCAAGCAAGAGGTGCACCTCATATACATATGCTACTATGGGTCAAGGATGCACCTAAATTTGAAACTGATTCTGATGAACCAGTATTGTCTTTCATCGAACAGTATGTGACATGTGAGATTCCAAGCGAAGGAGGAGATAGAAGCTTGAGACAGCAAGTTTTACGTTTCCAAAGTCACTGTTGTGGAAAGTACTGCAGAAGAAAATACAAGTCTAAAGGAAAATTTTACACCAAATGTCGCTTTGGTTTTCCCCGTCCAGTCATTTGTAAAGGAAGAGTAAATTCTTTTTTTTCTTCTGTGAGGCACACAATAACTCGGAAATCTCCAAAGAATACCTACAACTTAAAAGGAACAGAAGTGTCAAAGTATATCAATGACTACAATCCAGTCATTTTAAAGATGTGGAATGCGAACATGGACATCCAGTTTATTGCGGATAACTCGATTGCTGTTGCATCGTACATTATAAAATCTGAAAAAACAGAGATGAAACAAATGTGGGAAGAAATTGCACAAGAGAATAGTCTTAGCAAAAAATTGTACAGCTTTAGTTTGAAAATGCTTTCCCACCGAGAAATTGGATCGTATGAATGTTCAGACCGCTTGTGTTCTTCAAGTTTATATTCAAAGTCATGAGGAATCATTTGGGTAAGTTTAGGTCTTGCCTGCAAACAAAATAGGGTGTTGAAATCATTGGAAGAAATTGAACAATTAGTAGCAAATGAGCCAGATAGTACAGACATTCTTAAAACTAATATGTTGGACACATACTATCCGAAAAGGAGTCAACATCTGGAACAGCTATGTCTGTATGAAGTACTTCAACATTACAGCTTCAAAAAAAATGTTAAAGAGAATTTAAAAGAAGGAAAGTTTGCAGTAGTTGGATGTCATGGTTGTTTAGTAAAACATGCAAAGGGTAATCTTATAAACCACAAGAAACTTTCAGGCACATGCATCAAAGGAAAAACCGGTCGCAAACGGGCAGATTCTCAGAATCTGCCCCTTTGCGACCGGTATTTTTGCATTTGGGATGCATCATCCCAAATGCAAAAATCGCAATTTAAGGAATCACTAAATTGCTATTACTTAAATTGCATTTAAGGAATCCCAAATTGAGATTCCTTAAATGCAATGCATTAAAGTATAAAAATTAGCGATTTCGCTATTAGGGGGAGCAAATTACCATGAAGTTGAACTTCATGGTAATTTGCAAAAACTTTGAAAAATGCACTTTTGTGCTTTTTTCAAAGTTTCATGTTGCGCACACACATGCCCTTAGAGCATGTGTGTGTGCAACATATGTGCACAGATCAATTTCAGGGGTGCAATAGGGTGTCATTTTGACACCCTTGAAATTGCATGAGCAATTTGCGAGTACCTACTGGTACTCGCAAATTGCTAATGCAATCTCCAATTCATTCCTATGGGCCTGGAGGCCCATAGGAATGAATGGGACGGCATTCCTTAATTGCGACTCGCGTAGAGAGAAGCTTTTTAAGTTATACGCGGGTTGAATGAAATAATATTGGTTTCGGCTAATGGTGATCCATTTGTGTTTTATGTTGTAGATCCCCATACTTCAGGGAACTTTGGTTGAAGTTTATTTGGGTCCGTTCGAAAAATAGTCGGATATTGACAATTTGCATCACGGGGACAACGAGGTTGTATACGACCCAGTAAATGTATTGAGCAACGTTGAAACCTTATACTGCGGGCATATATTAGGATTAACTAAGGTAAGACTAGTTTTATATGAGAATTAGTATCGAAATAATGAGCATATGAATATACAAGTGGAAATATATTCGAGTAGGCTATTACAATAAGTTTGTGCATTTATTTTGTAGGTTAAGCATCATTAATTCCATTGCTGGATGATTTGGGACTTTTTTAGCGAGTTGTACTGAGGATATCAAAGTAGGAGGTAAGGCATGTGAGTGATGTAATTGGTTGAATTTATACTTGTAAATGGGATCAGCCTATGCGTCATGTGCTTCGCAGTTATTAATAATGTACCACACTTTGAATTATTCTAGGCAATTGAACAAAAGAAACAAGGTACAAATACACTATTTAGGGTCTAACTTTAGGAGCATGCGTCTCACTATTTTTGACGGATGTTAATACAGGGTGAAGAATTAAATAATATGTGCAGTCTTCGGATCATGATTTATTCATCTGATTTATGGTGATAATCTGTATGTAAAACTTGGCACGGGAATTTGAGGTTATGTGGAATACAGAACACGGACTGATTTGTGTTGATGAGCACGAACAATTTCTTCAGCACATGGAGTGACAGTTGGGCTTGCATAAACTAATTAGTTGATTGTGTACTCCAATTTTGTTATTCTGTTACTTCCAGCCCTGAGGAAGTCGTTTGGGTTAATCCCTATAGCGACGAAACGCGTTGGGGAGTGGAAGACCATTATGAAAATTGAGAAATTTGAAGACTTTATTCTTAATTAAAGGAGAAGAGAAGCCCACACGAATTTTGTCATTGTTTATTACTATTATACTGTAATTATGAAATTTTGCGTGTGCTTCAACATATGGAAATATTTTAATCAATCTATGATTGTATTTGGGGGATTTGGGTGTTAAACCTCAAGTTGAAAAGCACCGCAGTTTACATATGCGTTTGTTTTTATAATTGTGTATTCTTGTGGGTGGCGCTAGGATTTCCCTTTTACACCCAAACCAATTAGTGGTCCATGTAGTCAAGATCCTCTTGGACAACCAATGGTGGAAAATGAAGCAGCGATTGCTATGCATGAAGTTAAGATTGCAATGCAACAAGCACATGAGGAGAATATAACATTGAAAAAAGTTAGAAGAACAAGTAAATGTTGAACAGAAAGAAATATAAGTGCAAGTGAGAGAATGGATAGAACATGGTTTGTTGCATAAAAAAAATTATGTCTGTTAATCTTTTAAACCTCTTCTGATGTACATTAGTGGTCAAGCTGGGACAGGTAAAAGTTTTCTTAATTTTTGCATAGATTATTGATGTTACCAGTGGAGCATGATAATACATTAGAATATCAGAAGTTGTCTGGAGAAGCTTCTTATGAAGTGTCAAGAGTGCTGAAGTAAATGAAACTTTCAATTATTGATGAGGAGAGCATGGTCTCAAACTTAATGCTTGTTTTTGTACACTTAAGAATGCAACAGGTATTAAAAACAGATTACGGCATTCTCTTTGGAGGAAAACATTTAATTGTATTTGGAGATCTGCTACAACTAACCCCTGTAAAAGGAGAACCAGTGTTTAAAACTCTTCTACATGAAGACACAAAGAAATCTCTGGGAAGTATTAGAAAAGGGAATCTGTGGTTAAATTTTGAATATAAAGAACTCACTTAGAATATGCGACAAGCAAGAGATGAGGATTATGCCAATATTCTAAAAAATGTAAGAATGTAAGAATTGGTGCTCTAAGCAAACATGGTAAACAAGCTTTTCAAAGTCGTCTACTAAAGAGCATGTTTACAAATGAAAACACACCAGCAGAAGTAATGTACAAGAAAATGAAAGAAAAAAAAGTCTATAGTTTGCTTAATGTCTACAGTGGAAGAGTGTTATACATTTAATAGAGAGCTTATGAAATTGGAAAACCAAGAAATAGTTCACATTGAAGCTATTGATAAAATAGAGCATCAAGGAATAACACTTGTTCTTTCAGAAAAACTACAGACTTAATTCGATTCTTTGGAAAAGTCTGTATCAAAAACTGCTGGCTTGGAAAAAAATTTAGATGTATGTTTAAACTGTCGGGTAATTTTGAAACGTAATCTGAATGTAGAAGAAGGTTTAGTGAATGGAGCAATTGGGAAAGTTGTTGATTTTGTGAAATATCAAAATAGAAATGGAATAGAATTTTTGAAAGTTAAATTTGATAAGATTGCAGAGGTAAGACAGATTGGACGTTCTGCAGCACGTTTTTTGCTTGTAAAAGACTTGTATGTTCGCAGAAAACAGTTTCCCTTCTGTTTAGCATATGCAATAACTATTCACAAATCACAAGGTTTAAGTGTAGATAATGCTTTGGTAAATGTTGGAAAAACTGTGTTTAAAGAGGGAATGGTATATGTTGCATTATCTCGAGTTAGAACCTTGTCTGGTTTGTATTTAATTGATTTTGATGAGAACAAGGTTAGTGCTGATGTTAATTGTGTAAGAGAAGAACAAATTACTTACCTTCGGTAACGCTTTTTCTGGTGGAAACAGTATCTGCCTAAGGATTCCTCACCTTGTGAATATCCCCTGTGCCAGCAACATTCGGAAACTTTTGTAGCTCTCCACGCCGATAAGGACGAAGACGACGTCACAGAGGCACGGCTCCGCTCACGGCTTCGCTGAAGTCACTGGATACATAAGAAGAACTCGACGTGATGACGTCAGTTCCGCCCTTTTTTTCGTGCCTTCGAGGCACACGGACGGACTGACAGCAATATATATACAGTATACATAGTACATAATATACAAAACAACACACAGAGTGTGGAGATAATATAGGAAGGCAAAAGAAATAACACACTGCCTTGGACAGTAACAAATACATTTTGAAACACCATCATCAGAATTGTAGGTATACAAGGGTGGACAACGTGGAGGCGGGTGGGTCAGTGAGAAATCCACAGGCAGATACTGTATCCACCAGAAAAAGCGTTACCGAAGGTAAGTAACTTGTTCTTCTGATGGATACATCTGCCAGTGTATTCCTCACCTTGTGAAAAGATTCCCACAGCAGTCCCACTCCCGGAGGAGGGTGTCCACCCTTCTATACCAGAAAGTCCTGAAGGACGGAAAAAGCAAAGTGTCCGTCCCTCCTAACCTCGGAATCCAAGCAGTAATGTTTCGCGAAAGTGTGGGGGGGAGACCCAAGTTGCCGCCCTACAAATGTCCTCCACAGGAACACCTCTAGATAAGGCAGATGTAAAAGACTTAACCCTGGTAGAAGGAGCCCTTATACCCGCTGGAGGTTCCTTACCGGCCAAAGAATAACAAATCGTGATGCACAAGATAATCCATCAGGAAAGGGTGCGCTTGTGCACCGCTCTGGCTTTCCTGCAGCCAACAAAGCCCACGAAGAGCTGGTCGTCCACTCGATTGTCCTTAGTTCTATCAAGGTAGAAGCTCACCGCCCACTTAGGGTCCAAGCGGTGAAGCCGCTCCTCCTCCTTGGAAGGGTGAGGGGAAGGATAGAAGGTAGGAAGGGTAATGGATTGCCCCAGATGGAAAGGAGTTACACCTTAGGCAGGAAAAGCAGCCTTGGTCCTGAGTACCATTCTATCAGCATGAATGGTCAAAAACGGGGGTTTTGAACTCAGAGCTTGAAGCTCACTTACACTCCTTGCTGAGGTAATGGCAACGAGAAAGACCGTTTTAAAAGAGAACAGCCTTAGGGGACACTTGTGCAAGGGCTCGAAAGGACAACCCATCAGGTAAGTTAAGACAAGATTTAAGTCTCATTGAGGCACAATAAAAGGAGTAGGCGGAAACTTATTGGTAAGGCCCTTAAGGAATCGTAAAACAATAGGTGACAAACAATAACGGCTGATCCGACAAAGCCGACAAATATCCATTAGCAGTAGCTACAGCAAAGCCCTTCTGAGCAACAGAAAGAGCAAACTGAAGAATGTTGGATAAACGAGCCCTGAAAGGGTCAATAGACTTCTCTCCGCACCAAAGAACAAATTTGGACCACCTATAGGAATAGATAGATTTGGTGGAATGACGTCTAGCAGACAAAATGACATCTACCACATTTGGCGGGAGAGAAAAAGAATTCTGGTTGCCCCGTTCAATCTCCAGGCATGAAGGTGTATGCTCTGGAGATGGGGGTGTAGAACCTGCCCCTCCGTCTGCGAGAGGAGGTCTGCCCTGAGAGGGAGACGGAGCGGAGGGCACGAGGAGAGGTGGAGAAGATCTGTATACCACACCCTTCTTGGGCAATCCGGGGCGATCAATATGACTTGGGCCCGGTCTTGACGAATCTTCCTCAGAACCCGAGGAATCAAGGGTATAGGAGGAAATGCATAAAGGAGTTGTGAGCTCCAACCCAACTGAAACGCGTCCCCCAAAGCTCCCTGCATCAGATACTGGAGACTGCAGAATGACCGGCAGTGAGCGTTCTTGTGAGTGGCAAACAGGTCCACCCGAGGAGTTCCCCACATCCGAAAGATGTGCTGAACTACCTCTGGATGAAGCCTCCACTCGTGGTCGGCGGAAAACTGCCAACTGAGACTGTCTGCACGCACGTTCAGAACTCCGGCCAGGTGATTTGCCATCAGACAAATCTGATGATCCTGAACCCAGGACCAGAGACGTAGGGCCTCTCTGCAGAGACAATGCGACCCCACCCCTCCCTGCTTGTTGACATACCACATTGCGGTAGTGTTGTCCGTCAGGACTTGAACCGACTGACCACAAAGGGAAGGGAAGGGAGGAAGGCCTTGAGAGCCAAACGTATTGCCCGTAATTTCAGAAGGTTGATGTGAAGCAACCTTTCCTCTGGAGACCAAAGACCCTTGATCTCCAGATCCCCCAGATGCGCCCCCCACCCTAAAGTGGATGCATCCGTTATCACCGTGGCCACAGATGGAGGCAGATGGAAGGGCTTTCCTTGAGACAGATTGCCCTCCACACTCCACCAAGACAGATCCGTTGCAGCTTCTCTGGAGATCCTCACAGACTCCCTGAGATCTCCCTTGTGCTGATACCACTGCCTGCGGTGGCACCACTGGAGCGCTCTCATGTGTCAGCGTGCATGGTTGACCAACAGAACGCAAGAAGCAAACAGACCGAGCAGACGAAGGACCTTCAGGACTGGAACGACCGCTCCATTGTAAAACAAGGGAATCATTTCCAGTATGTCGAGAATCCTTTGTGGAGGTCGGAATGCTCGACCTACAGTACTGTCCAGTACTGCCCCTGTGAACAGGTTGCGCTCGGAGGGCACCAGGTGAGATTTGGGCACGTTTATTGAGAAACCCAATTTGTACAACAGCTGAGTTGTAACCTGCAGATGATGAAGCACCTTCTCTGGCGACTCCGCTTTGATCAGCCAGTCGTCCAGATAGGGGAAAACTGGAATCCCCGACCTTCTGAGATGGGCTGCCACCACTGCCATCACCTTGGTGAAGACTTGAGGTGCAGTAGTAAGACCAAACGGAAGGACCGCAAACTGATAATGTTGCGACCCTACCGTAAAACGGAGATACTTCCTGTGCGACTTCAGGATGGAGATGTGAAAATACACATCCTTCAAATCGATCGACACCATCCAGTCTTCCTGTTGCAGCACTTGAAGAACCTGCGCAAGGGTGAGCATCTTGAACTTCTCTTGCTTCAGAAAAAGATTAAAGATCCTGAGGTCCAGGATTGGACGCAGCCGGCCATCCTTCTTCGGAATCAGGACATACTGGGAGTAGCATCCCTGACCCCTTTCCTGCTCTGGAACCACCTCCATCGCAACTTTTTTTAGTAACGTAAGGACTTCCTCCTGCAGGAGAAGAAGATGGTCCTCCGAGCAAGCACCTTGGCAAGGAGGGTAAATCGGAGGAAATTCCCGAAAGGGAAGGGCGTACCCAGTTTCCACAAGATCTAGAACCCAAAGGTCTGTAGTAACGGATTCCCAATCTTGTAGAAAATGGGTAAGCCGGCCCCCCCACAGGACCAACATGATCCAGAATGGTGGATCTAGGGCTGCTTTGCAGTGGTGAGAGGGACGGAGGAAGAGGAGGAGGAGGAGGAGAGCTGCCGACCTCGAGCACGACCTCTGATTCTGCCCCTGTAGCTCTTATACAGGGTTTTCTGTTGCTGTTGCTGCTGGGGCTGCCTGTAGGTCCGTAAGGACGATCTTCCAAAGCCCCTGTACCTCCTAAAGGAACCTCTAGGTTGTGTCTGCACCAAAAAGCCCAGTGCCGTCAAAAGGCAAATCTAAAAGAGTTGCCTGCACATCAGGGGAGAACTCAGATGACTTCAGGCACGCACTCCTCCTTGTGGCAACAGAAGATCCCATGATTCTAGCGACAGAGTCCGCAGTATCCAGGCCACTCTGGATAATCTGACGCGCAGCCGCCTGAGTGTCCGATAGCACCTCCTTAAAGTTCTGTCTATCCTTCTCTGACAACTTAGGGGCCAGTTGTTTCGCTGAATCCATTAGAGCATGGATATATCGGCCCAAAAGACAGGTGGCATTTGTTGATTTTAAAGCCATACTGGCAGAGGAGAAGACTTTCTTGGCTGATTGGTCAAGTTTTTTTTGCTTCCCTGTCGCTAGGGACCTGGGGAAAGTCACCTGAAGATCTTTTAGAACAAGCAGCCTGAACCACCAGACTCTCTGGAGAAGGATGGGAAGTCAGAAAGTCTGGGTCCCCCGGAGCCGCTCTATATCTTCTTGCTACATTTTTAGAGACCGCAGGAGCTGAAAAGGGCTTACGCCATACCTCCATGACCAGTTCAATAATGGCGTCATTAAATGGAAGCAAGGGTTCCGATACAGAGGAGGGAGAATGTAAAACCTTTGTGAGGATGTTCGGCTTAAACTCAGTAGATGGTAGCTGCAGATCCAAAAGCTCTGCTGCTTTTTTAATAACTGAGTGGTAGGGAGCCACATCTTTTGAAGGAGTATCAGCTGGAGGAGTAATCTCCCACTCTGGTGACAAGCCCAAGCCACTAGCTTCTTTCAACTCCTCAAACAAATCATCAGACTCCATGAGCTCACCCTCTTCCATCTCCTCAACCTGGTACCTTTGTTCTTCCAGTACCCTTTGAGCTTCTCTCCTGGATCTAATTCTCACAACAGGAGTCGGTGGCGACGTAACCGACTCAGACAGTGCCGGAGCCGGCGTCGAACCCGGATCCAGAGGAGCAGCCGGAGTCGAACGAGGTCGAGCCGGAGCAGATGGAAGCGGCGTTGATGTAATCGGCACCGGGAAATGCCAAGACGGCGTCGCCTGGAAAAAAGGCATAAAAGGAGCTTGAGGGTAAGCTTGAGGAACTCCCAAGTTGAAAGCCATTGGACCCATGGGACCCAAAGGCGCTCCAGAGGGTACATTGCTCTAGTGAAGACCCCATACATCGAATTTAAATAATGCGTTGGATCTTGACCTGGGCCTGGAAACAGAGAATATGGCTCAAGCTGAGGCATAACCGTACTCGGGCCGATCGGCGCCGACGGATGAGCCAGCGGCGTCGAAGACTCGTCCCGAGTCGGAACTTCCTCAACTGGAGCCGGAGAATGAGCCGGCGTCGGAGATGGAGCCAGAGAATGCTCCGGTGAAGCCGCAGGCGAGGTCAGGCCAACAGGAGAGGCAGGAACAGAGACAGGAGAAGGAGACACAAAGTCCTTATGACGTCGGGAAGGTGAGGTCGATCTCGGAGCCGCATCCCTATCCGAACGATGTCGAGAACCATGCCTCTTCTTCTTCTTCTTGTGCCTCTTGGACTTCGAAGCATGCCCGGATGTCGACTTAGACCTCGACCTTTATCTTCTTTGACCTCTCTTCTCCTTTTTGATTCTGCAAATGAATAACTTGGCCTCTCTTTCTTTCAAAGCTTTTGTACTCATCTTGCGGCAGCAAGAGCATCCCTCGACATCATGATCAGACTAGAGGCACCAGACACAGTCCTCGTGCGGATCCGTGATGAACATGTGCTTACCGCACTCACTGCACGGCTTGAATCCGGACTTCTTAGTCGACATCTTCGAACAGGAACAAGAAGAAAGAGAGACACCAGCAGAAAAACAAAGTAACCAGCCAAAGCTACGGAGAGTCCCAGAAAACCGTTAGCGTCTACGGCGCGGAAAAAAGGGAACTGACGTCATCACGCCGACGAGGTCTTCTTATGGATCCAGTGACGTCAGCAGAGCCGCGAGCTGAGCCGTGCCTCTGTGACGTCGTCTTCGTCCTCGTCCTCGTCGGCGTGGAGAGCTACAAAAGTTAACAAATGTTGCTGGTGCAGGGGATATTCACAAGGTGAGGAATCCACTGGCAGATGTATCCATTAGAATATAATCATTTGAGAAGACTTTATACTCCCCATTTAGGTGAATATCCTATTTATGAGAAACGTGTTGTGTGTTCAAAACGCAAATATGTTGAAGAGTTAACTACGGTTGAAAAGCAGAAAGAAAATCAACAGAAAAGAACAGATGTAAAGAAGCAGAAAACACAAACAAGTGATGATGTTGTTGGATACCAATTAGAAAATGCTTCTGGTGTCAACTGCTATGGTAATGTCATTCTAAATGTTATATTTTATCTTGAAGATGTTTGTGGTGAAAATATGGAAAGTCAGGAAAAAACTTTATCTTCTGCACTCTACACTTTATTTCAAGAATTGAGAACTGATAGAAGTAAGATTCATTCTACTTCTAGTATTCGCCAACTGTTGGATACATGTACTGGATCTTTAACGTTCAGTGCTAATATACAGCAAGATGCACAAGAATTTCTGATGGTTATGCTTGGAGTACTAGAAGATGAAGGAATTCCGATTGAGAGTTTATTTGGACTCAGTTACAAATGGGAACATAAATGTGAAGAGTGTTCGTTAACTTCAAGCACTATAGTTGACCGAGAACGATTTTTATATTTAACAATACCCGACTGCAAATCTGTACCATTTTCCAAATTAGTAAAAGAAGCTGATCATGAGATGATGTGTTGTCGTTGTGAATCAAGAATGCTATCTGCGCTGTCCAGGTGCTGAAGTGGAAGAGTGCGCACAGTGGGCTCTTATATAGATCCGCTCGTTCAGGTGTCTTACACAGCCAGGCAGTCTAGTGCACATGATAATACCTAATTAAAACCAGTAGCAGAGAAGTGACGCTTGTGTGGACCTTGGCTGCCAATGATAGTGCTGACATCTTGACCTCGGTCTAACTGGCCGTTGAGTACATTGACTCTCTGTTACCTGACAATCCGCTGCAGCAGCCATTAAAACAAGCCTGGACCTATATGCTGGACAACTTATCTACTTCCTGCTCTGCCTTCCAGGATTCATATTCCAGTTTTTACCTTTCATGCAGAAGTATAAGATCCAGCAGGATAAGCCAGAAACTTGGGAAAAGCAATGGAGATGTTTTAAAGTGATCCTCTTCAACCACTTTTGCATTCAACTGCCTTTGATTTGTGGCACCTACTATTTTACAGAATTCTTTAATATTCCTTATGACTGGGACTCAATGCCGAGATGGTACATCATTTGTGTACAGTGATTTGGCTGTGCAGGTATTGAAGACACGTGGCACTATTTCCTCCATAGACTCTTGCACAACAAAAGTATCTACATACACATCCACAAAGTACATCATGATTTCACATCACCTTTTGGAATGCAAGCTGAGTACGCACATTCACTAGAAACCCTCATTCTCGGAGCTGGATTTTTCATTGGAATTATGACTTTCTGTAATCATGTGATTCTCCTTTGGGCCTGGGTAATATTTCGCCTGGCAGAAACCATAGATGTCTACAGTGGCTATGACGTTCCGCTCAACCCACTTCATCTGCTGCCCTTCTACGCTGGTTCTCGTTTCCATGACTTCCATCATATGAACTTTGTGGGAAACTATGGTTCAACCTTTACGTGGTGGGACAGACTCTTTTCAACAGATTTGCAGTGCAACCCCTACAAGCACAAAGTGAAGGGACCAGGCACTGGTGAAGGAAAAGAAGACAGAATAAAATGACTTTTCCTGGACGTTTGCACTTCTATCCCTCTTACCAAGACACAGGGGGTCCATGCAGTTATAAAATGTTCCAGAAATGAAGTTGCTCGCCATCCCACATTAAAGCGATGGTGTGCTTCACAATAAAAGATGTCAACTGTTGCACTTGATGCCGGGTGCTTGTAGGACTAATTTACTGTTCTTCTACTGCAGCATCTCCTGCTTTCAGACTCTGAATTTATTCTGATGAGACAATGGTGAGAGGGACTAGACTGTCAATGGTCCAAGGCACATTTCCAACAATAGTCATTCCAATATTGACAGTGGGTAGGCTGCTTTCTATGAGCTGATAAGAGATGTGTTCCAGGCCTGACCCAGGTCACTTCGCAGAGGCTAGCACGCAGTGTGGCTACACCATTCTCCTTTGGGGCTATCTATGCTACCTCTAAAGTAACAACTTCATTTTGCAAGCGTATGGACTAATGTCACTGCAGTAGTTTCTTCATGATGATGTTTTATACACATGCGCTTATATTTTGTTACATTGTTTAATGTTGACAAGAAAATAACATTATCAGGTATAAGTGGTGCATGATTGTTGTGCAGTGTGTATACATCATTTTTAAAATATGCATGATGTAAAAAACAAACAAATTAAGCACACGGTTGGGCCTATTGTATAATGATCGATTAGAAATCGGGTGAGATATCATACTCTTCCAACTGCTAACACATTGAAGTCCAGAATTTATTGCATTGTAAATAGAGACATTTCTAAGTGCATTATTTTATCTTGTTATTGTCCGTTTAAAACATTCATGCAGTGATTGCATTGTAAATAAAAACATTTACAAGTTTAAAAAAAAGAAAAAAAAAGAATGCCATCTGCATTATGCCTACAAAGATATGGAAAATATTTGATTATAATGCTGCAACGCTGTCGACCAAATGGAAGAAAAGTGGAAACCAAAATTAAAAAATGTGTTGCTAATCAAGTATCTATTTCTGGAAGACCTTTTGCAACAGTTGCTATTGTTTTCCATGCTGGAAGTACTACTACAAGTAGACATTATACAGTTTATTTAAAGTGAAATAATGGTTGGAGTCACTGTAATGATACACACTTGGAAATGAAACTGAGATTGCCTTATGAATTACCCAACTCATACTTAATTTTTCTGAAACAAAGATTTTAGATACACTATTCGGCTTTAATGGGAAGGTGTATAGATCTTTAAAGAATTCATACTGGATGCTTTCAAAGTGAAATTTTTGATATATTATCTGGCGCATTGGGAAAATGTGCAGAGTAACTACGTAAAATCTTGAAGGAGTTCATACTGGATGCTTTCAAAGCGAAAACTGTGATACATTATCTGGCGTATTGGGTAAATTTGCAGACAATCTACGAAGTAAAGGTAAGCTTTGAACATTTGAAGTACTATTGGATGTGTTATTTGTGTTGATTTTGTATTATATTTGAGATAATTAGGGTTTTTTTTTTTTACAATCTAGTTAATTGTTTTTTCCCCCCTGCTGTTTATGATGAAACTACACTGGTATCACTGTGAATAGTGAAGTTAAGTAGTAGCTGATGACAGCAAAAAAAGGGAGAAAAATTGTTATCCGATTGTTAAATTGGTTTGTAGTTCGATATTTTAAAAACCTTTGAAATTCATTGAAAAAACCATAGGTTTCAGAGACGTTATACTTGGAAATTAGCGTTTAAAAAACCTTCGAAATTCACGAAATTCACGAAAAAACCATAGGTTTTAGAGACGTTATAGTTAGGAATTAGAATTTAAAAAACCCTTAGAAATTCACTGAAAAAAACATTGGTTTCAGGGATGTTATAGTTACGAATTAGCATTTAAAAAAACCTTAGAAATAGTTAGTTGGACATTTGACTTATATAAAACCAGAGAAATTCGCCTGTTATAGTTAGTTGAGCTAACTATACCTCACGCCCCCGCAATGCACTGCTGATGACGTCACATATGACATCACTCATGACATGGTCAGTGACATCACTGATGACATCACTGATGACATCATCCACGTGAAAATCAGATTCACCTGATCAGACCCTAATATAACACTTGATACACTTGATACACCCATTCTGAAATACAGACTATAATTTTCAAAACCGTGAACACACCAATACCAGTTAGTGCATATCCACTCTCTAATTTGTAGGTCTACACACATCCATTCATTCACCTATACACTCACTCATACATACAGTCAGCCATCAATACAGCATTATCATATCCAGTCACATATCTATACAGACACTCACTCTTAGAGTTATTCACACACCTAGTCAGTAATGGAAATAATCAATAACACTTTCATTTACTCACCTCTTCAGTTATACACATACCACGTCACTTATTTAAACATATACTAACACATACTTACACTCTAATACAATAACTAATCCAAGGACACACTGATCCATACAGGCACTCTCACAATCACTCATTCTCACATAGAGTCATTTATATAGTCCAACATACATATATACTGCCTTTCACATTAGAAGTTACTCACATGTACCACTGAAGCATCCATTCACTCACCGAGACACTCATACACACACTCACTCAGCCATACAGATGTGAACACATATACCTAGTGAATTAGCCATTCACACATCTATGCAGAGAGTCACACCCCTCCACCCACCCACGCAGACACTCAGGTACTCAGACAAGCAATGAGTAGCTCATATAGATCCTCATTTAGTTGCTAACCAAACAATGGAACTGCTTACACACAAACTAACAACCTAAACTGTGTGAATGTCTATATCAGTCGCTAACACATGCATTAAGCAAGACACAATTAATTAGTCACTTTAGTCACACACCTACTTATTCATCCACCCTGAGTCTTATACACTCATTCATTCTTCAATACACCTTGGCATATATATTTATAAAACATAATTAAACTTTACAGAAACACACATTCACTGGATGATGTCATCAGTGATGTCACTGACCATGTCATGAGTGATGTAATATGTGACGTCATCAGCAGTGCATTGCGGGGGCACGAGTTTTAGTTAGCTCAACTAACTATAACAGGCAAATTTCTCTGGTTTTATATAAGTCAAATGTCCAACTAACTGGAACGTCCCTGAAACCTATGGTTTTTTCAGTGAATATATATATATATATATATATATATATATATATATTTACACACACGCATACATATATACATGCCTGGATGCCTCAAATGTTAGCTAGCAGCGAGTTCTAGAGCTTGGTGGCTTGTAATGAGAAAACATTGCAGAAAACCGTAAAGTGGTATGGTAAAATGTGCAAGCCCAGACTGCAATATCCTGTTTTGTTAGCATTGCTTGAATGCCTGGGGGGTGCCTGTGGACAATGAAGAGTGCGTTTTATATTGTCCTTCCAACTACTGGTAACCAGTGGCGTGTTTGCGAGACGGAAGTCAAGCATTCTCTTGGTTGAAAGCGGAAAGAAGTCTTGCAGCAGCATTTTGCATCAGTTATATTTTGCGTATGATGAATCTGTATGTGCCATGGTATAGGTTGTCAGCATAGTTAAGCTTGGAGATTAGGAGTATGAGGATGGCCTGCAGTCTGATATCCAGCGTTTGGAAAGATATGATGTAGGTTTTTACTGTGTTGAAGGCACTATTTTTGATGCTCTTAAAATGTGATATCTGAATCCATGGTCACCCTAGGGTTTCTGACATCTGTTGATGATGTTGGAAGGGCCTCGAGTTCCTTGGGCCATATGGCAGAATGGCATTTCTGCCACTGTCCTGAGGTCATGATCTCTGTGCAGTGCTGAGCTTTAGATGGCTATTCATCAGCCAATTGTTTAAGGCGAGAAGCAGTAATCAGGTTTGGAGTTGGAGAGGTCTTCCAGGCTGTAAGGAAGTCCCTCAAGGTTCACCCCTCAGTCCAACCCTCTTCAACATCTACATGACGCCACTAGCGGACATCGTCAGAACCCACAACATCATCATAATTTCCCACGCCAACAACACTGAGCTTGTCCTCCCGCTCTCAGCTGACAATGCCACAACGAAATCCAACTTCCACAACTCCATGAAGATCTTCTCAACCTAGATGAAAGACAACTACATGAAGCTCAATACAGACAAAACTGAAGTGCTGATTTTAGACTTCTAGGCAGAACTTTCTCACCATCGACAACATGAACATCGAACTTCTCGCAAATCCCCACTGGTGTCCTGCACTTTGGCCAGCCAATGACAACTAGCCCAACATCGTATCCAACCTGAAGCCTAGCACACCGACAACCTTGTCGACGAGGATTTTCTCCAGAAAAAAAAACTACGTCAGAAGGTAAACTTTCCATCTGGACGACCCAGGTCCCAATATCCAACCTCTGCTTCATAACGTTTGGCCTTAACTTCTGACTTTGACCCACTCTAGCATGACCAGATACCTGCATTGGTGCTTTGTGATACTAGAAACATCTAAAACTTTGAAAGTCATATCTTTGGTTCCCTACATCTGATTTTTGTTGTTTTGGTGCCTATTTAAAGATTAAAACTGTCTCTATTTTTATAAATTGGGGTGCGATTTTTATTGTGTTGTGTTTTCTCCTTTTTAACTGTTTTGGTACACATAAATGCCTTACATATTTCTCCTAAGTTATGCCTGCCTGCTCCGAGCTACAGCCAAGGGCTGAGCTCATGTTTAAATTACTGAGACATAACTGAACCCAGTAAGGAATAGTGCCATTATTACTTTAAGAGGACCACCCTCCACTTCAACTAATAATCCACTTTCTCACACAGGC
The DNA here is from genome assembly GCF_964204655.1 of Triturus cristatus. Lineage (NCBI taxonomy): Eukaryota > Metazoa > Chordata > Amphibia > Caudata > Salamandridae > Triturus > Triturus cristatus. The sequence goes on along the minus strand of NC_140585.1, from coordinate 678,210,930 downwards.
CATCCATTTTTAGGATGATTTGGGAGTCATCTGCATAGTTGTAAGAGGTGACTTTGCTAAAGTACTGCACCTTGCAACCCAAGGGCAAAGAATAAAATATGATTAGGCGGGAGAGAGCAGCAGCAGTGATGTGACAGTGCCCACTGGCAACAGAGTGTGTCTCCTATCCACCAAACAGTTCAGACAGATAAGTACAAGCAGGTTTCATACAGGCCCATAGTAGGAACCAACGTTAGAGGCAAAGAAGAGTGCCCGGGCACAGGAAACCAATAATAGGGCAAATATACTCCACAAAATCCATATACCTGTGGAGCTTTACCTAAAAGGTTGCCAGGGATGTTGGGAGGTTATCCTCTGGTAATTGGTAATGTGGGGTGGTAGGTATGGCTGCAGTACCCAAGGAATGGGAACAGTTGAGAAAAAAACTGTAGCACTGAATAAAGCATCGGCCTGAACAAGAGGAATGAGGCATTTTAACAAAGATTGTGGTGTTTTTTCCGGGGGCCAGGATTCATTCCCCAGGCACCACCACCACACTATATTTAATTACAGGCTGGCAGGGCATAATCCGAGTTTAATGAAAGTGTTGGACAGATTAAGGGCTCACAGACTAGAATTGTCAACAGAAAAATACCAATTCGGCAAAAGAGGTATCAAGTACACAATATTTTAGAAAAATGATTAGAAGTTGTCCTCACCAAAGTACAAACACTTCACATGTGGCCAAGATCCAGTATTCTGAAGGAACAACACATTTTTATTTTTAGCTTTTTGAAAATAGTATTGAAATGTGTTCCAAGTGTCTCCAAATTCATCAAACCACTGACTGAACTCTAACAAAGTGTATTTGTAAGCCACAAGGGGTATCTTGGCACAGAATAACATGTGTTTATTGTTACCCAACCAAACAGTATTCATTTTACTGACCTTGGAAGAATGAAAGGCAGAACAAACCTACTCGGATTTGAATGTGCATCCATGAGGTCAAATAAAGGTTTCTGGATCATATGGATTAGTCCACTGAGCTACCAGACCCAGCTCCTATGTGCTATTCCCACTAGTCAGGGAACTATACACAGCAAACTTGCCCGTTCTAGAGTAAGCATGGTATGAACTTTATATTTTAGCAATAGTTAACTCCTTAATCAATAATCTCAGTACAGTGCCAATGCATACATTTTAAGACCTTCAAGTATATAATTTTTCAGAACAAAACCAGTCTAAACGGATTTGGAATAGTAATATATTAAGGTGAAGACGTATAACCGAGGACTATAGCCTTTACCAGACATGGTCAAACAGAGAAGAGCTGGGCCCGGAGAACGGTGGATCTCTAAGGCAGCTCTCCTGAACTCAACCTGACCAACGTAAAATTGGGGCACTATTATACTGCAATTCGGCCCCTGTATATTCACTGAGGTTGATGAAGACAGCCTGCTCCACTGTATCATAAAATTAACTACTGAGGGACAGAGGAATCCAGGCAGATGTACCGGAAGCACCACCTGCAGGTTAGGAACACTCGGACTGTGGTTGCTTACTCTGAACTCTCTGGTAGCCCCCTAATCACTGAAGATACTGTGGGGGTGGTAGGGTGCTGGTACTGCCGAAGTAGTGTTTCCACTTCGATGAGCTGACAACCTGGCCCAGTAATACTGTGATCGAGCTGAAAGCATACAAGTGCCTTCAATATACCAGGAGAGCTGATGCAGAGAAGAGATAAAAAGAAACTACTAATCATGTGTTTCGTTCTATATGGAAGAGGAGGACAAGACATTATTTACCGAAGGAGTCCAAAGATTTATTTCAGCCCGCCAGCCGTTTTGCACTGGGAAAATTCCATACAGATGACTTAATAATTCTTCAGGACATCACCATCCTGTTTCAAGACGTTAAGATTACTTTGTAGGACTGCAGGAAAGCCCACGTGCAATATCTAGTGGCAGAACAACATCATTAATGAGAAACCTAGGATGCCTAGATTCTACACGCTCCCTAAGATCCACAAGGACCGGACCCCCCCCCCACCCGGAAGACCCATCGTATCCGGGATTGGATCAGTTCTGGAACCTCTTTCGCAGTTTTGCAATTGGTTCCTCAAACAGATTGTGAAAAAATCACATTACTACCTTAGGGACACTAAGGATGTCCTTTGCCTTCTCCGAGATCTGGAAATAGATCCTACAGAGAACCTTCACATAACAATGGACATAGAGGCCTTATACACAAGCATACCACAGAGACGAACCTTGGAAGTGGTGGAACAAATTATCCTAAACATGGAGTGGAATTTCATCACTCCTCAACATTTTGTGATGGAATGTGCTGAATTAGCACTAACTGAGAATTTTTTCGAATTCGAAAACACCATCTACCACCAGATTACCGGTACTTCGATGGGCAGCACTTTTGCCCCAAGCATGGCATGTCTCTATGTCCAACAATTTGAGGAAGACCACATTTACAATCCTAATAATCCATTCCTGAAACACCTTAAGGTGTGGAAACGCTTTATTGATGATGTGCTGATTGTATGGCACGGAACCAAGGAAGAGGCAACAGAATTTGTCCAATGGGTCAATTCCAAGGACACCCATCTCAGATTCACACACACGATTGACGTGAACCACGCAATTTTTCTGGATCTAGACATTACCATAACCCAAGAAGGATTCACAACAAAGGTTCATAACGAAACCACAGAAAAAAACAGTTTACTTCTCTATGAGAGCTACCATCCTAGGGCCCTGAGACAAAACCTCCCGGTAGGTCAGTTCCTCCGAATCCGAAGGAACTGCTCGAATACAACAACCTTTGAGGAGCAGGCTGAGCAACTGGAAAATAAACTTCTAGAACGCCACTACCCGAGAAAAATGGTGAGACGAGCAAGGAAACGTGCCAGGAACAATCCAAGAGAGTCACTACTAGAGGATATAACAAAAGGAGACACCAAAAGACCAGTATGCGTTACGACATACACTCCGATCTCAAAGTACAAAAAATCGTGAGAAAAAACTGGCACATCCTCAATAGCGCTGGAAACCAGTGGCAGCCACCTTTTTTTGCCTTTAGAAGGAACAGGAGTCTGCGCGACGAACTAGTACACGCAAAGAGACCATCGACCGGAGAAGAGGAACAACAAACCCTGTGGAGCCAACCACGGCCCGTCGGCCACTTCTCCTGAGGGAACTGTACATCCTGCGCACTCACTTCTAATACCAAGGAGGTAGACATAGGAACGGGGATCATTTGGCAACTGTGAGAATTCAGTAATTGCAACACGGAGAACGTCGTATACCTCTTGAACTGCCCATGCGACCTAAAAAAAGTTGGCATGACCACCAGGAAAATCAAAGTGCGTATCAATGAACATCGGAGCACGATTCGGTGTAAAAAGGCCAAACACCAAACTGACTCGTCATTTCACTGAAAAAAACCATAAAGACACAGAAATGGACCATTCTGGAAGTAATGAAAAAACGGAAGTTTGATTTTACTAAAGCCCTACATGTAAGATAACAAAGCTGGGTGTTCCGTTTACGAACCTGGGACAAAGGGCTCAATGATGAAATACCGTGGCTCCAAATGGGGCGTTAAAACCTCCAACAACCACCAGTAGATTAATTCACACTAACACATAGACTGAGTGTACCTGGTATACCATCACACGACACTGTGAAACCATCGGTACATGCAGTGCCCTGTCTTAAATGAGTTTTCTTAAAATGGGCTGAGTCTACCTGGAATTATCACACTTAGCTGGCTTTTAAACTAAGCCGAAGTCGTGAGGCTAATAGGCCAGATGCCCTCCAAAGTCATACTCTCCCTGCTGGAACCGTCTCTCACCCAGGCTTAACGCATGAATAGAAATGATAGCGCAGACACTCAGCGCTTATACCCAACATTTGACATCCTTACACTTATCACCCTTATTATGATCTTCCTTTGGAATACCTGTTTGCACAAGTGCATCAGAGCAAGTCCAACCGAAAACTGCCCGCTAGTACATGCACAACATCGCCCATCTGGGCAGCTCTAGACTCTGGGTAGAATACCCCTCCTTTGTTCTGGGCAATCAGCCGCTCACCCGTTCACACACCGGGTGCTTCGCAGTCACGCACCAGTCACAGACAGAGCAGATGTGTACTTCTGCCCCTTCTGCAAAATCTCGCCCCTCTGGGCAGCTAAAAAATCTAGGTAGAATTTCACCTTGCATCACAGTAATTGGCCGCCCACCCGTTTCCACATCGGGTGCCTTGGCAGTCGGGCACCAATAGCACACAAGAGCATGCGTGTACTTTTGCCAATTTAAAACTAGGCACTGTCGCGTAGGGCACGGACCACCGCGCACTTTTCCTCAGTGATTTCCGTCACACGCTTCACTTCACCATTTTGAAACCAGGCACTCGTGCTTCAGGACACAGGAAGTAGTGCTCCGGTTTTATTCACACTGAGCATGTGCACAGTGCTGCCATGGATGAATCAGGCTTACCCTCCAGGGACACAGGAAACCACGCACCGGATTTCACTTAGCACCACTTAAAACCAATTTGCTTAAGTGAGCAGACTATAAAAGCACAACAGCTCTCCACCCAGTCCTACACCGGGGAGGAACGGGAACAGTCGTCTAGGATCCACACAGGAAACTTTCCTTGAGGCAGTAAGGGTGTGAATGAGATCGGATTGAATGAAAGTACTTTGGGGCAATTAGCACAATTGAGGATGAATGTTCTGTGTGTTTGTACTTGAAAAACCATAATTCTCACGCCAGCTGTGATCTATATGTTTTTTCCACAAGTTCTGACAAACAGGAGTTTCCCCTCCCCTCCTCCCATGGGGCCAGTAGCTTTGGTTTTTAAGGTAAGAACAGTGAGACACGTGCTCTCACCTTTGCATCCCCATCATGTACACAAATTGAGTGGCACATGTCACATGAGTAGTCACTCAAACAGAAACTGGATCAGTGCATGTATTGAGTTCAGTTATTCGCCACTACTAGGGTCTGTTATATATTTTTTCTCTCCCTACATTTTCTTTTACAGGCTTGAATCTAGGAGCCATCCAATTGTGGAGTGTGACAGTGATCATGCCCACACAGTGGTACACTCTTGCCACTTTTGTTAAGAACGGAGCCCCCATTTACATATTTAGGTCCTGATGAATGCCCTGGACCCTCCTGGGCCAAGACGGCAGAAACATGTCGACCTCTAAACACAACGGTTAGGGGACACTAATTCCCCAACATACCGTCACCTGCTTTTAAACATCATATAGTTACCTTTCACATTAAAAAACACAATGAGGATAACTATAATGAGTTTTAATCTCACTTACTCATACATGGGCCCCCACTTAGTTTAGAAGTGCATGCCCGCCCTCTATCAAACCAAGGTTTTAGAGGGCGAGGACTAGTCAATGATGAAGCATGACACCAGGTGGTGTGTGAGACCAGTCCGTTACTTTTTGTGAGATGTCCCCACTCACAATATAACTCAAACCTTATAGTGGTTATCACTTTAGGAGCAGCTCTTATGTGGTTAAACATTCATAGTTGGAGGCTGCTAGCTCCTAAAACCCCGTGCCTCTTGTTCCCTCCTCCACACAGTGTGGAGCTCATGTGTTTTTGATTTAGAACAACATCAATATCATCTTGTGCTGTGTTTGGATTTAATGGCAACCAGAAATGCCCCCTATGAACTGTGAACTAAGTCTTTAGGAGCATCAACTGCAGATATTTTGGAGGTACACTCTCTAATCTGAGAGGCATTATCCCTATGTCAGGAAACAAAGCAATCCAGACTGTTGCTTTTTTCTGAGGCGCTTGCAGAGCAATACCACCACAAACCACAGACCCAAGATGCCACAACAGGATCATCTATTCTAGACTCAATACCTACAAGCTAAAAGCTATTAAACTCTCTACTGCAACAATAGAACAAGTGACAACCGACACCAACAGAGAACTGAAAAACATGCGCACTGATTTGACTACCTTTATATCACAACTGGGTTGCATAAATGGACATATTACAGACCCAGAGCATAGGCTATCCTATCCGCAACACCTAACTGGTGTACAGATGTAGATAACTTGCATTGTAAGTTCATAGAATTGGAAAATTACAGTCAAAGAAATAACATTCAAATGTACAGTGTACCCGAAAAAGAGGAAAGAAATTATATAAAGCAGTTCCTGGTTTTCTGGCTAGTGTGGCTCATACAAACACAATTTGATCATCCATTAGAAATTTAAAGTGTCCACAGGATATGATCCTGACACACGACTACATCAAACATACCAAGACCAATAAAAGTCTGCCTGTTTGGTCATAATCAAATGAGGACAATACTCCAACTCTCAAGGCCAAATGAGCCCTTTCATCACAATGGACACTGAATCACTAAAAGTGCTGATTTTTCCCATGAAACGAATATTACTCGCAAGAAATTTCTGGTGCTGCAAACAATACTGAAGCAAAGAGACATCAGGCATGGGCTCAATATGTCTCCAACGCCACATACAACGGCCTTTAAAGGACTGAATAATTAAATGTCAGAAGCCTGAACAGCTATATGGTAAGAGTTTTCCATTCGGTCAGGTGGCCGTCTTGGTTGGTGATGGGCAGGTTTGCGATGAGATTATTGTGGTCTGGTTGGTGTGCAAAGTTGCTGTAGATGTTTACGATTTTGTTGTGGAAGAAGTTTCATAGGTTGCAGTAGAGTTATTGGGAGGGGTGAAGCTGTTAGCTGAGGGTGCGGTTAAGTCATTGACAATCAAATTGATTTCCTTGCAGCTGTTGGAGCTCCTCTTGATGCATTCAGCAAGCCCTCTTTTCTTGGTGCCTCTTAGTTACTGGTGGTATCACCTAGGTGAAGCCTTGTAGGTCGTTCTTTCGGTGGTTTTGTGGCTGGCTCTCCAATTTCTTTCTAGCTGTTTGCAGTGTTGTCTGGAGTCTCAAAGGTCCTCCGAGTACCTGCTGGCCTGCTTGTTGGTTCTTCTTTGCTTGCTGGATTTGATAGGTGTGAGGGCGTCTACGCAGTTTGTGATCCAGTTGTTGAAGTTAGTGATGTCCTTGTAAAGGTTGTCTGAGCGGTAGGTTGATCCCTGATGAGGACCAAATCTTTGAAACCAGCCTGCCTCAGAGATTTTGCCCCAGCTGGGTAGGCTGACGCTAGTGGGTGTGTTGATTTGGAAGTGGATGATGCAGTGGTTGGTTCATGTGAGCAGTGAGGTGGAGTTGTACTTGATGCTGTTGCTGCTGGTGAAGATGGGGTCCAGTGTGTGTTGTGCGATGTGTGTTGGTTCTGTGAGGAGCTGGGTTAGTCCAATGTTTTTCAGGCTTTCGAGGAATGCTGTGGAGCAGGGGTCTGTCCTGTTGCCTAAGTGGAAGTTGAAGTTGCCGAGGAGTATGAAGGCTTTGAAGTCGGTGAGAGGGGTGATGAAGTCCCTGATGAGGCTGGTGAAGGTAGCTTGCAGACTGGGTGAAGCAAGGGTTCCATTCAGTGTGAAGTGTTCTGAGATTTGCAGCTTGAACTTGAGATGTCTCTCTAGACATAAAGCACTTGACGGAATCTTTGTAGATAACAGAGTCCTCCTCCTGGCTTGTGAAGGTGGTCCTGTCATGCAACCTTGTAGCCTGCTCAGATTGCTGCAGAGATGTTGGGTGCCAGTGTGTACTTGAGCCTGGTTTCCATCAGGAAGAGGAGGTCTGGCGCATCACTGCTCAGTAGGTTCCAGATTTCAGTTGCGTGCTGAGTGATGAGAGATTGTGTGTTGAGAAGTATGCATGCAAGTGAGTGTTAGGGGTGGGTTTGTTGTAGCGTGTGGTGATAGGTGGGGATGCTGATGGTGTAGTAGGGGCTTGCGTGGCGTGTGTAGGTAGGATGCTGCAGGTGAACCAGTAGCGGGTACAGGTGAAGGTTCCTACCGTGGTGTGTTCAAGCAATAGAAGGAGCACTGCGGGGCATGCCTTGCGAGTGACCAGACCACAGTTCGTGGTGCAGGACGCAGTTGGGCCAGACAGGCTTTACTTTGGCATATTCTTTGGCACAGACACACAGTGGTGACCCTTAAGTAGGTCCTGGGAGGGGGGAGGAGCACAGGGGGACAGTAGGCAGGGCTTAAGAGGAGAGAAGGAGATGCACATGAAGAGCAGATAATTGGGGGGGAGGTGGAAGTGGGAAAATATATTGGTGGGGGGGTTGCAAGGTGTACGACAGAGGGTGCAGGAGGCCGGAAATGGGAGAAAAGGCACAAGAAATCTAGTGGAAAGGTCAAAAAGGCACAATGGCTGAAGAGAAAGCAAGCAAAAAATGGGAGAAAGATTCACCAAAACGAGTAGTTAAAGAGGAAAAGGCAAAGAAGGGTAAAGGAGCTTGTCAGAGGCCCAGACTCTGGTAAATAAGAAAGGAGAAAAGGAGCAGGTCAGCCAGCAGAAGAGAGTTGAAGGAGTGAGGCGGGAGCCGATACTGAAAGGGCCTGGACTAGTCCGGGACCAGTCACAGGTAAGGGTGACTGGGCCCATGCACTACGCTTACTTTAGTAATGTGTGGTTTTTCGAAACCCCAAAATATTTTTTGCATTAGCCAATGATTTTTGCCAAATACAAAAGGCTGGTAGCCAACGTTGGACCTATTGGCTTTGCCGATGCTTGTTTAATGTTTATGCTTTCTTGGAAATTCTTCTTCAAATGACCATCGTATGAGGTTCATAAAGATGTTCCTCTGCTTTGGATCTTCGAGTTTAGGCAAAATCTGTCCCCACGCGTCTTAGAGCATTTCATGTTCAAATCATCCTCCAGCAAGGCAGCTTTCAAAAGCTTAATGATGAAGGACTTCATACATGGAGACAAAGGATCTCTCTGCAGCCTGGAACAGAGAAGCTCAACAAGCTGAACTCTACACGCACTTGCAATTTTATGTTCCTTTTATTTGGAGTTGGCTGGGCCCTAACTCCAGCACCATACCCCGTGAGACTCTGTCTTTTATGTTTGTGCTTTGCCTTTCCTTACATTTGTTTTAATTTTCATTTATTTCCTCAGTACTGTCTGGGACAAGGGAGCTTGCTCCTAAGACACAAGAGTTGCTGAGTTCTGGTTCTCAACTTCATCCTCACCTTGCATTTAACATTGAGCGATACCTGGTCTGGCCATCCAATGTGCCACGTACCTTTCATCAAAGGAGACTTTAAATCAGTCTTTCTTGTGCTCCAAAGATGCACAAAAGAAAAGCCTGTCGGCGTCCTGATTGAGTCGAACACCGGAAACCCTGCCCGTGGCACGGTGCCCTTTGGTGGCAACTTCAGCAACGCTGCTCAGAACTCTTAGCGCTCAGAGCTCTCAGTAAGTGTGATTCCACTTTTCAAGTACATAGACTTCTGGGCCCAACATCCTGCCCACACAGCTACTTTACCTCTACCTCTCTGAGGCAGGATGATACCCTGACCATCGCTGCGAAAAATGTTACTCTTGGCGTTACGATGGTTCTCCTATCCATTAAAACTCTGTAGTGCGGTCTTCCTAATATGCGTTCACTTCCTAAACATGCACTTCATGTACCTGATTTGATTTCCTCGTCCAGCTGGAACGCAGACTTCCTTTCAGAGACTTGTTTAACTGCGTCTTCGGCTCCTGCTATTGCCTTGGTCTTCCCTAATGGTTAATCCATTGTCCAACTCTAATGGAGGTGGAATGGCATATTCTGTAGCTGCTTTTGCTGCTCTGCATCTAGGATCGATAAGTTGCAAGGCTCAGAAGTTTATGACCCTTATCCACAGATCATCAATTTGCTATGTTTACTTTATCAGGAGATTTTACCATTCATCTGGACAATCGTTTTAACCTCTGCACTATATCTCTTAGGGGCTCTTTAACTTGCCAACGGGCTGACCTTATGTTTTTTAACAATTTACTGTGTCTGTTGGTACATAACCCTAATCCAATTATGTGGACAGAACAATCTGCAGTTTCATTCTAACTATGGTCCTCTATTGGTAAATTATCAGCTAGATCTGTTCCTGAAACAAGGTCAGATTATAGACGCTATTGCAACACTAAATTAACCCTTTTAGCCTTTTCAGAGCATATCAACTCTGTCCTTGACAATGGTGGCACTGCTGCATTTGTATTATTAGACTAGTAAGAGATCCCACAACAATAATAGAGACTCCCTACTTATGACAGTTGAAATACCTCAAAATGGCAGATTGATCTACGTCACCACATACAACACCATTTCGAACCATGTCAGGAAAACTTAATAAAAACTGTGGATGTATATGGTATTTCTATAGACAACCTAGCTAGCGGAGTGCTGTACATGTTCAAAGACCAGCTTAAAGTAGGATGGGAGAGGAGGCTGAGCTGTGGACGGTTAGTCCACTGTAACCTAGTCTTCTTTAAATAGGAGCAGCGCTAGAATGGGCCTGAGAGATAAGGGGATGTTGTTCCAAATCCTGGGTGCATAGATGGAAAAGGCCTGTTGTCTTGATTTGGTTTTCTTTTTTACACGTCCTAGTCTGATGATGTCCTAGCTTCAGGTTTGCAGAGAACCACCAGAGATGGTGAGCTTGGTCTGCAAGATTAGCAGAAGTGCTGTTTGTGATGGCATAAATTATGTCACTGGTTTTGAATATCGTGCAGGCTGGCAAGGATAGCCAATGGAATTCTATCAGAGTGGGGGTGATGTGATCATATTTCTTCAGGCCCTGGATTAAGCAGGTTGCGAGGAGTAGTATGCACCTAAGAGGCGCATTTCTTATAATCGCCTGCGCATCTTCCTTCTCTCTATATACAGAGTGTGACTACAGAATTGGTCCTCCCACACACTATACGGAACTATTTTAAGCCCACCTATGGTTGAGTGAAGTAACATGTACAATCTATTTACACGAACAGTCCTTAAATAACAAGCAAACTTTCTACCTCACTGTCTATTGTCTTGTTTGATCTATGTATCACATGTGAGACACCACATTTTGAGGTTTGGAGTGCCTATACCAAAACTAATACCACCTAAGTGTGTCCCACTGGCATTATCCGTTTTCAATTTTAAATATGGTACAATTAAACAATTTGCTATTGAACACTCCTTTATTGATAATGAACCCTGAATCTTAGCAAGGTACATATGCATATGTGCAGGAGTGTGTGTGTGTTTGTGCATGCTATGTGCTGATCACTATAAACTGTTATTTACAGCTGGATTCATACAGAATTGACAGGGAACCTCTTGGTCCTGACTAAGCCCCACTGACTGCAGCTTGTAGACCCACGACACTGGCTCACTAATCATCCTCTAGTGTCTCTAAGTTACAGCAAGTACCATTTTGTAACCTTAGTAGGGCAGCTCCCAAATAAAGTACCAAAGGGTTATACCCTAGGTTATTTTATTTTTCAACACCCGATCCCTAGAAATATTAAGAGCTCCCTCAAGTAGGACGAGCCCATCCAGATGTATCATCGTTCTAGATGAGAGACCAGATGATGAAGAACGCCACAAACAATCCATAGGTGAGGGTTGCTAAAACAAAAACACTGAAGGGCATCTTATTACCAGGGTTTTGTGACTGAAAAGGATTATAGTTCCACTGCTCTCTCAGTGGCCTTATATTCATTGTTATCAGCCTGGTTATGGTGGGTAAACCAATTCCCTAAATATTTTCAACGTTTTAGTTTCCAAAGCAAGCCCTACTGTGGAACCAGGCTCTCGTTGCAGCAGGGCAATACTTCAAGGGTGAGCAAATGCTACTTGGACCAATTTGTCCTTCCACTGGAGACAACACCAAAATCATCCTGCAATGCAAGCATAACTGAGACAGCAATTTCGGCATACAACAAGATTATATGCCTTCAATCAATCAATCAATCAATCAATCAATCACAGAATTTATAAATCGCACTACACACCCGTGAGGGGCTCAAGGCGCTGAAGGGTGGGGTGGGGGCCGCTGCTACTGCTCGAAGAGCCAGGTCTTGAGGAGCCTCCTGAAGGTGAGCAGGTCCTGGGTCTGTCGCAGGTGGGTGGGGAGGGAGTTCCAGGTCTTGGCCGCGATGTAGGTGAAGGATCTGCCTCCGGCGGTGGTGCATTGGATTCGGGGGACGGCGGCGAGGGCGAGGCTTGTGGAGCGGAGGTGGCGGGTGGGGGTGTAGAAGTTGAGTCTGCTGTTCAAGTATGTTGGTCCGGAGTTGTGGAGTGCTGTGTGTGCGTGGGTGAGGAGTTTGAAGGTGATCCTCTTGTTGACAGGGAGCCAGTGCAGGTCTCTTAGGTGGGGGGTGATATGGCTGTGACGTGGGAGGTTGAGGATCAGGCGGTCTGAGGCGTTCTGGATGCGTTGTAGTCGCTGTAGGTGTTTGGTTGGGATTCCAGAGTAGAGTGCGTTGCCGTAGTCTAGCCGGCTGCTGACGAGGGCTTGGGTCACCGTTCTTCTGGTTTCGATCGGGATCCACTTGTAGATCCTGCGGAGCATGCGGAGGGTGTTGAAACAGGAGGAGGAGATGGCGTTGACCTGTTTGGACATGGAGAGGGAGGAGTCGAGGATGAATCCCAAGTTGTGTGCGTGGTCTGTGGGTGTCGGTGCTGTTCCTAGCGTAGTTGGCCACCAGGAGTCGTCCCAGGCGGAGGGAGTAGGGCCGAGGATGAGGACTTCCGTCTTATCTGAGTTCAGCCTCAGGCGGCAATTCCTCATCCATTCGGCGACGGCCTTCATACCCTCGTGTAGGTTGGTCTTGGCGGTGTGCGGGTCCTTGGTGAGGGAGAGGATGAGCTGGGTATCGTCGGCGTAGGAGATGATGTTCAGGTCGTGTTGACGGGCCACTTGTGCGAGGGGGGCCATGTAGATGTTGGATAGAGTCGGGCTGAGGGATGAGCCCTGGGGAACGCCGCAGATGAGGTCGGTTGCTTCGGCTCTGTAGGGTGGGAGGCGGACTCTCTGGGTCCTGCCGGTGAGGAAGGAGGAGGTCCAGTCCAGTGCTTTGTCCTGAATCCCGGCTTCTTGGAGGCGTGTTCTTAGTGTGCGGTGGCAGACCGTGTCGAAGGCGGCTGGTAGGTCCAGGAGGCTGAGGGCAAAGGTTTCGCCGTTGTCTAGTTGGCATTGGATGTCGTCTGTGGCGGCGATGAGGGCTGTCTCGGTGCTGTGGTTCCGTCTGAATCCGAATTGCGACGGATCTAGAAGATTGTTGGCTTCGAGGTGGCGGGTCAGCTGGCGATCTTCTCAATGACTTTCGCTGGGAAGGGGAGCAGGGAGATGGGCCTGTAGTTCTTGAGGTCTTTGGGGTCCGCTTTGGGCTTCTTGAGGAGGGCGTTGATTTCGGCGTGTTTCCAGCTTTCCGGGAATGTAGCTGTGTCGAAGGAGATGTTGATGACCTTCCGTAGTTGGGGTGCGATGGTGGCGTCTGCTCTGTTGAACACGTGGTGAGGGCAGGGGTCTGCTGGCGATCCTGAATGGATGGAGTTCATAGTCTTGCGTGTGTAAGTGTCGCTCACGTGGGGCCAGGAGTTAGTAGGTTGGTGTTGTTCGGGATGGGGGCTACCATGGCCCGGCCGGATGGTACGTTGAAGCTGTCGTGGATGTCGATGATTTTGCGGTGAAAGAAGGTGGCCAGGGAGTCGCACAGTTCTTGTGAGGGCGGGATGTCGTTGGTGTTGGCGCTGGGGTTGGCGAGTTCTTTCACAATGGTAAAGAGTTCTTTGCAGTCGTGTACGTTGTTGTCGAGGCGGGTTTTGAAGGAGGACCTTTTGGCTGTTCTGATGAGTTGGTGCGAGTGGCGTCTTTGAGGGCAGTGTGGTTGTCAGATGTGCGGTCGTGGAGCCATGCTTTTTCCAGCTTCCGGCAAGCGCGTTTGGAGTCCCGGAGTTCCTCGGTGTACCAGGCGGCTTTGACGGGGTGGTTGATGGGGGGTTTCATAAGCAGGGCAAGAGTGTTGGCGCAGTCTTCGATCCATTGTCTGAGGTTCCGGGCGGCGGCGTCTGGGTCGGTGGGGTTGCTGGGTGGGTTCAGGGCGAGGGCTGAGGTTAGCTGATCCTTGGTGACTTTGCCCCAGCAGCAACGAGGCAGCTGTTGGGTGCGGTGGTGCGTGGTTGCCTTCTTGAATGTGAAGTGGATGCAGCGGTGGTCGGTCCAGTGGAGCTCGGTGGTGTGGTTGAAGGCGATGTGGGTGCTTGTGGAGAAGATGGGGTCGAGCGTGTGGCGGGCGGCGTGGGTGGGTACGGTGACGAGTTGTCGAAATCCGAGGTTGGCGAGGTTGTCGGTCAAGGTGGCGGTGTTGGTGTCGTCGCTCTCGAGATGGTAGTTTAGGTCCCCGAGGAGGATGTAGTCCGTGGAGGGGAGTGCATGGGTGCTGGCGAGGTCATGTGGAAATATGGATTTTTCTGATCAGTTATGTCCCCTATCTTGGACCCCAACGGTTTCATGTATGAATCACAAGTACATGTATGTTCCCTCCAGTTCCAGTTATGAAGACGCAAACACATGTGCGTCCACCGTCAACATGTCCTCTTTCAGATCCGCCATGAATAGGCTGGATATTCCATTCCTAAGTATGAAAGGCCACCGGCTTTATATGGTTCACTTATGCCATTTTACAGTCCAGGCAAGTAGGCCCTGATTCTGTCATCAAGCTTTTCTTGCTTTCTGCCTCTGAAAGCTCCAGTCTGAGCCTGCATCTGTGACCATGAACTTTGTCTCATTCCCTGCGCGGCTCACGATGCCTGACATCAGCCTGTTGCCTGCCAAAAACTGTATTTCACCTTCGAAATTATCTGCTCCGCTCCCTGCCCAATGCATTCCTGTCTAGTAGTTTAAGTAAACATTCTTCCAGCTACCGAGCAAAGGCCCGGCTTCTCTGTCTTTATGCAAGTAATTCATAGCCCTATTATTATGGAAGACTTCTGCCCTCGCATCTAGTGTAGACACTTAGACGCTTGTACACGCACTAACAGTCAGTATAGTCAGTATAGAATAAGATTCTACTCTAAGAGACCTCCCTTTTGGATAACATAGTTCTTTAAACATAGGATGTTAGATATGATTTGGGATTAGGTTGACTTGACCCTCCAGACTTCTGTCGCCACATGTAGAGCTAAATGTCAAGTCCCCTTCACCCCCTAGTTGCACGTCAATCACACGTCATGCTGCTGCGCGCGCATTTCTGCCAAGTATTTCTGCTGACATTGCGAAATTCTTTCATGGAACCACCCTATTATGACATCATACCTGATGACGTTCTTTAGTTACACCCAGTTACGCCTACTTTTGCTACGCATGTATGTTTTTTCCTCACTATCAATTGTTACGCCTCTTGCATTTGCTTCACTGTAATGCCTATTGTATAAAAGTGATTACTTATCAATAAAGTATGTACTTCACTTCCTGAACCTCCGTGGTGATGGAACTTGGAGTCAACGATTCGAATCGTCCACTGGAATAAAGCCCATTCCGAACCTCTAATACCACGGATTTTGCCTCTTATTTTACTGAGCTATTTTTATTATGTTTCTGTATCAAATTAAGTCCCGGTAATTAAATTATTTACCACATGAATGGCGCCCGAACAGGGACACTTTCTCATCTCACGCGCCGGCGGTGCGTTGCAGGCCCGGTCTCCTGCCACAGCTGGACGGACAACAACGCGTACCAGCAGGATTTCCTGTATCTCCCTCCGGTCAAGCGGGGGCGACTGAGGCTGCGATCAACACCCAGACGAGGCGGTGAGAAGTGCGAAGTATCCCGACCAGAGCCTAGCTGAGAGAGCAAGATCCGAGGTATACAGAGGCCCACCAAGTTCCGAAGTTCCGAGGTTTCCGATGTTCCGAAGTTTTCGAGTCGAGTCCAGTCCGGTCCAGTCCAGTTCAGTTCCGTTCCGAGGCCTTCCGTTCCGAGCTACCCGGTGAGTACCATTACTGGGGAGGCGTTCCGACGTGCACATAGCCTGTGCCGGTCAAGACGGGTTTGGGTACACAAATCCGGTCTGCACTGTTTTAGCAGTGTATCTGTACTGTTTAGCAGTATATCTAGTATATCAAGTATATAAATTCAGAATAAATTCAGTTAATGCCGAGTATTATGTTTAGTGATTAAGTTTCCTTAGATCGTCATCATCATTGTTGCTCAGTTAAATGTTAAATGTTAAATGTTTTAAATACGTTCTACATATTGTGGTGTGAATGACTGTTCATTATTGTGTTTATCGTATTAAGTTTGTTCAAGATCAAGTATCAGATCAGTTCTCAATATGCCGCTCTTTTCAAAATTAAGACAGATCACAACTAGAAAAGGAGTACTCGAAGAAGCTGTTCCTATTCCTCCTAGGGACACTCCAGGGTACTTCATGTATCATAAACACGGCTTAGACGCTATATTATTCCTTGATTTGTGGGTAGACTACACCAAGGAATTACCAGAAAGTCAGAGGTGGCCCGCAGCTGGGACCTGGGATGCAGAGTGCATCATGAAAGTAGAGGAAGAGTTATGGAAAAGGAAAGCCAGACAGTCACAGAAAGACGCCGTTGAGTTATGGCGTAAAGAATCTCATAGACGTACAGAAAAAGCACTCCGACAGGAGGAGAAAAATAAGGAGAATTCAAATAAAGTCCGAGAAAATCTATTAATTGAAGAAGGTACACGAGTGAAATCAGAACAAGTAGACAGACAAAGAAATGCCCTTATGAATGGTATGTATCCCCTCCTGGCCGAGGGATTACCTAAGGCTACTCCGGAGATACCAAAAGACTTGCCACCCCCATTATTTCCAATAAAAGTACATCCTAAGGGGCATCCTAGAACCGCAGAAGATGTTTTTCTTTCCTCATATTTAGATGACGCAGCTCCCGAGTATGCTAACCCCGCCCCACATAGACCGTCTGCCGGGGAAGTTCAACGCCAAGATCCTGTATCTGTATCTCTACAGCAACAAATCCTGACACAAGTTCCGGCAAGCACATCTGTTTCCACATCTGTTCCTACAGCTACTTCTACAGCTGTGTCCACACCTATAGTTGCTGTATCGCGTTCAACGAATCCTTTCACGCCCGATACCCCAGATGGGGCTACCGGAGGTGCTACCAACATTTTTTCTACGCCACCCAGAATAAATAAACTTACTTTTCAAGAGTCAGCACATCCACGTACCCCCAAACTCATAAATTCCCGCACGCTTAAGGAACTTCTTGTAGATTGTAGATATGACCCTGTGCCCGGCAAAGAGGACGAAATGATCATGGCATCATTACGTATCAGACGAGCTGCGGTGTATTTAGGGAAGTTACCAGGAATGACTGGACCTCTGCTGGCCCGGAGTGCCTGAGTTCGACATACCTGTGGTGGGGCTGTGCCTACAGCGTCGCTGGTCCTTGCATGGTTCCTGGTAGCCTGTACTCATTCACCGGCCCCGGACTCCAACTCCCTACTGCCCTAGCGGCGGACCCGGAACACGCCGGACTTCGTTTCGCGCCTGGAGGCGCTTAAATTCCTGCTGTGCCCCTGACAGAGCGGGTGGACCTCTGCTGGCCCGGAGTGCCTGAGTTCGACATACCTGTGGTGGGGCTGTGCCTACAGCGTCGCTGGTCCTTGCATGGTTCCTGGTAGCCTGTACTCATTCACCGGCCCCGGACTCCAACTCCCTACTGCCCTAGCGGCGGACCCGGAACACGCCGGACTTCGTTTCGCGCCTGGAGGCGCTTAAATTCCTGCTGTGCCCCTGACAGAGCGGGTGGACCTCTGCTGGCCCGGAGTGCCTGAGTTCGACATACCTGTGGTGGGGCTGTGCCTACAGCGTCGCTGGTCCTTGCATGGTTCCTGGTAGCCTGTACTCATTCACCGGCCCCGGACTCCAACTCCCTACTGCCCTAGCGGCGGACCCGGAACACGCCGGACTTCGTTTCGCGCCTGGAGGCGCTTAAATTCCTGCTGTGCCCCTGACAGAGCGGGTGGACCTCTGCTGGCCCGGAGTGCCTGAGTTCGACATACCTGTGGTGGGGCTGTGCCTACAGCGTCGCTGGTCCTTGCATGGTTCCTGGTAGCCTGTACTCATTCACCGGCCCCGGACTCCAACTCCCTACTGCCCTAGCGGCGGACCCGGAACACGCCGGACTTCGTTTCGCGCCTGGAGGCGCTTAAATTCCTGCTGTGCCCCTGACAGAGCGGGTGGACCTCTGCTGGCCCGGAGTGCCTGAGTTCGACATACCTGTGGTGGGGCTGTGCCTACAGCGTCGCTGGTCCTTGCATGGTTCCTGGTAGCCTGTACTCATTCACCGGCCCCGGACTCCAACTCCCTACTGCCCTAGCGGCGGACCCGGAACACGCCGGACTTCATTTCGCGCCTGGAGGCGCTTAAATTCCTGCTGTGCCCCTGACAGAGCGGGTGGACCTCTGCTGGCCCGGAGTGCCTGAGTTCGACATACCTGTGGTGGGGCTGTGCCTACAGCGTCGCTGGTCCTTGCATGGTTCCTGGTAGCCTGTACTCATTCACCGGCCCCGGACTCCAACTCCCTACTGCCCTAGCGGCGGACCCGGAACACGCCGGACTTCGTTTCGCGCCTGGAGGCGCTTAAATTCCTGCTGTGCCCCCGCATCGCGGGTCCGCGCGCGGGTCGGCGCCGGGAGAAGCCCGGGACAAGGGCGGGACAGTCTGTGACAGTCTGTGACAGTCTGTGACAGTCTGTGACAGTCCGGGACAGGAGCGGGTAGGAGTGGGTTACTAACTTTGATTATTCGCTGGTTAACATATGTACGCAGTTAATTAGTGTGCCAGTTTGTGTTTATTGATATTGATTGTGCACCAGTCGATATTTATAATGCCCAAAGCTAAACCAGCAGCTGCGTCGTCCACTATGGATAATTATTTAGTAAAAATGGTGGACAAAATTAACCAGGAAAGGAGAAAGTCCCTAGGTCGACCGGGGCCACCTAGTTTAAGCCATTGTCCTCCTACCGAGTCAGCTTCTCAGCCATCTTCCCCCCTAAATGTTAGTGTCCATACGAATTTATCAAACAGCCCCAATTTGGGTGATCTCAATGATTCTATAAATGAGAACACAGATACTATCACGCCCACAGTTGAATTAACATCAGCCGTGGATCTGTCTCTAGACCCAACCCCAAATGCGCAGGCCCCTAGGACACAAAGATCATTACGTTCTTGTAGAACTAACAGTAAAACCAACCAGCCTAAACGAGGGGGGAATCGCCCCGTGAAAAGAATTGACCCCTCAACGTCTAATATCCAGCATGACCTAACTAAGTCTCAGGAAGGGCCCACGATCAGTCTGGATAAGGGGCAACTAGACTTTTTGCTGAATGCTCTAGAGGCCAAGCTTGACCTCCTTGTTAAACCCCTACTGACCAAACTCGCTACAATCACTAATGAAGTAGCTAGACTGGGTGGTTTAGTGGATACCCTTATAAGTTCAGTATGTACCATTAAGGCTGTATCTGTAGTTGATAAGAGAAAGCATCTGCTGTGGTGTCTTCCCATCACCACATATCTGACACAATGATGATTGATCGTAATAATGCTAGTTCTGAGAACGCTCGGGTAGCTACCCCTGCTGTACCGGTCATACCTAACTCCCCTTCGCAGCTGCCGGCTCAGACTAAATCCACTCTTAATCTAGTATCGAGGATAAATATGGACCCCAATTTAAGTCATAATAGTTCTAGTAGACCCCAGCCGGATTTACCACCGTCCTGTGCACCATTTGTAGCAGTTTTAACAAATGTCCCCCCTATTAATACCTCTGGTAGCAACCACGGGTTTGTTGAATCACATTCATCTTTAAAGAACAGAACCGTGGATTGGCTCCATAGGCAGTGCGGTTTTCCAGTTGCACTTTCGGGGGATATTCTAAGCACTAGAAGAACGAACTGGGTGGGGAAATCACCCAAGACTTGTGGAGGGGATTGTGTAGTCATCAACTTTCGGAACCCCCAACTTACATCTACAGTGCTGATTAAAGCTGCTTCTCTTCCGGCCCGGGATGGAGGAATATCCTTGCGCCCTTTGGGGTTCTTTTACAGGGATTTCAGAATTCAACCTGACGTTGAGTGTTTTCAAGGGAGGTCTAGTGGCCTGAACATGTGTGATGGCCCTTGTATCTCTTTGTTTAATAGATTCCAGCCCCTGAGTGGCCTTGACTGTAATGACTGACTGGGGTTACCTTTGGTGGTTTCAGAACCTGCTATTGTTTCCTTGGGAAGTGGAAATCGTAGCCCGATCAAGGGGGCACACGAACCAGCTGACACCATCTGAATAATAGACTCTAATGTTAAACTAAATGATGCCTTAGTGGACAGCAGAATTGTAAGGCCTGCCAATGGCGTTGCGGACAGGACTGACCAAATTACGCCTACCGTATTAGACGATAGAGGCCGGTGCACTATTGCATGTTGGAATGTTGCTGGTCTCTCACAAAAGGATACTTGTCTAGGATGGTCTGATTTTATTAATAATTTTAGTATCATTTGTTTTCAGGAAACCTGGAGTTTGGTACCCATTAATTATTCTGGTTTTGTTTCCTACAACTTGCCGGCTGTGGCATCCACTTCAGGCAGAGCAAAGGGTGGGCTTCTGACTCTGATTTCTGTAGAGGTGCCACTTATTGTAAAGAAACACGTAACCATTGGGGTCCACTCCCAGGTTTTATGGCTTTCTGAGGAGCTGGGTAGAAATATCCTTTTAATCAATTTTTATAATAATGTGTTTGATAACACTAGACATGAGGTGGCTTCTGCTTTAGAATCCGCTCTGGCGGACATAGTAACGGGTAACAATGTTATGTTTGATTTTATTTGGTTAGGGGATTTTAACACTGTTGTCTGTCCACCTCTGGTTCAAAGGGCATGTGGTTTTGTTAATTGCTGTGGGGAAGGTGTTTGTCATTTTCCCCACAATATATATGGAGAATCACTTAATAAAATCCTGATGACATATGATATGGAACCATTGGAGAATCTGACAGGGGACTCTGGTGAAACTATCCCCACTTTTACGGGCCGGAATGCAAACACTGTGATTGATTTTATTTGCATTTCATCCAGCCTTAACCAGTGGTGTACAGCCCCTCTGATAGTGGAAAATTTTATCAGTGATCATAATTGTTTAACTATGGAAGCTGTACTATGGAAGGCGAATAGGGGTCCTAAACCTAACATCATTGCTAATATTGAACCCCATCGTCCTAATGGCATTAGAATCAGGTGGAAAGGGGGTAAAGCAGATATCTTGTCGAACTCCATTATTAATAGCTGTTTAAACGATATTATTGCTATTTTAGAGAACAAGGAAGTTCCGGATGTAATCATCCCCACGTTTACAAATATTAACACTGCCATAGATGCCAAATTTACAGTGTATCTTAAGGGAAAATCATGCAGGTCTAGAGGATGGTTCGATCATGCTAGTACCAATGCACTTAAGGGTCTCAAGGAGGCACTTGCTGCTAAACCTAGGGACATTAATTTGGTAAGGGAACTTAGAGCCAGCTATCGGTCTGCAATCAATAAAAGGAAGGCCGAATTAAGATCAGAGGCATGGGATAATTTAGAACAAGCTGCTGAAACCTCAGACTCTTCCCTATTCTGGGCTACTGTTAACAGTCCATTCCTTAAAAACGAGGAAATGCCAGAGCTGACCGCTAACGTCAGCGTGGAAAGCTGGGTCTCCCATTTTTCAATGATTTTTGAGTCTAACATAAACCTGGATGTAGTCCGAAACGACTGGTCTGCCATTCCCTTAGACATTTCCATCACTGAGGTTGTGACCAGTATCTTTGCCAGCAAGGGAGGAAAGGCCCAGGGGCCAGACGGGGTACCCATTGACGTCTACAAAAAAGAGCCAGAGATCTGGGGCCCGTTACTAACGACTGTGTTTAATGCAGCAGTCTGCCTCGGTGTCCCACCCACATGGGAGGAATCTATCATAGTTCCAATATATAAGAAGGGGGATAGAAGTGATGCTAAGAACTACCGCCCAATCTCCCTTCTTGACTCCTCCGTGAAAATCATGAGTAGGGTGCTCTTGGTTAGACTTGAAGAATGGGCTGATTCTAATAATATCCTGGCCAATTCTCAATATGGTTTTAGGAAGGGACGGGGAACAATAGAACAGTGTCTCAATCTTGAACTTCTAATAGGGAAATACACGAGGGCAAAGAAAGGATCTCTTTATCTCTGCTTTGCAGATCTGAGCAGCGCCTTCGATATGGTGAACCATAAGATCTTATGGGAGAAACTCCTGGAAATGGGTGCACCTGAGGGCATTGTTCACTTCCTGGCCCGGCTTTATGCCAACCTTAGATCGAGCGTACGTTACGGCACGGCTGGGGAATGTACCCCTAAGTTCCCCATTAGACGTGGTATCAGGCAGGGTTGTGTATTGGCTCCCCTGCTTTTTACACTTTTTATTAACGAGGTTGATTCGGTCTTAAAGACCGTTGCGGCCGATACCCCTAAAACCCCCGATTTTGATATTCCTGTCCTACTTTATGCAGACGATGCCGTTATTTTATCTAGGACTCCCATCGGTCTGCAACGTTTAATGGACAGATTTTCTCTGTTCATTAAGGACAGAAAGTTAAAGATTAACAAATCTAAAACCTTTGTCATGGAGTGTGGCAAAAGTTGTAAAAAGCCACATTCCTTTTTCATTGAAGGGCAAAAGGTTTTAACAGTGGACACTTTCAACTACCTAGGTATCACCTTTTCTAAATCTGGTAGTTGGTCTAATGAGATTAATTATGTAAGGGGTAGAATGGCGAAAAGTGCCCATGGGGTATTTCAGTTCGCTTCTAAATTAGGGGATAAACGGCTCATGGACATGTTAAAAATTTATCAAATGAGGTGCCTTTCTATTACTCTCTATGGTGCCGGTATCTGGGGGCATGTATCGAGTAGCAGTCTTCAGGTGGAAGAAAACACCTTTCTCAAAAGACTTTTAAGTCTACCTACTTCGGCCTCCACTGATCTGGTGCATAGGGAGTTTGGGATCCAACATCTCTTAGACCATGTAGCCCTTAGACCGCTTATGCTTTGGCGTGCAATATGGATAAAGGAAGAGACATCTCTAAATAGAGCCATTATTGAGGATTGTCTCTCCACCGATAAGCATCTATTGATCCCATGGGTAAAATTTGTTTCTGAAAGTTTTTCCAAAATTCTTGATCTCAATATATTAGAGGATCATCATGCAGCCTCTTGTTTTACCAAAAATGAGCTGAAATCTACTTTTATGAATCACAGAAATGAGAAGCGTGGGAGGACTAGTGACAACCTAATAACCTGTCGTTTTTATGGAAGTTTTTGTGAAACGATAGGGTCTCAACCTTATTTGAGTTTTGTTTCTAGACCCTCCCATCGATTTGTTTTGACAAGGCTCCGTTTTGGTATTGTTCATCATCTGGTCGCATTTCCAAGCATTAAGAAACACCCAACAGGTCCTTGCCCATGTGACCATATTACCGCACAAAGTACTGTACACTTCTTATTGTTCTGTTCTTTTTATGGAAACCTCCGATCAGCTTTTTTAAAACCTGTTTTTAAGAAACACGGAGTCAGGACTGTAAAAGACACTATGAATCTGCTATTTAATATGCCACCTGATGTATGTTTCTTTACTGCCACTTTCCTTTTGCGGGCTATTAAAGCAAGGCCTAATCTGTCATTTTAAATTGTTTTTAATGTATCTATTTATTTAATTGTTAAAATGATGAAGTTTTTTATGTATGTTTTGTGCTTTTATGGACTTTGTTTTTAAGCTCCGAATAAAGCCTTATGAACTGAACTGAACTGACTGTGCATCTAGATAATATATACCATTTTGTCCAAACAGGGCGAAACTCTGAATGTATTAACAGAGCTATGGAATACCAGAAAGTGGAGATACAGGGGGAACTGTTACGTTTCCTCATAAATTGTGTGATCAGAAATCAAGACCGACCGGGGGTAGATCCGGAAACAATGGAAACTCTTACCAGATGGAGCCAGAATATATCAGAAGG
Organism: Triturus cristatus; assembly: GCF_964204655.1. NCBI lineage: Eukaryota > Metazoa > Chordata > Amphibia > Caudata > Salamandridae > Triturus > Triturus cristatus. The sequence continues at coordinate 678,186,942 of NC_140585.1, read as the reverse complement.
GAGACATGATAGGCAAAAATGTATAATAGCCATGTGCCGAAAGATCCGTAAAGAAATAGAACGCCTACACGAAGAGAGATTAGCGGTAGACCAGTTCGAACAAAACGAGGAGGAGGAAGGATCAGGACTGCCCACAGGACAGTCAGAAACCATAGCCTATGTAGGTAGAGGAAGATCTTGTAATAGTACTAGATGTTTTACTGACCCGATACGTCCCATATGTCCAGATAATAACAGGAATTTCCAAACACCTATAATAAATATAAGGTCCCCCGAGCATTCGTTCCAAGCCGCTGACAAATTACTCCGAGAACGAAGGGGTTATCATTTACTCGATTCTATGGATGAACAAGAATTAGCCAGGTCAGCCGTTCATTGGGTTGACAGTCCCGGAAAATATGGTGATGATACACTAACACACACATTTTTGAACCTCACCCCAGATGAACAGCGTTTAGCTGGGATTTATATGATTCAACAACTCCTTATACTATATAAAAGCCAACATTCAGATCCTGGTCCCTTACCTGATATATTGACTGAATTACTCACGAATAGATGGAGAGGTTCAGGTACTAAGTTAATTAGAGAAATACTAGAATCAAGAAAGCAGTACATTCTTTTTGTATGCCCAGAACATGTCTCACTGCCCATCAAGGAAAGAACGACGTATTACATGGACAGACAGAATCCCTTACGAGAAGTACACCCAATAAAAGGCGAGGACAATGAGTTTAAACGTGTATTTGTATATACACCCATATCGAAAATAGAATTGTTAGAAATGAAGAAAGTGGTACCCAGTCATGACAAAGACCCAGCGGGTTTCCACCGAGAAATTAAAGACATGTTACTCATGGGAGAGTATACCTATCCTGACATTATGACAATATTAAAGGTATTAATGCCTGCTGGCATTTATGAAAAACTCAAGGAAAAAGAGTGGGAGGTGGGAGACCAAAAGATAGACTGGACAGCATTAGAAGCAGAAGAAAAGGCCCGAACTGCAGGAGCAGGGCTTGGGGATAAAATTAAAGCACTACCAGGTTTACTAGTACAGGTACTGCCACGTTTATTAACTACGAAAAAGGAAGACTGGGGTGCAATCTCAGCCTGTAAACAAAAGCAAGATGAAGACACTAGTGATTTCTATGCCCGATTTGAAAAATGTTTTGGTATAAACAGTGGCATAAAAGCAAGTAGCGAATCATACCCACATCTGTTTGTGACAAAATTAGTTGAAAATTCCTTGCCCCAAGTGAAGAATAGAGTATTAAAATTCGAGAGTACCTGGCAAGGTAACACCCCATCACAAATGTTACAAATGTTACAGTATCATCACAATAGAATTAGAGAGGAACAAGAACATGAACAAAGACGCATGAAAGACACAAAAATGAAAATGCTAGTCTCCCAGACAGTTCCAGCTGAAGGTCATAAAAAGGGTACGACACAGTCCGGTGATTCAGCAGGACCTGTAAAAGGGACATGCAACTATTGTAAACAGCCAGGTCATTACATACACGATTGCCCAGTCCTGAAGCGTAATATTGCCACAGGTAAAACACAAGAAAGACCACGGCCACCTAGACAGGATCAGAATGAACAAGGAGCCCCGCAGCATGCACAGTCCATGCCAGCTCCACAACAGTCTATACAGTTTGTGCCAGCTGCACCAGCGCTGCCTGTTGCTGCCACACAAACCACGACACGACAGCTGTACCAGACCGCACAGTACGACTACCCTGATTATCAACGATACGCATGAACCAGCCTAGAGAGGGAAGTTGACTTACCCCTTATCGAGGTCCCAGTAGACCAAGAAGGACCTTATGTACATAGTGAACTATTAGGCCAAGATAGAAAATTTTTACTTGATACAGGGGCAAGTCGAACAACGATAAAACGTAGTGAAGTTCCAGGGGCACCCCTCTCAGGCTCACAGAATATTTCCCTTGGTTTTTCAGGAAAACCTATTGTTAATGAAGTATCACAGCCTCTTCCACTTACGATAGGACCCTTGACCCGAACTACTGATTTATTACTTACTAAATCATGTCCAGAAAACTTGTTAGGTATAAAAACACTGAAAGCTCTAGGAGCTATAATATGTTGTTCTCCGGAAGGAGTAAGATTGTTTTTACGTGATTTCAAAGGTCACTATGTGTCTCGAGACATGGATTCCCGACTGCAGACTTTACCTACACATTTATGGGCACAAGGCCCTACTGATGTTGGTTGCATGAATATTACACCATATCGAGTTACACTAAAGGCAGGAGTGGTACTACCACGAATGCGACAATACAAGTTACCACCAGATGCTGTAGTGGCTTTACTGCAAATCATTGACGAGCTCATTGCCCAAGGAGTGGTTGTGGAAACAGACTCCAATGTATGTAATTCCCCGATAATTCCGATTCTTAAACGAACAGATCTAAAGGCCCCGCCAGTATATCGATTGGTTATTGATCTGCGCGAATTGAACAAATGCATTGTGCCACAATTCCCTGTGGTCCCAGATATCTCGTCATTACTGACAGCTATTGATTCCGAAGCAACATTCTTTACTGTAATTGATCTCAAGAATGCCTTTTTCAGCGTCCCAATAGATCCGGAAAGCCAATACTTGTTCGGATTTAGTTTAAATGGACGTAGCTTTAAATTCACACGCGCACCTCAAGGATTTACAGAAAGCCCCAGCATCTATAGCCAAGCACTGAAACGAGAACTCGACAGTATCCACATGCCAGTCAACACTGCCCTGCTTCAATATGTCGATGATCTGCTGATCACCGCTAGAAGCGAACCTGAATGTGAGAAAGCATCACTGACAGTTTTACAATTTCTAGCCGAAAAGGGGCACAAGGTGTCCCCTTCTAAGCTGCAATTCTGTGTCCAGCGAGTTGTTTATCTTGGACACTCGCTGTCCAAGGAGGGAAGGCAGCTTACACCAGATCGCATCCAGCTAATTGCTAATATGCCTATACCCAAGACACAAAAGGAGGTGCGGGCTTTTATAGGCCTCACTTCATATTGTAGGCAGTGGATCCCTCAGTATGCATTTCTAGCAAAACCACTCATTCAATTGACAACACAGGAGGCAGCCACATCGACTGTTCTCCCTTGGACTCAGGAACATGCACAAGCTTTTGAAAGCCTAAAGAAAGCCTTATGCCAAGCACCTGTTTTAGCAACACCATGTTACAATAAACAGTTTACACTCTTCGTTACAGAACGCGAAGGTACTGCCTTGTCAGTACTCACACAGGAACAAGCAGGATCACACAAACCATGTGCTTATTTTTCTAGTACATTAGATCCCGTAGCTCAGGCTTTGCCTGCATGCCTAAAATCAGTGGCAGCAACAGCTTTAGCAATCAGACAAAGCGATGCCATAGTGTTAGGACATCCATTGACAGTACAAGTACCACATGCAGTAGAGGTTCTTGTGAATCGAACGCAAACACAACATTTGACTATAGCGCGACTTACAGGGTATGAATTAACATTGTTTCAGCCACATATAGAAATCAGACGTTGTAACACATTGAATCCTGCCACACTTTTACCTGTAATCGGAACAGACCCACTAGCTCATGATTGTATTGATGTTATTACAATCACGACGAAACCCAGACAAGACTTGACAGATGTCCCATTGTCAGACCCAGACCTGACGTTGTATGTAGATGGATCATGTATGAGAACAAGTACAGGAGAGTTAGTGGCCGCTTACGCAGTCACAACAGACACTGAAATCATTGAAACAAATTGCATAAATACCTTGTCAGCTCAAGCCGCAGAGCTCATCGCTCTGACACAAGCCTGTATTCAAGCCACAAATAAAAAAGTCAACATATACACTGATTCACGTTATGCATTCGGAGTTGTACATGACTTCGGCGTGCTGTGGCGAGAGAGAGGTTATTTAACTTCTCACGGTGCCCACATTCAGCACGGACCCCTCATTCATGCCTTATTAGATGCAATACATCTACCCACTGCAATATCAATTATGAAATGTAAAGCTCATACGAAAGTTACTGATATCATTTCTCAGGGCAATGATCTGGCTGACAGAACAGCTAAACAGACTGCTCAAACTCAAACATCCGACATGACAAAGACAATAGTCCCGACGCCAACACATTGTATGACGGTCAAAGATCCCACTCTTGACGTAATTGACATACAGACACATGCTACACCAGACGAAATAAAGAAATGGACTGAATTAGGAGGGATCCAAACGGATCAAGGATGGATGACGAAGGAAAAATCTGTGTGGTTCCTTCCTGACTCAATGGTCCAAGTCATTATTAACACTATACATAGTCCAGCGCATCTGGGAGAAAAAGCTATGCTAGACGGCATTCAACACATTTGGTTCAATAAACATTTACGAGCAGCAGCCAAACAAAAAGTTCGTACCTGTATGATCTGTTGTCAGTTTAACCCAGGAAAAAGCATTCCCGTAGAACAGGGTGGATTTCAGCCTCCTGATCACCCTTTTGAAGTCCTCCAGATGGATTATATTCAGATGGAACGATGTCGAGGATTCAAATATGTTCTCGTAGTTGTCTGTGCTCTTTCCCGTTGGACAGAGGCATACCCGGTTTCAGATTACACTGCCCCGACTACTGCCAAACAGTTGGTTCGAGAATTCTTCCCACGATACGGTTTACCACGTGTTGTCTACTCAGATAACGGCCAGCCGTTTTCATCCGAACTAATGAAACACGTTTCACTTTTGTTAGGTTATCAGTGGAAATTCCACTGTGTCCGACACCCCGAGGCAGCAGGTCTCGTGGAAAGACATAATCAGACCCTGAAAATTAGATTGTCCAAAATATGCAGAGAGAAAGGTGTCGACTGGGTAGTAGCGTTACCAGTTGCACTCTTTTACATGAGAATGGTAGCACACTCTCGAACAGGGCTATCCCCGTATGAGGTGATCTTTGGCAGACCGCCAAATATGTGGGGGACGCCTATACCACGCAAAATAACTGATATTGACTGTAATATGCTGACAGATTACTTGGCTTCCTTGATGTCTGCACTACAATCTTGTCGTTCACAGGTAGCTGCAGCCTTTCCTGACAACACTGAGGTGAAACCCCATGACGTAGTTCCGGGGGATCTGGTTTTAGTGAGGAACTTCGATCGGAAGACTCAGCTGGATCCTAGGTGGAAGTCGCCGCAACTGGTCTTGCTTACCACAAGGACAGCCGTGAAGATCGAAGGCAGAAAAGGCTGGGTACATTCAAGTCATATCAAGAAATTTCATGGACTACCATCGGATGTAAATATCACACCTTGCGTGTCTTCACCCATTGACTCAAAACTTCCTTTGGTTGAACCGAGTGATCACGAACAATACAGACTAAAACTCAGGTCTAACCAGTCAGGCAATTTGATTGTTTAAGTCCTCTCCAAGGTGAAGCGGTTGAATTTGTCTCTGACATGTATCCCTTAGACCTGAATAGAGAAAAAACCCGAAAAATGTTGAAACGACATGCGTACTGTAAATCACTGCGTAGTCATTGCACAGTGACGTTATTAATTTTGCTTTTCTTAAGTCTTTTAATAATTACTGCAAGTATATTGTTGCACATATATTATCCTATTTCTAGACATGTTTATAATGTTACTGCTGAACATTCTTTTAGTGAATTACCTCCGCATGAGTTGTCTTATAGATTTGCGCTGCGCAATAACACGTTTATTAGTATGTTACATCATTCCCATCAGGTTAGCAATGCTACAAATTGTTGGATATGTGGCCGACTCCCTCCCTATCAGAATTATAAAGGAATTCTACCTCTCTTTCCATACCCGTTCACACACAACGGCTCCTGTGGAGCATGGTTTAGTTTAATTAATTCCCTAGATTCGAATTCTGCAGTTTATCAAGACAACTGGGTATGGGGAAATTTGAACTTAGTTTTACTTAAAGTCTGCTACCCTAACAAGGAGGGACTTCCCAAAAGAACAGGAACTGATCTAGAAAATGAAGTATATGGATTAGGTAATTTTACGCTTAATCTTATGATCCTAAATGTCGAATCCGAAGCTACTCCAATTTTGCCCGCTATGTCAATATTTCCAGTAAAAGGTGAATTATGTGTAAGAAAGAATGGTTCCATACATATGGGCCATAGTAGATGCACCACTGTAATAGAATTTAGTGATCAAGGCAAGTCGACATTTAGAGCTTCCCGCCATTCCTATTTCATATGTGGTCAGACGGCATATGTACGTTTGCCTCTAGATTGGGATGGTACCTGCTACATTGGATTCCTTTTGCCACCTGTTTTCCTAGCTCCTCCTGATTATCACAGAAATACTCATTTAGTACACAATAGAGAAAGGAGAGATCTCCCAATAGTCGATTACACTGAAACAGCATGGGAAAAATACACAGATTTCAATAAATGTCTCTTTCCCTATATAGGTACCGTTACTAATAGTAAACTGATACGTAGATTAACTAGAACCCTTGAAGCAGTAGTGAACGAAACTATTTCCGCCTTAGGCAATTTAACAGAAGAGCAGTCTGCTATGCGGATTGTTGTGCTTCAAAATCGTCTTGTCCTTGACGTCATCCTGGCCGATAGGGGCGGAGCTTGTAGGGTCATCGGATCAAGTTGTTGCATTTTCATACCAGAAAATTCGCCATCTGTATATAAAGCCATAACTCGCCTTCATAAGATTGTAAGCCAGATACACCAGAATCCAGGCACCTGGACTTGGTCCGGTTGGTTTTGGAGTGTATTATCTACCTTTGGATGGAAGGTCCTATCCTTCCTAGGTATTGGCCTTCTCATACTATTCAGTTGCTGTCTAGGTCTACAATGTGGACCAGCGATCTGTGGTCTGTGTGCCACATCGTGTATTCCACCACCAAGATTTCATTCATCCCAGAAGAAAAAAGAAGAACAAATGATGCTATATGAACAGATCAACGGATTGATGAAGATTGATATCTCTTAACGGGCAAGTAGGGGACAAGGAGGGAATGTGGAAATATGGATTTTTCTGATCAGTTATGTCCCCTATCTTGGACCCCAACGGTTTCATGTATGAATCACAAGTACATGTATGTTCCCTCCAGTTCCAGTTATGAAGACGCAAACACATGTGCGTCCACCGTCAACATGTCCTCTTTCAGATCCGCCATGAATAGGCTGGATATTCCATTCCTAAGTATGAAAGGCCACCGGCTTTATATGGTTCACTTATGCCATTTTACAGTCCAGGCAAGTAGGCCCTGATTCTGTCATCAAGCTTTTCTTGCTTTCTGCCTCTGAAAGCTCCAGTCTGAGCCTGCATCTGTGACCATGAACTTTGTCTCATTCCCTGCGCGGCTCACGATGCCTGACATCAGCCTGTTGCCTGCCAAAAACTGTATTTCACCTTCGAAATTATCTGCTCCGCTCCCTGCCCAATGCATTCCTGTCTAGTAGTTTAAGTAAACATTCTTCCAGCTACCGAGCAAAGGCCCGGCTTCTCTGTCTTTATGCAAGTAATTCATAGCCCTATTATTATGGAAGACTTCTGCCCTCGCATCTAGTGTAGACACTTAGACGCTTGTACACGCACTAACAGTCAGTATAGTCAGTATAGAATAAGATTCTACTCTAAGAGACCTCCCTTTTGGATAACATAGTTCTTTAAACATAGGATGTTAGATATGATTTGGGATTAGGTTGACTTGACCCTCCAGACTTCTGTCGCCACATGTAGAGCTAAATGTCAAGTCCCCTTCACCCCCTAGTTGCACGTCAATCACACGTCATGCTGCTGCGCGCGCATTTCTGCCAAGTATTTCTGCTGACATTGCGAAATTCTTTCATGGAACCACCCTATTATGACATCATACCTGATGACGTTCTTTAGTTACACCCAGTTACGCCTTCTTTTGCTACGCATGTATGTTTTTTCCTCACTATCAATTGTTACGCCTCTTGCATTTGCTTCACTGTAATGCCTATTGTATAAAAGTGATTACTTATCAATAAAGTATGTACTTCACTTCCTGAACCTCCGTGGTGATGGAACTTGGAGTCAACGATTCGAATCGTCCACTGGAATAAAGCCCATTCCGAACCTCTAATACCACGGATTTTGCCTCTTATTTTACTGAGCTATTTTTATTATGTTTCTGTATCAAATTAAGTCCCGGTAATTAAATTATTTACCACAGTCAGCAATGGCGTCGTTGAACGGGGCCCTGGAGGTCTGTAAACGAGTGTTCCTCTGAGGGTGGTGGTGGGGTTGGTGTGGATCCGGAAGTGGAGGTGTTCGGCGGAGTTGAGAGGGGTGTCTGCGAAGGTGTGAACCTGCAGTGTGGATTTGTGGACGATGGCTATTCCTCCTCCGATTCCGTGGGTGCGGTCTTTGCGGGATATCTTGTATCCGTCTGGGATGGCTATGGCGATGTCCGGTGCCGAGGAGTCGTTCCACCAGGTCTCAGTCAAGAAGGCTACGTCTGGAGCCGTGGTGTCTAGGAGGTCCCAGAGCTCGATGGCCTTCAAATGCCTAATTTCCATGCCTTAATCTAAGTGCGCCTCATAATGAGCAAGCAGCTTACTTATCAGGGCAAAGAAAATTGGCAATGGGATCATCTATCTTGGGCCCAGCCTCGGTCCCAACTCGGAGACTGTTCATATTGTTGAACTTTGCTGTCCACAGGAAACCAGCAGTCTAATCTAACTTATGATGTAAGAGCAAATACAAATACCTCCTATACGTGGAACCTATAATCCCAGGTCACTGCATTGAAAGCTTTCTGTATATCAAGAGAAGCCATTGCATAGACATCATTGCAATCAGACAGTGTGTGCTGGAAAACAAACATTTATATCACTGGCCATTCATACTAATAGGTCTGTCGTATTGAGTCAGGATACTAAGAGACTGCTGCAAAGGGAAACAATTTTCAATTAATGTTTTCTAATATAACGTTTCAAGATGTGGCATTCTCCATTCAAAAGAACGTTTCCACACAATGTGGATTTCAGACGGGCCTTGAAATTGTACCTCTACAACATTTCTCCCTTAAACCTGCTACAAAACTGGTCTACACGTTTGTGGGTCAGAGGCAGAGAAACATCGTAGTCGATGGATTGCAACAGTGTCAAAAGCAGTGGCCCACTTACCTATCTACATAAAATACAAATCTGTGAACTTGAAGTTACACAATGAGCTTGGCAGCAGACACATTAACCCTATATGCTACTTTGAGTTAAAACAGTGATTGAACAAAACACATAACTCTCCCAGTACTGCAGTAGCCACTAGTTACCTTACCACTATTGTTATCCCCTCAAAAGTGCTGGGCACTCAAAGCTCACTGCAACAGTTATCTTAACAATGGAAGATATTTTAAAATGCAGCCTCTTTGTGACCAACTAAGTAAGCTTAAACACATTTTCTCTCACATATGTCCATTGCCAATTCATTTGCAAATGATTTTTTTAAGGTAAATTTATAAGTTGACTCAGTCTTTGATTTTCAAGTTCCCCCTCTCCCTGGTTCAAATAGATAAAAATGTTTAAAGCTCACATACTCTCCAACCTGGAATTCTAGCTTCTGGCCAGGCTGCCTGTCATGAAAATAGAATAAGATTATAAGAGCCTGTGAGATTGCGCTTCAGACCATACAAGATGAAAATATGATTTCACTGCAGGAGAATCTCCCACCGTACAGTAAGAAGAGGCAGCTCAGTTCTGTTTTAGTGGCCTTGATAGCTGCAAAATATTTTTAGGTCTCGCTGAGTCAGCGCATGCGCTGATCTGCGAGACATTTTGTAGCTGGGTTTTAAAAGTGCTGCTACCCCACGCTTTGGCTGGCCTAGCGCTTGCGTTCACGTGAGCGTGCACGCGCGCAGCCGCCATTTGTCTTTCACGGGTCATCATAATCGCGGCACCCGCGCTTCACATTTTTTTTTTTTTAAATTAAGAACATTAGGCATCAGTATTTCGCATGATCTGGACACACTTATTTCTTGGCAATACCAATACATTTTTACACGTCTAAAAGCATCACTTGTACATGACTCCAGTAACCCTCCATCAGCAGTACCGCCCACCGCCCCCACCCCCTTTCACTTTTAATGTTATAAGTAAAGCGCGGATGCTGCGATTATAGCAAAAGATCTATTTCTTTACTTTTGCTATAATCGCGGCACCCGCGCTTTACTTATAACATTAAAAGTGAAGCGCGGGTGCCGCGATTATAGCAAAAGTAAAGAAATAGAAAAAAACATCTATTTCTTTACTTTTGTTTCACGATTACCCTCCAGTTGTGTTAATACTGCTTGATACTGCTCCTGAATCATGACCATGGCATCTACTCGCCACATTGATGGACAATTCTCATAGGATCATAAAGGGAGCTCTTCCGTGATCCTTCTATACGAATAACAAGTCCAAGCGTCAACAGAAAGATGCGGAAATAGCTTTATCGGCACATCCAAGCTTCAGTTTCACAGGGATGTGGCAACAGTTGGTAACAATTGTACAAAAACACAGTTAAAGGTTATTTTGCTTCAGTTGTCTTATTTTGTTGTCTTTCTGTTTGCCTGTGCTTTTCGTGTGGACTTTTACAAGGTTCTGAAGCACGGACAAGCCTGGGACTGTTTTGCATCTCAAAAATACACGGAGCTTTCACACACTAAATTGTTTACCTCACAGATAGATTACGGAAAGCGATCCTTTTTGTTTTGTTTCTAATGTCACTCCTCGTTAATGCAACGTGTGGGTTTCTACGCAGTTTCGGACGCGTTGAGTTACGCCACTGATAACTAACTCAGATTATTTTGCCATTTTTCAGAGTGCTCTAGAACCCGTGTAGGCCAGACACACTATTGACATTACTGCGAATACAAAATACGTCAAACTTAAATTAACGCACATCATCTGCCTTCCATTAGATGTACAACAGTGCCACCTACTGACATACTTATGTGTGCAAAATAAATAATATTACTCGTAATGCCTGTGTCACGAATTGGGCCTACTATGAGTAACAGAAAACCTGATCTACATTTATTGGCTCTGAAAGTGACCGTTGATCCTTGACGCTGATGAAAATTGTGGATAACTTTACAAGACTTTGGGCTCTACTTGGGGCCTATATGTTTGTTAAAAAGGTTTCTAAATGGGTGAAGGTTGTTTTCAACGCGCCTGGTTCTTGTGAATATGTTGATTTACTGCCTGGCTACACTTATTCCTCCTTTTTCCCCCTAGGTGTGAGAAGAATCGCTACTACATAATATTGTAAATGCTTGTATCCTTTCCTTGTATTCAGATTCTAGTCTTGATTTGAAAAGCGCATAGCTACCCTAAGGCTTCCCAGCTCTGTGAGAGTCAGACTACAAGTAGGTCTGAGAATCACTTTGGGTAAAGGCAAGTTTAGAGACGCTTTGTAAATCTAACCTTATCCAGTTCAGTTCTCAAACTGATTAGCATTAGGAGAGAGGTAAGAGAAAGATAAGAGAAAGATATTCCACCCCATTCGGCCTTTTGAATACGTGAAAATGTCCCTATATCAGTGTTAGAAGATCTTAACATCCTACTCAGACCGTAGGATGTCAATAAGGCTCTCACCATACAGGGGCCCTTCCCATTTATTGCTTTTTGTGTCAGACACAGTGCCTTGATTTTAATTCTATGATCCACGGGAAAGCTTGAAAAGAGCTGTTGCAATCCCACTGTCCATGACTTAGGCGCCACCTTCACCTCCCATGGGTTTCCCTTTCTGTCTCTTCCCAGCAGTTCTCCACGCCTACCTCCTCACTTTCACCCTCCTTCAAGCTCCCACCTCCTTCACAGCAGCGTGCTCAGTCTTTTAGGAAAAGATTCCTCGGGCGCCGCCTCCACCCCTCAGTGATTGGCCTTTCTGCCAACAAGCGGCTTATGTGTTACACTGAAGGACACCTCTTAAGTGTCGGGTTGCATGTCTCCCGGGCAGTGTGTGCTTCTAGTTCGCACTCTCGGAGCAGGAACAGCGCCAAAAATGTCACTGGAGCTCGGCTCCCTGGGAATCCCTTTCCCGGCCTTGCCATGCCCAGCACGTGATCTCTGTTAAAGTTATAATTTCCTTTAAACGGCGTCAATGTGAGACTTATTCCAGCAGTGTGCTGCATTGATGAGTAATGCCGAAACATTACTGCCTTTAAAGTGTATTACGAATAAAGAACTCACTTTATGCCTTTCTTTAACATCTTTGTAAAGCAAAAGCCCGAAGCGCTTCAGACTTTTGCAAACTGCCCCAGGGTACCCAGTTTGGTCAGGAGGGAAGCCAGGATTGCACCGCGGGTGTTCCCGTTCCCATTCCAGGGTGGGCAAACTAACCCTAAGCTCACACCTCTTCAAGGATATTTCATGATGCCATGTGAGATGCGGTGTCAAAACGAAGTGTCTCAGACACCCCCCAGTCCTAGAGGTCAGAGAATAGCCCTGTGCCAAGGGCATGTACACCTGATAGGCCAAGACAAGCCACCTCAACACCGCCAACTCTCACGACACGAGCATGTCGACCAATTAGCTCGCATTGGATTTAGTTGGAAATCAAAAGAATTGAAAGCTAATGATTTTAAAATGCTCAATTACATTTAAAATGTCACTGAAATCTAGAATTTGTTTGCGCTTTTTAAACTTCCCTGTCCCTAAATCTAATCTTAACACATGCAATAAGTCTAACCTTGACTCCAAACAAAACTAACTTCCAACCTAAACCTAACTCTCCCCTATGTTTCCCTTTTGCCTTCCATCTCAGAAATTTTTCAAAACATTTGGTGCAAATTTCATATAAGTGGAACATAGTGATTGCTGCCCAGCACATTTTGCTGATGTTTTTCTAAGGCTTTCAAAAAAAAAAAACAAGGATTGGCAAAGACAACTGTCTCGTCCTTTGTTTGTCAATGTAGACCTATTGTCTTTGCCAATACTTTTTGCATATGTAGTGCAGCATTGAAAACAAAAGCCTAAAGCGTATTTTACCCTCACAGCTATAATGACACATGTACATGCGCGCATCACAACTCATGTGCATACATACGAAATTAGAGATCCTCCATTTTGTTTATTTTTTATATATACTAATCCATTATGGTAGGCACCGATCTTGGAACGATGAATACAAATAAAACGAGCCTTTCCAAAAATGCATTGTGTAAAAGGAGCAACCAGGCGGCAAACTGCAGTTGGCATGCCCTCTAAAAAATAATAATTAAAACAAGAATTGGCATAGTCAATAGGTCTCGCTTTTGGGACATTATAAGTATTTAGTTACGCAGCACAATATCCTTGGTGCAACAACATCAAACGTTGCATGGCTAAAGACGTATAAGGTCCCAAAGGCGAGACCTATTGGCTATGCCAAAGCTTGTTTTCTTAGTAGGTGCTGCAGCTAAATATCTAGTTAACTGCTTGAAATCAGCAGCGTTGCAAACAAGGGGATTAGCGAATTTTACATGTCATTGGTGGAAATTGGTTTTATAATTTCATCTGGCAGTCAAAGTGACCTCTGCAATCATAGATCAAGCAATTATCAAGAGCCGGGGCATCAGGTTCAGCGAAGAAAGTGCAAAGAAACACTGCCACTATCTACATACAAATGGCCAGCTTCTATGAAAACATTAAATGCTGCAGATGGTTCGAAAGCTGGCATAGACAGGCCAGCTGAGTAAGCAACTGCAGATGTGCTAGAATCTCTGTGTATGATCTATTTTATCTGTGTAAATTTTAACTTGCCTTCCAATGGGTCTGAACCTGTTTTACTTCTATCTCCTGAGGAATTGTGCTGGGGCTGCCATAGGGGAGGGGAAGTGAGGATTTTGTTTGTGCATTTTTTACACATATGAGCCGCCATTTTTTATCACGCTCTAGTTGCTACATCCAGCCTGTCTTAAATGAATGTTGGGGTGCAGATGCGCACCGGATGCGCGCAGCGGGCACACCAAAGGTCAGCCCGTCAGTGCCCCTCCGGGTCCAGGGGGCGAGTATGCTGCCCATGTCCTACCAGATAAGGTATTTTACTCCTAAGTTCAATTATTAGCTCTCCACTAATCACTACCTGAACCTTGTTTGCACGCCATTGACCCCAGGCTACATGTTTTGTCCTGCAACCACTGTGATTGGTCTGCTCAGTCTAGGCCGAATTAGCCTGGCATTCCCCTCTTCTCCACCTCTCACATGGCATTTTGGCCTTTTGGCCAGCTGAAAGAATTGCCGTTCTTTGGCTACCCACATATTTGACCTCTTCTGTGTCTTGACTGGCCCTGATGTTGTTCAAGTCCTCCTGTCCGAGTATCACATTAAACGAGATAGGCATCGTAAAACTGGTTATGGTATAGCGATTATATACAGGGAATCGCTAAAGTGTCAAACTGCGTGACTTAATATTACAGATTCTGATAGTCTTCTCTTCTCATTTACTCTGTCCCACCTTTACATTTTCAGGCATACTTTTGTATAGACCTCCCGGTCCTTATACTCAATTTTTGCAGGCCCTTCATGAGGTAATTGCTGGATTAGCCATGGAAAGGTGCACTTCACCTTACTTGGTGATTTTAATCTTCATATGGACGATATGAATGATCCAAACCCCTCTTACATGACATGGCTGCTCTGGAGTTTAGGGAGCTGGTGGAGAGCCCGGATCATGACATGGGTCACAACATCAACCTGGCTTTTAGCAATATCCGTAAACTTCAAGTTCAGACCCCTCTTTCTTTAACCTGGTCAGACCATTTCTGGATGCCTTTTTTTCTTACCAAGTCTCCCTTATATGGACCTCCCCCGCCAGCCAGTCAGCAGGAGCGTCCTTGGTCGAAACTCCATTGCGAAAACTGGTTAAAGGTTCTGAAAATATATAAACCGGAGCTTTCTGATCAAGTTGTGGTGGCCACTCTTCACTTCAATGAGTGGTTCAAGAAATTATTGGATGAGGTCCTTCCTGCAAGGTGGCGGAAAAACACCCAGTGGGCCCATTAAGTCCTTTGGTTCAATGACCATCTATTGCCTCTGAATAAGGCAGTGTAAGCATCTGGAAGGGAAATGGAAAAGGACCTACGATGAGACATGTAAATCCACATACAGGAAGTACATTGCAGAGATAAAATCTGCTCAAGCCGTTTTCTTCTCCAATAACACTGTTAATTCCTCCAACTCTCCCAAAGAGATCTTTAGGATCCTTATAAACAAATCACTGACTTGCCAATCGCCAGCTCTTCCCCAGTTGCCTCTGTGTAGCATAGCAATGATTTGGCTCTTTTATTCCAGAAACAAATCTTGGATATTTATTGCTCCTTTCCAGGTAACGCCTACTTGGGTGGTTTCCTGTTGTAACGAGCCCCCTTCTGATTGCCTAGAGGGCTCACTTACAATATTTCCTATGCTCACCGTTAACCTGGTAAGTGGTCTAATAAATAAACTAAAATATGGCTCGGCTTTGGATCCTGCTCCTCCCCAGATTTTAAGGCAAGGCTAATAATGCATTACCCCTGTACTGACAGAGCTGTTAGATATTTCCCTCATTTCTGGGCAGGTCCCCAGCAGGGAAAGCATGCAATAGTTAAGCCGCTTCTCAAAAATCCTAATCTGAATCCCTTTTGTCTGAGCAATTTCAGGCTAATCATCTTGCTTTCTGGGGCTTCCAAGCACTTAGAAAAACATGTCAATGGAATTTTGTCTGCTTTTCTCGAATCAAAGGAACTTCTCCATCCCACCCAAATGAGGTTTCTGACCTAAACACAGTACATCAGGGAGGATGAGCGGCCATTATTCTATTAGACCTTAGTGCCGCCTTCGCTAACGTGGATCATCATATTCTCATTCAGAGAGTCTCAAGGGCTGGTGTTGAGGGCAGAGCACTAGAATGGCTCGCCTCTTTTGTGGAACATCGTTCTTTCCAGGTCTTGGATTAGTCTTTTTATTCGACTACTCTTGCCCTGAGCTTCCTCAGGGCTCCCCGCCTGAGCCCCGCTTTGTTGAACCTTTATATGCTCCCTCTGGCCTAGATCGTCCATCCATTTGGTCTTTCATTGATTTCATACGCTGATGACACTCAGTTGGTTATTTTAATCTCTCCTAGTCCGAGTTCCAGTCAATTTTCTCTGACCCCATGCCTCCAGACAGACAGTTGGGTGGCTTGCTGCAAATTAAAGCTTACTGGGGACAAAATGGAAGTGATGCTGGCAGTCCCAAAAATGCCTTAGGGTGTGGCTGGATGTCAGTCTCATGATAGATCATTAAGCAACAAATCTTGCTGACACTTGCTATGGCGTCTTGAGACTGCTGAGAAAAGTTTTAAACCTTTTCCCATTCTTAGCTAGGATATGGATCACTCAGGCCCTTGTGTTGTCTCACCCTTGATTATGGAAATGCCCTGTATCTTAGCCCACCCCGCTATGTCATTAAAAAGCTGCAAGCTGCACACTGTGTAGAATGCTGCTGCCTGACTTTTAATGAAACTCCCCAAACACCAGTCTGTTAGGACGGCTCTCAGGGATCTCACTGGCTACCGGTGTAACAATAAATCAATCAGGGTTGGTACAGTGCAACTACTCACCTGTGAGGGTCTCAAGGCACTGGGAGGATAGGGGAGGCAGCTCCATAGTGTGCTGGGGTCATCCAAAGAGCCAGGTCTTTAGGTCCTTCCTGAACTGGGGCAATGTGGGAGATTGCCGGAGGTGGATGGGTAGGGTGTCCAGGCTTTGGCTGTGAGGTAGGTGAAGGACTTTCCTCCCCTTCAAGTCTTGTTGATGCAAGGGACGGTGGCCAGAGAGCTGGGCTGATCGCAGGTGTCTTTTGGGTGCATGGAAGGAGAGGCTACTGTTCAGGTATGCGGTCCGGTGTTGTCAAGGGCCTTGTATGCATGGGTGAGGAGCTTGAAAGGTATTCTTCTTTCAACTGGAAGCCAGTGGAGATTGCGCAGGTGTTGGGTGATGTGACTGCGACGGGGGATGTTGATGATCAGTCTGGCTGCGGCGTTCTGGACAGTCTGGAATTTGTGAAGGAGTTTCTTATTGATTCCGGCATAGAAAGTGTTGCCATAGTCCAGTCTGCTGCTGAGGAGTGTGTGACATTTCTTCTGGATTCGGTTGGAATCCATCTGAAAGTCTTTCGGAACATGCGGAGGGTGTTGAAGCAGGCCGAGGATACGGCGTTGATCAGGCGGTTCATTGTGAGCAATGAGTCTAGTATGATGCAGAGGTTTAGAGGGTGGTCCGTCGGGTTGAGGGGATTTTCGAGAACGAGGGCCACCAGCAGCCGTTCCATTCCGAGGGGTGGAGCCAAGGATGAGGACTTCTGTCTTTTCTGAGTTGAGTTTCAGGCAGCTGTTCTTCATCCAGGTGGCGACAGCTTTCATCCCTTCTTGGAAGTTGTGCTTGGTGATCTTGGGTTCGTTGATGAGGGAGAGGATCAGCTGGGTGTCGTCAGCGCAAGAGACGATGTTGAGCCTGTGGTTCCTGGCGATGTTTGCGAAGGGGGCCACGTAGACGTTGAAGAGGGTGGGGCTGAGGGACACTGAGACACTGTGCATGATGCATAGGGCAGTCAACAATAAAGCAACCCCTTTGTTGAGACTGTTAACCTCCCCATACATGCCAGGGAGAACCTTCAGATCTTCTTCACCTCGCACACTGAAGGTACCTAGGATTAAAAGATCCCAATGGGGCGGGTGCTCCACTTTATTTTTGGCTCCTAAACTTTGGAACGCCTTGTCGCTGGATCTGCGCTCAATAGAGCTGGAACTTCCCTTCCATAAGGCTCTGAAGTCTTGGCTGTTCCATGACTGACTCCCTTGCAGCGTATCACTCTACTATGTCTGTTGCATCGCTGAGGCGCCTCCGACTAGCCAAGTGCTAAACAAAAACACTTGACTAGTCTCGAGAGAACCCTGAGTGCCAGCACAACCTAGAGGAGGTGATGCACCATGTAATAAGCTAAAGCACGAAACAGGTTCTAGCGCACACTGTCTGCCCAAGATGTTGGGGTAGATGGGAAGTGAGGTAATGCACAGTTGAACAGGGCAGGGGGAAACCATAAACGGTATGCATTCACAGTAGCAATTGGTGTGTACAGCTTTCATTCCAACCAACCGGAAAAGTGTTTTAATGTCCTAAATTATGACAGTGCCAAGCGACAGGGTGTTAATCAGAAACAGCATGAGGTGGAAATATACTGATTTTAATTGTTTTTTTAACATCAAATTCGGTTTCCATTTATTGAAGGAGGAGATGCATTCAGTGTACTATGCCAGGCTATCAGAGACCTAAATAGATCTTAGCATTGTCCACATATTGCTGGCGCCTGCATCTTATGACTCCAAGTACCACCCTTGTCGCTGTAAGAGTCCAGAACGGCACCGTGTCCCTTAGACTTCTTTTACTTCGTAAAGCCACACAAGCTCTATCCTTATCCACCTCTAAGCCTCTAAGTTCCTCATTTGTGAGTAGCAGGTGTAATTTTAATGGTAAAGAATAGTGAAATGGCTCAGCATTAGGCAGAGAGTTATGATCATCTTCAGTGGGTAATTTTGGCATTACTCCAGAGGCAGAAGGCATGGATCTAGGGTGGCTGGCAGGGTTGGATTGGGATCACAATTTGGGCAAGGCACTGTCAAAAAAAGTGGCCCACATTTGCTGGGTGTGCCCTTTCATGAAACACCATTTGGTTACCCTCAGAGGTCTCATTTGTAGAGAAATGTTTGGTAATTTAAGCATTTTAAAGCTTAAAGAGCCAGTAACATTGCTAAAGACTAGGAGCATTGCAGTTTTGAAAACTGAATACTTACTTGGCAGTCTTAACGCCATGCACAATGTAGTTAGATACTCTTTCCCAACCAGCTATGTCATTGACTCTGATCGTCACATAAACCAGAAATCTAGTACACAGTCATGGGGAAAGGGTCAGACTGGAATCTTTGGGAATAGGACATGTAATAACAAAAGTAAGAGGAAGAGCAGCCCTTAACCTATGCCTTGAAGAACAGAACCTCTAAGGAGAAACAGTAAAGAAATACATTTTGCAAATCAGCCTTAAAAACATTTTGCAAAACACTCAAAAGAAATTAAATCTACCTCACTCACAAATTGTGAGAGGTGAAGTAAAACTAGAAATCAGGTTGTGATAGGTGTGATGGGGAGAGACACAAGGGAAAGACGGAAAGAGTATGCAGAAGAAAAGGTACATAGCTATAGAAAGAGGAAGAGGTAGGTGGATAATGAGTGCAAGATATATAGCTAATAATTTGTGCGCATAGAAAACACATGCAAACCTGCAAAGTGAACCTTCTTCACTTTTCCAAAGAGAATATGTATCAAATGCCACACAAAATTCAAAAGAAGCCATAAACACCCTCTGTTCTCAGAATCATGGTTAAAGTGACCTGAAGACAACTAGTGATATTGGTTTAAATATTCCATCTGTGTAACATTCCCTCACAATTCTTCACATGCCCCTTCACATGCCCCTCCATATGTAAGACATATGCTGTAGCACCAAATCTGAAGCATGTTCTGTGGGCCACATGCATGATAACAAAACTATCAACCAGTTAAAGTTGTGCATACCAAATGGCCCTCCTCTTGCAGGCAGACTAGAGCCACATGTTTAAGCAGAACAGGGGCCTAAGCCCTTAAACAGACTGAGGCAATTATCTTGCAGAAAAACTCCTCTATGGATGGCAATAACCATAGAAAATCAGTAACAAGGACATATAAACTCAACATGCTAGAAAAGGCAATCCTGCTGCACAGAGAAAGAAGTGTCAAGTTTGCAAATTTTGCTTAGGCCTCGAGCACGGCCCAGCTTAGAATGAGGCTCAAACAGTTCTACTTCGAGAAAGCACATTACACAAATTCTTAAACCTATCCTGAAATCAACACACACACACACACACGTTGGCACATTCCAGCCTAGGACCTAAAACAGAGTCCAGTCAGAAAGACCTACAGGCTACAGCCAAAAACGAACCAAAAGTTACTAATATTCCTGGCATATGGTGAAATATGTCCCTTGTCTGCATTTTGGATGAGGCATTTAAAATAGAGCCACAAGGTTTACTGGCACAAAAATGTATCAGTTTAATTGTGCAAAAAAATGGTTAAAAAAACCAAAAATCGTTGCTACAGTTCCTTCTTGCTACAGAGGAAGGGGCCGGCTAACAACACACTGCATTTCTGGGTCCTGGATGGGGTAAGTCAGTAAAGCTTTGGGGCAGACCTAGCCTAGTGCAGGATTTTCTGAATGTGCTGGGGCCACTACTGAGGAGCATTAGATGTGGCTTTCAGTATTGCTTTACTCAGCCTGCTTTTGTCAGCCCTGTGGAGAGTGAGGTGCCAAGGGGATTAGATGGCCCTCTTGAGTTGGAGCTTGGCCTTGTGGTGCATCTGGTTAGAAGAGTAACTGGATAGAAAAGGCTGGGTGAAGACTCAGTAGTTCTGCATGGGAGGGTCAGGGCTGTCTTCTTCCTAAGACCCGGGAGTTTGACTGGGCCACTGAAGTCCTAAATATGCATTCCTTCCTCCTGGGAAGGACAGGAAAAGGTTGGGGGTCTAAAGAGGTGAAGATGTAAGCTGAAGCAGCAGCCTGTTGAAGCAGGTTTTCTAGGCACCCGAGGGCTGGGAAAGTCTTTGCTTTGACCTCCTACTGCGACTTCTTGATAAGATCTGTAGGAAGGTGAATATCTGACTATGGTTACCCCCAACTTTTTGCCTAGTGTCTAGCTGGTTTTTCGACTTAGTTGGCCTGAGATCCTGCCATTCAGGGTCTCAGGCTGTCTGCTCTTTAAAATGGACTCCATGTACCCTAGGTACATACCCAATTGGTAAGGATCACCTTATTGGACCCTGTACAGTGTACCCTAGGTACCCAGGGCATAGGTGT
Source organism: Triturus cristatus (assembly GCF_964204655.1). Classification (NCBI taxonomy): domain Eukaryota; kingdom Metazoa; phylum Chordata; class Amphibia; order Caudata; family Salamandridae; genus Triturus; species Triturus cristatus. Next base: position 678,166,039 of record NC_140585.1, on the reverse strand, counting down.
ACCCTAGGCCTACCAGGGGCTGCAGCGTGTATTATGCCACCCCTGGCCTGGCCTTCCAATCAGACACAACTGGCTGATCACTCAGCTGGGGCAAGGTCGTGTAATCACCCCTTGCTTAGGTGTAGTATTCCTATACCTACCTTATATATAGACACATGTGTACCTATCAGCCACTCCTATGGCAGGCCTTAACAATCCTGGAGGCAGAGTGCTTGGTAACATGTGAGATAGTGCTCTAGCATGAGCTGAGCCTGTCTGCAGCTTTCGGAACCATGTCCTTATAGCTGTTCTATGATATAGCTTACCATATACTCTTAAAGTGCCTTATAATCTTAAACGGTTATGGTAACTATGGTTTGGCTTTATCAAAACATGTCGTGTAAGGTGTCTAACACTTTGGAATAATACCCCCATCCCATTTCTGGTGATGAGGATATTGTCCCTCCCTTCTAGAGGGAGAAGACATGTTGAAACCTACTTACCCGGTTAAAGTTAACCAGAGCCCCAGCATCACAAAATGGATGCTGCTGCCACGACACAAGTCTGACCTCCTGCTGCTGGGAGTGATCCCGGCACGGGAGGCTTGGACAATAGGTTTCCTGCCTTGGGAGGTGCGAGCACCACCCCAGACAGGCCTTAGTGTATTGGGGCAGGGAGGGATGAAAGAAACTAGACACTGCCTGGGGCACACAAGGTGTCCCATGCATAGTCCAGTTCAAACCGGTGCTGGGGCACTCCAGCCCCAGTCCTGGCGCGAAACTGGACAAAGGGAAGGGGGTGTAACCACCCCCCTCCCAGGTCCCACCCATACGGCGTGACCTAGCAGGCAACCCAGCCCCCCAGATTAGTATAAGTGTGGTAGCTGGGCCCCAGGAGATTAGATTATCCTGAACCTGCAACTTGAACAGAAACTCTGGACCTTCGACATTCGACGAAAGAAGAAGACTGAAGAATCTCCCTTGTGGCCAAGGAGTGGTCACCCTGTGCGAACAGGCACCATCAAGAGACTTACCCTTTGCTTTGCTGAAGTTCTACGAGGGACCGACTGCAGAGCCCGACCAGAGCCTTGACTTCCAGACTTCTCCGACCCTGATCCACATCCACAGCCGAGCTGAGATCCGTGGAGGCGACGAGAGACGTGGGACCGGCTACCTGGAAAAAGTGGCGAGTATCTTCCAGCGCAGCTTCTGAGGTACCCTCGAGGTTGTGCACCGGGGATTGAGAAGCCCCAACCCCAAGCACCATCTGCACCGAAGATCAGCCCCCCACACTCCACGAGTCCTGCGTGGGGCCCTTCTGCGTTTTCCTGCTTGCCGCGTCTGTCCGGTTGCTTGCCCGCTGGCTAGTAACCTTTGGGACAACACCTCTTATATTTTCCACTGCTGGTTTGGCTCCTCCAGACTGGCTCCTGCTCCTCTGTCAAAGAGAAGCACCCCAGACCTTCCTGGTCTGCACCAGAAGCAATCCTCCATTCTTCGTGGGTTCCGCTTGCCAAGGCTTGGTGAGTCCTAGTCCGACTTCGACGCCGCCGACAGCACGAGCCTTCGTGGGACAGCACGCCTCCTGGTCCTGGTCGTCCTCGACGTCTCCTGGTACCCGTGGCTGCTGCGACAAGCTTCACCTTTTCACCTGCAATCTCCCGACATCGCCTGGTTCCTTCCTGGTTCCACGTGGTCACTGGCTAGTGACCCAGACTCTGTCCCTTCTGCTTGCAGGTATCCTTCCTTCTTGATCCCGGCCTTGGGATCCACCAGACACTCTGCACTGACTGCCTGTCAGCATCTTTCCTTCAGGCATCCATAGGAGTCGACGACGAAACCCGACGCAAGTTCACACCTATGCACCCGCAGCCCGTGGGCTAGGTAACTTGGGTACTCCGGTGCTCATCAGGGTATTGACTATCCTAGTGTCTATTTCTCAAGTCTCGACTTCCTAGCTACTCCAGAAGTGTCCTAAATCTTATTAATTCTAAACTGTACTATTTCTATCGATTATACGCATTACGCGTGAGTGTTTCCACTCTGCACCTGAATCCCGTGGGCCTCCCACTTCCTAACTGTTGGTAGGGTAGTGTAGCCCCAGCGATTCCCTAGGCCTATCCTATTTCCGTGACAGTGGTCCTTATACCACTTACTTAGTATATGGTTTGCGTGGCCCCTAGGGCCTAACTGTATTACTTACCTGTGTGACTTGATGTATGCTTGAATAAGACTGTGTTGTACTTACCTCGAATCTCATAAAGAGTGCTGAGGGTTTGACTAGAATAAATACACTTTATTTTATATATATATATATCGGTTGTGGTGTCCTTTCATTTGGTATTCAAGGGATTACATTTGGTATAACAGCTGGCTTCACATGCCATTCAGAGTTTAGCCTAAGACTGCTCTTGTCCATGCTACCACTAGGATAGCTGGTCTATAAGGTTGACTTTACAACCAATCACCATAAGGGTTGTTTGGACTGATACAAGGTGTACACTAGAATTAGTGACATCATATATCAGGCCAACTTCTCACAAGATCCTCCTTCTGATGAGCGCTGGAGAGTCCAACTTGAAGTTGTCAGATGCAAGCTGCTGGCCAGCTTCTTTTATGTCCCTCACCTGGCTGGCGTGGAAATCAGGAGGCTGGAAGGAATTCTATGAATTCTCACCCCACTTCTATCCAGAAACTGCATCTTATTGGCTGACTGAGAAAGGGGGTGTGGTCAGAGAAGTGAGACTTACTCATTGACCACTAATGCAGGCAGTGAGGGAGTGGTGTGGCCACATGGAGGTCAGGCAGGAAATTTGAGAGTCCCTTTCTGCAGGGGATGAAAAGCCACAAACCTCACCCAACAAGATCCCCCATGGCAGGCTGAGGAGGGACTTACTTGAAAATATGAACACAACAAAACATTATCTTAGTGCAATCTTAGACTCTCCCTGAATAACAAAAACAACATAGAAGTAGAATGGTGCATCCAACAAAACGTACAGATTGGCTTGTGTCAGAGCGCAGCCTCCACAATATAGGAAATCCAGACAGTGAGGCACTAAGGGCAATTAAATGGAAATTTTGCATCAGTGTTCACTGAAATACTTAATTTGTCCCAGTGTGAAAAATAAGACATTAATTACCTTTTGACCAGGCAGGCAAGGTGAAATGGCCTGACTAGGTTTGCCACTTGGATGGTTTGTTGCCAGCCTGGCTGGTATTTTCCTTTTCTGATGTGTCCAAGATGAACCTTATCACCCAAATCCGGTATTTTTTCAGTATGTACTTTGAACAGTAAACATAAGGGAAAGCATCTTAAAATGTGTTTGTGGCTGAATGCCGCCTTGTAAACAAGGAACCCTTTCATGCCGCAACACCCACTGATTTTGACACTGCCTCCTATTTACAAAGGTGGTGTGACTAGAAGGCAGCGCCAAAATTAGGAGCAGGGAAAACCAGGTCTTAATATGGCGAAACGAGGAGAAATGCTTTATTACTCCTCATTTTTGCTGTTTCTAGGTGTGCTGCATTGTGCAAAAACGCAAAACGCCATGAAGGATTGTTTATACCGGAAGGTGACCCTTCCTGCACATAAAAAATTATTTAAAAAATGACGATTTGCAACTTCTATGTGTGATGCACAGTGCAGTACACATAGAAGTTTCAAATCACCATTTGTTATTGTTTATGTACAGGAAGTAACACATGCATTGGCTCTAAGCAGCTCAATTTAGCACCAGCGCTAGGGAAAACGCAGAGATGTGCCAGATCTTTGTAAACATGGCTCATCACTGTGTTTTTTGGAATGGCGGAACGAGGCGTTAGCATTCTGTGCTTAACGCCATGCTCCGCCACCAAACTTCCTCCGGACCACTATTTATTTATAGATTTATAAAGCGTGCAGCTACCCAACAGGGTCTCCCGGAGCTGGACAAGTGGAGGCAGGACCATGCAGTTGTTAGGCAACAGGCTGGAATAGGAGTCAGGCCAGGTCGCTGAAGAGCAGAGTCTAAGCGCTTACGGAAAGGTAAAAGTGAGTGACAATTCATAAGATCAATTAGGAGAGCATTCCAGAGCTTGGGACCCAGGTAAGAAAATGAGCAATACCTCATATGAACAAGACAAAACCTGGGGACTAAAAACAGTGAAAGGCTGGAGGATCTCAACTGTGTAGTCGGCACATAAAGATGTTACCAATCTTTGAATATAGGAGGGAGCGAGGCCATATTTGACCCGAAACATGTAACATAGGGCCTTAAATTCAATGCGCTTATTGACTTTAAGCCAATGGAGTTGGTGGAGCAGAGGAGAAGCAGAGGCGCATCTAGGCAGATGGAAAAATAGACGTGCAGCTGCGTTCTGAACGACCTGCAACCTATGCACTGAGGCTTTGTCTGCACCCAAATACAGCACATTGCCATAGTCCAGCTGGATAACACCAGAGCCTGCAATACAGTTCTCTGAGCTGCCGATGGAATTAGCCAAAGGATTTTTTTAATCCATCTAAGAACAGCAAAGCAGGATGCCGTAACCCTGGACACCTGAGGTTTTTTTTTTGATAAACAAATTTATTCATTTTATAAAAGGGATGCACCAGCCATATCACACTATAATTCAACGATCGAGAATGACAGTCAGAGAATCCCCCCACCTCACCCCCCCCCCCCCCCAAGCATACAGATAATAATGAGACAAAGAAACGGTGGAACCAATCAAGCCCCTCTTGGTTAGACCACCCCCCCCAACCACTTCCCCAAATTCTACGGTATCTCTTGGGGCAGCCACGTGCTGCGTACATAACTTTCTCTTGTGTGGCACACCAGTCCACCCCACTCCACCAACGTCTCACGGTGGAGGGGTCAGCACACTTGCACAAGGCCGCAATGTCTCTCTTAGCAACCACCATGACCATATTAAAGAACAGTTTGTCATTTCGTGACCCATCCAATCCGTCCGTAATGCCCAGGATCGTGTTCTTAGGATCATGAGGGACCCCCCACCCCAGAACCTCCGAAAGCTCAACCTCGATGCCCTCCCAAAATCCCGCTAGGAGGGGGCAGGCCCACACCATGTGCAGGAAGTCAGCGGGATCATGGCCACACCTAGTACAGGCTGAGGACGGACTAAGCCCCACGCAGTGAAGACATACAGTGGTGAGATATGCGGCGTGTAGATAGTAGAGTTGCACCAAGCGCAGCCGAGCGGAGGCGGTGACCATTCTAGGGGCCATAAGAGCATCCCGCCAGTCCTCTTCCTCTAAGGGGCCTACCCAGACCTCCCATTGCGTCCGCAGTCTGTCCAAGGAAGTCGGGGTGTTATTAATCAGTGTGCGATAAATACGGGAAATGCCTACCCTCCCCAGGTCCCCGAACATAATCTGTGCTTCAGGTGGACTATGGTCAGTCAATTTTGTGCCCGTCGCTAGGTGTGAGTGAAGGGCATGCCGCAGCTGGAGGTAACAAAAGAATTGTGAGGGATGCGGCGAGTACCGGGCCTGGAGATCCTCAAAGGAACGCATGTAATCTCCCCCCCAAACATCCCCAGCTGTGAAATGCCTATGCGGTCCCAGGCCTCGAAGCCCCGAAGCCCGGACACCTCCCTGAGCCAGGTGCCGCGACAAGGGCGTACAGCGGGTCAGTGTGCGTGTCCAGCCAGTGTGCCGCAGTGCAGCTCGCCAGGCCAACAGCACCGAACGTGTCACCTCCGGAAGACGGGATGGGATCGAGATCCCGTAGAGGAAGGAGTGTAGTCTGTCAAGGCCCAGTTCCCCCAGCTCAAGCCTGTAGGCCGAGTCGGACCACCCCCCATTAAACCAGTCATGTATGGAAAGGAGTCGGGTGGCCAAATAGTAGAGGTAGAGGCGAGTCATCCCCAAACTCCCGTCAAATGAAGGGATCCTGCAGGTACTGAGCTGGACCTACTTTTCCCCCATAGGAACTTGGTGATGAAGCCATCCAGCGTACGGAACCAGGCCCTGGGAAAACACATAGGGATATTCTGAAGCATGTAAAAGATGCGGGGGAGCACCATCATTTTGAAGAGAGCCACCCTCCCTGGAGATCCGCCTTGGCTCGCTTTACCAGAGGAGTGACATTGAGGGCCGAGCTGAGTTCGGGCAGTAGGGTCACCCAAATCCCCAGGTATTTAAATGATTGACGGCGCAGAGGTATGCTGGACTGCCAGTCAAAGCATTCCCGAGAGAGGTGCAAGGGGACCAGGACCGACTTATTGGGATTCAAACGAAGGCCGGAGGCCTGTTCGAAGGATCGCAGGATACGAAGACAATAGGGACCCGACTGGGCAGGATCTGCCAGGTAGATGAGAACGTCATCCGCGTAAAGGGCGATTTTGTCTGGCTCGACGCTGGGCCATTCCCATCCCCGCATCCGGTCACAGGACCGCATCAAGGACGCCAGAGTCTCCATCACTAAAGCAAAAAGCAGGGGGGAGAGGGGGCAACCCTGCCTCGTTCCCCTGCGGACCGGGAAGGGCTCCGACAGGACCCCGTTGACTAGGACACAGGCCCGCGGGAGGACGTACAGAACCTTGACCATGGCCCGAAAGCGGGGACAAAGTCCCATCGCCTCGAGAACATCGTGAAGGAAGCCCCAATCCACAGAGTCGAAGGCCTTCTCAAAGTCCACCAGGAGTAGCGCGAGATAAGGAGTGAGGAGGTGGCGGTGAGCCAAGGCGGAATGCAGTCAACGGAGACAATGTCAGGTGCCACGGGAAGGCATAAACCCACTTTGGTCGGGGTGGACCAACGTGGACAGATGGGGCCTGAGTCGTTGGGCAAGGAGGGTGGCGAACAGTTTGACCTCAGTATTGATGAGGGAGATGGGGCGGTAGTCCACGCACTGCGGCGAAGGGGGCTGGGACTTCGGAATGACCAAAAGGGTGTCGATATCCGTTTCTTGGGGAAAGGAACCCTTCTCCACTGCCTCATGGAACAACGCTTCTAAATGAGGGATGAGAACATCCCGGTAGTGGGCATAATATTCCTGGGGGAGTTTTGCCAGAAGAGACAAGAGCGATAGAGTCTCCAATTTCCTCATGGGAAATGGGACGGTCCAGGGCGGTTTGGACAGTGGTGTCAAGCCGCGGGAGGCAGCCGCCCTCACCGTCCATCAGGTCCCCAAGGGAGAGGGTCGGGGCCCAGGCCTTGTAGAGCCTGCGGTAGTAGGTAGTAAAGGCCTGCGCCATCTCCAATGGGACACGGCACGGCGACCCCTCCAGCGTCACTATCTCAGAGATTATATGATTCGCTCTGGGATACGTTGCCAGACGGTGAATGAGTACACCGTTCTTGTCGCCCCATCCATATACTCTGGCCACGATAGAGCGCCAAAGGAGTCTAGCCGGGTCCAGCAACAGCTGTTTAATCTCCATCCGAAGGCGGGCCAGAAGTCTCATTTCGGAGCCGTTCGGGGATCTGGTCGCAGCTCGTTCGAGGCGCAGGGCCTGTGCCTCCCATGAGGTAATCTGCTCCAGCTGGGCTTGGCGCTGGAGCTTGAGGCGGCCCTTAGCGACCCCCCTAATCGTGGTCTTACCCGCCTCCCACAGGGTGCCCGGAGAGGACACTGAGCCCTCGTTGGAGAGAAAGTACTGCCTGAGCTCCACCCCCACTGCCTTCCTAAAGTCTTTGTCATGAAGAAACCAGGCATTCAGCCTCCATGTTTGTCGGGCAGAGGCTGGAGGGGACCCCGCACGAATCAGTACCGGCGCCTGGTCGGAGATACCTCGCGGAAGAAGCGAGACATCCTGAATCAGAAGACAGTCCGTCGACGGAACGAAGATGGCGTCTATGCGTGCCTGTGTATGGTGGGCCGCCGAGGTATGTGTAAATTGTCTCACGCGGGGATGCCACAGTCGCCAGGCATCGCACAGACCTAGAGAGGTGGACCATGACCGCAGCTGCTTGGCCTGCGTGACTCTACTTGGGGATGGGGGGGGGGGGCCTGTCGTGTCGAGGTCCGGTGACGAGACCGCATTGAAGTCGCCTCCAAGGAAAGTAGGGCAATGATGCCAAGAGCTCAACAGATTTAGCCAGAGTTGTTGTCAGCATCGAGGGGGGGGAATAAAGGGACACCAGGTTAAGCAGGTTGCCATTGATTGTGCCACTAACTTCCACAAGAGTGTCCTGAGCGTCAAGGGTCGTGTGAACGGTCACCAGAGGAAGGGAGCGTCTTACTAGGATTGCCACCCCCCGGGAACCCCGAGTGCCACACTCTGTCATATCCGTAACGCGCCAGAAAGGGACAGCAATTACCCAACAAGTGGGTTTCCTGCAGGAATAAGATGTCCACCCCTATGCGCTGCGCGTACTTAAGGACGGCCATGCGTTTAAGTCGATCCAGGAGCCCATAAACGTTCCAAGACAAGATACGCAGGGGGGCATTTACTAATGGCGTGTCGAACATGGGACGTGAAGTGCCAATGGAGCTACAGGCTGGAAGGGAGAGATCCGGTCTATCTGTTGCGTCAGGTGGAAGGCAAGGTGCTGCATGAGTGCTAATGAATACAAACTAAGAAACGTACTGAAACACAAAACTAAGAAGAAAACTCAGGACAACGATCCCGCCCCTCTACCCCCACCCCCCTCCCTACACTTCAGGAACAGAAGCATCTGTCGCCCAACAACAAACCTAGGAGTGAACACCCAAACTAAAACGCTTGGTAAGCGGGAAGCTTGGAGGACCCCTCCTCATTTCAGAATGTGCATGAGCGAACCATCAGAAGGAAAAGAATATCAGATTAAACTACGTATGTCTTCCGGCTGCGGAGCCAGGCCCGGCAGGCAGAGACAAGTTCAAACAGGGTCTTTCAGAAGCATTGGGCTGCAGGAGAGGTCTGTATCCGGGGGGGACCTGCAAGGATGGACAGGGCGAAGTGGCCCCAGGAGCCAAGAGTCAGATGACCCAGAGTGCATCCAAGATGGTGGAGCGTCGGAGAGCAACATTGGTGGAAGGTGGCAGCCGGGTGAGGAGCTTGAACGCGTCCGTCTACGCCCACGGCACCTGCCTGAGCGGCTTCGCTGCGGCTGAGGAGTGGGTGGCAGGGGGCGGGCTGAATCACCCCCGGTTTCCTCCTGCCGCAGGGCTCGATCATTAGTGCGCCGCAGGCGTTCCTCCGTCGGCCAGGTCCAGGCTTCCCCTGGATTGTCGAAGAAAAAGGTCTTATTGTCGAACACCACCCGCAGGCACGCCGGGAAGAGAAGACAATATTGGATATTGAGTGCCCTCAGCTTGTGTTTCACATCATCAAAAGAGCGACACTGACCCTGAACCTCGCGGGTATAGTCTGGGAAGATCATGATGATGCGGTTTTCGTACAGGAGTTTTCCCTGATGCGGGATTCCGACAGGATGGCGTCCCGGTCTTTGAAGTTCAGGACCCGCATCATGATAGGCCGGGGGGCCCCACCCGGGGGAGGCCTCGGGGCCAGGGACCGATGGACCCGCTCAATCACAAACCAGGGGGAGAGCGAACCTTTGGGAACCCACGATCTGAGCCATTTCTCGAGGAAGTCCACCGTACGGCCCTGCTCCGCCCCCTACGGGAACCCCACCAGGCGAAGGTTGTTACGCCAGGACCTGTTCTCTGCATTCTCTGCCCGGCGGTGCAGCTCCTGAGCTTGGGATTGAAGACGAGTAACCTGCCCCTTGAGTTGCTGGACGTCATCTTCAACGGTGGAGATACGAGATTCGGTTTCCTTGATCCGGGCGTTGGCGTTACGGAGGTCCTGCCGGATAAGGGTCACGTCCACACGCACCTCAGCGATCTTCCCCTCCACCGAAGTTTGCGAAGCGTGGATAGCTTGCAGGATGGTTGACAACTCAGCTGAGGGCGGCGGCTCCTGCTCCACCGCCCCCCCAGAAGCACCCGCCTCCAAGGTGGTGAAGCGGTCCATTTTGGTTTGGGTGGCAGAGGCCTTAGAGGGCTTATCCGTCCTGCCCATGATAACACCCCCGAGAGCCCAAGCACCCGGGCCCCTTGCAAATAAGTCCTACAGTGGGCAACCCCCGCATCTCCGTGGACGGCCCAAAGACGAGCAGGTAAAACAATCAGTGCTGAAGCACCATGCAGTCCAAATCTCCGCCCGCGGGGTCGCTTCGGGGGAAGGCCCTTACTGCTCAGCGTTGTAATTACAGACCACCGAGCCTGCCCAGACAGCCGGACAGGCCCCGCCCGGGGCAAGCAGCTGAAGGTCTCAACAGGAGGGCAGTAAGCGAAAGGTGTCTCTCGGGATGGCTGAAGGGTGAGAAAGCAGTCAGGACGCAGCGATAGGCTAAGGAGGACCCCTCGGACGTCAAAGGGCCCACCCTAAGCACCACCCCGCCGCCCGATTCTGCAGCCAAATTGGGGTCGCAGGACCGCCCGGACCCACGGGCTTGAGATCGGGGTCTTGTCCACTTGAAGACCAGCCGTGCACCCTCTGAGCGGGAGAGATCAAGCCAGGCAACGCGGGGAACCACACAGGATCGGCCCCCCTCCAGTAGTGGCGGCCTGTGCGAGCGGGGGGGGCCCAATTCCACCGTCCCGGACCCCACCGCCGCCAGGACCCAGCCGCTGCAGCACGGGACTCACCCCAGTTTACCAGGCACCAACAGAGCCTCACCAAGCTCCAACGCGGATCGCTGTTGCTTCCGCCGCCCGATACGGCGGCCGCTCCTCCAGGCAGGTCTCAAATAGAAGCGGGCGCAGGTAGGCCCGAGGACTCCAGATGTCACCCCTGCTGCCACCCGTCATCAAGAGCAGCACCCACCACCTCCTTCCGGCGTGCCAGGCATTGGAGATTGCAAACACTCCAGCAGGGGGGCGGAGAGATAGGAGGGCCGTCCACACCGCGGGCCTGCACAGCTCCCGCCGCCCAATATGGCGGCTGTCTCCGCAAACACCCCGCAGATGGTGTAAAGGGCAGGAATGCTTCAGGCACCTTCAGGCGCCGCACACCGTGGCAGAGCACCGGCCCACAAGAATCTCAGCAATGCGCCCGGGAGGCGGCGCAGGTCAGCCTCCCCTCCCGGGGCCGCTCAGCATCACATGTAGAGCCGCCGCGCGGCAACGGCCGTGCCATCAACAGTAGGGGAGTTGGACTGCCGGGACACTTACGGAGACAGGGGGCCGCCCACACCGCGGGCCCGCACAGCTCCCGCTGCCCGATATGGCGGCCGCCTCCACAAACGCTCCACAAACGGTGCTGAGGGCAAGAGAGCCTCAGGCGTCTTGGAGCCGTCGGACTCCGAGGCCTCAAGCAGACAGGCCACTCCCCGGCAGTCAGGAGCCGGCCACCGTCAGTCCCCAGCCCCCACCGCCCGAATTGGTGGCCGATATCGCAGACACACTGCCGGGGCACCAGGGAACGGCAACGGGTATTGCCGGGAATGCAGTCAGAAGGCAGCTCCGCGTCAGATTCGTCTTTCCCAGCACCAGCGGACAAAATACAGCCCTTTCGGCCGCCCGTGCCGGAGCGCAGCAGGCGATACGGAGAGAAGGACACAGGCGGCGCCGCAGATCCGGCAGCAAAGCTTTGGACACTCCGACCCCTCGGGGGGGCCTCTCCGCTCCTCCAAGCACCCGGCCAGGAGACCAGGCGGCGAAGTTTGTAGCCCGCAGGCAAGGCAGCTCAGGACGCAGAGGCCGCCATGTTGGGGGCAAGCTCCGGCCGGCCGCTCAGACGTGGCGTGGCCGTGGCCCACGAGGTAATTTGCCAGCCAGGGACTCAGCTAGCGATGCGGCGCTGGAACGGCGGCAGGTAACGGAGCCGGATGGCCAACTAGATGGGCGGATCTCGAGCGGATGGTGGAGGGGTCCGGGAGCACTCTCAGGGTGCGTCCACCATCTTGGCTCGCCAAGCCACGCCGACACCTGAGGTTTAAGGCAAAGATTATTATCAATAATAAAACCCAGGTTTTTAACTTTGGAGACAGAGGCAGGCAATGGGCCCAGAGTGTCAGGCCAATGTTTTTTGATACCCCAAAGTTCAGGGTTATTACCCAGAACAAGCACCTCAGTTTTAGTGCCATTTAGCTTCAGGGCATTACTGGTCATCCACGAGGAGACATTACTCAAGCCAAGCTGAAGCAGGTAGAGATCTGGATGCTTGGAATAGGAAAGTGAAAAGACAATCTGAGTATCGTCGGCATAAGAAAAGATAGTCAATCCCGACTTCTCAGTATTGTCAACCAGAGCGCGAGCATATAGGTTAAAAAGCAAATGGCTCAAAATAGACCCCTGAGGCACATCAGAGGTTAAAACTAGAGCATTAGTTCTTACTTCAGTCGAAAAGACATGGAAGGTACGGTCTTTTAAAAAGGAGATCAGCCACTTTAGAGCCAGACCCACAATGCCGGCGGCTTCGAGACGATCTATCAGAATGGAATGTGACACTGTGTCAAAAGCCGCCCTTAAATCCAGCAAAATGAGGCGGAAGTACCACCGGAGTCAAGTTCTTGCCTGAGATACTCAAAGACCCCGAGAAGAGCAGACTCTGTACTATGGCCAGGTCGAAAACCAGACTGTGAAGGGTGCAGCAAATTATGAATTGTGACGAAAGAGGAAAGTTGGATATTAATGTGCTGTTCCAACATTTTAGAGAACACAGGCAAGAGGGAAATAGGGTGAAAATTTGACCAACAGAGAGGGTCAAGACCTTCCATTTTAGGTCGAGCCTAGAGTCTGCTGTCATCCAGTACGTGAAGGAAGCCCCGCCCACTCCTCGCCATTATTTTTCATTGGCTTGGGTCTTTGTCCTTCGTAAATGCTGCCTTCGGATTTATTTATAGGCTTGTTAGTCTCTCCTTATTACGGTCATGTCGTCATTTGTATCCTCCCATGGCTACTGGCCCCTTTACTTCGAGTGTTACATGGTACATGTTATTTACACTGTGAGCACTATTTTCTTTAATGAGGCTCTCCTACTGCCTTCTCTACTCCCCCCCTCCCTCCCGTTGTCCGTGCCTTCTCATCCCCTCCCCCGCCCGCACTCCAGTTGTACGTGCCTTCTCCCCCCTCCCCCTGCCCGCACTCCCGTTGTCCGTGCCTTCTCCCCCCATCCCTCCCATTGTCCGTGATGACTACCGTTTGCAAAGTAATAGGTCTCATGTAAATGTGAGTCCTCTTGCATTGCAAATGCTTGTTTGTCTCTAGGTGCACTCTGGTACCACACCCTTTACTCTGCATTCCCAGGCTTTCCACGCTACACCTGTAATCGGAAGGGAGGATTCCTTTGAAGAGGCCCTAGGCTAGGCCGCCAACACCCTGCTCGCCCTGTTGGAGCATTCTTGGCGTGGAGGGAAACAGGAGCTGTGTGGGCAGGGCTGGGTGGTCTCTCAGGCCCCAGGACTCCGATAGACCAGCTTTTCAGGTCTGAGGACGGAAACCCTGGGCAGCAGCAGCACACCGCAGAAACCAGTGGAAGCAACAGAGAGGAGCTGACACACAATTGAGGTAACTGCTTTCCTTGTCCATTATGGACGGTCCATAACTGTTCATTTGATCTCGTGTCGTTTCTGCGCTTTTTTTGTGTGCAAATAAAAATTTACCTTTTTGAGGGTGTTGTGCTAGTAGTTTGCTTGTTTATAGCCCTTCCTGATTTTGGCAGATCAGGAAACCGAGGCACCAAGGGAAGAATATATTTATACTGCAAAATGAGGAGGAGCAGGGATTTGAGCTCGGGTTTCCTGGGTCGATCGGTAGTAATGTAATCACAGAGACTGCATCTCCTGCCTTTTTCATCCATGTGCTTGCCCTTGTCTGTTAAGAGCCCTTCTTGTAGAAATTCTGATAATTCATTTGTTGCGTAGGCCATTGTAGTGTAATCTATGAAGAACCAGTCATAATCACTCCTTTTTAAGGGCTTGCAATTTTGGTCACTAGGGAAAGTGAGGCCAAGATAAATCCATTCACCGGAATCACACAATGGGTCCAAGTAAACAAGCCGGGATTTAACGACAACACTTCTAGTTGCACAATCAATGGTTTAAGAGCTAGAGCAAAATCTCATTCTAAGATTGCCACTTTGTATGTATTTTTTATTTCTTGAATGCTTAAAACCTCAAGTAAACTTTCATGTGTCCTGTCCCATGGTAAAAGCTTACTGTAACCCAGGTGCTGTGTGTATATGAAAAGCTCTCTGTTACTCTTGACACCCGCTGTGGTATGTGAGTGAATAAGAATACAAAGCAAAAAACTATATGGAGAGCATGCATTGTAGGGCCAAAGGTTATGGCAGGATAGCAGAGAATGACTGAAATAAGGGGAAGATGCAAGTAGTAGCGTAACAAAACCTTGACAGCCCCCTGCAAGGTACTGGGAAGGCCCCCCACAAAAGACTAATCAAAATCGTAGTGGTTGTAGGATAGTGTATCTTTTCACTTTGATATGAACTTTGCTGTGAATTTTAAGACGAAATTGTAATTTTTTAAGGGACACTTTTGTACACTGCTTCTAACAACAACAATAAACAGGACCAGGTAGTCTCAATAAAGATGTCATGTGGTTCCATACATATTTTAGCCAACCGCAAGTTTGGATTTTAGGTTTCATTCTTAAAATGATTCAAATTAAACTTGAAATCCCGTCATGAATAGTGATGCTGATTAAAGCACAAGGAGTGACTCAGAGCCACGCATGGCATGGGCAACTTGGCAGTCCGGCTATAGAAGTGAATGTTTTATTCCCTTTTGACAGTGCAATTCAAAGGTAAATTGCTGCTTTACTTTTTCCTAGTCAAACAAGGCCCATGGCTTTCTACTCCCAATAACACACACAAACCCAGCCCTAGGTGGTCTATGCCTCAGTATTCCCAAATTAAGCTATATGGAAATAGAAGCAGACAGCTCACTTACTTATTACTTAAAACAAAAAGGCTGGCTCCAGTGTGTCAGAGATTGAGTTTAGAAGGGGGTGGGGATCAGGAGGTGAACCAGACTTAATGGAGCTCCACAACAGCCTAAGGGAAGGCAAGTCTAAAGGAAGCCATGAACTGATCTTTGAGGAATCCCCAGACGCAAGAACCTGGGGGAAGAATTCAGGGAGCCCCACCGTTAGGTTTACAGGAAACATTAGATTTTTCTTGTTGAGAGGTATCCACAGCAAGTTGGCTGTGGATGGACTTAAGTTTATTATAAAAAAAACAGCGCTAGCTCATTGCATTGAGGTTGGGAAGGCGAGGAAGGGGACTGGAAAGCACTAGCTGCTGAAAGTTTAGTTACAACTTTTAACAAAGTTTTCTGGCAGTTTTGGGAGCTAGAAATCTTCTCAATATAGCAAGTAGCGCGAGCCGATCTACAAAGGGCATGATATTGCTTTAATGCTCCCAAATATTGCAACTCAGCATTAGCTAAGTAATGTTCCCTCCATTGTCTAAGGTTTTGCAGCGTTTTTCTCTTGTTTGAGACTGACAGTAAACCAGGTGGCAGGAGGATGAGTTCTGAGCTGTGGCTTTACTGAGAGAGGTAGAGCAGAATCAATGGCTGCTGTAAGCCATTGGTGCACGGAGAGCTGGTCTTGATCAGGGAGGGAAACAAGAGAAGGGATTTTGTCAAGAAGCAATTTGTTAAGTGCCGGCAAATTAAATTTGGACCAGTTCCTAGGTTTAGGCAATGAGATCGGCCTAGTAGAAAAGGTAGAGGAAAGCTTGATAATAAAAGGAACTGCTTGTCTTCCTTCCTATGGACCTTCTCTCACCCAGACAATGGCCATACCACGCTCTCCCCCTTCCACCTTCCACTTTATACCCCAGTCTCAGGATACACAGAGTGAAGGATCCTGAAGCCTACCCTTGGGTAAGTCACGGTCATTTTCAGCCATTAGTTCTGCAATTAGTAGGTAGCTATCATTGACACAGCAGTGTAGTGCACCGGTTCCCACAAGTTTAAAAGGCCCCTTGCGCCTTATTTACAGCTGTCTTTTATTGCTCAATAAAAGGATGTTTTGGCAATTGTTTGGCAGGGCAGGGAATCAAGGAGAGGCTACAGGTGATCATCGGCCAAGGGCTATGTCACTCGGCCCACAGTGAGGCTGCTTTACTCTCCCGGTCCAGTGCCCTCTGTGGTCTGTGAAAGAAAAGAAAAACGGCCCACAGAGGGCACTGAGACAACGACCCTTTGGCCAATGCCAGACTGCCCTCATTGCCAATTCGTCCCTGGTGGCGGGGCAGGGGGTGGAGGGGGTAAAGAAAAAAAAAAACTTGCCTCTTGATGGAGCAAGGTTTCGCATAAAAGGAAACTTGCTTGTATGCAATCCTCTCGAATAACCTGTAATACTATAATCGATTTGTCAGTGAGTACTAAAAATGCACCACATTCAACATTATTGTATCTAGGGGATGCTTTTCTATGTGCCATACTAATGAATAACCAGAGTGTCCTAAAATGGCCGCTGAAAACGCGGGAACTCTTCTGCACATGCGTCTACTACATCTATGTAGTATGACGTTTTCTGACGCTTGGGGGGGGAATTCTTTGCAGCTGCGCAATAGCTTCTAATATGGCTGCTTTAAAGTAACGCACTAACGCACATGCCGAGCTGAAACAAACCTATGCATATTCTGCTAAGCTATTAATACAAAAGATTTATCAAGTAAATGGAGTTAGAGTAGAAGCAAGTGGTATACAGTGAATTCATTTAAGTTTGTATTCAAACGTGTTCTTCTTTGACTTTATTAATAGTTCCCATTTGGGCCTTGGAGGGTGACTGATGTCCTTATCCTTTGTGGCAAACAAGGAATGCGTCTTACCTCTCTGCTTTCAAGTCCATGAAGTCATGGGACGTCAGGCTAAGCCCAGCAAGGACATGGGAAAACAAGCTTCTGAACCCTACGAGAGGATGCCAAAGAATCATTGTACTACAAATGTATCTATCATAATATGAAATGCTTGTGGGAATAAAGCTTGTGGGTATTAAAATTAAGGGGTGGGGAGTTAGACAATAGACTAAAGAAAATATTGCACTTGGTATGGTGTGATGTCCTCACCCCACTGCTTGGCCCAATCAAATTGCGGGTGAACATGGAATTGAAACATTTGGGGGTGGATCATACACTTGAATTTGGTATAACAGAGGAAAGTTATAGATAGTTAGACACACTTGATGCTGATGCTATGCTGAGATGCTGCCCGATTTTGATGCAATCTGACTGAAGAATCCAACACTAGGGAAAATTCGCGGAACAACCGAGGAGGCACCCTCTAGGAAGGGGTCCGGACGTGCCCGAGCCGGAGAGAGTAGCACCAGAGAGGGATGTAACGCTGGCGTTGCACTAGAAGAGGTCACCTTTCCCTGTCCCGAACTTGTCCTGAATCCTTGACTCTCTGATGTTGGGGTCCATTCTGGGTAATATATCTGTAGGGTAAATGCTCCGTACTTGCTCTCTGTCCTTTCTCTCCTCAGGTGCTGTCATTGCAAGAATGTATTACTGCAAACTGATTATAAGCTAACTGTACTATTTTCCTGATGGAGATTTCTGGTATATTCATGTGTATTTTGATTTGACTCACAAAATTATTTAATTCAGATAAACTTTTAAAACTCCCTCGAAGTCTGTGGTTCTTTAAAATAAAGTGAAATGTCTTTCCTTCCTATTCTAATCTACTACTAGATCTTATTGAACGTTCATTTACTCAGGAGACAGGATTGGTAAGAATACTGGTGTAAAGGTTTCCTAGGGTAAATTAAAATTGATGACCAGTGGATATTTGCCAGTTCATTCCGTGCATGAATGTATATGGGCCCAAATGAGTGTTGTGTGTATGAATGTGTAGAGCTGGTAAGCTCCGCTGCATCAATTTTACTTGGTAGCAGAGGCATGGTTAGTATAGTTAGTTAGGTGAGGAGTGTATTTGAAATTGTGAATTATTGATTTATGTTTTAACCAAAACCCGTTATGTATTGTTTTACATTGTCTGGAAATTCCCGGGAATATTGAATAGCGGGTGGTAAATGGAAGCCACACTGCAGTGAGGTTATTGGTCTGGATCGAGAAAGTGCTGAAAGTTAAGCAGGACTGGAAGCACTAAGTTAGGGAAAATTTCTTGTATGTTAGTGAGAATAATTGATAGCGAGGAGTTTCGCTGGTGAAAGTTTGGTATTATATCACCTAGAAAGGGTAATACTGAAGGAGTAGCAGGTTCTCTGATGCTTGTGTGAAGAGTAAGCGGAAGGGTTTTACTCACAGTGAAAGAAATCTTACTATTCTTTGAATTAGTGGGTCAGACACAATAGCGAATGTTTATACGTCGTTAATTAATGAAACTGTGTGAAAAATAAGTTGTCGCATTACCTTGTGAAGTAGGGGTCAGTTGCGGGTGCTGCACTGACGTCACAGAGAGCCGCGCTGGGATTGGTTGAAACAGCGGGCGTGTAGTTGATGCGAAATTGTAAAGGAGGGGTCAGTTGTAAGGAGTAAGACTGACGTCACAGAAAAGCCGCGCAGGCATTGGCCGAGCGAGCAGAGTATAAGTTGATTGGTCCGCAGACTAGAAAACGAGCTGGTATTGGAGAATTACTAGAATTAAAGCAAGTGTTTGATTGGTCATCAAAATGGAGATCCCGAGAATAATAATAGATTGTGAAGTTTGCATGTACGATCCAACCTTAACAGGGACTCGACCAGATAGAAGATTTGTAGGGTTTGCTTACGAGCAGTACCTTAACCAGCACAAGCCTGCAATGTACAGAGAAAAGAGAAAGATGTCATTCATGCAAAATGTTAAGAATTATTTCAAAAAGGACAAACCCATTAAGAGTAGAGAGGGGATTCTCATTCCTCCTCCAAATATGCCTGCATCATACATGATGTTGGAGAGAGTCTATCATACCTGTGTATGGTTAGAAAATTGGGTGGAATACACAAAGGATGATGGTATATTAGCATTTCCTGAGTACGGAAGCTTTAATGGAAGAATACTGTACAATTTAAGAAAACGAATGAATGAGTTAGAACCCAGACCTAGATTGGCTCAATATGAGGCTTTAGAAGAATGGGAAATGGAAGCATTTGAACGTGACAGGCCCCGGAGTAACAGGACTCTAAGCAAATATTACCCGAAATTTCCCAGGGAGACTAGAGCTAGTCAAATGAAACAATGGAGACAGGCCATGGTGGCAGAAGGTTTATATCCTGTGTTAACATTACAAGAGCAGATGGGAGGTAAATGTACAGAGAAAACCAAGCACTTAACCATGTTAGATAGCGGAGAAACAGAAGAAAGATATTTAGAGGACGTATTAATGAAAAGTCCTCCACCTTACAATGAAGGATTTAATAGAATGACCCCTAGTGCCCCGATGATAGGAACACCTTTGGTTCCACAGATAGTACATGACACCGCAGACAGGGTGCTTCAAGAAAAGGGAAGCAATCAATAAAAATAAAGATGAACTGATACAGAAAATAACTCAGATGCATATACATCCTGATGCCTTGACCATTCCAGTGACAATAGGACCGGTAGTTCCATTGTATTGCGAAAAATCAAACTGTCCTAAAGTTCCTGTGATGCCTACTGCAAGTATAGAATCTACAAAAGAAAAGGTAATAATAGATGATCAAGCAAGTGAATGTGAATCAGTCACATCATTGATTGATTTGCCTATAAGAGAGCCGATGATGGAAACCACAAAAAGAAGTTTACCCAGTTCAAAAGAAGTTAGATTGGAAACCTCATCAGGAACCAGAAGTGCCACAATAGTAACCCCAGAAGATATAGAGAGATGGTCTCAAGAAATAGAGTAGCCAAAATCACAGCCTAAAATATTAGACATTTTTAAGTTGAGAGTAGAATTGGAAGAAATGGTTGCTGGAAATGTGGGTCTAGACAGGCTAAACACATACAGTGAAGAAGAATTACTGTTTATTTGAAGAAGCATTACAAGAAATACAAAGACATTTCATGAAAAGCTGACTAATTTGGCCTCGGAAATGGGAATTGACAGAGAAATCAAAGGTGTTGCAGAAACCATATAGAGCAGAATTCTCTGATAGGGATTTGGAAAAAATGACTGTCGCGAAGAAATTTGCAGATCAGAGAGTTGTTATTTTTGTTACAAAAATGGGGAGATCTTGGAAGATGGAGAATTAGATGGGCAAAGAAAAAGGAAGAAGCACAGGTGAATCGAACAACATCTGAATATGTCATGAGAGAAACGGAAAAGGCTGAAAGGTTGTATCCGATGAGAGAAGTACCCGGAGGGGAGTACGTACATGCGCCATGGACTAGACAAGATATTTTGTCTTTTACAAATGATTTCCCAAAATTGAGAGAAAAACCAGTAGAGTGGTACCGACAAGTTGAGAGGTTTGTGAAAGTTTCAAAGGTTTTATTGAAGGATCTGGAAGGTCTGTTTGACATAGTAGTACCTGCAGATTTGTGGATTTGTGGACAGAATGTAAGATTACTGTGGATTGGCTTAGTGAGGAATATCCACGAGACGCAAAAACAGCAGCTCCGTCAGAGGATGTAATGAAAAAGTATCATCAGGTAATCACCTTTCTGAAAAGTAAAATTCCCCTGAAAGAAACTGATTGGGTAAAGATAGACAGAACAACTCAAGAAAAGGATGAGTCTGTACATGCCTACTACGAACGTCTTTTCAAGGTGTTCAAACAGTATAGTGGGTTTGAAAGTTTAGAAAATAAAGACATGACTCATTTTGTGTATCGATTTGTGTCTGGGCTGAGATTGGATATATCTCAAATGATTAAGCAGCACATGCTGTGCTGGCAGTCAAAGCCCATTGATGAGATTTTAAAATATGCATAATATTGTGGAGATGAAATTGATAGCAAACAAAAAGCTTTAGAAGAAAAAGTAATGTGGGCTCAAGAAAAAATAAGCTGAACAGCAATAGCTCCAATTAAGTAAACAATCAGAAAATTAAGGAAGAGCACAAGGTCAGAGTGACAATAATGGGGGGAAGCCAAGGGGAACATTAAATCGGGAAGAGGCAAAGAAAAAATTCCCTTGTCACGGGTGCGGGAAGTTGGGGCATTGGAAAAACGAGTGTCAAGCCATACAAGTTAATAACGCCCCGAATCAAGATTTAAATCCTCAGACGCAGAATGAGGTGTTATTGAGTCATCAGCAACAGGGTATAGATCTTTAGAGTCAATTGCCATCTGCCCCTAAATCAAATTTTGTGAGTCAAGCCAAGTACAGTGTGGACGCCGGATTTCCAGAAGGAAATGGTAAGAACATTTTTGCAATATCTCAGTTTCTTTTGCAGGACCCACTGATTGATTATGATCATGATCAAGAATGACGGTGCCCGAGGGGGGAGGAAGGGGAGTGCGTACTTGGCGCATCCCTACCGGTAGATCAGTCAGGGCCTTACATAGAGGGTAAAATAAAGGGAAATGATATTACCTTCTTGTTAGATACTGGCGCTACCAGGTCTACTGTGAGAACAGCAGACATTCCTAACCTGCCCCTCTTGGGAGAGAATATTCAAGTAGTAGGTGTTTCAAATAAACGGATTAGCACTCCAATCACAGAACCCATGGAGGTGCGAACTGGCAATTTTAAAGAAAGGCATAAGTTTGTGGTCTGCGATTCAAGCACTGTAAACTTGCTTGGAAGAGACCTGTTGTGCAAAATGAATTGCACTATATTTTGAACACCGGATGGTGTTGCAATACAAACCCCAGATGAAGATGGAGTTTACAAGTTCATATTAGCTGAACCGGGAACAGAAGTAAATGAATAATATTCAATGATGAGACAAAATGAATTACCTGCAGAAGTCAAACTGACCGTAAATGCAGAAATATGGGATTTTACTGGAAAAGAAATAGGATTAATGCCAAATGTAGATCCCGTAAAAGTTACTGTGAAAGAAGGTGCTGTTTACCCAAACACCCGACAATTTAAAATGAGTCCAGAGGTAAAGGCAGGTGTTGCAGCAGAAATTGAGCGTTTGGTCGAACAAGGTATCTTGGAAGAAATAATGAGTAGCCCTTGTAACTTACCCATAATTGGCATTAAGAAACCTAACAGGAAATATAGGGTGGTTCAAGACCTCAGGAAAATGAACAAGATTGTTGTATCATGCTGTCCAGTAGTGCCTAATCCAGGTGTGATTCTTTATCAGATACCATGGAAAGCAGGATGGTTCACAGTGATCGATTTATGTCATGCATACTTTTCCATTCCACTGCATCTAGATAGCAAGTTCTTATTTTCGTTCAAATTTGAAGAGCATGTTTATGTTTGGAACCGTGTGCCTCAAGGGTACACAGAAAGCCCTTCAATCTTTAATCAGAGTCTCAAAAGAAGCCTTGAATCTCTTGTATTGCCCAGAGAGTCAGTCCTGGTGCAGTATATTGACGACCTATTGGTGGCGTCAAACACACGGGAACTGTGTTACTGATTCAATTGCATTGTTAAATCATTTGGCAAAAGGTGGACATAAAGTGTCCCCTGAGAAACTCCAGTTTTGTAAAAATTCAGTTAAATACCTGGGACATCAAATAGAAAGAGGAGTTAGAAGGGGAACCTCTGAAAGAATCAGAATAATAAGACAAATGCAGTTGCCACGAACTCAAAAAGAAATAAGAATGTTCCTTGGAGTTGTAGGATATTGTAGACAGTGGAATGCAGGGTTTGCTTTACTAGCCAAGCCTCTGATACAGATGACCAGAAAAAGAGCAAAGGATCCTATAGAGTGGACAAGGAAATTATAGGATCATTTAGAAAATTGCACAAATGTTTGTGTGAAGCACCTGCTTTGGGCATGCCAGACTATTCAAAAGAATTTACATTATTCTGCTATGAGCGGGTAATTGTGCGCTTTCAGTCCTAACACAGAGACACGGATTAATGAGAAGGCCAGTGGCCTATTTTTCAGCTACCTCGGATCCTGCGGCCTGTGCATTACCAGGTTGCCTGAAATCTGTGGCTGCAACTTGCGTAAGCATAGAACAGAGTGAGTCAATTGTGATGGGACACCCTGTCAAGGTGTATGTTCCTCATGCAGTGGTGATTTTACTGACCAGGACCCGAACACAGTACCTAACTCCCAGTAGGCTGACAAAATATGGAATAATAATACTGGGGGCTGAAAATGTGACTATAGTGAGGTGTACTGTTCTTAATCCAGCTACCTTATTACCTGATCCTTCTGAAGAGGAAGTGAGTGATGAGGTTGAGCATGAATGTCTTGATGTGACTGAACTTCGCACCAAACCACGTCCTGACATACAAGAGGAACTTTTGAAAAACGCAGAACATGAGCCGTTTGTAGACGGCTCATGCATGAGACACTAGGAGGGAGGATTGAGTGCTGCTTACGCTGTATGTACATTAACTGGAATAGTCGAAGCATCCTATTTACCAGAAGTCAAATCTTCACAAGTCGCTGAATTGATCGCCTTAATGAAAGCATGCAAAATTGGGAAAAATTGGAGAGTAACCATATTTACTGACAGTCAATATGGTTATGGGGTTGTGCATGATTTTGACCAACTGTGGATGCAGAGGGATTTCCTGACATCTTCAGGGACTCCTATTAAAAATTGAATTTTTGTGAAAGAATTACTGAAGGCAATTCAATTACCAAAAGAGGTAGCAGAGGTTAAATGTGCTGCTCACCAATCAGGAAATGACTATCTGACAGCAGGTAACCGATATGCTGACCAGGTTTCCCAACATTGTGCAAGGCATAAGATTGCCTTAAATAAGAAAATAGAAACTTGTGGAATCAGCTGCCAACTTATGCTACTTGCAGGAGTAGGAACCTGGGAGGAGGTGAAAGGCTTGCAGGATGCAGTATACATGAGAGAAAGGGAAGAGTGGGTGAAAATAGGATGTCAAAGAAGGGCAGAAGATGGTGTGTGGGTTTGTTATGATGGCAGACCAGTCATGCCAGACAACATGCTTGTGCCAATGGCTAGAATGTACCATGGAGACACAAGTGGGCAGGAATGCAATGATTCGACTCTTCAGACAAGATTGGTTTAACGCAAAGAGAGCCTTTGCCAGAGATGTTTGATATGTCAACAAATGAACCCTGGCAGGAAAACTGGTTTGCATGGGAAAGATTGGAAAGGCAGAGGGACCTTTTGTGAGACTCCAGTTAGATTTCATTCAACTGCCTGCTTGTCGAGGGCTAAAATATGTACTTGTCATAGTTTGCTTAATTTCAAAGTGGGTAGACGCATACCCGACCCGAAGAAATGACAGTTTGACAGTGGCCAAACTCTTATTAAGAGAATTCATACCTAGATTTGGTTTTCCAGTAACAATTGAATCAGATAGAGGGTCACATTTTAATAATGAAATAATTCGACTAATCTGTGAAGCGTTTAAAGACTAACAAAAATTGCACTGCGCTTACCGTCCAGAGGCTTCTGGAGTGGTAGAACAATTGAATAGCACGATCAACTCAAGACTCAAAAAAGTGTGTGCATCCACCCCATTGGAATGTCCTGATGCCTTGCCTCTTGTTCTGATGGGACTCAGAAGTATTCCAGACAGAAATACTGGATTGAGTCCCCATGAAATACTCATGGGAAGAGCAATGAGACAAGCATGTGTACCAGGACACAAGCTGTTGAATATAATTGATTACTTGGTTTTAGAGTATTGCAAAGAGTTGGCTGACAGAGTGCCTTCTATCTCTCATCAGGTTGGGGAAAATGCTTTCAAAAGACAGCTGAGCTTCTCACATGATCTGAATCCCGGTGACTGGGTAGTTGTGAAGAATCACAGTCGCGAATCGTGCCTAGCACCCAGGTAGGATAAACTGCATCAAGTTATTCTGACTACCTCAACAGCTGTAAAATGTGCAGGGTTGCCTAATTGGATTCATTCAAGCCATACCAAATGGGTACCAGCTCCTGAAGAAGAAGAGTTGCAATTGAAACCAGTAATCGGTGGTGCTGAAGGTTGTGCAGCTGAAGAACTTCCTATAGAAGATCCTGAAGTAGCTGCCCAAGATCAACGAGCACTTATCAAGACGACTGGATCCCAGTGGTGGACATACCTGAAGTACTTATAAGAACTAGAAGTCAAACACAGTTAGACAGACAGGAGGAGAATGAGGACCAGACAGGTATAGAAGAAGTCGCTCAGGAAATTAAGGACACGACCGTTAGGGAGCCTTAGCAGGAACAGATAAGGAGAGAACAATATACTCAGACAGAAGAAACTCAAAGCACTGTTCCAGAGTCTGAAGAGGGACAGTCAGGACTTGGAAAAATCGTTCAGGCAGAAAAAGGTAAAAAGACATGAACAGGACCAGATAGGCATAGAAACGCAGGTTCAGGATACGGAAGAAAAACCAGACATCACTAATCCTGAACAGGGTCAGATTAATGTAGATGAACCCATCCAGGCAGAACAGGCGGAAATAATAAGCCCTGGACAAGGTCAAATAGTGAGGAAATCTGAAGACGAAGCTGATTAAGTTGTGCCAAAGTCTAAAGAAAATAAAAGGAGCCTTGAAGAACCTGGCAGTGCAGTGAAGTTTAAAAAGAGTCGAAAAGGTGATAATTGGTCGAGAATTATCAAGAGACTGAGATATCGATTTAAGACAATCAATGAAGAACTTGATCAAGTAAATGAAGTAACTAGTCAATCTGGACCTTCCAAAGTAATACCAAAGAGGAGTCAAAGATTGAAGACATTGAATAACAAGTTCAAGGGGCCTGAATGGACATACGTTATCCTTGAAGACTTTGAAAACCTCGATTTAAAAGAAAGTGATGAACTGAATATTGAGCCAATCAAAGAAGAAGTGACACCGACCTGAAAGAGAAAAGACACCTAAGGTGTTATCTCATACAAGGTTCTGAAGTTAAGAAGATTTAATCTTCTTGCCAAAGATGTCTGATAATAATGTTGCTGGAAAACCAAAACAAAGTTGAATAAAGAAGTGTTGTAGGATCTGTATAGGTAGTTTAATTCTAGTCCTCGTAATATGGGTGAAATTAGCAATAGCTATTCCCCATCTGATGGTTACTGACAATCAAAATAGTACTAACACACGTACAGAAGTTGCAAACATTAAAGGAGATAGAGTAGATTTAGAAACACCAGATGAGCTAGATTTACACCACACTGTAGATAAGAATGAAACTGATTTAAACGTATTTGCAAATCTTAGTACATTATGTAGAAACTATGGAAGTTTGTGATTGTTACGTTTGCATGAAATTGCCAAGCTCAGTAGCTGAAGGGGTAACTTATCATTTACCATTGACATATGGAATTTCATGTAGTGTACTAGCTAGTTTATTCTATAGAACTGGAAAACTGCAGTATTATTATTCAAATGTAGATGTAATATGTTCAAAAGTTCCCATGCGAAAGAGCATGAACCCTGTCCTTAGTACTAGAGACTCACAATTCATGGGTGAATATTTCCTAACAATGAAGACAATAGATATAGCTGATGCACATAAACGCAATTTAACCTGTAAATTACATGAAGAAGAAAAGATATTTTTGAATTTAGTAGAAAACAGGAGACAGGATTTCCGAAACCTCAGATACCTAAATGGGCTGAAAAGGAAGACCTTTTAGTAACTGGTAAGACTCATTCTGCTATGTCTCTGGACTTTGAAAAGAAAGGGAAAATCTGTCCCATAGACTTAAAACAGAATATAACAATGTATTTATTGGTTCCAGTGAATGTGAACATAATTTCTTAGTAATTGGGGGTTCGGGACTAAAAGGAGTAGCTGATCCAGTATTTCCTGGAATTTATTATATTTGTGGGAACAAAGCCTATTTTAGGTTACCTGATCACTGGTATGGGAGTTGCTGTTTCGGAATAGTATTCCCTAATGTCTATCATGTTAAAAGACTCACTGGAAGTAATAACGACAGTAGTGGACTAACAAGATGTAAAAGAGCTAGTTTTTCAGAAATAGTAGGTGATATATTTGGTGCATTAATACCTATAGTGGGAGATCTGCTAAATTCTCGAAAAATGTGTCAATTGTCAACAGTAGTTGATCGGTTATCTACTGACACTGCTGGAGGATTTCTACTGATCAATATAGATTTGGTTGCTGTCAGATCTATAGTTTTGCAAAATCGACTTGCCCTTGATATCTTATTGACAAAAGAGGGTGGAGTCTGTAAAATCTTGAAAGCGCAACATTGTTGCACATATATACCTGACAAAAAGGTAGAGATTGGAAGATATATTAAAGATATTACACATTTGGAAGAAGAACTGAAACCAATGGAGGTTGACAGTGTATGGAAGAAAATAACAAATAGTTTTTCCACCATAAGTAGTTGGTTTTCTAATATAGGTAAAGGTATCTTAGGTCATATATTAATGCCAATCATGGGCATAACTTTGGTAGTTCTGATGATAATGTGTTGTCGCAAATGCAGTGGGAAAAGAAAGAAGTACGAAGTGAATGAGAAAGTAGAAAAAGAAAATTAGAAGAAATACGACTTGAAGAATTGAAGAGAAATATCTACAAAAGAATGAAAGGATAACAATTTAAGAAAGATAAGGGAAAGAATAAAAGATTTGAAGACATCGAAATGGCAGAATGCCAAAGTTGGCATCTGGTTTAATAGAATTTCGTGGGGGATTGATGGAGCAAGGTTTCGCATAAAAGGAAACTTGCTCGTATGCAATTCTCTCGAATAACCTGTAATACTATAATCAATTTGTCCGTGAGTACTAAAAATGCACCACATTTAACATTATTGTATCTAGGGGACGCTTTTCTATGTGCCATATAATGAATAACCTGAGTGTCCTAAAATGGCAGCTGAAAACGCGGGACCTCTTCTGCGCATGCGTCTACTATCAATCAATCAATCAATCAATCGTGGAATTTATATCGCGCACTACTCACCCGGAAGGGTCTCAAGGCGCTAGGGGGAGGGGGTCTGCTACTGCTCGAACAGCCAGGTCTTGAGCTGTTTCCTGAAGGCGAGGTGGTCCTGGGTTAGCCGCAGGCGGACGGGCAGGGAGTTCCATGTCTTAGCCGCCAGGTAGGAGAAGGATCTTCCTCCGGCGGTGGCTCTCTGGATGCGAGGGACGACGGCGAGGGCGAGGTTCGCGGATCGTAGCAGGCGGGTGGGCGTGTAGAAGGTCAGGCGGTCGTTGAGGTACTTTGGGCCTAGGTCGTGGAGGGATTTGTGTGCGTGGGTGAGGAGTCTGAACGTGATCCTCTTGTTGACAGGGAGCCAGTGCAGGTCTCTCAGGTGGCTCGAGATGTGGCTGCGACGGGGGACGTCCAGGATGAGTCAGGCAGAGGCGTTCTGGATACGCTGAAGTCTTTTCTGTAGCTTGGCTGTTGTACCGGCGTAGAGGGTGTTTCCGTAGTCTAGTCTGCTGGTGACGAGGGCCTGGGTGACAGTCTTCCTGGTCTCGGTCGGGATCCATCGGAAGATCTTGAGGAGCATGCGGAGCTTGTGGAAGCAGGATGAGGAGACGGCGTTGACTTGTCTAGTCATCGGAAGGGAGGAGTCCAGGATGACGCCCAAGTTGCGTGCGTGGTACGTTGGCTTGGGTGCGGTGCCTAGGGCCGGGGGCCACCAGGAGTCGTCCCATGCGGAGGGCGACGGTCCCAGGATGAGGACTTCTGTCTTGTCTGTGTTCAACTTCAGGCAGCTGATGTTCATCCATTCGGCGACGTCTTTCATTCCTTCGTGTAGGCTGGCTTTGGCGGTGTCGGGGTCTCTGGTGAGGGAGAGAATCAGCTGGGTGTCATCGGCGTAGGAAATGATGTTGAGGTTGTGTTGGCGTGCGATGGCAGCGAGGGGTTTCATGTAGATGTTGAAGAGAGTAGGGCTGAGCGACGATCCTTGTGGGACGCCGCAGATGACTTTGGAGGCCTCAGATCGGAACGGGGGGAGGAGTACTCTCTGTGTTCTGCCGGAAAGGTATGAGATGATCCATTCCAGAGCCTTCCCCTGGATGCCGGTGTCGTTGAGGCGTTGGACTAGGGTGCGGTGGCAGACAGTGTCAAATGCTGCGGAGAGGTCAAGGAGGATGAGTGCCGCTGTTTCACCGTTGTCGAGCATCTACGTAGTATGACGTTTTCTGACGGTTGGGGGCAATTCTTTGCAGCTGCGCAATAGCTTCTAATATGGCCGCTTTAAAGTAACGCACTAACGCACATGCCGAGCTGAAACTATCCTTTGCATGTTCTACTAAGCTATTAATGCAAAAGATTTATTAAGTAAATGGGGTTAGAGTAGAAGTAAGTGGTATACAGTGAATTCATTTAAGTTTGTATTCAAACGTGTTCTTCTTTGACTTTATTAATAGTTCCCATTTGGGCCTTGGAGGGTGACTGATGTCCTTATCCTTTGTGGCAAACAAGGAATGCGTCTTACCTCTCTGCTTTCAAGTCCATGAAGTCATGGGACGTCTGGCTAAGCCCAGCAAGGACATGGGAAAACAAGCTTCTGAACCCTACGAGAGGATGCCAAAGAATCATTGTACTACAAATGTATCTATCATAATATGAAATGCTTGTGGGAATAAAGCTTGTGGGTATTAAAATTAAGGGGCGGGGAGATTAGACAATAGACTAAAGAAAATATTCCACTTGGTATGGTGTGATATCCTCACCCCACTGCTTGGCCCAATTAAAGGTGAACATGGAATTGAAACATTCAGGGGTGGATCATACACTTGAATTTGGTATAACAGATGAAAGTTATAGATAGTTAGACACGCTTGATGCTGAGATGCTGATGCTATGCTGAGATGCTGCCTGATTTTGCTGCAATCTGACTGAAGTATCCAACACTTGGGAAAATTCACGGAACAACCGAGGAGGCACATCTAGGAAGGGGTCCGGACGTGCCCGAGCCGGAGAGAGTAGCACCAGAGAGGGGTGTAACGCTGGCGTTGCACTAGAAGAGGTCACCTTTCCCTGTCCCGAACTTGTCCTGAATCCTTGACTCTCTGATGCCGGGGTCCTCACACCATTCTGGCTAAATATATCTGTAGGGTAAATGCTCCGTACTTGCTCTCTGACCTTTCTCTCCTCAGGTGCCGTCATTGCAAGAATTTATTAATACAAACTGGTTATAAGCTAACTGTACTATTTTCCTGATGGAGATTTCTGGTATATTCATGTGTATTTTGATTTGACTCACAAAATTATTAATTCAGATAAACTTTTAAAACTCCCTCTGAGTCTGTGGTTCTTTAAAATAAAGTTAAATGTATTATTGTCTTTCCTCCCAATTCTAATCTACTACTAGATCTTATCGAACGTTCCTTTACTCAGGAGACAGGAATGGTAAGAATACTGGTGTAAAGGTTTCCTAGGGTAAATTTAAATTGATGACCAGTGGATATTTGCCAGCTCATTGCGTGTATGAATGTATATGGGCCCAAATGAGTGTTGTGTGTATAAATGTGTAGAGCTGGTGAACTCCGATGCATCACTCTCGTCATCATCCCTCCACTCTGGCCAGAACAGGAGGCATCCAGGCTCCCCTAAGCCAATCACAACACTGCAATGTAGTGTTGTAATTGGTCTGAACACCGTGGTTCGGCACTCAGCCAGGGAATGGGAGCCTGGGCATGTTCTCCACCCAGGCTGTAATACAACCTGGGTGGAGAACATGCGAAGTGCGCATGACTGTTTGGCCGGCCGCCCGAGACGGCTGGCCAAACATTCATGCGCACTTTACAGAATGCCCACCCCACCTCCCCCTGGCTCTGAGAGCAGAGCAGCCCGCCCCACCAAGCTGCCGCAGTAGTAACAAATAAAATTATAATAACGGCACGCCTTAGCGGAGGAGCCGCCACTAACTTAAGCTCTTAGTTTGACTTCCGCATGAACCAATTTGTTAAAAACATCTGGTAGCATATCTAAGGGCAACGAAATGCGTCTTGCATGTAGTATGAATAGACATTCCTAAAACCGAAATACAAATTGCACATATTTGCTTTCATTTATGTAGCACCAGTAGAGGGCGGCAAAAGCATACTTTAGAAAACGATTTTTTATATTTGGATTAGCAACAAAGTCTTCAATGCATTCGAAATGGTATGCATTCCTAAACTAAAGCGGAATAAGTTACCAATTCTCCAAGTGTTTCTAAAAAGTTTTATCTTGCCATAATACTAAGATTCAATTCGCTGATGCCAAGTAGTTTCAGATGTTACGGTGATATTATTAATCATATGCAAGCAGTTGCATCTCGCACTAGTCGTTTTTTACTTCTCGGTGAGAGATTAGGTAGGTTCCTCACTCCTGCAGTGACTGTCTCCCCGTTGCGTGAAACAGGGGCTCCCCCTGCCACAGTGGATGCTAAGCATCACGCGCACACCACGTAGTGCCACCGCGACTGGAGGAGAGGAATACGAGGCAGGCAATTCTGCCTAAAACGGCACAAGTTCCTCAGTCCTTAGAGGCTGCTACATCTGACGGGAGAGCCCCGTTCTCTAAAGGGCTTAGTGGTTGTGAGTCACTGTGCACAGGGTTGTGCAACGTTTTTTATTCTCTGCAACATTACCTTTTACAAAACTTTTCAGTTTGCAGATTTCTTCTCTGCAAGTTTGCGTTTTACAGAACTTTTAATTCACGACTCTGCAGAAAGCACCATTTTCTGTGAAGCACGTTATGCAGAATCATTATGCAAATGTTAAATAAGGACACTGGAACAAATTGTCCAAAAAAGTCATAAATGTCAAAGTGTGGCAGTGCGAAAAAATGGCCAATCTTCAGGACACATGTTTTATTCCGAGCAATCCACGTGTCGTTTCTTGTGACGTTTGATAAGTGCCTAGCCCAGGTCCCTCACGTGTTATGGTCCTAGGAACCCAGTTCCTGCTGGTCTGAATACGCACAGTTTCTTGATCTCAATTGTTTTTTGAATGCGGTTTGCTTGCCTTAGACAGGTCTAGTTTTTTCTTTTTTGTATTGTACTATGTACAAGGACTGAGCTAAAGTAACCGTTTCCGTCCACACATGGCAGAAATAAGTCAGTAGGTGAATCCTCCTTTGTCGGTATCCAAAGCTGCATCCATGAATAAGAAATAGTCCAGCAGGTACCAGACAGTGTTCTGCGGCAGGCCAGGGACATCGCAAAGACCTCAAGCGCCTAACTGCTTTAACTCACCCCTTAAGGGACGCCTGCCCCGTCGTGTACTGGAGATGCTCCAGGAAGGTGCCAACTATTCTGATGCTTTCTCCATGGTGGTAGCAAACATTTGGATGCAATTTAGAATGTACCTATGATATGAAGCGTAAGGAAAACATCTGATGTTCGTTTTCCGAGACAATATTTTTAAATATTTATATCCAAGAGGTTATAAAACCTTACCCAAATTTCAATCTACTTTTCAGCCACATGAACCCCAGAAGTTCGGCGATGTCCGACTTCCATGAATATGTTACTATCCCTCATTGGGAAAGGCAAAGTGGAACTTTACACCTTTGGCGGGAGAGAGCCGAAGCGCTCTATAGTGCTGGAAACACAGTGCAGGTGCGTGTAGTTGGTAGAGGTTCCGCTGCCTCTGTTACGGTGCATCCCACGCGGCGGGAGCAAGTCCATGCACTTTATAGCGCTGGAAACAAAGAGCAGGTGCGTGCAATTGGTGGGGCTTCCTGCGGCCCTCAAGGGATCCGGGGACATATGCACTGCACTGCATCCCAAGTTGTGGCTTTGTTCAATGTATGCTAGAAATAAACATAGCTTCTCTCTATACAGTGCCTCGCTGGAGACCACGACTTTGTAACAGGGCTCGATCGCTTTTAGGTGATTCGAAATAATAAAGCAACAAATAACCCGGCTAGATACTATTTTTATTAGGCTTCCTATTTGTTAAGAAAATACATTGGTTATAACAACTAGAAACCTTGTCCAATCTGGCGGTGTAACAAACCAACTGGGCTAAACTCCCTCTGAACATAATGGGCAGGATAGTATCATTTAAATGGATATTGTTCACTTGTATACTGTGTGGGATTCAGAACTTTCTCATATGAATATACCAACAAAGGTGTAAGACGTTCACTAAAACCAGGTCCTTCTTAAGGGCCAAATGACCGTCTCGACTAGCTTATGACAAGTGTGTCTGATAGCTGTATAATGGAGGGATGGGTATGGCAAACGTCTAACTGTACTACTGGGCATCCCACGTCGCAGTAGTAAACGACTGGCTAAGCTGAGGCTAACGTGACACGGCGTACCGCCTTGAGATAACACGTATGGGCTATGAGAAAGTATTAAGAATCCTTTATGGAGACCCGACCCCTCAGACTCTAACAGAAGTCACTCAAATTGTCCTCTGGTTGAGGCAAGCAGCGATGTGGAGGACGGGCTGGGATCGAAGGATCACCCTTGAAACATCCCTCTGGAGGCTGACTAGGCTTCAACACACTGTGGCACTCAGGGGATCTAGGCAATGGGACCTTATTGGAATTTCCATGCTGGGAGACATCTGGCACAGCTCCCATATCAAATCCTTCCTAGAACTCCAAGTGGGGTTTTCTTGAACTAAATTCCATTTTTACCAATATTTACAGTTAAGGAATGTGCTTCACTCCCACCAGGATGCTCTCATTAACATACCTGACTTGAATCCCCTGGAGGCTAAACTCCTTAGGGGCCCCTTGATCGAAAAAGATTCACAGATCTACAAATCCCTTGTCGTACACTCCACATCCCGGCCAGCTGACAAACTACAACAGACAGGTGAGCTAAACTTGAAGAGACGATATAACGGTCTAGAGGCTGCCCACAGAAACATTAAAAGGTGTGGGGATAATGGTGGGAATATTATGGCCTATGAAGAAGTAGGATGGGCACTCTTTTCAGCACATTTAACTTTACTAAAATGTAGATGTGTCGAATGTGCATTGCACAGCACTCTTTTCAAAATGATCTAATGACTCTGTAGGAGCACTTGGATTTGTTAAATACAATTTTTAAAACAAGAACAAGTACGGGTACTGCTCGTTTTATGTACATGTCTACCTTGAGGACTAAGTTTGGATGAATCTTAACATTGCCAACTGAAAAACCTTGTAAAATGTTAGTCCTAATAAAACACCTGTATTTCATTTGCTCTTCCGAGATTCTGTAAAAGAGGGACTTTTACTCAAGTCTCAAATTTGTTCAACTGTAGAAATATCAGAATATTGGGTGCTGTTGGCTTCTTTAGGTATGCTGATCATTTGACAAAATCTTTTCAGTTTTCTTGCACTGATTCGAACTGCAGAGGACTACCCTAACATGTCTATACATGTTTAAAATGCTGAGATTGAGAGGTGTATGACCTTATAGCAATATGTTGCGAGTGTAAGCATTTCAGGGTTATGGTTACACATCTATTGTTTCCAGGGCAGAAGACATGCACACCAACTGGGAGTACTAGATTTCTCAGAGGAAGCAGCTGCAATGAGAAACATTTCACTACTAGTTCTTTTGAGTGCTGTGAACAAGCTTGAGCTCAGGGAAATGGGAAGAAAAGCATAACCAAATGTGCTGGACCGTGGAGCTGAAAACTTTTCCCTGAATGTTTCTTCCTGATTCTACATGGATGCAATATTAGGCTATGTCACATTCTGCTGGGAGGTGAAGAGTTATACTTCTGGTGTTCCCCATATTCTGAAAATGTTCCCTAACTCCCAGCTAGTCATCAGCACCCCCAAAGAACCAGTCTTCATACTTGAGTGGATATGTGCAACAATTTCAACTTTGCTCTTGATAGCAGATTTCCAGAATTTCAGTTTATCTTCATAGTGTGAGAGATTTTGTCCACACCGTAATGCAAAACAGGGTGGTGATATTATCTCTTAAAACCTTTACTGTTTTCCCTCACAGTGCCATTTGGAACGAATGAATCACGTTTGTGTGCTTGCCACTTACTTTTCCTCCTCTTCTATTGGTTGTAGCATATCATTTCCAGAATGCCTTTATCTTTGAAAAAAGAATGGGCAAAAGCCATCTCACCATACAGTACCTTATCTACACGTAAAATAAACCTTTTGAAAATTGGTCTCGAAGACTGAATTTACTTCACAAATCGAAACTATTTCGCCGAATGCAGCAGCAATGCTTAGCTGCTGGCGAAATAATAAAAGGGCCACTGCAGCAAAAGTACATTTAAAACCGTTTGTATTGTATCCAATTGTTTAGCTTTTATATAGTGCATTTTTTTTTGTTATACCGATGTTGGTGAAAACATCATTAGAGTGGCACCTTTTGGGAATCGTGTATTTTTTTGAAGATTTATTGGTGAAGGGTATCCTAAAATAAAGGTGTACTATCTGTTTGTATGCAGTCTCTAATATTTGTAAGAGGAAAACATATTAATTTTGTTTGTGCGTTCTGTGGCCTTTATCGCGAACAAGACCCCGAAGGGTATGAAAGCACTTCCCAATAATGGAAGGGAAGAACAAGGTAAAGGGGAACATTGCAGAGGGGGTAAGCGAGGATAGCATAATGAACTAATAAGAATGTACAAGGATGCGAACACACATTACTTAGTAGGGTAAGGAAGACAATCCTGGGCATTACAGTTAGGCCAATAAAACAAAAGTGAAACCAAAGGACATTTAAAAAACAGACGAACCATGGTCATTTAAGGCAGGAACTTGTTCATTAGGATTATTTTTACTTCATGTTTGAATGCAGCCGTGTAAGAGATTCTGCGGTTTTCCGGTGGGAGAGGGTTCCAGATCTTCGGTGCAGAGTCAGAGAAGGCTCTGATCCTCGTTCTCTGTTTGTGAAAAGTCTGAGGTTTCAGTAGTAGAGAATTTGCACTTCTTGATGGTGGTTGGGTGCTGTCGCTGATTGCTGTTTGACAATTTGAAAAAGTTTTTTGGGGCAATTTGAGGCTTGACTCAGTTGGGATCTGAAATAATCGGCCTTAGTCGTCTTGATTTTTTTTATTGTAGGAGCTCCTAACCGATCTATGGACTTTTAGATGACACACGGAAGGTTTTGATCTCCATAGATGTTCAGCTGCACTTAGGTTGCGGCATTCAGAATTTAGGTTGTCGTCGAACCAGGGTTTGGAGATTTTGGATATAATTCAGCATTTTATATTACATCATGAAGAGGAAACGAGCATTAAATTAGTAATCATAAATTATTAACAGTTACAGAATGAAACAGTGTATCTAGAATGTAAATCTTATCTGTCTCTAAATTATGTGTTTCGAGTCTTGTTCCTTTTTATTTTTCTGCTTTCATCCACTAGAAATATATATAAGTTTCTTGCATTCCATCATGGCAGTTTCAAGTGGCTATCACAATACACGCATGTCCTTCTTCTGTTTTTGTGAATACCCTAGGACGCGAGCATGTGCATATGAGCTGCTCGGGTTCCTCCGTGCACGACATGCCATATGATTCCATATTCCTGCTCCGTTTTAAACAAGTAACTAAAGAAGTTGTACACTTATACCAACATGGCCATTCACCAGAAGACGACACTATGGACTAGTTTATGGATAAATATTTTTATGGGTCCCCTGTTTATGCTTTATTTAGTTAATTGAGCTAGTTTATGTTTTAGTCTAAAGCATGCGTGTTTATTGATTTCGTCAGCGTTTAGGTGTGTCCCTGAAGTGTATGTGTATACTTTTGTCAGCGTAGGAAGGGGACATTCCTTACTTCACGACAGCAGCATCTGAAGTATTGCCTCACACGGGTAATGTGATTGAGTTACTAAGACCGAACATTCCCTTCACACTCTTAATAGTTCAGTGGTATTTCCTCTCTCACCGTGTGAAATCCCTTATCCTTCTGGATTTCGCCTGTATTTGGTTATCACTCAGCAGCTCTTCCCGGACTGACGTGCTGCGAAGTGTTTAATCGGAAACGGTGTGCAAGTCTAAAGACCTTGACCAGGTCAAGGCACAACGTTGTAATAGCGACTTGAGGGGCAGCACACATCACACTTTACCTCTGGCTAGCCACATGGCTGTTTCCATGTATTGCCATTCAGCGCTTCCAGGTTTATTTATGTAAGCGTGTGTCTAAGATGGTGGACAGAAATTGTCAATGGAAGCTCTGGCGTGTATATTCAGTGAGGGTTGGTTTCATGCCAAACGCAGGTAATGGCTGGCATGCCTCGGCTCTGCCGTACTTGTCACTCTGCTGCTTACACGTGAGTGCTGAGAGGTGACATGTCCACAGTACAGGACAGCTGTAAGTGTGTAATACCAATTGACGAAAGATTACCTATCCAGACCTACCCTTGCCTGCCACCGTGCCATGTACCAGTGCAGCGAGTCGCATCTACCTTTGGCATGCATGAAGAATCATTTGGCGCCAAAAACTTTACCTCAGCTCAGATGGCATGACCTGCACAGGGCCAGACTGGGAATTAAAGGCAGCCCTGGAAAAATTTTCATACCATTCTCGCTCCTTTCCTACAATCGCTCTATCTCCATTTCTGTCCTTCCATTAGCCGTCTCCCTCCTTTTCTACCATCTCCCTCTCTGAGCTCTCTCTTTAAACCACGAGGCGCTGCAACAAGCACTGGCAAAGTCAATAGGATTCACCTAAGAAAAATCTATTGGTGTTGTCAATGTTTTTTTTTTTACATGGCTTAAAGTAGAATTTTAATAAAAGCGCTATGACATGGCCAGCATTGTCCGCTCACAGTGCTTTTTTTCCCTTTAAGCCATGTTGCACAACAGCTCAAATTCTCTGCAACATGTAAAAAAAAAATGATAAAACCAAAAGATTTCACATAGGCGAAATCTCTTGGCTTTGCTAATGATTGTTATGAGTTGACAGTTCTGTACATGTCATTCTGGTGCAACTGAGAGACGAGTTTACAGGGTTGATATATACTTCAATGCACAAGCCCAAGCAAATGTGTCTCAGAGGAAAAACATACCCTTTAACACATGGCGAACTTCTGTGGTCACTAACCAAGATAGTGAAAAAAATCGGCTTTCACAACTATGATGCCTGTTAGTGGCCTACCGTATATTCTACAGAAAATTAACCCCTATCATGGTTGTAAATATCTGGGCATTATAAACTTTTGGACTGGTTAAGAGAAATGCATCATACATACTTACTTGTTTGTAAGACACTAAACATGCACCTTACTGACGGTAATGTATTACATTTTCTCAAGCAAATATTTCACATAAAAACAAGAAATTACTTTTTAGCATTTAAACTGGACATAGATATAAATGTTACAAGGGGAACATAAAAGTGTCCTGATTTTTTAATACAAGTCAAAACTATTCTAAGTTTCCCAAGCTTAAACGCCACTTAACTGTGCCTTTGAAGCCAAGTGAGATAAAAAAATAAATACATAAAAAAGAAAAAAAAATCAATCATGTTCCTAATCTCAAGGTCTTTCAAATTGCTAGTTTGACACTTACTGCTATCTTAACAGCAGTAATAAATATTACCCACGCAAAGAGAATGTTACACAGTAACCGGACTCTAGTTAACAGTACATATTCGGTAGTGAATTTAGGAAATAATACGCTGGATTTGCCTTACTGAACAAAGCCTAGTCAGTCTGTAATGTTTACGTAGGCACACGTTTATAAAATCGTAGTAAAAATGGTATACAATGACCTTATATGTACTACTTGATACTATATAGCTCAACGTACACTGCATACAATAACACTAGTTTCAGAAGAAAGCACCATTAATGCCAAACGGACATACACACAGATATGGTTAATAATGAATAAAGAACACTATTTAGTATGCATAAATGGAATATTAGCAAAGTATAGCAATAAGAGACGATACTGGAAACCCGTTAATAAGGTGACGTTATCATCCAAAGTAGTTGCTTGTGCAATTTTCATATATTGTCTTCGTTACAACATATTACTAATAAAAAGGCATATAAAAACTTGATAAAAAAAACAGAGTAGAAAACTACGTTCCTACAACCCCGGGATAGTTTACAATAAAACATAGTAAGTTAACATTCCTACATCTTAACTATCCCACATAGGATCTCTATACAAGTATTTTTCTTGCGAGCACAGTTATGCTGGGAACATGATGGTTCCTTCTCAGCTTCACACCCACCAAGTTGGTCCCTCACTTGGTGAAAGGTATCTATGGCAGCAAAGCAAACCAGTTGTACACTAGCTATGAACAGTGAAAATAGCCTAAAGTGGTCAAAGCATTCAGTTTACTGGTGAACGTGGCCATTTCTGCAGGGTCACCCCAGCTTTGTGTGTTCTTTTGCTGAACCTGTTTTTGTTGGCTTTTAGGACTTTGCACACTACACTCCTGCTAACCAGTGGTAAAATGCTTATGCTCTCCTTTTCAAACATGGTACATTGGTATACACCGGACTGATCTATTTCATTTACTTATAAGTCCCTAGAATATGGAACTACACGTAGCTAAAGCCTGTAAATGAAATGCTATTATTGGGCTGCAGCACTCATTGTGCCACCCACTAAAGTAGCATTGTAAAACATGCCTGAAGCCTGCTACTAAAGCCTGCAGTGCAGCTTCAAACTGACATTTCACCCTAGTAAAATAAACCATTCGCCAGGCCCTAACCACCTTTTCTAACACTTTTATGTTACCCCTAAGGCAGGTCATATCAGCACAAAGGGAAGGGTGCATGGTATTGCAATAAAACATGTGAACTTAAGTGTTACATGTTCTGGCAGTGAAAAGGCGTTTTTCACTGCAGCAATTCTACCTCTCTCTAGGTTACCTTATTATACGTAATAAGTGATAACTTCAATTACAGCAGATAGAAAAATACTTCTACTCATTTTAAGTCCTCCACCCCCCTCTAAGTGGCACCTGAAAATTCTCACTGGAAGATGCGCGTCAGGAGGGGACCATTCGTCTGCAGTGATCCCCATTTAGTGACTGCCCTTGTGAAACTGAACCGAAGAAACACAGAACACAAAATATCAGGGCGACAGCAATTTGGCGTGGCAAAATTACGGGACCCCAAAACCGAGAACACCTGGCAGACACAGAAGATCAGTCTATGCCAGATGCAGAAGCAATCAACAAGAAATGGGAACAAGTCTCTTCAATATATGTGAAGAGCAGTGAAACATGCCTCACGATCAAGACGAGGAAGAATGGATAAGTCAACATACATGACTAGCTAGTGAAGACAGGAGGGCTTCAAAAAACGAAAATCATGAAGGCCAAATCTGAGAGGCTGAAGGAAAAATACAAGCAACTGTACATAGAAGCAACCAGAGGAGTTAAACCAAAGCCAAGAGCAGACAAGCAGGTGTATATGGTTAAAGTTGCCAGACAAGCAAGGTAGCAGCCAGTAGAGGTGAACGGAGAAAGGTCTTCAAGATCACAAAGATAATCAGTGGTAAATCTCATGCAACATACAACACCTCGATCATAGACAAGCAAGGTAGACAGCTCACAACAAAGAAAGAGTAGGAAGCAAGCTGTGCTAAGCACGTCAAAGATGTCCTGAACAAACCAGTACCAACAAGCGAAGTAGACATCCAAGAGCAGACAGATTTGAATATGAAAACCAGCCTGCCACAGAAAGAAGAAATCATCAATGCTATGCAATCTCTCAATAACAGAAAAGATCCTCACCAAGGCAACCTGAATGCAAAGATGTTCAAGGCAGACCCTGAAACATAAGCCAAGACCCTCCAACCACAGTTTACATCGCAATGCACCAGATGACTGGAAAAATACCTAATCATCAAGATTCCAAACAGCAGATAGTTCTCCTCAAGAGCTTTTCTGATAATTTTACCTGCAAGTTGAGAGACAGAGAGTACAGCTTCGCAGTTAAGACCGATGCGAGACAGGGATGCGTTATGTCAGCGATGCTATTCAATCTAGTCATCGATCTGGTGACGCAACGCATAGCAGAAGACCAAGCCGGAGGGCTCAGATGGACATTATGCTCTACACTGGAAGACCTTGATGATGCTGATGACCTAGCTGTGCTCTCTCACACACACCAGCATATGCAGTAAAAGACATCTCGCCTCAACATCTATGCACAGCAAGTGGTGTGCATAAAGATCAATACAAAGAAATCAGAAGTCATATCACTCGACTTCCCAACATTTTCACCAATCAATGTGGATGGAGGGGACCTACTCATGATTGAAGAGTTCACCTAACTAGGCAGTACTATCAAACATGATGGAGGCGCAGGCAGCAACATTAAGAGCAGACTGAACAAGGCCAGAAATGTCATCAGGATGCTGAACAATGTGCAGAGGTAAACTCAGTACAGTACTAACACCAAGCTGAGGCTTTACCAGAGCTGCGTACTGCCCACACTATTGAATGGAGCAGAATGCTTGTGCATGACAAAAACTGACATCACCAAACTGTCAGCCTTTCACACCAATAACCTGAGAAGAACCGTATGCATTTTCTGGCCACAAACCATTTCCAACCAGGACTTGCGCACCAGATGCAAGGAAGAGAAGATGGACACCATCATTTTGAGAAAAATTTGGAAATGGATAATTAGGTGTAGAAACAATATTGACAGGGTTTACGGTTACCTCGCTTGTTCCCACTACTACAGCTGACAAACGTGAATGTTGTTCCTACACCTAAATAACTGAACTACTTACACCTCTTACTGTGGTCCATGACCAATTGTTGCAATACTACTTCATGATATCATTACAACTGCATTACTCTGTCGGCTATGTACCTCGCCTCCTAGACCTTAGGAATAACAGTGCTATCTGCTATCCATTTTTGACAAGTTTAGCCCTGAAAAAGCTGTCAGCTGTTCCTTTATACATCATAACTCACCTCTAAGGACTGAAGTATCATATATACATTGTACATACTCAGATTCATGTTTATTTATGAAGATTGTACACTACCTGTGTGAAGATAACACAAACAAGCATTATATCATAGCTTGTAATAAATAGAACCTTGATGTCCTCATCTGAAATCTTGGACTCTATGTGTATTTAATGTACTTATTATTGAAACATTCTCTTGGGTGAGTGCCAAACTATATATGTTATTTGTCTCTGGGTGAGTGTTAGACCTGGTCCTTTCTACCGGGGCCTCCCCTAACTTTTTGCCTTCAGACCTCCTGTTTCTGCTGAATATGCTTTTTCTGGCCTTAGGACTCTGTGCACTTAAC
This sequence comes from Triturus cristatus, assembly GCF_964204655.1. NCBI lineage: Eukaryota > Metazoa > Chordata > Amphibia > Caudata > Salamandridae > Triturus > Triturus cristatus. Next base: position 678,124,029 of record NC_140585.1, on the reverse strand, counting down.
CACAGCCTTTCCCTAAAACACAGTAACATTGGCTTATACCCAACTGGCATATTTATTTGCTTATAAATCCCTAGTAAAGTGCACTGCACATGCCCAGGGCTTGTAAAGTAAGTGTTACCTGTGAGCCTGCAGCAGTCATTGTGCCTCCTGCTTAAATAGCCCTCTAAACATGTCTCAGAACTGCCATTGCAGAGCCTTTGTGTGCAGTTTTAAACTGCCACTTAGTTGTGGCAAATTAACCTTTTGCCAGGCCCAAACCTTCCTTTTTAATACATATCAGTCACCTCTAAGGAAAGCCCTAGACACTCCCAAGGGCAGGGTGCAGTGTATTTAAAAAAGTTGGAAATGTACTTTTAGGTTTTACATATACTAGTAGTGAAAAACCCTTAAATTAGTTTTTTTACTAGTGCATGGTCTCTCTCTCCTATAGAGTTAACATTGAAGTTGCCTTATTACATTTGTATAAGTGTAATTTCCAAATGGGAAGGGATAACTGATTCAAGTTTGGTGTCCCTGGAATCCGAATTTAAAATCTTAACTTATGATATAGTAGGATTTTAAATTACAATTCAGAAAATGACACTTTTAGAAAGTTGGCCTTTACTTGCCTTAGCCATTTGGTGCCTGCAGCCTGTCTGTGGTCACATGACTGGGTGTAGTTGGCAGTTGGGTATGTGTATTCCTCCTGTACAGGCACGCACAATGCAAGCTAAGGTGTGACTGGATGGGCCATCACTGGCAGGATGGGAGGGAGGATCTGGGCACAGCCCCACTTACACTTGAATAGGCTGTGTCCTGTCTAAACACTAAGGGCTGCATACCTGCTGTAGTTAGTCTGGAAAGCACAACTGTGTATAAAAGATGGACCTCAGACACCACCACTTCAGTACACTTCTGGACCTGTGGACACTGTCAGGAAGAAGGACTGCTGTGCTGCTACAAGGACTGCCACATTGCTGGACTGCTACTATGGGGAAGCTGCAGCCCTGTTGTGCTGCCCTCTTGCCTGGGGAAGAAGAATTGGACCTTCAACCTCCATCTTGAACCCAGGACGACAGTGACTCAAAGGGCTAGTCTGCTAGTGTCCTGATCTGAGCCTCAGGGACATAAAAGGCTCCCCAGCAGCTCCTGGACCCCTTCTTTACCGATTTCCTGGACCCTTTGAGTGTCTCAGTGGGCGGTTAATTCAAGCTTTTGGGGCTCTTCCCGACCGTGAATGGGCCTGTTCGCACTGGAATCACACCGCTTGCACCTAAACCGGCCCATCTCGTTGCACAGCCAGAACAGATGCCGCGGAGGACTAACGCAAAGCTCCAGGACGCACGCCCACTACGCAAGGCCTGCCTTTCCCTCAATGCTGGAGACCGCCCGCAACGCTCTCCTGGCGATCCTTTTTCACGTGGCCAAAAAGACTGAGTAGGTAAAACTTCAGTGGAACTAATCTGAGACTGTCTCCGACCCGTGCTCCATCACAGTAGGCCTGAACTTTTGACTTTGGCCTGGTCCAGCACGATCAGATATCCCTGGTTGGCGCTTTATGGCATTATTTGATAGTTTATTCTTTAAAAATTCATAATTTGGATAGTGGCCAAGTAAGATGGCTGACTGGTAGTGTACCGAGTCAGCTCCGGCCCCACGGACTTCCAAAAGCGGCTGAGCGGGGGCTCTGGATCGGCGCACACCCTGCGAGGCGATCGCGGAACACTAGAAGAGGCAGATGTCGCGGCGGTGAGGCTGTGGCGACCCCAGAAATGTGGGGGGGCGAGCTATGACCCGAGCGCCGAGAGCGGATAAAATGGCGGCCGCGGGCCGCGGCTGATCGCCGAGCGGGGATCCCCACAAGCACGGAAGAGCGACCGGAGGCATGTCGAGCGGTGCGCTGGGCAGTGGCGATCCTGCAGAATGAAGTGGTTCTGGCATGGCTGGTAGTGCGAGCGGGGATCGCGCGCCGAGCGACAACACCGGAGGACCTTCAAAGAGCGGCCGCGTCCGCCGCCACTACGGTGACCACGGGGCGAAGCGGCTTGGCGCCGGGACTCGGTTCGCTCTCCCTGAAGGCAACTCCTGCAGGTTAGAGGGGACGGCGACTCGAAGGGCACTCACCAACAGCGCTTACTCGGGGCGGTGCCTGACCCTAAGATGGCGGCCGAGTGAGACGCTTCTGAGCACCGTGGGAGGCACCATAGCGCTGGTCCCATAGCGCGCCTGGCTCGGAGGGCAAGTGGAGGTGGAGGGGACGGCTGCACGTGGTGGGGACAGGTATCCAGCGGCTCCCGTGTGGACAGCAGACGTGGGACCCGTGCTCACTACGCCACTGGAGTCAAGCTATCCTGGCTGATGACGGCTGATAGCCAGAAACCGGTCCTAGGATGCTAGATTCTGGTCCAGGGAAGACATGGCTTGGCAGTTCGGGCTGGACTGTTCCCATGAGGCACAGGGTCAAGACTGATTTGCATATGGCCATGTCTGAACTGGGGTGGCGTAGTGGGCAAAAGAACGATGGATTTAACCCAGATCTCTTGACTGGGGGAGAATGTCTGCATTGTCAGCATTCCGTCCATCATTTGTTTGTTGTAGCAGAGCGACCACTGGCAGGGTCTGCCGGCAAGGGCAAGAAGGCTCCCGATTTCAAGTGGATGGCGCAAGTGGTCGCGTGGAGGTGTATAGTCGCTGGGGGGCCATAAGGCTGGTAGGGACGTATTCCTGCAGCACAAAGTAGACGCCCTGATGGGGAGGACATCCCGAACGCTCCCGACTAAGAAGACAGCAAAGCCTCAGGAAAATCGCGTGGCGAAGTACTTCCAGACACTGTCCAGCGCCACCGACGAGGGAGGAACGAGCGGGGGAGACGGTATGGCCTTGACTAAGGACGACCTGGTGGCCACTCTCCGGGACTTTAAAAAAGACCTCTGCGGAGAGCTCAAACGGGACCTTCACTCCAGCTTGGACCAACTACGTGGGGACCTGACGGAGAAGCTAGGCGACTTGCGCCGTGATGTGGACGCGGTAGGGTCCCGGGTCCTGGAGTTGGAGGAGAAGATGCAAGTCTTGGATAGAGCCTCCTTGGCCTCCCGGGCGGAGTGTGCAGAGCTTCGCTCTAAGCTGGCGCAGTCAGCCCTGAAGCTGGAAGATATGGAGAACCGTACCCGGAGAGAGAATATAAGGGTGAGAGACCTGGAAGAAGGCGCGGAAGGCTCGGACCTAGAGGCGTTCATTATCGGCCTCTTTGGGGAGCTGGTGAATCGGCCAGACATGAAAATAAAGCTTGAACGGGTGCACAGGGTCGGACCACCGATACACGGAGAGCGCAGGAGACCTAGGGATGTCCTGGCTAAGTTGCATGCCTTTCCGGTCAAGGAGTCCATCTTGGAAGCTACCAGAAAGAAGAGGGAGGTCTCGTTCCAAGGCCACAGCTGTTATTTGTATCACAACTTATCGCAAGCCACTCTAGTGCGACGCCAGTAGCTCCGCCCGGTGACCGACAAGCTTCGGGAGGAAAACGTGCGCTACAGATGGACAGATCCCTTCGGGCTCAGCTTTGAGCGGCAAAATAAAAGGCATCATATCACAGAGCTGAAGGAGGGGCTGCGCATTCTGGGCCTCCCCACAGACACGGACGGCGCCGGGGTCCCGGAGTCGTCCTGCGCTGCGGCAGTCGGACCACAGGGTGAGCAGTGGCACCGGGCTCAGCACCAGCGAGGAGGGACCAACCGTGAGTAATGGCCGGGATGATGCGACGTGGGATTCACCAGGATGAAGGAAGGGCGCGCCCCCGGGGGGCCTCCCGACAGGAGGGTTCTGGTCCCCTCGCGGCGGTGCCAGGAGGACGGCGACAGGGCTGCGGCAGGTCCAGTGAGAAGAGCGGCTGACTCCATATGGACACTAAGGTTTTTGTTTTTCCGGGGGCCTCTATCTAGCACGCATGTTGATGTTTCCGCCGGTTGCGCAGCAAGTAGGTTGGGCCTGGAGTCCGTTGGGGCTGGGTCTTGGTTACCATCCCTGGAACTACCCAAGGTTTAAGGTGTTCCATGGTCGGGTTTCTTTGGTTGGGGGGATGGTAGGGGGGGAGGAGGGGAGGTAGGGGGGACGGGTTTGGGGTGGGGGGCAAGGGTGGCAGGCTGCAACGACGAAACGGAGGGGGAAATCTGGGGGGAGGCGAGGCATCAAGGGGGGGCAGGTTGAGGCAGAGGCAGAGAGGCACCGCGGAATGGGGCGGATGGAATCCACAACACACACCGAGGGGGAAGTTTCCGACTACACATGAGCAGAGCGGGGAGGGGGATAACCATTTAAGATGGTGACGTGGGCTACATGGAATGTGAAAGGGTTGAACGCGCCCCAGAAGCGCCAGAAGGTCTTCAAGTATATTATGGACAGGCAGATTAAGGTAGTCGCCCTACAGGAAACGCACCTTAAAAAGGAAGACACGGGTCGGCTCAAACATAGGGCATACCCACAGGTTTTTCACCCAGTGGCGGTACTGTTCCACAACTCCACGCCCTTTCAAGTAGCAGACACGAATAGGGATAAGGACGGGAGGTGGCTCATGCTCAAGGGGAGGCTGCAGGACCAACTCTGCACAATTGCGGTAGTATACGCCCCGAACACTGGACAGGCGGCGTTCACGACGCACATGTTGGATTCCCTCGGCAGTTTTGCGGAAGGTTCCATCATCTTGATGGGGGACTTTAATTTCTTGAGGGATGGACACCTAGATGGCTCCCAAACTACAGGGGTGAGGACGTCCGTGTTTCCAACGCGAGTCAAAGAACGCTTCGACTCCCTTGGTCTCCGAGACGGGTTGCGGGCTTTACACAGGACATCGAAAGACTATACTTTCTATTCCCATGTCCACCGGACTTACACTCGGATAGACTATATTTTCTTAAGTCAAGCATTAGTGGGAAAGGTGACAAGAGCGCAAATTCTCCCCATATCGGTCTCGGATCATGGGATGGTTATTCTGGAGTTACAATGGGGAGGGAGGGGACGCGGACATAGCAGATGGTACTTCCCTGGGGCCATCTTGAGGGACCAGGTGCGGAGGGCAGAGCTGACAGAGGCCATAGAGGCATATTTTCAGGGCAACCTACCTGAGGACACCTCCTATCAGAATACGTGGGACGCGTTCAAAGCGGTATTGAGGGGCAAGTGCATCCAACTGCAGGCGTCACTGCAGAGACAACAGGCGCTGGAACGGGAAGCGCTAGAGGAAGAGCTCAAAGGGTTAGAGGGTAGACACAAAGCTGCGCCCTCTCGCGATTTACTGAGACAGCTTACAGCGGTGAGGGGTAAATTACGGGTGATCTACAACGCCAGGGCGGAGTATACACGGCTGAGGCTTAGCCGCGCGGGATACGAACAGGGGGACAAAGTGGGGTCACAGTTGGCGCGTAAGCTTAAGAGTTCAACGTGCAAAATCATATGTGGGAGGCATTCGGATAGGGCCTGACCAGGTCACACATGAGGAAGACGCCTAGACTAGAGCCTTCCGGGATTTTTATGGTGCTCTCTATAGTGGGGACATGCTTGCGCAGGACCACCAAACGGCGTACTTGGATAGGGTGGAATGCCCTCGGCTCTCGTCGTCGGAGAGGGAGAGGCTGGAAGAGCCCATCTCTGGGGAGGAAGTGCGAACTGCCATAAAGCGTCTCAAACTCCATAAGGCACCTGGCCCGGACGGCTTTACCGCACATTTTTATAAGCATTTCGCAGACGAACTGGTCCCACATCTGACAGCCTTGTTTCGGGCAGTGGCAAGAGAAGCCCGAGTTTCCAACTCTATGGCGGAGGCGATGATTACGGTTCTGCCCAAATCAGGCAAAGACCCGCAGTCGTGTGCGTCCTATCGTCCCATAGCCCTCCTGAACCTGGACGCCAAGCTCTACTCCATGAACTTAGCTAGACGCTTGGACGACCTGCTACCCCGGTTAATCCACCCGGACCAATCTGGCTTCATTAAAGGGCGCCAGACGCACGATAACATACGGCGAACAGTCCACATCATTGAAAAAACTACTAGATTCAAAATTCCAGCAGTGGTGGTCGGGTTAGACGCCGAAAAAGCGTTTGACAGCGTGGACTGACCCTTTCTATTCCTGACCTTACGGAAATTTGGCTTCGGGGACACCTTCATAGACATGGCGCGTGCTAACTATTGCCGTCCCTCCGCGAGAGTAGTGGTCAATGGGGTGGCTTCCGAGCCCTTCCGACTGACTCGGGGCACTAGACAGGGGTGTCCGCTGTCCCCCCTGCTCTTTGCCCCAAGCATAGAGCCCCTCGCCCTTCGTGTAAGAGTGAACGCACTCATTAAAGGGATACGGTTTAGCGGGGAGGACCACAAACTCTCCCTCTTTGCTGATGATGTTTTACTGACCTTGGGGGAGCCTCGCCTCTCCCTCTCCGCAATGCAGGGGGAACTGCAGGACTTTGAGAAAGTGGCGGGCTTTAAGGTAGACATGTCCAAGTCCTATATATTGAATCTCACACTCTCCAGCGCGGAAGTGGCATCGCTGAAAGCCCAGACGTCGCTCTCATGGGCAACGCACTCTCTACAATATCTGGGGGTACAGCTTACGCCGAAGATTTTGGGGCTGTATGGCGCCAACTACACCAAAGTCCTACCGCACTTGCGACAGGAGCTGAGGCGATGGAAACCTCTGTATGTCTCCTGGATGGGGCGAATCAATGCGGTAAAGATAATGGTGCTGCCCCAGGTCCTATATTTGTTTCAGGCTTTACCGATCCCGCTGGAGAAAACGTTCCTTCCGCAGTTGAAGTCAATGATTACGAGGTTTGTGTGGCAGGGAGGGAGGGCACGGCTCCCTTTTACAGTGCTTCGAAAACAGAGGCGGAGGGAGGAATGGGCCTGCCGCACTTCGAGCTCTACTACCAAGCGGCCCAATTGCGGGTCGCGTTGGAATGGAGGGCACGCGAATCGGAGAAGCACTGGCTTCATATGGATCGCGCGATTGCCGGCAGGTCTATTTGGGATCTGCTGTGGAAACCACAGAGAGACAGACCGCCGAATGCTTATCTTAGCACACCTACGCGCACTACCTTGGAGGTATGGGATAGGGTCACGCGGAGAGAGGGGTGGACGACATTCCCTTCGCCATACACCCCGATACACTTTAATCCGGCCTTTCCACCAGCCAGAGACGAGGGGCCTTTTGATAAGTGGCATGAAGGGGGATGTCTAAAGTTGGCGGACCTGTTTGCAAATGGGGCGTTCCGCAATTTCCAGAATTGTAAGGGAGAATTCGGGGTTCCCGATAGTGAGCACTACCACTATTTACAACTAAAACACTGGGCCACGCAGACACCGATGAGGGAGGCGGCATGTCGTGAACTCACTGCCATGGAGAAACTGGTGCTGAGTAAGGCGGGATCTATGAAGGGGGCAATCTCGACTCTATACCGGATGCTACACACGCCCAAGGCCAGGTATATGGGGTTTTGGGAGCAACTCTTGGGGAGAGAGATCGCAGACGCGGAGTGGAGGGAATTGTGGCGGGACATACCCAGACATAACCTATTGGTGGGCTTGAGGGAGGCACACTACAAAACTATATTTGATTGGTATCTATACCCAACGAAATTGGCCAGGATTTTCCCGGGGACCTCTGCACTCTGCTGGCGAGGATGCGGCCTACTAGGGGACTTCAAACATATATGGTGGGACTGCCCCAGCATACGACCTTTTTGGGAAGAAATCCTAGCGCAGATTAAAGTTATCTTAGGCTTCACACCCCCGGGGGGATCGAACACATGATACTAGGACTTCGGGGTGAGGCTTGGGACGGTGTATCCAGGGATGACAAGGCAATATGGTGGCTCTGCGTGGGGGCGGTAAGCTTACAGTGGCGGCGGCGTGGAAAAAACAGGGCGCTCCAGCTTTATCGCTGTGGCACGCCCGCCTGTGCGTCTGCTTTCACTGGAGCGCCTGGCATCTTGTTTCCGGGATGATCCCTCAGCCTTTGCAGAGTCGGGGATGGGGAGGGGTAGGGCTACGCAGCAAAAATGATGGGGATGCGGGGGGGTCCCGCGTTACTCCAGACTGGCATTTACTTATTCGGACGCTTTGCAGATGCCACGGGGGGGGGGGGGGGGGGGGGGAGGGGGGGAGGGGGGGGGGGGATATCGGCGGGGTTGGGGGGTGATTCCCAATGGCTGGACATGGAGCATCTGTACCACCTATGGAGCATCTTATTGACACCTAAGGCCGGGGACACCCTGCAGTTAATAGTTATTGTATGGTTGTAACTGTGAACTGATAATGATGATGTGGAAAAGTCAATAAAAAAACGATTTACATATAAAAAAAAATCATAATTCCGGAACTACTGATTGGATTTTTGTTGTTTTGATCTAGTTTTATTTATTAAATAAAGCTCCATGTTTCTAACTAACCTGGTGTGGGACCTTTTTGTGTGCTGTTTTCACTGTTTTACTGCTTGAAGAGATACACAAATAATTTACATGTTGCTTCCAAGTTAAGCCCGACTGCTCTATGCCAAACTACCCAGGGGTTGAGCACAGGTTAATATGGGGTTCGCTTGTGCCTTACTCTGAATAGGATTGTGACTGTTGCTTGACCAGGGCTCACACCTCAGTCAACCAACAACCCAATTTCTAACATTGGTGATCAGTGGTGAGGATAGGACTGATGTCTGTGCAGTGCCATACAGTGATTTGGTGTACACTACCATTCCATATCTAAGACCAATTAAAGTTTTAAATTCTCCCTTATTGGTCTTTTTGCTTTTTGTCTAAATTAATTCCTATCCTACCTATCCGATTGTGTTTGTGACCTCACCTGCAAAGATGGAGTTTCAGCTTGTCAACGTGGAGCGCTACACAGTGGCTCAGCTCAAGGAGTTTTGCCAGGAGAGGGGGCTGCTTGCAAAAAGGAGCATCAAGAAGGTGGAGCTCCAGAAAGCCTCGACATCCAAAATACAGTTGTTCACAAGGAACTCATTACAACAAAAGATACAGTTTTGGAAGGAAGTTTAGTTTCTTGCACAAATTAAACCAAAATTAGTATGCAATAGAGAAAGTAAGTGTATCATTTAGCTAATATTTCTTTGATTGTAGGGAACGTATATAAATCATGAGAGGACAGCCCACAAACAATAATACTTCTGCTGCGCCCACCTCAGCCGAAGTGGGCTTATTTTATTTGCAATAACAATCTGGAATAATTAGAAAATTAGACCTCTCCTGTGCATTCAACAATATATACAATTTCATATTGGAACGTGACTCATGTGACCCCAGTGTAGTAACCATAACCAAAACAGTGAAGAAGCTGCAGTGACAATAATAGAAGAAGCGAATGGTTATTGGAATTACAAGGGAAGTCTTAGGGTATCAGATTCAATCATTCATTCTAGAAAATATCATTAGTATTCTGGGACTCTCCCATTCGTAGTCGACGACATTTTGACCCTCTCGTGCTATGGGGTCTTTTCAGGATGGGCATTCTGGGGACCTACGCACTCTGAAAATACCAGAGGTGTAATTGGATTCATAATGGTATCAGTTATAGTCGAAGTAGCTAAAATCCCTAAAATTGAATTAACAGGACACCTCCAGGATTCAACAGGGTAAGTCAATAAGAGAGGATCCTTGATGTGTGGATGCAGAGAATATAGGGTAACTGCCGTGGTTACCAACAATTCCAAGACTGAGTCAGGATGGTAATGTGAACGGTGTCACGGATATCAGTCCAACAATGATTAAACCAATTACCTCACTGCGGAAGAGGTCGATGCGGGTCTAAATCCCGTGGACGGTGGCCTGTCTGTAGTCTGAACGAGGCTTGAGGCATGAATAGAGGCCCACCAATTGCCAGTCACAACAGATGACCATGAGGAAGGATCAGAGCAGGACTAACAGGATGGGGTAACCTACTCTTAGGATTTAAAGTTCCCTCCCATGCATGGAGCAGTGTGTCCTGTCACAGCCTGTCCCCAGAGAAGCTGGCGGAAAGAAAGGCAGAGAGGGGGTTTAAACTACAGATAGCCCAAATGAAAATAGAAGAGAGGACACGGTCCATGGAGAAGAAAATTACCTTGGAGAGTTTGACTCATGAGAGGATGCTTAATGACCTGTACATCAGGCAGAGTCCAGCAGTGATGGTGGCAGCATTCTACAGTGCCCTCTGGAGACAAGAGGTTCCATATTCCCAAAGGTCTGGTGCCTGACTTTGTTGTGGGGGGACAATATTGACAAGAGGTTTGAGGCTTATGAGATTGCACAAGATTCCTGGGAACGATGAGAGGGCTAGTCTCTGAAGGCATATCCCTAGTGAGGGGAGGGACACCTGACTGGTCCTAGAGAAGGGAGACAGCGTGAGGTATCCTCCCATAAAGGAAGCCCTTGTCAGGAAGTATGGTTAGACCTCAAAGTAGTATAGACAGAAGTGTAGGGACAATCAGAAACTGGCCTAACAGACCCAGATGGATTGTGTGGATTACTTTTGCAAGGCACTGGTTGGCTGGGTGAAGGGCAATTAAGTCAAGGATTATGGAGGGCTGTACAATTTGATTGCAAAGGAGCACGTGTTCAGTTTTTGTTTTCCAGATCTGCTTTAACACCTTATCGATAGTAAGCTCACTGGTCCCAGGGCAGTTGCTAAGGAGGCAGACCACTGGCTCAGCACCAGGGTCCAAAAGAAAGTACCTGGGAGAGACTCCAAGTTCTGTTTTGAGTAGGCAGTGGCCCAGGGCGCCCCATTTCCAACTCCGCTGCTTTGCTTGTTTCCAGCTAGGACACAAGCAGGGGGACTCTGTCTATCCTAAGAATACAGCCACTGGTGGGACCTCTACAGGGGTGGCCTTTGGGGTAAGAAGTCCCCAGGAGGAAGATCACAGACCAACCCATGATCTCCGTTAGCTGGTCGGTAGGCTCAGAGAGTGAGCTGGTGATTCATGAGGGTGGGGATTGTCACTTCCACCAGATGAAAGTAAATGAGGTCCCTGTCACTGCTCTGAGGGAAACTGGAGGCAGCTAGACCATGATAGTGGAAAGGCTAGCTTCTCCAGAGCAGTGCATGGGCAGGTGTGTAAGGTGACTCAGGCCCATGCCCAGGTCTTTTTCTGCCCTATGGCCCTGGTATCCCTGGAGTGGGGTGGGGAGGTGACCCAGAGGACGGTCACAGTTGGTCCCCAGATGCACATATACTGCATTCTGATGAAAGAGTTGCAAATGGTGTCAGGATAACTGGGAGGGGCAGCCACCCAGGATGTCCTGACAGTTGCTCTTTCTAGGGGTACCACTCCAAAACGCATGGTATGGGAGCCCAACTGGATGGGCAGGGTGAGGGAGAACTCACCCAGTCCCCTGTTCAGCCTCAGGGTACAGACCCTAGGCTGGGTGACCAGGCTCAGGGTACCACCCCTGAACAGGTGGGAAGGAGAGTGGAAGTAGGTTGCAAAGCGCACAGAGCTACTGCCTCTTCTTAGAGAAACCTCAGAGGACAGAAGCCCCTCGATGGCCAGGGGGTTGTCTATTGACGCGGACAGCTGTCAGTGGCTTTCTACAGGGTCGTCCCCCTACCTTTTTGCCTTCAGACCTCCTGTGGACTTTGTTTCTGCTGGCCTTGGGACTCTGCACACTTTACCACTGCTACCCGATGCTCGTGCTCTTTACCTAAAAGATGCTAACAGTGGTTTATACCGAATTGGCATATTTCATGTACTTAGAAGTCCCTAGTAAAGTGCACTATATGTGCCTAAGACAAGCAAATTAAATGCTACTACTGGGCCTGCAGCATTGTGCCACAAACTTAAGTAGCCCTCTAAACATGTCTCAGGCCTGCCATTGCAGTGTCTGTGTGTAACATTTTAAACTTCCTGACCCCCAAGCGGTGCCCCTCAGGTCCTGGACCATTGGGGTGGCTCATCTGGCTCTTAATTCAAACTTTTGATCTCTTTGAGACCGCCAAGGGGCCCGCTCACACCGAAATTCAGCATGAGCCGCTGCCATCCCATCGCCTCGTACAGCCAGCAATGACGCCGCCGAGAACTACCACAGTGAAACTCCCGCCTACCCATAACGCCCTGCCTGCTCCTCGCACCATGCTGCCCACCCCCTACGATGATCATCAATGTCTCAATCTATATAATCTGGTGGCCAAGTATACTCTTGCCGATGATGGGACAATTTATCTTGCTTTCATGGATCTAACGGCAGCTTTTGATCGGGTCAACCGGGAAAAACTATGGAAGATTTTAGAGTTGCTTGGGGTGGACCCTAGTTTGATTTTCATTTTAAAAACTCTACATAGGGACACAACTGCTCAGATTAGTTACAGCAATGAGGGGAACTTAACTGATCATTTCGCTTGCACTGGGGGGGGTGAGACAGGGTTGTATTTTGGCGCCCTTTTTATTCACGATATATATAAATGGTTTGGATAAAGCCCTAGGAAAATTGGGGGTGGACTGCCCTAGAGTGGCCAACAGAAGTATACCTGTTCTGCTATATGCGGATGATGCAGTACTCCTCGCACGAACAGGGAGGGGTCTCCAGGCCCTCATTGACGGCTTTTGTGGGTTTATGGCACACCTAGACTTATCTCCCAACCTAACAAAATCTTATATCATGGAAGCTGGAAAAAGACCAATGAGGAATTTCAGTTTCAAAATTGGGGGTCATAAGCTCGAGAAGGTTGAGGTTTTTAATTATCTAGGAATCATTTTTGATAAACACCTCAAATTTACGACATTAGTCACAGAAAAGTGTAAACAGCACACAAATATAATGGGTTCAATTATGTCCCGCGCCACGAGGTTAGGCCACTGGTCCCCAAACGAAGTATTGAATTTATACAATTCAATCTGTTGCTCCAAGATCATGTATGGGAGTAAGGTCTGGGGTACTAGAAACACCTCCATGATACAACAGGAGGAAAATACGTTTCTTAGAAGGATCTTGCAAGTACCACAAAGCATCCCGGCCTATATCATACATGAAGAGTTAGGGCTCCCTTACATCTCTGATAGAATAAGCCTTAAACCAATAATGTGTTGTATTAAAATTTGGACTAATCCAGATGCTAGCTTTAGCAGAGATATAATTACAGATTGTATTAGAAGGGAAAAAAGTCACAAAATACCATGGCTCAAATTCGTGAAGGATAAGTTGAAGTGGCTGGGCTATGTAAGATGTTTTGATGAACCCACTTCCATGACGTCCCAATCGAAAACACTCATAAAAGCAGAATACTTGAGGCGGGTAGCCTGCTATAGAGAAGATTGTGAATTATTGAAAGGGTCAGTGCGTGCATATATACTTACGAAATCTGTTGCTGGCATAGAACCTTACTTGGCGCAAATTTATAACAAAAATGACAGATTTTTAATGACCAGATTTAGACTGGACCTTTTACACCACATTTTAGCTGTTCCCGAGGGATTCACAAAAGATATTGGTTCAAAGGGTCCCTGTGGCTGCGATCTGGGATCTCCACAGGATACTCTTCACTTTGTATTCTTTTGTCCCCTATATGAATTCCCGCAGGATGTCTTTTTAAAACCCATCCTAAAAGCGAATAAATTCACCCACGTCAGGGTAGCTCTTTTATATTTAAAACTTTCTGCGGAACCTCTTACACTTTTTTGTACTGTGAACTTTTTAAGACTTGCTGCAAAATTGAGGAAATCGAGACGTGAGACATAAGTTATTCCGTTGTCAGCGTATAGGAGGTGGTGTCTCGCTTCATGTTATTTGACCCGCACTATGCATAAAATAGTAGTAATACCCAAAGAAGCATGTAAATGACGTATTGGATGATTTAGCGCATCGGGGATGTTATATGGTATTTTTAATGATAACATTTTCTTATAACATGTGTTTTAAGCATCTATGATCGTATATTTTATTCTGGACGATGGTTTTTTGCACTATATAGTTGCTTGCACCCTGCACTTTAATAAGTAATAATTGATGAACTTATAGCCTGCCAGTCGTTTTGTATAATTTAGTCATCGAGGCTACGGACAGGACATTCAGAATCAACCTATTTTGTTTTACTCCCACTGTGTTAATGAGTTTTAATATGTGAAGTTGTTTGTAATATTATTCTGTAATATGTGTAATTATTTTGTTCTTTTCTTGGATGTTTTTATATCCGAATAAAGATATATTTTGATTTTGATGATCATCTTGCAACCGGCGATCCTCTTCCACACGAACGTGACTCGTGGCTCAAAAAACCGAGAAGGTAAAACTTCAACTAGACTAATCTGGGACTGTATACATCCGGCGCTCCATCGCAGTCGTCCTAAACTTTAGACTTTTACCTGTTCCAGCGTGACCCTGACTTGTATTGTGGTTGCTACTTGACCAGGGCTCACACCCCAGTCAACCAACAATCCAATTTCTAACAGTAGGGCTTTTATACCTTACCCAAGTTTCACCCTTTGGTTGCATGGGTGAGGTCTGCTAAAGCAGCCTCCTACATTTGTTACTTTCTATTTGCAAACTGTTTTGACAAAACCAGCATATTTAAAGTTGGAATGTGCGTTTATTTTTTCAACACTGCTAGCGTAGCAAAGTTAACTTTTGGAACATGTAGTCACTTGAGTCCGAAGCATCAGGATCATATGAAAGTCCAGGATCCCACCGAGGCAGGGGGAAAAGACCACATGCAGAGAGAGTCCAGTATTGCTCCAAAAAGGTGGAGGCAGGGAACTGGAGAGAACTGGGACTTGTGTTGTTTTACAGAGACATCCTCTTAAAGAAGTTCCAGAGTGGTGCAAAGTAGTAGGAGGCAAACTGAGGTGAGCTTGTTTTCACTAGACAGTCGTCCAAGTATGGAAATACATGGAAAGCTGACACTTTGATGAAAACTAGCAGTATAACCGTCAGACAGTTAGGGAGTACTGTAAACTGCTAACACTACAAGCATATTATGAAGCAGAGATTAAGCTTAGGAGAATGCACGAAAGGCATCTGAAAGCAGATATCCAGTAAGTCCAGTGGCACTATCAACTATTCAGGGACAACATCTGAAATGTGTTCTCCCTGAGGAAATTAAAACGTTTAGAATACTCAAATCCAGAATGGCCCGAGGCACCCTTCCTTATAGGGAAGTAGGAAGTCACAGGAATAGAACTATTTTCTCCCCTCTGTCAGAGGAACCACTTCTATAGAATGAATGATCATTTATATAGCGCACAGCTGCTTCATCATAAGTGGCCTGGCGCTCAAGGCTAGTAAAGTGGAAAGATAATTAGAGTTCTCTGAAGAGATGAGCTTGTAATGAAGCTTTGAATGCTTTTTCAATGTCCAATTCTCTCAGTGCTTTTGGAAGCAAGTTCCAGTTTTTTGCTGACAAATAAAAGGAGTTTACCCCTAGACTCTACTTTTGTATCTTAGGGATACACACTAATCCCTGGTTGGAGGAACGTAGCAATGTATAGCACCCTACTGAAGAACCTAAACAAGCAAGGCTTCCCCATAGGGCGCTCACACTTCAAATGACGATTGCTTAAGAGGCTCTGATATGATAGTACACCCACATCTCTGCAATTATCTTTTAAATAGGGACGGTGTCTTTACTTTGTTTGCTGGATGGAGGGATAATGAGTGTCTACATCTGAAAAGACTATCTCCTTGTCTCTTACAGAAATATCGGAGGTTAGACCAGTTAACGTCTCTGCCAAGGCTTTCTCTCCAGAGGAGTCTGCTTCTTCCTCTCATCGGTAATCATTCCATTTCCAATTTTATTCAGATTTCCCAAACCATTCTGCACTCTATGTAATCATCTACCTAAGCAGCTACTAACACATTCACCCTCACTGAAGACCGTCTCCATCTCTTGATCTTAATTTTGAAGGATTTTAGAGCAATCTCTACAACCATACTAGATTTTCAAGGCATATGGACATGCAGTTAGTAGAAATCGACACACCCGTTTGGCACATGCTCCACTTTGAGGGCCACAGCTTCCAAAGTTTTCTTCATTTTCAGGGTTTCTACAAGATAGCCGTCCTTTGTTCAAGAGGGATAGGATTCCCCTTTTATTACTTTCTATTTCATATCTACATATAATACGTCTGCTAAAACTGTACTTGAATTTATACTGTGCTTACAATTGCTTACGAAGCGGTGAAGCATTTTACGGTGAGTAGTACGCTATTCTGGAACCCAAAGGTTAGTGGTTAGTCCAGTGGTTATTGTTGGGTATTGTGATTAGTAATGTGTTCAAGAAAAATTGCATGCATTTACTCCATTTACGTTGTGATATATTAATAACAGGTTGGTGTGCTCATAAGAGCTTTAAGCTGAATGATTGGTGAGTTAGATAGACTGGCCAAGATTATTTAATATTAGATTACAGGGATAGGGTTTTAAAAAGGATAGGTTGTGATCTATGAAATGAGGTTCCTGACAAGTACAGAATTACAATAGGAAGGATTAGGCAGACCGATGTGAGACAGTAAATTAATATTAATTTTTCATGCAGGGTTTAGGAGTATAGTGGAAGAAGGTTTTCTGAGTTAGTACGCAGTCGAAGAATGTAGGCTGTAGAGAGAAACATCATGCATCATATATAGTACTCCATATCCGGGGCAGACAGCTTAAACATGTGATTTTGAGCATATACATCATTTAAATATTAGGGGCCCTAACCTGCTGTATGCCAGGCCTAGGGCAGCTCTTTAAAGCATAGTCTGGAGCATACAAACCTTGGAACAGGGTCTCTAGACTGCACAAGCAGAGTTGGCACAGAAAAAGAGAAGTTCTTATTTAAAGGTGTTCCTTCACTATTCTGTAAATAGGTTTTTTTCACTCACCCACTAAAAATTCGTTATTTGGTGCTGGCTGAGAGTGTCTTGCCAATGTGCAAGCAGGTTTATACCCTGTTTTGTCAATTAATCCCTAACAAGTGTGTGTTTATTGTAGTATATGCAGTATATGTATAAAATAAGCAAAGTGGACGCCCTAGACATGTTTTTGTGCACAAATTGGGCATGAAGTTGTTTTCCCAGACAGTAGAATTGTATGTGGATGCAACAGTGAGGAGACCTAGACAGTAAAGTGAGGACAAAGGAGACAAGGCTCCTATAGAAATTTGATTCGGTTCACTGCCACTTGGTAGATGGTGGGGGTAAAAGGCGCTGCGGACAACCTGTTAGAGTGAGAAGGCTGTTCATAGCCAGATGAAGATAGTTCACAACTCTCTGTGCCTCTGCGGTGGGTGCTCCAGACTGGAGACTACCCAGCTGTGAGCTGGGCATCACCCAACACAAAGGCTGTCTATAGAACTGCATAGAGAGGTACTTGAACAGGAAGCCACTCCAAACAGGGGAGAGGAGTTGGCCTAACGGCTAGGGCGGTCGACCTCAAATTTGGGGAACCAGGTTCGAGTCTCGACAAGCACGCGCAACATCCTGTGATTCTGGGCAAATTACTTAATCTCCCCATGCCTAACAAAAATGAATGTGTCCTCATGTAACGCAACTGATGCTCCTGTAAAGTGCTCTGATACCCGATACCTTTGGGTCAAGTTCACGCTATATAAAACTGCGTAAAAAAATAAACCAGTTCTCCTGGCTGCTTCTCTTGTTTTAATCCTTTTAAAATCCTTGTTTCCATCGCACCTCAAAACAACAAAATGTGCTTCACTACCGACCCCTCAGCCCCTGAATGTTCACAGCACCACCCACAGGCACTACATTCTGCCGGAGAAGCACGCTGCAACAAAAGGAAAAAGACGGACACTCAGCTCATCTCTCACTATCCGAAGACCCCTCCACCACCAGAGCCAATGTTCACAGATGCAGGAGGTACACTGCCGATTGGATTAAAGTCAACTGTCACAAACTCAACACAGACAAGACGGAAATACTCATTTATGGAAACCACACCTCGCCATGCAACAATGCATGCCCACAGAACTCGGCCTTCACCCTACCCCGACAGATCACGCCTGCAACCTCTGCATCATCCTTGACAGCAAGCTTTCGATGAAGAAACAAGTCAATGCAGTCCCTTCGGATTGCTTTCACATCCTCCTCCTGCACCGCAAGATTTTCAGATGGTTCCCAGTCAACACCAGAAGGACCGTTACACAGGCCCTCATCACCAGCAGATTGGACTACAGAAATGCACTCTAAGCAGGAATCACCACACGTCTTCTGAAAAGACTCCAGACCATACAAAACTCAGCAGCAAGACTCATCCTCGATCTCCACAGAAGAACCCAAATCACGCCCCACCTCAAGAAACTTCAATGGCTCCTGATCCAGAAGATATGCCAGTTCAAGATGCTGACCCACACCTACAAATCCTTACACACAAAAGGACCAGCATACATCAACAAACGACTGACCTTCCACCAACCATCCAGACACCTTCAATGTGCCTCCTTTGAAGACACCACTCAGATCCACCGAACTAACACCGGGAACAGCCAAGGCATGGAACACCCTTCTCCTACACCTCAGCACCGCATCGTCACTCCAGCTTTTCAGGAAGGAGCTAAAAACCTGGCTGTTCAACTAAACATCCCGCCGCGCAGCAGCCAAATTACCCAGCGCCTCGAGACCCTCACGGGTGAGATGACACACTTTATAAATGTTTGATTGACTGATTAGATAATATGGTGAAAGTATAGTGGTTTCACAGCAGCAATGTGAGGAAGCTGAAATATCATATTGCAGTGACACTTGAAAAATAGGATTCAGATGGGTGAGATTCCCAGAAAATATGCTGTTGTGTATAGAAGAACAGGGTACTTGGCTTCAGTGATGTTTTTGCTGATCGATAAACATCTCCCTACAGATTTCTTATGTGAACAGTTCAAACAAAAGCTCAAGCTTTGAACTAGAATAGGTTAGCTCTGTGCACCTTCATTGTGAGAAAATCATTATTTCAGTAATAAGAATGTAATATTGCTTCAAATCATGATTTAATTAAACACATACAGGCCTATATAACTTATCCATTTTAACAGCCCACATTAACTTGTTGTTTGCATTCTTTGTAGTGTTTCAGAACTGGTTTGGCCTAGAACATTTGGTGTTTCTAGCTGAATCCGTCCTGGGGTGGAGACTCAAACTTCAATGGCTGATTCTCCACTAAGTCTGGCAGTTAGAAAAAAGTAACCGTCGTCACAGTTCAAGGAAAATACAAACTCGTTATGGTTTATTGCATGTGTGTTCTAGGAAGATTTTGAACTTTCAAAGTATTTGACGATGTTACGTATAATGTTGGCCACTGTATCTTTAATAAAGTCATGTTTCATAGTCAAAACGGTGAAATTCAAATGTAAATGTATACTTTTCAGCAACTTACTAAAAGGGCATTGACATTTACAATACAAGGTTAACAGAACTTTAAGTTTGGCAGTTGTATATAAATCAAGAATAGGAGAACTTACTAACTAACCAACAGTTAACTGACAATGTATCTCAGGAGTTGCTGGGTTTCCTTAAGATGCTTAGTTCTACCGGGGTGACATTATCATAGTTTAACAAAGAGCAAATTAAAAACAGCGAAAGCCGGGCCATCTTTGAGAGGACCTGTTATTTTGCCTTTCCTGTCGTATTAAAAAAAAACTGACGTCAATACATAAGAGCTTTCGCCAAGATTTGCTGGAAGCGCTGCGCTATTTAACTGAAAACAAATAGCAGCAAACGCTGAACCTCGAAATACCCCTACATCCGCAAACGTCACTCTAAATCATTCCAGACACTCATTCTTTTCAAGTAATTTCCGTTACAATACACATGGCCCCAATTACAACAGTGGACCACAAGTGTATCTCTTCCTGAATACAGAAAATAATATTTACTACTCGGATTTCTAGAAGAAAAACAAACGTCAACAGACCATCTCAAGCAACTTGTTCGAACCAGCTTACTGTGTGCAAACTCTTCCCAAGGGACTTGTGCCCGATGGAGAACGCAATCACTATAACCGGGTTTGTAACAACTGAAGGAAAGTGTTATGATACTGCTGCTCTTCAAAATAAAGGCAGGAACTGCTTGTCATGTGTTCACGAGAGCAGAGTAAATTCAACAAAAGCAACATACCTCGGCTCCACCAACGAAAACCAAAGCTAATACGAATGCACATTGGATCAAATATGATTCAGTGCAAATCCTAACTGCCACTGTCATCAACAGTAATAAAATACACAAGCATTGGCATAGCCAATAGGTCTCGCCTTTGGGACCTTATTAGTGTTTAGCCAGAGATATTGACTTTGCCCGTGTCTTTAAGCTGTGATGTACAAAAGTCGGCAGCATGCTGAAAAGTTATAATAAAGAAGTGTCAGAAGCATTTTTGTTACCTTCTATATGACCAAGAAAGCATTATGTACAACTGAACGACCATATTATAAAAGTATTGCCTATATATATTGTCTTGAGTTTTTCTTTGTCCTTTCAATGCTGGCAACTTCTATCTGCCTGTCCCAATGGTTGCTCGTTATGGTTTTTTGTTATGGGAGGGGGATTGGGGGGGGCATAGATAACAGGAGGGTGAAGGTTGGGAAATAGTACCTGTACAACAGTCAGAGAGAGAGTCAGTCAGTCAGTTAGGCAGTCAGTTAGTTAGTCAGTCAGTGAGAAAGTCAGTCAATTCAATTCAATTATAAACTTTATTCGATATGTAAAAACAATATCACAAAAGTACACATATATGAAAAGAAATAAAATAGAATAATAAAATGCCGTGAAGGCACGTAAAAACGTTAAAAACGTATTCGGAAGAGTACAGTAGGCATGATTACAATGATTTAACAGCCATCATGCAAGTAAGAAATACACATCAAGCGTTGAATCTTATATCATCTAAGGTTGCATTGAAGCCCTCACTCTCACGATCACTTTGAAGTAAGAGGAAACAACAGCAATGGCTAAGGGATTGTCCAATGTTTTTAATTTATAATAGGCCGCTCTACAAGATTGTAGTCCCCATGATTTAAGTAAGGGTTTCAAATAGGTTGCCCTCGGCAATTCATAAAACCTACAAAACAAAATGCAGTGGATGTTAGATTGTGTTGACAAACCATCGCAAGGGCATTTCTCCAGGTTGCTGGACCAACAATTTTGATTAGGGAATGTTAATAGTCTGAAGAAAGTATCAGTACGAAAACGAGTTACGAGCATACAGATAAAAGGAGATGGTATTAAGAGTAAATACTGCTGGGTCCCTTGTGTTATGGTAGAATGTTGGTAGTCAACTACCGTGCTCTTATGTTTTTCAGATAACCAGCGTCGGCTAGTCAGATGGCTTAAGACTAGTCGTTGTAGTGTAACTCTAGGTATTTTATTCAGAGTTGAAGGATCAGAAAAAAATTCAGGATGCCCTAGCTCAGATGACAGGTTTCTTACATATATCAACCACTTGATGTTGTCAGCCTCATTCTGGCTAAGGAAATCTGTGATGATTTCCCTGTTTAGATTGGCCTCTTGGTTGGTCCAGACTTTATGCCATAGGATAATGGGGGAAGAATTTATGGTGTCCGTGATATGTGTAAGACCGAGTTCATTATGTACCGCGTATGTAGATGTACCGCGTGGGACAGCCAGGAGGTAGCGTAAAAAAGAGTTCTCAGAGCGTTGAATATGGTCAACGTGCTCAATTCCCCAAATCCCAGATCCGTAAGTGCCAGTCGAAATGCATTTGGCCTTGTAGATCTGTAATAAGGGGTTAATCGGACGTCCCCCTAACTTTTTGGAGAAGTTAGTCAACGCACCTATAGCTTTAGAGAACGCGATTCCCCTAGCTTGGGCGGCAGCCCGCCAGGAGCCCCTCTTATCGAAAGTAATGCCCAGATATGGGAACCTATCAGTGCTTTCCAACTTTCTATCGTTTAAAAAAATGGAGCGTTGTTTCTTTCCAATCCCTGAGCCACAAGACATGGTGAAGGTTTTCGAGGCGTTGACATTTAATCCTCTGTGTGACATAAAATCGGTGAATTCTCCTACTGCCCTTTGTAGCCACATGCAAGTCTGGGACATTATTGCTGCGTCATCCGCGTAGAGAAGTATAGGTATTGGTTTCCCGTTTATGGTGGGGTAGTCGTGGTAAGTTCTATTGAGATGGTGACCAACAGAGTTAATATAGAGTGTACAAAGTAAAGGGGCTAATATACATCCCTGTCTTACACCTCTCCTAATATAAAACCTATCAGAACATTCTCCACATCTACCATATTTAACGCGGGCTGATGCTCCCCTGTAGAGTTCTATAATAAATGAGAGGATAGGGGGCTCTAGGCCAATCTCTACAAGAGATTCCCAGAGCAGCTCATGATCAACGCAGTCGAATGCAGAGCTGAGATCTACAAAAGTCACAAAGAGATTTTCCTTTTTTGCCTGGGTGTATTTGGCAATTATAAGGGCCAGGTTCAAGCCTTGTTCAATAGTGCCTTTACCCTGTCTAAAGCCATATTGTAAGTTGGAAATTATATTTCCCTCGCTTATCCAGTCCTGGATTCTGTTTAAAATGATTCTCCCTGCAACTTTCATCAGGGAGTCAAGCAGCGAAATTGGGCGGTAATTGGAGGGATTATTCCGGTCACCTTTTTTTAAAAATCGGCACTACGACCGCCTCAGGCCAGGTAGGAATGAAGCCCGTGACATTCAGGGAATTTAGGACGTTGGTGAGCAAGGGAGCCCACAGGTCCGGCTGTGATTTAAATACATCTATTGGTACGCAGTCCGGACCAGGAGCCTTCCCAGAAGGGCTTTCCTTCAGTGCCACAAGTACCTCTTCACATTCAAAAAAGATGTCCAGAGGAAAAAGACTAGGAGTATTTGACTCTGGCTGGGGATTGAGATGACTTTCCAATACACCCGCCGGTTCTTTGGGGTCTGATATATTATATAAGGTGCCAAAGTGTCTAACCCAGGTTTCGGCAGGTATGGCTAGATCAATCTTTGGGGGCTGGGTGCACTGCAAGAAAGGGGCATTTACTGCCTTCCAAAAGGCAGTATTGTCCCTTTTGCTAGAAGCTTCCTGTAAAGCTAGCCAGGCCTCTGATTTCAGCTGGTTTTTCCTAGCCAGTCGAACTGCACGATAGTTTTGTCTAGCTTGCCGTATTTCTATCTGGTTTCTTGGGTTAGATTGTAGGGCCGTTTTTAAAAGTTTCAAAGCTTTAGTACAGGTCCTATTAAACCAGCCTTGGCTGCACGGTGGGGCTTTCCTTGGAGCTCGTGCAAGTAATCTTTTGATCTCCATCGTAATTATAGAGAAGGAATGGCTAATTGCCTGGGGATTTTCTGTTGTTGACAGGCATGTCTGAATATGGGCATAGGTGTTTTTAACCAGTGATTGGAGGAAAACTATGGGGACTACTTTATCCCATTTTAAATGAAACCCATTGATAGTTGCCATCTTGTGTGGCGGGGTATGGGAAGGATTCTTCCTTACGTTGGAGATAACACAAGGATTTAATTTTAAGGTCACCACAATAGGGTAATGGTCGCTGAGAGCAATATCGAGAGTCTCCCAGTTAAGTATAGTCCCTGAATACCTAGAGGATAATAAGGTGTAATCAATTATAGAGTGGCAACCTCTTCCGTTATAAGTTGGTTTAAAACACTTCGGTGGGTAACACAACTCGTTTGCATATGATAAGTTAAAATGAGATGTTAGACCATTTAATAAGTCTCCTAATTTAGTATGCGAAAAATGGGTGAGTGAATCATCCCTGCCGGTATCCAGACCACAAATGCCCTTGTTGCTCTGTGTGCACAGGGGGCAATTAAGGTCCCCCACCCAGATAAGCAGCATGTCTGTTTTGAGCTGATCCTCTATTTTTATTAAATCGGCCTTTAAACTATTGAGGACCGATTCATGAAGGGGGCTTGGAATGTTATTGTAGAAATTAACCAAGATGATATTTTTAAGAGCTCCACCTGTTAGGGCAATAATTTGATAATTTTCAGTCCAAGTAAAATTTACTTGTGTTAGCCCGCATTCGACAGATATGTATGTCGAAGGCCCCCCTTATTTCTGCCATGAAGGCTGGGAAAAGCTGGGGTATGTAAGGTCTTATACCCTAGAAGATGAAGCTCATTAATGGTCCAAGTTTCCTGCAGGCAGATAATACTATGGCGAGATACAGTTTGGACCCATAAGGGATTGGTCAGTTTGTCAAGGAGACCTGCCACATTCCAGGATAATAAACTATCCCCCAGTGTAAGCTTTTTTTACAGGTGTTACCATTCTTAGTGTCCTTCAGGATCTCATTAGTTTCCTGGGATGAAGGGGGGGTTAATGAGAGCGAAATGTCGCTAGATAGATGTTGGATCGAAAGAGTGTTGGCTATTAGACGACCAATTGGTCTATCAATTTCAGGAGTTAGAGGGAGACAATCAGTGGCATAATTTAACTTTGTCTCTGGCTTCCTAGGGTTTGTGGGGTTTGTCTTCTGATTAACATAATCTGAGTCTAATATGGCTTGCAAAGGACTCATTTTAGGGGGGTTGCCAGCCTCATTCTCAAGGTTTAAAAGTCAGTCTAAATCATCCAGACCAGAAAGAGTGGCAAAACGGTTTGAAATAGGAAAATTAAGATGGTGGCCCTCTGTGTTAACCGTGTGTGGTAAATAGGGTTTTGGGGGATTTGACAAAAGGGAGCGGGGATAAAAATAACTTAGGTCGTGCGTCGAAATCCCCGCGCCCCTTGTCACGGTATACCAATCCACTATGTGAGGTAATACCCTGCGATTCCTGAAGTTAATAATAATAACATCTCCCTGAATATCCTTTGGTCTAGATCCCAGCCAACCTATTCTTCTCACATGGAGTATTTCGCCATCAATATCGGGGGGAAGTGGCCTATTTTGACTTAGCCAATCTACTACCTTGTTTTTGAGTTCCTGATGTCTTTCTGTTTTACCAGGAGCAAGCACCAGAACGCCTGTAAGTATCACTACGTAAGGAGCTGCTTCTGGGGGTAGATCGATGTGATGAATCGTTCCCTTCCTGTTATTCGAGGGTAGCTGCATATTGGCATTATTGCAATGGGGCTCTACGGGCTTATGGGATTGGTCGCCTCTTCTGTCCCTTTCACCAGTAGTTCTCTCCTCTGTTGTGAGCGTGACAGCGTGTGTATTCTCCGAGCGGACAGGTGGCATGGCCTGACTGGCTGTTTGGTTAAGTGAAGGGGGCCCTACATCAGTGATGGGAGTAGACTTTTTCAGCAAGCAAGTATTCAATTCCCTATTTGATGCAATATTTAGAGCAGTTGAAGCTTCTAAGGACGTTAACTGTGCTGCAATGTTTTTGACCCTCTCCACCAAAGGTAGAAGTAGTGATTTTACTAAATGCTCTATGTCGCCCAATAAGTTAGAGGGAAGCGATGTTGGTAACTGAAGACAGTCTTTTAGGGACTTCGCAGGTATTGAAGTCAGCGGAATTTGGGGAGTGACTTTGGAAGTCTCAGGGTGGCTGTCTTTCCTCCCTTTTTTCTGGCGCGATCTTTTCTTTACTAAGGGCTCCGAGACGATGGTTTTGTTTCTTACGACCTTTCTCTTGTTGTTTTTAGCAGTTTTTATTGGAATCGGATCCTCTGAAGAGATGTCTAATGTTGATTGTGTGTTTAGGGTATGTATGTTAATAGCCCTTGATGTATCAGATATGTCTGTTAAATCATGCAGTTGCAGAGGGGAGCCAATATCATGTGCAAGATCGGTACCCATGTTAGGCGTTGGGGGTGAAAGTGCATGCTGTATGTGGTCTAGAGACGAGCGCTTATGATACAAGGGGTCCAAAGACAAGCGGCGCTTTGTAATAGCTATCTCTTGCTCCAGCACTGTTGCGGCCCTAGTGATGAAATGGTCTAGTGTTCCCCTAACAGAACCCCCCACCAAGGATTTCCTGGCTTTGCTAAGGTGAGTAGGCATAATGCAACTATATAGTTGATGCACTATCGCCTCCTACGCAGTACAAAAATATGAGCAGCTATTAATATGTGGCAAATAAAGATCAAAAGAAAGTTACTTGAAGTAGGTCCAACCAAATGTCAGCATAGATTGTCCAAATGAAACTCCCACAGGTGAGTCTTATAGGGTCCTCAACAACCAAGCTAAGGGGGGTGGCCCAGACCAGCCTCGGTCGGCCTTGGCCAGCCGTAGACGGCCCGCCCTTTGCCCGGGCTTCGCCCGGCGTCACCCGCGCGCGTTCCCGCGACACTGGGGCTCTCCTCACATTAAGTGCGCCTCCGGGTGCGGAAGAGGCGTGAGCGGCTTCCTGCCGCTAAGGATGTTGGAAGGTGTAGTCCTCCCCTCACTGAGGCCGCGCTGATGTACAGGTACGGCGCCGGCGGCAGGGGAGGCAGGCGGCAGGAATGCAGACCAGGGAACTGTGGCAGGATATGGCGAGCTGCAAGTAGTTGACAGCAAACAGAGCCCCCACTCCACCGGGGCTCTCCTCACATTAAGTGTGCCTCCGGGCGCGGAAGAGGCGTGAGCGGCTTCCTGCCGATAAGGATGTTGAAAGGTGTAGTCCTCCCCTCACTGCGGCCGCGCTGATATACAGGTACGGCGCCGGCGGCAGGGGAGGCAGGCGGCAGGAATGCAGACCAGGGAACTGTGGCAGGATATGGCGAGCTGCAAGTAGTTGACAGCAAACAGAGCCCCCACTCCACCGGGGCTCTCCTCACATTAAGTGCGCCTCCGGGCGCGGAAGAGGCGTGAGCGGCTTCCTGCCACTAAGGATGTTGGAAGGTGTAGTCCTCCCCTCACTGCGGCCGCGCTGATGTACAGGTACGGCGCCGGCGGCAGGGGAGGCAGGCGGCAGGAATGCAGACCAGGGAACTGTGGCAGGATATGGCGAGCTGCAAGTAGTTGACAGCAAACAGAGCCCCCACTCCACCGGGGCTCTCCTCACATTAAGTGAGCCTCCGGGCGCGGAAGAGGCGTGAGCGGCTTCCTGCCGCTAAGGATGTTGGAAGGTGTAGTCCTCCCCTTATTGCGGCCGCGCTGATGAAGTCAGTCAGTCAGTCAGTTAGTGAGAGTGAGAGTGAGAGAGTCAGTCAGTCAGTCAATCAGTCAGTCAGTCAGTGAGTGAATCAGTCAGTTAGTCAGTGAGAGAGTCAGTCAGTCAGTGACAGAGAGAGTAATTTGCTACCATATTGCAGTGACTCAGTCATTTAGTTTGGAAATGCAATTCCTGGTACAGGAATTGTGATATTAAGCTGTGTTGCATTATGGGTTGAATGCTTGATGGCATATGTCTTGATTTTAAATCTTGGGTTCTGTAAATGATGGCCAATAGGAAACACATTTTCATTGTCTTTTTAGGGCTTTGTTTAGTTGTAAAGTTTATATTTCAGTGATTTTTTGTTTAATCGTCCATATATTGATTTGATTAATTGTGCAGTAGGGGCACTTTTATCAGGGCTGATAGTAAGTATAATATTGTTCTTTAGCACACTATTCAGTCGGTCTGGTATATGTTTAAGGCATGGCTGCTCCAGCCCTCCCAGTGCAGCTGACTTGTTTAATGCCACAGGTGCAACAATTATCAGCAGGGACTCCATATACATTCTCAGTAGGACTGCTGCATTTTTAACAGCCCAGGAGCAGGTCATAGCACAAGAACGGACGTACAAGTAGGAGCACAATACCAGCTGCATAGAATAGGTTCCCAGTGAATTCACGCCAGAAAGGACACATCTTCCAGTGCTAAGCTTTCCTTTTAACTACCGAATGCATTCTGGAAGTTATAGTCCTGTTTCATTTCAACTATAACATTTGGACTAATGCACCCTAAAATGTAAAGGCAAGCCCACGGCAAGGACCTGGAATCGCTGATGACGGTGTCATCTGGTAAGCATAGTATGGAAGACAACACCTCTTTCGGGAGAACTGATATACATTTAAACGTACAGCAGCAGATACAAATGGAAGAAGGAACTGTAATTGATCTCAATGCGACTGCAACTTTCTGTTGAAGGAGCGAAATAACCCAGAAACACATGTCCAGGAATGCATCAAGTATTGGCTAGGCAAACACTTATTATAAAACACATCTAACAGGAACTGCATCTACCACAATGCTTTGCGGTATGTAGTGCTGACCTGCAGTGTGCCTCCCCCCCACCCTTTTGAAAATGGGACCAATTTGCCCGAAAACAATGACGTGCAAAAGAAAGGCCTGAACTGGGACCCGGTGTGGCTGAGGACGTGATGCCATCTAAGATAGAAGGCAGCTTCCAATGTTGCCAGGTTGGGCTACTTCCCACACAAATGGGTGCCATTTTTAGGTCTCGCCTGAGCCAGCGCTTTAGCGCTGCTCTCGCGAGAGCTTTTGTAAAAGGGGGATCTGGAAGTGCAAACTAGTGCTTTTCAGGCCTTCAAATACAGTGCATGTGCGCCGGGCGCGCGCACCATTTGGCAGCCTGAAAAGCACTGCCTGATCACTTTCGCTGCCGCTTTGATGTCCTCAGTGAGCCGCGTGGCCACTGAGGACATCAAAGCGGCCGTGAAAGTGCACACCATTTGCCACCCCCTCCCTTATCCCACTTCCTGCTTGTATACTTGCCTGCCAAAATTGCATTTTCTGACTGCAGCGTCGCCTTGGACATTTCTACTAGTAAAGCACAAACAAGACAACCAAGCAAAAGGTGTGTTTGTACACATTTGCTTCTCTGGAAAACACTGAAGGTGCTTCTTGCTGTATAACTATTTGTGTATGCAGCATCTGAAGCACGTCTCATTCACTCGCTCCGCCCTACAATTTCTATTGCCTCAAAGCAGACGTGATGCAGGTTTTTCCATGCAGCAACAGTGTCAAGAGTTGCTTTGCTAATGCGTGTTGTCTCTGGCCTGTGGCGGCGGAGTGACTTGCGCAAGCCTCCCTTGTCTTCGACGGCGGAAGGAACAGGAAGAAAGCCTCTGAACATAATAAAACCCCATTTTACTGCGCTTTATCTGGGCTTAACCTCGTTAAAATGCTTTCGCGTTACACGGGAGCTTATGGTGCTCCAAGGAAGCTGGAGCTGTGAGTGTTTACAGGAATTTGAACTGCAGCAACTCGCTGAACTGCCCAGGGCCACCTGTGAGGGACGGGACTCTTGACTTTTGGCCGAAAACGGGTTTATCCCTTTCAAGCTAATTAGCACTTACCTGACAATGATTCGGACTTCCTGGATAACCAGTTGCAAGAATGCTTCTCGCGTTCGAACTCCTTTGAACTCTGGTAATCCTCTATCGGGCTATTCGGCTGAAGGTGGTTGAAATGTCCTTCCCACATAAGACAAAATGGTTAATCTACAAGTGAGCCGAGACACATTTAGAGTGGCACCTAACAAATCTTGGGCGTGCGGATTTAAAAAAAAACACTTCGACCCCCGAATTGGCAACCAGTTAGACACAAGCATTGGCATAGCCAATAGGTCTCGCCTTTGGGACCTTATAAGTGTTTAGCCATGCAACAGTTGCATAACTAAATACTTATAAGGTCCCAAAAGCGAGACCTATTGGCTATGCCAATGCAATTATTAACTGCTGCCCATTCAGTCTGTTACCTCTCTGCTGAGGCTCCCACCGAGCTAGCGCTGAAATAGCAGTTAATAGAAATGGTGCTATTTCTAGACACCCCTTCATGCTTCTTCCGTGTTTAGGCACTATGAATCAGTTGTCGCCCTACTCAAGGTGCTCCTTTCTGAGTCCTGGGGATGATGACAGGCTGTGTCGCCCGTGCAGGAATCCTGACTTTCAAGTTGCACTTTGAGCTCAGCAGCAGGCCCACCGCCTCGATGACACACCCCAGCAGCCATCAAGGAGTGACATCTTCAGCCCGAATGAGGGAGAGGAGGCAGCGAGAGGCGCTATTTTCAGCTTCACCAAAGGCTGTTCTTAGCAGGCCCCACTCCAGGGGCGGGCGGAGATGGTTCATTCTACACCCCACACCTTGTGCTGCATGTGTGTCATGACAGCTGCTGATCTGGGGCCTTGGCTACATGGTACTCACCCCCGTGCAGTCATGGACTGGGATAAGGCTACCATCCTCCATCAGAAGAATACCTTCTCTGTCAATATTCAACAAGCATTTGCAATGCAATAGGTCTCGCAGTTACACGAGTTAAAGCTTTTGGCATTGTAAATGACAATGCCAATAGGCATTGTTATTTGCAATGTCAATAGCTCAAACTCGCGTAAATGCGAGACCTAATGCATTGCAAATGCTTGTTCCCATTTGTGCGAGAGAAAAAGACCACCTCGCAAGTGAGAGATGTTTGTGCTGGGTTGTGCCCTGTGTGCGTGTTGTTTGGTGCCTTATGAATGTCTGAATGTATGGTGCACTCAGTGTGCGCACTGTCTCCTGAGCATAGCCAGTTGCTGCTTTGCTCACTGTGAGTGCCTGCCGTATGCAGGCTGTAGCCCCCCTCTCCGACCCCACGCTCTGAGGCAGCAGAAGGCTATCACAGGCTCACACAAAATCATGACAGAAGGAGTTACATTAAGGTGTGATGGAACACTGTGCGCCTAAATGTTACTACTTGTGTTACTGTGGACAGCCATCTCCAGTAACTGGTGTTCGGTCGCGAGGCTGTCATTCTAATTCAGCTTCCAATGACGGCTCCGTTTGTAGAGAATTTCCCCGCCTACCCAGTGTGTGCACGTGATCCAGTGAGCGGGGTGAATGGTGCTAAGACGAGAGTCGAGCCTGGCTGCGACGGGGCCTGAAAGAGAAAGTCTCCTCTTCTGCGCTTTCATGTCACGTCAGGACTGATGCCCGGCCGGAGATGAAAGATTACTAAGAATGACAAAATAAATCTGTTGGTTAATGTACCCAATGCAGACATCTGTGTTTTGTCTAATCAAAGGTTTGACTCATTATAACGTAGCACAGAGGGTTGATGTGCCTGCTGCAAAGCACACCTCTTTTGTTTTTAAGTTACAGTCCTTGTAACATTACTCCCAAAAGTACATAAATCACCCAACACAATCAAAACAAGATCCCCACAAGGAGCGGGAATTCCTCACGGCTTGTAACTTGACCCATGAGGAGAGGACTGCAGCTGCTAGCCTGCGCGCCCCTGCTCGCTCCCACAAGCAAAAGGCTGTGGGAGTGAACATTTGGCAAAAAGGTGGGACATGCGCCCACCGTTAGCCATTTGCAGGCTACAATAAGAAGCGGAAATAGGCAGCAGCCAACCCAATGCGTGGGGGGGGAGGGGGGAAAGACCCACACATAGAAGATTTCAGTGCCTACAAGAAGCATCGCAGAGCAGCGCATGCGTGCTTGCTCAGGCTCGACCTGATAAATAACCCTTTAAAGACAACAGGTGTCTTTCTTGACCAAATAATCAAAATAAATGAAAGTCTGGAATTTCAAATGCTAGTTGACGCCGTGGTGTTTTAGCAGTTTTCGGCGTAATAGAGCTGCCATCAAAGTGATATCACTGAGGTCAGTGACAGTGAATCTAGGCGTCCCGCAAAGGAGAAGTGTAGCAAATGAGCCCCGCCCGACCAGCAGGGGAGTGCTAAGGTATTGTATGGAGGCCTCGTGTATTTTGGAGCACATTGTCCTACATATATTACTAAAGCATCGTGGCCGTGGGGAAGCACACTCATTTACAGACAGCACATTTCCCATTCAAATGGGCAATACATTTTTACAGACAGAGTTCTACTGATAAAACTATATAGTGCATGACCGATAAAGTGTGGAAATGGGGTGGGGGCGTGGCCAGCCAGGGAAACATGGCAGAAGCAAATCGCTAAGGCTCCGCTCGTAAACACCACTAATTATCCTGTTAGCCATTGACATCCCCCGCCATCAAGGCTCAATTTAGCAGCGGATCGGCGCCTACGCATTGGCGGTCCGCTCTAATACCTGGTTGGAGCGGGCAAATGGCCGAGAGCTAAGACTACGGGTCCCACAAGCCCTGCCGGCGAGAAGTCCCCTGATCAGTGCGAGCTGCGGCACCAGAATTGCTGGCCAGTGTGCCGGACTCTCCGTGGAGCTGAGGAGGTGACAGTGACACATTGAGGTCTCCTGGCCGTCCGGACAGTGCGGCCACTGCACAAGAGTAGGGTGAGCGCCTGACGACGACTGGTGCAGCGTCGTTCCCCCGGTCCCGCCATAACTTGAGTAACGGCCGGTGGCGGAGTTCTCAGGTGGGGGGAGAAAAAGGCGCGGAAGCTCCTGTAAAGCAAATCGAGCCCCATCGGCTGAGATACCGAGGTGAGCACCATCGGCGGCTGCACCGAACGGCTGATTTCGGCCTGAAGAGGCCCGATACCCCGGCTCGGCTGCCACCCGGCCAACGCGGGCCTTGAGGGGGAGGCCTCCGGGAGCTGACGTGCTGAGGCACGCGGGCGCAAGTCGCGCACCAGCGCTACTGACAAGTACTGTGCGCTGGAGCTGCTGACCCCCTCGGACATCGCTGAGCCGTGACTTTCATACAGGCGGTAAAGCACTGGGGGCCTCCCGGACACTGTATTGGACTGTTAGCCTGTGAACTCGCCTCGGATCGCGCACACACCGCGGCGGACTACCACTCCCGACAGCTGTGTCGTATAGGTTGTCGCTGCAAGTGTAAGGGGGGAAGACCGTCAGCCACGGTCTGGAGACGGCGACGCTCACCTGAATCCGACACGACTTCCATACGGGCACTCTGCGACATCCCTGAGGTCTGCTGGCGTGCAGAGCAATACAGCGCCTCCGAGCCTGCCTGGGCGGCGCCTTGGCAGCTGCTGAAGTCACAGCTCAGGTTCTATTGCCCCAGGAGAGACAGCAGTCATCATTCACAGGTGAGCAGAAGGCCTTAGCGCCTGAGACCTGGTGGACCTGAACGAGTGGGCCGTAGCGTTGGGCGGCCATACGTGGGGAAGAATCCCCCCCGGGCTGGTGTTGCATACGCGGGGGCGGTCCACTTTTGTTGCCTGGCCCTGAGAGGGAAACAGCTAACTGCACTGGACCTGTCCCAATGGTAGCCTGGGTGGTACGTCGCTGCCTAGCCATTGACCGGGTTCGGGAGCCGGCCTAGGCCGTGAGTGGAGGCACGGAGCAACTGTGGGCCTCCCCCGTCTCTCACGAATCCGGGGTGAAGAACAACGAAAGGTAACATCACTTGGCAGCCCACTGTGGGAGAGGCGCTCAAGAGGCTGATAACCGACGCGAACCAGACCGCGCCTGTTTCAACGGTTGGCCTTTCCACCTCCTGTTGGCACGCATTGAATCGGCGCAACTAAGGCCCGCTCCACCTCACTGCAATCCCAGACACGGATCTGACGCCTTGGGCTGCACCCCCGGCTCTTTGCGAAATCTGGTTGCCCTGTGGCAACGCAGGGGGGCCACACCACGGAGCTGTGGCGGTTGGCGGCCGAGCAGGCGCTGAGACGCGCATCTCACCAGTGACTCTCCTCTTCCCTCCCCTTGGACTGGTATAGTTGGGGTGAGGTCAACTGCGCCAGATACCAGGCACCTCTGGATGATAAAGCAAATCTGCCCCTCCCCAGGTCCCCTCTCCGCACTTCAAGCCAACTGCTGTAAGTGGGTTGCTGAGAGCAGCCGCCGGTTTACCCTCCGCTATGCCCACCCAGCACGATAACGAAGAACTGGGCACATTGGATTTACTGGGGACCTACGGGGGGACGCACACGTCAGTCAGAGGACGCAGAGACCCACAACAGAGGATACCGGGAGACGTCAAAGGGGCACACACGTGAGAAAACCAGATATCTGGATTTGCCCCATCAGCCGAGTACCGAATGCCATCAGCGCAACAACTGGTGATGGGTCGCCTACGCACCACCAATCAACACCTCACTGTACGCAGTAGCAGTGCAGATCAATCCACGACACAAGAAGGAACTACAACTGAAATGCTGCACGCTACGCTAGCCACCAAACTAGACTCGGTGCTGGCCGCAGTAGAAAAGATAGGATCCTCATTGGACCAAACCCGCACTTCCCTTGAGTCCAAAAATGATAAAGTCACATCAGACTTTAACTTGCTGCGCGCCGACCACCAGAAACTTGGAGACAGAGTGTGCTCACAGTAACAGTTGATTGCGGAACTGAAGCCAATCACTCAAAGTCATACGGCCGCCTTGCGGGACCTCATAGATCGTGTGCATGACCTGGGGACAAGGTGGAGGATGCGGAAGGGCGCTCCTGCCGCAATAACATCAGTGTGGTGGGTCTGCCGGAGGGCAAAGAGGGTCGACGCCCTGAAGAGTACGCAGAAAGCTGGATTAAGGAGCTACTCCCAGATGGTGCACTATCTGCGCACTTTGTAATTGAAAGAGCTCATCGAGTCCCTGCACACAAACTGCCGCCGGGCACCCGTCCTCGTCCTTTCCTATTCAAACTCCTCACCTACAGGGACAGAGACTCAATCCTTAGGGAAACCCGCAAGCTGGCTGTTAAACCTTCACTCACCTGAAAAGCAGGCCGTTCAACTTGAGAGATGTGTAGCTTATTCTCGACTTCCCCCTAGAACTTCCCCTGGGCTCAACTGATAATTTAACACAGTTTACCCAAGAGAAACTCCAAAGGGAAGGGGGAAGAGGGACAAAATAATAAACAAAAAAAACACTGCCACTCTCTGCTAGCTTCTATCTGTTTATCTGCTTTCTTCGGAAAGATCTCTAATAATAAATAAACAACAAAAACATACATTAGCGTAGAAATGTATAAAAAGTGACAATTAGTATATACACTGGGTTGGATCATAGACTGTATACCTTGGTTACACTTTAGTATTTGCAGCAACCTGAGTATTGGTAATAATTGTATTGTGCTTCTGTAAGAGGAAAAGAACAACTATTAAATTGTCTGCTGGTACCACTGTATAGGCGCTCTGTTGATTTGCAAACTGTTTTGTTTTTCACTATGACTGCCACTTACAATGATATGTCTTTTCCCTTTTTCCTTAGAGCCTTAACTGCAGAAATGGCGATGCAAAGAAGAAGGATTTCCAGTTAAGCACAAAGTTTTTATATTCTTAAACTCCTTGTTTGGTGATTTAACAAATTGTCCTGCAAACCTGACCAAACGTCTGTTTAAATGCGCTGATAACGTGCTAGAATACAAGACTGTTTCAGAGACTTACTGTTTTTCTCTTCTAGAGGTTTGCCGATTACTCACTGTTCTTTAATGACTTTCATTTCCTTTTTGTTGCAGTGTGCAGCGAGGGAAGGCTTTTCTCGCTGCTCCGGAAGAAGGTTTGTTTCGTTTCCAGGACTACGGGGAAGACTGTGTAGACCGGACCGGATGCGCTGAATCACTCGGGAGCTGCTGGATCCAGAAGAAGACGGGTTCCTGCTTTCAGGTAGGAGAAGGATGAAACGAGCGCAAGCGCTTAGTAGAGGAAGCCTGGGGTTTAAATAGAAAATGTCTCAAGGGTGGGGTCGGCACAAGGGAAAGTCTGGAGTCACACGTGCCTGAAAGTCTGCTCATCAATGTGAGCAGCAACTGCCGGTTATGCAGAAACGTGGCTCTCACGTGCACCAGAACGAACGTGGCTCTCACGTGCACCAGAACGAACAGAGCGAGTACATTCCACCAGCATGGCAATACGTTTCAGTACAGACCATGAGTGATAATGCAAACAAGCATTGGCTAACCACTTGAGGAAAAGAATGTTATACAAAGCATATGTTCATGTTTTTACAATATACCTGCAAACAACATTGACTAACACCTTTGGGAACAGAATGTATACAATACCAAAGTTAAACATAATTCTCACATCAAAGGTCTTCTAAAAGAGTGCATGATTCTGCACGTGATTGTTACTACAAACCGTAACACTGGCAGACATAACAGTGGACAATAGCCGCATAATGTTTTTCCCAGACTTCACAACACAAGTGCAGCGCCGCAGAAGTGCGTACGTAGCAGTGAAGAAACAACTGCGTGAACTGGGCCTCAATTACTCACTCCTCTTCCCAGCCAAACTGCGGGTGGTCGCAAGCGGAACAGCGCGCTTCTTCGACTCCCCCTCTGATACCTGGGACTGGTTGGAGGAATCGGGCATTACTGTCTGGGCCAAGACCTCCGAGGCCAGACGAACTACGGACACCGGGCAGGAGGCGGCGTCAACGCGGCGGGCGGAACAGGCTCCGGACAGGAGTTATGGCGACCTCCACCTCTCCCAACCTGGAACAGAGACGGGCTGAACGGCAAGAGGCGATCCACATGGTGGCGTCGTTGGGACCACTAACATCCAATACTGATCGCCATCATAGCCCATCGAGACTCTCAGATACTGGCGACTCTGCGTCATCCAGACTGGACGGATCCGAAGAATATCCAATGCCAGAAGTTACCCTGCAAACAGCGGACGAAATTATATGACTCTTAATGAACACCGGTATCTTGAGCACATTAACCGCCAGTATATGCAGCACCTACACTTTGTTGCACAATGCTCGACACCCTAGGCAGTCACCTACTCCCTACAGGCGGCAACGGCTGTCACATATGCTATACACATCGCAGCTAGCGCCTCTCACCGCACCTCGGACGGCACATCGTGCATACCGCTCACACTACTCTTAGCGTCACGGAATGGCACGAGGGATACAAGGTTACACCCTGATATCAAGGGGAAAACCCGACACACGTCATTAGCACCCCTACTAGACGACACTGGACCATTGAGTTCTTCCTCCATCTTTAGCCCCTAGTTGGGCCACACAGTTTGGACGAGCACCTCTTTGGTGCTCGCCCCCACAGTTAAGCGTAATTTTGCTCGTTTTCCATCTCCCCCTGTTTTGTTAATGTTACTGAGTTGGAATCACGACACGCACCGCAAGCATCATGATGCCTCGCCCCTCCTGCTCAACTTTGTCTGCCAATCATCTATACTATGGTACAGGTCAACATAATTACGTGGAATGTGCGTGGTATACACACGCCAACACGCAGATACTCCATATATGCCTATTTACGGCGTAGAGCTGTTGACA
Source organism: Triturus cristatus (assembly GCF_964204655.1). Lineage (NCBI taxonomy): Eukaryota > Metazoa > Chordata > Amphibia > Caudata > Salamandridae > Triturus > Triturus cristatus. The sequence continues at coordinate 678,087,122 of NC_140585.1, read as the reverse complement.
TTGCGTTTCTCCAAGAGACGCACATGTCGCGAGCAGAGCTCAGCCGGCTGCGAGGTAGATGGAGGGGACACATACATGGCACAATCTACTCGGCTCATGCGCGGGGTGTTCTTGTCTGGGTAAGAGCAGGAGTCCCATTTGTCAGTGACCAGACACTAGATGACCCGGAGGGCAGATACACGTTTATTAGCGGGAGACTCAACGGGCAGCCGATTCTTCTGGGCTCAGTTTATGCCCCCAATATCAACCAGTCCGCCTTCCTAGATAGCCTCACAGGGAAACTTGCCAACTGGAACGGATATAGATAGATATGTTTATTGTACCGTTAATTAAAACCATTACAAAAAAAGTTGGCCTCTTATAAACAATAAAACATCAGTTTAAAAGGCTGGTAGCCACTTTTACAAACACACATTAAAATTACGGTAAAGGTCCCCACACCCGGCCCTAAAGACCCAAAGTCCTGTTTCCTCATTTCTGTTTTCAGAGATTAGCAGCAGTTTGTGAGATAAAAATTACTTCCCTTGGTCAGAGTCTTTGCTACAGAGTGAGGGCAGGCAAATAAGTGCAAGTTTAAAGTGCATAGTACCGCATAAACATCCGTTAATTTGTGCAAAGACATCCTATGGTTAGCCGATTGATGCTTTTCCTTAAAGCTTACATGTGCAAAAATGCTTGAAATTATGTGCTTGAAGCGCTGTTCCAGTTATTGCGCTAAGGGTTAAAAGGGCGTCTCCAGCTCAGTTCTAATCAACTTCTTTGATGATCCGGCGGTAACTGTTTTAAGCGGAAATCGGCTGCAGTTAAAAATTTTACCAAGCAGCAGCCAACTGGAACGGGGTCCCCTGGCTTATCGGAGGAGACTTTAATTCAGTCTTAGATGTCGAACTAGATAGCTCATTTCCGCCTCTCAAGAGGACCACTGCAGCGTCTAACGCACAGGCCCTCGCAGATTGGCTGACGCACTGGCCACTAATAGACATATGGAGTGCCGCTCATCCCGACACTCAGATCTACTCATATTAGTCGGCGGTACACAAGTTACACGTTTGACTAGACAGGATTGTAGGGTCCCCAGCGCTACTCCCGCTAATACACCATACAGAATACTTAGGCCGCACACACAGACCACAACCCCCATCTCTTAACATTTAACTGGGAACCTGGGCGCTCACCCACCCCCACCTGGAGATTACAAACCTCAGCACTCGAAGACCAGCCCTTTCATTCGTCGCTGGGAACAGCTATCCTTTAATATTTTGAACTCAATGAGGGCACAACCGGGGACAAGCTAGTGGAGTGGGAGGCCTTCAAGGTCACAGTGCGGGGACAATGTCTGGGCGTAACCTGGAACATACGTAAGACCCTACAACATGACCTCACTAAAATAGAAACACACAGCATGGCGAGGAAGGGGGCAGAGACCACCATCGCCTAGAGACATTACGCACACAGCACACCGAACTACTGGAGCGCCTCCGCTGCCATAACTATGCAGCACACACAGACCGCACACACGCCACCACTGATCGTGCGGGGTGGCTCTTAGCCTGGCTAATTAGACAGGAAGATACCTGCGCGCCCATCAGCGCCTTACGGGCCGACACTGGGCTACTAGTGCACACACAACGTGATATTCACACAGCCCTGACACACCACTATAAGCAGTTATATCAATCCCACAGATTACAGGACCCAGAGGCTCTCTTCTCCTTCATCGACCGGATACAACTGCCTGAGCTGTTGCCGGACCATGCAGAGCTCCTGGATGCTAGGATAGCTTTGGAGGAAATCAGGGAGGCAATCTCATCACTGGCGACAGGCAAAACCCTGGGGCCTGATGGCTTTCTGGCCGAATATTACAAGGCTGTTAGAATGGGGAACCCCTGGTTGGCACAGGTATCTACGTGTGACAAGCAGTGGTCCCTTCTTCTAGTCAGGGCAAGAGAATTACTCCCTCAGAACAACCCCTGCTCACCCTATAGGTAGTGTGGCGCGAGCAGTCAGGGCTAAACCTCAGGGCGTTACGTCAGTTAAGCATTTATGAGCACACACAGTAAATCACCAGATCCCCCACAAATGGACGCCAGGCGTAAGTTGTATCAAAAATACGTATACTTTATGTAAAAGGTTCTTTGTTATGCAGACTTAATACAAGACCATCAATAACGTTTGTGAAATGGGGGCCACAAGATGATAATTCGGCACGGTTCTCTTTTGTTGGTAAGTTCTTTGTTACGGGCGCTCTGTAGCGCTCTCTTGGATCTGTCCAGCCACGGTGAAACGCCGTGCGCCCAGGGTACAGTGATACGGGGAAATCAGAACGTTGCGGACCCCGAGTCAGATAGAGTGGTCACTGTACCTTGGTTCGTGCGGCGGGTTGCACGCGTCTTCGGTGGGGATGCAGCTTCGGCACCTGGAGGGACTCCGGATCTGGAATCAGCGGGCGGCTTTCGGACGACAGGCGCGGCCCAGGGCCTCCAACACGGACGGTGCGGGAGGTCACCTCTGGAGGCGGCGCGGTCTGAATCTTGCGGGGAGGCGAAGCGGGACGGCCGGATACGTTACGACGTACGGGCAGCCGTCCGGGGCTTTGAACTCGCGGTCTGAGCAGAAATCCGGCGGGAGGGCGCGAGGGCACCAAGCCCACTCCAGTAGCAGGTGGGTGACAGGGAAGCGGGGCGGCCAGACCCGAGGGGTCAAGAGCGACTCAGGTAGAGCGGGGCTCTCGGCGAGTGGAGGCGGCCAGGCTTCTGGGTGTCACGGCCCTTGGAGGGGGGGCAGGTGCGCAGAGCACTCCGGCGGGAGAAAGCACACGGCTCGATTCACAGACGAGCGGAGGCACGGTGAACCCACTGGTCCTGGGGTTCAGTTCAGGGGGCAAGCTCAATCAAGCCCTTGGAGATTGCTGTGAGCACAAGTTTTTGGGTCCATAAATAAAGCAAGTCTTATGCAGGTTTCTTCTCTCCTTTGGTAGCGAGGCAGCCACTGCAGGCAAGTCCTCCAGACTTTAGGAACAGCGTTTCCTCCTTCAGCTTCAGGTTCCTCCTCCTCAGGCAGAGCGTTCTTCTTGGTCACGAGCAGGATCTGATTTCTTAGGAGCAGGGCTCCTTCTTTTAAAGCGCAAATCCTTTGTTCTTTGTCGCCAGGGGGCCTGGGCCTGGCTCAGTCCAGTTTTGGAGCACTTTGTTGTGGTGACTCTGCTCTTTCTTTTCAGCAGCAGGGCAGAGACATCAGCCGCTCCACAGGGGGCGGAGCCGGCTTTGTGGTGGCAGAGCACAGGTCTATTCAAGAGTCAAGGTGTACTCCTCCCACCCATCCTGGTGTAATCTTTCTACCCACCACCTGGCAGCCAACCTGTCTCCTGGAATTCCCCAGCCCTGCTCCTCTTGTTACTAGGCAGAACACACACACAGCGCAGAGGCGGACTGGATGGCCAGATCAGTAAATACTAACTTTCTAAAAGTAGTATTTACAAACACAGGATATTAAAATAAACTTTGCTAAAAGAAGTATTTTATTATTCTGAGTTCATGCATACTAAACATGACTTTCTACCTTGCTCTATGAGTCCACTGGGATCACAGCGTGTAGCAATCCCAGCAGCCCATTCTGGCCTATGGAGAGCAGGTAGCCTTCTCTAGTGAAAAACGAAAAGGGCTGTAATTCACTAGTAAGACATGCCACACACATCAGGGCATGCCCTACCTTATGCCTACAATGCACCCTGCCCTTGGGCCTACCAGAGGGGTGACTAACATGCAGTTAAGGGAAGGTTTAGGGACTGGCAAGTGGGTGCACTTGCGCAGCCAGCGCGACAGTACCTGACTGCGCGCAGGTTCTGCAGTGGCAGATCCTAGACACATTTTACTAGGCCGCTTCTGTGGGTGGCACAACCAGTGCTGCAGCCCACTAGCAGCATTTGTATTTACAAGCCCTGGCACTCCTGGTGCGCTTTACTAGGGGCTGACAGTAAACCAAATAAACCAATCGTGGGAGTCAATTCACACAATACATTTTACCATAGGGAGCACTTGCCCTGTGGCACTGGATGGCAGTGTCACAGGGCCCTGAGCAGCTAACACCAGCACAAAAATACATTGAGGCACAAATAAAAATGGAAGGGTGACCCACGCCAACGGTGCCAGGTCTAACACGTGTCCCCTCCAGCTGAAATGTGGGGAGAACTACCCTACCCCAGGGAGTTCTTCATCACTAAGGCGGAAAAATCTGGAAAGACCATCAGCGTCGGCGTGGTCTGTACCGGGGCGATGTTCCACCGTGAAATCCATCCCCTGTAGGGAAATGGACCACCTCAACAACTTAGGATTCTCACCCCTCATCTGCATCAACCATCTGAGGGGCCGGTGGTCTGTTTGAACCCGGAAGTGAGACCCAAACAAGTAGGGTCTTAGCTTCTTCAATGCCCAGACCACCGCAAATGCTTCTCGCTCAATCGCACTCCACTTTTGTTCCCGGGGAAGTAACCTTCTACTAATAAAGGCTACGGGTTGGTCAAAGCCCTCCTCGGTGATCTGTGAGAGAACAGCCCCTACACCATGCTCTGATGCATCTGTCTGCACCAGGAACTCTTTGGAGAAGTCAGGAGCCAAGAGCACGGGCGCCGTGCACATGGCAGTTTTCAGGGTGTCAAAGGCCTTCTGACAGGTGTCAGTCCATATCACTTTTCTGGGCTGCTTTTTCGAAGTCAGCTCTGTCAAGGGGGCAACGATGCTGCCATACCCCTTGACAAACCTCCTGTAGTACCCTGTGAGTCCTAAAAAGGCCCTCACCTCCGTCTGGGTTTTTGGGGGCTCCCAAGCCAGTAGGGTTTCTATCTTGGATTGTAGGGACGCCACCTGGCCGCTCCCTACTTGGTGTCCCAAGTACACCACGGAACCCTGCCCGATCTGACACTTGCTTGCATTGATCGTGAGGCCTGCCTTGCGCAGTGCCATCAACACTTCCCAGAGATGTCGCAGGTGTTCTTCCCATGTGCCGCTGAACACTGCGATATCATCCAGGTATGCTGCGCTGAACGCGGACAGCCCAGCCAACACCTGGTTGACCAACCTCTGGAAGGTGGCAGGGGTATTCTTCATCCCAAAGGGCATAACCCGGAAATGGAAATGCCCATCTGGTGTGGAGAATGCGGACCTCTCTTTGGCCCCATCAGTCAAGGCGATCTGCCAGTACCCAGACGTTCGATCAAACGTGCTGAGGTACCGTGCAGCCTCTAACCGATCGATGAGCTCATCAGCTCTGGGGATGGGGTGCGCGTCAGTCTTCGGGACCGAATTGAGTCCTCTGTAGTCCACACAGAACCGGAATTCGGGTGTGGCACCCGGCGAGGCAGCCTTTGGGACCAAGACCACTGGGCTGGCCCAAGGACTGCTGGAGGACTCAACCACCCCAAGAGCAAGCATCTTTGAGACCTCCTCTTTGATGCAGGCTCTGACCCTGTCAGTTACCCTGTAAGCCTTGTGCTTCACAGGTAAGCTGTCTCCTGTATCCACATCATGGACGCACCAATCTGTGATACCAGGAACCAGGGAGAACAGGTCAGGAAACTGCCCCAACAGGTGGCAGCAGTCATCCTGTTGCTCAGGGGTCAGGGTGGGTGAGAGGTTAACTCCATCCACTGACCCGTCTCGCTCCGAGGCCACCAGGAGGTCAGGAAGAGACTCAGACTCCTCCTCCGTCCCATCATCTGTGGCTAAGAGCAGGCCCACTTCGGACCTCTCCAAGTGGGGCTTCAGTCGATTGACATGGAGGACCCTCAAGGGGTTCCTCGGAGACTGCAAGTCCACCAAGTAGGTGACAGAACTCTTGCGCTCCACAATCTCAAAGGGTCCTGTCCACTTGTCCTGGAGTGCACAAGGCTCCACAGGGGCCAGGACCCACACTTTTTGACCAGGTTGAAGCTCAACCAGAGTGGCATTCTGGTCGTACCACCGCTTAATTCCCTCCTGGCTGGCATCCAGGTTTGCCTCAGCAAGTTGCCTGAAACGCCTAGTCTGGTTCCGGAAAGCCAGCATGTAACTGTATACATTCTGGGGAGGTTTCCTGGGAGATTGCTCCCAGCCTTCCTTGACCAGACTAAGAGGTCCTCATACTGGGTGGCCATACAAAAGCTCAAAGGGATTGAACCCCAGAGACTTTTGTGGCACCTCACGGTACGCGAAGAGAAGGCATGGTAAGAGGACGTCCCACTTACGACTCATGGGTTCCTCGAGACCCATAATCATGCCCTTTAGGGTTAGGTTGAAGCGCTCAACCAACCTGTTTCCTTGGGGATGGTAAGGGGTGGTGAACTTGTACGTCACACCACACTCTTGCCAAGGGGATTTCATATACTTCGATATGAAATTGGTCCCCCTGTCAGACACCACCTCTAGAGGGAATCCGACTCGTGAGAAAATTCCCATCAGTGCTCGTCCCACCACGGGGCCGTCACTGTCCTCAGAGGGATGGCTTCAGGGTACCGGGTGGCATGGTCCACCAAGACCAGGATGAACCTGTTGCCCATGGCTGTCTTGGGGTCCAGTGGCCCCACAATGTCAATCCCCACTCGCTGGAATGGGGTACTGACCACAGGGAAAGGTTTGAGTGGAGCCTTCAGCTTCCTTCCACTCTTACCACTTGCCTGGCAAGTCTGGCATGTCCTGCAGTGAGTGTCAGAACTCCTGCGCATTTGAGGCCAATAAAAGTGGGTGACAAGCCTTTCAAATGTCTTGTACTGCCCCAAATGCCCTGCTAACGGAACGTCGTGAGCCAGCCCCAGTAGGAAGGCTCTGAACTTCTGGGGTACCACCAGCGCACGGGCTGACCCAGGTTCAGCAACCTTAGGCTCTGAGTACAGGAGGTCGTTCTCCCAGTAGATCAAGTGAGTACCGGACTGATCACCATTGGCCTGGGCTGCAGCCTGCTGCCACATACCCACTAGAGAGGGGCACCCTTTCTGCTCCCTGCAGAATTCCTCCCTGGTGGGGCCTCCTTCTTGCTGCCAATGGGTCAGCTCAGGCAGGTCCCCCAGTTCGGCTATCTGTTCCCCGGTAGGCTCCAAGGCATCCCCCTCAAGGTCTGCTTCCTCCTGGGCCGTGGGAACTTCAGGAGCCGGATTCCCGTGCCTCCTGTGCCCTCTCCCTAAGGCCGGTTCCTGGGCCTCTTCCTCAGGCTCCAGGGTCCCTTCAACACCCCTACTGGCTGCCATCGACCGGGTGGTCACGCACGCCCAATCAGGTAAACCCACCATCCTCAGGTGAGTTGTCTTCTCCACCTTTTCCCAAGGGGAGTTCTCCAAATCGTTACCTAGGAGACAGTCTACAGGCATGGCAGTTCTCACAGCCACTTGCAGAGTACCAGAGACCCCCCCCCCTCTCAAAGGGAACCTGAGCCATTGGACACTGACTCTCTGTGTTGTCGGCGTTGACAACACGGCAGAATGCGTGTGGGACAACCTGCTCTTGAGACACCAGGTGTTGCTTGACAGCAGTCACACTGGCTCCTGTATCTCTAAGAGCCCCCACCCTTCGGCCATTTATGGTCACCCACTGACCATACTTTTGAGTATTGGGGAGCAGTTGGGCCTCAGCGACCATCTCACTGTCTCCTAATGAGACTAGGGTCATCTGTACGGGATCCCCCGCCCCTTGGACATCTACCTCCCTCCCAAAGGCTACACTAGCCACCTGCTTGGGGGGTGGAGCACCAGAGGGTGCTGGCTTACCATACATGGGGCACTTGGGATCCAAGGAGTAGTGCCCCAGGTTGTTACACTTGTAACATCTGGGGGGCCCTCTTTGAACAGGGTTACCTGTCGGGGCCCCGGTCTGCTTCGGGGGTGGGGGTGGCTGAGAACCTTTCCCTTGGTTCCCTTGGGAATTACTTTGGAGCCCTCTGTAGAACTCCCTCTGTTTACCCTTGTCCCCCCCACTCTTCTGCTGGGGACCCTGAACACCTTTGGCGGGGCCTCCCACGGGACCCTTGTGGACCCTGGTGCTGATCCAGCGGTCTGCCTCCCCAGCAAGCTTCCTAGGGTTAGTCAGATTGCTATCGATCAGGTGCTGGCGTAGCTCAGGAAAACAATTATCCGACAAGTGCTCCCATGCAATTAAATCAAACAGCCCTTGGTAATCATTCACTTTGCTACCCTTCACCCAGCCATCTAGCGCTCTGGAAAAGAAGGTCACATATTCTACATAAGTGGTACCAGGTTTCTTGGTGCAATCCCTAAACCTCTGTCAGTACAATTCAGGAGTTAACCCATACCTTGCCATCAGAGCTTCCTTCATGTGTGGATAGGATGTTTTGACATCAGAGGGGAGATCCAGCAGTGTGTCCCGCCCCTCACTCAGGAACCTTCCCCACAACCCCGCTCCCCAATCTTTCTCAGGAACCCGGTGGGAGGACATGGCTACTTCATAGGCCCTGAACCACTGCCCAATATCATCCTGTTTATAATACTCTCTTACTACATCTTTAGGAATATGCACCCTTGACTCTGTTAAATTGCTGCCACCAGAGGGAGAGTGGTTTAAACTCTTGGCCTTGATATCCAACTCCCTCATTTTCACCTCATGCTCCATGGCCAATCTTTGTCTTTCCATCTCCATTTGAAGTTTTGCCATCTCCACCTCATGTGCGCGTGCAGCACTCCTGTCGGCCATCTCCTCTGGCGACCGGCCTCTGCCAGGCTCAGAAATACCTTCTGGGGGTATCACCTCTCTTGCATTCTCTGGGAACTTTGATTCGTGGCAGGCCCTCAGCGCCTTTATGTACTGATCCTTGGTGGTTAATCCACTTTGTTTAATTCTGTACTTGGAGAGGTATCCTTTCAAGACTTCATTAGTGCACTTTCTCAGTGCCTCTTGTTCCCAATCTATGTCATCAATCCCAGAGAGTATGGAGGACGCTCCGCCTCCACTGACTGAGCTAGGCATGGTTTCTTCAAGTGGAGATTCTTCAGCAAAACAAAATTCAACCTGTGGCTGCGTTATAGGTCTGCTCTCGCTACGTGGTGATCAATAATTCACTGTATGTAAATCATAAATGCAAATCCGAAATCCTCACCGCTGCCACTAATGTTAGAATGGGGGACCCCTGGTTGGCACAGGTAGCTACATGTGACAAGCAGTGGTCCCTTCTTCTAGTCAGGGCAAGAGAATTACTCCCTCAGAACAACCCCTGCTCACCCTATAGGTAGTGTGGCGCGAGCAGTCAGGGCTAAACCTCAGGGCGTTACGTCAGTTAAGCATTTATGAGCACACACAGTAAATCACCAGATCCCCCACAAATGGACGCCAGGCGTAAGTTGTATCAAAAATACGTATACTTTATGTAAAAGGTTCTTTGTTATGCAGACTTAATACAAGACCATCAATAACGTTTGTGAAATGGGGGCCTCAAGATGATAATTCGGCACGGTTCTCTTTTGTTGATAAGTTCTTTGTTACGGGCGCTCTGTAGCGCTCTCTTGGATCTGTCCAGCCACGGTGAAACGCCGTGCGCCCAGGGTACAGTGATACGGGGAAATCAGAACATTGCGGACCCCGAGTCAGATAGAGTGTTCACTGTACCTTGGTTCGTGCGGCGGGTTGGACGCGTCTTCGGTGGGGGTGCAGCTTCGGCACCTGGAGGGACTCCGGATCTGGAATCAGCGGGCGGCTTTCTGACGACAGGCGCGGCACAGGGCCTCCAACACAGACGGTGCGGGAGGTCACCTCTGGGGGCGGCGCGGTTTAAATCTTGCGGGGAGGCGAAGCGGGGCGGCCGGATACGTTACGACGTACGGGCGGCCATCCGGGGCTTTGAACTCGCGGTCCGAGCAGAAATCCGGCGGGAGGGCGAGAGGGCACCAAGCCCACTCCAGTAGCAGGCGGGTGACAGGGAAGCGGGGCGGCCAGACCCGAGGGGTCAAGAGTGACTCAGGTAGAGCGGGGCTCTCGGCGAGTGGAGGCGGCCAGGCTTCTGGGTGTCACGGCCGTTGGAGGGGGGGCAGGTGCGCAGAGCACTCCGGCAGGAGAAAGCACACGGCTCGATTCACAGACGAGCGGAGGCACGGTGAACCCACTGGTCCTGGGGTTCAGTTTAGGGGGCAAGCTCAATCAAGCCCTTGGAGATTGCTGTGAGCACAAGTTTTTGGGTCAATAAATAAAGCAAGTCTTATGCAGGTTTCTTCTCTCCTTTGGTAGCGAGGCAACCACTGCAGGCAAGTCCTCCAGACTTTAGGAACAGCGTTTCCTCCTTCAGCTTCAGGTTCCTCCTCCTCAGGCAGAGCGTTCTTCTTGGTCACGAGCAGGATCTGATTTCATAGGAGCAGGGCTCCTTCTTTTAAAGCGCAAATCCTTTGTTCTTTGTCGCCAGGGGGCCTGGGCCTGGCTCAGTCCAGTTTTGGAGCACTTTGTTGTGGTGACTCTGCTCTTTCTTTTCAGCAGCAGGGCAGAGATATCAGCCGCTCCACAGGGGGCGGAGCCGGCTTTGTGGTGGCAGAGAAAGAGTCAAGGTGTACTCCTCCCACCCATCCTGGTGTAATCTTTCTACCCACCACCTGGCAGCCAACCTGTCTCCTGGAATTCCCCAGTCCTGCTCCTCTTGTTACAAGGCAGAACACACACACAGCGCAGAGGCGGACTGGATGGCCAGATCAGTAAATACTAACTTTCTAAAAGTAGTATTTACAAACACAGGATATTAAAATAAACTTTGCTAAAAGAAGTATTTTATTATTCTGAGTTCAGGCATACTAAACATGACTTTCTACCATGCTCTATGAGTCCACTGGGATCACAGCGTGTAGCAATCCCAGCAGCCCATTCTGGCCTATGGAGAGCAGGTAGCCTTCACTAGTGAAAAACGAAAAGGGCTGTAATGCACTAGTAAGACATGCCACACACATCAGGGCATGTCCTACCTTATGCCTACAATGCACCCTGCCCTTGGGCCTACCAGAGGGGTGACTAACATGCAGTTAAGGGAAGGTTTAGGGACTGGCAAGTGGGTGCACTTGCGCAGCCAGCGCGACAGTACCTGACTGCGCGCAGGTTCTGCAGTGGCAGATCCTAGACACATTTTACTAGGCAGCTTCTGTGGGTGGCACAACCAGTGCTGCAGCCCACTAGCGGCATTTGTATTTACAAGCCCTGGCACTCCTGGTGCGCTTTACTAGGGGCTGACAGTAAACCAAATAAACCAATCGTGGGAGTCAATTCACATAATACATTTTACCATAGGGAGCACTGTGGCACTGGATGGCAGTGTCACAGGGCCCTGAGCAGCTAACACCAGCACAAAAATACATTGAGGCACAAATAAAAATGGAAGGGTGACCCACGCCAACGGTGCCAGGTCTAACAAAGGCGTATCAAGTAACATTGGTGCCGCACCTACATGCCCTCTTCGCAGCCTCGGTAGATGCGGAGCGCCTCCCCCCCCTCGCTCTGCAAGGCACATCTCATTTTGCTGCCTAAACCCGATAGAGACCACACTGACATGGGCTCGTATAGACCCTTCGCTATTCTCAACTCCGATTACAAAATACAAGCTAAGATTCTAGCGGACAGACTAGCGCAAGCAGCTCCCTCTCTGGAGCACGCGGATCACAATGGCTTCATACCGTCCCGTAGTACCTCACTTAACCTACGCCGCTTCTTCCAAGCGGCAACTTACTACACATGCGAATGGCCGCAGGCGGGATGCCTTGTACTTGACCTAGAAAAGGCTTTTGATTCCCTCGAATGGGACTACATGTTTGCGACCCTTGAACGGTACCAATTGGGTCCTACTTTTTTGCAGTTGACCCAACTGCTCTATACGAACCCGATGATGAGAGTGAGGGTGGGTCCCTATATTTCTGAGGCCATCCCAGTGAGATGGGGCACGAGGCAGGGCTGTCCTTTGTCCCCTCTCCTCTTCGCACTGGCGATGGAGCCACTTGCGAAGTCCTTGATAACCCAACTACAAGACGGCATTCCACTAGGCGGAGACGTGCACATAGTCTCGCTGTATACAGACGACCTGTTGATATATTGCAGGGACGTCAGTCAGATCTCGGAGGACCTGGCCCGTGTTCTGGGGGAGTTTGCATCTATATCAGGTCTAAAAGTTAATGCCGCTAAATCCAAGCTGTATGCCTTTGGAGCGGGAGTCTCAGATCCTGGATTTGTGCTCAATGGGGAACAAGTACAATGCAGCCCAGACATGTTTCGTTATTTAGGCATACAAGTCTATCGGCAACCACAGGACCTCTTTGACGGCAACTTAGGCAGGGCTTTAACAGCCATTCGCTCTCATACATGATTCTGGAGTACGCCCCCCCCGGCAATCACGGGCAGAGTGGCATTGGTGAAAATGGTGGCCTTACCACGGCTCCTGTACTACTTTGCCAACCTGCCAAACTATGTACCAGACTCCTTCTTTGCCCAGCTAGAGCAGACAGCTAGGGACTTTATTTGGGGCCCCAATCGACACAGGGTAGCAATCAAGAAGCTATACTTGTCCACAGATCAGGGGGGTCTGGCGGCCCCTTGCTTTGAGCACTACTACCTCACGGCTCAACTCCAATGGATTGCAAGATGGTTTACGGATCGGCAGCGCAGCAACACGGCATCCACCCGTCCACCATACACTCTGCTGCAGATCCTTACGCTCTTCCATCCTGGAGTGCGCACACGTCCTCCGGAACCTTTATATTTAAATGTGGCATACAGGTGCTATCGACGGAGTCTCTACTTAACGTGACATGTCACACCTTACGCCCCCGCTCTCCCTTTGGAAGGCACTCCCAGGGGTCCGACGGTATGCACAGCCGCCGATATGCTCCATTGGCACGAAGCTGGGATACGGACCCTAGGCGAGCTCTATCACTGATTCCTTATGCAACACTAGCAGCTAACTAGGAGCTTCCCGCAGGACAATTCCTCCTACATTGCTCACTGGTGGCCACTCTTACAGAGAAATGGGGAGATCTAGGAACTGAACCACAAATGCACCTCACCATTCAATATCTGCATGTCATGGGACGGGGCAGACACCTGACACGTTGGTTTGCCATTTCGCTGCGCCACCACGCAGCAATTAGCCTAGACCCCCTCAGACGCAAGTGGGAACATGACCTGAGATGCCCATTCTCAGATAAAACCTGGACACAGATACTGGCCAGCCCGACTTTTATCCCGCGTAATATGAGACTCAGACAAGTACAATACTTTATTACGCAATATGCATACTTAACGCCAGCTAACACTAACAGATATTTCCACCGGGTCGACTCTGCCTGCCCCCGATGTGCAACTCTTGATGCAGACCTAGTGCACATGCTTTGGGGCTGCCCCACCCTTAGCACTTATTGGAGAGGAGTGACGGATACACTTCATGCCTGTATGGAGAGAGAGTTACCCTTTGAGTGGCAAACATATCTACTCCACGTCTTCCGTAGGACACGCAGCACCAAGGTCACCTCCCGATTCCTAGATCTGGGCATAGTCACTGCCAAACGGCTAATCACGAAAAGGTGGAAGGTGACAGATCTCCCACAGGTACAGGCTTGGAAGTGCTTCACCACTGCATGGGCCAGAGCAGAAGGCTAGCGATTAGGCGGGAAGAACTGGTGGGCCTCAGGAAGGTTCCTATAGCTGAAAATTGGGATGCGATCTTGACAGCACTGCAACAATCCGTACACCTGCCAACCCAGTCCCTACAGGCACCTGACCTAAGCAACCAACACCGCGCACGCGACCCGCACCCATAGACCACACTTTTGCAACCGACCATGTGACAACAGCCGAACGATACTATCCTAATACACCTGCGCTGTATAACCCTATGACAATGGTGTTGCTAAGGGACGCCTTTGGAGGCATAAATATAGTTCTACATGTACTTAACCCTGCGTGACTGATTCAACTCTAATCCAAGTTCAACACCCTATACACACAGTTATTGCCGTATGAGCAGCTACACCAATCTATCCGCACCAACTTGATTCTTACACATACATGCTCCGCAAAATAAGCAAATATTCCAGATGTATTGGTTATGGACAGCATCGTATTATAAACGACCACCTGTTAAATCATTATGTGGAAAATAACTACTGAACTACCTTTGTTGTACTCACGTATACTGATGTCTAGTGACGCACAATATCTACTGTTGTCACACGTTGCAGAAATGATGTAATAGCGGCTCATGTAAATGTTTATTAAAAATCAATAAAAACAGATTTATTTTTTAAAAGTGCGGAAATGGGGTTTCAGCAAGATTGATCACTTCTGCATCACCAAGTGTCTCGATTTGTTTTGATCCTATTCACATCTTTGTTTCAATCACACTTCAGAATTATTTTTAAAAATGTGTTTTATTTGTACTTTCTGAACTGCTGATATATTTTGAAATATTTGTACAGTTAATTTACAGGTATTTCAATTTTGTTGAGTGTTAGGAAAAATATATATACATTCTACTGCCTTTTCTTACACACTCCATTTACCCCAGCAATGCTGCCACATAGTTCTCTTTCCAAAATCCTCTCTTTGTGGTCAGAGAAAGAAAAGAATAAGCAACGATTTGTCGTTCTGTCTTTGATCGCACACCAAATGTGACAAGATAAAAAACAACAATTAAAGGCATCTTCACCGCCTAGTCACGTTCTTAACACCAGCATGGCTATTGAGGGGGTGCTGCAGCACACTACGCGCACCTACTTTTGCAGCTGAAATGGTTCTCCGCAGTGTTTCGCAGATGAGTCTGCTTGGCGGGGAACAATGATGGACGATATCAAAATATTACTAGTAAAATGGTTTGGAGGAACTTTACGACATAGAATCGTCTGGCCACAGCTGTACTGTCCAGCCAGACCATAAAAACCACTAAAAATTAAGACGAGACTAGAAAAAATAAGGAGTCTGAAAAATAGTCAGGACAACATTTAGGGGTGGCACAGCCAGTAATGGGAAAGGGTACTCACCAAGACTTGACATACTATTATGATGTCACTAAATGAGTGAAAATCAACAGTATATTGTAAGCATAACAAAAAAAAGTAAGTGGGTCATGCAGCATGTGATAACACCCACAATACTGACAGGTGTTAATAATGATCAGGAATTCTAAACAGTAGTCTAAGATATAGTCTTGCCATTGAGGCACCATATGGGATAGGAATAAATTTATAGCAGCCATTTTAAAACATACCAAAAAACTACTATTCCAATGAGCCTTTAGAAATGCAACAAAAGTTCAGCAACCAATAGGCAACCGAGTCCATGTAACAACCAATCAGGACCATCAGCCTCCAATATAGTCTTTCACCTATGTCCCCACGTCCTCTTTCTTCGCTGCTCGCAGCCGAGAGAAGTTCATTTCTCACTTTTTTCCTTGTTATCATTTATTTGCTGCATTAATTCTGTATTGTGCTACTGTATAAATATTGCTCATTTGCATTCTGTCTGCCGGCCGTGGGACAGCTTTGCGCTCCATTCGTGGCAGTTAACTTGGTGCGGTCTCTGGCGCGGTCCTCCGCCCACTAGGTGGCGCTCACATAGGAGCATTTGAAGCTGCGACGCACAACTTTCAATTCCCTCACCGCAGGACTGGAGTTGCGCGTCGAGAGCCTGGAGCCAATACTGCTTGCAGAGTGACGCCCCGGTCGGGGTGTGTAGGTTACATTTTGAGCCTCATTTGTGAATTTCTGACACCCTGCTAGTCAAGGACGGTACTGCATGGTGCACTATAGCTTGTGACGTCCTGGGGTCTGAATCTCCTGCTACTGGCTGCACAGAAGCTGTAGACGGCAAGTGACACCCAGATAAGGGGTCAACACAATGATTAGAAGCACAAGTAAATAGTTTATGCTGCTGTGGCACATGTTAGGATCACCTGATTATTTTCAGCAAGCATACCAGTTTGGGGACACACGCTCTCAGGCACAATATTCCCCTATATATTACTAGCACCAGGGGGGATGTCCCCGTGCTTGGACCCACCAGTGAGGCTCTGCCCGCACATACTGTTGGCCCCTAAATCGCAGCGCTATGCAGGCATACAATTGTTGACTTTCCCGCATTAACGTTAAACTGGTGCATCCCAGCCTCTATGCCTGCGGTCAAGGCAGGTACATTTGGCATAATTTAAGTTGGTGTAGTGCCTACTATAGCGCTTTTGCATATTACAATGGAGGTCACAAGGAACATCCAGGGGGAAGAGGAACCTTTGGTGTTCCTTTCTTGGGATGATAACCTCTATGAGGCTGTGGACGCCTCCATCTATAGGGTAGCATTAGAAGACATGGGGCCCTTGGAGTTATGCCTTTCCCAGCAAACTGCGGGCAAACGTGCGAAGATTACCAACTCTGGCTAGAATGCCTCAAAACCCCTGGTCGCATCTGAACACTCCTAACCACCGGGTTCTGAAGTAGTCCCAGCTAAACGCCGCCGGCAAGAAGGAGTTGAATATGACGCATTTGAGTGTCTGAAACATGCCTTTCTGAACCAAGCTCTCCTCCCACCCATTCTGGGATCCGACTGGATTGGTTTCTCACCCCCCACAATCAGTGTCCTTTGATCCGAAAGACCAAATCCACGGGGACACAGATGAAGAGGCTGGCCCCTCTAGACCTCAGCTTCCCTCCTCTCTCCCTTACCCTTCTGATTCCTCCGATTCAGATCCAAGTTTTAGACCCCGATGGCATTATCCATCCTAGGAATGTTGGCCAGGAAGCATGTTTCACTGAGGCAAATTGCCTGTCTGATGGGTCTCCTTTTGTCTTTGATTCAAGCGATTTTTCTGGGGCCCCTGTACTATCAGGTCCTGCATCATCTGAGGGCTGCTCGCTTACGCAAAGGTCTCACTCACTCCCTAAAGGTTACCCTTTCGGCAGAAGCACAGGAGGAGATAAACTGGTGGCTGTCCCATATGGATGCCTGGAATGGGAAAACAATCTTTGGCTCAGCCCTAGATTGGTCATAGAATCAGGCGCCAGCGGATCTGGACGGGGCACTAGATGTGGAGATTTTTCCACAGAAGGTTTGTGATCTCCTCAAGAACAGAAATTGCACATCAACTGTTTGGAGATTCTCACAGGCTCCTTTGCGCTCCGGTGTTGGACCCTGGACAGAATCCAATTGTGCGTTCTCCTAAAGATGGACAATATATCGGCAGTCCGGTATATCAACCACTTAGGTGCCACACACTCCAAAACCCTCTCACCCCAGTGATTTGATTCTAGCAATATTGCCTGGACCACCAGATTTCAGTCATGGCCAAATATCTCCCGGAAAACCAGGTGGTAGACTGGCACTCATGCCATTTTTGGGACTCCAGTCTCTGGAAACTCATTCCAGAGATCTTTGGCAGAGTTTAGAACAAATGGGGTACATTTTTGATCAACTTGTTCATGTCCAGGTTGGACCATCAACTGCCCAGGTTTTCAGCTGGAGGCCAGACCCACAGGCAGAAACCACAGACATGTTTCCCCAGGACTGGAGTCTGGAGAAAGGCTACGCTTATCCCCAATTTGCGATAATCACTCGGGCCCCGGCCCACATGAGACGACAGAGAGCGGAAGTGGTGATCACTCCCATTTTGAAATCTCAAGTGTGGTTTCCAGTTCTTCGGGAACGTTCCTGGAATTTTCCAATCTGTCTCCTCGTTTCCATCTCTACTCCTCAAGCCAGATCAAACGCCACATCAGATGGTCTTGGAAGGGTCCTTGTCCCTGATGGCATGGTAATTACAGGGGACGATGGTCTGTCCCGTGCCGTTCAAGAAAAGCTGAGGAACTCCTCTTCAAGGCCTTGGCTGACAGCACAGTTAAGAAATATAGATTTGTCAAGAAAACAGCTGGCTATTCTTTTATGCCTGGTCTCTTATAGCCGGGTATCAGATGTCCAAGCCTTGGACATCTCTGGCAGGACCTTTTCTCCATCTCGTGTGTCTTTGACTGTTAGCGGGAGAACTAAATGTAACACCAGGGCTATTTCTTACCCAGCCTTTCCAGATTCTCCTAAATTGTGTGTTGCGCAATGCCTCAAAGCATTCCAGGAAATGTCGGAGGAATTCCATCCGCCTGGGGAACATCAACTTCTGATTGCTCTTTGAAAGCTGGACAGGGCAGTCTCATCTCTCACTAAAGATCGCTGGGTGAGATGGATGATGAAGGAGGCGGACACTGATCTGAAACTGTTTGGAGTGCATTCCGCTCGAGGAGCAATGATATTGAAGGCTTTCAGCATCTGGAAGATATCATGAACAAGACCAACTGGTCTTCGAACTCTACTTGTAACAGGTTTTACCTCAAACCGGTGCTGTATATGGCTCACTTGAGTGTGAGCAAGCTTTGAAGCAGCATAATCCCCGCCTGCGGTTTTGACATAGAATGAAAACTTTCCTAGCTATTGTAACGGAAGGTTTCAATTCTATTAACGGCATGGCACTGAGGATTATCCCCCCACAGTGGATTATGATCCGGCACCTGTTCCAGTGACTAGTACATATTGAATTTTATGCTCAATTAGACCTATTTTTACATGGTTGCCCAGGTGATTTCAATGTTGTCTTATGATCTGTTGCTTATTATGCACGTTTTATTTGTGTGCAATTAGATGTACCATTACATGGCCGCTAATATGATTTGACAGTTCTGCTGATTTAGATGAGACTTTGGTTAATTAGTCTCTTTACCTTAGGGACGGAGTTGAGTGTACAAGAGACTTGATTCCAGAGCACAGCAATTACTTGCGCAAAGAAAGAGGACGTGGGGACATAAGTGAAGGACTATATTGGAGTCTGATGGTTCTCAATTAGTTGTTCCATGAACTCAATTGCCATCTGCTTGCTGAACTTTTGTTGCATTTGCTGCAGCTTGAAGCTTGGTCAAAACTATTTCCATATACTTACATAATTTCATAGATTCACAAACTGTTTCCTCTTTGGGCCATATCAAACACTTAGTAACCTTAGACCCGCCAATGGATCTTTTATGTGAGCTAATAGAGACTTGGATATTAGGAGATCATGTGGCAAATTTTTACGAGGACCTGGAATAAGAAGATGCCAAATTCATGCTATCAAACAATTTTTTTTCAATAAACGTTAATTAATGAGCTTACGACAAGAAGTTTCCAAACCAAGAATGACTCAAATACGATACAATTTCTCATGAATATCGTTCATCTAAGCCTCAATTTGAATGGTCAAGAAACACAAATCTCATGTAAGCTTTTGTTCATAGAAATCATTTAGTACAATAAGTCACACAATGTCATACAGATTCAGTAAATAGTCATTTTGCTGATCACATAGGGGATAAGAGAACAAAGAGAAAATTCAAGTTTAGCATTTAGGTCATACAAACCAAATATGCAGAGTTGAAGCGTAAGGAGTCACAGGAATAAGTCCATAACACTCCAGCCGAAGAGTTATACCTGCTCGCTTTACCAGCCGGCAAAGTACAGGTTGAGTCAGTTCAGTTCAAGCGGGTTTGGCAAAGGAGCAAGAATCAGAGTTCAGTCCGACAGCATGCCAGGCAAGGAAACTGAAAATGATAACCAGCCTGACTCCTCCTCCAAGGGGGCAATTATACTTCCAAAAGGTCTCAGTTTACACCCACAAAGTATCAGTTCCATCGTATGTTATGGTTTCCATTGGTTGTCCACAGTGGGCTGATCATGGTATGAGCAATACCTCACTAAGAAATCCGGAAGCATTAAGTAATACTTTTGCCAAATCATCAATTTCAACAACTTTATAATTTCCATACTTTCCTCATAAGTAAGAAAATTCACTTGTTCACAGTCTATCCGTTCCCAGATGCTCTCTCTGGGTTTGCAATTGTATTGACACATTTCAGTCAAAAACTTTTCTGAATCAAAAAAGGACCTATCTTCACATACTTTGGGAATGTATGCAGATCCAACCCTACTGGCATGATATTCACGACATTATCAATACTGCTCTGTCAGCGCAGCTCCGAGTGGAGGCCCGTAGGTGTCTCCTGAACATTTGGGAACCGACTGACTTGAATGTCTGCTTGACGCAGTGGGTGACTTTGGGGCTAATGCTGGCCAAGAGGAATATTGCCCAGCGATGGGGGGCATCGGTTCCGCCCACGGCACAGGAATGGGAGAAAGACATGGATTGGGTAATGTTTAGAGAAAAGACTGTATATGTGTCACGTGGATGTCCCCAAAAATGGTCTCGTGTGTGGGGCTTGTGGACCTCCTGTCGTGGAGATATTTGTCAGTCCCCTCTGACCCCTGCGTGTGGTGATCCCCCGTCGCCCTAGACCTTTCACCATGCACAATTGTATTTTGTATATTGCCTGCTGCACCGCTGATGCCTATTGATCTGCTCCTCCTGTGTTGTCATGCAACTGCTGATGTTTGTTTTTGGTCATAAAAAATAATTTAAAAAAAATATAAAAAATAAAATAAATAAAATTAAAAAAGACCTGTCGTTCATGAGCCTAAAAAGACACTCTCTGAAAAGTTATCATAGCATCCGAAATGACTACTTCAGCTAGATTCTGCTTATCAAAATTAGGAAAGAAAGCTTTTTGAGGCCTACACGAAAACTTGTTAAATCATTACCACGTTATGATTAATATAAAACACACATTAATATGAATTCAATTTTCTTAGTAAAATGTACTCATTACTCTTTTCTCCAAAAGTTACATGTCAAATATTTGTTACCAATAAATGAACATTTCACCCGTTTTAAGTTTCTAACAGATTACTATGCGTCATTTCTGTTATTCACATTTATTTTCACATATTACTAGAAAATACACAGCAAATCTTGTATTGTCAAACGTCTTTAAACTAAGCATTTCAATTGTTTTTTAAATATTTCATTATGTAAGCATTCTTTTAATTTGCCAAGTTAGTTAATCAGCAGCACATTTTCTGAGTTAGCCATATCGAATTTCTTAAACACGTTTACATTGCATGAGCGAATAACTGTTTTTCGCTCTTTATTTACGTCTTTCACATTTTCAGAACACTTCTGCATGCTTTTACGATGCAGTAAAAGATCATGTTTTTCGTCATCATCTATTTTGCACATTTTAGTAAAATTAGTATTGTGAAGCTTATTTAATAGTGAGATTTGACAGAGGCAATCGTCTTTAAACTTTTACGCTTCATCACGTTCCCAAAGGTTTATGGGAATAGTAGTTATTTTTGTATGTTATAACATGGCTGCCATTAATAAATAGCGAAGGAAGTAAGCATAATCCTCACTTCCGTGTCCTTAATATGACTGAAACTTTCTGTTACAATAGCTAAGAAGTTTCTCATTCTTAGCCATATGTCACTGCTGTTGGCAAAAAAGGAATTGGCCGTTTGGTCCACTTTAAGGATAATGATAATCAGCCAAATGTTCCTCCAACGGGCTGTTAAAAAAACACAGGATTTGCAGCAGAAGGAGAAAACATCTTGTTAAAGGATGAACCCAAAGTAAACTTGGCAGGGAGAAGTATGAATTATTGGTGTCTTAAGTAGTACATTTTGGATGACTTAAACATTACCCTACTATTATTATTATAATATATTTTTTTAGGAGTTTTATATAGCGCTGACACGACCCGAGAGGTATCAGAGAACCTTTCAACAACATAAACGACAGATATCAGAAACAGTTACAGTACAATAATAACACAGATTCTAGATAGTGATCTGTCAATTTCTGGCAGTAAAAGTACAGTTTCTGGAGCTAGTCATTCGCAGACATAGTAAAGAATTTTGATTAAGGAGTTGAGCATCGGATCTTTGAGTATACTTTGCAGGAATTGTAAATGTAACTAGTTGGGGATTTCTAGGTGGGACTGAGCAGCTATTTTCTAGAGGGATAGGGATACCGGTTGAGGAGAAACTATTTTAGTTGTCTCTTGAAGCTCGTGAAAGAGGTGGTAGTTTTGATTTGTATTGGCAGAGAATTCCAGATTTTAGGGGCGTTGCCTGAGAAACAGTGAGAAATGGCTTTTTGTTTATGTCTTTTGGGGAGGATGAGAAGGAGCGTGTTGGAGCTACTTAGGTTTCTCGATTGTCCTGATTTAGTGAGTTTGACTGTGAGGTGATCTAGTTTACTAGTGTGTAGGGCTTGATAGGTGAGACAGGCAGTTTTGAAACCGCTACGTGCTACAATTTGTAGCCACTATAGGTTTTGCAGCGCGGGGTGATGTAATTGTGTTTCTTAGCTCCTGTGACCATTCTTGCTGCTGCATTTGGGGTGGCTCTCACGGGGGCTACGTGTACTTTGGCTGCTCCAGTGAGTGTGGCATTTCCATAGTCTAGTCCGGACAGAACTAGCGCTTGCGTTGCGGTTTTTAGGTCGTTTGGAAGAAGGAAGGGCTTAATTTTGTTGAGGAGTATTAAACTGTAGAAAGTGCCGTTTGCAGTGGGCCTTATGTGAGAGCTCATGTTTAGTCTTGAGTCCGGAGAGATCCCCAGAAATTTGGCTGAGTCCGCTAGAGTAAGCTTGCACTTTAGGGAGTCTAGGTCATTTATCCATTCTTGGATCTGTGGATGGTGGTCTGGATTAGAGAAGACAAGAATTTCAGTTTTTCTTGATTGAGTTTGAGGTGGTTTTGTGATAGCCAGTTTTGTACTTTTAAGAGTGTGGAGTTTAGTAGGTGAATGTCATTCAGAGAGGATGTTTTGAAGTAGAGCGGAGTGTCGTCGGCATAGACGCGATAGCAGATATTTGCTTGTTTTGGAATGGTAGTGATGGGTTCCATGTAAATGTTGAAGAGTGTTTCAGAGAGGACTGAGCCTTGCAGAACACCTTGGGTTAGGTGACAAATGTCAGACATCGAGTTGTCGATTTTTAATACTTGGAATCGGTTATGCAAAAATGAGGTAAACGATTTCAGGACAGTGCCATCAGCTCCGATCCGTTGTTGCAGGGCAACCATAAGTAACTTGTGATTTAAAAGCCGCCGATAGTTCTAGGAGGACGAGCAGGCAGCATCTGTTCATGTCTAGGGATTTATGAATGTCATCTGTTAAATTCAATATAGCCGATTCAGTGCTCCATCCCTTCCAGAAACCGGACTGGTGTGAGTCGAGTATGTTATTGGAGTCCGGGTGTTGGTTGAGTTGTGAGAGTACACATTTCTCAAGGATTTTTGCTAGGAATGGAAGGTTGGTGATGGATCTGAAACTCTTGGGATCGTTCGGGTCTGCATCAGGTTTAGTTAGAAGGGGGGTAATTTGGCCTTGCTTAAGGCAGTCGGGTATCAGCCCGTTGTTAAGGGAGCCGTTTATGATATTGGTCCATAGAGGGGTTAAGGTGAGGTTGAGGCTTTTAGCCAGGGAAGCAGGGAGAGGGTCTGCATAGTGGGGCGAGGGTTTGGATTTGGCAATCACCATGGAGATGTCCTCCTCTGTGCGCGGTTTGAAAGCCTTCCAGCTCTTGGGGGTTGAGGAGGGCCTTGGGAATTGGTGTATATTGGTAGTCATAGGGGATGGGGTCTTAGTTTTTGGGATCCAGGAGTGATCTAGGTTGGGCTTATCTCCGTTATAGGTGAAGAGTTGCTGGGTTGAGTCTGTTGGTGATAATCCAGGGAGAGCTTGATCTTGGTGATTTTCTCATTGACGAATTTGGCCAGGTTGCCCCACTGTAGTTTTGCAGCAGGTTGATTTTCTTTGGTGGGTTTAGAGGTTTGTTGTCAGATAATGTTGAAAAGTTCTTTGGTGTAGTTTTTTGCTTTTTTATAGGGCACTCCGGAAGGAGGCTCTCTCTTTAAGGATGTGTTTTTTGTAGTTCCTGCGTTCTCTTCTGAGGTAGTAAAGGTTGGTTGTCGATGGGTTTGCTCTCCAGAGTCTTTCAGCAGCTCTTACTTTCAGAGTTGAGGTCTTTGTTGAACCAGGATCTTGAGGGGTGGCTCTGACCCTTCAGAGTTTCAGGGGGGCTAGTTGTCCAGGGCAGTTTTCATCTTCAAGTTGTAGAGGGTAGTGAGCTCATCCATATTGAGGCTGTCTGTGGTAGGAGAGAGTAGGGATGACATTTTTGTTTACAGGTCAATTAAAGGGATTGGATTGAGGTTTCTGCGCCATTGATGGGTAATCTGAAATTGGTTAGGAGGAACTGTAGCTGGGTTGATGTCAAACATTCAGTTTGACATCAACCCAGCTACAGTGCCTCCTAACCAATTAGTGGTCTGATTAGGAGAACATTGTTTATCCATATTAATTCATTTTGGGCTATGGTAGCATCTAAGGTAGAGCCTTTGTTGTGGGTTTGTCCCTTGCAGTATTGGGTAAGATCTTTGCTGAGTAGGAGTTTGTTTAATGACTGTATTAATGTGTCCTTCTCATTATTCCAGCGGAGATTGAAATCACCTAGGATTATGTTGTCCGAGTTAGGAGTTGGCCTAACGGCTAGGGCGGTCGACCTTGAATCTGGGTAACTGGGTTCGAGTCTCTGCAATGTCGCTGATCATCCTGTGATTGTGGGCAAATCACTTAATCTCCCCGTGCCTAACAAAAATGAATGTGTCCTCATGTAATCCAACTGGTGCTATGTAAGGCGCTCTGATATCCGATTCAGGTCAAGTTTGCGCTATATAACACTGTAAAATAAATTTTGAAAAAGTTAGAGAGAAAGAGCGTTAGTAGGTCAGATAGTTGTTCCCTGAAGGCGGACGTGTTTCATGGTGGGTGGTAGACGAGATGACATTTTGTTACTTTGTTGTCTTTTCGCTTTAGGTTGGTGCTGATGTATTCGAATGTTGCATAGGAGAAGGTTTTAGTGTCAGCCACTGTGATGCTATTCTTATGTCTGATGGCTATGCCACCGTCACAATAGTCTATCCTGGCCTTCTTGATGTAGAAACCTGGGTGTCTAGGAGGTCAATGACCAGATATGATGATTTGTTGAGCCAGGTTTCAGTGACAAACGCAATGTCAATGTCATAGTGGTATGGATTCAGCCAACTCTCTTGCATGTTTGATTGCTGATCTACAGTTTAAGAGCATGCAGTTTACCTTGCTGCCGGGAGTGTGTTTTTGGGAGGGGGAGCCAAAGGTATTTCGGTGCGATGTGATTGTGGTCTTGTAGCCCTCGGTGGGTCGATGTCTCTGCTAATTCTGGTGATCACCTGGATATTAGAGGTGGCCGAAGTCTGGGCTGTCCTGAGGTCATAGGTTTTAGCTAGATTCATTGCCTCTCTCATGGACATCTTAGGGCTCGCTTTTTTTGGCCTGTGATATTGGTTGTTGAGAGGGGTGGTGCACCAGCAGTTCGATTGGGATTTGGACAGTCAAGGGGGTTTACTGAAGATGATCTGGGCAGGTACTGTAGTCCTTTATTATTTATTCTTTTATGTTTGACGTAGATTGTGGATAGAATTGGAGGGAAATGGCTTAAGGGCACGCAGGCAGCTTCAAAGTCTAGAGGTCCGTTTGCTGGTAGGCACCTGGTTGGTGCAGCTTTGGTGAGAATCCAACAGATTGAACCAGTTCAAGATGGCCACACCCTAGAGGAGTCTTTTGATTGGTCTGGTCCTACTTTACGTTTTGTGAAACTGCATGCATGTAGTCCTATGTCAATTTCTACTGGTAGAGGCCACCATCTTAGGAGTGCGATCCAAGTGTCAGGAAGGGGAATCCTAAAATGGATGAAAGGGCACCCCAGCAAGAACCCCTATTAGATCATGGGGCCGCAAGAGTTAAGCAAACAGCGTGTACATCTGTGAGGACTCCAACATGGGCCGGCAGTGCCCCAAACCCACCGCACAATCCAGCGAGGCAGGCTGCGCTGGCCATGCCAGCGTGCAGTGGGTAACCTGGAGACGAGGAAGTGCCAGCATTTTTTTATATACATTTTGGCAATCAACACCGGGTCGGTGAGCAGAGATGGGAGACAGAGACCATGCCCCACCATGAGTGCAGCAACTAATGGGTGTGCATGTAGTCGGGTTCCCGTTAGGTCTTCAAAAGCGGGATGGTTCGGTCTATGTTGGACCCTCATCCTTTTGCTACCTTGGGGAATATAACCATTCCTGATCACTGGGGGCAGCGCGGGGGTCCATACCTCGAGCAGGGAAGGCACTCCCCAGATTCTGCAGACCACCCTGCTCAGCTTGCGATTTCCCAGGTTGAGTGGGAGACGTCTGGGTTCTCTATCTTTTCTCCGGTATCCATAGCCAGCAGCTGCACAGGCAGACGAGGAAGACAGGGAGAGTGGCTGCTAGGGTCCGTTCCAGGCAGCAGTGCGCAGCGTGCTTCTGGGAGTCTGTCAAGAGTGGATTCACTTCAAATCATCATGGCCAAAGTTCAAGACTCTTGACTCTCAGACCGCAAATGGGGTTGTCAGCACCCTCACTGTTGACACCCTTGTAGTATCAGGCTGTAAGTTCTATCGCTGCCTCGTTTTAGTGTGGATTCTGCTTGTTTAGAGGGTGGATGGCCAAGGCATATCGGGGATTTTCAGCGAGATTGATCTCTGCCCTCGGGAAGCTCAGGGAGCATCCTCTGTTCCACCGGTTATTGACTGGCTCATTGGATAACCCTTGTGTTTGCTTATCAAAATTTTTAAGGGCAGAATTCAACAAATACATCCCACCCTACAACTTGATATCTAGTTTCCATCTCCTCTATATAAATCCCCTTTCCCTCCCCCCCAATCATTGTAAAACAAGGGTATTTTGGTACTCAGTGCATTTGGGATGATTAAACGTCCATCAATATACCAATATTCATTAAATAGGTCCACACTAACCAATTTTTTTTATGCTAATTAAAAATGATAGGCCTCTATCGTAGAAGATTTTATGCATCATACATGCAGATTTTAAAATAATTCTTTCCTACACTGGTAGTTAATGGAGCTGGAGTAACTGGTTGGTAAATGGTCAAATTGTTTTGTGATAAAGAAATTGTCAGAGCATTTTGCTTCTTTTGCAGACGCTGCACGGTCTTCATAGGCGGATCAAGAAATACGAAGATGAATGCATTGGGAACTAATATTCTAAGGGTAAGTGATACAAATTGAAAAATCTGGCTTAAGATAAGCATTTGAGAGAAACATGACTTTATTACCACCAAGACTTATTGCTCTTTTTTAAAATCGGTGTCCAAAGCATACCTAGATTTCTTACAGTGTAAACTGATTTGTGGCACTTCTCCATTGAAAGTGGTGATAAGGCAGGATCCCAATGATTTATTTTGCTTTGAGTGGCGATTATTTCATATTTAG
The DNA here is from genome assembly GCF_964204655.1 of Triturus cristatus. Lineage (NCBI taxonomy): Eukaryota > Metazoa > Chordata > Amphibia > Caudata > Salamandridae > Triturus > Triturus cristatus. The sequence continues at coordinate 678,059,924 of NC_140585.1, read as the reverse complement.
AGAGGCTAACCACCTCCAAGGCTGAAGCCAGGTCAGTGATGGGATTAGAATAAGTTACTTACCTCCTATAACAATCTTTCTGTTGGATAGTGTATCTGAAGATTCCTCACCGGTTCCCACTATTGCATATACCAAGCACAAGACTGGATCAGAAAACGTCCATAATAGCTCCCCGGCGCTGATCAGTGGTTTTGGCATCAGATGTGAAGCCATAACATCAACAGAGCCATATAGCAACCGGACGGCACCAAGATGCTAGTTCTGATGAGCCAGTTCTCCTGATACGGGAAAACAGCGATCCCTGCCATCTGAGAAGGATTGCCATCATCTCTGTAAAGACTAGAGGTCAATCCAAAAGGAAGTACTGTAAACTGATAATATGTAGAACGCACCACAAAGAGCAACTACTTCCTGTGGGTCAGCACGATTGGAATATGTAAAAACGGTCCATGAGGATGTTAGGGTGATACGCCACAGTATCACAAAAACTGGGTAGGTTAAAGGGTCTGAGGGAGATTTACAGACCAGCGCGGACAAGTCCCCCTACTACTATATCCACAAAATCCAAGAGTCCGCGGGTCTCTTACAGAGAAAAGTGAAAACTGACTGATACAGCTCAACAGAACGTGAAACTATAAAGGGAGTCCTCTTAAAGAGGACAGGATCCCATCACCCACCGAGGTGGCATGCTTCATCATTTGGGATCTCCTCTTAACTGAAGACTAGTGCAGTTAAGGAGCTACAACTCCTTGGTAGTGACAAAAGGAGGAGCTCGCGGATGTTTTGAGATGTAAACAGAGGGCTAGATCTCCCAAAGATCGATGAAGCCACATATAGTGTGGTGAAAAATATGGTGCAGTGTCAATGAAGTGTGTGTTAAAATTGACTACCAGGAGAAAAATATCTTTATTAGATATCTCAGGGTGTCAAGGTTAAAAGCAGTAAAGACGCGGTCTGAGCAAATAAACGAACGCGCTAGTGAAGAATGAGGTCTACATGTTTCAGCCAAACTAGATCAAAAAATGTGATCATGGCTTTCTTCAGGACCGTAATGTGTCACTACTGCAACATTTATTAAGAGGGTAAAAATTACCAAAAAAAGGTATAAGGAACGATATATCCAACTGTGTACCTGTGTACTTATTTGTAGACAAAACTACAGGGATACTTGGAAATCACCTGTTGAGAAAAAGAAAGGCACACATTCACAAAGTGCATATCAGTCATTTTGCCATACAGACTTAATGAATAATATGCTGTCATAAAAAGGTCTACAATCAACCTTCTTACCCATATGAAGTCGGGGATACCGCCCACTGCTCCTGGTAACAACTCAGGGCGTGAGGCAACGCTCTGTTAAAGGAAAATGAATACAAGAGAACTAGTACTACACAAGCATATAGTTCTTAAATAGAAGTACCCCTAAGTGGCACCACCAGTGTAGAAAAAAAGAGGAATAAAAAGAAGTCACTAAGAGAGGCTGCAATCTGTAAAACGGTAAGTAACAGCCCTCACTTATCTATATAGATGGCCATTACAATGAAAGTGGCCAGTGGAGAGGGAGCTGCTAGTATGATGGATATAGTTGTAGTACTACCCGCTCTATGAGATCCCTGTCGTTTTCTCTACAAATAAGTACACAGGTATACAGTTGGTTGTATCGTTCCTTATACCATTTTTTGGTAATTTTTACCCTCTTAATTGTTGCAGTAGTAACACATTACTGTCCTGAAGAAAGCCATGATCACATTTTTTGATCTAGTTTGGCTGAAACATGTAGACCTCATTCTTCACTAGCGTGTTCGTTTATTTGCTCAGACCGCGCGTTTACTGCTTTTAACCTTGACACCCTGAGATATCTAATAAAGATATGTTTCTCCTGGTAGTCAATTTTAACACACACTTCATTGACACTGCACCATATTTTTCACCACACTATATGTAGATTCATCGATCTTTGGGAGTTCTAGCCCTTTGTTTATATCTCAAAACATCCGCGAGCTTCTCCTTTTGACACTAGCAAGGAGTTGAAGCTCCTTAACTGCACTAGGCTGTAGTGAAGAGGAGATCCCAAATGATGAAGCATGCCACCTCGTGGGTGATGGGATCCTGTCCTCTTTAAGAGGACTCCCTTTATAGTTTCACGTTCTGTTGCGCTGTATCAGTCACTTTTCTCTGTAAGAAGACCCGCGGACTCTTGAATTTTGTGGATACGCCACAGTAGCCAATGGCAGCTCCAGAAGCTCTAAAGCTTTCTTTAATACAGAATAAAAATAAGCCATTTTAAATGAAGCAGGGCCTGGGGAAGAATCCACATCAATATCTAGACAGATAGCCAGATCACTTGGATCCGTTCCAGGGATCATTTGAATCCATGCCCGGGTACTAGAAAATGAGTCATCATCATCTCCTAGGTAAAATTGAAAATCTGTGTTAATAGCTGTGAGAAAGCGCTGCAAGAACTGTTGTTCTGAAGGCCTACCCTCCTATAGGAGGCAAAAAGCTTCCTTCCTAGACTGGTGTCTTTTGACTCCTAATAGTCTCACATGCAGTTTGAGGTGCTGAAAATGTATGCAGCGCAGGAAACAAGTGTTCTTGAATTGGTGTGTCCACCAATGCCAAATGTCTCACTGAGGTTGACGCAGGGACAACTCTATGAGCTGTTCGATGCAGGACCAATATCTGTAGTGACATTGGGCTTGTGAGATGTGGGGTCAGTTGGGGTCTCGAGTTGGTGGTGCTGGTAAGAACCCTTAAGACACTAAATATAGTGATGGCATAGACCAAACGTTCTGGACCATGGGAGTAACTGGCACAATACAAGGGACAGCTGACCTCCTAAACATATACATCACAGCTCGCAAGATGGATCCGCTCCAGGTGTCAGCTGCGGCAGGGTAGGAGAAGTCTATGGTGGTAGTGGTGGTGCTAGATCTTCGTCCTGCTTCTGATAGTGCCCAGCGGCAGTGTGACGAAATAGCTGAATACTTTTCTGCCAAAGTCCAAAATATCTATAGGACTTTTTTACATACGAATCCCATCACTGATCATGCTACCCCACAACAGCAAGTCTTGCTGGATAAGTTCCTTCCATGCAGGAACTTCTCAGGCAATTAAAATCAGGCTCCCCCGCAGATCCTGCCCCTCCGGCTATCCTAAATCGGGTCTCTGAATTAGTATCCCCGGTTATGCAGGATGTGATAAACTCCTCTCTCCTTAGTGGAGTGGTGCCTCCTCTCTGGAAACAGCCGAGGGTTAAAGCACTTCTGAAAAAGTCTAATCTTGACCCCGAGGACTGGGCCAATTATAGGCCTATTTCTCTGTTGCCAGGACTCAGCAATTAGCTGAAAAACATGTGAATTTGGAAAAAAAACAATTGCCTGCAATCCACACAGACAGGTTTCAGATGCCAACAGGACACTGAAACTGCTCTTATTGCCGTGATAGAGGACTGTAGGAAAATTATGGATGTCAGAGGCTGCGCTGCTCTTATTCTGTTAGGTCTCAGCGCAGCCTTCGACACAGTCAATCACCAACAAATGATCCAAAGACAAAGGGAGGTGGGTGTGGCTGGAGTCGCCCTGAACTGGCTCCAGTCCTTCCTCGAAAATCCTGTTTTTTCAGTCTATGAAGATGAAGCTTCTTCAGATCAGATTCCTCTGCGGTGTGGAGTCCCCCAGGGATCCTCCTTAAGTCCTACCATGTTTAACATCTACATGAGTTCTCTTGCAGAAATGGTGTATCCTTGGGGGATCCAGATCGTCACCTATGCTGACGACACCCAGCTGGTGGTATCCCTTACCCAGCAAGGCAATTCTGAGCCATGCCTAAGGAAGATCTCTGAGTGGATAAACAAGTCATTCCTAAAACTGAATGGTGCAAAGACATTCTGCCCCGCTAATATAAACTCTTTAGCCCAGTTGTCTTGACCTTCGACTCGCCCCAAAAGAACAGATCAAGAGTCTGGGAGTCTGGCTTGATCGCAAGCTGGAATTTAAAGAGCAAGCTCGCAAGGTTGCAGCTAGTTGCTGTGGACTTCTTAGGATGATAAGGAAGATTCTCCCTCATCTTCCTTTTGTCGCTAGACGAGTTCTAGTTCAGGCACTTATACTTTCTCGGCTGGACTATGCGAATGCAGTCTATTTGGGTGTGCCACAGGGAACCACTAATAGACTGCAAATCGTTCAGAACTGTGCAGCCCGCCTCCTAATGAACATTCCCAAAAGCAGCTCGGCCAAACCAGCTCTTGTTAGTTTGCATTGGCTTCCCATCCAGGATAGGATTCATGTTAAAGCAATGTGCATTGTCCATAAAGCCATCTCTGGGAAAGGTTCCACTTTGATTCAATCTATGGTGCAACTTTACCGCCCCAACAGGACTTTGAGATCCAATAATAAACGCTTACTTAAAGTTCCTACAATTAAGCGATCACGAACGGGAGGTCGTCAGTTCACATAAAATGCTGCCAAGTTTTGGAACCGGTTTCCCGAAAATATACGGCTGGAATCTAATCATCTTAAATTCAGGAAATTGCTTAAAACTTTTCTTTTTCTGTGATCTGTTCTTAGTTTGACTAAGGTGCCACATTAAGCGCTGGGGTGTCCTTGGGTAGCCATGCGCTATATAAATGTGTATTCATTCATTCCCAGCGACAGTTCTGAGGTTATCACCAACAACTTAGGCTCTATGGTAGATGGAACAAGAGGTGTGTTACCTCTGTCTTGGAATGACGAGGGGAGGGAGATGAACGCTTCTTCCTGCAGTGTGGGTTCTTCTCTTTCAAAGAACTTGGGTGAGGATGATGACCTCGAAGGGGACCTTAACATTACTGGTATGCTGGCTCCACTATAAGCTTCCTGCTTTTGCATCTAAATATACAAGACTATCACTGACATACACCTAAAAACAGCTAGCGCCATTGAATTTGTCAATGGTTTTTGGCTGTTTAAGATAAATGAGTAACAATGAATTTGTCGTAAATAATATTGAAAATGTTTCCATTCTGAAATTGAAAGAATGCGAAATAAACAATATTGAGGCCTGTGGCAAGCGTTAGTGGCCTTCAGTGTCTCACTCATTCTTGTAATGTTCACTCAGACGTGCACCCTTCTCTCCACATCTCGTCCATCCGCATATCTTACACCTAATCTCTTTCCTCGTCAGCATCTACTTTTCACTCTTTACTGAACGCATTTCCTCGCATCTCCTTCACTTCACCACCCCCAAAGCATGCAGTCACCTGTAAGCACTACATTTTCTTTTACTTTCAACTTGTCAATATTCTGACACTGTGTACCTCCTTCACATTCATTTGCACATAATCCCAATTGCAACTGGAATGCGTGACCATTTCTCTGTGTGCGCTGCAGAGAGGCCGAGGACTGGATGACCACGTAGTCCAAGCACCTTCTTTGACTAACTGACTATTGGAAACTCACACTGCCTTAAGACTCCACTCCAGACCTCTCATTCATGGGCTGTTATAAACACCTGGCAGGTCCTCATTTCAAGATTGCACTGCACAAGAGTAATATTTTAAGTGACAAAAATACAAAAACATGACACTCTGGAAATAGCAAGATTAAGTAAAACATGTGAAATATGAACAGGAACTAAATTGATTACCTTAAGGGTTTTTATGTTCATTGTTAAGAAATCAATCAATCTTTTTGCCATTAACTTTAAGGACAGGAATATAGGGCCCAATAGGGACTCATATCAATGCCTGCTTTTAATTACTACCAGGTCTTAGATTCGGGGGACCTGGACCACTTAAACTCCTGCTTGACTGCGACTTCTTTCATTGACAGCTCCTACAACCGTCTACAAAATAAATCATAAAACATTTAGTCCAATGCTCCTTGATTGCCGTAGAGTGCGTGCATTTGTTAAGAGAGGTCGCACAATGACATGTCATGAGTGGAGGCAACACAGACAGTCGCAAAGTTATTTGTTTTTTTAATGCCCTGTCACTTTTAAACCTGGTGAAGACAGGATCTCCTTTGGACCCAGTTCCGGCGAAAGTGATGGTCAATCTAGCCCCTGTTTTAATCAACCCTCTCCTCGCTATATGGAACTCTTCTTTGAATCATGGCCATTTCCCTTCAGTTTGGAAACAAGCCAGGCTGCTCCCTATTCTAAAGAAACCAGATGCAGATCCTTCCCAATTTAGCAATTACCGTCCTATCTCCCTTCTACCTAAACCTGCTAAAATTCTGGAGAAAGTGGTCCAGAAACAACTGGCCCTTTATCTAGAAACTAACCAACTGCTGCATGATTCACAGTCCGGTTTTAGAACGGGATACAGTACTGAGACTGCTTTGCTAGAGGTATCGGAGACGATTAGGAAATCGGTGGACAGAGGCGAGGAGGCCATGCTAGTCCTCCTGGACCTGTCCGCCGCATTCGATACCGTGTCTCATGATATCCTGGTGACTAGGTTGCAGCAGTTGGGGATCGGAGGCACAGCCCTGGCCTGGATCAAATCATTTCTCACAGGGAGATCTCAAAGGGTACTTCTCCGTCCTTTTGAGTCAGAAGACAAACCCCTTCTTTGCGGGGTGCCTCAGGGCTCTGCCTTGAGCCCTCTTTTGTTTAACGCGTATTTGGGCCCTCTTGCCAGGGTAGTCGAATCGTGGGGAGTCAGGGTGGTCTCCTATGCTGATGATACCCAGCTTATTTTTTCTTTCAGAGACCATTCTGACTCGCATTTTTCCAACTTTCGAAACTGCCTTGGCAACATCTGCACCTGGATGGCTTCCAATCATCTGGCCCTTAATACAGACAAAACCGAGGTGCTTTTCTTTAGTCAGAAACCAGCCCCCCCCAGCCAACCTGTGGTGGCCTACGGTGCTGAACCCCCCCCCCCCCCAATCCAGTAGAGTGAGCCCGTAATCTCGGCTTCCTTTTTGATAACACCTTGTCCTGCAAAGCCCAGGTCAACAAAGTCACCGCAGCTTGCTTTGGCAAACTGCGCATGATTAGGAAGATCTTCCCTTACCTTCCCCAGACTTCCCGTAAAACCATTGTCCATGCTCTCATTACGGCACATTTGGACTACGCCAACAGCCTATATGCTGGAGCCCCCCTCTATCTCATTGACCGACTACAAATCGTTCAAAATGCGGCTGCCAGGCTTATTGGAAACATCCCTGCCCGCAACTCAGTCAAAGCTTATCGGAAAGATTTACACTGGCTCCCTATCGCTCGTAGAGTTCAGTTTAAAATCCTTACCCTTGCCTTTCGAGCCATTCACGGAACTGGCCCATCCTACTTGAGCCAAAGACTCAAACTATCGAAGTCTGATAGAAACCTAAGGTCCAATAATCTACGTTTACTGGTTGTTCCCAGATTCAGGCTAGCCCGGAGCGGTGGCAGAACGTTCGGTGTGACGGCGGCTAAATTCTGGAACGACCTCCCTCTGGACCTTAGGTTTATCGAGTCTGAGCAGATCTTCAGACGCAAATTAAAAACTTGGCTGTTCACCCAACCTTGAGTAGGAGAGCTTCTGCTACACTGGGCTGGAGGTTAGGACCCGGGATGCCTCCTCTGGTGATATTCTTGCTCTCTCAGCGCCGGGACACCCCCGACGGGGGTAGCTGCGCGCTTTATAAGCTTCTTAAATAAATAAATAAATGCAGATTTATATAGCGCAACACCCCAAGGTATTGGAGCGCTTTACATGAGCACCGGTTACGTTACACACGGACACATTCAGGAACGGGGAGATTTAGTGATTTGCCCAGAATCACAGGATGTGGACGCGACCCCGAGGCTCGAACCTTGGTTTCCAGCACCAAAGTCGGCAATCTAGCCGGCAGACCACATCCTCTCCTCTCCATTGTGGGTCTGTGGCAGAAATGCATCGATCACACTGTCAACTATGTTTAACCGCTCTGTTGCTAAGGACATGCTGGAAACGATCCTAGCACTCGCCTGCAGGGGAAGCTCTGCCAACCCTCAGGTGCCTTCCCACCAAATGTTACCCCCGGGGATGGCAGCAGAAGCATGTCCGCTGCCACCCCTCCCCCAGGGAGATCATGACATCAGCAGACACACAGCGCGGTAATGTGATGAATAATCACCAGGGACACTCTAGAAGCCATTTGCTTTCAGTGTCAGTGAAGAGGACCTTTTTCCGATGGTTGTATGATGGAACCACCCATGTGTCTTCACCACGCTTCCATTACAACACGTGCAACTTTACCACGCATATACCTTTACCACAAAAGGGTAAGTATTTTGCAGGTAAGAAAAAAAAAAAGTTGTACATATACACAATATTTTAAAAGAGACCAGCACTCACTGGGTACTTGCAAAGTTGTTTTATTTCTATGAAAAGACGCATTTCAGCTATGCGCCTTTCTCGATGTCAGTATGTTCAGTCTACAGCACTTCATTATACACACGTATACGTCAATTGTTTGGCTGTTACTTTTCACTGCAATTATAGAAGGACTATACATTGATTTGCTCACTCCATTCCGGCCATCTTAACACTATTACATTTTTCATACTGTTTTCTTATTCATCATTCGCACTGTTGCCTGGCTTCGTCTTAACACATCCTTCAAATACATTCTTTGTTCAATTATACAGAATTCATTGCATAACGTGTGTTGCACTTCGTTTTTTAGTGTTGGCTAAGGTAATTAGTCCTACATTAGAAACGTTCTTTATAGTTCAAGCTGCGGCCGTTGTTACAATCAACAATTATAATCAATTTGTGGTGGGCAAGCCGGCTATGTGGGCAGACGAGCTCTGCTGAGGCTCCATGGTCGGGCCAGCATTTCGCCCGTTCCTCAGCACCGTTCTGAGCTGCCGAAACACCGAACAAGCATCGGAGGGTGAGCTGCACCCGCTGGTTAACCTAAGACCCAACAACAGTGGCTACCGCTGGGGGTAAAAATCGAAGAAAACAGGACCCGGGCTGGCGGTGACAAGATGGCGCCCGTCCGCTTCGACCTGCAGATTCCGAGCGGTGCGGACCAAGACTACCTCTGCTGAAAGTGACAGGACTTGGCGAGCCGCCGCAACCGCTGCTAACGCCGGGTCGCTGCACCACAGACTCGCGGCGTGAACTTCTGGTTGCGGTAGGGGAGATCTGGCGGCAATTGAGGGAGCCTTTCATTCCTGACGACGCCTGGACTAAAGATGGCACCTGGGTCCCGGGCGAACCTGCACAGTTAAGACCATGATCTGGCGGCCCCCCACGGACATCTTACTCCATTGAGCCGGTGGTAAGAGCCAGCAACGGGTGGAGGGCATATTGCAAACCTCCTCCACCCCCCCTCTTATTCTGCTACACTAACCACACATGCAGCGGGACTGTCCATTTCCCTGAGGTCGCCTGAACCCAAGATGGCCCCTGGGACCCACAGTAAGCAGGGCTGTTAAGGCCACAGCCTGTGAGCCTTGCTGGTCATCTCACGCACACAATACTAAGGTGAGCCATTGGACCTCTTATCGTGGGAGGACCCGTTGCGACAACGAGCCCCCCTCCTCAAGGTTGTGAGCCTCAGAAGTGCCTAAAATGGACGCTGCCTGACCCTGACATGGCGATGTCATAACCTCTGCTGCTCCCCTGCCCCTGCCTACATACCCTGCCAAGGGCGTGCCAAATAAACAGACTGTCGCCCTATTGGGGACCCCCGCAGCGCCCCACTCACTGGAGCCGAAACACGCAGCACCATACGAGTTACGACCTCCCAAGACCTGCAGGGAATCGAATCTGGGCACAGTGACACCCAGATCAGGAGCTCCCCTCCCTCACGAAAATCCATTGACCCTGCATAATTCAGCGTCCCATTAGTCAGGCACCAACCACCCACCGGACCTGCACCCGCCATCCTCCACGATGTCCACAACATAAAAGACCCTCATAATTGTCACAATGGGGAAACCAAGGGCAACCCAGCACATCACGGTGCACAAGACCTCCCCTGAAAACATGCCTACCACCAGGACGGTGGCCGCATCCCTCCACGCCTCAGACAGACCCATCAATCTCAAACAAGCTGGATGAAGTACTGACGGCCATCAAACAGTCCAGGATCTGAATGGAAAAGCACCTAGGCACCCACCCAACGGATATCAGCCTCATACGGGATGATCACCGCAAACTTGCAGACAAAGTGAAGGAGGGGGAGAAGGAACTGGCTGCAATGCAACCCACTATCAAGGCACACCAAACAACACTGCAGGATGTCCTGAGCCGCCTGCCCACCATTGAGGAACGTACGGACGACTTGGAAGGGCGTTCGCGCCGCTGCAACATCCGCGTGTTGGGTCTTCCAGAAAGAATCGAAGGCACGGACACGCTGAGATACATGGAAACCTGGGTGAAATCATTCACCGCAAAACCAAAGGAAATGATGGACGGAGTGTTGAACATTGCAAGCACTCACCCCCAGTCAACTGATCTGGGTTTAATCCATCACCGTTCTTTAGCCCACTCTGCCACCCCAGTTCAGACATGGCCATATGCAAATCAGTCTAACCCTGTGCCTCATGGGAACAGTCCAGCCCGAACTGCCAAGCCATGTCTTCCCTGGACCGGAAACAAACTTCCTAGGACCGGTTTCTGGCATTTCAACCGTCTTCAGCCAGGCTTGTTTGAATCCAGTGGCAAAGTGAGCAAGGGACTCACGTCTGAGCATACCTGGCAACTTATGGCGAACAAAGCAAAACCAAAGGAAATGATGGATGGAGTGTTGAACATTGCAAGCACTCACCCCCAGTCAACTGATCTGGGTTTAATCCATCACCGTTCTTTAGCCCACTCTGCCACCCCAGTTCAGACATGGTCATATGCAAATCAGTCTGACCCTGTGCCTCATGCGAACAGTCCAGCCCTAACTGCCAAGCCATGTCTTCCCTGGACCGGAAACAATCTTCCTAGGACCGGTTTCTGGCATTTCAGCCGTCTTCAGCCAGGCTTGCTTGAATTGTTCGCCATAAGTTGGCAGGGTATGCTCAGACGTGAGTCCCTTGCTCACTTTGCCACTGGATTCAAGCAAGTCTGGCTGACGTACACACCCTGGCCGACATTTACGATGTTAACCACCGTAGGGCTTTGTTGGGCATCAGATCCTCGGTAGGATTCTGGAAAAACCTCCTGTTAGCTCCGATTGGCCGAGTGGCCATCGCCAAAATGATAATGGTTCCGCGACCACTATACTACTTCACGAACTTGCCAATAATCCCGCCCAGATCCTTCTTTCGAGACTTAGACGCACTCCTCGGCTCGCTGATATGGGGGAAAAGTTGACACAGGACAGCACTAGCTAAATTACAACTATCCACAACACAAGGAGGACTGGCCGCCCCATCCTTCGAATCCTATTTCCTAGCTGCACAACTGCAGTGGCTTTCCCACTGGACGGCAGGCAGACACATAGGGGAGACACACACCACGAATGGTCCCGTGCCCATTCCTGAACTCCGGCGACTACTCTTACCGGGCACCAAACCAAAACGTACATATCCCGTACCGGTAACAGTGGCAAGCAAATGCATGCAAAGGATACACCGTATGTCGTCAGGGAGGCCTCCATATTCCCACCTTCTTCCGCTGGTCGGATGGCCCAAACAGGGAACACTACTATACACCTAACACGCTACATACATGGACAGACTGCAGTATCACTGAGGCGGAGTTGCTATTTGAAGATGGCCAGCTCAGGCCATTCCAGCGACTGATAGAGGACCATGATCTCCCTGCTGGTCAGTTCCTACTCCACTGTCAACTTCTCGCAAACTATCGCCAGTACCATGACCTCTCGACAGGTGAACCAGCCACGCATCCGGTCGTACACACAATCTTACACATGGGAATGGGACCAAACTTGGTCACCTGGATCTATAAAGCCATCAGGGAACTCGGGAACAAACCACTAGAGTCCCTTCGGGCCACCTGGGAAGGAGAATTTGACCGCTCTCTACACGAGAAAGAATGGGAAAGGGCCCTTGAATACCCTATCAAGGTGTCTCGAATCACGTGATTAAAAAATATACAGTTCTATATCCTACATAGAGCGTACTTGACACCAGCGCGTCTCCAACGCTTTTACCCCGACACCCAGTTCTTATGCCCCAGATGCCAATCGCAGGCGGCGGACTTCCAACACATATTTTGGAGCTATCCCACATTGCTATCGTACTGGCAACATAGTCATAAGACACTCACCGGGCTTACATATCTGAGTACATGGGAAGCCTGAGCGTTGGGTATCTATCAGAAGAGGAAAAAACACGAAGTGCCCCTTAGATTTGTATCACTGGCTATCTTACTGGCAAAATGGAACATAGCCATGCACTGGCGGTCCCCTACAGGCCCTCCGCTTGCTGCATGGGTTGGGGTGGTACACAAATGGGCACTTTCGGCAGAGGAAACACTACGAGAAGAAGAGGCGAAAGGGACACGCAAACACCCTATATCACTGGACTGGGCTATCCTATTTAATCAATTCAAACAATCACTAACCCATGACGACCCAGAGGGAGTCCCTCACACACCAGAAGACACACAGACGCAGTTGCAGGCCGCGAACACAGATGCCAGACCCCCCCGCAGAGCACAGTTATTAACGTCACTAGGGATCAGTGCCGGGCTTCACGCCTTAAGTGTAAGCTGGACCCCCAGAAATAGACCGACGGCAGGTTCCCTCACTTCACCCCTGGTAACTTGTGGAACCACCGTTCACCGAGACACATGCCGCCCTAAGTCCCCATCCGACACCTGTACCCAGAACCCCATGAGCACCCCCGCGTTTTCTTCCTCCCAGTTATATTCAGCAATTCTCTGTAGAACGATTTCAATAGTGACAAAAACTTAACTATTCACCGTCCGAATAACAAAGCATTATGATAGCAATACAAGTAAATGTGTTCCGAAGAATTGTGATTCGATGCAAAATGTCACTGTTGATGTAAAATGTCAATAAAAATATGGTTAAAAAACAATTATAATCAATTTGAAAGCTTGTGCCCAGTTTACAATTCTAATTGACATATTCAAGATAAAAATATCGACCTCCATGGGCTTGCCGCTAGATGCTCGTAACATATTCACAACAGCCTAAGACGCAAGACAATCATTCCCTCCTAAACAGGCTCCAAGTAAATGACTCAATAAGTATTTCAAATTCATCACTACATGCGACCATCATATCCTGGGGCTTAATATGTATAAAAGAGGTCCATAACCATTATTCTGCCCTATGATGGTGAATACAGTCATGAATTAAGGATCACAAAATGATGGTAAGCGATATTTCTGACAATATATAATCAACTATATTGTTCTCTACTTTATGTGTCAGTGACCCAAAAGCCCTGGGCAACAGCTTCATCCTGGTCTTGGTGGACCATGACACCCAGTAACCCAGAGGCTATACCTGTATTTAAAGATGGGCATGTACTTTTAAGTTTTACATTTCCTGGTAATGAAAACTCACATTCACTTTTTACTACTGCAATGCATACCTCTGCCATAGGATAACATTGGAGTTACTTTATTACATTTGACATGCTGTAACTTCCAAACGGGAACAGGTAACCTTTGCTTATATGTGGACCTGACTCATCAGCGAGTGGTTTGCACTAGGTTTTCAGTGTAGAATTCTTTTATTACACGGTTGTAGTAGGTTGTGTCCTTTGAATCCTGTTACTTTGGTACTTTGGTTGTGGGCAAACTTTGCTTCCCTGTGACGTAATGAAAGTTTATTTTACTGAAATATCTCCTTCTCTTGATTTTTGTGGCAGTACCGATAGGTTCCATTCCCTTACAAAACTGTGTCCCGAGGATGGTATTGTGGACCTGATGACCCTTAGGAGACCAAAACATCCGTATTTTGCCCTCTCTGTCTTTACAACACTGCTTGGAGTCCTTCTTCTAAAATTGAAATGTGATGATTTATATCCTACTCACTGTTGTGTTTTCGACCTATATATTTAGGAGGATTGTTGCGCTTCCTAAGACTCTGGAAGGCTCAATGACAACATATAGGGGTCATGAGGTGGTGTTAGTATGAATTCCTTGATGTACTGCTGTTACACAAAGAAATGTGACGTGGATAATATAATGATGTATAACCGATGTTTCTATGATGCATGTTTTAGAAAACAACTAAATTATGGAACTTTCATAAAATAAATGTGTACTTGTGCTTTCATCATTACGTCTCTTATACATGAATGTTGTGATGATGTCCTTGGATTATTCCTTTGACCAGCAGAAAAGTACGTCCAGCAGAAATAAATCCTCCAGGAACATATTTTGTTTTGTAGATTACAGCACCCAAGTCCTTGGGGGTTTACTGGGTTGCCCGGTCATACTTATATATGCTTTTGGAAATTTGCCATTTTCCTGCCTTAGCTATTTAGTGCCTGCATCCTGTCTCTTGGTCCTATGCGTGGGTGTAGCTGACAGTTGGGCTTTGTGCATTCCTCCTAAGTGGCCACACACAATAAAGAGCTTAAGTGTGCCTGGATGTGCCATCACTGACAAGATGGGAGGGCAGAGCAGGGCACAACAGTACTTGCACTTGAATAGGCTGTGTCCTGCCTCCACACAAAGGGCTGCATATCTCATGTAGTTAATCTGGGGCAGGGCAGGCAGGAAATCAGTGCACTTAAAAAAATCAACCTCTAGCAGCCTCTCCCACTTCAAGGGAGGCGCCAAAATATTGGACCCAAGACACCAACTCTTCAGTACACTTCTGGATCTTGTGAGACTCTGCCAGGAAGAACTGCTGTGCTGAAGAAAAGACTGCCACTCTGCTAGGCTGCTGCCCTTGTTGGAGTGCTGCCTGGCTGGACTGCTGCTTGAATGGATTAGTGCTCTGCTGCCTTCCTGCCTGAGACAGAGGGACTGGACATGCACTGCACTAAGGACTCCAAGAGTGACTCCAAGGGTGAGTCTGCAGGCCTCCTGTTCAGAGTCACAGGAACCTAATCAACTCCTTACCACCTGAACGAGCACCCAAACAAGTCCCTGGCTTGTAGGTGGTGCCCCTCAAGTCCTTCAGCCTTAGTGTGGTTAATTTAAGCGGAATGTGTGTTTTCAGGCTCTTTGCAACCACAAACGGACCCACGGGTGCCAAACCCTTTTTGCTTTCACAGCCCGCCAACGCGAAGTTTTGTCAACCCACTAGAACTGTGACCGCTCATGGGGAGCACCACCGCTAAGCTCCAGCCCGAGCCTTAGCAACTACAGGATCTTCGCGCTACAGCGATGACCGTCAGTGATGCCAGGCCTGATCTTGATGCTACATTGACGAGCATTCTTTGAAACTTTGGGGTGGACATACCTGATGGAATTGCTGAAGAGAATGGGATTTAGAGAGGAGATAGAGGGCTGGATAGCACTACTCTACACGCATCTAATAACTCAGGTGGGTACAGGTAGGAAGATCTCTGCTGCGATTCGAGGAACTCAAGGGCACTAGGCAGGGATGCCCAATTTCACCGTTCATATTTGCTCTGGCTATGGTGCCCCTCACGGGCCTCTTCCTCCTACAGGGCTCGAAGTGGGGGGGGGATCATGTGTGGTAACACCTGGGAAGCCACCTCACTTCATGCAGATGACGCATTAGTGTATCCCAGGGATGCAGGCAGAGACCTCCCGGGTATAATGGAGGCGCTAGATTACTTTGGAAGGATCTGCGACTGAACTGGGTGAAATCTGGCATGTTCTCCTTGCGAAAACTCACTCAGGTGGAACGAGACACATTGCCTAGCTTGGCGGTGGAATGGTACCATGACACCTTCCGATACCTGGGCGTGAGCATCTACCACTCTGACGAAGACTTTATACAGGAGAACCAGAGAGTTGTGGTTTTCAGCATGTGTGTCTCCTTAGCATTCTGGTGCTTCCTGCCACTGGTGATGATGGGCAGGGTGCTGATAGCCAAAATGCTGGCGCTGTCTAGACTACTGTATCAATCTCTGCCCTTCCAGTTAGCCTCTCCAAGCGCTTCTTTATAGAGTTGGACTCTATGCTCTCAGATCTGGTTTGGGGGTCTAGCCAAAAGAGGGTGGCACTTAGTAAATTGTATGCCATCCTGGAATGTGGCAGTCTGGGTGCACCAAACTGCGAGCTGTACTATGTAGCAGCCTAATTGCTGTGAAAGATGCGCTGGCTTTCAGACCATACCGGACCGAGAAGATAATCATGAAGAGAGACCTGGGGGACTGTACAATAATAAACTGGCTGATGGATACCAGACAGGCTGTCCCGGTTGATCAAGACTGCCAAGCTGGCACATTTACATCCAACTCAGACACCACTTGAAACCCTATTTGATGAACTTACCACAGTGGGCACACCGCCAAACCTTCGCAGGGTGGCTGTGCACCACAACATCAGGTCATAGCGAGACGCTGGCCTCATCTCTCTGATTGACCTCTATTTACATAAAACTCTCCTAACTTTCCAAGAATAGTACGGTATAGAAGAGGGCAAATTCCTGTCCTACAATGAACTTTCAAACACAGAAGGTCTCATTGGGGACCAGAAAGAATCAAACCCATCCCCTTCCAGCCATTTCAGATCCTACTTACCCATGGAAACACCAGACGGGCTATTATGGTGCTGTATAAAGCACTACTAGACACCAGCATCACACCTTTCCCCATCTCAAAGACAAACGGGCAACCGCAACAAGCCAGGAATTCACAACCAGACAATAGATTACAGCACTCAAAATGGTATGCAAAGTATCCAGAAGCCCTTGTTTGAAGTATACTCAATTTAACTAAATGCATCAAACTTATATTACACCAGTGCACATACATTGCATGCTCCACAATGTAGCCCCTAGGTGCCCACATCTAGAGGCAGACTTCTAACATATTGTAGGAAGCTGGCACTGTATATGCTATACCAAAATGAGGTATAGTGTGCACAGAGTCCAGGGAGTCCCCAGAGGCTAAATTAGGTAAGTACAAACAGCGCCATTTGTGGGAGTGTGGGCGAGCAGTTAGGCTCATACAGAGGGTGTGTTAAGCATGTATTGTATTCACTCAATCAAGGACTGATACACACACTCAGAGATAGAATACAGATCAATTAGGTAAATATAAAAAAGGTATACTTAGGTTTTATTTTTAGAACCAAGCAGGACTTGGCACAGGTAAGTAAATATACTTCTCAAATGCAAGACTGTTCAAGGAAATGCAGTTGTGGTTGATTTTGCAGTTATTACAGATTTGTATTACTTTAAAATGCAGATTCAATTACACAGTAATTACTTTGAGATTACTTTGAGTATTGGAGGTGGTATGCCTAGATACCACACCATAAGAGTGCGACTTTTTATACTTTGCAATGGAATTCACAACTTTTCATACATTTAACAGTTCCGCACAACATTTTAGGCACAAAATCAATCTTATAAGTTCGTATGGGAGAAAAATGATTATTGGTTTTGGAGGTAAGTACTCTACTTACAAGGGTGAGTTTTAGGGGTTAGGACCAAGGTTCCCCAAGGTCTAGAAGGGCACTCAATTTGCATCACTAGCGGCACTGGGGCGGCTGGGTGCAGAGTGCATGAGTTCAAAGTTAGCCAATGGGCCTATGGGGTGCCTTCGCTTAGGGACTGCTGACAAGCAGGCCACTTAAGTGTGGAAGCAAAGCTCCTGGGGTTAAGGTCTGCACTGCAGGGGCCAACGACCAGCACAGGAGTTGCACCACCAGCGGCACTGGTGCAGCTGGGTGCAGGATGCAAGTCTGACATCAGAAACCCTCTGCTTTCAAATTGAGACAATTTTGTTTCGGAAATATGCTGCAGGTTCAGGCAGGGAGGCTTCCTGAAGGCAACTACCAGCTGGCAAAGTAAGTTGGGATCTTGGGGGATACCTGGACACTGTTGATTGGGCCACCCAAGGCCGTGGGACGTCGGGTCCAGGGGTGTCTTCTGGTGTCTGATTTTCTTATCGGCTCCGGTCGCGGGACCCTTTAGGTCGAGGCTGCAGGCATCGACTTCAGAATTGAGGGAGGTCGGGAATCACCAGGTTCCAGGTCAGGATCGCTGGGGAGACCTCCTTGGGCTGTAGGGCCACTTGAACTCGGGTCATGGACGTCTGGTGCAGAGTGGTACAGAATCGCGGAGTCGCTGGAATACGGATTCTGGAGGGGAGTCTTTTGGTTGAGCAGGTCCGTTACTCACGAGAGACAGTCTATGGGAAGGTTGAAGGGTAGGACATCTGGGCTCTGGGGGTTGCTGGCTGCTGGACTCGCCGGAGTTCTTGCTGTAGTCGGGTCGTAGACGGGACAGGCCGGTAGGGCTGAGGCCAAGGCAGTTGGTGTCCTTTCCTTCCTGGGTTAGCACGGCTCTTCGGTCCTTCTTACTTCCTCGAATCTGAGGAGGCAAGGTTCAGGGTAGCCCCTAAATACTAAATTTAGGGGCGTTAAAGGGGTGTGCAGGTCAGGGCCAATGGGACCATCCCTTGGGGTGGGTACACCCTCTATTGTGCCACCCTACAGTGGGAGGGGGCATGTGCCTCTTCCTAATTGACTGAGT
Source organism: Triturus cristatus (assembly GCF_964204655.1). Classification (NCBI taxonomy): domain Eukaryota; kingdom Metazoa; phylum Chordata; class Amphibia; order Caudata; family Salamandridae; genus Triturus; species Triturus cristatus. Next base: position 678,041,400 of record NC_140585.1, on the reverse strand, counting down.
CCTCTCATCTTCAAGATGGAGGGGACATAAATGTTTGCTTTACCTCGCCTCCCCCACCTGAGGGGTGGCGTTGGCAAAGGTGGACACACCTCTCTTCCTAGCTTCTATTTCCTGCTGATACTCCCAACCAAAGTGGGGGTCAGAACCAGTGGGAGCCAGTGACTGGGGGCAGCAAAAGGAAGGGGCAGTGTCAAAAGGCGGCAACCCTTTGAAGCTTCCACTTTCGTGGACCCAGCCCATCCTGGGGGAGCATGCATGCCTCTGCCCAGGATGGGCTTTGTTTCTGGACCCAGAGAGCGGAGGCTATCTACCCAGGGGTCCAGACACCTGCCTGGTGGTGGCAAATGAGGTCAGTCATTCAGGAACCACACCAGGGATTTTCAGGTGGTATCTCCAAGATTCCCTCTGAGTGCTTTTTACATTAAATCCCACACTGGCATCCGTGTGGGTTTAATGTGCTGAGAAGAATGCTACCAAACTTCCCAATTTTAAGTAAAGCCATCATGGAGCTGTGGAGTTCATAATGACCAAATCCCAGACCATGTACTCTTCATGGCTTTATTACACTTACAATGTCTAAGAATGGACTTAGACACTGTAAGGGTACAGGGCTCATGCCTCTGAACCCTCACGCTAGTGCACCCTGCTAGAAGGGTGATTTATCTAGGCCATAGGCAGTGGATTGCAGGCATGGCATACAGATGTGTGCCATGTCGACTTCACTTTTCTCTGCACACGAGAGAGAGAGAGAGAGAGAGAGAGAGAGAGAGAGAGAGAGAGAGATAAGGTGTAGGGCCCCTAAGCGTGGCACAATAGGTGCTGCAGCCCTTAGAGGCCTTCCCTGGTCCAGTGCCCTTGGTACTCTTACCTTTGGCCAAGGATGTGCCAATTTTGGACACAAAGGTACAGTCTTGGGAAAGAACACAGGCCCTGGGAACCTGATTGACATGGACCCAGGGCACACCAAGTCAGGTTGCATCAGATGCCAGGCAAAAGGTGGGCACTTTCCTACACATATTATGGGCCTGCCCCATTATTGGGTATTTCTGGAAGGTTTTGACATCAACAGTGTCAGATATTACTGGATTGACACTACCTGCTGACCCGTTGCAGTGCATACTGGAGACTTCTAAGCCTACACGTAAGAATAAGTATGCCCTACTATTTATAGATCTGGCATATGTGCAAGTGAAATGCCATATTGTTATGACCTGGAAATCCTGGATGTCCCTTCTACGCAGCTCTGGCTGCAGGACCTGTTTAAGTGGGTGACGGCCGAAGAAATGACCTGGCACTCACTCCCCATACAAATGAGAGAATTTCCGCAATGGGACGCCTGGCACACAAATTTTGAAAAGTTAGCAGCCAAACCCCATGAGGGATACCATGATCACTATGCCCCTTAGGGAACTCATGCCACAGACTACAGATTATCACCCCTGCCACCACATGTACACAAGGTACACACCTCTTGGTCCCAGGCACTTCTTACCCCCTGTTTTCCATCTCCTATTTGCCCCCTGTCCCAGGCCTAAGGCTGCTCTATCAATATCCTAATATTGGTTCCCATAATTCACCCCCAGCTTATCTGACAGATACGGGGCATTGCAAAAACAAATCACCCACGCTGTAGTAGATGTTAAGTAGTTTCCACAGAATCACGATTTAAAAGTTAATGCCACAGCATGGGGTCCTTGAGGATGAACATATATGATCTCCGGTCCATTAATAGGGAATTTTATAGCACCACATGAAGACCAACATTATGAACACAATGTACAACTGTATCGTTTTGCACCTAGTAACGTTACAGCTAGTTAGTACACAGTTTCTACTCCCTGAACAACCACAAAACTATGAACTATATATTGCTTATCTATCACACCTCCACTGCATGTATGCATAAAGCGTTAATAAAGAACAACTTGTTAAAAAAGAGAAGAACCAGGCGTAGAGTGAGGTCTTTTATACTGGTATCAGAAAAAGGATTGAGGAAGGAATGGGGCAACAGCTTTGAGGTGCAATATATCAGGAAGGCAGGAGTGAGCTACTCATGGCAGCAGGCCAGGTATGCGAATGGTGTGATTTCTGCAAGCTACAACATTCCAAATAGTCCAGGGCTTGGAAGATCCAGAAAGGTAATGGCGTGTGTGCATCTCTACCTATATATACTGCAGGTCACAGGAACCCCCAAGGTAGACCTGGTCAGTAAATGTCTATTTTTTGGTTTTGCAGATTTTAAGCACTGTGTAAACTGGGCATATGCAGGTGGAATGGCATCGGTCCTTATCGTGCTGCAGGTGTGGGCACAGTTTGACAGAAGTAGACTGGCTGGCAGTCAGTGTGGGCAATTTAGCGCACAGAGTAAACCATCAGTTCCCCCTAGCAAGATGTCTGCAGCAGAGGACCCTGTCAGCAGCCCTGGCCATGCACTACCTTCCAGGCCCCTTGTAGTACACTAAATGCCGCAGTCGAGAGGGGAGTGCTCCACACTCCCAAGATCCTCCCGGAATATTGACAGTCCCATCATATAAGAGCAATTACTTAAAATTATACGAAAACCCCACGTAGTGGTGACGCTGAGGCAGGTCTGCAAATGTGGTAGAGACTGGGAATCAGCAGTAGATGAAGACTGTGTGATCGCCCAACTCACTGAGGCATTCACTGACCAGATACAAGTTAAGTGGTCATTATCAGGCGCAGGACCTGGCCATTTATCAGGTTTCATTGAGGCATTTTCGGGATCTGAAAATGGGCATGTGGTTCACGGGGTGTAATCATAACAGTTGTAGGTACCTGGTATTATGTCCCAGCCCCAACCACACTCCCATGCACAGAACCAGTTCACACACGTTCAGCACAAGGTTAAGCAGACAGTCACCCCGCAGACAGGAGCCACTAAAGACGAATGGTGGCACACTGCAGGATTTTGGATGTGTTATCTGTAGTCAAGCCCCGCCTCACTACAATTGAGTTTATACTCAGCTGGTGGATTATTTTGAATGGATGTTTACAGTAAGGTACTCTCTATTAGTTGCAGTGCTGTTTGGAAGTAATAGCTACAAAGAACTGTTGGAAAATACTATTTTATATATTTTTAGAGTAATTTTTTTAATTTAAATTAATTTATTTGTGTGATTAATAGTTTGTTTATTTTAAATATTTTTATTGGTTTTGCAATTCAAAAGATGAAAAGAAACATAACAGTCATAACATTCTATAGTTCCCCGGTTTCCATTCAATGCACTCGCCAGCACAAGATTCTATATACTCCACAGTATTTCACTCCTTCCTGGATTCGTCCAACAGCCCGGATCTGTGTGACTATTTCCTGATGGATCTACTGTACCCCCTCCCAGCACTTGAAGGTGTGTACACTCACTACCCCCCGCCTAACCTGCTCCCTTGTCCCAACAATATTTCGTTTATTAAAATTATATTTTTAGAGTAGGCACATGAGCACCTAGCTTGTCACTTGCCAGCGGCCTCCAGCTCCTGCTGGTTCCAGTGTGTTCAGTTGCCTCCTTTTCACCAAATGATGACATACAGCTCATTCTCCCCCTTACCATCCCAACCAGCACTTCACCAACTGCATGAGCAACAGCGCTGCTTGGATGAAAAACAACTGCCTCCACCTCAACACAGACAAAATTCAAGTCCTAATCTTTGGCAACAAACACTCTCCATGGGGCTCCTCATGGTGGCCATCAAAACCTGGCCCCTCACCCACTCTGATCATCCTGGTCATCAATTTCTCCATGAGCAGTCAGATCAACGCCGAGTACCTATCATGCTTCCACATACTGCGAATGCTATGCAAGATTTTCAAGTGGATCCCACTGAACACCAGACGGTCACCCAAGCTCTTATCACATGTAGACTTGATTAAGGAAATGCCCTCTACGTCGGAATTCCAGCCCATGTCCTTAGCAATCTCCAAACCACCCACAACCCCACCACTGGACTCGTCCTGAACAACCTACGAAATAACCACATCTCTCCACACCTCAACGATCTCCACTGGCTCCTAGTTCAGGAAAGATGCAAGTTCAAGCTACTGACCTACAAAGCTTTCCACAACACAGGTCTAGCTCACCTCAGCCACCGCCTCAACTTCTACCAACCCACAGGACACCTTTGATCTGTGTCCCAGGCAAGTGCATACTTTCCTTGCATCAAGAGGACCAGACACAGAAGACGCTCCTTCTCATACTTCGCAGCCCAGATCTGGAACCACCTCCCGAATTACCTCAGAACCTCCCCCTACCTCATGGACTTCCGAAGGAACCTTAAGACATGGCTCTTCCAGAAGAAACAGTCATGATCTCCTCTTTCCCATCTCAGGCCTGGTCTATGTAGTGCCTGGATACCCTCTCAGGTGATTAGATGCGCTCTACAAATCCACAAAACATACCATTTTTTATTCATTAAAAGTAGGGCAAGCAACATTTGTATAATTTTCTTTGCACAATTATGTGAAACTTGACCAAAATTACATGAAATTACATGTAATTACGGAAAATCCAAATATATCATTACCTTTTAAGTGAAGCATCTTTTATTCTAATTTTTTTTAGATTAATGTATTTTTATGAGGGCATAATAATAGTAATTTCATTCGGACACTTCAAGCAATTATTTTTGCTTTTACTCATTAGCAAGTGTTGAAAAGAAATTATTTAAGGACACCATTATACTATAATAACATAAGACATGTTTTTATCCTTTATAGGGGTGTTTGAATTTGTGTTTTTGTGTATGAAGTTTTTCACAATTCTATGAAAATTACATAAAATGAGGCTTTCTGATGGATACTTCTTCCTGCAGATCCCTCACATTTTGAATACTGTCTGGTGCCAAACAGCCAGGCTGGATGTGGCTAACCTTCCATAGCTCCTGCGCACCAGTAGGTGACATCATCCTCATCATCAGCCACAGCTCCAACCCACTCTTCACATGGGATGGGGCTGTATACAGGTACCACCTTTGAGCAGCGATGTCTGTGTACTGATAGCCGTTCCTCGTTTTTCGCACACTTCAACACAGATCCGGAGCTTATTTCTGTGATGTTCTTTTCAACTTTAATTATTTTCTTCAAATTTAAAAAAACATTTGGTGATTAGTAGGGATGTCACCACCAGAGATCATAGGCTTTAAGCTGTGTCACTTGTGTCTGAAATAAATGTTGGTCAGATTTCGGTCACAGACCCACACAACATTGTCTGCGGTGTCTGGATCCTAAGCTGACCTCCATGTTTACTCATGCCCTCCATGACTGTCAAAGAAATGAGAGGTCAAACTGTACTTGGCAGAGACCTCCAAAAAACAGAGTTTCCCACTCTATGTTTAAATTGCAAAATAAAGATGCAAATAAAAACCTCTTCCACTAGATAATCCTGTTCCTGGGTCCCTATGTCGAAATTGAAACAAAGCTTTAAATAAAAAGCTCTCCCACTAGATAATCCTGGTCCTGGGCCAGGTCCAGTGGTTGGTTTCCTCGTGACCAGAAGCCTGCTGTATCCTCATACTCAGACCATTCAAGTCCCAGAAAAGACAGACAAGAGTTTCCTGGACTGTCTTCAGATCCATAGGAAACTGTAGGGAAGAAGCCAGGCAGCAAACATTTGCGATGACTCAACCTCACACTGGAGCGCCTTCCGGCCCCACATACCTGGCCAGGTCCCCCACACTGTACTTCTGCTGGCAGCTCCTGCTTCTACACCAGTGTTCTCATCAATTCTACTTCAGTACCACTTGCAGCTTCCACTCTTTTTCAAAGTCACTGCCAGTTGACTATAAATCGACACCAACTTCAGCTTCTGCACTTATTCCAGCGGGACCAGCCCATACTCCTCTGATGTTGCCTATGGATTAATACCCTTCTTTGTCCAGGCTTCACCCTATACACTGCTACACTATTACAAACGCATAACCTTGCTTTGACAACAAGACCCTTTCAGCTCCTTTTTCCACAGTAAGAAATTGCTAGGATAAAGATCATATTTGGGTAAGTTTTAGATCCTATTCAAATGCCACAGTATGTGCCTCACAGCGGGAATGATGAGGAGGAGGCAGATAGTCTTCTCTCCTCTCAATACAATAATAGAGTCTGTAGCAAGGAGGACCTACAGTCCCACCTTAAGACTCTCAGGAGTGGGGCGTGGCTAGGAGCGTTAAGATGGCGTTCGCACTCTAAGAGTGCTCCGGAACCCTCTATCATCCGTTCCACGATCCGCCGCCATCCGCACTCATCCAGCCACCCTTACCTGTCGCCAGTGCTCCTGCTCCTACTGGTGCTGCCGGACAGCCGGAGAAATTACAGATTTACTGCCGGTGACGCCTAGGTCTCAGCGGCGGCCTTCACCCGGGTCTGGGCCTAAAATGGCGGCTTCTCCCTCTCGGCCCACAAGATCCGACCTGCCTCCGGAACAGTGACTCCCGGCCCCTGACGGCAAGTCAACACGGCGATCCAACTAGCTGCAGCGGGGTGTTGTCGCATCCCCGCTTCTTGGCGACCCGAGACGCCGCTTTGCATTGTGTCACCCGGGTGTGGACCCCGCCCGCTGTTCACTGCTACGGGTCGCGGCGGGGTCTGCAGTGCAGGGATCGTGGAGGTGGGGCACGGGGACCGGCTGCCGGGCAGCGGGGTGCAGCAGGTGCAGGCACTCCCCCCTTGACATCGCGGAGACAGGCGTCGGTGCCCCGGCAGCAGTTCCTTCCTGCCTCCTGTGTCTTCAACTAAGACGGCTTTCTATTTGAGGCCCAGAGTTAAGACGGGTCAGTGTTGTGGTGTTGGCGGCAACGGGGCGGGGATACTCAGCTGTCATCTCTGGCAGCGGCAGGCCGGCACTGCTTGCTCATCCTACTGTCAATGCACGCCACTGGGCCCGTGGTGGTGACCGGACCTCTGCCCGGCGGCACCCCGGTGGGGCCTTTGGGGCAATTACGGATTGAGAGCGGCGCCCAAGACACCGGCATATCTGCATGCCAGCCGAGGGTGGATCTACTGCGGGTTTGTGTAGTGGAGGCGCCGGGTGGGGGCCCTGCATTCCCTCTGTGCCTCCGTCGGCAGGCCTGCCCTGCGGCGCTGCGTGCCTCACTGCTGGGCTGAACTGGCCCGCACCTGCAACACCAGTGCCATCTCCTAGCCCTCGCACTCCGCTGTGGTGGTCAGACTTTCATTCCGGCCCCGGGCCGTGCTGCGGCTGTTCCCTGCATATCCTGGGAGCTGGGGTGATACTGTCACGGATCCACAGGCCACCTCTCCATTTTCCGAAAACCCTCGGCTCGGCTTCGACTGGCCTGGGGTCCCCCCTCAGGGCCTGCTGCAGCACCCACAACGCTTACGGGGGCCGAGTGGCATCCGGAGTGGGCTCCCCGGGACCCCATCTGCTGCGGCGTGGCAGTGCGCTGGCGGGCCCCAGGCATCCTTGAATTCACCCTACCCGGCCCGCAGCTCCCTCGGGCCCTCATTCACTTGAGTCCAGTCCACGGGACCGTGGACGCAGTGCCACGCAGCCCTGACCTTCGCCAGGACCACGGACCAGCCAGCTGGGAGGTGTGCCTTCGACCCTTGAGGTAACACCCAGCACTTTGGAACTGCCGCCTGGGTGGGGGTGCCCTTGGGTTGCAGTTGAAGCCTAACCAGCCACTGATGGCCCGCCGGGCCTGAGTCGATAGGATCCGGCCCTGGTAGCCATGGGCAAGAGTCGTGCCCAGCAGGCTTCGGCCCCTCCCAAATCCAAACAAAAATGAACTGATTCACCACGTCGGACAGGGACCCTGGGGATGTGGCACCCAGCGAGTCGGGTGCCCCTGAGAACGACCTCATCGCCATCCTGCAGGCGATAGGTGCATCGCAAACATCTGTCGGAAATAAGATCGGAGAGGTGCGTGTTGACATGGCTCTCCTTCGTCAGGATCTGCGCAACGCGACGGCTCGTGTCTCGGAGGCGGAAGCCCGTCTCTCTACAGCGGAGGATGTCATTGACAACTTAAGACCCAGGTGGCACACCTTCAGTCTCAGACCTCGGAGCTCCACCGCCGGGCTGAGGATGCCGAAAATAGGTCGCGACTCAACAACCTCCGCCTCGTGGGCTTTCCTGAGGGAGTGGAACAGGGTCAAGTGGACACATTTGTGGAAACCTGGGTGCGCTCATTGATGCCCAAGGACTCCCTCTCGCCCTGGTTTGTCATCGAACAGGCCCACCGCTCCCTGGTGCCCAGGCCCCCGCCAGGAGCCCCTGCCCGTCCCATAATCCTTAGGGTCCTCAACTTCCGGGACAGAGACGCTATCCTAGGGGCGGCCAGAGCATGGGCCCGTTGAAGTTTCAAAACACCAGAGTCATGGTCTTCCCGGACTACACCAGGGAAGTGCAGGCTCAGAGGCAAACCTATGATGAGGTAAAACAGAAACTCCGGAGCATGGGTCTGCGCTATGTCCGCCTCTTCCCGGCCCGGCTCAAGGTCCTCTTTGAAAACCAAATGCTCTTCTTTGATACCCCTCAGGCGGCCTGGACCTGGCTCATGGAGGAGCGGCCTCTCCTGGCTCGGTCGGCCTTTCCCCATCGGACCCCTTCACGGATGCTCCCAACTGCGCCTCAGCGACGTCGGACCAGATCCCGCAAGAAGCACGATCGTCGAAGGGGGACATCCCCATCGCCGGGTGTGTCGTCTGGGCGGCCCTGTTCCCGGACTTAGCCCCGGGGCTCCGGTTCCCCCGGCCCACCTACCCCCCTGCCGGACTTGAGCGGTGGCCGGGCTCCACGGAGGCCTTACGTCCAAAGATATCGGACTCCGACTTATCCAGGAGCCTGGCACTCCAAGGCTCTGGTGACGATGAAGCAGCATGACAGGCACTGGCATCAAACACTTCCTAAATGGCCTCTGAACCTCCGGTGTATGACCGCTCCTTCAACCTTTCAGGCAGAGGCAATAGGGTCCTGCGTGTACTGCCGATGTTGGGACCCTTTTTCTGACTTGGTCTCTGGCCACGGGCAGCTCTTGTTGCTCCTTCTTCCCCTTGTATTGATGAGGGGGGGGGGGTGTGCTCCGATCCCGGGGCTCACACAAGACGATCATCCTACCTCTTCTTCCACTCCTGGGACTTTCTTGCAACTCCTAATGTAGGTGGTCGTGGATGTACTGGCAACGGATGGTGTATCTGTATCCGTACATGAGAAGGGGGTCCATATCCACCATGTCCTACTTCCGCTAACCGTTTTAGCTTAGCCTCTAGTTTGTTTTTCTTTCCAGGGCGACAGATGCTTCACTTTCAGAAGTGTAGGGTGGGGGGAGTTGGGGGGATTGGGAGGGGGGGGGCCGTTGTCTTCCGATTGTTTGTTGTTTTGGCCGCCCACGGACTGATGTTTTTTGTTTTCATTGGCAGACACCCACGCACAGCTGCCTCCGCTGTTGACGGGAGATCCACCAGCCCCTGCGCCCCCGCCGTAGCAGCCCCACACACGGATTCTAATCTCTCTTGGGATCTGGGGGTGCCTGCGCAACCCTTTTCCCTCCCACACACTATTCAACACGATGGCGCCTACTCTACATAGAACCTTACACATCCTCTCCTGGAACGTTAACGGTCTGTTGGACCGGATCGAACGTACCGCGGTTCTTCACAGTGCCCAGCAGCACGCCCCAGATATCTTGCTCCTCCAAGAAACGCACCTCTTAGGTTCCCAATGTAATTTCCTCACCAGATACGTGTTCCAAAGGGTTTGGCACTCTGGTTTCGCACGGGGCTCTAGGGGGTGGCCATACTGCTCCGGAAGGGACTTCCTTTCACCTTGTCGCAGACTAACTGATTCACAGGGCCGGTACGTGGCCCTGACGGACATGATCGAGGGGCATCCCCTTAATCTTTTGTGTATCTACATTCCCCCCGCCAAGCTGGTCTCTACCCTTAGTCAGTTAACATCGGTGTTCGCTTCCCTTCCGGAGGGTCTGACGGTGGTTGGGGGTGATTTTAATGCGGTCTTGCAGCCCTCGCGTGACGCGACATGCGCCCCCTCGGCTTCCAGTTTGTCTTCTGCAAAGCGACTATCTGACTGGTCCTCCGCCCTGGGCTTCTGTGACGCCTGGAGAGTGTGGAACCCCCGTAGGGAACAGTACACGCACACCTCAGCAGCCCACCACACGCACTCTCGTATCGACCTGCTTCTACTACCTGCTATAGACTGTCAGTTGATGTCCGGGGTCGCAATCCTACCGAGGAGCATCTCCGATCACTCCCCTGTCTCCCTCCGTCTCGGTACCCCCTTTAATGGCACCCGCACGGTATGGCGGATGAATGCCTGGTTCCTGCAGGATGCAAATTTTGTTGAATCCCTCGGGCAGGAATTGAAATATTACTTCTCCGCCAATGTGGGCTCGGTCTCCTCGCCGGGGACCCTGTGGGAGGCCGGCAAGGCTGTGATACGAGGGGTGGGTAGAGGTCTGGTTCACGCAAAGCGTAAGGAGCAATCCGCCCGGCTTGCTCGGCTGGAAGCTCAGGCGGCGCGGTTGGAAGGCTCCCAAACTGATCACGACGATGCCGATTCCACTCGACAGCTTACTTTGATCCGGGACGAGCTCTGTCAGCTCTCATTGGAGTCCGCTAAAATGCTCTGGCGCTCCTCGATCGCGCGCGTGTACGGTTGGGGCGACAAAAATGGCAAACTGTTGCATAATTTGGTGTCCTATCCTAGGGCCAACCGTATTATTCCGGAGAGCCGGAGTGATGGGGGGGGGCTCCCTGCGTCACCTCCCTGGCCATTGCTCACACGTTCGCCGACTACTACGCGAAGCTTTACACTGCCCGAGCCCCTCAGTCTTCCCTGGCGGCCCTATTGGCAGACACCAGGACCCACTTACCCAGTCTTTCCCCGACGGATTCCGAATCTCTCGACCGTCCCATCTCAGCAGAGGAGATACAGGGAGCCATCTCACTATTGCGCTCTGGCAAAACGCTCGACGGTTACCCCCAGGAGTACTATGCGACCTACCGAGACACTCTGGTTCCGTACTTGCTAGAGCTGTTCAATCAGGTCATTGAGGTGGGGTCATTCCCACCGGAGACGGACGTGGCCACTATTGTATTCCTTCCAAAGACGCAGCCGCCTTCCCTTGCCTGCGTGGATTACCGCCCTATCTCCCTCATCAATACGGAGATCAAACTCTTTTCCACGGTGGCGGCTCAAAGACTTCACCCCCACTTGCATACGCTGGTGCACCCGGATCAATGCAGCTTTATGCCTGCCCGGGGTACTAGGCATTGCATAAACCACCTTTACCTCGCCCTGGATCACCGCCATCGTCTCACCCCGTATCTGGCCCTGCTCTTCCTAGACTTCGAGAAAGCCTTCGATACGGTAGATTGGGATTATCTGGCAGATTTGCTGGAGAGGATGGGTCTCGGACCCACGTTCCGACGTCTCATCCAAATCCTGTACTCTGCGCCTCGGTCTAGAGTCCTAATCAACGGCGTGCTCTCAGAGCCATACCCTATGCGGAGGGGCACTCGCCAGGGCTGTCCGCTTTCCCCGCTTCTATTCGCCCTGACAATGGAACCCCTGGAGTGCCTCATCCGACAAGACCCCCTCATCCGGGGTTGGACCTGAGACCAGACCCAGATTGACAAAATAGCCCTGTACGCGGACGACGTTCTCCTTTTTCTGGCTGACCCTGAGGGCTCTGGCTCAACTTGGCAAAATCCACGTTGGTCCACTTGCACCCCTCACGTGCGTGCTTCGACTGGCAAACATCCATCCCCCTGCGCAAGCAATCCTTTAAGTACCTGGGGGTATGGATCGCTCTGCATCCGGAGCTTGAATGGGCCTTGAATATCACACCTTTAGTTACTAGGGCAAAGGCGGACCTCAGGAAGTGGCAATCTCTTCCTCTCAACCCTCTTGGAAGAAGTGCCCTTTTTAAAATGATGGTCCTCCCCCGCTTCTTATACATATTGCAGAATGTTACCTTGTACCTCCCAGGGAGCTGGTTCCGGGAGCTGGATGGGGTCCTTACCCGCTTCTTATGGGGAGGAAAGAGGCCGCGAATGTCTCCGGCGCACTGCCGCATACCACCGTATGACGGGGGCATGGGGGTGACTAGTCTTTACCTCTACTACCTGGCCACACGGCTCATTGTGATCCACGACTGGTTCGCGGGTGGCTGGTCCGACCCGGCGTACAGAGTGGAACTCCGGGCATTGGAGTTTCCACAGCTCCAAGCCTACCTGTACGGGAGCCCAGTGCCTCAGGATCTTCCCCTGTCACCAGGGCAGTGTTTGTGGCCTGGCGTGCCGCGCTGAGACATGTAGGGTGGAACCAGAAACTGACCAGGCAGACGCCCCTGTGGAATGGGACGTGTCTGGCGGAGGTCTCCTATCTCTAAGACTTTCGCAGGTGGGACCTCATAGGGATTTCGCTCCTGGGAGACGTTTGGGTGGGGGACCATGTCAGATCATTTGCAGACCTACAGCACCGGAATTCCCTCCACTCCTCCCAATTCTATAAGTACTTACAACTACGGCATGCCCTCCAGGTCCATATCCCCTCCTCCACATCCTTCCCTGAATTCAGCCCCCTAGAGGCCCAAGTGATAATGGGAAACATGGGTCGAGGGGGTGTTGTAGATTTATCGCTCCCTAATAAACAACGGCCCTGCGACCCTCTACCTCCTTCGCTTCTCACTGGGAGGGGTGGCTGGGTCCCCTGGAGGAGGCGGACTGGAGGAACGCCCTTATAGCCCACAAGCTGCTGACGACCTCCTCCAAGCTGCGGCTAGTCCAGATCTTCTATCTCCATGCGGCGTACCTCACCCCTGCGCACTTGTATAGAGCTTGCTTGTGGCCAACAGGCCCCGGCTGATTTCAATCACATGGTATGGCAATGTCCGGCCCTTGCGTCCTTTTGGCCAGGGGTGGAGCTCGATTTCACGCAGGCCCTTGGGTGGGAGATACCCCATAGCCCGCTGTGCTTGCTCCTGGGGGTGTTTGACGGCCTAGACGGTTCCCGGCTGATAAACGTTTTTGGGGAACGGCTTTGGCGGTGGCAAAAAAAAGACATTGCGGCACTCTGGTCCCAAGCTAAACCCCCTACAGTTCGGAGATGAAGAAGGGGGGTGGACTGGTACGGTACCCAAGAGGAGCCCCTTTTCGAAGCTAGGGGTTGCCCTGAACTCTTCGGCAGAATCTGGGGCAAATGGTTTCACTTGTTGTGGGCCTGAGGTTGCCATGTCTCTCTTGTATGTGGCCATAGATAGGCTGGTGGTCTCCCTACCACAGGACTGTTTTTTATAGATCTCTGTCAATCTTAAGAACTGCATTGTGCATGTCTATTGTGTCTGCCTTGTTGCCAATTAATTTATTGTTGTCCTTTAATACAATGCACTTGATTATCAAAAAAAGAATCTCAGGAATGGGGAATACACAGCAGATCCATCATTGTTCATGGAGGACATCATAATTAGCACACCACCATTGCAGGGACACAGACTTCCATACCCCTTTCTTCGTCAGCTTCCCACGGTTGGTGCAATAGTAGTTAGAGGTAGGGCAGGTGACCGGCTTCTACATTTAGTAAGCCCTGTCAAGGGGAAGGTGGGACTTCTTTTTCACTATTGCTGCAGGAACTGAACCCAATATTTGTGCCCTTTCAAAGCAGTAACTGGTAGCAGCCAAAGCCATTCTTCTAGCAGGGGCTTGCAGTGGAACTGACAGATTGTAAAGCCAACTTAACCCTTCTATTTTTCCTTACAATTCTTCAGGCTGGTGTTCACTGGTACACGGAAGAGGAAGGCGACCATCAAGACTATTCACAGAGCCGACATAAGTAGGTCATCTGGAGATGAGAGAAGGCAGAATGAAGATAAGAGAAAGGTGGAACCTTATTTTAAGGAAAAGTGCTACGCAAACAAATGATGGACGGAATGCTGAATAAATCATACATTCACCCCCAGTCAAGAGATCTGGGTTAAATCCATCGTTCTTTTGCTCACCATGCCACCCCAGTTTAGACCCAGCCATATGCAAATCAGTCTTGACCCTGTGCATCATGGGAACAGTCCAAACCGAACTGCCAAGCCAGGTCCTCACTGGATCGGAAACAAGAATCCTGGGACCGACTGCGTTGTGGAAATATGGATTTTTATGATCAGTTATGTCCCCTATCTTGGACCCCAACGGTTTCATGTATAAATCACAAGTACATGTATGTTCCCTCCAGTTCCAGTTATGAAGACGCAAACACATGTGCGTCCACCGTTAACATGTCCTCTTTCAGATCCGCCATGAAAGGGCCGGATATCCTATTCCTAAGTATGAAAGGCCACCGGTTTTATATGGTTCATTTATGCCATTTTACAGTCCAGGCGAGTAGGCCCTGATTCTGCCATTAAGCCTTTTCCTGCCTTCTGCCTCTGAAAGCTCCAGTCTGAGCTCGCATCTGTATCCATGAACTTTGTCCTACTCCCTGCGCGGCTAACGGTGCCTGACTCGGCCTGTCGGCCTATCTGCCTGCCAAAAACTGTATTTCACCTTCAAGATTATCTGCTCTGCTCCGCTCCTCATCCGATGCATTCCTGTCTAGCAGTTTAAGTAAACATTCCCCTAGCTACCGTGCAAAAGGGCCCGGCTTCTCTGTCTTTATGCAAGTAATTCATAGCCCTGTTACTATGGAAGATTTCTGCCCTCGCATCTAGTGGAGACACTTAGACGCTTGTACACGCACTAACAGTCAGTATAGTCAGTATAGAATAAGATTCTATCCTAAGAGACCTCTCTTTTTGGATAACACAGTTCTTTAAACATAGGATATTAGATATGATTTGGGATTAGGTTGACATAACCCCAGACTTCTGTCTCCACATGTAGAGCTAAATGTCAAGTCCCACTCACCCCCTAGTTGCACGTCAATCGCACGTCATGCTGCTGCGCGCGCATCTCTGCCAAGTATTTTTGCTGACATTGCGAAATTCTTTCATGAAACCACCCATTTGTGACATCATACCTAATGACGTTCTTTAGTTACGCCTAGTTACACCCATTTTAGTTACGCATGTATGCTTTTATCTCTGTTATCAATTGTTACGCCTCCTGCGTCTGTTTCACTGTAATGCCTATTCTATAAAAATGATTACCTGTCAATAAAGTATTGTCCTTCACTTCCTGAACCTTCGTGGTGATGGAATATGAAGCCCACAAATTCGAATTGTGTTTTGGAATAAAGCCCGTTCCGAACCTCTAATACCACGGATTCTGCCTCTTATTTTATTGAGCTATTCTTATTAATTTTCCGCATCAAATTAAGTTCCGGTAATTAAATTATTTACCACATATATGGCGCCCGAATAGGGCGCAAAGAAGTAGAACGCATACACGAAGAAAGATTAGCGGTAGACCAGCCTGAACAAAACGAGGAGGAGGAAGAATTAGAACTGCCCACAGGACAGTTAGAAACAATGGCCTATGTAGGTAGAGGGAGATCTTGTAACAATACTAGATGCTTTACTGATCCGATACGTCCGATACGTCCAGATAATAACAGAAATTTCCAAACCCCTATAATAAATATAAGGTCCCCCGAACATTCGTTCCAAGCCGCTGACAAGTTACTCCGAGAACGAAGGGGTTATCATATACTCGATTCTATGGACGAACAAGAATTAGCAAGGTCAGCCGTTCACTGGGTTGACA
The DNA here is from genome assembly GCF_964204655.1 of Triturus cristatus. Taxonomy (NCBI): domain Eukaryota; kingdom Metazoa; phylum Chordata; class Amphibia; order Caudata; family Salamandridae; genus Triturus; species Triturus cristatus. The sequence goes on along the minus strand of NC_140585.1, from coordinate 678,025,718 downwards.
GTCCCGGAAAATATAGTGATGATACACTAGCGCACACGTTTTTGAACCTCACCCCAGATGAACAGCGTTTAGCTGGTATCTACATGATTCAACAACTCCTTATATTATATAAAAGCCAACACTCCGATCCTGGTCCCTTACCTGATATATTGACTGAATTACTCACGAATAAATGGAGAGGTTCAGGTACTGAGTTAATTAGAGAAATACTGGAATCCAGAAAGCAGTACATTCTTTTTGTATGCCCCGAACATGTCTCACTGCCCATCAAGGAAAGAACGACGTATTATATGGATAGACAGAATCCCTTACGCGAAGTACACCCAATAAAAGGTGATGACAATCGGTTTAAACGTGTGTTCGTATACACACCCATATCTAAAATGGAACTATTAGAAATGAAGAAAGTGGTACCCAGTCATGACAAAGACCCAGCGGGTTTCCACCGTGAAATTAAAGACATGTTGCTCATGGGAGAGTATACCTATCCCGACATTATGAAAATATTAAAGGTATTAATGCCTGCGGGCATTTACGAAAAACTCAAAGAAAAGGATTGGGAGGTGGGAGACCAAAAAATAGATTGGACAGCATTAGAAAACGAAGAAACAGCTCGAGGTCCAGGTTTAGGGCTCGGGGAAAAGACCAGAATACTACCAGGTTTATTAGTACAGGTACTGCCACGTTTATTAACTACGAAAAAGGAAGACTGGGGTGCAATCTCAGCCTGTAAACAAAAGCAAGACGAGGACACTAGTGATTTCTATGCCCGATTCGAAAAATGTTTTGGTATAAATAGTGGAATAAAAGCAAGTAGCGAATCGTATCCACATCTGTTTGTGACAAAATTAGTTGAAAATTCCTTGCCCCAAGTTAAGAATAGAGTATTGAAATTCGAGAGTACCTGGCAAGGTAACACTCCGTCACAAATGTTACAAATGCTACAGTACCATCACAATAGAATTAGAGAGGAACAAGAACATGAACAAAGACGCATGAAAGACACGAAAATGAAAATGCTAGTTTCTCAGACAGTTCCAGCTGACGGTCATAAAAAGGGTATGACACAGTCCAGTGTTTCAGCAGGTCCTGTAAAAGGGACATGCAACTATTGTAAACAGCCAGGTCATTATGTACACGATTGTCCAGTTTTAAAACATAATATCGCCATAGGTAATACAAAAGAAAGACCACGGCCACTTAGACAGGATCAGAACCAACAAGGAGCCCCGCAGCATGCACAGTCCATGCCAGCTCCGCAACAGTCTATGCCAGCTCCACCACCGCAGCCTATTGCTGCCACACAAACAACGACACAACAGATGTACCAGACCGCACAGTATGACTATCCTGATTATCAACGATACTCATGAAACAGCCTAGAGAGGGAAGTTGGCTTACCCCTTATTGAGGTCCCTGTAGATCAAGAAGGACCTTATGTACACAGTGAACTATTAGGCCAAGATAGAAAATTTTAGCCGAACAACCATAGAAAGTAGTGAAGTTCCAGGGGCACCCCTCTCAGGCTCACAGAATATTTCCCTTGGTTTTTCAGGAAAACCTATCATTAACGAAGTATCGCAGCCTCTTCCCCTTACGATTGGTCCCTTGACACGAACTACAGATTTATTGCTTACTAAATCATGTCCAGAAAACCTGTTAGGTATAAAAACATTGAAAGCTCTAGGAGCTATAATATGTTGTTCTCCGGAAGGAGTAAGATTGTTTTTACGTGATTTCAAAGGGCACTACGTGTCCCGAGACATGGATCACCGACTGCAGACTTTACCCACACATTTATGGGCACAAGGCCCTACAGATGTTGGTTGCATGAACATTACACCATATCGAGTCACACTAAAGACAGGAGTGGTACTACCACGAATGCGACAATACAAGTTACCCCCAGATGCTGTAGTGGCTTTACTGCAAATCATTGACGAGCTTATTACCCAAGGAGTGGTTGTGGAAACCGACTCCAATGTATGTAATTCCCCGATAATTCCGATTCTTAAACGAACTGATCCAAAGGCCCCGCCAGTATATCGATTGGTTATTGACCTGCGCGAATTAAATAAATGTATTGTGCCACAATACCCCGTAGTCCCCGACATTTCTTCATTACTGACAGCCATTGATTCCGAAGCAACATTCTTTACTGTAATTGATCTCAAGAATGCCTTTTTCAGCGTCCCAATAGATCCGGAAAGCCAATACTTGTTCGGATTTAGTTTAAATGGACGAAGCTTTAAATTCACACGCGCACCTCAAGGATTCACAGAAAGCCCCAGCATCTATAGCCAAGCACTGAAACGAGAACTTGACAGGATCCACATGCCAGTTAACACTGCCCTGCTTCAATATGTCGATGATCTGCTAATCACCGCTAGAAGCGAACCTGAATGTGAAAAAGCCTCACTGACGGTTTTACAATTTTTGGCCGAAAAGGGGCACAAGGTGTCCCCTTCTAAGCTGCAATTCTGTGTTCAGCGAGTTGTTTACCTTGGTCACTCGCTGTCCAAGGAGGGAAGGCAGCTTACACCCGATCGCATCCAGTTAATTGCTAACATGCCAATACCCAAGACACAAAAGGAGGTGCGGGCTTTTATAGGCCTCACTTCATATTGTAGGCAGTGGATCCCTCAGTATGCATTTCTAGCAAAACCACTCATTCAGTTGACAACACAGGAGGTAGCCACATCGACTGTCCTCCCTTGGACTCAGGAACATACACAAGCTTTTGAAAGCCTAAAGAAAGCTTTATGTCAAGCACCTGTTTTAGCAACACCATGTTACAGTAAACAGTTTACACTCTTTGTTACAGAACGCGAAGGTACTGCCTTGTCAGTACTCACTCAGGAACAAGCAGGATCACACAAACCATGTGCTTATTTTTCTAGTACATTAGATCCCGTAGCTCAGGCTCTGCCTGCGTGCCTGAAATCAGTGGCAGCGACAGATTTAGCAATCAGACAAAGCGATGCCATAGTGTTAGGACATCCATTGACAGTACAAGTACCACACGCAGTAGAGGTTCTCTTGAACCGAACGCAAACACAACACTTGACTATAGCAAGACTCACCGGTTACGAATTAACATTGTTTCAGCCACACATAGAAATCAGACGTTGTAGTACATTAAATCCTGCCACACTGTTACCAGTAAACGGAACAGACCCACTAGCACATGATTGTATTGAAGTTATTACTATCACGACGAAACCTAGACAAGACTTGACAGACGTCCCATTGTCAGACCCAGACCTGACGTTGTATGTAGATGGTTCATGTATGAGAACAAGTACAGGAGAGTTAGTGGCCGCGTATGCAGTCACAACAGACACTAAAGTCATTGAAACAAATTGCATAAATACCTTGTCAGCTCAAGCAGCAGAGCTCATCGCTCTGACACAAGCCTGTATTCAAGCTATGAATAAGAAAGTCAACATATACACTGATTCACGTTATGCATTCGGAGTTGTACATGACTTCGGCGTGCTGTGGCGAGAGAGAGGTTATTTAACTTCTCACGGTGCCCACATTCAGCACGGACCCCTCATTCATGCCTTATTAGATGCAATACATCTACCCACTGCAATATCAATTATGAAATGTAAAGCTCATACGAAAGTTACTGATATCATTTCCCAAGGCAATGATCTAGCTGACAGAACAGCTAAACAGACTGCTCAAACTCACACATCTGACATGACAAAGACAATAGTTCCGACACCAACACATTGCATGATGGTTAAGGATCCCGCTCTTGACGTAATTGACATACAGACACATGCTACACCAGATGAAATAAAGAAATGGACTGAATTAGGAGGGATCCAAACGGATCAAGGATGGATGACGAAGGAAAAATCTGTATGGTTCCTTCCTGATTCTATGGTTCAAGTTATCATTAATACAATACATAGTCCAGCGCACCTAGGAGAAAAAGCTATGCTAGACAGCATTCAACACATTTGGTTCAACAAACATTTACGAGCAGCAGCTAAACAAAAAGTTTGTACCTGTATGATCTGTTGTCAGTTCAACCCAGGTAAAAGCATTCCCGTAGAACAGGGTGGATTTCAGCCTCCTGAGCACCCTTTTGAAGTCCTCCAGATGGATTATATCCAGATGGAACGATGTCGAGGATTCAAATATGTTCTCGTAGTTGTCTGTGCTCTTTCCCGTTGGACAGAGGCATACCCGGTCTCAGATTACACTGCCCCGACTACTGCCAAACAGTTAGTTCGAGAATTCTTCCCACGGTACGGTTTACCACGTGTTGTCTACTCAGATAACGGCCAGCCGTTCTCATCCGAACTAATGAAACACGTTTCACTTTTGTTAGGCTATCAATGGAGATTTCACTGTGTCCGACACCCCGAGGCAGCAGGTCTCGTGGAACGACATAATCAAACTCTGAAAATTAGATTGTCCAAAATATGTAGGGAGAAAGGTGTCGATTGGGTAGTAGCCTTACCAGTTGCACTCTTTTACATGAGAATGGTAGCGCACTCTCGAACAGGGCTATCCCCTTATGAGGTGATCTTCGGTAGACCACCAAATATGTGGGGGACGCCTATACCACGCAAAATAACTGATGTTGACTGTAATATGCTGACAGATTACCTGGCTTCCTTGATGTCTGCACTACAATCTTGTCGTTCACAGGTAGCTGCAGCCTTCCCCGACAACACCGAGGTGAAACCCCATGACGTAGTTCCCGGGGACCTGGTGTTAGTGCGAAACTTTGACCGGAAGACTCAGCTGGATCCTAGGTGGAAATCGCCTCAACTTGTACTGCTCACCACGAGGACAGCCGTGAAGATCGAAGGTCGCAAAGGTTGGATACATTCAAGTCACATCAAGAAATTTCATGGACTACCGTCTGATGTAAACGATACACCTCGCGTGTCTTCACCGATTGACTCAAAGCTTCCTTTGGTTGAACAGAGTGATAAGGAACAATACAAACTAAAACTACGGTCTAAGAAGTCAGACAATTTGATTGTTTAAGTCCTCTCCAAGGTGAATCGGTCGAATTTGTCTCTGACATGTATCCCCTAGACCTGAATAGAGAAAGAAACGGAAAAGTGCAGTTGAAAAAACATGCGTACTATAAATCACTGCGTAGTCATTGCACAGTGACATTATTAATTTTGTTTTTCTTAAGTCTTTTAATAAGTGCTGCAAGTATATTGTTGCACATATATTATCCTATTTCTAAACATGTTTACAATGTTACTGCTGAACATTCTTTTAGTGAATTACCCCCGCATGAGTTGTCCTATAGATTTGTGCTGCGCAATAACACTTTTATTAGTATGTTACATCATTCCCATCAGACTAGCAATGCTACAAATTGTTGGATATGTGGCCGACTCCCTCCCTATCAGAACTATAAGGGAATTCTGCCTCTCTTTCCCTATCCGTTCACACACAACGGCTCCTGTGGAGCATGGTTTAGTTTAATTAATTCCCTAGATTCGAATTCTGCAGTTTATCAAGATAACTGGGTATGGGGAAACCTGAACTTAGTTTTGCTTAAAGTCTGCTACCCTAACAAGGAGGGACTTCCCAAAAGAACAGGAACTGATCTAGAAAATGAAGTATACGGATTAGGTAATTTCACGCTTAATCTCATGATCCTGAATGTTGAATCCGAAGCTGCACCAATTTTGCCCGCTATGTCAGTATTTCCAGTTAAAGGTGAATTGTGTGTAAGAAAGAATGGTTCCATACATATGGGCTATAGCAAGTGCACCACTGTAATAGAATTCAGTGATCAAGGCAAGTCTACATTTAGAGCTTCTCGCCATTCCTACTTCGTATGTGGTCAGACTGCATATACACGTTTGCCTCTAGATTGGGATGGTACCTGTTACATCGGATTCCTTTTGCCACCTGTTTTCCTAGCTCCTCCTGATTATCACAGAAATACTCATTTAGTACACAATAGAGAACGGAGAGATCTCCCAATCGTCGATTACACTGAAACAGCATGGGAAAAATACACAGATTTCAATAAAGGTTTCTTCCCCTATATAGGTACAGTTACCAATAGTAAGCTGATACGTAGATTAACTAGAACCCTTGAAGCAGTAGTGAACGAAACTATTTCCGCCTTAGGCAATTTAACAGAAGAGCAGTCTGCTATGCGGATTGTTGTGCTTCAAAATCGTCTTGTCCTTGACGTCATCCTGGCCGATAGGGGCGGAGCTTGTAGGGTCATCGGATCAAGTTGTTGCATTTTCATACCAGAAAATTCGCCGTCAGTATATAAAGCCATAACTCGCCTTCATAAGATTGTAAGCCAGATACACCAGAATCCAGGCACCTGGACTTGGTCCAGTTGGTTCTGGGGCGTGTTGTCAGCCTGGGGATGGAGAATGCTCTCCTTCCTAGGTATTGGCTTTCTCATACTATTCAGTTGCTGCTTATACCTACAATGTGGACCAGCGATTTGTGGTCTGTGTGCCACATCGTGTATTCCACCACCAAGTTTTCATTCATCCCGGAAGAAGAAAGAAGAACAAATGATGCTATATGAACAGATCAACGGATTGATGAAGATTGATATCTCTTAAGGGCAAGTAGGGGACAAGGAGGGAATGTGGAAATATGGATTTTTATGATCAGTTATGTCCCCTATCTTGGACCCCAACGGTTTCATGTATAAATCACAAGTACATGTATGTTCCCTCCAGTTCCAGTTATGAAGACGCAAACACATGTGCGTCCACCGTTAACATGTCCTCTTTCAGATCCGCCATGAATGGGCCGGATATCCTATTCCTAAGTATGAAAGGCCACCGGTTTTATATGGTTCATTTATGCCATTTTACAGTCCAGGCGAGTAGGCCCTGATTCTGCCATTAAGCCTTTTCCTGCCTTCTGCCTCTGAAAGCTCCAGTCTGAGCTCGCATCTGTATCCATGAACTTTGTCCTACTCCCTGCGCGGCTAACGGTGCCTGACTCGGCCTGTCGGCCTATCTGCCTGCCAAAAACTGTATTTCACCTTCAAGATTATCTGCTCTGCTCCGCTCCTCATCCGATGCATTCCTGTCTAGCAGTTTAAGTAAACATTCCCCTAGCTACCGTGCAAAAGGGCCCGGCTTCTCTGTCTTTATGCAAGTAATTCATAGCCCTGTTACTATGGAAGATTTCTGCCCTCGCATCTAGTGGAGACACTTAGACGCTTGTACACGCACTAACAGTCAGTATAGTCAGTATAGAATAAGATTCTATCCTAAGAGACCTCTCTTTTTGGATAACACAGTTCTTTAAACATAGGATATTAGATATGATTTGGGATTAGGTTGACATAACCCCAGACTTCTGTCTCCACATGTAGAGCTAAATGTCAAGTCCCACTCACCCCCTAGTTGCACGTCAATCGCACGTCATGCTGCTGCGCGCGCATCTCTGCCAAGTATTTTTGCTGACATTGCGAAATTCTTTCATGAAACCACCCATTTGTGACATCATACCTAATGACGTTCTTTAGTTACGCCTAGTTACACCCATTTTAGTTACGCATGTATGCTTTTATCTCTGTTATCAACTGTTACGCCTCCTGCGTCTGTTTCACTGTAATGCCTATTCTATAAAAATGATTACCTGTCAAAGTATTGTCCTTCACTTCCTGAACCTTCGTGGTGATGGAATATGAAGCCCACAAATTCGAATTGTGTTTTGGAATAAAGCCCGTTCCGAACCTCTAATACCACGGATTCTGCCTCTTATTTTATTGAGCTATTCTTATTAATTTTCCGCATCAAATTAAGTTCCGGTAATTAAATTATTTACCACAGCGTAGTGAGCACGGAACCCACATCTGGGCCTACCCTTCCCACAGTGCAAATTTGCAACACAAAACCAGTCTCAGGATGTTTGTTTCTGGTCCAGGGAGGACCTGGCTTGGCAGCTTGGCTGGACTGTTCCCATGAGGCACAGGGTCAAGACTGATTTGCATATGGCTGGGTATAAACTGGGGTGGCGTGAAGACCAAAAGAACGATGGATTAAACTCCGATCTTTGTGACTGGGGGTGAATGTTTGCATTGTTCAGCATTCCCTCCCTCCTTTGTTCCTTTTGCCACCCAAAGTGGGAAGGGTAAGCCCTGACATGGGTCACATGCTCACTGCGCCACTGGATTCAAGCTAGTCTGGCTGATATGGGGTGATGCCCTAAAACCAGTCTCAGGATGCTTGTTTCTAGTCCAGGAAGGACCTGGCTTGGCATTTCGGGCTGGACTGTTCCCATGAGGACCAGGGTCAAGACTGATTTGCATATTGCTGGGTCCAAACTGGGGTGGTGTGGTGAGCAAAAGAACAATGTATTAAACCCAGATCTTTGCTACTGCGGGTGAATGTTTGCATTATTCAGTATTCTGCCCATCATTAGTTCTTTATGCTTTCATCTATATGACAAGACGTGTGCACATTAACAACAGATGCATTTGAGTGTTATGTCGAGGTGTTCGTGCCTGGCTAGCAAGAACAACAAGTAACATTGTTGTTTGACCTTGTATATGATGTTCAGGCCAAATCTCTGGAAAAGAACAGAACACAAAAACATAAGCAGGTTCCATGTGAAAGTACAATATGGTACGAAACCCATCGTATTTATATATAGTAACGTGTGCAAAAGAAAATGAAGCCTATAACGTGCACAGTTAGGCCAACGTAGGGAAAACTACAAATGGCCATGCAGTAAATACACAACCACCTCCATGTGGTCGGGATAATAGCACTAGGGGGGATTCTAGATATGATAAATGTAATCAGAAAGTAAATACACTCAAAACATTGTTTCAGAAATGAAATTGATGAAAAACAAAAATTAGAAGGAAATGTCATTCGGAAAAATAATCAAATTAAGGTGTTTCGGAGGAATCCATAGTGTCACTGCTATTTCATAGGCCAAAGACTCCATGAAGGAATCGGACTCCGCACATGATGAATGGTCAACAGCCCAAGTACGAGCTCCAATGAACAAACATTCTCTTCGGTCTCAGCCAATGCGGAGACAGTTACCGGGCAACCTGCATCAGTGTTAGTAGAGCCTGTATCTTTGTGTCCAAGTGCCGATGCACACGTTTCCTCGTAGGTCGAAGGCTCAAACCTTGCATTGTGAAGAAGTTGCAAGCCCAAATGACAGTTCTGAAAATAGGTCTCTAAAGGACTCATTAGCAGTCCAAAGTCCAAGGTAGCCAGACTCTCGAAAGCCCGACATATGCCCAGTGCACATTCAAAGGGGCACCAGATACAATGGAACACGGGTTGCACGCAGGTAAAGCAGGCAGGCTGAAATGTCAAAGACCAATCCAGGACCTGTAGTAGAAGCACTCCAAAGGTCTGAAACATACACTCACAGTTGTGTTGGAGAAATATCAGTTCCAGAGCGCCTGCAAAAGGAACATCCATTGCGGAGAAGCAGGAACAAGATGAGACTGCAGCAAATAAGGAATAACAGCAACGGAAATCCTCTGAACACACTAGAGAAAATGGAGTGGATAGAAGCAGAGATTACTCCCAAGATGGTCTGAAAAGAACCAACAAGGCCGGAGCCTACAACCTTAAAAAAGTGGGCAAGGCCGGCCGTCCTAGAGGCATTAAAGATTTGATGCACTAATTCTCCAAAATGCAGGGGAAGGTTTGTATTTAATAATGACTATTTCACTAGAAGTTCTAGCCACCTGCAATTCAACTACAGCCCGCATTCCGCAACAGTCTTGTTCACTAAGCATGAGATAACAACAGTTAGAGAGCATTGTAATGAAAGGGCGAATTACAGGAACAGGAATTCCTTTTACAAAAATAAGCCAAATGGGCGCTGAAGTATTACATGCGCCGTGGATTTTAACATGTTTACAAACAAGTGAAAGTCTGACAGTAGAGTCGCATTACTCACCAGTGATAAACACTTCCTTGTTGGTACGTGCACAACGTTAAGTAAAGGGGAGACCGCTACAGCGAAACCGGCACTCTGCACTTTAGCCCAAGCCCCTGCCCAGTGTGTGAAGCACCAAGCACTTTACGACGGTCCCTGGAGGGACGATAAAGAGACGGCGGCGCTCCCGCATCGCGGGACGCGCTTGGGCGTGCCCGGGCGAAGACAGGGCCAAGACGGGCCCGTCTTAGACCGTCATAGACTGAAGTAGACTGGACTGGGCCACGGCACTTGAGCCTGTAAGGTACTGTGGAAGGGGGTCATAGCTCTCATTGCTCTTTGATATTGTACTCTTTGTTCCATTACACTTTGGCTGTAAATGGCCCTTTAGCAGCACCTACCATCGACGGAAGCAGGTCCGCCTTTCTGAGGCCAAATCGTCCTAATTATGGGTAAGAGAAAGGCACAAACTACTCCCCATAATATAATCAATAGGCAGCCTAATACCCAAACGCGCTCACGTCAGACACTACTCACTTACCTAACAGGGGCTGTGGGAGTAATTGAGCAGCAGATTCTAACTGTAGAGGAATCATTGAGCATGGCTAATTTAGAACCTGACACAAACCCAATCGCTGATAATACCATACAGGGGTGCCCTGACTTACCAATTGAAATTTCTCTACCAAACACTAATGGGTGTAGTGTGGACATATCAGGCCACATTACAGGAAGCAAACATGAACAGGAAGGACAACCACCTCCTAAGCGAGCCAGTAATCCTGCTCCCATCCCCAAACCAACGGGTAACCTAGGTGCATCACCGGCGATACCCCAACTGAAAACACGAAAAAAGGCCTACAAAAAGGGTTTATCGCTAGTCTCGCAGAAACTAGGAGACAGGGGAAAGCAAGTAGGCACCCCGAACATTTATATCGATAGAAAGGCTGTATGATGATTTTAAGATGGCCAGAAGGGCACCGTGGATTGGCAAAGGCCAGAAGATTATGAGTGGGGACTGCGTGATTTTGTCATTTAAATCTCCAAAATTAGTCTGTGAAATACTGAACAGAGCTGGGTCTTGCACCACCATTACCAAGGGCATTAACCTGGTACCCTTAGGCTTTTTCTATCACCCAGCCAGTATTAACAAATTTGTCCACTCTAGGGAACCACCAATCCCGGGTTTTACAAGTCAGTTCAATGTCCCAGTCCATAATCGATTTGAAACATTCTCCAATCTTAATCTAGTTGATTGACAACAAATCGGGAAATCTTGCTGCACACCTGCATCAAATACTTCGGATCGGGGGCTCAGTATGAGACATCCTGACCTGCTACCCATTAACATACTAGACGAACTATCCGCACCTAACGAATTGGAAAGTACTGGCCCAGAGCGAGATATGGTGGGCACCAGCACACTGGAGGGAACCCCTAGCCCAATACAAAACATCCGTTACTCTCAGCTCCATGTTGAAAACATCGGGATAAATGACACTGGAAGAGAACTAGAGGATAGGAGCCAAATACTATCCTGGAACATTGCAGGGTTAAAATCAAAGGTAGATAATACTCTGTGGATTAAGTTCATTAATAACTTCAACATAATCAATGTACAAGAAACTTGGGTGAAAGATCCCCTACATATCAGCGGTTACAAAACATTCCACACGCCAGCTACTGCAACTACATCTGGCAGAGCTAAGGGGGGGCTGTGTACATATGTTTCAAATTATCTTATTGTTGGAAAAATTGAATTTATAGCCACTGAACCCCATTATCATATAGTGATACTCCACGTGGATAGAACTCTCTGTTTGGTAATTGTAAACTTTTACAATAATATGCTACCTGCTCTGGTTACAGACACTTTGAGATCATTGAGTTGTTCTATACACACACTAATTATCCGATTAAAGAAGGAGGTCTTTGTGATCTGGGGCGGGGATTTTAACTCCCCTTTTTGTAAATATACTGGTGAAGAGGTTTGTGGACTAACGTACGGAAATGGGGAAAGCTATGTTCATTTTCCGCACACACTATATGGGGACGCTTTGAATGATATAATCTTCACCTTTGATTTAGGGTTTGCTAATAGTCTGTGCTCACCTATGATTCCCTTTACCCCTACTTTTAATGCATGAGGCTCAACATCTATAATAGATTTCATTTTGTCTTCATGTAGATACTCCCCCTGTATCAACAATTTCATGACACACGAGATAGCCTTAAGTGATCACTTCCCCCTTAGCGTAGACGTCACCATAGTTAAACAGAGCACAAATGCCAGATTAATAGCCGCTGACAATGTTAAACATATTGCTGGGATTAGGCAAAATGGCTTTGCATTAAAATGGGCCAATGTAGACACCAATGAACTCATTTTAAGAATTGTTCTCAATTGTAAAAGTATGCTTTTGACATGTCTAGACGAAACTACATCTAGCAATGAGATCAGGGAAAATTTCTTGGCTATTTCAAAATATATAAAAGAGTCACTTTTTGTTAAAAATACCAGGACCTCGACAAGAAAACAAGGCTGGTTTAACGCAGAATGCACAAAAGCATATACGAACCTTAAAAATTGTATTCATGCACCCGTTAAAAACATCGAACACATCAGGGAAGCAAGACGTAACTATAAAACTGTCCTTAAAGATAGTAAGTCAACCCTAAAACAAAATACTTGGCGGGCCCTATGGGTTGCTGCAGATAGCCGTGATTTTTCTGCCTTCTGGAAAGCGGTGAATTCACCATTCATGGTAAATAAGGAGGTCGCAGTTATGGAGATTGCCATCTCCGAACCTGAATGGGTAAAACATTACTCTAATCTATATAAAAACCCGATTTTAGAGGACCAACACTGTACATCCAACTTAGTGGGTATAGTACACGATTTTAAAATGAATTTTACCCTAAATGAGATTATTGTAGCAATCAATTCTAGTCCTGCTGGCAAAGCCCCAGGTCCAGATGGTATTCCAGAGGACCTTTTTAAATCAAATGTAGCATTATGGGGACCACTTTTAACTCAGGTCTCTAATGCATGCAATAATAGTGGATTTTTACCAACCAGTTACGAATCTGCGATGGTACCAATTTTTAAAAAGGGAGACAGATCAAACCCAGCCTGTTACCGCCCGATATCGCTGCTGGACTCCACTGCTAAGATCATCGGCCGGCTCCTACTAAATAGACTGCAGACCTGGGCTGATGAACAAGATATCATTAGTGACCTCCAATATGGGTTCCGTGAGGGTCTGGGTACAGTCGAACAGGGATTAAACCTGCATATTCTAATGGACAAGTACACCAGGGCAAAAAAGGGCAGACTTTTTATGACTTTTGTGGATTTGACGGCAGCCTTCGACTGTGTAATACATGATAAGCTGTGGGAGATTTTAGAAGGGTTGGGTGTTGACTTATTAATCATTACATTTTTAAGGGAACTTTACTCTGGAGCAAGGGCAAAGATGAGATATGGGAGGGGTGGAGAATGCACAAGTCACTTTGGAATTGGGAGAGGGGTGCGGCAGGGCTGTGTCCTCGCCCCATTTCTTTTTACTCTTTATATAAACAGCTTGGAATCTATTTTAATCAATGAGTGCAGGGACCTACCCAAAGTGGGCAAGCGATCTATCCCTGCACTCCTGTACGCAGATGATGCAGTTTTAATGGCCCGTACACCACTTGCACTCCAAGGGGTCGTTAATTCATTTACCGGTTTTATATCCAACTTGGGACTCTCAATAAACGGTTCTAAAACGTACACAATGGACTGTGGGGTAGGGACAAATAGGAGGGTCAAAACTGTATATATTAACGCTAGCCCAATAGAGCACACTAAAACATTTTCCTACTTAGGGATCTTATTTGACAGGACAGGGAGCTGGATTGAGGCGATTAAAACCAGGCGCCTGCTGTTTGCCAGGGCATTAGCGGCCCTGTCAAATTTCAGTCGCAAACTAGGTAAGCGCCCACCGGCTGAACTCCTACACATCTATAAGGCCAAATGTGTGACTATTGCTACATATGGAGCGGGAGTATGGGGCTACGCAGACATAAAGGCCTTGCAGATCGCGGAAAACATGTTTTTGAAGTTCCTTTTAGCAGTCGCCCAAAGCAGTTCAACACATAGTCCACATGGAACTGGGTATCCCATATTTGGAAGATATTATTAAGACCCAACCTGTTCTTCTGTGGCACAGAATCTGGCTGTCAGACGAAACTGGTTTTAACCGTTACTTACTGACTGACGCTTTGAAATCGGATGGTGTTAAATCTATTAGGTGGCTGGAGTACGTTAAAAGGTTCATGGTAGACATAGGTCATCCCGAATACTACACAGACCCCAGCTCAATGCGTATTGTACCCAGGAAAGACCTTAAGGCCTGTTGTATAACTATTTGGGTGAAAACAGAACAGCTATTGAGCTGAGAAGACCTACGGTCCAAGCCCACTATTTAACCCTGCCGTCACCCACTATCCAGTTATATCTATCTTTAACTGTTTACGACTTTGATCGTTTTCTGTTGACCCGTTTCAGATTTAATATTTTATTTAGACTCCTAAGTTTTCTAGCGATGAACGACTGGTCTAGAGACCTGTGTAAATGTCCTTGCGATGGCATTTCACTACAATCCACCATCCATATTATGTTCTTTTGTAAATATTATGATGTACTAAGAAAGAGATGGATTGTTCCAGTTTTAAAGAGCTTCGATTTGAGACGCTGCCGTCCGGCTCTTTTAGCATTGCAATTTTTAGAGAATGAATTTGTTACTGCATCTGTCACTGTATTTCTTAAAAATGTTTTTAGATACCGAAAATCAATGATAATGTGAATTGCAAATCACCACTGTGCTGACCAGGAATGTAATGTTCCTTTTCTTAAAAATCTTTTGATATTGTACTTTGATGGTTATTGAACCTTATAACCGAATAAAGTTACCTACTTACTTAAAAAGTAAAGGGAGTGACCAACTTTTTATGAATGTAACTGCTGTATAAGGGTTCATATCCACCTACAGGAAAATGTTTCATGCAAGCTGTGAATTGAAATGTGGAGATAGGCAGTGAAATAACCATGTATTAACCAAACCCTGTTGCAGGGATTCTGCACATACAGAGAACTATGCGCAGGAATATGGGACCTCGGTGTATAGGGGCTAAGCCTTCTCACCACCTTAGTGCCCACGAGCCCAGGACCGACTAGCTACTGTGTCTCACTTGCTCGCCTACACACTCACGAAGAAGCAAATTATTAGACACTCCAGGACACAAAACTCCCGGATCCCTCAGGTAATAAGACACACCTTTTTGCTCACACTCTCATACCTGTCTACAATAAGAACCGACAGACACGTATATAGATTAAAATGTTTATTATAACTACTGTGCTCTAAAATGCAGTATACGAGCCACAATAAGCAGAAAAATGCATAAAACTAATAACAGCATTACAGCTAGGCCATATATCATAAAGGGAGATGTCATTATATAAAGACAATGGAGAAATGACTATAATGCCTAACCACCCTCCCCTTGGTAGGAATACGTAGGATTATATAATAGAAGATCTCTGGCCTTTGTCAGAAGACCCCATACCTTAGTGCCTAGATGGTATATCTACATCATAGGAACCGCATTGCTCTTCTCCCTGGAAAGCTCCCATGTGTGTTTCCTAAACATGCATCCCCATAATATCAAAGTATGAGTTCCAGCAGCAACTGCATTAGCATGTTTTGTCTACGTGCTAGGGACTGACCAAAACAGAATAACAAGGGGCATTGTTTATCGACCTTCCTCACAGTGTTCAGACTAAACTTCAGGAACAGGCAGAGAACGAACAAAGCAGACGGTTCTCATGTGAAAGACATAAACAGAGTCTTGCAAAAATAAAGCCATGTAGTAACGTGCGCAAAAGCTGCATCATGGCTGCCGGGCTCATGCCAACTTAGCAATATCGACAATGTCGCTATCGGCCACGTGACAGCCCCTGAAGGAGTTTCAGCTATAGTGAATGGGAGTTGTTCTGATTATTCTAACTACAGCACTGTGTAGGTCAAGCCTTTCATGGCCATTAATTGTTGTTTTCGTGTTAAATTGAAAGGCAGAAACAAATCGCTTCAATTAAAGTAATGCCATGGAACGCGTCTATTTTGAACATTTTAAGCGCCCAAATAAATTGCATAATAGATCTAAGCTGCCCATGATACAACACTGACATGTCATTCTGCACAAGATCAATAACAGACAACACAATATTGTTTAAATTGTAAATATGAGAGGACAACGTATTAATACTATTATCAACAACAGCAAGCATTTTGCTCAAATGAACTTGGTCAATTTGTCCTAAACGTGCAGCAGCTTCCATCTGGGATAATTACCAAATTTCATAATAGGAAGCACATATAAATCTTTTAGAAAGTGGAGATTTGCACTATCGCCAAGCGCGATATTGCCCAGATGTGGAAAGGGACTTCTCCCCCCACTATAGGCAAATGGAGGTCCGAACTGGATAGATGTATGGGTGCAGAAAGTGCAGTGTTTCTGGCCTGCAGCTGCCCTAAAAAACAAAGGAAAATTTGGACCGGATGTGTTATGTTTCATATAGGTACCCTAATATAGGCCCGGGTAACATAATACCCTTTCACCTACATCATCTCCCCTACACTACACAGTAACAAGCCTTTTAGGATTGAACCTTTACCTAGTTCTAGTCCTGGGCGCAGAAGGAAGGTTTCCCTGAACAATGACGTTCAAGGACTTCATCTTTAGACTGTCACAGTAGGCATGAATACTCATAAGGGTTCTTGGAAACCAGGCTGGGGTTACACCACCTTCCTACACCACCTTCCTCCCCATATCTACGTACACGGTTAATCCATTATGTCATCCTCATACCCAAGAATGACTAATATAAAAAAAACAAAGGGACAAAGGGGCCTTAGATACTTTCGGTATGAATACAGCACCTCTTGCTAGTATTATTCAGCGGGATCCGAGACTTCCAGCCCGACACAATGACCAGAGATGCTAAGGCTCCTGCATGCAGATGCTCCAGCTGACAGTGGTCTGAACATCCCTTGTGGGGTGTCCAACTCGAGACCAAGAAGGGCTCCGACATTGTCATACTTCAGGTAATGGGGTTCGACTAAATCCTAAAGGGATTCTTGGCTTTACACCTACTCACATGCTAGGTACACTCGGGTACATCTAGATAGGCATCTTAGGAGTACGCGCACTTTTATCATGCATTTTATATTCATATATTTATTCATGCTAATTACAAGATGGTAGAATTGTACTATCCTTTTATATTCACAGTACTGCTAATCATATATCTCTGCTACTGTCTAATGGTTGTTGCAGCTCATATATTTTACACTTGAATAACTGTTCAATAAACTCTTATTGAAAAGCCCAGACTGTTTATTCTGTATATCTCTGAGATAAACTAAATGAGCACGAGTGACAGAGTGAAAAGTAGTACATTGTTTCCACGATCTTGGGGGATTAGGGTTGTCATGTTCTAAGGTTGCCAGAAACTAATCTCTCCCCCATGAGAGAAGACACTAGTGGGACTGCGACCTGGCTTAAATGCCAATAGGCTAACATTTCTCAGTGGTGGTGCACGGAACCAGTCTGCCACCAATCCCACAGTTTATGTTATTCAAACGCGTAGGTCCTGCATGGGTACTACAGGAACTACAGGACAGATGGGCGACATATCGTGGGATAGATCTCCGCCCCACCATCCTCAGACCCCTGATAGGAATCCCTTCCTATGCATATATTTATTGATCGGACCATTCCATATTATGTGACAGCCTGTCACTCTATGAACTTATCATATGTAGAATTACCAAAATCTAGTACAGTCTGCATTTTGTTAATGTTATGTAACCTGCATGTTTCGCAGGCTTTGCAATTGTTGACATAACCCTTCCACCGAACAAGTGGTAACAATATCAGAATGTGTTGACTGAGAGTATCAGGGATCAGGTCTGCTTGATTTATACCCAGGTGTGGAATTAAGAAAACAAGCATGACAACCATTTTTGTCCACTGGCCACAACAACCACCCACCAGGACTCTAATATGAAGAACTAAATGTACTGTTCTATACCATGCTATTTAATTGTTCTTCGGTGTAATTTGTGAAACTCTGCCAACTATCAAAAGGGGCCACCGAGGGAATGGTCGGGGTGTTGATTTCTTTAATTTTTTGCCAATCACAAACAAGTTGTCCCCTGGATTGTTTAACTCAGGAAAAGCATCAGTGTGGTAATTAAAAAGGCTCGAAATAAGGTTTCTGTGCCCTGAATTTGCCAGAACTTCGTACCCTAAATCGATTTCAAATCAATAGAGTCTTTCCAGTAATCAAAACCTTTTAAGGCCCACTGATTGACAAACGTGGTGGCATATATAAGCTTAGTTTGAGTAAGAATATTTTCTTCTGTGGTGTCGGAGTTAATTAAAAATAATATGACGTGGGGTCTGAAGTGTCATATCCCATAAAATATGGGTACTTGTTCTTTTGCTTTTTGGAAATTTCTCGAGGGTTAGTTGGACAATGTTCCTATTGTGTATAATTAAAATGGGGACATTGTCCACTTGTTCTGTGCAAAAAATGATGTTCATAATGATGGTAACAGAACCTATCGACATACTTCGCAGAAGATATAGATACTCTGATTCAAAAACAGTAAATACTCTGATTCAGAAAGCATTGAATTTACAGTGACAAAATCCCAATCATCTAAATGTAACTCCGGCAC
Source organism: Triturus cristatus (assembly GCF_964204655.1). Classification (NCBI taxonomy): domain Eukaryota; kingdom Metazoa; phylum Chordata; class Amphibia; order Caudata; family Salamandridae; genus Triturus; species Triturus cristatus. The sequence continues at coordinate 678,007,035 of NC_140585.1, read as the reverse complement.
TATTACATCACCCATGGAAACTTTGAACAAATGGTATCTGCAGGATCTCCTTAGGACCAAATATGTCGAAAGGAACTTTATCCCAAACGATTAGATCAGTCAATGGAACGGCTGAAATGTTAACAATCGACGAGTCTCTTTTCAGTAAAAGTGATGAAGAATGGGGGGGGCCAACACTCCATCGACCACTTCCGTACCAAAACGTTCCGGTCACAAACCCAATCCACATGAACAGGAAAACCAAGGAAAGTATGATCCAGACATATATCCGAGGAGGAACTCGATAAATACATTTTAACCATGAAATCTTCTTGAACCATATAGTACCCGGAGGTGCTCAGCTGGAAAACTGGTGGTGGAGACTTAGTAGTAAAATGTGAAAAATCCAACTCTGATGGATTCGCTAACTGTGGATTATTATAAGTGGCATCTATAGTAAAAGACGTGATAGTAGAAACAGGTATTGTGTCAGGGCAGTGGTCAGCGGAGGACTCTGCCTCCACCAGGCGGGGAGTATCAGCATCAGTGGTATACACAGGCTGTAAAGAAAAGTCTTGAGGAAAAGAACTACTATTCTGTGGCATACTATAAGGTATCTGCCACATGGTGTAGTTTGACATGTTAAATGGAGACAAAGCGCTTGTCTCTATATCCTGAGAGTGGTGGTAAAATCACAGTTTGTGTACCTTGAAGACTTAGGACCGGAACAGAGGCACGGTACGCCAGGCCAAACTTCTTTTTGATGGCCATCTTTTATGAAACCACATCACCAATTTTTGGAAGCCAGCCGGATACTAAAAGAGGATCATCAGTAGGTGAAGGATGAGGTGCAGGTAAATGTTTGTGTGATTAAACATTACAGAACTCTTGTAGGTCCTTTAAGACAGCACAATGGTTATCTACGTCAAAGGGTGCAACAGCCACCACAACATGTGCACTATCAAGGTCTGGAACTTACATCTTGATGCCAAAAAGCACTTCATACAGTGTCTGGCCACCCAGAGATTTTGTAGGAAGGTTATTTAAAGGTCGTTGAACCCCATTTAGAAGGTTCAACCAACCACCCCCTATACCTAATACCCTAGCCATTAAGCTCTGCTTTAAGTCACGGTTCATTCTCTCCACAACAGAATTGCCCTTGAGTCGATATGGAGAAGAAAAATGCACTCGCTCACCCATGGACTTCATTGAACCACCGTATGCTTTAGAAGCGAAAGCTGGACCTTGGTCCGAGAGAAATGCACATCAGGCATGAGTCCCGATGAAGACTTGCAAGTCTTTAATACCAGTTTGAGCATCAGCCAAGCGCTGTGGCCAAACCCAGAGGAACCTAGAGCAACCACAATAAATTTGAACGCAGTATCCCAAATCAGAAGACCGCATTGATCGAAATAAATGCAGCCAAAATGCCAATTTAGTTATTAATAATTCCAATTACGCTCTCCTGACAAGGACCCAATCATTATTTGCCAGTCAATAACCAACTCACAAAGAACATGGTATCAAGAAAGTCTAACCCTTAGGTAGGAGTGACAAGTTTAACTAGGGTGGCAAAAACATTTTAGCAATATGTGAGAAACCGAGCGGTCTGAATTATAGAAGAAATGGGAGGAGGCAAGGACTTGCTGGCCTTGTTTAAAAAAAGAAAAAAAGAATTTAAAGAGTACAGGAGCCAGGAAGATTAACTACTTTTGTCACAGGCTGTAAACAGATCTCTGCTATCAAAGTTACCTTCTAAATAATAATATATCCAGCAAAGAGTCACATTTACCTGTACCACAACCCTCTGAGTAATGTGGCAATAGTGTGATACCTTGTAATTTTATTGTATTTATATAGCGCTTCTTATCCCTGACAAGACATCAAAGCACTTTTCAGCGAGTAGCACGCTTCTCTGGAACCCAAACACGATTAGTGGTGAATTAGTATAGGGAAATATGAATTAATTAGAGCAGCGGACATGCAGGTCTGTTAGCTGGATTGAAAAGGAGAATGGAGGGATAGAAGAGGAAAAAGTCTAAAAAGTGTGATGAGGAGGAAAGAGTCTAGAAATGGATTAGGGAGATCATAGTAGTAAAATGAGGTGTTGGGTGAGTCTAAGGAGGGATACAGGAGGTGAAAATGTAAAGAGGGTTGTTTGGGAGATTTAAATAGTAAAATGAGGTATGGGGTGATGCAAGGAGGGATAGAGGAGGCAGAATTCTAGAAAGAGTCACTTTGGCGATGATAGTAGCAGAATGAGGTTTGGGATGAATCGGAGAGTGGAGGTAGAGGATATATTGAGAGAGGTATTGAGTGAAACCTTGGGTAGTGCATTGGGGAGACTCAAATGTATTTTTCTTTTTTTTACAGTAGGAGTAAAGATATATATATAATGAAGGTATACATTTAAAAGGAAGGTAAATATCAATATTTAAGTTGTATTTAATAAACTCAGACTTTCAAGTGTTGCTATACTTTGAGCTAATTTGTGTTTTTTTATTCAATAATGAAGCAATTGTAGATAGTTGTGATAAAATGTACATATTGTGATAAACAGAGAACTATAAGCATCTAATCAAATAACTTATATGAAAACTATGCAGTTACTTATATACATGTTGAGCATGTAATAATATAACCATATGTAATATGTACATTTGTTAAGCAGACCGAAAAATATATATTTATTAATATAACTACTATACATATTTATACAAACAAATACACATATCTAGATACATACATATATCCAAATGAAATGCTTATATACATAGAGATATGCAGTACATTTGTGTTTGAGTATGGTGGTTATGTAGGGAGTGGCAACTCTTGAGTAGTCTTCTAAAGATAAGATAGTTATCCCTGGATCTAATGTTTGGGGGTAGTGAGTTCCATAGTTTGGCTGCCTGAACAGAGAAGGATGTGCACTAATGGTTATTTTCTTGTAAGTTGAGATTTTGAGGCGAGGAGCCAATCTGGAGGTTTCTTTGTTGAATGTATTTCGTCGTTTCATTCCTAATGAAAAGTGGCCCTGTTCCATGTATTGTTTTGTAGGTGATACAAAGCAGCTTGAATGTGGATCTCTGGCAACCAGTAACCAATGTAGGGCCTTCCAGGCAGGGGAAAAGTGGGTTTGTGGCTTTACAAGTAGGAGTAGTCTGGCAGCAGAGTTCTGAATCCATTGCAGTCTTTTCATAGTTGATAAAGATTATCAGTGGTAGAGGCCATTGACATAATCAAGTTTAGACAGAACAAGAGAGATAGTAGCCTGGACCTTGTGTGGATATGCCAGGTGTGGGAAGATGTGTTACAGAGTTTACATAGTAATGAAGCCTGAGCTTTCTAATTTGTCCATTTGGGCTTTCATTGATAGCTTGGAGTCCATGGTAATTCCAAGGTATCTTACTTCCTTAGATTCTTTAGGAGGTGGTCCCAGATTGTCAGACTAGGCGGCGAGTGGGTCATAATTTTTCCAATCCCCACATGTGAGTTTTTCAGTTTAGGAAGCATTCCATTTGAGATGGTTCCATGTTATCCATTGATTAACGGCTCTAAGGCAATTTAAAATTTGTGAGTTTCTAATATCATTGGGGATTTCCAGTTTAAGGATTATTTGTGTGTAATCTGCATAGTTCTAGAATGTGAGCTGAAATTCATTGATCATTGCCAGTAATTACTTCATGTAGATGTTGAAAAGCATGGGTGAGGTGATAAGAGCCTTGAGGGGCCGCTGCTTCTCTGATGTACGGTTGGAACAGAAAGATAGAGAATGGATGACATTTGTTCTGTGTTGACTGTAGGATGTGATCCAGTCGAGAGCAGTTCCCTCTATGCTGGATTTGAATTAGAGTCATGGTCAACTGTGTCAAGGGCAGCTGAGAGGTCCAAGAAAAGTAGGGCAGCAACCACGTTTTAGTCTACTGTGATTTTAAGGCCATTCCAGATGGCGATGAGGGCAGATTCTGTGCCTCTTCCTGGACAGAAGCCTGTTAGGACGTCGGAAAGTATGGAGTTATCTTCAATGAATTGTGGCATCTGGCTGAATGCTGCTCTTTCTACAAGTTTGCCCAGGAAAAGTCCATTTGTAATTGGACTGTAGCCGTCGGGGTCAAGCGGTTCCATTTTAGTTTTCTTTAATAAAGGGCGTCTGTATGCCTTTTTGCTCTTCTCTTCTGGGAAGATTCCCGTAGTTAAGGAATTATTGATGATGATTCTTACAGGTGTGACAGGAGAGGTAGTTAGAAGAATGTTCTTGAATATTTGTGGTAGACAGGCTTGCTTGCTTTGACCAGATCCATAAACTCACTTTGTGATATTTGTCTGAAGGAATGAAGAGGCTTGGTTAGCTTACTCTTGCAGGGGATTTTTGGAAATGGGTTGGTGCTGGTGGTTTTAAATAGGAGTCCAACGTGTCTGCTTTGGTTGTGTAATGATTTGCCAGTTTGTCCGTGAATTCTTGAGAAATGGGATGAGTTCCTTCTATGCATTTAAGTTTATGAAATTCTGCAAGAATTATATAAGATTCTTTATTTGAACATTTAGTATTTTGAGTTCTGTCTGAATAGTACCTTATTTGTTTTTAGCTTTTTTGATTTCGGACGTGTATGATTTGTTAAGTTTCTTTAAGTAAAATTTAACTTGATCACGGTTTGTTTTGAGCTAGGTGCGTTGCAGCTTTCTAAATTTCTGTTTTATCTCATTCAGTTCCAATGGCGGCTAGTGACTATTGAAAGTGGTGGGCGTAGAAGTCATATTCAACTTTTACGGAGTGACCAAAGCAAGTGGCAAAAACTTGCTCAAGGGGTCTCTTGTTGAAGGACATTGTTCCCACATTCACCAGGCAGGCAGATGTATGCAAACGGGCAATGGCATAACCCACAACATAATTCTGAAGCAGTTGGAAGGCATCTTAAACGAGTTAAGGATGCAGCACATTTAACCTTTTGTCCTAATTCACCTAGTTACTACATGTATAAGAGTAGTGTCTATCCTTTCACTTGCATACCAGTTTGGCTACAGAATTCATGCTATACACTGGTAAAGATGTAGTAAAAGACTCTTTCAGGCGTGCACTACAGAAGCCCTTGAGTGACTAACTGGGCACTGTAGAAAAAGTCATTTTTTATGAGCAGAAACCTAGTTCATGACTTCGAGGAAGCAGTGCTTCAGACAACCTAAAATTGATAAGGACATTGCATTTGGCATTCATCAGGTAGGCAAGTATATCAATTAGTGCTTTATGTGCCAATAGCAAGATCACATTTTAATGTTTTGAATTTTTATAGATGTTGGAATTTAGTTTTGTACCTATATTATGGACTAGTGTCAGGGGCTGCAAAATGAAAATATGGTGTAAGGGCTACTATGAAACAATCATGCCAGGAGCCTTATGGGATCAGTTTGTCCATACTGCTATACTCCAGGTCAGCTGGTGTACTTGTTTAAAGAAATAGCGCTTTATAAATCATAAGCACAAGGAGCAATGTCATCTGTAACCATATAAATATCACCACAAACCATGATTGAAATGTGAAAAGCCTGTACTAACCTATGCTAGAAATGGAATGAGCGCTTCTTCTTACCTCTGCTGTAGGTGTTTCACATTAAACCTGTTTCTGTCAACATCATGCGCATTTGTTTCTGGCCCTATGTACGAAAAGCATTCGGCAAAGTGTGGACATTAATAGGAAAATCTCACAGGCAGTACTCTATGAAACCTACAGCATGCAGGTTTCTATAAAACTGAAACATGCACACTGTATCTGTCTACTGCATGTGACCTGGCGTCAGTGATGATGCCTGTCACATGCACTGCTTCCAATCCGAACCCTCGCTAATTGACACACTTCTTTGGGAAGCCCAGACTGCACCTATGTGCAATCAGTCAGAGAGGGTGGGGCTCATCAAGGGAGAGGAGAGGCCCTATGCTATTACAGGCTGAAAAGACGAGCCCTGAAAACCCTGCAACATGCTCATGCGCAGTAAGTGCATGAGCCTATCTGTGCTTTCACTGCCTAACACTCGCACAGAACGAGGGTCAGAAGCTCTGTTGATTGGTGAGTAATCAATACCTACTGTATGTATGATTAATGTATTTTTAAAAAAAGATGAAAGCGGCAAGAAATATGGGGGGGCATAGCCCCCACACCCTTTACAAGAAACCGCACCTGTTCAGTTCTGTATTTCTCCAAGGTAGCGCTTTTCTTTTGTCCTGTTTTGTTATTCTCAGTGGTAATATAATATCAAAATCTTCCTATAGCAACTCAGTTTTTTTTTTTAACTGAATTTATTGTTTGTTCCAGGTCAATAGGTGGATGCATGTAAGGTAGTTTTAGGTGTGTTGCTTTGTGGTGTTTTTTGTTGGAAAGCTAAGAAATGGTGGTTTGACCATGTGAATGGAGTAATCGTTTGAAAGTTAACTAGTTCTGGATTTGAAAAAATGACATCTAGGATGCGCCCAGCGATGTGTGTGTGTTTTTGGACAATATGATATAGGTTTAGTGTATCTAGGCCATTGATGATGGTTTATGGATGGGGATATTGGGTTTGTCAAACCAAATGTTTAGGTCACCAAGAATGCATAGTTTGGAGTGTAGTGTTGTCAGGTTAGAAACTGCGTCTAGAAATGTGTCTGGGAATATTGCATTGCTAGGTGGAGGTCTGCAAAGGAGAAGGAACTTACAGGAGGAAGTTGGTGTAGGGTTGCATCTGGTGAAGAGGGCCTTACAACAGTGTATGGAAATTTCATCAGCTTTAGTGAGATTTATTGTTTGCTTGAATAGAACAGCATGTCCACCTTCTCTTTTGCCTTTACGATTTTGTGCGATAGAAGAATGGCTTCATGCAACAACAGAGCCATGCTAACTGAAGGCGTAACTAAATGCACTATTCAATCTGGAGCACGTTACCTCAATATCAGTGAAAGCAAATGCAACACCTCACAAATGAAATGCCACTAGAATAAATTTTAAAAAACTGCAGTACTCTTCTAAGAATTGAAAATGGTAAGCGTATGGAAAGATAGACTAGACTTTAATCTGTGCGAAATGTTTAAAACTTTCAGAACAGAAAAAAGAATGTTCTGCAACTCAGAGAAAGAGTGAACTAGGGTGGGAGTAAGGCAAGGTGAGTACTTTGGTATACCTTTTAATAATGAATGTCAACCTATTACCCAGATGGGCTTAGGGTATATGTACAAAAAAAACAAAGCCGATAGGCCTCATTGAAGAGCTTTGCAAATAGTTTTTAGCCATGCTGGACAGCATCCCCAATGATGTGTAGAATGGCTAAAGGAAAAAAAAGAGGCTATGTCATGGCATCTGGGTAATTTTCCAGGCATGCACACCTACAAAATGGTACTAGTGTTTTTATTTTTTATTTACTGCATTAGATTGGTAAATGAAAAAAATAAGTAGACCAAAAGTATTTTTGTTTGGAAGTGTAGGTGGGGTAACACCGCAGAGGGTACACTAGATGGGGGGCATCATAAAGGATGCGTTCGCGGGGAGCATCACAAAGGATACAGGAAACAAAATAGAGGGCAGTGGGAGTAGGGGGGAATAAACTGAGGGTGGGGGGAGAGAGAGAAGCGCTGAGCTTTTGGAGCCAATGGACATTTTAAATGAAGATACTGCAGCAGCACATGTCCTGGATCACATAAAAAAATATTTTTTTCTGCATATGTAAACGTGAACCATATGCGAATGGAACCAAAACCAATTACTTCAACCTGAAAAAAGATCCCAATTGACATTAAAATCAAACTGTAAATGATTATCAAATCTCCAACACACAACACCAAGATTTTACCTGCAAGCAGCATTTGGACTTGCATTTCTTGAGAGAAGCAACTCCACACATTTCAAAATGTTCTCTTCTGTGGAACGAGCGGTACATGCCGCCATAAGTACGGTAAATTCCTCTAAAATTAGAAGAAAAATAGAAAATGAAATCACAAATTGATAAAACCAAAATAATTACAGAAAATGCATTGCTAATCAATGCACAATGATGACATTAATATGAAGAGAAGTTCAAGGAACAGATATGGACACATAGAAATACAATGTTTATGCAGATTCCTGCAAATCAATGCAAGTTACAGCATGCACATACTCACCCACAGAGAAATAAGAAAACTGCTAAAAAACAAACACATAAGCACACACATAAAAACGCACTGAAAACCCCATGCAAATCATATCCTAATGTTTGCTGTGGGTGACCTTTATGTTTGCTGAGTCAAACAAAAGATACAAAGACACTTTCCTCAACAAGGTATATGCAGGTCTGTAGCAGAAGCATATTGAAAAAAAGAAATAAGTGATGGGTGGAAGAGCTTGAATTAATCTTGAGTTACACAATACAACCACCGAACCATGAGCAATGATTTGACACCAAGCCCACACTAGGTCTACGATAAATACAAGAGGTATGTTCTCATGTCTGAATACAAGGCCTAAAGGTGATGACACCTTATCTATTAATTATGCTGTCTCCAAACCTCTCTGAACACTTCCATGCACATCCATCCGCATCGTGTCTGGAATCCAGAACCGTACACAGTGAAGTGTTCTATTGTGTTTCACTGGCGGTAGTTATTTTCTTTGTAGACTCCTTGGGAACTGCCTGGCTCCCTTAGATTTTTAATTTGCAGCATTTCAGACTTGCTGCCTTTTTTAATCATTTTATAATTTAATTATTTATTTCACACCTTTGTTTTATTTGTATCTTAGGTTACCAGTACTCTGGATTTGCAGGGGAGCCTGCATCTGCCAGAACGGGGTTGCTGGACCCCAGTTACTCTACTCTTTTGCTCTCAGTTTTTTAGTACGCAGTGCTCTAGCGTGTCTTAGAGTCTCTGCGACCTCCTCCTGACACCCCCCTCTCTACCAGAGCATACTTAAGAGGCCCAGAACAGCATTCGCACAGTGGACGAGCGCAGCGGATGCACCACAGGCAAGGCCGTCTGCAACTGTCCGCAGCCAGACTGTACCAAGCCCCAGAACCCCTGCCCTTCTCCCCCGCCAAACTTATGCAAAAAATGCACTGATGGAAATGGGTAAACAAGGTTAGACTCACATATGCCCTCGCACTGATATTAATGTCGCTGAACCCATATATATATATTCACTGAAAAATCCATAGTTGTTAGGGAAAGTTATAGTTAGTTGGACATTTCACTCGTCCAAAACCATAGAAATTCCCCCGTTATAGTTAGTTCAGCTAACTATAACTCGTGCCCCCACAATGCACTGCTGATGACGTCACATATTACATCACTGATGGCATCACTGATGACATCATCCAGTGACTGTGTGTTTCTGTAAAGTTTAGATATGTTTCACTGGTTTCCTGCTCCCGCTTCAATGAAGCAAAGCAGTTTGCAGTGACAGGGCGGGAGCCGCGAGGCTCCTGCCCTGTCATTGCAAACAGCAGTGTCCCGGAGATGGGCACCCCAGGACACTGCAGGAGCCGGCCCTGGGGGGTGGCGGTCCCCAGAAGCCATCACTGGCTCCAGGAGGGGGGCCACGCGGCCCCCCTCCCACTTAATACAAAGCCCAGGGGTGGTGGTCCCCGGGGCTCTGTAACAGACCCCCTAATTAGTGCCCCGGGGAGATGGTGGTCCCCGGGGCATGTGGGGCCACACAGGTTTATTATTTTTTTTTTAAAAGCCCCGAGGGGTGGCGGTCCCCGGGGGTGTGCCCCCCGCAATCAATTAATGAAAGCCCTGGGGGGTGGCGGTCCCCTGGGCTTGCGAAACATTTAAGAATTTGCCCCGGGGAGGTGACGGTCCCCGGGGCAGTGTGGGGGGGGGGATTGGGGTCCCCCCACACTTTTCTTTCTCTGACCCCTGGAACTGGCCCTCCCGGGGGCTAAATATTAACAAAGTGTGGGAGCCCGCGCGTTGTTTTTTAAAAAAATGTTAGCCGATATTCGCGCAGGGTGCACGAATCTCGCCGACTTTAAAAAAAAAAGAAAAAAAAAGAAGAAGAAGAAGCTTTTTTTTGGCCCTCCTGGGGGTCCTTGTGGGACCCCCTGAGCAGGCCTGGGGGGTCAGGGTGTTTCTCCCTGCCCACTTTTCTTGTTTTTCACATTTCTTTTTCTGTTTTCTTGTGCCTCGGTTCTACCGAGGCACAAGATGGCTGCCAACACTTCCCGGTTTGGAGTGTTGACAGCCAATTAGCATGAAGCTCATGATCGGGAGGGTGCGCGGATCCTCCGCGGGCATAGATATCACTATCTTTATTTCTTAATTTCTCAAAAACTACTACATGGATTTACACCATTTTTTAAAAGGTCGCTTTCTGAGCCAAGCAGTACCCTTTTGCCAAATATGGTGTAATTCCGCTCAGCAGTTTTTGCTATAACCGTGTCTAAAGTTTCCTATGGGAAATTGATTTTCTTACCTCTATTTTTTTAATTTCTCAGGAACTATTGAACGGATTTACACCATTTAAAAAAAGGTCTCTTTCTGAACCAAGGGCTACCTTTTTGCAAAATTTGGTGTAATGCCGTTCAGCAGTTCGGGCTGTAGCCTGTTCCAAAATTTCCTATGGGAAATAACATTGAGAAAACGCGTTTTGGGACCCCCCTTTTTTCTCAGCCCCCAAAACTTTCAGGATAGGAGCTGACCGGGGCGCCCGACCGGTTTTGAAAATTTCACGAAGATTCGTCATCCGGCGCCAAAGTTATTGGGAAAAGAATGTTACGATTTTCCTAGGTAACTAGGTCCTAACTTTAACTACCTACTGGCGACCGCCAGTAGGTAATATCTACATATATATATATCTACATATATATATATCTACATATATATATATATATATATATATATATATATATATATATATATATATATATATATATATATATAAATAAAAGTTGACAATTCTAGTTTTCAACTTCCCCATGCTCCGAAGACGACAGTTTGAAAGCCAATACCTGAGCATGTTAGGATGTCTCCAAACAATGGTAGCCATAAGGTTAATTGCCTACTTCTTAATACTCACTCGCTTATAAAACACCGTGGAGTTAGCTGAAGTATTAGTGCAAAGTGATACTGACATTGCCTTCCTAACAGAAACGTGGGCAGATGAACCATCTGACCCTACCCCCTTAGCATGCTTACCTGGTAGCTACGATCCACTTAGACTTGATAGACCCCAAAGGAAAGGCGGTGGCCTAGCTATCAACCATCGGAGTGGTATTAAAGCCACATTTAAACCACTTTAATCACCTCAACTCTAAGGCTCTGCTTATTTTCTCTAAAAATTCATAATACTTATACTTTCAATGTCCTACTTATTTACCGTCCCCCAGGCACAAAAGAGAACTTCATACAGTCTTTGCTGGGCTTTATGGAAGCATGTATTGACTATCCCACCTTCACCATCTTAGGTGATTTCAAATTTTATTTAGAATGTCCGGATGGTAAAAGCAAATACCGTCTACTGGACAGCCTCATGAGTTTTGATTTTCAACAATTAGTTAAACAATCTACCCACACCATTGGTCACACACATGATGGTATTTTTTCTAATATTTCTAATATAATTACTGATAAGTTGTTACATTTAATTTGGACTGATCATAAGGTTATCCTGTTTAAAATCAATATTCTAACTTCTAGAATTGACCAAGCCAAAGCACCAGTGATGTGTAATAACCGGGCCTGGAAAAATATCGATACCCCTAAACTAGATGCCTTCTTAAAAAAAAAAAAAAACACCCTCAACTAATGATGACCTGTAACAAGCCTCAGTCACATATGACTCTTGGATAAACGCAGCTGTATCCCAGCTGGCTCCCCCCCAAAAAAGAATAAACTATCGAAAAATGCCTTCTGTGCCACGGTTTTCACAAGACTTTAGGGCAACAAAGAAAAAAATGCAAACTCCAAGAATAAATAGGGACATCACAATATAGTCAAGATGAAAAATTAAAATAGAAAAACTTATTAAAGGATAATAAACATAATTAAAGTATCCAAAACGAAGTATTTTACAGACAAAATAAGAGCAGCTATCAACTACTCCATGAAGCTGTTCAAAACAGTGAAAGCTCTTTCAACGTTTGGAAACAGAAACAGAGCTACACCTAGTCAAGATTTCTGTGATTAATTAGCCAACTTCATCTGTAAAATGAGCACATTTTTCAATACTTCTAAAGTCAAGTAGCCAGTCCTTTTCCCACTCCCACTATTACCTGGGATGACGATTCCAGATAAAAACTGCTTAGTCTCTTTTCAGGTCTTAAGCTTCTTCACACATCTTCCAGTATATCAAACTGCTTTCTTTTTAAAAACCATTGAGTCTTGATCCCCTACAGATCCCTGTCCTCCTGAGGTACTTTATCCGATCTCTGACACCATCGCTGCCAACCTTACCTCAATTTTTAATAAAATTGTGGAAACGGCATGTTTCCCGACAGCCTGGAAAAAAAGCCTCAATTTTGCAACAGACCAAAAAAAACCCTCTTTACTCCTCTGAAGTGAAAAATTATAGGTCTGTTTCTCACCTACCACTGCCGCCAAAAATACTGGAGAGAGCAATGAATCAAGAGATCATTTCCTTCCTAGGTTTCAATAACTGTTGTGACCCTACACAACATGGCTTTAGGCCTAGACAGCATAGAGTTTGACCTTTTGGCAGTCTCTGAAGAGATTAGATCTATTGTTGACAAAGGGGATAGGGCGGCACTAGCTCTATTGGACGTATTGGCTGCATTTGATAAAGTGGTGATGTTGTTTGGTACCAACAAGACCTTCTGGAATACCACCTGGTGGCCACTGAATCTTGATTCTCTATCAACAACAGTACAGAAGGCAAGAAATGTGGGTGTCATTTTTGACAGCAGATTAACTTTTATTGAACATTTAATTTAAGTGACCTCTTCTTGTTTTTCCAGTTGAAAATTCTTTTAAAAATCCTACCATTTGAGCAGAGAAAAGCAGTGATCATAGATCTTGTTATCCCAAAAACGGATTACTGTGCTGCTCTACTTTGCCTTTGACCTGGAAGTGTAGTTACATTACGAACAATGGCAAGAGCTATTCACAGTTGACATAAATTACGAGCACCATTTAAAGGATAGAGAAACATTGTTCAAAATTATATATCAGTGGCATCGAACACCGGCAGGATGGTACTTGATAGATCCACACAGTCACAATACTGTTGGAGAGAGTGTAGGAATACGGCGCCAATAACTCAAATACTCTGACCTTTCCCAAGAATTTAACAAGCTTTTGAGAGGAGATATTGAAAGTTATCATGGGATTCTGAGAATCAGACAGCAAACTACCGGAGATTATACTTCTGGGGTCCCCATACAAAAAGGGGGAAGATTACGTACTCATGCTCTTCGCAGGCAAACAAGAACTACTCGCAATGTGAGTTGAGACAATAGAACCAAATATAGGAATGGGGTGTGCTGGTATTTGGTCTCTACTGGGAATAAAAAGCTGGCACACAACTTTCAAGAGCAGGAACAAATATCTGTGAAAACCTGGAGACCACTGGTGTCATATTTGTCCGATTAATTTTGAGGGCGACGGTGCCTGAAAAGACTGATGGTCTTCTACATCATAGAGGGGCTTCTTAAAGAGGATTTGGGTGAAGGATAGCTGTGTAGAGTGTGAGAAAAAGCAAGAGAAGCGGGTCTAACAGGAGAGAGAGGTCAATATTTAACTAAGTCCATAGAGAAGGAATGAGAGAGTAATAAGGTAAAGTTGAGGGAGCTGAATTAAAGAGGTGTTGGATTTTTTTTTTCTGTTTCATGTAACTATAATGCAGGACATGACTGCATTCCTTTGTATATCTGTTAATCTTTAAAACCAATGAAACAAGCATTGGCATAGCCAATAGGTCTCACCTTTTGGATGTTATAAGTGTTGCGCCGTGCAGCACATTATCCTGGGATAAATACAATACAGCATAAATGATGTTATGTCATACGTGCATGTTTATATTTAAGCCCATTTTACTTGTGTCTAACTGCACCCAATTTAAAATACAGAAAGATTTGCTAGAATAACTTGATGTTTTATGACCAAAAGATACTGTTACCCAGAAAAATAAATATTACCCAGGATGATTACCTCGCTAAAGTCATCGAGACCGATTAACAAAAGCAACAGCATAAATAGGGGGGCCTCGCAAAGAAAAGGTGTTTTATAGGTGGAGCCGAGCTTGTTTAATTGGGGTTAATTGAAACTTGATTATATTAAGTTTCATCATATGACAAACAAATGGAAAGTCCTATATGAATGAACACACTAATATTCGGGCAGTTATGACCTGTCAGTAATTCTGCCATTTAGCAATAGAATAGCCCCGGGAGCAAGCTTTATTTTTATATTTCAAAACTTTCTCCTTTGTATATTGTTTTATTTTTATTCCATTTCTACTATAACCATTTAATTACAACCTCTTAAGTTCTTATTGTTCAATTGCGATGCGACCGTAGCAGTTTTTTGCTGAGTCTTGGGGAGAATGTGTTAAATAAGTGCTGCAGAGACGTTAATCACATACAGACGGGGGGAGCGCTAGAGGGCGCACGGCAAAATGGCTGCACCCGAGTGAGGCTCTGCCTGGTTGAGCCACAATCTGCCTAATATCTGCCTGTAATACCAGCCATCCTGCGAATTGAAAAGGTGCTACTGTCAGCCTGGACCTCCCTGCATCGCTTGGTGGCCACCGATTGATCGGAGTCGCGGGCACTGCGACGTTTTGCCCCTGTTGAAGATCGCTCCTCGGCTGCGGCATGGCGGCATCCACGAGACCCTGAGTGCGGGGGGGCCCCCCGAGACTTCTCCTGTGTTGAGCGGCTGCTGGCTGAGTGCCGGTGACATTGCGAAGGGGTGATACGGAGCATCAGCCCGGAGACACTGCCGCTGGGACTGTCTTGGTTGCGGCTTCGGCATTAGGAGAGGTGCTGGCGGGGCCTGTCTGTCGGACGCCATTGACGAGGCTTTGCAGCGGTGGAGTTCTGAGCAGCCGAGATGGATCACAGGCCCTGTGGCGCCGCTGCGGGCGTTGTACTGCTCGCGGCTATGGTGACGGAAAGTGCTGGGCAGCTGTGGAGACGAAAGCGGCAACGGAGGACGGTGTCTGTGCCCCCGAGATGGGCAGCGGTGAGTGGGGACGCGGTGTGCGCTAGGCCTGTGCTTGTGGAGGTGGGTGCGGGCCGGACACAGGCTGCGGCCTAGGAGCTGCTGCCCGGGGCTGGGGTGCGCAGTCTACTGCAGGGGCGGTGCGGCGGACCGGAGCTGGTATCTCCAGGCGGCCATAGATTCACTGGGCTGAGGCGGAATATTGTGTACTGGCAGAAGGAAATTTTGGCCCCATTACCACGCGGACAGCACGCTAGTGATTTACTGACATATCCACACAGGGACCGGGGCTTCTGATCCTGGATAGCGGAGGTCTTGTCTACACAGGGGACCAATAGGCCTACTATTGATTGCTGCATCGGAAGCTGATTGGGCACACTTAGTTGTATTGGTCCAGATGCAGGGCAGCCCTTAGTGCTTTATACGGATTTATCCGTGCTAGACTGCTGAACCATTGCGCCATTTCCCCTGTCCAACGCCAGACCAGCAGGGCGTGTGGCCTGCGTGCTGTTATTGCGGGCTCTGAGGCAGGAGCGCTGGGGGGGGGGGGGTGGGGGGGGGGGTACAGGGCTTCCTGCTGCTGGGGTCTCTGGGCCTGCTCCTACAATAATTTTCTTTGGGTGGGGGCAATCATCTCCGTCGTGTTCTCCGCTTGGTAAGGTGGGGGGGCCCTGCTGCTGCTTGACAAGGTATAAGGCAACTCATTGCACAGTAACTTGCGGGCATTCTGCTACAGGTTGACTGGTTTCCTCTGGCGTGCTGCGGAGCCTAGATTGACTATTACAATGGGCCAGACTGACAAATCGCAACCGCGCCTCACATTCGAAGCGCAAAAAACCTCCAAGCCCTCCCAGAAGGTGGCTTCAGATTCCAAAGCGGACGCTCACGAAGCAGGGCAATCCACTTTGGAATCCACTCTTATCGCTATGCAGCGTAGTCTTCAGTCTATAGAAGGGACCATGGCGGCTATGAACCACCGTTTAGACCACATGTCGTCTCAACTTGAGAAACAAAACGCACGCATGGGAGAAGTTGAGCAAAGAGTATCGGCCGCAGAAGATGGGTTGAGTGATATTTAAAGGAAAACTTTAAATATGGAAAAAGTTCTTTCCATCATTCAAGCAAGGAATGAGGATTTGGAGGCACGCTCTCGGAGAACAATATTCGAATCACGGGGCTGCAGGAGTCCACAAATGTAGGGAGAATGGAGACATTTGATGAACAGTTAGTCACAGATATTTTTGGCACTGAACAACTGTCATCGATGAACATTATTGAACGTGCTCACAGGTCTCTTGCAGCTCGACCGATCCCTGGCGCCCCACCTCGCCCCATTATTGCCCGAGTGCGAAATTATAGGGACCGGGACGCCATACTACGCATGGCAAGAGTCAAGGGAACGATCGAGCATCAGGGTAATATGCTCTCCTTTTTCCCGGACTTTACTGTGGCGGTGCAGGCAGCACACAGAGAGTTTGAAGCTGTAAAGAAATTTCTACAAACTGAAGGAGTCCCGTATGCCATGCTCTACCCTGCGCGCTTGAAGGTTGGCCCAGACAACGATTGCAAGATTTTTACAAATCCCAAGTCTGCACTAGAGCATGCTAAAAAATGAAAGAGACAACGGCGAGAGTCGCAGGCTGTGGTTGAGGCTGCGGATCAGGATTAAATGGGGGAATGATTATGCAAAATTGGGTGCCAGAATTGCCCGACTGAGAAGATGTATTTCCTTTTGTTATTACACTGTATTGGGTCTGACAATGTGTAACCTCCTACTTTTCATTTTCTGGGTGGACGAATCTAGTAAGCACCTGTTCAATTACCTGCATATGTCTATAAGGGGCTGGGTATAGGCTTGGGATCAGGCATAGTGATTGACCCGCTCAGCCACCTCCCTTTCATTGGAGGCTAGAAGTTCTCAAGCGCCCCTGCTGGGTGTACCCAGTTGGCTATGTTATCTTTCTACTCAGAGTTGAGGATGGGTTCTGGGGGAATGGGATGACTTTGGCGAGTTGGGGGTGCTGAAGTGGGTGGGGGGATGGGGGGATGGGGGATGGAGGGGTTGGGGGGGACTTCATTGAAGTTGTGGCAGAATTGTATTGTGCATTTTTTATCTATGCTGAGGCCTGTCCATTGTCGGATTTCTGTATTGCACAGAGTGTATACCAGGGTATGGATGATCTTTTTACTATTGCTGATGGAATGTCAACATGAATAACAATGTCAAGTTTCTCACCTGGAACGTGCGGGAACTCAATACACCAAAAAAGATAAGATCAGTGTTTGCCTATTTGGATCGTATGGGAGTGCATGTGGCTCTTTTACAAGAGACTCATCTCACTGCTGAAACGGTAAAAAAAGTGGGAACTCGCTGGGCTGCTACCAAAGTTGAGTCATCCTACTCCTCCTACTCTAGAGGCGTGCTCATTCTTATAAAAAAGGGTGTCCCATTTACTGTACTTAAGATAGAGAGAGATGAGCAGGAACGAGTGGCGCTTCTGCATGGGAGACTGGGAGGTATGACTATTATTAGTGAATGTGTATGGCCCAAACACAGATGACCCCTTTTTTTATTCGGATGTGTGGCGCAGGATTTCTGCCTTTCCCCCTGCCCTGCTCATTTGGGGTGGCGACTTTAACATTTGCCTTGATCCAACTCTAAATAGACATGGAAGCAGTGAGGGGAGACAAAAACAGGCGTCGGAGCTATTGTTGGGACTATGTGACGCTGGAAATATGCGCGATATATGGCGACTTCGTAACCCCGCGGGTCGGGAAAGTACGTTTGTCTCATCTGTACATAGCTCATGGTCCCGTATAGACTTCTGGCTTGTATCTGAGGAGGCTTGTTCATGGGTTATAGAGGTGAAGCATGAGGCGCGTACGCTGTCAGACCACTCTCCGGTGCTTCTTGATATGCAGATCCCCACCTGCGAGAGGCCACCCTTCACTTGAAGGCTACAACCTACTGAAATAATAGACCCAGTTTTGAAACAAACGGTAGCGGAGGCAATCAGGAATTTCTTTCGTGAAAATGAGGGTTCAGTGGAAAGTGCGGGAGTGCTCTGGGAGGCTTTTAAAGTCACTATCAGGGGGTTTGTATTGGAGCACAGGCAGGAGTTTTACGCGAAATCCAGCGCCGCATTAAAAAACTAGCGTCCGATGTTGCAGCACTTGAACGAGAGTATGAGATCCGCACCTCTTCTGCGAAACTAGCAGACATACGTACACTTGTAACGGAGTATAATGAGACAGTGGATCAGGAGTTACTTCACTGCTCTCGTCGGAAGATGGCCCGCTATTATGGCGAGGGAGGGCAGCCTATTCGTTCATTAGCACAAAAACTGGCGGCACCATGCTCCCAGGCGCACGTAATGGAAATGCGAGACATAAACGGGGTCGCACATTATTCAACCCCGGAGATTAGTGCTACTGTTGTACAATTTTACACCCGACTGTATGCAGCAAAAGGGCCTTGTCAGATGGAGAAATTGGCGAGTATCTAGATGACGTTGCATTAGGCTGGCTTTCAGACTCCCATGTCCTCAGGACACCCCCGCGCCGCACGGCCCTCCAGCTGTGTCTGTGTGCCCCCTCCCTCGCTGCTGATCGTTGCCATTTTCCGCTAAGTGCTGTGCCCTGTGTTTATTTTCTCCACTTGTTGCCTGTATTGCCCCTGTTTTTTGCTCCGTGTACTTTTCCGTTGTATTTTAGCCCCTGTTCCCTGTGACCCCTGCTCCCCGCTTCCCGCCGCCGTACATCGCGGCCCCGTCCCCTTTTCTTCTGTGCCCTCCCCGCTCCCGCCTCCCAGCTGCCCCTCCCTCCCACTTGTCCTTATATGGAGACCGCGCGGCGCAGGTGAGTGTGACCTGTCCTCAGGACTCCCCCGCGCCGCACGGCCCTCCAGCTGTGTCTGTGTGCCCCCTCCCTCGCTCGCTGCTGATCGTTGCCGTTTTCCGCCAAGTGCTGTGCCCTGTGTTTATTTTCTCCACTTGTTGCCTGTATTGCCCCTGTTTTTTGCTCCGTGTATTTTTCTGTTGTATTTTAGCCCCTGTTAACCTTTGACCCCCACCGCCGTACATCACGGCCCTGTCCCCTTTTCTTCTGTGCCCTCCCCGCTCCCGCCATCGTCCACAAACACCATCCGCATCACGACCAATACAGACGACACCCTCACAGCCGCCGAACACCTGCACTTCCAGATCCACACCGACCCCAAGACCACCCTCAGAGGCACCCTCATCTACAGACCCCCTGGACCCCACACAGACTTCAGCGAAGACATCGCAGACTTCATCAGCCCGCACGCCCTCCCCTCTGCCGACTACATTCTCCTAGGGGACCTCAACTTCCACCTGGAAAACAACAATGACAGCAACACCACCACCCTGCTGGACAACCTCGCCAACCTCGGACTCAAGCAACTGGTGACCACCCCCACCCACTACGCCGGACACACGCTTGACCCCGTCTTCTCATCCAGTAAGTACATCTCCTTCAGCCACGCCACCGGACTTCACTGGACAGACCACAGCTGCGTCCACTTCAGCTTCCGAAAGACCACGACCCACCACCACCCACAACAGGTTCCCCGCAGGAGCTGGAACAAGATCACCTCCGACCAGCTCACCACATCTCTGACCCAGATCACCCCCGCCAGATCTACGGACCCCAGCCAAGCAGCCGACAACCTCACACAGTGGATCACCATCTGCGCAGATGACCTGGCTCCACTGAAGACCCCCCCCAGCAGACCCCGCAGCAAGAAAGCCCCCTGGTTCATCGACGAACTCAAGAGCTCCAAGAGGAACTGCCGCACCCTCGAGAAAGCTTCGCGCAACGACCCAACTACAGAACCCATGACCACCCTCAAGCACGCCACCCGCAAACACCACCAGCTGATCCACACCACCAAGAAGACAGCATTCAAGGAACGACTAGACAACAACGCCCACAACAGCAAGGAACTCTTCAGCATCGTCAAAGAGCTCTCCAACCCCAGCGCCGGAAACAACGACATCACTTCCTCGCAAGACCTCTGCAACTCACTCGCATCGTTCTTCCACAGCAAGATCACAGACATACACAACAGCTTCAGCACACAGCCCACGCACTCTACCACCGAACCGACGCCCCCCACCACCACCCTCCGCGCCTGGACCCCGATCAGCACCGAAGACACCATCCGCACGATGAACACCATCCACTCCGGATCACCAACCGACCCTTGCCCCCACCACGTCTTCAACAAGGCCGACTCCGTCATCGCACCCCATCTCCGGGACATCATCAACTGCTCCTTCAACACCGCCACCTTCCCGGAGAGCTGGAAGCATGCTGAACTCAACGCCCTACTGAAGAAACCATCAGCGGACCCCACCGACCTCAAAAACTACCGCCCCATCTCGCTCC
Organism: Triturus cristatus; assembly: GCF_964204655.1. NCBI lineage: Eukaryota > Metazoa > Chordata > Amphibia > Caudata > Salamandridae > Triturus > Triturus cristatus. Next base: position 677,986,526 of record NC_140585.1, on the reverse strand, counting down.
TCCCTTTTCCTGCCAAAGTCATCGAGAAGACCGTCAACAGACAGCTGGCCGCCTTCCTCGAGACAAATGGATCCCTCGACCACTCGCAATCCGGTTTCCGAGCCAACCACAGCACCGAGACCGCCCTCATCGCAGCCACTGACGACATCCGAGCCCAACTGGACAACGGGGAAACAGCGGCCCTCATCCTCCTGGACCTCTCCGCAGCGTTCGACACTGTCTGCCACCACACCCTAGTGCAGCGCCTCAACAACATCGGAATCCAAGAGAAGGCACTGGAATGGATCATCTCGTTCCTCACCGGAAGAACCCAGAGAGTCCGCCTCCCCCCGTTCAGATCCGAGGCCACCGAAGTCATCTGCGGCGTACCACAAGGATCATCTCTTAGCCCCACCCTCTTCAACATCTACATGAGCCCCCTCGCGGCCATCGCACGTCAGCACAACCTCAACATCATCTCCTACGCCGACGACACCCAGCTGATCCTCTCCCTCACCAACGACCCGCCACCACCAGAACCAACCTACACGAAGGGATGAATGACGAAGCAGAGTGGATGAAGAACAGCCGCCTGAAACTGAATTCAGACAAGACGGAAGTCCTCATCCTGGGATCATCATCATCCGCCTGGGACGACTCCTGCTGGCCCCCGGCCCTGGGCAGCGCACCCAAACCAAAGGACCACGCGCGCAACCTGGGCTTCATCCTGGACTCCTCCCTCTCGATGACCAGACAAGTCAACGCCGTCTCTTCGTCATGCTTCAACATCCTACGCATGCTCCGAAAGATCTTCCGATGGATCCCCACCGACACCAGGAAGACGGTCACCCAGGCACTCGTCACCAGCCGACTGGACTACGGAAACACCCTCTACGCCGGAACCACAGCCAAACTGCAGAAAAGACTCCAACGCATCCAGAACGCCTCAGCACGACTTATCCTGGACATCCCCAGACACAGCCACATCTCCGGACACCTGAGAGACCTGCACTGGCTCCCCATCAGCAAAAGAATCATGTTTCAACTCCTCACCCACGCACACAAAGCCCTCCACAACCTGGGACCCAGGTACCTCAACAACCGCCTGACCTTCGTCCTCGTCCCACGCATCCGAAGAGCCACCACGGGAGGAAGATCCTTCTCCTACATGGCAGCCAAGACTTGGAACTGCCTCCCCATCCACCTCCGCCTGACCTCGGACCACCTCTCCTTCAGGAAGCAACTCAAGACCTGGCTGTTCGAGCAGTAGCGGACCCCCCTCTACCCCAAGCGCCTTGAGACCCTCCGGGTGAGTAGCGCGCTATACAAATGTTATGACTGATTGAATATTTGGTACAGCCCTTTGATGAGGAGGACGTTAAAATGGCCATAATATCGCTGCCAACTTGCAAAGCAGCTGGTATGGATGGCCTCCCTAGCGAATTCTATAAGGTGTACGCGTCTGGGTTTGTCACTGCACGGTCTACGACGCACAATCTCCATACTACATTTTCTACCCTGCATTATTTTGATCCCGACTTGCAAGCGGTAGCGGTGCTGCTACTTTTGACTCCCTGCAATGGCCATACATGTTTAAGGTTTTGTTGCGGATGGGATTTCCTCTGTTTTCTTTAAATGGGTTAGGGTTCTGTACGAACAACCGGTAGCCCAGGTACGAGTGAATGGTTGGGTGTCGAGCCCGATACCCATTGAGAGCTGTATACGTCAGGGATGCCCACTATCATCTATGCTGTTCTCACTCGCACTTGAACCTCTAGCCTGTAAACTCCGACAATTGCATGGGGCGGCTGCCTTGAGATTCCGATAAAGACCGCTGATCGTCTCTCTATATGCGGACGATATGTTGTTGTATGTGCGCGAACCAGCGGTATATCTACCGGAGTTGCTCCGGGAATATATTAAATTCGAGCGCTTTTCGGGTCTTGGAATAAATTGGTCAAAGTCAGTGGTGTTTCCGTTGATGGCACACACTAAAGAGATTGACCTGGAGAATCCGCTTACCTGGTCGTCGGACCCTGTTAAATACCTAGGGGTCTGGATACATAGGGATCCAGAGATCGTGATCTCTGAGAACTATGGCCATGCAGTCACGCGTATTGTGGACCAGGCTGAGCGCTGGACATGTCTGCCCCTCTCCTTGGCTGATAGAATAGCGGTCGTTAAAATGGCCTTTCTCCCTAAATTGCTTTACTACTTTGTCAATATCCCTATCAAACTGAATAAAGCGTTATTCCGCACTCTTCAATCCGCATTGACAACGTTCGTTTGGGGAGGTAAGAAGCCAAGGTGCAGTTGGGATCTCTTGGTGCAGCCCTTTGAACGGGGAGGGTTTGTGGCCCCAGACTTTAGATTATACTACCTCTGTGCCCAAGCACAGTTTGCGCACTATTGGCACTTTCCGCAGAAATTTCAACCACACGTGGCAATAGAATCGGATGCGGTCCTTCAGATGCAACTTTATTGGGGGGCACGGGTGGCCCGCGGAGGGAGATAAACCCTGTCCATTGTACAGCATGGGCTTGGAGTATGCTGGCGAAACGAGCCCGGTTGCCATACGTGTATGCTCCATCGCTGCCATTGTTATCGCATCCGGATATCTCTACGGTGCATGAGAAGCAGGCTCGGCATGAGCTGGCCAAAGTGGGCATCTTGAAGTTGGGGGAACTATACTCGGGCGGTCGTTTTAAAACATTGCAGGAGGCACAGAAGGACGCTGACTGCGGCTTTATGTTTTGCTTTACTACGTCTGAGTGCGGCAAGCCGTTAAAACTGTGTATCCTGACTATCCTGCAGAACCCACTACTCTACGGGTATTGCAGGTGATGCTGACAGGAGAAAAACGTCATAAACTAATCACTAAACTCTATAACGAGTCCTTATGAGAAAGGGAACAGAGCGATTACCCCTCCTGTATTCGCTGGCAGATGGCCTTGGGGACAGCCCTTTCGCCCAAGTGTGGACGGCGTGTTACACTTCGACAGGCCGTCTCACGGCTAATTGTAATCTCAGAATGATTCATTTCAAATTTTTACACCAACTATATTATACTCCTGTGCAACTGCATAGATATGGCTTGCGTGAAACCGTTAATTGTGTGAGGTGTGGAATGGCGGATGCAGATTTCTTTGCATGTGGCATGGCAGTGTGCGGGCGTGTTTGCCGCCTGGTCTGAATTGACTAAACTACATACTGATATCATATTGGAACCTGTGCAATGTGTCCCTGAGGTATGTCTCTTGGGCTATGTGAAACGCCTCAAGCCCTGTAATAGACGCATAGTTGCAGTATCTACCTTATTTGCGAAGAAGGCTGTGGCGCAATGTTGGGGTGCAAAACACATGGCTGCGTGAACTGTTGTATTGTAAAACTCAATTATTGGCGTATGAAGACGAGTTACCTGAAACCTCTCGTACAAGGGAACTTTGGGCTCCGCTCACAGCATACTTGTTGACAAGGCCGGACTTGCAGTGAACCTGTATATATGCACTGCACTCCCTCATGTACTCGCTGACTTGCTATAGATTTGATTTCACTTGTCATCCAAGGTGAATGGTTCTTAATGTGACCGCTCAAGGGGTTTTCACCGGCTGTTTACAATTGTAACCCCATTGGAAGGACTCTGCCTATGTGTAGTAGTGAATTACTTGTACTCTGTCAATGTACCGGACCTCGGCTTCTTCTGCCTAAAGGGGGGTGTGGGGTTGGTTTGTTATCGGTCTATGGTAATGGAATGTGGATCTTGTTAACATTACCTTGTTTGAAACTAATAAACAAATGTAAAAAACAAAAATCACATACAGACTGGAACTGGAGCAGGAGAGAACCAATCTAAACCGTTGAGAGCAGATCCTGGCAGCAAGCAGCACCGCCTCATATGAAAAGAAAGTGATGCAAAGCACAGCCTAGCCTACCTGTCATAAGGCACTGCCCCAACCTCTACTTCTGGAGAGGAGGTACAGTATGAAACCTACCCAATGTTGTTTTCCTAGGGCGGGATAGCTATTGAAGGTGTCCATTCTAGGATCAGGCAAAAAAAAATGTCTCCAAGTAGCTGATGATGTTAAATAATTAGCAAGTTATAGTTGAGAGGTGTGAATAAAAACCTAGACGAACTTGAAAATGCATGGTTTGAAATTAGGCAAAAGCAAATCTGGTTAAAAATTATTAATACAAAACTATATTAATGAATATTGTTGAATAATATGCTTAAGAATGGAAAACACTAGGGGGGTGTGGCTTGTGTCCAACCAAAATGGCCGCACACAGAGGGCTCCAGTGATCACCCGCTGAAAACCCTGAAATATCAGTTTAAAACATCAGTTTACATAGCTTAAAGGCCGGTTGGGAGATCCCGACAAGGTCCGGAACATCAAGAGTCGATTTTGGACTCCCAGTGTGGTATTGTGGGGCTGCGCCAGCCTAAAACGGATGAGACGCCGCGAGTAGCCGTCCCCATCGAGGGGAAAAAAAAATCACAACGTCACCCCCTAGCAAAGAGCGATGGAGACGAGACGAGTGAAGCCCCAGATCCGTGGATCCTGGTGCTGTCGAGCCAGCGGTGCTACCGGTGTCCGGCAGTGAAGCTGCAAGGCAAAGTGAGCCCTGCGCCGGGTGAAGACGCCACAAGAAAATCCGGCCTGGCGACAGCTGCTCGGACAGCCGCGAGCGTGAGGAGGTGAGCGTGGAGGCCGATTGGCCCCGGCGGCAGCGGCCGACACACTGTGGCGATTGCTGTGTGCTGCGGAGGGGCGGATAGTCCGGTTGCGAAGTGCCGTCTCTGGCCTGCTCTACCACTCCAAAGCTTGATTCGTGATTTGGGGGAGGCAATTGTGGGAGCTGAACAATATAAGCAGTCAATCTGGTTTAGACTACGAACCCTGTATGTGAATATCAAACTGGGATTCTATAACATACCTGATCTCAGGAGGCTGTCTACGTAATAGGAGGAGGACGAGCCTAAGTCACGATAGCTGTGGAAAAGAAAAGTCTGGATTGTGTTCACCTGGACAGTGACGGAAATCAGAGTGCCTCAACCATAAGGCACGGAGACGCTGGTCTGGTCAAACTTATAGTTAATTGTGCGGATGGAACTGCACACAAGCACTCTAATATCCCTGATCCGAAACTAATCTGTTGGTTAAGGTACTGTTTGAAGTGAGTGGCGTTACCTGGTGAGCACATTCTTGGGGCACTAGGAAAAGTGACGGAGACGCGACTAGTGTGGGGTGAATCACTGCCATCCAAGATGACGACACACAAAGGAGCTAAATCGACGTATCAGACCATGCTCGATAGATGCACGCACCCCAAGTTGGACACCCTCTCAGAAGGGGGAGAGGATCAGAGACAAAAGCAAGTGAATGAGGAAGGAGCACTTACTCTCCAAAAATAATGGCAGCAATCCAAGGTATACGCTCTGCGCTGGAAAATAAAATAGACGCGGTCACAACAGAGGTAACACTGATGCATGCAGAGCTTCGCAACCCGGGGGACGGGGTACGTGCTGCTGAAGACTCTAGAATTACGCTCCAGTCAAATACTAAATCTCTTGAAACCACTGTTCAAAAGCTCCAACTGTTGACAAAGACCATGGAAGAGAGGCTCGAAGACTAGGAAGGGCGTGCACGTAGAAATAACGTGTGCATTTTAGGGGTGCTGGAGCGTGCAGAGGGACTGTCCACAGATCTATTCGTGGAAGCACATATTACATAACATCTACAGCCTCATGCCCTCCTAACTATTTCTCTGTGGAGCGTGCCCACTGTGTGCCGGGAGGCTGACCGCAGCCGGGTGCGCCCCCCCGTCCTATCCTGGTCAGGATCTTTAACTTTAGGTTTAGGGACGTCATATTGCAGACTGCCCGCACAGCCTCTCCACTGAAATACGACAATTCCACAAGAACCTCCTTTCCGGACTTTACAGCCCAGGTCCAGAAGAAGCGCCGCTCCTTTCTCAAGGTCAAATAAAGTGCTTTGTGATAAAGACCTAAAATATGCAATGCCGTTTCCGGCCAAGCTCCGGATAGTGGCAGAAGGAAAAGCGGGGTTTTTCAATTACCCGGAAGAACCCTGGGAGTGACTAGAGGGGTGGTGGGGTAAGGCACGTTCTAACCTTCACCGACAGAAAGATGACAAAGAGAGGTGACATCCGAGAAATCAACAAGAAGAACCAAGGGACGGAAACAGACACAGCTGTTCAACTACAGCTGAAGCGATAGCTGCACAGGAGGAAATCTGCGATGCAATACTATAGAACCAAATTGGACACAAGACATGCACAGACAGCCCAGATGAAGGTCGGTCACTTGGAAGCTGTGAGACCGGATCAATGGGTGCATCTCAGAACTGCTCACTGTGTATTTGGCGATAGGTTACAGGAATGGTCGAAGATCCTATAGGACTCAAGCAACATAGCTGTAAACTGGTAAAGTCATTGTATGATTGTGAAATAGGGTTGAGGTGGGTGGGCAACTAGCGAAGACATGCTCCCCAACAGTAAGTTATGAGGGAGGGGATAAAAAGGCACTCTGCAGAGTTGGGGGGGGGCAGTTTTAAGTCCACAATGCAGGGAAGCAGGGAGGAGGGTGGGGAGAACTAGTATTTCTGTTTGGGCTAGTAGAGTTTTCAGATACACAAAATGGTTTGTAGTGGTGGCAATGCAAGATACAGTTCTTAAGAAATTAATAGCTGCAGAACAGGATGTCGGGCGGAAAGCCTGGAAGGTAAAAGTAGGGCGACCTCCCAATGGGATGTCCTTGGAAACTCTCCCTGAAGAGGCTTGGGCAGAAACACAGCACCATGATGATAGTTAAACACGTTAGTAACTTTAAAATACTATTACGGAATGTCAATGACCTAGGAGACAAAATTAAAAGAGGTGGTATTGCAATATCTAAAACGCCAAGTACCTGACGTGGTGCTGCTACAAGAAATACACATACAGGGGGATTCCTACTGTGTGCTCAATAGACGGGGTTATAAATTAGTGGCCCGCTCAGGATACACCAGGGGATCAAGGGGAGTGGGTATCCTGCTTCGCAAATCATTCCCATTTACAACACAAAAAGTCACACGTGAATCACGGGGATGCTCTCTGACACTGGCGGGACACTGAGAGGGTAGACTCTTCCCTCTATACTTCCCCCCACCCCCCCCCAAGACTACATACATACATCCACTCTCGCCGACCTAGGTTCACACATTATCAGCTTGCCACAGGGGGAACTACTAATCGGGGCGACTGTGACGCCGCCATTAATGGAGATGTAGATCGCTGGCCAGCCAGTCAGTATGATACCTCGGGAAAGGCCTTAGCTGAGTTCTTGCAGCCATGGGTCTTGTTGACGTGTGGCGAACGCGCAGCCCTCTGGCCCCTCAGTATACCTTCCACTCAGGGGCCCACGGAAGTTTGTCCCGTATAGATTATTTGTTTGGAGAGGCGGGATAACTCCCACTGTTTTGTGAAGTGAGCCACCTCCCGAAAGGCATCGCCGATCACTCTCCTCTGAGTCTATGCGGTGCAGTGGGGTACAGGAGTAACTGTATGTCGATCAACCCCTGGTACTTACAAGTGCCATCCATTAGAGCAGGCTTAACGAAAGCAACAAAAAACGACTTTGAATAAAATAAGGAGTCTGTGAGGTATCAGGGGCCAAGGTGTCTCCTTAATACTCGGCCACAAAAAGGAAAGGCAGAAACTACTGATAAGATATAGAAGAAGAAATCCGGAAGCTAGAATCTGAGATGCAGAAATCAGTCTACCCGGACATACAACATAGATTACAAATCAAGCAGAGAGCGTACAAAGGTATTGCTGAAGAGGCAGCAAAAACGCAGATCCGCGCGTCCCATAATTGAACTTATGAGGTTTGAGATTGAGCGGGCAAATTGCTGGCTTGGTTAGAAAAGAAAGAAACGGCCTCCAGATGAGTTTTCGAGATTAACCCAGGTGCTGACACACCACTGACAGATAGGCAAGAAATAGCAGACGCCTTTGGGGCATATTATGAGCAATTGTATACACCATCACAATTGACCTCCCAGGCCGATGTAAATGAACTATTGGCCACCCTGGGTCTGCCATCCCTTGGGAGGGAGGTCAGAGAGAGCCTATAATTGGACTGGACTGAGAGTGAAATAGTGCAAGCAATTGGAGCTTTGCGAACCGGTAAAGCAACGGGCCCAATTGGCCTACCAATTGAGCTATATAAACTAAATGCGTAGGCAATTGCCCCATACCTATCGCAAATGTACCAAGAAAGTGTTAAAAAGGAAAACTGCTGGATGACCAACTGTTAGCTAATATAGTTTTAATACACAAGACTGGGAAACCGCCAGAAAGGTGTGCGTCCTATAGACCGATATCGCTGCTAAACACAGAAGTTCTTAGCGAAAATCCTAGCGAGGCGCCTGGCTCAATTGCTACACAAGTTGGTTCATCCTGATCATTCAGGATTTATGCCAGGAAGAAATACCTCACAACCTTTGGCGCCTCTATGGTGTGTTGGGAAGAGCTAACACTGTTAGGGAAGAAGCAATCGTAATATCCCTAGACGCTAAAATGGCGTTTGATATGATAGAGTGGCCCTTTTTATTTGCGGTTTTAGAGAAATTTGGGTTTGGGGAGAAATTTTTGACGTGGGTTAAACTTTTATTTTCAGAGCCACTAGCACACAACGGACGTAGATCTAAAATGTTCCACTTGCACAGAGGGACAAGCCAAGGTTGTCCCCTTTCTCCACTGATTTTTGCCCTGGTCTTGGAACCATTGGTGGTTTGGATAAGAGACGACCCCGCTAATAAGACTAAAATGGACGGAAGACTGGGAGGATAGAATGTCCCTCTATGCGGATGATATCCTTCTCTATCTGGCAGATCCCTATTCTTCTCTACATAGGGTGCTGCATATTTTTACTATGTTTCAAAAATACTCATGATATACAATAATCTGGGACAAATCGGTTATGTATGCTATCTGGGGGCCTCGCCTGCCCCCCAAAGCTTCCTAGATCCTGAACGATGTAAATTGTTACGGAGGGATTTCGGTATCTGGGGGGACTATGCTACCACAGATCCAGCGGTCTTCTATGACAGCAATTTGGACCCAAATTTGTGGCGGTTGCGGGAGGACACAAGACACTGGAGGACAGGCTGGAGATGGCCAAATGTTGTGGAGGACAAAATTGCGTTATATGCGGAGGATGTCTTGCTTTTCTTGGCTGAACCGGCCCAATCTGGCCCTCGCTGCCTCTGGGCTTTGCATCTCTTTAGACAGGTCTCTGGGCTGCAGCTAAACACCAGCAAATCCATCGTAGTTCCTCTTCACTTATCAAGAGACTGTTTTGATTGGCAGTTCACGATCCTAATCAGAAGACAGTCCTTCAAATACCTGGGAATGTGGGTGGCCCTGCTCCCTGACCTCGCCTGATTGCTTAACGTCACCCCGCTGTGGAAGAAAGCCTGTGCTGATCTCCATGAAGGGCAAACACTACCGCTTAATCCTCTAGGCAGGGTCACCCTTTTAAAATTATGATACTCCCCCGGTTTCTCTACATGATCCAAAATACCGCTCTTCAATTCCCACGAACCTGGTTTAAAGAGCTTGACAGCCTGACTATTAAATTCCTTTGGGGCAGGTGGAGACCTTGCTTAGCCTTATCCCAATGGCGGATCCCGTTCTTTGAAAGCGGCATGGGCATGACCAATCTATGTTTATACTATTTGGCAACCCGCTTGCTCACGCTGCATGACTGGTTCAGCGGTGGCTGGTCAGATCCAGCATTCAGACTAGAACTGGGCGATCTGGACTTACCCAGGATCCAGGTGATTATGTACGGAGCCACTACCCCCAGGACGATGCCAATGGTGACACAGGCTTTTGTTCTAGCTTGGCGTGCCTCCTTGCGCCACACCCAATGGACAAACAAACTGACCCAATACACACCACTTTGGTAGGGGACCTGGCTTCGGGAGGTCAGTGGCCTGGAGGGATTCCGACCATGGGACCTTATTGGTATCTCGAAGCTTGGGGACGTGTGGACGAGTGACCATATGTATACTTTCCAAGATCTGCAAACCAGTTCTTCCCTCCTCGCAAATTTATCGATATCTGCAGCTATGTCACGCCCTCTACATACACGTACCTCAAAGCACATCCCTCCCAGAATATAATCCCCCTGAGGCGCAGATTTTGACCGGTAACCTGGGAAAGGGGGGTGTCTCCCGTATCTACTGCTCCCTCACCAATAACACTCTAAACACATTAGACCGGCTACGAAACCTATGGGAGCAATGGGTGGGACCTCTTGAGGAGGAAGACCAGCAAGACGCTCTATTGGCACCCAAGACAGTCACCACCTCCGCCAGGCACCATCTGGTCCAACTATACTATTTACATGTGTTGGACTTGGCCCTTCTGGCAGGTTCACCCCCGAGACTTTTTGCTTTTCATTGATGACTTGGTTTAGTGATTTTTGGGTTTCTGCGCACTTTACCGCTGTGTCCCAGGGTAAAGTGCGTGCGTGTTGTGAGGTTGGCCTGCCCTCCCATAGGAATGCATGGGGGAATGTATGTGTCCTGGTAGTTCCTGATGCGTGGGGTGTGCAGGCCCGTGTTTGGTATGTGCAGACTCGTGTGAGTGAATGCTGCGCGATGATGTGTGCGGCGTGCATGTACCTAGTGTGGAAGTGCCACTTCTAGAAGTGGGCACTTCAGTGTGCAGTATGAAATGTGTGGCTTGTCTGGCGATTGGCTGGTGGAGGTCATGTGACGGGCTAGGGATTCCCCAGAGTCAGGAGGAGTCACCCAGTGGTGAATGGGGAGTTAGCATGCTGATGGCTGGGGAGGAGTATACCTGGGTCCTGAATAGGACAGGGCTTTCCCCACACAATGCTGGCGCCGGCCCCTGTGGTGCGTCTAATGACCCTAGCCCTGCCAGTGAATAGGGAGAGGGGCTGAGCAAAACAAAGTGCTCAGGAACCTGTTGTAACTGGTTCGCCCCTTCCCTGCACCTTTAGACAAAGAATTTACTGTATAAAAAGGGGCTGTGTCCCCTTACAGTTGGTGTTCTCTTGCAGGAACATCTGAGGGGGGGCCTGCTGCTGCTGGGCGCCAGGAGAGACCGCCACTGGGGACTGCCTCCCTGCTGGAGGGCCCTGTGTGCTGGCTCTGGGCCCAGCCTTTGCCCCCCTGCTCTTGAAGGACCTTTTGGTTGCTGGACGTTGCTTATAGCGCCTGGGAGCGCTTTTATGGGCTTAATAGCGCTGTGAGCGCTGGCTGACTTTATAGCGCTGTGTGCGCTTTGATTTCGCTGGCGGGTGCCCACCCCGCGATTTTGCCGTTATCTTGACCAGGTCGGCGGGTGCCCACCCCGCCGTTGTGTTCGTTACGAGGGAGCCTACCCCTCATTGCCGCTGTGAAGGAGAATCACCGCTGCGGCCCGGTTCGTAACCGGAAGTCAGGCAGGCCTGGGGGCGTGCCGCGGGACGGAAGCCTCGTTTCCCGATCAGGAAGCGGACGGGAGCCTACCCCGCGCTCCTGTACAGCGAAGATCCAGGCGGGAGCCTACCCCGCGCTGGACGGAGGGAAGGAGTGCGGATAGAGCTGGTGCGGAGGGGGCGCGAGGCACATTGTCGGTGCCTGCCCCTCCGCGTTACTGGAAGCCCCGACGTTCCCAGAGCCGGAGAGCGGAGACGACGCGGGAGTCCCCCGAGCAGCCGGTGAGTGTCTAGAGGGCTGGGGGACTCCGCGCAAGTGCTGGGGGGTGCGGGGGCAGTATCAGAGCCCCGTGAAGGCTCCAACGTTGCCTGACATAGTGGTGACACTCAGAGCGGCCCCGAAAGGCAGTGGGCCGCTCCAACGGTTCGGGGCATTACTTCCAGAACCCCGTGAGGGCTCCAATATTTGGGGGCATTGTGGCTTGAGCCCCGTGTGGCTCCAACGTCGGGGGCATTTCTGTTGCACCACGAGCGGCCCCGAAAGGCCGCGGGCCGCTCCCACGACCGGGGGCCTTGGGACAGAGCCCCGTGAGGCTCTAGGGGGCTGTGGTTGTGTTTAGAGCCCCGAGGCTCCAGTTGGCGAAGGCTCAGAGTCCAGAGGGACTCCTACGACGGGGCACTGTTCGTTTAGGGCCACGAAGGCTCTAGGGGGCATTTTGTATGAACAGAGCCCAGAGAGGGCTCCAGAGGCACGCAGAGTGCCTGAGGTCCGTTCCACAGCTGCCCAGCACTTAGTGGGCAGCTGCAACGTTTAGGTGGTGGCCTCTGTGTTTTAGCTTGCGCAGCCGTGCCCTAACTTTTCTGGACACAGAGCGTCCTAGCCTGGACAAGGCCAGTTGGCCTAGGGACTGCCACAGGTGGTGGCATATGAGTTCTTGCGCAATTGTTCCTTTCCTTGCACCTCTGAATGTGTTTTTTTATGCGTCATGTGCCATTGCTTTACACCTCTGAATGTGTTTTTATGCATCATGTGTTTTCCTTCCCTACACCTCTGAATGTGATGCATCATGTGTAACGTTCTATTACCCCTACAGGTATTGTGATACTTAGGTGGTTGTTTGCTTTCTCCTAGTACAGGTGGTGCTAGTGAGGTCCTAGTTCCCTGCGCGATAATTTCCTAAAGCAGTTAGGGTTGCGTAGGTGAGACTACTTCCCTGTTACCAGTGGCTACTGGTTGTGTGCTATGCTCTAAAGTATTATTTCTAAAGTATTACTTCTACAAAAAGTGCTTATTCCTGACAGTGGTCCTGGTGGCCCTGTCTTGTACATATCCCCTGTAAATTCTGCCCGTGCCTGTTGGCACAGTGTAAAGTGTGTGTTTTTATCTAATGTGTTTTGCATAATACAAAGGCTATTTTTATAGAATACCTTGTGTGGAGTTTCCTTTGTGGTGGGCCTTGGGTGTTGTTGCTGGGTGCGCGCGCAAATGCTTTACACATTGCCTCAGAGATAAGCCTGACTGCTCGTGCCAAGCTACCAAGGGGGTGAGCAGGGGTTATCTTTGGCGTGTAACTTCCTTGCCCTGACTAGAGTGGTGGTTTCTGCCTGACTTTGGCGCAAGCCTTAGCCAACCAGAAATCGCCAGTTCTAACAACATGCCACCTACTTTACGCCCAAATGCCTCTGTAGCGCAGGTATGAAGTTAAATGCAGCTTGTGCGCGGTGCGGTCACGACCATGCAGACTTCTTTCACCTTTCATCACATGCTATTGGGATTTCATATAAAAAGAACTGAGTTCCTGGGTTGGGAGATCCTGCACAACCCCTTAAATATACTCCTGGGAATTATGGATGGGCTAGGTGCCTCCGAGCTGACAAGCAATTTCTTACTACTGCCATAATGGTGGCCAAGCGAGACATTGCAGTTAGTTGGATAAACCTGAAATCCCCTGGCATAACGAAATGGTGAAGAGGCGTAGAATGGTGCGCAGCACAAGAGAAACCATTGTTCGAGGCCCGAGGATGTCCAGCTAAATACCGTAAGGTTTAGGGCAAATGGCTGGGGCAGATAGATTAAATGTATCTCCTTCTGAAACTGTGTGCACTGTGTGAGATCTGGGGACCATGTACTACAAACTCATTTCCCCGTGTTTGTGAAATGGCGATGTCAGACGAATGCTGTGGTATACTGTATTTGACTACTGGTAGTTTCTATTTACAAACCAATACAATTTTTATTTTAAAAAAAAGACACTGTAGGATTCTGCCTTTGTTGCTATTGAGTAGAGCTTCCCTATATAAAATGACAACACTCCCCCGTTTTGTTTACATTTGACAAAACACGCCCTATTTAGTACCCCCAAGATACTTTCGCGCTGCTGAGGCAGAGATATGGATGTTCTCTGGGACGGCGGAGCCTCGCGAATTGCACAAAATAAGCTAGTCAATGGTTGGTATGACGGCAGGATTGCCTTTCTGGCACTCCTTTACTACTATTGGGCAGCACAGTTAATAGTGGTTAATCGATGGGTTCACCTAGAGCAGACAAAACCTGCATATAGACTCGATAGGCACAATATGAGACCAGGAGGTTTGCTCAGGGCTTTCTATGGCGGGAGACAAAACTCACCGCAAACACCCCAAAATGGACCATGAATAAAATCTGGCATAAGGCTTCAGCGTCGTTGGGATGGAAAGATAAGGTTACTCTGGCCACACCGTTGTGGGATTTACTACGACTAGGACTGTTGGTGCACCAACCAGGCTGTGATAAATGGGACTGCATTGGTCTCTTCAGCGTGGGAGACCTATGGGCGGGTACGAAAATGAAGCCCTTTGTAGACCTCCAGAGAGAATATGAGTTATCCTCGAAGGAAATCTTCCGTTACCTTCAGATACGACATGCCCTATCGCGAGCAATCCTACTTGGAACGGCTCTCCCAGACTCCTCCCCATTGGAGGATAGTCTCCTCTATGACTACCTTAGAGACAAGGCAGTATCACTGACATACTAGAAACGACATACTAGAAACTGCTTCACAATTCACCCGACACCTTAGGGGAAATTCAGCCAAAGTGGGAGGAGGACATAGGAACTCTCACTGATGGAGTGGCATGAGGCACTTGCATCCCCCCCAAGAGGTAGCCATACGCTCTCGATTCAAATTAGTGCAACAAAAAATTCTGCACCGAACATACTACACTGGTAAAAATGGGTAGAACTGAATCATCACAATGTGTGAGACACTGTGGACAAACAGGTACGTAGAGAGCTCCAAATTCTGCGGCTGACTCTTGGTTCAGCACATCAATCCTTACTCAATAAGTATAAATGTCCTGTGCATTGCACTCCCGGAGTCTGCCGCAGTTCGGCTCCACTGGAATCCAGACAACAAAGTTTACACAAAATGGAAGCTGCACCAGGAAAAATGAGTCCAAACGTAAATAGGGAAGTCCTTTGAGATACTTTTATTCTGTATAATAAGACATGAAGTCAGGTCTCAGCCAACGCGTTTCGTTCTTAAAAAAAAGAACTTCTTCAGGGCAAGCTTGATAATTGGCAGCAGTCCTGTCAAGTTTAAATCACTGAAGGGATATTAGTGGGATCCCAACTTATAACTTCCAAGTACGAGTTCCAGATCCTTAATAGCAGTTATGATATTCTTATTTCGTTGTAGGATACATAAAAAGTCCTATGGGAAGTCCCATCTGAAGGCCTCACAATCAGAGTTCCAGTCGATTAGTACCAGCCCCGAGTCTCACCCGGGTCCCTAGAACTTCAAAAACCGGTACGCAAGCAAAAAACCCCACTGTGGACAGACAGGTACGTTCCTCCACTAAGCGAAACATTGCGAGAAAATGGAGGTTGGAGTCTGCGCCAACATTGAGAGACTGGAAAGCCGACAAGGAGAGGTGTTTGCAGGCTGAGGGGGTGGTGTATGAGGGAAGAGGCTGCCCACAAAAATGGACCAAAATATGAGGGTAATGTAAATCAACTAGGGAGCTGCTCTGTCCACCTGTCAATACCTATCCCACACTTAAAGAGGATTAAGAGCATAACACAGGGTAAATAAGTTATGTAATTCGATCAATGGGAAGGGAGGTGAACTACACGATAGATGGCCAATCTTGATAGTTCTGTTGTTACCTATGAACATGTATCGATTCACTACTTCATTTTGTATTTTGTTTATGACTTAAATGCAACAATAAAAAGATTTATAAAAAAAAAGAATGAGAAACACGAAGGCATATCACTCTTCGTTGTGATTGCATCTATTTGGTGTTTATTGGGAAAGGTGGCCAGTGTGACTCCAGAGCTCATACGCTGTCGGAGGTGTCATGCTTATTGAGAACCAATATATCCTCAGGATCATTTCAGGAGCTGCTTAAACAGACAGAAGATAGGCAATGGCTATTTTATTAATAGGAGCTATGTGCTCATTCCTCTGAAGAGTCGGTTAAGAAAACCTGCCCACACCTCGGGCTTAGCAACAGCGTCAGCTAATGATGAGATGTTAGCGTCTCCTTGGCAATGCACATAACAAATGTATTACGCCGATCCACAGGAAGGAAGGGCATAGAATGAGTGGTGAAGAGCAGGGCGAAGATAGTGTGTGAAGCAGAAGGTTGAAATTAAATCCTGCGTTGCACTGGCCCACCCCTTCAGTGCCAGCTTGATGAGCGGATAGAACGTATAAGCCTTTTAGACATGTAATTAGATGATGAAACATTAAAGCGGGTGCTGCGTTGAAATATGAAGCGTGGCAGCCATGAATCTCGCGCAAGCCTGCGCCCTGTAGGTAAGTTATGTGCGCGGCTGCCATGCTGAAACGTGAAGCGTGTCTGCCATGCAGTGGGGGCCGTGCTGATAAAATAAAAGGCGCACAACATTTACAGGAATGGCGGAGCCCGGAGCGACACAAGTGCTTATGATAAGAGCTCCAAACAAAACAGAAATTGCAGCCCTGTTTACAGAGACGGAAGTCAGAGCTCGGAGCAACTGAAAAGATTGAGTGCTTGGTTACAAAGCTCCTGGACATAGGCGAAAGTATTCCCTTTTTACAGTTGATAAAATGAGACAAGTGGAAGGTTACAAGTACTAGGGCACTGCTCCATGGGAGTGAACAGCCAATGAAAAGAGGGACAAATGAGACAGATTAACAACTTGGAAGCAAAGATTTTTAAAGGACACTGAAAGAAACAAATTAAAAACAATGGGTGGGCCCACAAAGTATATACAACATGTCTAGAAGAGACCGCGCAAACATGGTCTAGACTTGACCTAAAAATGAGCGACACCAACCTTTATGCTGGTCAAACTATTAACCACTGTGTTTAGGCGACACTCTTTACAATATTCCTCCAAAGACTTGAGCCTGAAACCACTTTAAGAAAACAAGGACTGGCAAAGCCAATATGTCTAGCATTGGCTGCAAGCCTTATGACAATTATTGTTCTGTCATAGTTTTTGCAAAACGTTATTTGCTGGGTATAAACCGGGTCTCAATCCAAAAAAATGACTTGCTTCAGGCAAAAAACTTTTTGGGTCAAAATATAACACACATAATACCATAATAATCCCTGGCACTGAATGAAACTACTTTCTGTGTGGATGTGTTCCTTGTTAAAGGGCAGCCTGCTGTAATTCGTAGTGAAGTCAGCCAATGGCTGAAGTGGGCTGATATATTGCCCCTTAATGCATGTTGGAGACTAATGAATGAAGTCTGGCTAAAACTCATCTAAGTGACTATGTTATACACCTAATTTAGTAAAGCCAAAATGTCTTGGCTAACACAGACCTAAAAAACAGTATTTATCAGGCTGGCATTTGCTGAAAGCCGAAAGGAAGAAAGAAACAACCCAAGGAAGAAAGAATGAAAAAAGAAAGAAGGCAAGAAACAAAGAAAAAAGAGAAGGAAAGAGGGATGGAAAATAAAATAAAGGAAGGAATGAAAAAGCACAAGAAAGAAGGAAGACCAGGTAAAGAATGAAAATGGAAAGAAAAGAAGGAAAGAAAAAAGGCAAGAAAAAAGAGAAGGAAAGAAAGGAAAAAAGAAAAAACATTGGCAGAAGGCAAGAAAGAAGGAAGGAAAGGAAGAAAGAAAGAAATACAGTTATTAAGGAATAAAGAAATTATTTTTTAAAAAAGCAAGAGAGGATAGCTTAATAGAGAAGCGTTTCAAATGGACACAATCTTATTTGGTATGCTGTGAAACCGCAGCAGTCAGAAAAGTAAAACACTCCAAAAGGAATTTACAATAGCATTGGCAGGAGCTGGGATCTGATAAAGATGGAATGTGCATCAGAAGTGTCCTGCTATCACACTAGGCTCTAAACACAAAAGCAACACTAAAATAATTCTAAAGTAAAAACAAAAACACTAGCACTGACTTGAACTAGCCTGTGTGCGCATGTCGGTCTTGTGAGAAAGCAAAATGCAGTCACTCAAAGTGAAGTCAACCAATGGCTTAAGTAGGATGATCTATTGCTCCATGGTATTTGCTGTAGTGGTCGGAATCAAAATGTGAATGCCACAACAGACCAATGGATGTAGAGAGGTGGCTCAAAGCCCCTATATGTAAATATGCATATTTAGTAAGACCCTGAGCCGCCTAGTAATTTTAGAATAAATTCTCTCTTGGATGTAGAATAAAAATACAATGCCTAAATATTGCTGACAGAATTACTGAGTGGGCTAACGAAAAAACTGCTTACTAAATCATCAAATGGGATTATGGCCCACATGTGGGATGGTTGACAACATTAGAGTAAACACAATGTTAGGTCATGATTATACTGATGAGACTTTTCTAGGAATGTTAAACTTACAAAATATATCTTCTTTGAAGGCCTGCAGCTTCCCCAGATCACGGAGGCTATGCGGAAGGACCTTTTAGGCCCCAATACCCAACATGAAATACGATCAGCGATCAAAGGCCTTAACTGCAATAAAGCCCCGGGCCTAGATGGCCTGCCCATGGAATTTTATGCAACATATTCGGATGTCTTAGCACCTAAACTAACGGAGCTATATAAAACAGCTTGGGAAACTGGTAGATTACCGGAATTCACGATGCAAGCTATGGTGGTGTCACTTCCCAAGCCAGGACAAGACAACACTGAGATGTCCAATTACAGACCGCTATCGCTGCTGGCCACTGAATATAAAATCCTGAGTAAGGTACTGGCTAACCGACTAGTCCCTGCTCTCCCCACTCTTATACACAGGGACCAATGCGGGTTTCTTCCTGCACGTAGCACTTCACTCAATACTAGGAGACTTCATCATATAATGAGGGCCATTCCCAGCGAGTACGGCAGGGCGGGATGTCTGGCGTTAGATCTACGTCAGGCATTTGACTCCATAACGTGGGAATACATGTTTGCAGCCCTGCTGCGTTTTGGCCTCCCCCAGGATTTTCTGCGGTGGGTGCGCCTCCTCTATACTGAACCTACTGCAAGGGCACGTACCGGGAGGTATATCTCCCCAGAATACGCGGTACACAGAGGTACTAGGCAGGGGTGCCCACTTTCCCCTCTCCTGTTCGTGCTTGCATTAGAACCGCTGGCCATAGCTTTGAGGCGGTCGTCAGGAGCTTTGGGAATTCCCATGCAGGATGCTACACACCTTATCTCAATATATGCAGACGACATCCTTATATATTTCCGAGATTTGGAGGGCGAGGCCAGCCCGCTCCCTATGATCTTCTCCGACTTCGAGACTATATCGGGTCAAACTATTACGCAGGAAAGTCTCATGCCTTTTATTTCCTGGAAGGTCATCGTCCAGATGTAATCCAATTTGGTACATATTAGATACCTGTAGCACTAGATACATTTAAGTATCTTGGTATTCATGTGTACAGGACTCCTTTGGACCAACAAGAAGGTAACCTAATGAAGGCCATTGCCTCGCTGCGCCCTAGCATTTTCTTCTGGACATCCCTGCCACTGTCCATGATGGGGAGGATAGCCATCTCCAAGATGGTGATGCTTCCCCGTCTATTGTATTTCTTTGTCAATCTGCCTCTGCTGGTGCCCTAGTCTACATTTTGCATACTAGACACCCTTTTGTTGGAACTTATCTGGGGCAGTGGTAGGCGCAGAGTAAGTCTCAAGAAATTGCAGTTGGCATCGAACGGGGGAGGGCTGAGAGTCCCTGATTTCCAAGCATATTACTATGCATCCCAATTGCAATGGCTGTCTTTTTGGACGGCAGGTAGGAACTTACAAGAAATTAACTTTAAAGTACCAGATCTAGAAAGGGGTACACTACATAGTATGCTGCTCCCAAAGGCGAAACTACCCTCAGACGGCCCACCGCTCTGAAAAACGGCACTGCAATGCTGGAAAAAGGCCCTACAGGACACATCGACCACGATTCCTTATGCGTCTAATATCCCACTACTGGGGCTGCCAGTTATGGGTGGTAGACTCACAATGGCTAGGCTACAGGGTTGGGTAGACGTTGGTGTGACAGAGGTGGGTTCATTTTTTCGGGGATGGTGTACTCCTACATCATGATACATTTGTGAGGACCACTGGGGCTTATGACCGCCTTTACTTGCTACATGCAATGATAATCCATTACATCAGGAAGACATGGGCACCCCAGCGTAGCGAGCCGCCACAACATGACCTGGTGCATCTGCTTTACTACATGGGGCGGGGTGGACACCTAGTTAAGTGGCTATATACCGGTATCCGCACACAAGCCTCCAACTGCCTTGCGGACCTTCGTGGGAAATGGGCAGAAGCCACAGACATGGTAATCACAGATAAAGCCTGGGAGAGCATTTTGGGACACCCCAGGCGGGTCTCCCAAAATGCCAAACTCAAGTTTATACATTTTATGGTTCTCCATAGAGCGTATCTAACTCCAAAGCTGATACACTGCATGTTCCCAGAGGCCCAAAACTACTGTCCGAGATGCAGGGAGGAGGAGGCTGGCTTTGTTCATATGCTGTGGGCTTGCCCACGCCTCAAAGATTATTGGGGACATATTCGTAATATGTTGGGAAAAATCACATACCTCACAATGACAGACAACATATTAGAGGGTCTCTTGGGCCTGCGCAAACGCACCAAAGCCCAGAAGGTTCACCTGCGTTTCCTAGATCTAGCGCTTATATTGGCGATCAGAGCAATTACTATCAGATGGAAATCCACGAGGAGCCCCCCATTGCATATATGGAAAGAAGAGGTGATCAGATGGGGCAGCGCAGAAAGTGAAGCACTTAGACGTGAGGAGGCGAGGGGGTTGAGAAAACGTCCGATCTCCATGGAATGGGACATTATGTTAGAAGAACTCACATAATTGGATATCCCACTTGCATTCCTTGATCCACTACCCTGATTTAATTCACCATTTGTCACACAGCCAGCGTCAATTAGGGTAGACTATGGGGAAAGGTCCCCAGTACACCAGAGGTATTGGTTGGAATTCATGATCTCTCAGGGATATGAGGCAGAATAGACGGCAACACACAAACAGACCAGGGAGGGAGGGGGGAGTTAATTTAGTTCAAGGATTAAAAGTACAAATGCATGTCATGGAACAATGTAGACATTACTAATTAATATTGATGAACCCACATGTGGCACTTATTGCATTTTAATTATTATGCTATGTAAATCATGGATACAAAGATTGAAGTATGTACATTTACTCACGAAGAATGATGGGTCACGGCTACACCAAAATGAAAAATGCCATGAATATCTGGTATAATGTAATGTCCTCTGACTAATGGCTCAATAAAGTTTGTTAAAAAAAACTTACAAAAAATTACTTATCACAGTGTAAATGGATTAAGTTTATTAACAAAGTTTATTGCTGCTCCGTGTTCATGGCATTTCGCAGTAGCTTGGTTTCTTAACAATCAATATCCTTTGTATAGGGTCATAAAAACTACGAAACATATCAGCTCCACATGCACTACACGTTTACAGCTTTTTTGTCTTAAAACCAAAGTTCCAACGGCAGGGCTCCTTTCAACAAATGATTTTTTAGCATACCGTCAGAACATGTTCAATTAACAACTATTAATTTGTTAAATTAACAAGATTAGTTAAATTATAGCGATTGTGTATATAAACATTTTTATGAATTAGGTTTTACTTATTGATGGCATTTTATTTTCTGCATTCATAGGGTTCATTTTTGTCTTATTTTATCTATCATTTGCTGGATGCTATTTTATTTGACTTGCATTGGTTTTAGTGAAGCACCAATAAACCGTATTCATTCATGAGAGACAGAGAAGGCCTGCCTTCTGGTTTGTCTTTCTGTCTTGCATAGCTCTCCATTCTGCAAAGTCCCGTCTACTAGCATGGCCCAGTCAGTCTAAGATGGTCAAATTGTTTGCCAAGTATGTCAGGTGTCGTTTCTGCAGGATTTGAGGCTGACATGGGAATGGAGGGGGAGCCAATGTCATTCCCACAAAGTTGGTATGATGTTATGTAGTTAAATGTCTTCAGGCCCTTGATCAGACACTGCGGCGTGCAGGTGCCGTTCTGGTGTCATTAAGCATGGGTCTTCTTCCATCCAAGATCACCAGACCAAGGTCTACGCTACCGTTATAAAGGCAGCATGTGACTCGCTAAATTAGTATTTAGGTTTAGTTTATACCATGGTTAGCAGTTCAGAAGTAGTCAACTGGGCAGCACAACGCCCCTATATTAATGTACTAATCAAATATATATATAAGGATATTCATCTCACAAATAAGGACAGGTTAGAACTACTCGTTGAAAGCTTTGAGCAGAATGGGAGAAAAACAAGAAATATTAGCATTTTACAAGGCACTAACGGTTTCAGCTTCATGCTTTAATTTATTTATGGATGCTGGAGGTTTGTGAGAACATGGAGTTGGACAGCAATTAGCACTAATTATTTAGTTCCAAACAACTAGTATGTTTGCTTTATGTGCTATGTAAATAGTCAATACTAATATTCATTCATTGTAACTACACACATCCAGATGTGTTGCACTGAAGCAATCGTTTGGAGCCAGGTTCTCTCTAACCCCTTACGAGTGACTTCAGCTCAGCTTACATGGAACGATCATGGCCCCAGCTATTTGTCCAAGAGTTGAAACACTGCACAGGGACACAGTGAGGATGGTTTGGGGGAACCGTTTCAGAGTCCAGTGCCATCCGAAGAACAGCTGCTGTGACCAGTACCCTGCTTTTCGCTCCTCTGTGCCTGCCGCTTTATGGCGAGGCCCACGGGGACAAATTATAGAGGAGGACACAAAAAGGTGTCAAATCAGACAGGGGTGAGAGAGAGTCTGTGCAGGGCTGTTGTTGGCTCATTCTGCAAAAAATCAGTCTGGAGCACCGCTAACCCTGTGGCTCTCTCTCAAGCCAGATTATCTATAAAGACCCTTCTCCTTGTATTGTTCATCTGCCACTGTCAACCTACTTCACTTCTTCTGAAACAGATGCTTTCGCCTTTCAAATTTTGGAGCAGGATTTCCACTAGTACGTTTCTCACACAGAATCTAATGCCATGGAAAAATGTTAGAGAACAAAGGCATGGAGGAAATCTCTGTATACATCATTACAGAAGCTATGGAAGAAAGGAAGGTAACTTCGTATGCAAAGATCACAGTAATATATTTTCAGAGAGTTCTTACATGTTTTGATTGGTCTACCGAGTATTGTACAGTTGTACGATTAGTATAGCTCCGCATGACGAGGCCCAATGTGCTGTGGGTGGGCAGGCAGGATACAAATATATATGTTATGTTTGGTTATTTCAGTGTGGCATTCATGTGTGAGGACTGAAGGGGACAACCCATCAAGTAGCAGTGAACATGTAGCTGGGCTTACAGATGGAATGAAACAATGAGGGGGTTACAGTTACAAAGTTTACAAGTATGTACCTTTTTGTGTGGGAGACTACTCCTTGAGAGATGGGGCCGACAATGTCTTGTGCAATAAAAGGGCTATCTGTTAGAGAACACCAACTCTTCACTGCTCGTCGCAACAAAAGTCTCCTGATTCCATGACAGCTTGACCTTGAGAAAGGAGCAATTCCTTTCCACAGCCACTGTACCACTAATGTTATCTAAACCTGCAGCTGGTAAGAGCCCAGAGAAAGAAGCCACTGCTGCTGAGGAAATATCTATGACAAAAAACCTCAGTACGAATACAGCAGGGCAGAGAAGACTCGAGGCACCAGAGCAATACTGAGAAGAAACTATACCGGAGAAAAAAATGCAGGCATTAGCAAGCAAATTATAACACAGAGAGCTGCAAGAGGATTTTTTCTAATGTGATACCACTCCTATCTGATGAGATGAACTGGAATGGAAAGGCCACCCAGGAACCACTTTCCCACCATTAAAGAACTGCAAGGAGTTGCGGTACGAATAAAGGAGGCGTCTTCTTGGATTGGGAAGAAATAAGAAATCCACGATAGTGCCAGTGCGTGGCAGAACGCCGGCACACAGGCCATCCACAAGATAGAGGAAGAGGATACTGCCCCCAGACTATGTGCTCCTCTCCACGCCCAAGGAACAAGCAGGTATGGAGCCCACCATGGGGTCCACGCTGAACTAAACCCAGTCGGAGCCCACGGTCATGAAGCTGCAACCCCAGCTGCCACTTAACACTACTTTCAAGATGCGGAATGTTCCTAATCCTTGCCAACATAGATTTTGGCTTTCTGAGCAGCATTAAAAAGGGCCACTGGTGTCCGAATTCTTCAAGGATAGGATGGACATCAGGGGTGTTTGTAAGAATGCACTTGCTCTGGACTCAACACTACTACTGTATTCAATGTATTTCTTATCTTATGTGGAAGACATCAAGTGAGCCCAAACAAACACTACAATACCTACTCAACACATTTTATGACAATGTAATGCCCAAAGATCCAGGGTTTCAGTTATAGTGCATGTCTCTAGTGCTTACTGAAAATTAGCGCCTAGATACCCTCGGGTATTAGATGTGCTCTATAAATTTTATTTTCATTTAAAATAATTTTAAAATATGGGGCTCTTAATAGAATGAAATCTGCACCCAAATACAGTTTCTCCCCACTTAGGCTTAAGGGGTTCAGTGTGGTACCCATCTACGGGTAATTAAGCATACTGAGTGTAGAATCCCAGTCCCTAATATCATATCTACACTTTTTTTTTTTTTAAGTTTTTGTTTATTGACATTTTCAAAAAAAAATATACAACAACGTTATAACAAGCCAACGCGAGGATGACCAATATCAGAGCAGGAATATGCATAATCATGTCAGTACACAATTTTTAACCGCAGCATACACCTCGTGTACCCTCCACGTATATAAGAATGTACATGTAGCAATCACGTAGTTGTTCATACTAATCAGCTAATCTTAACAACAGGGCAATCTTGCATTACAAATTCCCACGGAGAAGGCATAAATCACAGAAATACATCATTCTTTACCCATATGTCTGAAAGACCATCACAGGAGATAAGTGTCAAGAGGTAGATGTAGACAATGAGCACATCATGTCAGTGGTGTAGTCGGAGTGTCTTCTATGGTCGTCACTTCAGTCTTTGCCTGCTGCACCTGGGCCCAGGTCAAAAATGGTTCCCATATGTTACGAGGTCTGTAAGAGGGTGGCACAAGTTCCCAAAATATGCTCAATTGCGTGTGTCCGTACGTACCGTCTCTAACCCTCTCTTTAATGGAGGGCCCCAGTCTCTTACCCCAGTGCATTGCAACCTGCCTTTTCGCAAATAATAAGAGGAGAGCATGTAATTTACGCAATTTGGGCGGTGTATCTTTGACATAGCTTTGTAGGCCAAGAACAGGTGATGGGGCCAGTGTTGCACCTAGGATGCTGTTCACCGAATGAAAAACTCGAAGCCAGTATTCAGCTACTTTGGGACAGTCCGATGCAACGTGTAAAACTGTGGCTGGTGTGTAGCCACATCGCCAGCAGTCATCATTGTCCTGTATACCCATGCGATGGAGGCTCACTGGTGTTCTATAATATCTATGTAAATATTTAAAATGTATCAGCTTCAGCTTATAATTCGGTTAGAGTTCCGTGAGCTGCCCACAGCAATAGTCCCATTGGGCCTCAGTCAGTGGAGTATCCAGGTCATCGTTCCAGTGTCTAATGTTCTGCATATGAGTGTAGAGGCGCGTAATGTGTTTACGGGGTGATGGGGATTTCAACAGGCTATCTAGCGCAGGAAGGGGTGGCGGTGCTTTCGGGAATTCCTCCCATAGGGCTCGGCAGGCTGCGCGTATCTTATGACAGGGAAAGAGCTCAGTGAACGGTAATATTTGCCTTCAGGTGCCACGGGGGGGGGGGGGAGACTCGTCTTCAGGGTACAGGTCAGCAAACGTCTGAAGGATCAGCTTTTTTGCCAGGGATTTACTCATACTGTCTTGTGTGCAAGGTAGCATTGGGTTGTGCGAGAAAGGGATGGTAGGAGTGTAGAGTAACGGGAGTCCCGCTCTTTTGCGCAATTCATCCCATGCCCAGCACAGGGTTCCGGCAGAGACTATGTCGCCACAAGGGCGACGTGCTTTTTGGTATAGTGCTACTTTAAGTGGAACAGGAGCATCACGTCTGTCTCAACCACTAAGGGGCTGGAAGGGGGTTGGGTGCCTCCAATAATGCAAAAACAGTGCCTGGGCGCACAGTGCATATAATTGCATGTCTGGAGCCCCCAGTCCGCCCTGTCGCAATGAGAGAGTGAGGAGGTCCCAGGAGGCTCTGACCTGTCCGCCCATGCCAAGCTGTGACTTAAGGGAGTTAAAGAAGTGCCGGGTGAGTGGAATCGGTATGTTGACAAATAAATAGAGGAACTTTGGTAAAATAACCATTTTAGCCAGTGCCACCTTGCCGGCCAGCGACAATGGCAACCGGGACCACACCTTCACTTTGTCCTCCAGCCACATAATCGCTCAGCCATAGTTTAATCTCCACACCTCCTGTTTGTCCCGGCTGATCCAGACCCCCAAGTATTTGACCTCATCGGCCTCCCATCGTAAAGGGAATTCCGACAACACCTGGGGAGTGCAGTCAGTCAGTGAGAAGATCACCGATTTAGCCCAATTAATAAATATACCAGAGAGCCCACCAAAGCGGATAAACTCCCTCAATAATGGGTCTAGATTTTCTTCCGGGTTGATAACGTAGAGCGTGACATTGTCTGCGTATAAAGAAATAAGCAGACTACGGGAGCTGAATCCAATAACCCAGCGCGGTGTGGTGCTGTCTGATTCGAGCAGCCAGGAGCTCCATTGCAATCGCAAACAGCAAAGGGGACAGTGGACACCCCTGTCTAGTACCACGCGAGATCGGAAAGGGATCAGAAAGTAGGCCATTCACCAGTACCCGCGCTCTAGGTGAGGTATATAACAGCCGGATACGAGTAATCAGGAGCGGACTGAATCCCATGAGCTCTAGAATGGAGAAGCGTATCAAACGCCTTAGTGGCGTCCAAAAACACCATCATGGCCCGCACGTCTGGATGTAGATAGTGTAACACCGAGAATATTGTTCGCAGGTTATGGGACGTTGATCTCCCGGAAATGAATCCAGATTGATCCGGAAGCGCTATGATAGGCAGCATTGGCTGCAGTCTATTAGCAAGCATCTTTGCCAGGACTTTTACATCCACATTGATCTTAGACAGCGGCCGGTAGGAGTCCAGCTCCTCCTCCGACTTCCCAGGATTTAGAATCGTGAGAATCGTCTCCTCCCTCATGGACTGAGGGAGCACTCCCTCCTCCAGGGCTTCCTCGTACACTGCTAAGAGCCGAGGTGCCAGTTCTTCAGCATATGTTTTATAAAATGATGTGGTCAGGCCATCCGGTCCAGGGGCTTTACTTAATGGCAGGCTATTAATAACCTGAGCCACCTCTTCCACCGTGAATGGGAGGTCTATGTATTCTCTATGATTGTTGTTAAACCAGACAAGTGCTAGTGAGTCAAGGAAGGACCGCAACTCCTCCGTGCATGTCCCTTGAGAAGTGGTATATAAACGGGAATAGAACGTGGAGAATTCATTGGAGACCTTCACTTGGCCTCTGACAATGTCACCCTGCGGGTTTCGTATCTCATGAACGAATGTGGCCAACCTGGATGGTTTAATCATTCCAGCAAGTGTGTGGCCCGGTCGGTCCCCTTCGCCAGATCTACGTGCCTCAGCATATTTCCCCAAGAATTTTGTTTCACGCTGAGCCTCTTCGGCATATTCTAACAGCGTCACCTTCAGTTTTTGCGCGGCTTGGGGTTCATTTGTAGAGTAGAATGTTTTTTTCAAGTTTTTTTATCTGGGTCTCTAGAGAGGAGAGCGTGCCCCGAATTGTCTTCAGCACTCCCGCTTGTCTGGCGATACACTGGCCCCTAATTACCACTTTAAAGGCCTCCCAAAGTGAGGCCTCAGAGGACACAGACCCTGTATTGTTGGCGAAATAGTCAGTAATGTCTGCTCTGATTTCTTCTTTAAATGCTTCGTCAAGCAGGGCATGTGGCGGGAGGCGCCAGGTGAACGCCTGGGGGAGTGACTCTGGGAGCGCCAGCCGTAGCAAACATGGGGCGTGGTCTGACAGCGAGCGCGGTAGGTGCAGGATCTCGGTGGTCCAAGCAGCCACATCCCTGGACACTAACCAGAAGTCCAATCGGGACCATGCACTTTGATGATCAGATATACATTTACCTTCCTTCACTAGGGGATGTCTGCTGCGCCATATATCCACTAGATTCCCATCCGCGATAATAGACTGGAGGGCAGCGCTTGCAGCTGGGTGTAAGGAGCAGGCAGCACCCTTCCTGTTTGAGGAGTCGTCTAGTATAGCATTAAAATCCCCACCCCACAGTATGGTATCAGAACCAGTCCTCCGGATTTTAGACCAAATGTCGTGGAAGAAATCCGGAGAATCGACATTCGGGCCATATACTGCTACGACCACCAGGGAGACACCTCCCAACACTCCACAGATAAGGACATACCTCCCCTCGGGATCTTTGTGCATCTCCCCCTCACGCCAACCCACCCCTCGTCTGACCAGCACTGCCACCCCTCGGGCATAGTTGGAGTAAATAGAGGAGTACACGTGACTCCATCTATGATGCTTCAACCTCTGTGACGGTGTAGTGTTTAGATGTGTCTCCTGTAAAAGACAGACATCAATGTTATGCCTGGATAGGTACGTATGTACAAGCCTAGATTTTCTCCCATCATTTAACCCCCTGATGTTCCACGTAAGTAGATTTAGTGTTGCAGCGTGGACGCATCTACATCTTGCCATACAATGTGGAGGAAGCAGCGAAGGTGCAGTAAACTCAAAGCATATGCTGTGTGTCTGGACTGACAACTCGCAATCACACTGGCCGCAAACAAATAAGCAATCACACTGGCCGCAAACAAATAAGCAATCCCCACCTCAAATAGACTGGCTGTAAACAATAGAACACCCCCCACTCCAACCCCTTAATCAGGTTGCATATTACCCACCCCAAACTTTAAATACAAAAAACCACAAAGCAATAAAGGGAAACTCCCCATGAGGGCGAGGTGACACCGGCGAGCTTCCCTATTGCACAAGGTGGCCGGGAGTACTTCAGAGAGAGACAGGCAGTTAAGAAGTTCACAAATAAGTCATACAATTACTCTCAGGTGGCGGGGCCCCAAGAAATCCCATACCTATTGAGGGGCTAATACAGAGTAAAGATGCATAGTTAGATAATTGTATTCAACTACAGCTCACCACAGTGCAGTATAGCGGTACAGTGAGCTAAGGTGAGGCAACAGGTTAGTCATTGTCACTAAGGTGGTCTTCTCGAGTACCCTCAGCAGTGCCATTGGCTTTGGCTTTAGCTTTTTTCCCACCAACATGCTTAGCGAACTTCAAGGCAGATTTCGCATCTGTGAAGTAGTGAGCAGTACCATCGTGTGAAACCTTCAACTTGGCGGGATAAAGCAGGGAGTATGGGATCTGCACCCGCAAAAGAATACGCTTGGCGGGGAGGAATTCCCGACGTGCAGCCTGCACTGCTGGGGTGAAGTCGGGATAAAATGAGATGGCGTTGCCCTTATGGGAGATTTGGCCTCTGTCTCTAGCCAATCGCAAGATAAGATCGGTCCTGATAATTTAGCAGTTTTGCCAGGATTGGTCTAGGTGTTGCGCCAACCGGGGGCTTCGGCCCTAGTGACCTGTGCGGTCTCTCCACCACAAATACTGACGATAGATGAGGATCGAAGAGTTCATGAAGTAGGTCCGTTACGAAGGTCTCCATTTTCGAAATGGCGCTGGTTTACGGAATACCTGCAATACGGAGGTTGTTCCTTCTAGACCGGGCCTCCAAATCGTCATTCTTGGCCCTGATGATGCCCAGCAGTTGATCCATATGTAACAATTGCTCTTTAGTGTCCACCTGGAATTCATGAAACTCCGTTTGCCGATTCTCAAGGACATCCAGACGGGTCTCATGTGTCGCCACTTGTGTCTTGACAGAGTCTAATTGTGCAGTTAGTGCGTCTAATTTGGTGACTATGTTGCGCAAGCTGGAGTGCATTTCCAGCATGAGGGTCCGCAAATCTTCCCCGTGGTCTTCCATCTGCTGCTCATGCGAACCATCCCCTTGAGCATCCGAGTCAGGCTTTGTATGCCTCGTGGAGCGTTTAGTTTCAAAATTCAGTTTGGGCTGCTTGGCGTCTTGCTTGCCCATTTTAACAGCAGCTAAGGGCTGTTCCACGACAAAGTGCCGTATAAACACGAATGGAACTTGCACAACGGACCACAGCTGGACACGAGTCGACTAGATAGACGCCGGGCACCAGGCCTCACCGGCCATCAATCCGGCACCACACTCCACAACGTCCGTCCGGATCCACCAAGAGCAGGGCAACAGAAGCGCCGCTGCCGGAGCCGGCTCGGGCCCAGCACCCTCGTAACCAGCAGATGAGCAATGCAATAGAGGCAGCGTCGAGAGCAAGGATATAAGAGTCTTGGAAGCGCAATTCACCTAGGGCGTCATCTCACGCCAGCACGTCAGGACCTTCTTACCTCGCTAGCTATGCGCACTCCCACTCTGTGATATAGCAACGCTGCAGTCTCCGTGAAATGTACGATAATGTGTGTCTCTCGCAGGCTCAAGCAGTTTCAGGTGCTCCTAAATCTCTTGTGACACAAAAAAATGGCGGGTGAGTCCAATTGTGGGGGTAGGGAGCCCACAGGCCCTCTGTACCAGCGGCGACCACACCACGAGAGATTCACTCCTCTCCGATACACGCCCTGCAGCGCTGCACCCACCAGCCGGTCCCCATCTCCTCAAACAGTGGTGGAAGTAGCGCGATTCAATCGCTCCGAACGTCCAGCCTCCTCACAGCTCCAGTCACCGATATCTAACCCACAAGATGGCGGATGCGGCCCAGGGGATAAGGCGCCTTGGATTGTTACGAGCGCAGCCTCGCCACCCCCAGGCCTTCCTCAGCTCACCACCACAGTGCAGGCTCCGCCTCAGCTGCCCATCTGCTGATATATGGCAGAAAAGAACACCTCCGCCACGCAGCCAGCAATAGGTCCATGGCCCGCCCACAGCTGCGGGCTCAATTTTCAGGGTGACCCGGCCGCGGCGAGAGGGAAGGACCAGCAAGT
Source organism: Triturus cristatus (assembly GCF_964204655.1). Lineage (NCBI taxonomy): Eukaryota > Metazoa > Chordata > Amphibia > Caudata > Salamandridae > Triturus > Triturus cristatus. Next base: position 677,955,477 of record NC_140585.1, on the reverse strand, counting down.
CGTCCGCAGTGGAAGGGATTGTCGCGTGACTCAGTCGGAAAGCACGACCGGTCCGCTGGAACGCCAGCAACAGGGTCCAGTGCCGTTCCGCTGATTAGTGGTGGTAGACACCACAGCAGCTCTCTGTTTGCAGGATTTTACAAGGATCTCGTCCCGGCCAGCAGAGCTCGCTCACAGAGCGGCCATTCCGCAGCACGGCAAGCCATGCCCCCCCCCCCCCCCCTCATATCTACACTTCTAATGGCACTTTAGGAATTGTCATATTGTCCTGGCTCAGCTCAATCAGATTAAAGGCCTTTGAAACCCCCTACTGGACAAAGTTAATTGTACCGCTGTCTAGCAGGAGGATCTGCGTATTCCCCAAACCATAGAGCCATTAAGAGCGCTTGACCCAGTTACTGAGAAAGGAAGGGGCGTGGAGGAAATCAGCATCTGCTAATTAACTCTTCACTCAGCACCTGGGCTTGTAAAGTCCAAACTGATGGAAACAAATGAGGAAGGACACATCTCTGGAGCCAAACACAGCAGGGGGTTCCCCTTTGCAGTTTTGATGGGAAGAGATCAGGCAGCTGCGTGAGGAAGGTGCGGAGCACAGGCTCTCTGGAAAGCTCTGTCCACAAACAACTGGAAGTCGCTATGATGGCATGTCCCAGAATGCTGTGCAGAAGGGTTGGACTGGGGTGAAGTGACGATGTGGTACCCTAAGATTGGCCAGTGGTGCTTGGCTTCTAGAATTTTCCCACTCACTTAAAAACCTTTGTACATGAGAGAGACAGACTACACTGGACTTCAGAGTGACCAGGGCGAAAGAATGCCCATCTGCAAGGAGAAGCTACTGGATGCCACTGCATGAATGGACTACAAGACTAACTCCAACCAACCCCCCCCCACCCCAGACTATGATGGGTCTCCATTACTCCCTCTAAGTAACAGTTGGGGTAATGGAATTGTGGGGGTCCTGAATGATTCCCTTAGGACTTCGGCAGACTTGTCTTTGACTCTGCTAGCAGACAGGTACCCTTTAGGAAGTTAGGAGGCTGTGTGATCTGGGGAGTGCAGCAGGAAGGTTGTTCTACTGGCTGGCTGTCAAGGTGAAGTAAAATACCCCCTCCTCCCCCCATCCCACCACCCCGAGCAGGAGAGAGCATTAGGAGCGCAGGCAAAAGACAGGTCTGGTGTGGGGAGCCAGCAAATCAATCTACCCATAACACAGTGCTTAATGTGAGCCGGAGCTTTCCGGTGCTGAGCACCAGCACTTAATTTGTTTCCGGTGCTCAGCACCGGCACCTCCTAATTATCAATACCACACTTAGGGCAGTCTGCCACAAGGTGGCGCTGCTCACATAATTTAGAGATGAGAAGTATTTCAGTTGTTAAGGAAACCAATATACATTAAAAAATTACTAATACTGGACTCCCTAGCCATTCCTTTAGCTTTGGGGACCTGGAATAATCTGAACTGTCGCATTTACACCCAAGCAAGATGGTTAGTAGTTGTTTTGGCAGCGATGACCAGGGCGATGGGTTGTGCAAGCTGTAGTGGCCTCCTGATCAGAGCCCTGGCACTTAATATTTTACAAATTAAGCACTGCCATAACAAGTGCCCTTTAGAGGCTAGGAGGCCAGAAGAAAATGCTTCTTGTGTAAGGCTGGCCATTAGAAGCAAAACAATCCCAACATTTTCCGAATTGGCCCTAGAGGGCCAAAGAAATCAGCATTTAATCCCTTGGGGAGACCAAGGAGGAAAAAGAAGCAAGTAGCGCAGCGTAGGGATAGCATTCTATTTCTCCAAGGAGAGACAGCTCGGGGGCATTTGTTGCTTCATGGCATCCTTATTTTATAAACTCCAATGGGAAGGGGCATGTGTGGGACCCTCCCTGTGATCCTCCTTGGCCCCGGATACCCCATCCCCCACGGCTCAAATGCAGAATGAAGAATCAACGCTGCAGGGATGAAAGATTTATGGTCCCGGGGTTCAAAAAAGGACCAAAGGGCTGCAGGCCACGAAATATAGCTGGGTGCCCTCCCCCGCTCTTTGTGTCTGAGGGGAGTGTGAGGAATCCAGCATATCACCCCTGCCTGCATTGACAGCTGTCGGTAGAATAAGGAACCTGTGCTCTCGCGACATAGGGGAACCAGAGCAAGGGTGAAGAGGGAATGAGTTAGCTGAACTAGGCAGGTGTGGGCTCCCTGCGTTGCCCACACCACAACAAAAGGAAACAAAGACTGGAAATGCAATGATTCACATTTGCACGAGTTGGAGCCATGGGTATTGTAAATGTCAATGTTTTTTTACCTATGCAATAGATATGCCATCCCTGCCTTAATAAAATCGTGTATGTTTTTATGAAGTATTAACATAATTATAAACAAAATAAATGTCCTTTCCGTAATAAAACACTGTCCAATCCTGACTGGAACAGTTTTAAGTAATTAAAATGTCTTCCCGGCATAAGACACGGCCCACCAAAAACTTGACATATTACAACATATGTTGTTTTGTTTCACTTATTGAATAGGTTTTCGTTGTTAATACTAGAATATTTGTATCCAATGTACATAGTGCTGATTTGCCAAGACATCAGCTTCAAAGGACGTACACAGAACAAGCAGCAATAAATACAAAGTAGACAAAGGTAAAACAAAGGACAACAGAGTATAACACGTTCAGGTGTGTAACTGCCCCATTCTGTTAGTATTCTTGTGTTTTCAGTTCAACAATGTGTCATATGTTTAGTAGGTGTCGTCACAGATATTGTTCTTAGTAAAGCACTCTCAGCCACCGCCTAGGGAAGCCTTTTATGTGCTATAAAAAAAACTTCAAAATAAACACGCATACGACAAACGTACATACAGACGTGCATACATTCGGGAACACAGCCAGCAGCAGCCTCATACACAGATGCATGACAAACACACAAACAAACATACACACACACACGCATACACACACATACATACACACACACACAAATACATGCAGGCACAGACACACGCGCACACAGACATGAACATAAGCAAAATGCACATACAAATACAGCGTTAACAAGTGGAAATACATTTACACACATGCATGTACATATGCAAGCACACACACTCCTACATACCTACGCATATGTGCACACTCATACACATGTGCAGGCATGCAAGCGCCCAAGTACATGCGCACACACAATTATCGCGTCATCAGGTTTGTTTGGACATGATGTGACACAAGATCAACTGTTGAGTTTGTATTTTCACGGAGCCCTGCGGCTCGCTTTCATTTTTAAAGTAAAACACAAATCAGTTTCAGGGTGTACGTGGCCTTACCTTATACAGTTCAGGGTCTGCGGAAGATCAGTTGAAAACAGCAGCATTATAGCCCTGTTGCTGCTAGCAGGCCTGGATTCTCCTGGCTTGGTCATCTTGCTGAAGCATGGACATACATATACGCACACTCAATCAATCAATCAATCAATCAAAAACTATGTTTATTTAGACCAATGGCCTTTAAAGACACCATTAAAATATAGTACAAATACATATATAAAAATACACCTGATAAGACCATATACTATTGTCAAATAAAATATACATTCCAATAAAATCTATATTCACATATATACACATACACTATGCATTTCTATATGGTTACCTACATATGCACACTCAGACACATACACACACACCAAAGCACAATCACACACGCATGTAGACATGCTGGCACAAGTATAGACACACACACAGACAAGCATGCACATACATATACGTACATATACACGCACAATCAAACATGCACTTTAACTGACAACATTCATGCACATACGGAGAAGCAGACATGTATGTTAGGTACTGATTTTTGTTGCATCGTTCTTATGCCTAAATTTGTTTTCTTGAAAGTTGTAGGTGAGATTAATGTTTATTCTTTGTAGGTAAATGATGTTTCATTCTGATGCAAAAGAAGTCTTGTCTAGTGATCCAGCGAGGACGCATGTTAAGAATTGAAATTTATGACAGCGTCAGCAAAAATAATTACTGGATTAATGGAGGGGTCGGAGGGCTGACACATGGAGGTCTTGAAAATTGGAGATGGTGGACACTGAGTGACGGGCATGGTGTGGGCGCTGGTCTGTTTACCACAATACAAGGAGGAGCTGAGCAGTAGGTGTGTGTGTGTGTGTGTGTGTGTGTCCAGCTTGTGACGCAAACTCCCAACACTTTCCAACATAGAAAGAAAAGAATACCTAACCTACCACAAACAGTCAGAAACAGAAAACAAAGCAGAAAAAAACTAAAGTAAACAAGCATTTGCAATGCAATAGGTCTCGCATTACGGAAAATTTGTGCTTTTGACTTTGCATTATTATTTCCAACACCAATACCTTAAACGTTCAGAAATGCAGGACCTATTGCATCGCCAATGCTTGTTTTTAAATGTATTCATTTACAGAGATATGACGGATTTGCTCCACTCACAACAGTGTCACTCAGAGTGTCACAAGTAATGATTTGACATGTCACACAAATCAGACTGAAAACGTGGAAATGTCACACATAAGCATAATGAAAACGTGGCACCTATGATCAGGAGCTATATAGTCCCCATGAATGAGTTTGTTTCTTAGCCTCTTTATTCGAGGCTGTAATAATAGATATAAAAGCCATATCGGTCCAGAGTAGCACCCCCAACGATTTTAAGGACCAGTCATCAGTGTTCTAAAAAAGGACAACTAAATAGTGCCTTAGGACACCAGAAATCTGTCAAAGGCAATGGTGGAATAAAATAAAAAGTAAAAGATTTCAGAGTGTGCTATAAAAAAAAAGAAATTGGGGTAGAAAAGAAACTAAAGGCAACAATAGATCAAATTGTTTGAAGACACAAAAGCAAAGAATTCCAGGAATGTATGGAACCTTGTTAAGCAAATATCATCACAGAAAACCCAAGTGATCCGCTGAAATATATCAAATGCGACCTGGGCAAGTTACACTGGAAAGCTAAAGGCTGGAGACAATAAACTGGAATATGAACTGGACCCATTTGGAATACAATTAAAGACCGCACTACCAAGTAATGATGCCGTACCCAAACACAAGACAAGGTAGAGAATACCATTAAAGAAAGTTGTAGCAATTGGACTTCCAGGTCAAAGGGTATCCTAGGAGCCATTTTCAAGATTGCTCAGTCACGATGGGCTGCGACCCTCTTTCCATTATTCAAGTCTTGCGGGTGTCCAATACCATCTGGGATAGTTGGAGAGGTTGATTCTGGTGTGAATGGATAAAAGGATCTTTTAATGCACCAGAGAACATTCACATCAGCACCCTTCTTGATATAGAGGGGGAATGCTTCGCTAAGACCTCAAATACTGTGCTCAAGAAAGAAGCAACTGATCCCAATACATGAAACAGGATTCCAGAAGGATTGTAGCATGGAGGACAACCTGCTCGGTTTAGGCATCTGGTTGAACAAGCAAGGTAGGAAAGGGAGCGCCCTCTTTATGCGGCCTTTATAGACTTTGCCAAACCATTCGACAACCTAGATAGAACTAAATTGTGGTAAAAACCTGCCAAACGGGGCATCCATCCATTCTTATGAAGGGCATTATCAACTTATCCACCCATCAACAGTGACAAAGGCCTGAAGCACAGCTGTTTGCTCGCTACTTTACTCTTTAAACTCTGTTTGGCAGCAGGATTCCAGCAATCGGCTGAGTGGGGTCCTTTCCGCAGAGCATCCCAAGGACAAAGATCCGAGCCTCACCATAAGTAGATGATACGATCTCACTGGAGCAGGCCACAATCGGACTTCAAAGGTCCTTGGACGCCTTACTGCGCATTGTGACATTCGACAACAGCAAAATAAACACCCCTAATTTTAAGATCTTAATATACGGTCGCAAATTAAATACAATTGAAAGCTGGTTTATGGATAAGGTAAAAGATAATGCAACTCCCTGCACATATCTTGGCATTTGGTTTGAAGAAAGAGGTGGCTCCCAGGCACAGCTTCAAGGACTCCAAAGCTGGGAGACCCCCGTGCCCTCTGTGTGTGCAGCATGAATGAATGAATGAAAGGGCATTTGTAAAGCGCCTGGCTACCCGGGAGTGCACAGAAGCTGCTGAAAGGCCTGACATGTTTTAAAAGGTTTATTTCACTGTCCGGCTGTGAAAAACACTAAAGCCAAAATCCAAAAGCGATCGATAAAACCGCTCGAGTGAATGATGGCCTCGCATTACAGGACAGGTCTGCAACGGTCTTTCTATTCTGTGAAGAAAACACATATTTGGGATGTCATTTGTACGTTTTCGAACTCACATTTGTCCTCTTGGCACATGAGGCCGCCGTCCAAAGTATGAACTGTCTCAATGCCCGAGGGAAGCCAGGTGGAAACCGCTGAGCCCTCCACTCAAGAGCGGGGGGGGGGGGGTTTATGGGCTGTTCAGCTGTCACTACATTTGAAAAGAGGGAGACGGAGCAATGTTTGGAGGGCGGGAAACGATTCACAGACAGCGGCATCCTCAATGCTGAGCGCGAGGGGAAGAAACAAAACCACAAATTACAAGGGCACCAGACAGGCTACGTGAGATTCGAGCTCCAGATGTATGCGCAGCACAGGGGGAGTGAGACCCCGCAGCCATGCAGGACGTGTCGGTGCTCATTACATGCGCTGCCCTCCGCTGTACCAGCATCAGCTACTGATCGACTTTACTGCAAAAATAAAGGTGTCAAATCGATCCTCAGACAGACAAGATCGAGATAACCTCACAAACTGGTCGGCTCTCATGCCGGTTGTGCACTGGGAACCTTGTTGCGATGGCTAAAGTTGAGGGAGACAGAATAGACTAGTTTGCCCAGGATAGCGCCTTGCGTGCAAGTAGGTAATAGGTAGGCGCTAGAGTGCTGGACACATAGCACGTAAACCAATTCAAAATGTTTCCAGTCGCTTCCTCAAAACAATTTGACCATTTCGTTTAAGAGCGCGGGAATGTTATTGGCTGTTAAGCTGTCACTCCATTCCAGTGTATGACGTGTTGACCAACAGGGCAAGGGATTGGCCGCTGTACTTTGGCATACTCTCCTCTGTCCGAAAAATGTGCCAGCTAAACATGCCATGCGTGGCGCTTTAGCACAAATAAATAAAAAAAGTGAAAGTGATCGCGATTGCGATCGCGTGCTGCCGAGGAAAGACACATGGCGCTGCGCGCGTGCACGTTCACGTGCACTGAGGCTTTAGGCCACGGCAGCACTTTGAAAATACCAACTATAAAATGTCTCTCCGAGCCAGCGCAAGCGCTGGGGCTCAGCGAGACCTAAAAACCTGCTGCACCATACTGCTATCTCTCTCTTCCATAAACTTAGTAGATGCTTTGCTTAATTATGGATGAGGGGTTATGTGTGCTGTGTGTGCAAGACGCAACAGGACGGGAGGGTGGAGGGACGACGCTGCTAAACGTTTAAAATATAGCAGGTAAAAGACACATTAAAAACAAGCAGTAGAAAACAAGATGGCCGCCACTGCTTTGGAACATATAATCGAAGTGGATTAAAATTGTGCAAAAGCAGTGCCAGCCATCTTACATGCTTATCTCGAGGGGGGAGGATATGGCATAAGTGCTAGAGCCGCCGACAGGGTTCGAGTCTCAGAGGCTCAACATCCTGGGTTTCTGTGTAAATCACTTAATCTCTCTTAATCAACTTTTGTTTGTGGAAGTGCTCCGATACCTGTTAAATTGCAAAACAAAATAGTCCTGATACTGGGGGTTATGGAAGGGCTGGATGGCTCCTGACCTGACAAACCACTCCTGGGGTGGCCATCATGGTAGCAAAACGAGAGACAGCGGTCACCTGGAACGACCCCGCACCCACTTCCCCCCGGCTGTCTGTAAATGGCACAGAGGAATGGACTGGTGCGCCATACAGGAAAAACCAGTGTATGTGGCGAGAGGATGTCCTACCAAGTATGATTGTGTATGGGGCAAATGGTTGGGACTGGCAAAATGAAGGGACCCTTCCCAAATGGAGGTGGACACCAGGACTTCTGAGGCGGGCAGTCCGAGACTGTCTATATTGGGTAATAACTTGGGAACGTGCTATATGACATATTTTAATGAATTATCGTGCTCTTGTTTTTAAAAACCAATAAAAACTGAATATTAAAAAAAATTGCAAAAAAAAACCCCAAATAAAATAAGAAAGGGTATATACGGATCAGAACGTATGGAGTGCAGTTAATAAATATCAAAATGCATCTTCTCACTTAGAAATGATGTAAAAAAAAAAAAAACTAAAGAGAGGCCCTCCTGGCGGCAAGGAGAGATGTGAAGATGAAGCACAGCAGCTAAAGCAAAAAACACAACAAGAAGAGACAGGTACAAAAGCAACAATTTAAAGAAAAAGTTACTCGAAACCACAACTTAAAGGGGCTTGGCAAAGACAGCGTAGGGAATGGGAGGGGGGTAGACGAAATAGTACCTGCATCAAAGTGGACGGCCACTAGTGGTGCTCCTAAGCTCTAAACAGAAGGGGTGTATCGGGAACACGAACCAATGAGGAGGCAACAAAGAAGAGCGACCCTGGAGTCAACCAATGGTAAACACCAGGCAGAATTACACTCTGTATAGTAAATACAGCAGGTCTTGCAGACAACACATGTGCGCTGCCTAAGCTCGACCCCCAAAAAAAACGTTCGTTCCCCAAACGAAGAGCACGGTGCAAGGTAACTTTCTGACCAAAAGCTGAAAAGAAAAGCATTTCGAAAAAGCAGAAAGCCGCTCATCACACATACATGCCTGGGGCGAGTGGAGCGCCCCATGATCCCTTGTAAGGGGGCGTAAACGTACATATTGGCTTCTGCCATTCATCACAAAGTGCAGGTGAAAGATATACTACTGCACATGATAATCACGTAAGTTAGTGCGTAGTACAAGAAATTGAAAGCAATTAATCAGTTGATTAAGTTAGATTTTTGAGAATTTTTATCTTGGAAACGTAGAACAAGTCAAATAAACAACTGAATTATACACAAAAAAAATAACATAAGACATTGCAAACAAAAAAAATCACGAAAATTACAAGTCAGAGAGAGTGCCTTAGAAGTCGTGTCCATCACCAAAATTGTGTTAAAAGTTAAACTTCATGATAAATTATGAACCATTAAAGTCCCAGTTAATGATTTATACAGAAAAACATACTGGTGCCATCCTTAATTGATTTGTCCGTATATGCTATTTAACAAAAAAAGCATGGTGCTGGGTTCATGAGATAGCTTGTTTATAACATCTATTATTTCCTTCTGCTCTCTACTGCTCGTGTTATTGATATTGAGCAGGTATATCACTGATAATGAGTATCAGCCTGCGGCAAGGCAGAGCAATAACTTTCAGAGGGAACTGTGGTGTGCGTTTAAAGAACACTAAGAGGCATATGTTGACTGAAAAATAACTCCAAATCTTGGTGGAACAAACTAACCTGTAGTGGTCGGCTCTGCTCGCTGCTGTTACAGTTCTCATGTGCATTGGTAAATGGGGTAAATGAGGGGCCTGTAGGGAGGGAGTGTGATTTAATCCCTCAGGGTTTCTGGAAAATGTCATTCTGGTTGGACTGGCTCAAGATAGTAATTGAGTTTGACAGCATGGGTGTGGAAAAGTCAAGTTTAATGCCAATGTACTATAGAGATTGTACAGAAGTCAATCACTGCACATATGTGTTGCGTCTGGGGCATAATATGAATATGCGAATTGAAGGGCAATTGCTTTTTTCTGGCAACGATCATTCAGGTGGCAAAGCCAAAATGATCTGGAATGCTAAGTCAGAAAGGAGGAAAGTGTGAATAAAAGTATAAGATGTTGTGAAGCTCAGAGATTTTCACTGGTTAGTACCATGTCGAATCATAAGATTAGGCGCGCTTCCTTTTGAAGTAGTAATGTTTCCATATCGCCTCCTCTTGAATTTGGAGTAAGCACTTCTGATGTTATCTTCAACATGGATAGGATAGCACTTGTAAAGCGCACTAATACCCGAGGGTGTCAAGGTGCTATAGCAGACCAGGAGGAAACAAGATGAGAGGTGGCCAAGCAGTGAAAACTAAGACGAGAAAAGCCAGGTTTTCAGATGTTTTTTAAAAGCCAAGAAGGAGTCCGCATTAGAGATGTAAGTGGGTAGGGAATTTCATAACTTGGAGGCCGCATCCGCTACCAAAAAGGAGCAGCCACCTCATCAGGTCCTACAAAATCCCAGGGATCACAAGTTTTTTCTGTGAGGAGGATCTCAAATGCCTCCCCGGAACATACCATTGAAAAATACTTTAAATACTAAGTGCCCTTACTATGCAAGGCCTTAAATACCATGCTCAGAGCCTTAAATCAAATACGTTTCCTGATGGGGAGCCAGGGGACGAATCCCATCCCGGGCTGAAAGACACTTGGGAATGTTCCGAATAAGACGGGTCGCTGCGTTCTGTACCACCTAGGGTTTATTAAGGGAGACATAGTTGACATTCAGGTACAGAGTGTTCTAGTAGTCTAGCCGAGAAGTGACCAGGGCAATAAAAACTAACTGGTGCAGCTCAGAGGGAATACAAGGAATGACCATTTTCAAAATCCTTAGGATGTAGAAACATATGCTGACCATGCGACTGAGCTGGGCATCAAAACTCAGAGCATCATCAAAGATAACCAGATGGAGTTCTGCGAGCCAAAACACCAGCACTTCAGTCTTTTCTGCATTAATCTTCAGTGAGTTGTCCTTCATCCAGCAAATAATGCTGGGCATACACTGATTAAACCTCCCTGATACCCCATTGCAGGGCTCTGGAGATGGAGACAATAATTTGCGTATCGTCAGCATATGAGAACACCTGAAAGGCAAAAGACAGCACCAGGTCATCCAAGGGAGTCACATAGAGATTGAAAAGATGAGCTCTGAGGCACCCCACAAGGAAAACTGAAGGGCTTGGCTTTAAAGCCTTCACAGCTAACAGTGTGGGCCCTATTTGACAGAAATGAATGGAGAAGCTGCAGGACTTTCCCAGTGATTCACACTTACCGTCTTCCCGGCACGTATGGTTCTACGGCATCAAATGCTGCTGATAGGTCGAGCATTATCAGAACCGACGCCCCACCCTGATCTACCTGAGCACGAATACAGTCGGTAGCCGCAATAAGGGCAGACTCAGTACTGTGACTGGCACGGAACCCGATCTGTGGAGGATCTAAGATCTCCTGGGAATCAACATAGTTCATCAGCTCTTTATTGATGAATTTCTCCCGGATCTTAGCATGGGTGGAAAAAAAGAAATTGAGCAGAGATTCGGGGGGATATAGTGTGAAATGATTAACCAATAGTGCAGATTCTTTGTTGCATCAAATTCAAATTTGTGTTGCATTTTTCGTTGACAAAGTTTCTGTTTGGTTTTCCCAAAATATTAGCTTGTCACAGTGGCAGAGGATACCATACATATCGTTCCTTATTTTGCACTTTGAGAATTGTGAGTGTGCCCATTAGGTCACAAATTGAGCACGTTCCACACTTACAATGTCCTTGGATTGGTGTCAAATTCCAATGTTCTTTTAGGGTCTCTCTAGTTTGTGATCAGATATTACATAATTTCTTAAAAGATGATTTCCCAGACAGCTTTTTTTTTTAGGGAAACAGAGGTTTCTACAGTGTACAATCCAAGTTTGAGAAGATGTGCCAATTTTGATAATGTTTGATAAATTATTTGTGCTTGGACAAAAAGCAAAACACACAGATTTTGTTTGATTCTCTTATACGGTATCTTTTCCATAAGAGCTTCCCGTGGTGTAAACAAAGACCTTTTTACTAAAATGCTTAATTCACTTTTTGGGATAGCTTTATTCAGTTAGCTTGTCATATAATAGATCTGCATGCTAAAAGTAGTTGAATGAATGAATAAAATGTTTTCTAGAGCGCAAACAGCTGCCCAAAAAGGGCATCCTGGCTGTAAACGCAATGAGCATGGGAAGTTATATCAACAAACACCACTACAAAGAGGTAAAATCCATGTTTTTAGCAATTTTCTAAGTTTAGAATCCTCTTTAACCATACGTATCATATGATTTGAATGATTTAGCTTCAAAAAATTAAAAGTATTTAACTCCCATTATTTTTATCTAAAAATGGGAAACTTAAACATGGCCTAACTAGATCTAAGGCCCCTGCTTGGAATCTAATGCTGAAAACCATCTCTTAAGTATTTTATTCCAATGGCATAGTATATTCTGTGTGCCAAATCAAGGTTTAAACTGAATGTACTTATGCACAGGTAGCCAGTGCAATTGTTTAAAATGTTGTGATATCGAAGTTCCGCTAGGAAGTATCACAACTAATTGTGCCTCAGCATTCTGTATCATCTGTAGCCTAATAATCAAGGACTTGGCTAGGCCGAGATAGAGCCTATTTGTATTTTCAATTTGCAAGGTAATCAAATAGTTAGTAGTCTTCGCTACAGCAATTACAACACATTCTCAAAAAAAGGCTGAATGAGAAGTCGTCCCTTGGACTTCTTATTATCCAGTATCTCAGTATTCTGGAAGTTCACTGATGATTTGCATAAGGAAATGCCTCTTTTTGCATTATCACCCACAAGTGTGCCCTCATTGCCAGTACTCAAACCCTTTAAAAAGCATATGTTTAATTGGCTGACCCACAATTGGTATAAGTTAATCTACTTATAAATTCCTAGTAAATGGTAGTTAAAATGTCCCTCATGGACTGCAGCACTTATTGTCCAACTACGAGTGTGGGAATGTTAAACCGGACTCTCAGCCCGCCACTGCAAGCTGGCCGAGCAATCTCACACTGCTCACTCGAATTTGCAATTTAAAGTAATGGCAAAGCCCAAACCTTTTTTATATATATGTCACCTCTAAAGCAGGCCTAACAAGCATTCAGGCAGACTGCTGTGTACTAAAATGTAGGTGATGTAACAGTAAAGGACAAGTTACTTACCTTCGGTAATGCCTTATCTGGTAGAGACATGATTCCTTACCTTTGAACTTCCAGGGGTCAGGCTGGATACAGAAGATTTTTCTGAGCAGTACCCCTGAACACCGGAAGGTGGCTTCGGTTGACTCAGCGTGACGTATTTTGGTGTTGAGTTTATTGTTGTAGACATCAGTACTATACATGACTTTCCACGCCAGAAGCGTGGAGCCATGAAGTTACCAGACAGTGGTGTGTTTAAACAACTAGGGTCCTGAAGGGGAATAGCCCTGACATGAAGAACTGATCCACAGTGCAGGGAGGATGGAAGGATCGGTAAGGAATCTGCAGCTAGAGCATGTCTCTACAAGATAAGGCATTACCAAGGGTAAGTAACTTGTCCATCTGATAGAGACGTCTAGCTGCAGATTCCTTATCACTGAACAGATACCAAAGCCATACAGGAGGGACTGCGGAAAAGTTAAACCAGATAGCCCTGAAGGAACGACCGGCCAAAGAGGCCCAGCCTACGTACCTGATTGTCCAGGCAATAATGCTTGGCAAACGTGTGCAGGGATGCCCACGTAACAGCCTGGCAGATGTCGAGAACTGGGACACCACACTGGAGAGCCATGGTGGCTACCTTAGCTCTGGTGGAATGAGCTCTGAGGCCTTCAGGAGGCTGTTTCTTTGCCAGAGCGTAACAGATTTTAATACAGAGGATAACCCATCATGAGATGGTCCTCTTCTGTAAAGCATGCCCCTTTTTGCTCCCACTTACCCCACCAAGAGTTGGTCGCCCACCGGAACTCTTAAGTGCGATCAAGTTAGAATGATAATGCTCTTTTTGGGTCCAGACGGTGGAGACATTCTTCTTCTTTAGAAGGATGTGGAGGAGCAAAGAAGATGAGCAAGGTGACAGATTGCCCTAGGTGGAAAGGTGTTCACTTTAGGCAAAGACCTTGTCTGGAAAGACGGTCAGGTAAGAAGGCTGATAGGAAAGCACCAAAAACTCACCCACTCTCCTGGCAGAGGTTATTGCCATTAAAAAGGATGCCTTAATGGTGAGCAGCTGGAGGGGACAATTGTGCAGTGGGTCAAAAGGTGTACATATCAGATAAGTGAGTACCAAGTTATGGTCCCACTGCAGAGCCCCCATGAGCCATCTGGCATAAGTTGCTGGCAGGATGCAGGAGGCCATGAGACCCAGCAGCCTCAGAGTCACTCTCACCGAAATCCAGAATAGAGGCTGAAACATCGGTATCATACCCTGAATAGCCTGTGCTCGCTGTTCTGGAGGATAGGCCCGAAACTGCACTGTGTCCAGAACAGCTCAGATAAAAGGAAGCATTTGAGAGGGAGTCAGGTGTGACTTTGGCACGTTGATAGTGAATCCCTGGAGGAAGCTGGCTTTGTATATATTATACCAAAGTAAGGTACAGTGTGCACAGAGTCTGGGGATCCAAGAGGTATGGCAGAGGCTAAATTAAATAATCACTAACAGCTCTCATTGTGGTAGTGTGGTTGAGCAGTTGGGCTGATCAGGAGGGTGTGTCAAACATTTATTGTATCACTCAATCAAGGACACTCTGACAATATCCAGACCAATTAGTTAAGTGTAAAAAAAGTATACTTATGTTTTATTTCCAGAACCACGCAGGACTTGGTACAGGTAGGTAAAATGCACTTTCAATTGTAAAACTTTACAAGGAAAAATAATTAAGAATGGATTTACAATTGTTACTGGTTTGTATTGGTTTTTAAAACAGTTTAAATTACATAGAAATTACTTGTGATAATTTTCCGTTACTTTTGGATTACAATCGACTAGCCGGGTGATATGCCTAGATATCACACCGTCGATCCTACAATATAAAGGTAAAACTTTTTCAGATTTTAAAGACAGTTACTTTTCTTTCATACAAAAGTTCCGCTCGACAGAACATTTTTAGGAACAAGAGTGTTAACGGTTTACAGGTAAGTACTTAACCTGTAAGTATGGCTTTTGGGGGTTAGTACCAGGGTTCCCTAAGTCCAGTTAGGTACTCAAATTGTACCACCAGCAGCACTGGGGCATCTGGGTGCAGAGTGCAGGGGCAGAATGTTAGCCAATGGGGTAAGGGTGCTTTTTGTTCAGGGGCTGCTTACGAGCAGGCCACTCGGGTGTGGGAGCAAACCTACAGAGGTTAAGGTCAGCACTGCAGGGGCCAACAATAAGCATAGGAGCTGCACCACCAGCGGCACAGAGGCGGCTGGATGCAGAGTGCCAAGAAGGAATATGACACTTTACAACGCACACGTTACAACGCGTGTCATTACAACACATTTTTTACATCGCAAAATCCATTACAAAGCATGTCGTTACAACGCATAATCCATTACAACGCAATTACTATTCCAACTCTGCCGGGGCGTTACTTTGGAGAATGCGTTTCTAATGGATTATGTGATGTAATGACATGCGTTGTAATGGATTTAGCGTTGTAAAACATTCATTGTAATGACACGCGTTGTAACACGTGTGTTGTAAACGATGTTTCCTGCCAAAAAGACGTCGGGAGCCATGTGATTCTCAATGAAGGTCTCTGGTTTGGAAAAGATGGTGCAGGCTCAGGCAGGGAGGCTTCCTGAAGGTGACCACTAGCAAGAGAGGTAAGTTGGGTTCTTTGTGGAGGCCTGAACACCCTTGGTTGGGCCACCCAAGGCCGTGGGCGTCGGGTGAAGGTGGCTTGTGGCGTTAGATATTCTTACCAGGTCCGGTCGCAGTCGGGGGCCCTTCTGGTTGAGACTGCAGGCGTCAGGTTGAAGCTTGAGGTAGGTCGGGGATCACCAGATCCCAAGTCAGGATCGCTGGGGAGACCTCCTCGTGGTTTTGGGCCACTCGGGCCATGGGCGTCAGGTGCATAGTTGTGCAGAATCGCGAGGCTGCCTTGATCCAGACTCTGTGGTTGAAGTCTTGGTTGAGCAAATTCGGTGCTCAAGGAAGACCGTGTCTGTAAGGTGAGTGCAGGGCAGGTCTTCAGGGGTCAGGGGGGCTGCAGGCTGCTGGACATGCCGGGGTTTCGTTGTAGGGAGGTAAGAATTGGGTCAGGCCAGTAGGGCTGGGGCTAAAGCAGTTGGTGTCCTCCTCTTCCTGGCACGCCCTCAACAGCCAGTTGTCAAGATAGGGGAAGACTGGAGCCCCTGATCTGCGCAGCTGAGCTGCGACCACCGCCATCAACTTTGTGAAAACCCGAGGGACACTGGTGAGGCCAAAGGGGAGCAGGGTAAACTGAAAGTGCTAATGGCCTACCATTGACTGCAGGTAGCGGTGATGGGCAGGCAGGACAGGGATATGGAAATAGGCATCCTGCAAGTCCAATGCTACCATCCAGTCTCCCAGGTCCAGGGCAGATAGAACCTGAGCCAGTGTGAGGATATTGAACTTCTCTTTTTTGAAGAAGTAGTTGAGGGTTTTGAGGTCGAGGATAGGACAGAGGCATCCGTCCTTTTTGGAGACCAGGAAGTAGGAGGAATAGCAACCAGATCCTACCTCTGGCCACGGGAGCTCTCTCTATAGCTTCCTTGGCCAAGTGAGTCTTGACTTGCTCTTGAAGCAAAGTAAGGTTACCCTCTGTCAGCCCGTCGTATATTTGAGGCATGGAAGGAGAGGAGGTCTTGAAAGGGAGGGAGTAGGTGTAATGGCATGAGGAGCAAAATAACGATGGATTTAGGCCCAGATATCTGTACTGGGGTGAATGTTTGACATTGATCAGCATTCTGTCTGTTAATTGTTCTTTTTTGCACCAGGCACCAAAGGCACACAAGGTGAGGGTCCAATACCAACATGGCTTGGCGACAGGAGCCACACGGTTTAAACCCCAAGGTCTTCTTGGACATACTACACACCTAAAAAAAGATATGAAAAAAAGTATGTCAACAAATGACAGGGGCTAGCTCTTTTCGACAAATCTGTGCTGACTGCCGTAGAAAGAAAAGAACTGATGTCAGTGAGCCGAGGTGGCACCTATACAGACGATGCATAGGTCACGATGACGAACTCAACACCATACGATGTCACAAGGAGTTGACCGACACCACATTTCGGCCCGCAGGAGTACCGCTAAGAAAAAGCTTCCGAATTCAGCCTGACGCCTAGAAGTTCAAAGGTAACGAATCTGTGGCTAGATGTCTCTATCAGATAACCCTATGTTGTTTTATTTTTACTGTAGAAAGGCTAGTAGCCCCCCTGGTGAGGACAAGGTTACACACTAACATATCCGCTGTGCCAACTTCTGAATGGGTCTACTAATTATGGTACTATAAGGTATCAAAAGAATTATTACATTAAACCCGACGTGTTGCTCAAGTCAAATTTAATGTAACTTTTATACAAATGACAACTGTAGAAAGTTGCCACTCTGTTGCCTTAAGTTTTCCAGTGCGGTTTATGGTTGCACACAAGCTATTATACTCGAGACAGCCTTATGCCCTCCTGTGAAGAGGTGTAAACAACTCTCAGGAAGGAACACAAAGGATCTGCCATTGGGAGAGGAGTGACTTCCACCAGGCAGGTTGGCCAAAAACTGTGCGAGCCCAAAAGGTAGTATTCCTACTTTTAAGGTGATAACCAGAGTCCCTATTCGTAACTGGATTATAGTAGTAGGATATTATGAGGACCTGGATTACTATTTGCGTTGGACAACTGCCCACCACAAGTAATATCCACAACTCTTGTCAGGGTGGACCCTTAAAGTCACTAAATTCATCTGAGCTCAACTCTCTGGTAGCTATGTTACATGGCAGACCTGCTTAATTTGCAGTACTACAACAGTAAAAAAGTCAAAATACCAGGAAATAAGAATCCTAAACAATTTAGAAACAGAGCAAAATGTAATGAATAAAGTAATACCAAGATGACAAATGCAATAAGGGGAACAGGAGATATGAATTTTTAAAGTTTCAAGTGAAAATAGTGCCAAAAAGTGCAAAGAACTAATGAGTCAATGGTAGCTGTAGACTAAGACCTAGGCTGCCCGGGAAAGAGCCCTGGTCAGACAGGTTTGGTCCGGTCAGATGCTTTACCTTGGGATTAGCCTTTTTTCTGGAGGTCAAAATCGTTTAGCGGGGCAAGGCAGCAGGCTATACTCGAGGGAGTCTTCACAAAGTCAGATCGGCATTAGACGAGGTACGGGTGAAGCTATTGCTTTTGGCAGGAAAAGCTCCAAGTGGGGAAATGCAAATTTCAGGCCAAGGGGAAGTGCACATGCCAGCCAGTGGGATACTTTTGAAGCCTTCAGCCAGTCAAGATTTTCATCTTCAGGCTTACGGCCCTATGCACTAAAGCATTTTTGTGGTCGGAAATAGACCGATTCACATCGGGCCATTAACGACCGCAAAAATGCTTTTTCATACGTACATATGTTACCAAAATGCAATGTGTGTTTAGCAGTTCAGTATATGGAAGTGGCATGTTTAGGGCGTTCCTTCCAAATTCCGAATTGCAGTGCTATGTATGAATGTTTTGCAACGACTTACGGTTGCAAAACAAATTTTTCACAAACACCTCCAGGGTTCTGGTAAGCATTTGCAAATGGGAAGGGGTCCCAAAGGGAGCTGTTCCCCTTTGAGAATCTTAAAAAATATATTTTTTATGCGTAGGCAATTGTCCAACGGATTACTGACTACTCTTAAAAAATGCAGCTTAAATATTTCCTTTTATTCTTTTAAATGCATCCCATTTTCCTTTAAGGAAAACAGGCTGCATTAAAAAAAATACATATATATTGCTTTATTAGAAAGCAATCACAGAAATTATGGTCTGCTGACTGCAGCAGGATACTATCCCTGTGATGGCTGCAATTCCTAATGGGTCTCCAACTGTAACCTACTTCATTATTATTAATGAGATTGGTCTATTTTCAAGCCCATTAGGAATCACTAAATGGAACTCAATGTGTTTCATTCATTAGGAATATCAAATTCCTAATTGTTATTCACAGAAATTACAATTAGGTCATTGCTATTCCTAAAATTTGCTTAACCTGATTTGCTGCTACGGAGAAACTCTGAGTGTGAGAAACCTTATTTATTAGCGCAGCGAAGTCGCACCTTAGCAATATAGGCTCGGGTGGTTTATCCCAGCCCTCCAGAGGTCTGGAAGTCCAAAACTTTTGGAAGTCCCAGATTTTTAGCCGTGGTAGGAGAAGTCCATTTAGACAGTGTGAAGGGTCCCAGGACCTCAGGAACCTCATGTCTAATTCCAGCAGAGACCACCAGCATGGTTCAGGTCAGGTCAGGTCACGTAGGTAATAGTCAGATGGGACCTTCAGGAAAATGTTTTGCAGCTGTTTGTAGCCCTGTAGTCACACAGGGGGTCAACCAACTGACCGCTGTGGTCCACTTCTTTTTCCTGGGCACAAGAGGGAGTATGTCCAGTTCTTCGGGGCTCCTCTCAAGTCACAGAGAGCAAGTCCAGACCTCTTCGGTTCTTCCTCATGAAAGTGTTCAGAGGAGGGTGGTTGGTAATGCCACATTTATGCCTGACACTAAGGGGTTCTTGACAGATTTTTTTCTGTAGGTGTTGCCCCCAAGAAGCCCAGATTTGGCTCCAACACTCAGAACCACAAGTATTGGTTTGATCACTGTAGCCCTCTGATAAGCAGAAGCTAAAGTCTACTGCTTCTTTGGTAGTAGGGTTGGGATGCTGCTTCACCCATCTTTTCATCAACTGAAGTAGAGCTTCAGTGAACTGCTATATGGCTTTATTGTGCATCTGTTCTTTAGTTTCAGTTACCTGGCAAATCTTGAGCACTGGGAAATAGTTGTCGAGGTGTGTCCATGGGTTCCGACCGTAGGGTATGAAACTGGACTCCAAGTCTCCTCATTATAACTCATTCTTTCTAGCACAGCCTTTGTGTTAGATCTGGAATCCTTGGCATGGTTTCCTTCTGACTTTTTTTTCCTTCAGACCTTCTGTTTTGTTGGCCTTAGGATTTGTGCACTATACCACTGCTAACTAGTGCTAAAGTGTTGATGCGCTTTCCCTAAAAATGTGGCAACAGTGGCTTATATCCAATTTTATTTAGTCATAAGTTCCTAGTAAAGTACATACATGTGCCCCAGGCTTGTTAATTACAAGCTACTAGTGGGCCTGCAGCACTGATTATGACACCCACTTATGTAGCCCTTTAAACATGTGTCAGGCCCGCCATTACAGAGCCTGTGGGTGGTGTTTTAAACTGCCATTTCAACCTGGAAAAATAAACGTTTTATGTCCAACAAGAGTGATGGAATGCACACCATTTTTATAATGAATCAAATCTTTCTCTATAAATAGTCATTCATGTACGCGTGCTTACTGGGCGTGCCTTGCCCCAGTGTTGCGCCAGTGAAAATCAGTTCAGTGTGGGGCGTCATTACACCCCAATCCCAGTCGCACAGCGAAGTAGCAAATATCTGATGCTTCAGTTCAATAAGATCATCCATTTTGTTAACCATTTCATTAAACTTTATTCCAAACATTTAATGCTTTTTCATTCTTAGTTCACATACAAGGTTGAATGCTTTTTCAAAACTTCTAATGCTATAGATGTGCCCATCCAGGCCTCTTTCTAGAGAACGCTGAAAAATGCATAGTTCGTCCTAGGCAGTATATTACATTCCAACCCAATGCATTTCGGGCTTTCAAAGCCCTTCTTCAGGGGTAACTGTAAATTAAAACCACCATTACGGATTTGTTCTCAATAAAACAGGTTACATAATCTGTACTCCCTTTATTACTTTGCTTAACCCTTAATGCCATGCTGAACAAACCAAACCCATTCCCTGTCTGTGCTCTATTATTAGCAACAACCACCCTTTCTAATAAACTCAAAATATATCCCCTCAATATCGAACTAATCTATACGCACCCTTCTCAAACTCCCCGAATCAAACCACTCCCTCCATCAAATACTCCATTCTCCCGCAGCCACACTCTATCCTCTTTGAATTAAACTCGCAACATACTTAAAACCACCCCAACCACAAATTATACATTTCCTGAATCAAACCACTCACTCCTCCGACCTCTCCAATTCCCCCTGCATCCACACTCTATTCACTTCACATCAACCACGCTCACAACATACTCCAGCCACCCATCTTCACAATACCTGCACAAGCTTCAACCCGCTCTCGCCGCAACAACCAACTCCGCCATTCTCAATTACCTCCATGACAGTGTTCCGTTACCTTCTCCCACGTGACCTCCACCATCTTAAACAGAAATATGAAAACTTAACCACTTCACCTCAGTGCGTGCTAATTTACCACGCAACGCTGCCTGCCCTTTCTAGACCTACTCCCACTTCACAAACTACATCTTCCATTACTCACTGTTTTTCCACTGCAAACATAAGACTCCCTATAACTAATAATTTGCACATACCCCTTTAACAAAATACCTTTTTGTGACAATGTTACATTACAGATCATTAATAACATGTTAAACTACGATGTTCACAAAAACTTGATTTGCGAATGACATGGCGATGTAAGTTATACTGACGCCATTAACTTGCTCTATGGACATGATGTTTCCCCTTATATGTGGTGATGCTTTCTGTTTAACAACTTAATCCACAGTTTTACTTTGGGTGCGAACAATCGAAGAGGGCAATTATTCATTCAATGTCCAAACAAGAGTGTTGGAATGCACACCATTTTTATAATGAATCAAATCTTTATCCATAAATAGTCATTCATGTATGCGTGCTTACTGGGCGCGTGCCTTGCCCCAGTGGCACGCCAGTGAAAATCCATTCAGTGTGGGGCTTCATTACCCAAACCCAGTCGTACAGCGAAGTCATAAATATCCGATGCTCCAGTTCAATAAGATTATCCATTTTGTAAACCATTTCATGACACTTTATTCCAAACATTGAATGCTTTTTCATTCTTAGTCCACATACAAGGTTTAATGCTTGTCCAAAACTTTTAATGCGCCCATCCAGGCCTCTTTCTATAGCACGCTGAAAAATGCATAATTCGCCCTAGGCTGTATATTTCATTCCAACCCAATGCATTTCGGGCTTTCAAAGCCCTTCTTCAGGGGTAACTGCCCGGCCCAAACCTTCCTTTTTAATACATGAAAGTCACCTGGACAGGGCAGAGTGGAATATTTTCAAAAAGTAGAACGTGTACTTTCAAGTTTTACATGTCCTGTTAGTGAAAAACTCTCAGATTTGTTTTTCACTACTGCAAAGTCTATCTCTTCCATAGGATAACACTTGAGTTGCCTTATTACATTTTATAGGTGTAATTTCCAAATGAGAGGAGAGAACTGGCTCAGGTTTGGTGTTTTTGGAAGAACAAATTACTTGCCTTCAGCAACGCCTTATCTGGCAGAGACTATCTAACCACAGATTCCTTACCATTGAATTATCCCGAGGCGTCAGAGTGGATCCCGAACTTTTTGTTTAGCAGTACCCCGGAGCGCCGTTAGGAGGTGTAATTTTGCTCCGCCTGGCGCCACGGGTGTCGTCTGTGGCAGAAGTGACGTGCGCTGTGCCTATATAGGCGCCTCCTCAGCGTACTGACATCAGTTACTTTTCGCACCTTTCCACACAGTACACCTCCTCTGGTGTGGAAACCTAGGGCCTTGAAAGGGGGAAGCCCTGTTCCTAGAAATCCGTTCACAGAACGGGGAGGATGGGTGGGTTGGTAAGGTATCTGCAGCTAGACTAGAGTCCCTATCAGATAAGGCGTTACCGAAGGCAAGTAATTTGTTCATCTGTTAGAAACTTCTAGGCGCAGATTCGTTACCTTAGAATAGATACCCAAGCAATGCCTCCCCGGAGGTGGATCTGTTGACCAGTTTCACAGGAGGAAGTCCTGTAGGACCAAACAGGCAAAATCCCCATCCCTACGGACCAGACTGTCCAGGTAATAGTGCTTGGCAACCATGTGCAGAGTTGCCACAGTGCTGCCTGACAGATGTCCCGAACCAGAACTCTGTGTGCCAACGCAGTGGTTGCAGTTTTAGCTCTGGTGGAAAGAGCACGTAAACCTTCAAGCGGTTGCTCCTAAGCCAATCCGTAGCAGATTTTGATATAGAGCATGATCCATCGTGAGATGGTCCTCTTCTGTTTGGCCCGTCCTTTCTTCGCTCCATACCCCAAGAAAAGTTGGTCATTCATCCCGAACTCTCGTTTGCAGTTAAGGTAGAACGACAAGGTTCTTTTTCGGTCCAGACGGTGAAGTTGCTCCTCTTCCTTGAATGAATGAGGATGAGCGTAAAAAGTAGTCGGGAGTGATGGACTGGTATACGTGAAAGGGAGTGGCCAGTTTTGGGAGAAAGGAAGCTCTCGCACAAAGCACCAGTTTGTCTGGGTAGATGTTCAGATAAGGAGGCTTGGAGGACAAGCCCCTGACTCTCCGGGCACAAAATCTATCCACAAGAAAGGTCATCTTGATGGTAAGAAGTCTTGGTGGACAATTGTGCAGGGGCTACTAGGGAGAGTGAGGACAAGATTGAGGTCCCGCTGGGGCATAATAAAAGGAGAAGGTGGAAACAAATGTTAACCTTTCACAAACCTATTTACAATAGAGGATTTGAAGAGAGATGGCTGTTCAGGCAACCACAGAAAAGCTGAAATAGCAGATAAATAGCCCTTCTAAGTGCCCAAAGCAGTGTCCGGCTGGGCAAAAGAAAGGATGAAAAGGAGAATCCAAGAAAGGGGGGCAGAAAGGGGATTGACCGTCCTTTCTGTACACAATGATACAAATGTTCCCCAACAGCAGGTGTATACCGTCTTGGTGGAGTGAAGCTTGGCTGCCAAGATAGCATTACCGACTTCGGGAGGAGAGTCTAAAGCTGTCAATTGTCACAGCTCAATCTCCACGGAAGAAGGCAGAGCGTTGACAGGTTTGGGAGGAGAATCCTTCCCTGCTGCTGTGACAAAAGAAGTTTCCGAAGGGGCAGCCTGATCAGAGGACCGATGGCCATGTTCAACAGCTCAGGATACCCGACACTCCACGTCCAGACTGGAGACACAAGGATAACTTGCTCCCGGTCGTTCTTGATCTTCTGGAGAAGTGGTATGGATGGAAAGGCATACAGGAGGCAGGAGATACATTCGAGAAAAAAAAGCGTCTCTGAGCAAGAGCCGTCCTGGAAATTCCAGTGCGCAGAACTGCTGACATTACATGTTTTCTGCGGTGGCAAATAGGTCTAACCAAGGCTCTCCCCACTTCTGAAAGAGATCTTGCACCCCCTCCGGAAGGGGAAGCCATTCGTAATCCACTAGGCATTTGCGGCGGAGTTCGTCCACTCTGACATTCAGAGAACCCGCCAGATGTTTAACCACCAGGGAAATGCCCGGACGTTCCAGCCATGCCCTAAGACGATTAGCCTCTTGACAAAGGGTCCACCACGGCCTGTTTGTTGCAGTACCGCATGGCGGTGGTGTTGTCCATGAACACCTGCACTAGCCTTGCTTTGATGGAGGGTAGAAAAGCTTTCAATGTCAGTCGGATCACCCGGAGCTCCAATAGGATGATGTAGAGTCTGGATTTCGGTCTCTGATCCGCACCTGTCCCAGATTGCCACCCATGCCAGAAGTGGCACATCTGCCACTGCTGGCAGATATGGTTGGTGAAGTGAGAGGGGTCTGCTGCTGACCCAATCACGGTTTGTTAACTACAACTGCAGATCTTGAGCTGTTCATTCCGAGATCAGGACCATGTCGGAGAGGTTCCCCTCATGCTGCGCTAACTGGAACTTCAGGTCCCACTACAGAGCCTGCATATGCCAGTGGGCATCTGTCACAAGCAGGATGCGGGAGGGTAGGAGGCCAAGCAGCCTCAAAGTCACCAAAAAACAGAATACAGGCTGAATCAGTAGTATCATAGCCTGAATATCCTGGACTCGCCGTTCAGGAGGATAGGCCCAAAACTTCACTGTATCCAGAATAGCTCTAATGTAAAGGAGCGTCTGAGAGGGAGTCAGGTGTGACTTTGGCATGTTGATAGTGAACCCCAGCTAATGCAGGAGGTCTGCCGTAGTCTGGAGTTGGGAGACGACAGCCTGGAAAAAGCATGACTTCTTCAGCCAGTTGTTGAGATTGGGCAAGACTGGCAGACTGATCTGCGCAGATGAACTGCAACCATCGCCATCACCTTGGTGAATACCCGAGGGGCGCTGGTATGTCCAAAGTGGAGCACGGCTAATTGAAAGTGTGCGTGATTCCCCATGAACCGCAGGTAACTCCTGTTGGCAGGCAGGACGGGAATGTGAAAGTAGGCGTCCTGCACGTCCAACGCTACCATCTAGTCTCCTGGTTTCAGGGCAGACAAGACCTGAGCAGGAGCGAGCATTTTGAACTTCTTCTTGAAGAAGAAATTAAGAAAGCGCAAGACCTACATCCTTCTTGGGCACCAAAAAGTATCGGGAATAGCAACCACAACTAACTTCTAGTATCGGCACCCTATCTACGGCTCCCTTGGCCAAGAGATCCATCACTTGATGGCAGAGAAGGGATAGGTGGTCCTCCTTCAGCTTGTCACAAGTAGGTGGCATGGAGGGACGGGTAGACTCGAAGGGGAGGAAGTAGCTAATTCGGACAATCTGCCAAAAAACCACCTGCCAATGTTATGGACTGCCAGTTAGGCAGGTGAAGGCAA
The DNA here is from genome assembly GCF_964204655.1 of Triturus cristatus. Classification (NCBI taxonomy): domain Eukaryota; kingdom Metazoa; phylum Chordata; class Amphibia; order Caudata; family Salamandridae; genus Triturus; species Triturus cristatus. The sequence goes on along the minus strand of NC_140585.1, from coordinate 677,929,907 downwards.
ATCCTTTGGGTGCCCATAATGGTAACAGGGAAAATTAGTATTGTTTGGAGGCTGCGGCTGCTAATGGGGCAGGGAGTTAGGGTGTGTGTGGACCTCTCCCGTGGCCACGAAAGGCATGGGGCCATGGAAAGGCCCAAGGACCTGCCATTAGCCCTGCTGTCTTAAAAGCGTTTCAGTGCTGAATCCGCCTAGTCTCCAAAGAGAGGGAAGATATCAAATGGCATGACTATGAGCAATGTTTGGACATCCCCCAAAAAGTCAGTCGTAAAGCCACTGTTGAAGAAACCGATCAGCCCAGTGAGTCAGCCGTGTCTAGTCCATACTGAATCATTAACTTTGCTGTGTCCTTCCCATCTGCAACAGCCTGGGAGAGTACAGCCCAGGCATCCTCCAATGGCTATCATCAACAATAAGGAGCTTAGGGGGTAAATTGAGCAGGTCGCCCCCCACTCATCGATTAATTACAAAAGAGGACCTGCTCATGGATATCCTCCAATGGCTGGGAGCACCTGTGCAACCCTATCCCACAGAGCATGGGAATAGTGGCCCAAAAGACACATGGTGTTCACGGACCGCAGTGCCAGGCTGGCGGAAGAAAACATCTGTAGGAAGCTGGCTCTGTTATACCATACCAAAGTAGGGTATAGTGTGGACAGAGTCCAGGGAGTCCCCAGAGGTATAGCAGAGGCTAAATTAGGTAAGTACTGACAGCAATCTTTGTGGTAGTGTGGGCTCTGGGGGGCTGCTGGCCACGACTGTTTATTCGCTGTAGGCAGGTCGGAGTCCGGACAGGCCAGTAGGACTGGGATCAAAGCACTGGGTGTCCTTTTCTTCCTGGGTCAGCACAGCTCTTCGGTCCTGTCTTCCTTGAATATGAGGAGGCAAGGTTCAGCGTTACCCCTAAATACTAGATTTAAGGGAGTTTAAAGGGATGTGTAGGTTGAGACCAATAGGTCCCCTCCTTGGGGTGCACACCCCCCCCTATTATGCCACCTCCCTAATTGGCTGCGTTCCCTCATCTCCAAGATGCAGGGGACTGAGATGTGTGCTTCACCTCACCTCTCCCACCTGAGGGGTGGGGTTGGCAAAGGTGGGAACACCTCCTTTCCTAGCTCGGTTTTCCTGTTGATTCTCCCGCCCAAACTGGGGGCAGAACCGGATGGAAGCCAGTTGCTGGGGGCAGCAAAAGGCAGGGACAGCTCCTAAAAGTGGCAAACCTTTGAAGCTTCCCCTTTGTGGACCCAGTCCATCCTCTGGGAGGAGGCATGACAGCTCTGCCCAGGATGGGCTTTGTTTCTAAAAATTGGAGGCTCTCTACCAAGGTGTCCAGAAACCTGTCTGGTGGAGGCAAATGGTAGGCGGCCATTCAGGAATCACACCAGGGCTGGTAATTTTTCAGGGGCCATCTCTAAGATGCCCTCTGAGTGCATTTTAGATTAAATTCGACACTGGCATCAGTGCAGGTTTAATGTGCTGAGAAGTTTGCTTCAGTTTGTAATGACCAATTTGCAGACCATATACTCTTAATGGCTTTACTACACTTACAATGTCTAAGAATGGACTTAGACACTGTACCCTCAGCTGAGGGCTAGTGCACCCTGCTAGAGGGGTGACTTACCTAGGCCTCAGGAATTGGGTTGCAGGCATGGCACACAGGGATGTGTGGCATGTCGACTCTTCGCTTTTCTCAGCACCAAAACAAGCAGCATGCAATGGCTATGTATAGGTGTTAGGGTAAAGGGACTCTAAGGGTAGCACTATAGGTGCTGCAGCCCTTAGAGGCCTTCCCTGGTCACAGGGCCCGTGGTACCTTTTACAAGGGGCTTACTTGTTGCCAGAGATGTGCCAATTGTGGGTACAAAGGTACAGCCTCGGGACAGAACACAGGCGCTGGGAACCTGATTGGTAGAGACCCAGAGTTCATCAAGACAGGTTGCATTAGATGTCAGGCAAAAAGTGGGAAGTAAAAGGGTCACTTTCCTCTTTCCTACAACATCTTTTTGCTGAAGCTATCAAGCCTCTCGGATTCCCGATCCAGCGGTGCGGGTTGGGAATGCACCACAATTTGGAAGCTTGTACCATCAAGCTCTCTGGGGTAGGATGGGGTGTTGGGTGAGGAAGTTTGGGTACCCGGTTGCAGGATGGTGGCGTGGGCAACTGTCCTGTTCACAGGAGCTCCTGTGCTCGGCTTGGACCAAGTCCCAAGTAGGACATCAGTAAGTGCTACATTAAAAGGGAGAGGCAGTTCTAACGGGGACATTTCTGTCAAGACATTCATCTTGACTGCCACCGAGTGCAAGTGGAAGTCTCGGATCTCAGTCACCCTCCTAGCCACCATTACAAAGGAAGCTCCCTTCTACATAGACATGGTAGGGGGAGAAAGCATGCCAGTGTCTGAAGAAGTATCCAATCCACTGACTTCAACCAGATCCTCACACCAGCCCAAAGATGCAGAAGGCTGGTATTCTTCAGGTTTCAGTGACCCCTCCCATTTCTCCCTGAGTCTTAGCCCATAAGAAAAGGACTAAGGCTCCTTGCCTGGAAGGCATGACTCCAGTTTGATTTGGGTGACGCCCTTCCAGCTCCATGTCTACATCTGGGATATAAATGGGGACAGAGCTGCCAGTGGATGCCGGCGGTGCCGGGAGCGCTAGACTCTGGATCCAGGAAATTTAGAGATAGCACGACTGGCGTCAATCTGGATCCATCTGTGGATCCCTGGGGTCCGACTGGAGACAGAGCCGCCAGCATGGATGCAGGAGGGGCCCCTCCCAAAGTTGTGAGGGAACAGCCACCCAAATATGACGCGCACAGTCTCACTAAATTCTTTCAGTTGGGAGGTGTTGTTCCGGCTACCGAAAATTCTGCAAGCCCAGAGTTGGTCCAGTTGCTGCCTCAACCGCGGAGGCAGGCCTCAACGGATGAGGTGAAGTCGAAGCACGCTTCAACTTCTTTTGGTGGCGGGATTTACCCAAATAGCCTGACGATGTCAAGTGCGACGAGGATCTTGGACTCCGTAACCGCTCCTGAGGCCTTCCTCACGATAGGGATCTGGATTGCCATGGTGTCGCATGTTGAGCCGCAAGGAGCTTGAGGGATCGCTCCCTCACGCCCTTCAGGTGCAAGGCGCGGCAATCGGTGCAGGCCTTTGGTTTGTGGTCGCGCTCAGAGCACCGGAGGCAAACAAGCTGTAGGTCTGTCACTGTCATCGAGTGGTGACAGGCACCACAGGGTATGAACCCACCCTTAAGGGATATTTTTGCCACATCAGGAGGAAAAAGCCTCAACTTCAACAAAACTTGAATTACCTTGGCACTTTGCACTTTATTGAGCATCTGAATCAATTTTAAATTAGTCTACATTCCTACTGTTTTTAAAATTGTATAACTTGGGCACTTTGCAGAGCGTGTGAATACTTTAATACTTACTGTTGCAATCCTTGCTGCAAGTCTCCGCTTCCCCGATCCGACGCCGGCGTTTTGCCGTTCGATTGGAGGGAAGCGGACACACCCCCACCAGGCCGATCTGACTTCCGTCCTGGTGTACTTCCGGCAGAAAGGTCAGAACCTAGGGCTTTCCCGCGCCCGGCCAGCTATTTAATTTCATGCTGGGCCGGACGCGCCAAAGGCCCATTTGCGCCAAGGACGTGACACGGGCAGGAAATGCTGCCCATAATCAACCAGACTTTGTGTACACACCCGAGGTACTGAAACACATTAATATTAGGGGACACTGAAAGTGCCAGATTGCACCTGATAAAATTTGGGGGGCCTGCTCCTGCCACCATTGCAGAACTGTTTTCCTCCAAACCCTCCCATAACAATGAACAGCACTAGTCCACCCGCTACAATACGCAATGTCCAACTTAAAGGAGGACTAGTTAATGCCAGTTCACTCAGTAAGCATTGCCAAGACGTCACGGATTTATTCATAGATCATCAACTCGACTTCCTATTCATTGCTGAGAGATTGGTGTAACCCAGATGTTGCTGTCACCCTTCCTCCCAAATATACGATCCATAGGAAAGATAGAAAAAATGGCAGCGGAGGAGGTCTGGCCATTATTCTTCGGGACACTCTTCACTGCTCTAACTTTGACCTCCATACAATCAAGGGAGCGGAAAGCCTAGGCTTTTGTATCTCCCTGAATGCCTCCATGTCCTTCTCAGAAGCGCTGATCTATCGCCCTCCAGGTCAGAGCGCTACCTTTATAGACTCACTAGGGGATTCCCCAAGTCATATCCTGCTCAGATGGAGTCGACAATTTCCTTCAAATTACAGAACTACTTACACTGCACCAACTGGTAGAGGCCCCAACACACCAGGCTGGCCACACTTTGGACGGGGTTTGCTCCAACTTCACCGCACTATCGGTAGATACACCCCTCCCCTTGATTTGGTCAGATCATCTTTTTGTTACCCTCACACTTAGGGGTCCACAGAAGAGCCGCCCTGACAAACGACCCCCTGATCTCCATCCCAGGCGCAAATGGGCACAACTAGCTGATAACCCTTAGCTATCATCCCACGCATATCCGCGCCCTTACAGGAAATACAGAGCGGGACTCTTGTCTTTTCCACTCCTGGCTAACCACTATATGCAACAAACTAATTCCACCAGAGAAACATGATAAGAATAAGAAACCAAAAATTCCCCTGGTTCACACCTGATCTGGCACAAATACACCTCCATTGTAAGCAACAGGAGCGAAAGTGGAGAAGATCGTACAACACTGGAGACAGAATAGCTGATAAAAATAGTAGAAAGCTATATCACCACCAGATTAAACTCGCCAAAAAAGAGTATTACTCAAGGGAAATAAAGGAGGCCAACCAAGATCAAAAAGTTATCTTCTCAATCATAAAGTCCTTTACAAAGCCTAAAGCACTTCAGCAAGAGTTACCTCCTTCGCAAACACTGTGTGATAACATTTCAGCCTACTTCGTAGAAAAAATTCTTAATATCCAAAATGACTTTTTAATAATCCCCACCCATGACCAGGATGGCACCCCCGAGCCAGTTCCTGTTGGCACCGTTCACAGCATAAAATCTTTCAAACCGTTATCCGTTCGCTATTAGGCCATAAAAGCCTGTAGATCAGGCTCACCACTGGATGCCTGCCCCCCCATGATTCTCCATAAAATCATAGATACGGTCAATCCAGTCATAAATCATAGTTAATTCTTCCCTAAGCTTGGGCATAGTCCCAGACGAGTGGAAGCTTGCCCTGGTTAAACCATTTAAAAAGAAACAAAATATTGATTCCTCCGTGCTCTCAAACCTCCGGCCCAACTCACTACTCCCCCCTGCTAGGTAAAATCACAGAGAAATGTGTACACAAAGAGCTAACCAAGTTCATTAAAGCTGCTTATATTCTTCACTCACAACAATCTGGCTTCCGTCCGAAGCACTCAACAGAATCAGCCCTTCTGGAAGTTACCGACGCACTAAAAACTATAGCCGACAAAGGCGGAAAAGCGGTCCTGATCTTACTCGACTTGTCGGCCGTGTTCGATACCATCTCGCACAGTATTCTTCTGAAAAGACTGGAACGCGGAGGCATCTCCGCAACAGCTCTGGATTGGATAAAATCGTTTCTTACCAACCGCAGACAAGCTGTGACCCTTGGTACCTTCCTCTCAACAGAAAAAAACATAACAGGAGTCCCACAAGGCTAATCATTGAGCCCACTGTTTAACATTTATATGACCCCCGCTTATCTCTCTCATAGGTTCCTTCGGGATTGAAGTAACGTCCTATGCTGACGATACTCAAAGGATCCTATCTCTTGATAACAGTTCCACAGATGCCGAACATAACTTTAAATGCTGTCTATCCAAAGTCATCCGGTGGATGAAGGATAACCACCTCAAATGTAACACCGACAAAACTGAAATCCTCCCCATTGGGAAAGATGTATCATTCCAGCCGGACAAGTGGTGGCCAGAGGGAACCACACCTCCGTCTGACATGGTCAATGTAGCCAAAAATCTTGGGGTTCAGTTTGATACCACGCTTTCCTTTCTTCCGCATGCCACGGCCACGGCTGGGACCTGCTTCAATCTCATCAAATCTTTAAAAATAATTTTTGATCTCATTCCACTCTCTGCAAGGAAATCAGTAGCAGTGGTTTTGATTCTCTCGCGCCTGGACTACTGCAACAGCCTTTTTGCAGGAGCCAACAAATCAACAAGTTGTCCAAAACGCGGCGGCGCGTCTAGTTCTGAAGCTCCCGCGAAAATCTTCAGCATCGGCGGCATTAAAAGTCCTCCATTGGCTACCGCTATATAAGAGAATCCTTTTTTAAATCATTTTAATCACCTATAGAGCCATACTTAAAGTAGGACCCAAGTACCTCTCAGCTCGGTTCTTCCCCTATATCACAACCAGGACTCTCAGGTCCTCCTCAGCCAATCTCCTCAAACCGCCCACTTTCAGATGTATAACAAAGGGAGGAAAAACAGTGGCCACTCTGGGGACCAAAGCTTGGAATGCACTACCAACCAATCTAAGACTTCTAAAAACAGAAACTCAATTCAGGAAGGCCTTGAAGACATGGATATACGGCACCCCAGATGCATTCTGCCTTGCACTCATTTAGCACTGCTAGGGACCCCTCTCTCCTCCAACCAACCAGCGCCAGGATACTCCTTGCGGAGTGACAGTCAGCGCTTTACAAATTCCAATTTACATTACATTAACATTACATTACAAGGACCTAAAACACCACCACTTCAGTATACTGCTGGACCAGTGTTAGACTCCGTGGATACTCTGCCAAGAAGGAGGACAGCTGTGCTGCTACAAGGACTGCCACTCTGCTGCACTGCTACTCTGAAGGAGCTGCTGCCTTGCTGAGCGAGCCTGCTGAACGCTTGCCTAGGGAAGAAGAACTGGACCTGCAACTCCATCATGAACCCAGGAACCTAGAGTGACTCAAAGGGCGAGTCTGCTGGCCTCCTGATCTGAGCATCGGGGGCAGAACAGGATCCCCCCCACAGCTCCTGGAGCCGTATTGAGTGAGTTCTTGACCCCCAAGAAGCACCTCTCTGGTCCTGGGTCCTTCTTGTGGCTTCCAATCTCTTAAATTGAAACTTTTGGGGTCTTCGACGTAAACAGGCACACTCGTACCAGAATTGCACCGCTCGCACAGAAAATCAGGGTGAGCTGCTGCAATCTGGCTAACTGCACAGCAAGCATTGATTGCTCGTGTGGACTGCTAACGTGATGCTCCGGCCCTCCCATCCGCGATGGCAGGTCTGCTCCTAACGCCACAACAACCATCGACAGCGATGCCCTTCTTGCTTCCAGTGAGGATCTTCCATGCAAACAGGACTAGTGCAAGAAAACTTGAGAAGGTAAACCTTCAGCGAAACTCATCTGGTCCAGTGGCTCTGGTTCCCTTGGAGTTGGGGCGGGGAGGTCCCAGGTTCCTTGTGGGTAGCTGCGAGTCCATCCGTGCCTGTGGACTGTCTGCTTGGCAATGACCTGGAGATCACCATCTGGAAGTAGGTGTAACTCAGGTCTCACTTTCAGATGTTAGGATTACCTGAGTGGGTGTGCCTGACCACATGATCCATGGTGCCGAGGGGGCAGTCAGGAGGACCTGGAACCTGGAAGATCCAGTGGCTCTGTTTCGTTTTGAAGGGGAGATCCCAGGTTCCTTGAGGATAGCTGTAATTCCATCCATGCCTGTGTATTGTCTGCTTGGAAATTATCTGGAGAACACCATCTGGAAAAAGTTGGAACTCAGGTCTCACTTCAGATGTTAGGGTTACCTGAGTGGATGTGCCTGACCACATGGGCCATGGCAACCAAGAGGACAGTCAGAAGGACCTGGAGCCTTGAAGAATGGCTCAAGTACCTGCCAAAAAGAGGAATTGCAAGGGGCGCAACAAACCCACTCCTGAAACTCCCACGGTCTGGGAGGAGGCTGACCCTGAGGGGAACGCCCCAGAGCCTACAAGGGAGGATGTTGCCGCCTGTAGAACCTACCTGAGCTGTCCAAATGGTAGAAGGAAAAGGGTCCCACCAGGGAGGAGTTCTGCAAGGGGCAGATGGAATGCTTGTGAGCCTAAGGCAGCAGGCTGATGCCCAGGCAACTGGCGACACCTCTAGTGATCACCTTATTTACTGAAAAAATGGCCTCCTGTATAGTGTGCCTAAGGTTCTTGAGTCTGGTGCAACCCGTGTGTTGGTGTTCCCCCAGTGCTACAGGGGCCTTCCTATTGGAGCTGGTCCATGATGTACTCCTGGCAAGTCATCTGGAGCAGAACAAGACTTGACAGGGTTGTCACTCACTTTTACTGGCCTCAAATGAGAAAATTCTCAGATGCATTCTGCAGGTCCTGTCCCACCTGCCAGGTCACTGGAAAGTCAGAAAGGAAGTGCAAGGCTTCCCTGCAACCTTTCCCCGTTGCTGGCAATTCCTTTGAAAGGGTGGGTATTAATATTATTAGGGCTACGGACCCCAAGACAGTCATAGGCAAGAGGTTCATTCTAGTCCTGGTGGACCCGGCCACCCTGTACCCGTAGACGATCCCTCTGAGAACAGTGGCTGCGCCTGCAGTGGCCAGGGCCCTGATGGTGATCTTTACTCATGTAGGGTTCCCCAGGGAGGTGGTTTTAGTCCAGGGTACTAACTTCATGTCAGAGTACATGAAGGCTATGTGGAAGGAGACAAGTTCTCCACGCCGTACCATCCTCAAACTAATGGGTTTGTTGAGAGGTTTAACAGGACCCTAAAAGGCATGATAATGAGACTATCAGATCCAATGAGGAAGAAGTGGGATGTCCTCCTTCCATGCCTTTAATTTGTCTACAGGGAAGGGGGCTGTCTTAAGCCCCTTTGAACTTCTGTAAGGGCACCCTGTGAGAGGCCCTCTCAGTTTGGTGAAGGAGGGCTGAACGCAAGCTCTCAGGAAGACCCCCCCCCCTTCCCCTCCCCTCCCCCCCCCCCCCCCCCCCCCAGGATGTGGACAGTTACATGCAGGCTCTCCGCAATCAGATGAAATACTTCTAGAAGTAGGCACAAGAAAATCTAAAAGCCAACGAGGACGGCATGAAGTGGTGGTATGACCAGAATATCTCTCTGGTCAAGTTTCAGCAAGGCCAAATATTACGGGTCATGGAACCCGTGGAGTCCAGGGTCCTTCAATACTGCTGGATGAAGGAGTCCAAGAGTATTGTCACCTACTTGGTGGACCTCAAGACTCCCAGGAATCCTTTGAGTCCTGCATGTCAATCACCCCGAGAGACACTTTGAGAGGTCTGAGTTAACCATGCCCCTACTCGCGGATGATGGGGTGGAGGAGGAGAGTTAGCCTTTCTCCGAACTCCTTTCTTTCAAGGAGCAGTAAGGGTCAGTGGAGGGGGTCAGCCTCTCCCCTACACTGACCCTAGAACAACAGAGAGACTGCCGCCAGTTGCTGGGGCAGTTTGCCTCTTCATTCTCCCTTACACCAGGACTCACTACATGGTACACCCATGATATTGATACTGGGGACAAGATGCCTGTGCAGAGTAAAATCTACCGGTTGTTTCATAAGGTGAGAGTCAGGATTAAGGAGAAGGTCTTCAAGATGCTGGAGTCATGGGTTATTGAGCCCTAGAACTGCCCTTGGTCCAGCCCAATGGTGTTGGTCCACAAGGCTGCTCCTCCAGGTGTCACTTCAGAACTTACGTGCTGTGTGGACTACTGTGGGCTTAATACAGTGCACAATACAGTGCACAAGACTGACGCACACCCCATCCCCTAGGGCTGATGAGCTCATAGATCGGCTAGGAGTTGCCAAGTTTCTCAGCACGTTTGATTTAACGTGTGGGTAGTAGGAGATTGCACTGACCGAGAGGGCCAAAGAGAGGTCTGCGTTCTCTATCCATGAAGGGCACTGCCAGGTCCTGGTCATGCCCTACAGGTGGAAGAACCCCCCTGCCACCTTCCAGAGGTTAGCCAACCAGATCCTGGTTGGAGAACTTCTGTGCCATCTATCTAGACAGTGCAGTCCCTCCGGGTCAAGACTGAACTCAACTTGGGTTGGCCACCTCCTCCCTCCCCCCCAAAAGACCCAGACAGAGGTAAGAGCTTTCCTAGGCCTCATCGGCTACTACATGCGATTTGCCAAGGGGTATGGCACCATTGTTGACTCCTTGACAAAGCTGACCTCCAAGAAGCAGCCACATCAGGTGATCTGGACAGAGGAGTGCCAGAATGCTTCGAACACCTTGAAGGAGGCCATGTGCACAACACCCATGTTCATGGTCCCTGACTTCTACAAAGAATTCATTGTGAAGACAGACGTCTCAGAGCATGGTATGGGGCCGTGCTCTCACAGTTAAATGAAGTCTGTCCAGTCTCAGAAGAGCTGGCGTTTCTTACTCCTTTAATATGCTCACTATGGTTGGCAGAAGTTCTCCTCTGGGTTGAATTAGACATCTGACAATCATCTAACTATCAAATATCCAGCCAACATTTGACAAAATCCAACATTTTTCACAGTATGGTAGAAAGTTGGAGATTGACAGATTGTCTGTTAGACCCACTCCTCAGAAACTGTGAGCATAATTTGAATTGAAAATTGATGTTCAAATCCTGGGTCGAGTTAACTGCTAATAAGGAAGGGCTACTGGCAGAATTTCTTATAAGAGTCCTTTCCAGTACTGTATGTATAACGATAGAAACTTGCACATAACACATTTGTATGTCATATGGAGCGCTCTAACTAGGTACATACCATCTGATCAGTAGCCACTATTTAAACAAGATCAAAATGGAAGACCTATCCTGGAGTATAACCTCTGTAAATCTTGCTGAGAAAGGGTCCAACACAGATAGAATTCTGAACAGTCGGTCATGGTCTGGATGGGTTTGCGCCAATGCTGCAGAGTTATCACTGGAATTCAGCATTCATTGCAGAATCAAAAAACTTACCCCATTTATGGAACATAAAAACATGGATATTGCCAAAATAGATGTGGAAGACCAGTAACACTGTATTGGTTATTAGTGTACTAGTCCAATGACCACTAAAAGACCCCAAACATTCAACTCACTAAATCTGGAGGAAGTCCACAGGAGATCCCTGGAATGAGGCTGCAGAGCGCTGTCATGCTCTCACAAAAACTGTTCTACAAATTAGTTAGCTGCACAAATTTCTCAAGGAACTAGTCATCCGCAAAATGTTGAAGCAGTCAATGGCCCAAACAAATAACAGCATTTACCGCATCGCGAAGTGTTTAGTAACAAGCAAGTAATTCCACAACGCAGCTCTTCGAGTATCGAGTATCAGCTTTCAGTCCTACAAACAATGTATAAGAAAGAAAAATAAAATTGCTCACTACTTCTGGTATCTTGAAAACAATTATAACATAGCAAATCATTTAGAAATTAGTGTTGAAATGAGGGTGTTTCTCTTGCTTCTAGAACACAGAATAAATTCAAGGTACCCATTCTAAAAAATTGAAAAAGAAGACATTAAGTAGAACTCTTATGTCATAAATGATGTCATGAGTGATGTAATATGTGAGATCATAAGTAGTGCATGGCGGGTGCACAAGTTATAGTTAGCTCTGCTAACTATAACTGGTGAATTTCTGTGTTTTTTTTTGTGTTCAAAACAGTAATGTTAAAACTGACAAATTCACCAAACAATAACTATAATGTAGTGTAACAGGTGAGGTGAGAAGACTGTGTACAGAGGTGCCCGAGTTACATGAATGATAAGGTGGTGCACAAGAATAAATGTGAGTTTTAATATTAGTTTGAAAGTGGTGCGTAAATGATACATTAAAAATATAACTTTAGGATGTCTAATGTTTACGTAATGTTAGGTTTGTATAGCAAACATAAATAAAGATTTCCTAACTATACCTTTTCTTTAACCCCTTCGGTGCTCATGACTGAGCGGTTCCATCATAAGCCACGGTGGGCGTGTGCTCATGACGGAGCGGTGGGGAAGCGCTGGCGCTCCCCGCATGGGCAGCCCAACAACTTGCCACAAAGGGGGATGGCAGCGGAAGAGTTTCTGCTGCCATCCTGACCACCCCTCCATGAGACTCCCAGGACGTCAGCACCCGCTGACGTCATCAGGAAGCCCTAGACGCCCTTGAAAGCCATTTGCTTCCAGGTTTCTGACAGAGCAGGAGTTTTTCCTCTCCCCTGATGTCTCTGTGCAGGGCAGTTCTGCTTCACGATTGTGCACGGCGTCGCGATCTTGCAGCAGAAATGCCCCCACTAGGCACCAAGGATTATCTTTTGGAGTAAATGGAAGCGACCTTTTGGGCAAGGGTCACTTCCAAGGGGGCTAATTATTTTGTATATGTTTTCTGCCCCTCCCCCCGCCTCCCCGGGGGACAGATCGGTCAGTTTGTTTGGGCTTTCTGCCCCCGGGAGGGGGGGGGGGGTAATCCGAAAATGCCGACAGACACCAGGGATTTTATTTAATATGTTATGGAAGCGACCCCCCCACCGTTGGGGCAGATTGCCTTTCTGCCCCCCGGGGAAGTGGGGGAGAAAACTCCTCTAGGCACCAGGGATTCTTTCTTATTGTAGATGGAAGCGACCCCTTGGCCAAGGGTCACTTCCAAGGGGGTTAAATTAAGTTTATGTATTTTCTGCCCCCCTGGTGACATATCTGCCTCTGTTTTTGGCCATTCTGCCCATAGGCGAGAGGCATAAAACCCTACTAGGCACCAGGGATCTATTTCTTTTGCAAGGGGGGCAAATTTCTGTCTGCTGTTTTCGGCCACACCTGGAGGACAAATCGGCATGGCAGAAAACCTCACCCAATCCATTGAACAAGATCACCCCCGATTTTTCTAGGGTCTATTTGAAGGCCCACCTGGCAGACTATTTGGGTAGTGACATAGCGTGTTATAATGTTAATTGTTTTATTTCTTGTGAATTACAATTGTAATGCTTTATTTTTCCCTTTTTATTCTAGTTCAAGGCTTTTGCTCTTTAGACTGTTCCAGTTTGCGGTTTCATGACTGGTGGTTCTGCAGTTTGTGTAATTGCATGTGTTTGGTAAGAGATTGGTTTTTGTACAATGTAAATGAGTTTCATTTCCCTCCATGAATGTGTTTTTTGCAAATGATGTAATAATAGCAGTATGTTTGGCTTCTGTTTTTTAAGTCAAAATATTTTTGCATTTGTGCTCAATGTGTATTTTGTTGTCCTTTAAGTAATTGGTTTTGTTTCTTCTTTCTAGTGGGATATCGTTGATTTTTGCTCTGTCGCTGCAGAGTAGGTGCTGGTGATTGGCAAGTGAGTCATTGTTTTTGAGTAAATAGATCTTTGTACTAAAGCCACACTTTGTTTATTACTCATTTTCCAGTGGTTGTTGGTGTTAACTTATTTGTGAAGTCTCCTTTCTTTGTAAGGACTATGGCTAGCCGCAGGATTACTGCTCAGCAGGTTGTTGGTATGCTTTGTGAGTCTTCCTTTGACCATGGTTCAGACACTGACTCTGCGTCTGGGGCAGAGGGGGCAGTGGAAGATTCTGGCAGTGAGTTTTCTGTTCATGAGGAATCATCAGATGATGAAGCCACTCTTAGTGCAGATGAAGTGTCTGTCTTAGAGGAGGACTTTGATATGCCGATAGTGCAGCAAGAGGCATCTGGGTTGCAGCCTGGGGCTGCAAGGCCTCCGATTGGAAGTGCTGACCAATGGGTTGCCCCAGGCATGGTGCAGCCGACATTGCTAGGCTTTACTGGTGTTCCAGGGTGTAGAGTGGATACTGAAAACTTTTTGCCTATAAATTTTGCTCAGTTGTTTATGGACAATGTATTTGTGGCAGAGATTGTTGAGCAGACTAATGTGTATGCTGAACAACATTTGAGGGACAACAGTGCCAGCATTAGGCCCCACTCTAGAGCTACCCAGTGGACTCCCACAAATCTGGAAGAGATGAAGAAGTTCTTGGGTTTAACTTTTTTGATGGGCTTGCTAAGGAAGCCATCAATGTCTTCATATTGATCTACTAGTCCCTTGATGGCAACGGCTATATTTCCAGCAGTCATGAGTTGTGATAGGTATTTTCTTCTGCTTCGGATGCTGCATTTTGTCGATAATGGTTTAGCATTGCCACAAGATCACCCTGATTGTGACAGTCTTTTTAAGATTCAGCTTGTCGTTGATCACTTTGTAGATCGATTTTCTGAGATCTATGCTCCAGGGAAAGAAATAGCAGTGGATGTGTCTTTGGTCTTGTTCAAGACAAGTTTGGTGTTTAGACAATACATTCCTAGCAAGAGGGCACGCTATGGAGTTAAGATGTATATGTTGTGTGACAGTAGGACTGGATATGTCTCTAATTTCAGGGTGTACACCGGTAAGGATTCCACGATTGACCCACCATGGTTGTCCGTCCAGTTTTGGAGTGACTGAGAAAATTGTGTGGGAACTTGGTAGAGGACTGTTTAACAAAGGTCACCATTTATATGTGGATAACTTCTACACTGGTGTGCAGTTCAGAGAATTGGCCAAAGTGGACACTGTTGCTTGTGGCACAATCCACACTAACCGTAAAGGTTTCCCAAAAGAACTTGTTTGTCAAAAGCTTGTGCGGGGACAGTGCAGTGTGTTGCGTAGCGAGGAACTTCTAGCTGTGAAGTTTTCAGACAGGAGAGATGTCTACATGCGGACTACCATCCATGATGAAAGCACTTCACCTGTGACTGTTTGGGGTCAGGGTGCTGAAGCGTGCAAACCTGTGTGCATTTCAGACTATAATAGACACATGGGTGGTGTTGATAGAGTAGATCAGCGGTTGGAACCTTACACTGCTCTTCGTAAGGCTAACATTTGGTATAAGAAGTTGGCTATCCATCTTTTCCACTTGGGAACCTTTAATGCTTTTGTTGTATTCACAGAGACATTTAGCAGAACAAATCTGTTCCTCTGCTCTCCGTATAGGTTTAATAAAGTTTTTTTTCATCCAGACGCTAATACCAAACAAGTCTTGCAGCGCGTGCATACTGCGCGATGTTGCCTTGACAACTAACTATCAGTTACCCTACGATTCGTCCAACGATGGCCTTTGGAGTCTTCGAACTCCGGATTGGCTCACGATGCTTGTCGGAGCCCACATGACCACGCCCATCGCAACGCCACGCTCCCAAGTTGCGAGCCTCCGTTCCTTCTGTATAAAGTACAAGCCGGTTTCCCCGCTACCTTGTCATCGGGGTCCGGTTTAAGAGGGATTTTGCAGGCACCAAGCGGGTGTTCAGCACTGCAGGCGTGAGTCCTCCATGCTCGCATGTCAAGATAAGTAACGCGATACTTTGGTCTTTCCTTTGTAACCGATCACCTTCTATTCCGTTTTCTTTCCTTTTAACTCTTTAGGATGTGCCATTGTTTCGACCACCCCCCTCCCGAGACCCATGATGTAGTTAGTGACTGCATCTTATGTGAAACATCGCTTTCTATTTCTTTGTAAATAACCAATGCCCGATTGCACTATGTATAAATGCTTTACGCATAGTGTTTCTTACACAAGTTCGTGCTTATAGATACTAGTCACGATGGGCATACTATTCGATTCTCTTGTGAGATTTTACCACCCAATTGAGTTTGGTTTATCATTTTTAGTGCACACTATTCTCAAAGCAGCATGTACTGATAAGTGTTACTGCTTATGTGCACCACGTAGAGCACCAGAACCTGTATGTTCAACTATGAGTAACTTATCGAATCCTGGCTAACTACTATGTTTGTCTTTTTCTTTTCATGTATGTCTGTGTATGTTATTTTCATCCAGAATAAACTCGGTCCCTCTCACACGAGGGATACCAGATATCACGTGTATATTTTTACACTCTTTATTTTTTTCACATTCAGAACCTCAGATTAGGGTGGGCCTAAGCGCACCCATACCGCCGGGGTTTACACTTAACGGTCCTGACGAATGCCTGTTAATATTACAACACATAGGCAGAAACATGTTGACCACCTCTTAAGTGGACTTTAATGAACAATCTTTTCAGCACAATTGTCCCACACCTTGTTTTTACTGTGTCCGATTGGCTTCTAATAAAATTGTTTTTTGACACAATTGTGATACTTTTAACATTCACCCCTCCACTATTTTACTACACACGAACAACCAGCTCCGCAGTAGTTCTGGCGTTGTAGCACACCAGGGTGGCACTCGGCCTCTCCTGGTGGGGCCCGATGATGAAGCATATCACCAACTAGGTTGGTGAGTGAGGGCTTTATAAAGAACCAAGTTGGATTCTTCTGTTGTGCTCTACAGTCATTGTTTGCAAGGCACACTCTTTTGTTGTTATGATTGGATTTATCTTGGGGGACTGAGAGTGTTCCTGATTTATGTCCCTCACTCTCTTGGTGTTTTCAACATAGATTGAAAGATCGCCACTTTCCTGATCACATTCCTCCCACAACCTCAAGAGACTTTCCCAGTAGGAGATGTAGAGTCTGTTGGCGAAGAGGTACATGAAAGGAGACTCTTATGTACTACCAGAGGGTCCTTCTTACCCTGCGCTGTGTGTGCCTGCTTGTTTTAGAATGTACCACACGCATAAGAATTTTTGCGAGCATCCATGAGTGGTAAAGTGAACTGCCTGGTCTGTATGGTTTTATACCATGAGTGGTAAAGTGAACTGCCTGGTCTGTATGGTTTTATATTTTTTGCTCAGTTTCAAGGTTGGCATTTGTGAAATGTATTTAGTTTCAGATTTTGTGTTAGTAGATTTGTATCTAGTTACAATTTGTTTGTGTTTTCATTTTTGTATGAAAAATACCCTAAATGTGATGGCAGTGTGTATAGGCTAGCGCTTGGCTGGCGGTGTCTGTGGACTGGCGCTCGGCTGGCGGTGTGAATGGACTGGCACTTGGCTGCCAGTGTGTGTGGACTGGCGCTCGGCTGGTGGTGTGAATGGACTGGCACTTGGCTGCCAGTGTGTGTAGGCTGGTGCCTGGCTGGTGGTGTGCGTGGACTGGCGCTTGGCTGGTGGAATTCGTGGACTGGCGATTGGCTGGTAGTGTGTGTGCTGCTGATCACTACACACACTGCTAGCCAAACGCCAGTCCACACAATCCGTCAGCTGGTGCGGTTGCTGTGTCAGGGATGTGGGCGTGAGAAAGTGATGGGCCCTTGAATTGCACTGTCTGCTGGTGTGAGTGTTGTAATGTGATGGGCCCGCAGCTGGCAGTGTGAATGGTTTTGTATGTGTCACATGTATGAAAGGTGTATGAATGGCCTGTAAAGAGGTTGGTGCCTTGTCTTGGCTTTACAGCTCACAAGCTGCGAGTCAATGGTTCAGTTTCTTGTCCTTTCAATTATTAACAGTGCATTTCATTTTTATGAAATCTCTTGTTAATACAATTGTATATACTGAACCATCACTCACCCTCGTGCCAAATCCAACCGGTATGTAGGTGTGCTTGAGGAATAGATGGTTGTGCAGTAATATTTGTCTTCTGTCTTTCTCAAGCAAGGTGTACCTTGTTCCTTTTTGTGAATGTTGTAATGTGTTGGTTCCGTGCCTGGTGGCGTGAATGGTCTTGTGTGTATCACGTACGAATGATGTGTGAATGGCCTGTAAAACGGTTGTGGCCCTGACGCGGCTTTACAGCTCACGAGCGGTGAGTCACTGGTTCAGTTTTTTGTCCTTTCAATTACTGACAGTGCATGTAATATTTGTCCTTTTTGTCTCTCTGCCAAGGTGTACATTCCATCTAAGAAAAACCTACCAACTGTATATATTGTCGTAAACACCCATGGGAGTACATGGTGATGTCTCTCTTGTGGATCCCAACAAGTTCTCTTACCCACAATGTCCTGTAAACCTCAAAATGTGACTGTCACATTTCCCTTGCATTACTGTGCCAAAATGTTCATGCTTCAGAAAGAAACAACAAATTTCCTACCACCCAGCATTTCCCCAAGTATCCCGATAGAAATGGTACCTCCCTTTTGTGGGTGGGCCAAGTACCCGCAGCAGGGAAGGGCCCAAAACGTATGTTGGAGACATTAAAACTACCTATTTTGAAAGGACCTGGTTTTGCAAGGCGGGGTCACCTGATTTTTGGCCCCGGGCTCCGCAGCCATCTTGGCAAACCTACCAAACCCACACATTTGTGAAAAGTAGACACCCTGGGGAGTCCAATGAGGTATGGCTTTTGTGGATCCCCCAACATTTCCCTACCCAGAATCCCCTGCAAACCTCAAATTTTGCTGAAAAAAATCAAATTTATCTCACATTTCTGTGTGGGAAAGGATCATCGGGCTGACACAAATTTCCTCTCACCCAGCATTCCCCCAGGTCTCCAGATAAAAATCATACCTCACTTGTGTGGGTAGGCATAGTGGCTGCAACAGGAAATGGCCCAAATCGGACTGTGGAGACTTTTAAAATACGAATCACAAAAATACTTGGTTTTTCAGGGGGCACCTGGTTTTTTGGCCCCGGGCTCGCGGCTATCTAGGGAAACCTTCCAAACCCACACATTTCTGAAAACTAGACACCCTGGGGAGTCCAATGAGGTCTGGATTGCGTGGGTTCCCCAACGTTTCCTTACACCGGATTCCCCTGCAAACCTCAAATTCATTTTTGCATGGGATCGCCGTGCCGGCACTAATATTCTCCAACCCAACGTTCCCCTTGTTCTCCTGAGTTAAATGATACCTCACTTGTGTGACTGGGAAGAGCCCAAAGCATAGGGATTAAGGGTATTCTAAGCGCTACATTAACAAAAAAATAAGTTTTAAGCTGATTCTGCATTGGACAGCCACACAATTGAGGTGTCATTGTACTCAGAAGACCAAGGAGAATGCTAGGTGGTAGGACATTTGTGCCGGCACAGTGATCCCACGCAAAAATGTATGGAAAAAGGGATTTTTTTCAGCTAAATTTGAGGTTTGCAAGGGATTCTGGGTAGGAAAACGTTGGGGATCCATGCAAGCCATACCTCATTGGACTCCCCAGGGTGTCTAGTTTTCAGAAATGTGTTGGTTTGGTAGGTTTCCCTGGATGGTCGCCGAGCCCAGGGCCAAAAACTCATGGGAACCCCTTTGCAAAACCAAACAGTTTTGTGATAGGTAATTTTGAGGTCTCCACAGTCCGATTTGGACCATTTCCTGCTGCAGCCACTAAGCCTACCCACACAAGTGAGGTACCATTTTTATCGGGAGACCTGGGGGAACGCTAGGTCTATAAACTTTCTCCCTTGGACCCTCTCCTCCCCTTTATAGCGTTATTACCTTTAAAATTCCCATGATGTTGGAAGAAAAAGACGCAAATTTGGCGTGGATACCTTATGTGGTGAAAAAGTTACAGGGGCCTAAGTGCGAACTACCCCATAATAGCCAAAAAAGGCTTAGCACAGCAGTGGGGGGGGGGGGGGGGAGGCCTAGCAGCGTAGGGGTTAACCTTTGTTTCTCTTTTTGTTTATTTCAAGGTTTTTCTAATCTTTATAACAAATTTGGTATATTCACCCAGTCCTGTTTTGTGCAGTGTTAAGAGGATTGTGGTACAATATACTGGAGGAGAGTGTTGTAAAGTCTACTATGGTACACTATATTGTGGTATAGGGGAGTGGAGTAAAGTGGAATTAGATGTGTTGGAGTGGCGTACAGTGGAATGTTATACAGTGGAGTAGTGTAGAGTGAATTAGGATACAGTACAGTCGCATATATTGGAGTGGTATAGAGTGTAATGGCATACACTACAGTTGTATACAGTGGGATAGCATAGAGTGGAGTGTGTTATAGTTATGTTTTTTAAATATTATGGAGTGTATTTGAGTCCACTGTACTGGCGTACAGTGGAGTAATACAGACTGGAGTGTTGTACAGTGTAGGAGCATATATTGGAATATTGCAAACTGAAATAGCATACAGTTGAGTGGCATACAGTGGAATAGTGCACACTGGAGTGAAGTTCCATACAGTGGAGTGGGGTACAGTGGGCTTACGGAAAGCGGAGTGTGACAGTGTAGTGTTGCAAGAGAAACTTCCGTAAAGTGCAGCGGTGTATATTGGAGTGCCATGCAGTACAGTGGTGCAGAGTGGAATAGTGAACACTACAGTGTGATACAGTGCTGTGGCATATACTGGAGTAGCATAAAGTGTAGTGCCATACAGTGGAGTAGCGTAGAACTGAGTAGTCTTGCGTGTAATAACGTTCAGTTCAGTGGTGTGAAATCTGCAAACATATACTGGAGTGGCTTATACTGGAGTACAGTAGAGTACTGTACAATTGAATAGGGTTAATTATCCAAGCGTAGAGTCTGGTAATATACAGTGAAGTATTGTTTAGTGCAGTGGTGCAGAATGTAGTCTTCTAAAATGTAAAAGCATACAGTGGATTGTAGTACAGTGGTGATTCCTGCATTTCAGCACAATGGAGTGCCATTGCATGGAATAGCGTGCACTGGAATAGCATACACTCCGGTACTGTGCTATGCAGTGGGGCATAGTCAAATAGCATAAAGAGCAATGGAGTAAACTAGAGTTGCGAACAGTGTAGAAGTGTCTAGATCATACACAAAAGTGTAATAGAATTCAGTGGTGAATAGTATAATAGCATGAAGTATAGTGTTTTAGACTAGAGTCGAGTTCAGTGGTTTTCGATGGAGTACAGTGGCGTAACACTGTTGATTAGTGTACAATGTAGTGGCACATACTGGAGAGTCATAAAGTAGAGTGTTATAATTTAAATAGCATACAGTGGAGTGCTCTAAAGTGAATTATTACTAAGTAGAATGGAGTAAAGTGCGGTTGACAGGACCCACGCAGGTTGCGGTACGTGTGTGGCACGCGGCGAATGCTGCAATGGGGTGGAGGGATCGCTTGACTCGGGCAAAGCCGTTGTATGCCTCCGGGCGGCTGGGCTGTTTGTGGAGATCGAAAGGCTTTGAGAAATGGGATATGATTGGTATATGTAAGGTGGGTGATCTTTGGGCGAAGGGGTCTTTCAAAACGTTTGAAATGCTTAAAACTGAATATAAATTAAACGATCGAGAGTACTTCCGGTATGCGCAAGTCTACCATGCGCTGTGTTCGGTTTTTCCGGACGTTGCTGCTATCCCAGAGTATTCCCCACTGGAGGATAGAGTGTTGGATGGCTACGTGCCCGACAGCACTATTTCTCTGATTTATAAGAAACTCATTAATGATCGCGCGGACTTGCTGCTCCGTCTGCGGGAGGCATGGACGGGCGATGGCTTGGAACTGGACGATGAGGACTGGGTATCGGCGGTGGCCTCCCCGAAAGAGGTGGCTATCCCGGCCCACTTACGATTCATACAGCTGAAGATCCCTTATAGAGTGTATGTCACGGGGCCCGGTTTGCTGCGTATGGGTTACTCGATGGATGGACTGTGTAAGCGTGGATGTGGCCTGCCAGGTACCTTTCTTCATATCTTATGGGAGTGTTCGGAGGTTGTGCGATTCTGGAATGGTATCCACACCGTAATGGGGGAGGTCACGCACGTCGCTCTGTTGCCAGAGGCTAGGAGGTGTTTGTTGAATGTCTGGGAACCGAATGATTATAATGCGGCACAGACGCAGTGGGTGACTCTGGGGTACATGGTGGCTAAGCGTAACATTGCACAGCTATGGGGCTCCCCGAGGCCGCCCACGATCGAGGTATGGAAGGAGAATATGGACTGGTGTATGTTGAGGGAAAAGACGGTGTATGTGGCGAGAGGCAAGCCAGGGAAATGGACTAAGGTATGGGGTCCATGGAATTTATATCGTAGACGTATCTGCACCCGGCCTCTGCCATTAGAGGTCGATATTGCTTTGTCCCCCTAGCCACGCTTTCTGCGGGATGGTGTGAGATGTGTTCCATGCTTTGTCTTCCCGTTGCCCCCCATTACCGCTTCCAGACAAGAACTGCTTTGGACACTGTACGTTGTTCCCCGTCCTGGGAAGGGCACGCTGCTATTTCGGACTCTCATTGCCTTGAGTGTGTTTTATATTTAATAGAAAATGAAACTGTTTTTTCCGATTGCTCCTGGCCTATGGCCACGGCCTGTTGCATGTGCTCACGAACTGCCGGGAGCTTTGCCTCTGGTTCATTTGAATGTGTGGCGTTGCACTGCGGGCCCTCGGGCTCTATAGCGGCCGGCCCTGGTGGTTGTAGGCCCTTGTCTGTATTTTATCGTGTACCAACGGTTTCTAATAAAAAAATTATAATAGAATGGAGTAAAGTGAAGTGTATAAATTAAAGGAAACGGTTAAAGTGTGATAAAAAATGACAATTTTATATCTGCAAAATATATATTGTAATATGTAATTGTTCTGGTTGTATATGTAAATATTGCAAGTAATGTTAAACTTATACTGTACATAAAACATACATCTATATTGTGCTATTATGTACTGTGCTAAGTTCACGGCATACCACGGTACATGGGGCTCACAACTAGGTATATGATTGGCTCATGGGTGTGTTTACCGAAAGGTAAAAATCAGTGATATAGTTTTTTATCACAAATTTCCATTATTGTGCGGTCAGCTTTTGCTGACTTATCGATTACAGTGTTACATGTAATTAAGTACTAAGTTTAATTGTTATTAAAAATCTAGTACCACTTTATTTCAGTTGTGATAGGTTATCATTTTTGTTTATAGACGTGCATATATTAATGGCCTATAGTTTTTGTAATATTTTCTCCCATAAGATTTTTGGACACATACTGAATCTCCGTGAAATTTAGCATACTTGCTCCACCCATATAATTTTGGAAAGAATAAAGTGTTTTGCGGGATTTAATCAAGGGGGAACAAAGAAAAAAGGGAGGTCCCAAAACATGCTTAATTGCAATGCATTTCACATACACTTTAGTATTTTTACGTTCTGTGAAAACAGTCGCATTTTTTCACATTGTGGCAGGATTACATATTATAGTGCCCACATGATTATTTTGTTAGATAAGGTAAGTAGTGTAACTAATTTATAAGTTTTAAGGTATTTTAAGTTACTGATACCTGTTGTTGCATTAAGTTAGCAAACTATGAGGATATTTCGCAATAGTACCACAGTACATACTGAAAGCAGACTGTTTAATCATTGGCTTTACAAAAGTTAAAGGCAGTTATGTTTTTAGGTATACTTTGCCCTGTTCTGCGTTATGCCTTCCAATGTAGGTTAAGTATTTGGTGTGGTATTTTTGCCTCAACTATTACCACTTTAGTAAAGTAGTGACAGGTGGATAAAATATATATATATATATATATATTGCATACAGAGTCCCCGTATCAATGGCTAAACGTACTCTCAAGGCACAAACCAGTAAGTCGTTCAGGAAAGATTTAATGTGCTTCTCCACTATGTGTTTCGGCTGCAAACAGCCTTGTTTACAGCCAAAACGCATAGCGGCGAAGGACATTAAATCTTTCCTCTGTGATGCGACAGTGAACAGCTGCGGCGGCAACACGCTTCTTCGGCGATACAACGGCAGCTGGGGCGACACGCTTCGTCCTTGTTGCGTCGCACTTCCAGCTCCCAGCAACATGCAGTCTCCAGAGGGCCCAAAACAACAGCAGGCATCTCTCTGCATGTAGAATTCCGAGCAAGGAAATTCAGGGGGGGGGGGGGGGGAGCTGCTGGTGAAGTCTTTGTGTCCCTGAGACTTCAGAACAGGAGGCAAGCTCAACTTCAAGCCCTTGGAGGTCTTCCTCAAGATAGTTCAAGTACACACAAAGTTCTTTTCTCCTTTCCTTGGCAATGAGTAACCCCTGCAGGCCAACCCCAAACAGCACAGGGGCAGTCTCCTCCTTCAGCTTCCTTGGTTCTCTCAAAGGTAAAGGTTTGTCTTGATTCCCAGAAGTGATCTAAAGTTCTGGGGTCTGGGCCCCAATATTTATACTGCAAAATAATGTGTTCTTTGAAGGCAGAGTGTCTGTGCCCAGCCAAAACCAGTTCTGTCCTCCCTGGTGCAGCTTCCTGGTAGGAGGTGGAGACAGCATTGTTGAAAGCAGACCTAGCCCAGGTAGCTGAAAGGAAATCTCCTCCCTCTACTCTCTATACTATGAAGGATCAGGCAAATGAAAGGATATCTCCTCCCCTACTCTCTATTCAATGCAGGTCCGATTCAGCCCAGGCCTGACCCATCAGACAGCTGGAGCCAAGGCCTTCTCCAGCCCCCTGTCATTCACAAACCAGACATGGAACATACCTAGCAGATCCATACTGGATGGTTAGGCAAGAAAATACCTACTTTCTAAAAGTGGTATTTTCAAACACAGAATGTAAAAATCACCCACACTAAAAGATGTATTTTAACATCCTGAGCTCAGGCATACTAAACTTTATTTTCCAATCTTGTTCCCTAGGTCAGTTATTATTATAAGATGTTATATTCAAACTGCCCATTCTGGCCTATGGGAACAGATAGCCTTGCAATAGTAAAAAACAAAATTGGCTGTAATTCACCATCAGGACATGCCACACACATCAGGGCATGTCCCACGCCTTGAATTTAGTTGTTAACTATAATTGTCACCTACTTTTTTTATTTTCCAGGATATTTTGTGATTTCCCCTGCAATTTCTCTCATTTTCTGTTTTTTCTCTCTACTTTTCTTCTACCCTCATTTTTTAATTCGATTTTCATCATTTCACTGTTTATGTGCCATGACACATTGAGGAATTAACTTGTTTACGTTACATCATGTTCGATTTATGTTATCTAGTTATTGTGAATACTCCCCATGTATGCAACTCCTCGAATTACGAACCAGAATACTTTCACGTTCCTCGATGTCCGATTTGTCTTTGTTTGGTTACCGTGGTTACACCATATACACGCTAGTCTTTCTTCATACACTTTCAGTCACATGATACGCCCTTGAGCGTCACTGCTTTTACTATTTCCGGGTTTACGGGATATAGTTCTGGAGTTTGCTATGTATGTCCCACAACTATCTTGATGACGCTACGTAGACCGTGGTGTTGGCACTTTTCAGGTACTTTTTGATCACCGTGTTTGTTAAACTCTCTTATTTAGGTTTCCATACTATCTCTCGTGCACTTTATTACTCTCGAGCACCTCCCGTTCTATTTGTTTTTTTGAAGGAATTCACTGGTTAAATTTTTTTCTCATCTATCACGCTAAGGATTGCAGCATCACCCAACTTTATTTATATCACGATTCTCAATGCGAACATTCGTGTTCCTTTCACCTACACCGCTTATATTTCTCTTTTCGTGCACTAACTAACTTTATTTACACCGTGATTTTTAACGTGTATACAAGTGTGCCCTGAACTCATCTGTTTTAGTTCATTTCCGTGCGCTTGATCACAGTTTTTAGTACTTTTTTCCGTAATTTCAAACAGACATCATTTGGCTTCATTCCCGTATTAACATCCACAACTGTAACATAGTTCGGGTTCCTCATTTTCTTTCGCTCGCATGCTTTAAATATGAGCACCACTTATATTTTGACAGCATGGAAACTCGCTTCACATCACGTGCTAACCACTATTCACCATACTATTATGGTTTTACATCCTGGATCGACGCCTATTGTCCTTTTTTTATTTTGTAGAATCAATCCCCTGATGAAGGGCGAGTCCCGAAATGCATCGGGGACATCTGAAAAAATAGTTTGCTTAATGATTGAAAATGTAGTTGCGAACTACATCGTCGTTTGAACCTATCTTTATAAGTATGAGAAGTATCATACTGAAGACCAGTTACATGTAATAAACTAGTCACAAATTTAACTACAACGTCTGTACCTTCTTCAAAAGCGGATGACCTGCTGTTCGAGTGCTATCGTGAGGACGTCTTTCCCTGAGACGCTTTCTGACACTCATGTCCCACCTTGCACATACAATGCACCCTGCCCTTGGGCCTACCTTAGGGGTGACTAACATGTAGAAAAGGGAAGTTTTAGGGACTGGCAAGTGGGTGCACTTGCCAAGTCGACATGGCAGTCCCAGACTGCACAAAGGCTCAGCAATGGCAGGCCTGAGCCACACTTTACAAGCTGCTTCTGTGGGTGGCACAACCAGTGCTGCAAGCCCACCAGCAGCATTTGATTTACAGGCCCTGGGCACACATGGTGCACAGTACTAGCATCTGACAAGTAAATCAAATAAGCCAATCATGGAGTCAGTAATCCATTACAATAATTTACAATAGGGAGCACTTGCATTTTGGCACTGAACAGCAGTGGCAAAGTGCCCACAGCATCTAGACCAGCAAAAACACAGGAGGCAACAGCAAAAAAATGGAAGGGAGACCCACGCCAATGGTGCCAGGTCTAACAGATATATATATTCACTGAAAAAAACACAGGTTTCAGGGATGTTATAGTTACAAATTAGCATTTAAAAAACCTTAGAAATTCACTGAAAACACCACAGGTTTCAGGGACGTTATAGTTAGTTGGACATTTCACTCGAACAAAACCAGAGAAATTCGGTTTATAGTTAGTTAAGCTAACAATAACTTGCACCCCCGCAATGCACTGCTGATGACATCACATATTACATCATTCATGACATGGTCGGTGACATCACTGATGACATCTCAAATGACATCACTGATGACATCATAAACGTGATAATCTGATGCACCTCCTCATACCCTAATATAACCTTTGATACATCCACTCTAAAATACAGACTACCATTTTCAAAACCATAGACACACCAATACCAGTTACTACATACCTACTCACTGATTCCTAGGACTACACACACATCCACTCATTTACTGTTACAGTCACTCATACATGCAGTCAGTCTTCAATACAGCACTATCATACTCACACACCTAGTCAAGCAAAGAATCAATCACACTACCATGTACTCACCTATCCAGTTATACACACGCCACCTCACTTATTCATACAGATACTAAAAAATACTAACTCTCTTGTACAATCACTGATACAAGCACACACTCATCCATACAGCCACTCCCACAATCACTCATTTTCACATAGTCATTTATATACTCCAACACTCACATATACTGCCATTCACATATGTAGTTACTCACACATGTACCGCTGAGACATCCGTTCACTCACCAACACACCCATACACACACACTCACCCACCTATGCAGCCCTTACCAGATGTACTCTTGAAGCCATACACCCAGTGAATCACCCACTCACATCTATGCACAGAGTCACACCCCGCCCACACAGACACTCAGGCACCCATACAGATACTCAGACAACCAATCAATAACCCATATAGAAACTCATGTAGATACTCACCAACCCATACAGCTGCTTACCTACCAACTGACAGACTGATACAGACATTCACACAGTTTAGTCACTAACCCATGCATTTAGTAAGACACGTTTAATCACTCACTTATACAGTCAGTCATGCACCTACTTAATCATCCATTCCGACACGTATACACCCACTCATTCTTTAATACACCTTGGAACATATATATATATATATATATATAAAACATATTTCAACTTTACAGAAACACACAGTCACTGGATGATGTCATCATGAATGGTGTCATATGTGACATCATCAGCAGTGCATTGGTTTTTCCTATATTATTTATATATATATACACACACACACACACACACACACACACACACACACACACACACACACACACACACACACACACACACAAAGCATTTCCCCGATTCTGGAGCCCCCGACCCTTCAGGGCGGCCTCACGGGAACGGGCTCGGAGAAACCCATGAAAACACCATCCAGTGAACACAAAAAGTGAGGCCCAATACTGGTAACCAGGCTTTAATTCCGGCATATTTTAAGCAGCACAGCATACTTCCATTCGCTAACGTTTCGGCGATTGCCTTGTTCACAGCTGGAAGTTCCACCAAATAATTTGCATAGTGCGTCAGTGCGTGCTTTTAAATTGTTAATCACATGACTGGATGCTCGAAATACAAATCCCACAGTGCATTGTTGAATCAATAATGAATAAATGTCATGAAGATTCTCGTTGTTATTTCACCATAATTACAAACTTAGAGTTCTTACTTGGCAAGGACACTGTGGTTAGTTTGAAGTCATTAATCAGAGTAGCCAGGCGATGTTGCTGTTAATGTTCCTTTTGCCTGAAAGCAAACCTCATTATCAAGCACGATCGTAGAAGGAAAGTCCCTCACGAATCCCTTCCAACATGCGCTCCTTTATTTGCTGCAATAGCTTTCCTCAATAGGCTGGGCGCATGTGTGGGTCAGACTCCTCAATTGGAATACACAAAAGCATTTCCCCGATTCTGGAGTCCCCGACCCTTCAGGGCGGCCTCACGGGAACGGGCTCGGAGTAACCCATGAAAACACCATCCAGTGAACACAAGAAGTGAGGCCCAATACTGGTAACCAGGCTTTAATTCCAGCATATTTTAAGCAGCACAGCATACTTCCATTCGCTAACGTTTCGGCGATTGCCTTGTTCACAGCTGGAAGTTCCACCAAATAACTTGCATAGTGCGTCAGTGCGTGCTTTTAAATTGTTAATCACATGACTGGATGCTCGAAATACAAATCCCACAGTGCATTGTTGAATCAATAATGAATAAATGTCATGAAGATTTTCGTTGTTATTTCACCATAATTACAAACTTAGAGTTCTTACTTGGCAATGACACTGTGGTTAGTTTGAAGTCATTAATCAGAGTAGCCAGGCGATGTTGCTTTGCTGTAATATATATATATATATATATATATATATCCCACAAAAATCTGCCCGATATGAGGAGGCCCACACTGCCAGCAACACGCCTCTCACGGTGGAGAATGCAGCCTCGAAACACCTCTTTTCTATGCTTTAGCCTTTCGCGTTTCGGAAATTGCTTCCTTGTTCACAGGCCATGCGCAAAGTGAGGCAAACAGTGACTGATGAATAGCATCTGCTTTTATTTAACTCTTATGCCTCAGTGGGCGTGGTCATACTGCCCCTGTGGGCGATAGTACTTGCAGTCCATGTTGATTAAATTCCCCAGTGGGTGTCGCCGCATGCCCTACCGCTGAGATAAGTCCTCTGTAGGTGAAAAGGGCATAATTGAGTGCGCTGCCTTTTCAGGTCTCTCACCTATAGGCATGCTAGCAGTCCTGCATTCCGTGCCTACAGACACCCCAGGGCCGCACACCGGCGGCGTTTCCTCCTCGCGACCCAGGCATGGCCGCTATACATATCGGGCAGATTTTTTGTGGGATATATATATATACATATATAATTTCACTCAAAAAAACATAAGTTTCAGGGACGTTATAGTTAGTCGGACATTTCACTCATACAAAACCAGAGAAATTCCGCTGTTATACCTCATGCCCCCGCAATGCACTGCTGATGACGTCATGTATTACATTATTCATCACATGGTCATTGACATGACTGATAACATCTCAAATGACATCACTGATGACATCATACAGTGACTGTGTGTTTGTTTAAAGTTTAAATGGGTTTTATATACATGCCAAAGTGTATTGAAGAATGAATGGGTTTATAAGTGTCTGGATGGAGGATTTAGTAGGAGCGTGACTGTATAAATGAGAGATTAAATGTGTCTTACTGAATGCATGGGTTAGTGACTAAACTGTGTGAATATCGGTATCAGTCTGTCTGTTGTTGTATAAGCTGCTGCATGGGTTGGTCAGTAGCTACATGAGTGTCTATATGGGTTATTGATTGGGGGTGGGGTGGGGGGGTGGCGATGTGTGTGTGTGTGTGTGTGTGCGTGCCACAGGGCTGCATTACAGAGAGGTGGTCCAGTGCCACGTCCCCTTTTTACACTCTCTGCAACGCAACGCTGTTGCACTTACTGGAGGTACCTGGTGGGCTAGTTGGCCTCCAGGGACCCTCAGGATTCAAGGGGACTTAATCCCCCAACTTACACACTTGTCACATCGGGCCCCGCCCCCTGCCTTCACCACTGTGAAAACGCACCCTGTGGCGCATTTTAAGCAGGGGGATTAAGTCCCCTTCAATCCTGAGGGTCCCTGGTGTCCAACTAGCCCACCAGGTATCTCGAGTAAGTGCCACAGAGCTGCATTGCAGAGAGGTGTAAAAAGGGGCGTGGCCTCAGGCCACCTCTCTGCAACACAGCCCTGTGGTGCTTACTGGAGTTACCTGGTGGGCTAGCTGTCCCCCAGGGACTCAAGATTGAAGGGGACTAAATCCCCCAACTTAAAACGCGCCATGGGGTGCGTTTGCACAGTGGTGAAGGCAGGGGGCGGGGCCTGATGTGACAAGTGTGCAAACATGCTCCATGGCGCGTTTCATGTTGGGGGATTAAGTCCCCTTGAATCCTGAGGGTCCCTGGGGTCCAACCAGCCCACCAGGTATCTCCAGTAAGCGCCACAGAGCTGTGTTGCAGAGAGGTGTTAAAAGGAGCGTGGCCTCAGACCACCTCTCTGCAACGAAGCTCTGTGGCGCTTAGGTACCTGGTGGGCTAGTTGGCCCCCAGGGACCCTCAGGATTGAAGGGGACTTAATCCCCCAATTTACAATGTGCCAGGGGGTGAATTTGCACACTTGCTATGTCAGGCTCCACCCCCTCCCTGCACCACTGTGCAAATGCGCCCCCTGGCGCATTGTAAATTGGGGGATTAATTCCCCTTGAATTCTGAGGGTCCCTGGGGGCCAACTAGCCCACCAGGTACCTCCAGTAAGCACCACAGAGCTTCGTTGTAGAAAGGTGTAAAAAGGGGCGTGGCCTCTGAACACCTCTCTGCAACGCAGCTCTGTAGCGCATGCTGGACGTACCTGGTGGGCTAGTTGGCCCCCAGGGACCATCAGTATTCAAAGGAAATTAATTCCCAAACTTACAACATGCCTGGGGGCGCGTGTGCTGAGTGCTGCAGTGAGTTGGGCAGGGCCACCTCCGCGATGCCTTTTTAAAAAAAAATATATATATATATTTTACAGGGGGGCTGAGTGGCCCCCCTTCTTTTACATTAATTGGGGCCCTGGGGACCCCATTCCCCAGGGCCTGCTCTTGTTTAAAAAAAAAACAGGAAGGGGGCCCCTCCAGAATCCAAATTCGGCCCCGGGGACCCCATCCCTCCAGGGCATGGCCACATTTAAAAAAAAAATAATAATTTAAAGGAGTGGGGCTGCATGGCCCCTCTCCACAGGCCTCTAGTGGCCCCGGGGACCACATCCCCCTGGGCCAGCCCTTTCCTTTGGGGACCGTGGGGGGAGCTCCAATGCCCCCACGGCCCCGCCGGCTCCCCACCTCCTGCGGGAGCCGGCATTGCTTTTCACACGGGGAGCTGCTGACATGCAGCACCCCTTGTGGAAAAGCAATCTGCTTTGGATTTTGGAAGCTAGAGCAGGTTTTCTGCTCTCACTTCCAAAATCCAAAGCAGATTGCTTCCAAAATCCAAAGCAGTGTTTGCTATGGCAGGGTGGGAGCCACACGGCTCCCGCCCTGGCATAGCAAACAGCAGTGTACCGGGGGTGGGCACTCCGGGACACTGCAAGAGCCGGCCCTGGCGGTCCCCAGGGCCATGAAGGACTCCAGGAAGGGGGCAGCGCGGCCCCCCCTCCCAACCATTACAAAGCCCCGGGGAGGTGGTGGTCCCCGGGGCTCCGTAACGGACCCCCACATTTATATATTTAGTGCCCTGGGGAGATGGTGGTCCCCATGCTTGTGGGAGGGCTCGAGACCCCCCCACACCGGTATTTGAAAGCAAATTAGAGCCCCGGGGAGGTGGCGGTCCCCAGGGCAACGTGGGGGGGGGGGGGGATTGGGACCACCCACTGATTTTTTTTAACTTTTTTATTTTTTTTATTTTGGCGGGATTCACGACCCCATTGCGATTTCCGCCGAAATTATTTTAAAAAATGCTTTTTTTGGCTCTGGGGGTCCTTACGGGACCCCCTGAGCAGGCCTAGGGGGTCAGGGTGTTTCTACCCTGCCCCCTTTTCTTGTTTTTTCACCTCATTTTTCTGTTTTCTTGTGACTCGGTTCGAGTCACAAGATGGCTGCCAACACTTCCTGGTTTGGAGTGTTGGCAGCCAATTAGAATGAAGCTCATGGTTGGGAGGGTTCGGGACCCCACCGCGGCCATAGATATCAAAACTTTTTCTTTTTCAAATTTCTAAGAAACTACTGAACTGAATTACACCATTTAACAAAAAGGGTTGTTTCTAGACCACGACCTACCTTTTTGCCGAATTTGGTGTAATTCCGTTCAGCAGTTCGGACTGTAACTGTCTAAAGTTTCCTATGGAAAATAACATGGGGAAAACACGTTTTGGGACCACCCTTTTTTCTTGGCCCCCGCTTGACGAATCACCCGAAACTTTCAAGACAGGAGCGGGTCACTAGTTTTGAAAATGTCACGACGATGTGTCAAACGGCGCCAAAGTTATTGGGAAAGCAAAAAATGCTTTTCCTATGGAAACTAGGTCCTAACTATAACTACCTGCTGGCGACTGCCAGTAGGATATGGATATATATATATATATATATATATATATATATATATATATATATATATATATATATATATATATATATATATATATATATATATATCCAAACAACCCTCCTGTGCAGAAAGGAAGAGGCGACACGGGGAATTGCCTCGGAAGCGCCTTTATTAACACAGCAAATTGGCATAATGCATTTCGGCTTACTCAAGCCTTCTTCGGATGCCTCTGTTAGTTCAGGGTGCTGCCCGCTGTTGTAATGTCCTGCACCCTCCCATTGGTGGGAGCGCATAAAATCCCTGATCACGTGGTTGCCCATCCGTAGCAGTATTGTAAATACTACAACTCCCAGAAGTCATCATGCTGGGACCAATGTTGTACGGGGAATATGATAATTTAATCCAAAAACAGATTGTGCTGGGCAGGACAAACGAAAGGTGGCCGGTTTGAAAGTGTCCTGAATGATGAATTTGTCCATAAAAACGACTTCCTTCGGCCCCCGTTTACATCCCAGCCTTGTTGAGTAGAATTTCCGCCAGGCTGTGAGCAGGAAAACAATGTGACCTGTTCCTCGTATAATCCCAAGCTGTATTGCACAGCAGCCCCTGCATGTTTCTCTCGTGAAGGCGGGCTGAGCAGAATCCGATACCTCGGTGCCAATACAACTGCAGAAGCAGACTCCAGTAATCGCTCATCCGCTTTACGGGATGGGGGCTCTTAGCACGCCACTGGCCGGCGTGAAAAACATCCAAAGAACCCTCCTGTGAAGAAAGGAAGAGGCCACACAGGGAATTGCCTCGGAAGCGCCTTTATTAACACAGCAAATTGGCATAATGCATTTCGGCTTACTCAAGCCTTCTTCGGATGACTCTGTTAGTTCAGGGTGTAGTGTACTCCGAACTGCATTTTTTTGTAAAGTAGGGCGGTCATTTTTAGTAATTAGCGTGCTACTCTATATACTTTATTGTACATATTTAAACATGTAAAAAATTTAAAATACACTTTAGCACACTATATGTATAAAATATAGTGTATATGCAAAAGAAAATTAACAGCACTGCAATACTCCCAAAGATTTAAAAAAAAAAAAAAAAATATATATATATATATATATATACACACACACACATTTATAAATATTCTTCCCTACCTATTACTACATAACTAAAGTGTTGATAGGTATGGGAAAAATACCAAACGTACTACTAAACTACATTGAATGGTGTAACACAGAACAAAGGGAAACTGGAACTAAAAACAACATGGCTGCCTTTAACTTTTGCAAAGGCTGTCAGTAGCCAATCAGCAAATGACTTGTCATCGCTATATGCCTCAAGAGTACTGTGGTACTGCCGCAGCCACAGATACAGCAAAATTAAAAACACCTAAAATAAATAAAATACTTAACCTACTTGCCTGCAGTGTCCCAAAGAATCATCAGTGCACCATAATATAGAAATGCAAAGATCCACGTAAAAATGTATTGGATTTGACGGCCGTTTTGGGACCCTCCTTTTTTTGCACCCTCTTGACAAAACGCCGCATAACTTTCATGACTCCAAGAATGAAACAGGGGCAGTAGGTCTACAGTTTTGCAGACATTCGTCAAACGGGTGCAAAGTTATTAAAGGACAAAAATCCTGATCTACTATCACCCTAACTATAGCTACAGAGTAATTATATATATATATATATATATTACCTACTGGCGGTCGCCAGTATGTAGTTATAGTTAGGACCCTGTTTCCATAGGAAATCCGCAACATTCTATTTTGAATAACTTTGGCGCCGGTCGACGAATCCTCGCGAATATTTCAAAATAGGTGGGGCGCTACGCTCCGCTCCTACCCTGAAAGTCTCGGGGGGATTCGTCAAGCGGGGGCTAAGATAAAAGGGAGGTCCCAAAACGCATTATCTATTGGCGGTCGCCAGTAGATAGTTATAGTTAGGACCGTATTGCCATAGGAAATCCGCAACATTCTATTTTGAATAACTTTGGCGCCGATTGACGAATCCTCAAAATAGGTGGGGCGCTCCGCTCCGCTCCTTCCCTGAAAGTCTCGGGGGGATTCGTCACGCGGGGGCTGAGAAAAAGGGGGGGTCCCAAAACGTGTTTTCCCCATGCATTTTTCCATAGGACCTTTAGTCCAAGCTACAGCCCGAACGGCTGAACAGAATTACTTGAAATTTGGCAGAGAGGTAGTCCTCAGGTCAGGGATGTGCCTTTTGCAGGTCTGGTGTAAATCTGGTCAGTATTTCCTGAGAAAATAGCATTTAAATCAATATATATATCTATAGGCGCGCTCCGAGCGCGTATGGTAAGCTTACCATACGCGCACGCTGCCGTGCACGAGCTTAATTCTGATTGGTGGTTACATGACTGTAAACATTCGAATCGGTCGAAATCAGGAAGTGTCGGCCGCCATTTTGTGTGTCTCACACTGATAAACAAAGGTGGAGAACGTGAAAAGGGGGCAACGAAGAGAGTTGCAGACCCCCTAGCATTTGTCAGGGGGTCCAAGAAGGTCCCAAAAGTATGAAAAATACATTTTAATTTTTTTTTCAAAAATCGCGGGGTGCGCATACGGTAAGCTTACCGTACGCGCACGGCAGTAAAAAAATAAATATATATATATATATATATATATTTTTTTTTTTTACAGCAAATGACACTCGCACTCAGGAACCTTGCAAATATTTATTCTTTACCTGGACCAGAACTTGTTCCGGACTCGGGGAAGAGGCAGGGGCAGAGGACGAGGCAGAGGGTATGGAAGAGGCAATTCAAAGTCTTTAGAAGCCTCAGGAAAACCCGTAGATCCAAACGAAAAAAGGTATGGTCTCAGAAATCGCACAAAGAAGAACTAGCTATCGAAAACCTAATAGTGAACTTATCAGACTATACACTAACGGAAACCGAACAAAAAATCCTCAATAAAGGCCTATCGTTCTGCCCTGAAAAGCACTTTGATTACACTACCACCAAAATCGACATATACAAATATGTCCGGAAACTAAAACTAGCAAAAATACATGCATCAAGGAAATCGAACACCACACATTCAGGGGATGCAAGTACGGAAACGATTGAAGAAGACCGACTCACAATTGAGGAAATTCCACACCTATTGAGTCTATACGATTTAGCCTACGACACAGAAAGTCAACAAACTACCAATTTAGAGACTCTCAAACTACTTGAAATTGTAACCAAACAACACGAACCGAGTGGTTTGAAACAAAAATCTAAATACAGCCCCCAGCTGTCACCAGGCAACAAAATTGACTCTTTCTCTGAAATAATCATGAACGAAATTGACAAAATCAAGAAAACACGGAACAATAAAATCAGGGAAAACATTTCAAAAAACGAGAGTCAAGCTATTCAAAACCTGGCAAACAATTCTAACATAATCATAAAACCGGCTGATAAGGGCGGCAACATCGTAATTCTCAACACTGTGGATTATGTAGAAGAGGCTTATCGTCAACTAAATGACACCGAGAAATATACCAAGCTCCCTAATAATCCCATGTTCAAAATGCTCCAGGAGATTGAAAAAAACTTAAATGAATGGCATGAACAGAACCTACTTAACATCGAGGAAAAGAAATTTTTATTCAAAGAAAATCCAACGATACCGACGATATATTTTCTGCCGAAAATACACAAAACACTAATCAAACCACCAGGGAGACCAATCGTATCCTCTTGTGATTCAATATATGAGAACATTTCCATGTACATTGATCGATATCTTGCACCCCTTGTAAGGAACTTGTCTTCATATATCCAAGACACGAGTGACTTTTTACGGATTTTGGCTAACACTTCATGGAACCCCAACTATCTCATGGTGACGATAGACGTAGTATCACTGTATACTTCTATAGAACACTCGATCGGCCTAAATGCTTGTGCCTATTTTCTACGCCAAAAGAGCATACATGAGCTAGAACATTCAGCCATGCTATTGACCATGATTGAAATATGTCTGAAGAACAATATATTCTTGTTTAATCATCAACTGTACCATCAACTGTGTGGATGTGCCATGGGCATTTCCTTCTCGCCCAATTACGCTAACCTCACAATGGGATGGTGGGAGAAGGAAATAGCATGGGGTCCCCAGAACAACACAGCACTTGAGAAAATAATCTTATGGACAAGATATATTGACGATCTGTTTTTAATTTGGAATGGAGATAAAAAAGATTTTATGTCATATTTCAATAGTCTCAATAACAACAACATTGGCCTCTCCTTTACGTGCAACACCAGTCGCCATAGAATTGACTTCCTCGACATATCTGTTTACATTGAAAATGATCAAATTGAGACAACTTTATTCAGGAAGAAAACAGCCACTAACAGTATCCTACATGCAGATAGCTTTCATCCTAAAGCTCTACTCAGAAGCATTCCATATGGCGAGTTCATCCGCATGAAAAGAAACTGTTCAAAAGATGCAGATGCGAAGGACCAAATTTTAGAATGCACGAGGAGACTTCAAAAGCGTGGCTACAGGAGAAGAGACTTGGATCAATGCATGAAACGAGTTCAAACTAAGAGTAGAACAGACATCTTGGTCAAAAAACATTCAGAATTGGATCAACCAATCACCGAACATCAATCTGCTCCTCGGCTGATACTCACATACAGCAAAGAATCGTACAAAATCCGACAAATCATCCAAAAGTACTGGTCGATACTACAACAGGACCAAGACTTGATGCCAATCATTGGAACACAACCGTCAATTGCATACAAAAAGGTCCAATCCATCCGAGACCTTACCACTAAGAGCCATTTTCAAGGCACTAAATCCACGCAATCAAACTGGCTCACGCAGCAACAAACAGGATTTAGAAAATGCAACAGTTGCAAAGCGTGTAAAATTGGGAAAAAAATGAAGACACTTACCGACCCAGAAGGAAAAACCATTTACATCAAACATAAAATAACTTGCACTACCAAATTTGTTATTTATGCAATTCAATGCGATTGTGGTATGCTCTACATAGGTAGCACCATATGCATGCTAAAAAAACGCATTTTGGAACATGTCAGAGCGGTTAAAAACAAAGATCTCTCCTATGCTACCGCAAAACACATGCTAGCATGTCAGGGGGGTAACTGGATGAACATGTCATTCTTTGCAATCGATTCTATTGAAACCAATGAGAGGCTGGGCGACCGCCAGAAAAAACGGAGACAACTTGAATCGAAATACATAATCCGACTTCGGACTAAACACCCGAGAGGGATGAACTTGGACGAGGAACTTTATGTACACCTCTAGTTAGACTGTTTCAAATAAGGGTCTGTTGCTCACGTACCCATCTTTGCAAACTCTTTTCCCTATTTTTGTGTAAACACTTATCAATTAAGTCAGTAGATTTCTTGATGACTAAAAAACTTAAGATACACTCTGCTAACTTAAACTGGCCACTAATGCCGGCTTATTGATTACACCCCTGGTTAAATTGCTAAAATGTTGCCATTGTAAATGTCCTATAACAAGGTTACTATAGAATTGGAACATTTAGTATGCATGCAGTGTTAATACTATCCTTCGAGTAGTATCATTTACTTTAATATACATCGTGGAATCTACCCTTATTTAATCAATATTGTTACAATAGTGGACATTTGTCCAAATGCCTTATTGCTGTTTGGGGAAATTGAATTAATTTGATTTTTACTGTTACGAGGTGATTAACCAAAACCACTATTTTTCTTTGAAAAAATGTAAAAAACTACAGTTCCCAGAATTCTATGGGGCTCAATACGATGCATAGGAAATGCTTTAAATTATAACAGGAAATGGTGTCACCTACCGTGAACAAGGCCGACATGGCTGAAACGCGTCGGTGTAACAGAAGGGAACTCTGTTAAAGAATAAATATTTGCAAGGTTCCTGAGTGCGAGTGTCATTTGCTGTAAAATTGATTCTTGGCTGCTGGCTTGGCCCAACACTCGCACCCGCTGCTGAGCGATCCGCACCTAAGCCGCATTGCAGTGCATATATATATATATATATATATATATATATATATATATATTCACTGAAAAAAACATAGGTTTCATGCACGTTCTAGTTAGGAATCGGCATTTAAAAAACCTTTGAAATTTACTGAAAAAACCAAAGGTTTCAGGGGCGTTATAGTTAGGAATTGGCATTTAAAAAACCTTAGAAATTCACTGAAAAAACCATAGGTTTCAGGGGCGTTATAGTTAGCTGGACATTTCCCTCGTACAAAACCCTAGAAATTCCCCCGTTATAGTTAGTTCAGCTAACTATAACTCGCGCCCCCACAATGCACTGCTGATGACGTCACATATTACACACAAGGATCCTGCTAAACCCCCAGGCAGACCTATAATCTCAGCTCGTGAGGGTATGTATGAGAAAACGTCCCAATACATTGATTATTTTTTGCAAGACTTTGTTAGATCATTGGATTCATATATACAGGACACTGGGGACTTTTTACAGAAGATCAATGGAGTCCAATGGAGGGATGGCTATTGGATGTTGGCTTTGGACGTAACATCTCTATACACCAGCATTAGCCATGATGACGGCATCCAGGCCACTAAATACTTTCTCTCACGCAAACCCACTCAATTTGAGAGCCATAATGCCATGTTAACCGAGATGCTTGAACTCTGCCTCCTTAATAACAACTTCATGTTTAACAGCTTGCTATATCGACAATTGAGGGGCGTAGCAATGGGGGCTAGCTTTTCCCCTAGCTACGCCTGCCTCCACATGGGCTACTGGGAGGAAACTACCCTTCGCCATGACTATGCACAGTGCCTCGCAGATAATGTTGTCTTATGGCTAAGATTTATCGATGATTTATTTGTAATTTGGAAAGGGTCACTGGAGGAGGCACATGGGTTTATTGAGAGTATAAATGTGAACAATCTCAACCTCCAATTCACTGCCATATGTAGCCAAACACATGTCACTTTCCTAGACACCGAGGTATACACCCATGCGGGCAAACTAGAAACTAGGCTACACCGTAAACCCACAGCAGGTAATACAACCCTACACGCTACGAGTGCACATCCACCCCACCTCATAAACAGTATACCTTATGGGGAGATGGTACGACTGAGGAGAATTTGTAGCAATGACAAGGATCTCCGGATAGCTCAAGAGCTCAGTAAACTTAGGTTTAGGGCGAGGGGTTACTCGGCGAACATCATTGAAAGTGCCATAGTCCGATCTAATGCTCTGAATCGTGAAGATCTGCTTAGACCCATCAGTGGAGTATCTAGCAACGCATTGGTGCCCTCCAATCTTGAGGAGATCAATAAAAATTCATGTCACAACTTTAGGATCATCATGGGCTATAGCAAACAACAAACTGATTTGCGTAAAATCATCAACAAAAACTGGCCCATAGTGCGCAGTGACCCTATCTTAGGTTCCTTACTACCGCATCAGGTTACTATTACGCACAGCCGAGCCCCCACTATGAGACAAGCATTGGTCAACACGAATCCTGAAACAATTGATAAAACGTCTTGGCTACAACTCAACAGTGGTTTTTACAAATGCAAAACCTGCAAAGCTTGTTCACACGGGGTCAATACTAAAACTTACATTGATCCTTTTAGCATGAGACAGCTCAGGATCAATAAATTGTTGACCTGTAAGACTGAATTCGCTATATATGTCCTCACTTGTCCATGCAACCTGAAGTACATAGGCAGCACGAAGCTAGCGGTACACAAACGCATTTTACAACACTTGCGTGCGATTACCAACCAAGACAATACCTACCCCGTGGCACGCCATTTCAGGGAAGTACATAGTAGTGACAATAGGGGCTTAAGCTACTATGTTATTGATTGTATTGAACCCAGTAGAAGGGGTGGGGATCGCGAGTCTAATCTCCGCAAATTAGAAACAAGATACATCCTACAACTGAACACAAAGGTCCCCACAGGTCTAAACATGACAGAGGACATGCATACATGCTTGGGTTGATTTTACACTTTTTTACTGTTTTTTAATGGGAAACCTTTTTATCTGATGTATTCTTAGCTATTTTATACGGATTTTTAGTCATTTGTCATAATCCTATTTAATATGTTTTTTAGGTTATTTCTTTAGTATTTTACTATTTATTGTTGACACAATGTACTTTTTCCTATGTAAAATTTGCGAGATTTGCACATCCTGATCCCATTATAGAGTGTAATGTTCCCCAGCCTGAGATTCAACTCCGCACCCACCACCGCCCATATGCTGTCTATCTGACCAAGATATCTTAATCATGCTGGTAAAACAACTGAGACCCTCTGCGGTCCCATCACGCTGAATGAACCCATTAAGAATTAGTTTAATTCTCTCAACAAGGAGTCCCCGTTATCCATGAATTTGCCTTTTAGGCCACCTATTCCACCCATGTGGTGTTCACCCTTTTGTTTACCCTAAATACCTGTGCTACATTCAGATGAGAGCTGCATATATTTTTTCCAATTACTTAGGTTTTGCAGTATCCTTTAGCATTAGAACTCAGGCACTTCAAATAGCATGCTTATTCGCATGTTTTTATATTTATTTTTATTTTATTAGTTTATTTATTTATATATTTTTTTCTTGCACTATTCACTTTTCTATTAAGAGGGGTCCATGGGACAACTTGGATTAACCACATTCATCAATGCTTTTATGCCAAAAATGTTTTTAATATATATTCATATATTTATTTACATGTGATATGCAGTTTTATGGCAATACGGTCTGACTAGTACTGTGTGATTCATCCGATTGGTATTTGGGTAATCATGAGCAACTGGTTATTCTTATTTCCAGGTTTCACAATGGACAATTGCTCCTATCCTTTCCAGATTTTCTAAGCATTTAAGCCGACATTACAAATTATTACTTGCTTGTATGTTTATTTATTATTTTACTTAATGATATTTGATCACTTGTAAATTGGCGATTGGATATTTCTTCTCTTTTTACCAATGGTGTTATATCCTTGTCTATGTCTATGACCGCAAACGTTAGTGATTCCCCCCATGTGACCTACTTTTTTACTTTAAATTTGTAACTTCACGAGCAATTTGCTGTCATGTGATCAAGGCTCCACGGAGCCGAAACGTTATGGCCGTCGCTCTGGGCAAATAAAAGAAACCAGCACCAATTCCAGGCTTGTGTACTTTTTCCTTTGGCAGTTGAAGGATCTTCAAGGCTGTTGGAAGTAGTCTTCTTGATATATATATATATATATATATATATATATATATATTCACTGAAAAAACCATAGGTTTCACACATGTTATAGTTAGCGGAAATTTTACTGATAAAAAACCAGTGAAATTCCCCCGTTATAGTTCGTGTAGGCAACTATAACTCACGCGACCGCAATCCTCTGCTGATGCTAATACTGTATTTAGACACTTATTTGCCCATGTCTTCTTCCATACATTTTTAGCTATACATATATTTCAAATATTTTTTTTTCATAAAGACACATATGTCATCAGCAGAAGATTGCGGTCGCGTGAGTTATAGTTGCCTACACTAACTATAACGGGGAAATTTCACTGGTTTTTTATCAGTAAAATTTCCGCTAACTATAACATGTGTGAAACCTATGGTTTTTTCAGTGAATTTGCAAGGTTTTTTAAATGCTAATTCCTAACTATAACGTGTGTGAAACCTATGGTTTTTTCAGTGAATTTGTACGGTTTTTTAAATGCTAAGTTACTTTACGCCATTCGTGGCGTGCGCGCCCACTTAACGCAGTTCGTTCCGTGCGCGCACGGTGCGCTTTGCGCACCGTGCGCGCACAGTAAGCACGCGGTGCGCTTCGCGCACCGCACGCCCACTTTACGCAGTTAGTGCCGTGCACACACGGTGGGCACGAGGTGCGCTACGCGCACCGCATGCCCACGTTACGCTAGATGGGCCATGTACGCACGATGCGCTTCGCGCACCGTGCGCACATGGAGGACATATGATGCACTTCGTTTTGAAAGGTAATATTTTAATTTTTCGTAATTTTTATAAGCCATGCACAAATGGTGCCCTTCGGGCACCATTTGCACACGGGGTGGAGAGAGTGTTGTTAATTTTTTCTTTTATTATTTTTGTTTAAAATATTGTGGTTTTTCACAAATCTAATAAGCCCTGCACATTTGGTGGCCTGCAGCCACCAATAGCACTGGGGGTGGGGAGAGTGTGGATAGTGTTTTTTTTTTACATTTTTTACCGTACACGTACGGTAAACGTAATCGGCGAAATTAGCGAAAAAATAAAAATTGCATTTTTGGCCTTGGGGGGTCTTTGGGGACTCCCTCAACATGGCTATGTGTGTGGGAGCTGTCTAAACAGCCCCTTTACATGTTTATTGGTTTTATTTAACAACCTAGCTCTCAGTGCGAGAGAGAAAATGGCGGCCGCCGCTTCCTGGTTTCGGCTGTTTCGAATGTTTACTAAGATCTAAGAGCCAATCAGAATCGCGCTCGCGCACGCCACCGTACGCGTACGGTAAGCCTACGGTAAGCGTACCGTAAGCTGGCTCAGATATATATATTGATTTAAAGGCTATTTTCTCAGAATCTACTGAACAGATTTACACCAAACCTACAAAAGGCACTT
Source organism: Triturus cristatus (assembly GCF_964204655.1). Lineage (NCBI taxonomy): Eukaryota > Metazoa > Chordata > Amphibia > Caudata > Salamandridae > Triturus > Triturus cristatus. The sequence continues at coordinate 677,886,887 of NC_140585.1, read as the reverse complement.
CCTTGACCTGAGGACTACCTCTCTGCCAAATTTCTAGTAATTCTGTTCAGCCGTTCGGGCTGTAGCCCTGTCTAAAGGTCCTATGGAAAAATGCATGGGAAAAACGCGTTTTGGGACCCCCCTTTTATCTCAGCCCCCGCTTGACGAATCCCCCCGAGACTTTCAGGGTAGGAGCGGAGCGTAGCGCCCCACCTATTTTGAGAAATTCGCGAGGATTCGTCGACCGGCGCCAAAGTTATTCAAAATAGAATGTTGCGGATTTCCTATGGAAAAGGGGTCCTAACTATAACTACCTACTGGCGACCGCCAGTAGGTAATATATATATAAATATATATTAGTTAGTTCAGCTAACTATAACTCGCGCGCCCGCAATGCACTGCTGATGACGTCACATATTACATCACTCATGACATGGTCAGTGACATCACTCATTACATCACTGATGACATCTCAAATGACATCACTGATGACATCATCCAGTGAATGTGTGTTTTTCTGAAAATTAAATATGTTTTATATATGTATATCTCAAGGTCGATGGAAGAATAAATGGGTATATAAGTGTCTAAATGGATGATTTGTTTTTGAAAAATTGATTGTGTAACATGGCTTAGTGAGTAATGTTTAAATATGTAAATATCTGTATCAGTCTCTCACTTTGTGTATAAGTGGCTGCATGGGTTGGTGAGTAGCTACATGGGTGTCTATATAGGTTATTAGTTGTTTTTTTGAGTATCAGTCTGAGTGTCTGCATGGTTCGGTGGGGGGTATTACGTAGTGCATAGGTGCATGAATGAGTGACTCACTCTTTGTATGTGTTGAAGACAGCATGTGTGCAGGACTGTATGGGTGGATGAGTGTGTGTATGGGTGTGTTAGTGAGTGAATGACTGTCTCAATAGTGTCTTTATGAGTAACTACATATGTTGTAAACTAGTATATGTGACTGTTGGTGTATATAAGTGAGTATATGTGAGAGTGAGAGATTGAAAGAGTTCCTCTATGAATAAGTATGTGTTTCTATAAGTGATTGTTTAAAAGACTAAGTATGTGTAAGTTTCCGTAGAAGTAAGTGTGGTGGTGTGTGTATAACTGTATATGCAAATAAATGTATGTTTGATTCTTTATTAGCATGAGTGACTATGTGTGTGAGTAACTCTATGGATGAGTGGCATTGTGTAACAGGATGTATAGGTGTATGAGTACATATGATGAGTGAATACATGTATGAGTGACTGTATAGGACTGTTGGTGAATGAGTGGATGTGTATGTGGATCTTAGAATTACTGAAGAGGTTGTTGTAACTGGTATTGGTATGTCCATTGTTTTGAAAAGTTTAGTCTCTATTTTTGAATGTGTGTATCAAAGGTTATATTAGGGTGAGAGGAGGTCTGCCACTCTATCACAAGGATGATGTCATCAGTGATGTCATCAGTGATGTCATTTGAGATGTCATCAGTGATGTCATGAGTGATGTCACTGACCATGTCATGAGTGATGTAATATGTGACGTCATCAGCAGTGCATTGCGGGCGCGCGGGTTATAGTTAGCTGAACTAACTATAACGGGGGAATTTCAATGGTTTTGTACAAGTGAAAAGTCCAGCTAACTATAACACCCCTGAAACCCATAGTTTTTTCAGTGAATTTCTGAGGTTTTTTAAATGCTAATTCCTAACTATAACGTGCCTGAAACCTATGGTTTTTTCTGTGAATTTCAAAGGTTTTTTAAATGCTAATTTCTAACTATGCCTACAGAGATAGGACATGTGAAGAAAGAAGTAAAAATGCGCAGAAAGAAAAAAAAGAAGTGAAGAAAGAAGCAACAGAAGTCCTCAAAGACGTAGAAAAGTGCAGGAAGAAGGATAACGTGCAGAAAGAACAAAAAGAAGAGCAGAAAGAAGCCTTGTTGCAAAATCATCCTGTACCCTCAACTTTTTCAGACGGATACTGGTGGTAACTGAGTCTGACTAACCAGTCCTAGAGCCAGTGCTATGTTAAAAGACACTTAGAATACAGTGAAAACACCTACATACACTAGGGAACATTATGCGTTGGGGTCCCCCTGTGATTAGCATGACCTCCTCTGTAAGCCCCTAGTATATAATCGGGCAGGGGGATTAAAACTACCTCTTAAAACAGGCCACAGGGCATTTTTGCACACGTTAACTCAGGCCCCGTCCCCTCCCTTCACCACTGTGTAAACACGCCCTGTGTCCGTTTTTAGTTGGGAGATTAAGTTCATTTGAATCCTGAGGGTCCCTAGGGTCCAACTAGCCCACTAGGTACCTCCAGTAAGTGCCACAGAGCTGCGTTGCAGAGAGGTGTAAAAAGGGGCACGGCCTGGACCACCTCTCTGCAATGCAGCTCAGTGGCGCTTACTGGAAGCACTTGGTGGGCTAGTTAGCCCCCAGGGGCCCTCAGGATTGAAGGAAAAATATATCCTCAATTTAAAACGTGCCATAGTGCGTGTTTGCACATGTCACCTCAGGCCCCGTCCCCTCCCTTCACCACTGTGTAAACGCGCCCTGTCGCTGTTCTAAGTTGAGAGATTAAGTGCCCTTGAATCCTAAGGGTCCCTAGGGTCAAACTAGACCACTAGGTACCTCCAGTAAGCGCCACAGAGCTGCGTTGCAGAGAGGTGTAAAAAGGGGCTTGTCCTCAGAACACCTGTCTGCAGCGCAGCTCCCTGGTGCATACTGGAGATGCATGTTGGGCTAGTTGGCCCTCAGGGATCCTCAGTATTGAAGAGGAATTAATTCCCCAACTTACAACTCGCCAGGGGGCGCGTTTGCAGAGTGCTGCAAGGAGGGGGCGTGGCCTCCGGCACGATGCCAGTCTTTTATTTATTTTAATTTTTTAAGAAGGGGGTTGTGTCGTTCCCCTTCTTATTCTAATTTATTGGCCCTGATGACCCCATCCCCCAGGGCCTATCTCCCAATTATATTTTTTTGACCCCAATCCCCAGGGCCGGCCACTGTTTTTTATTATTTTAAAAAAGGAATATGCTACTTACCAGTATGCATCTGTTCTTGGCATGTAGAGCTGCAGAGTCACACACTGAGGATAAGATCGCCATCTGGTGTTGGGCTCGGATGATTGCAGGTTGTTGTTGTCTTCGGAAGAAGCCTTTGGTCACGAGGTTGGTGACTCCTCCCCTGGACAACAGTGCGCATGGGCATCCACTCCATCGTCAGATTGTTTTTCGCCATGATGGGAAAAGATGGAGTGTATAGAAAAGAAAGAAAGGATGTCCATGTGTAGTGTCTAAGTAAGACGGATGCTGGAACAGATACAGGTCCCGGGGAGGCGGGCGGGCGTGTGTGACTCTGCAGCTCTACATGCCAAGAACAGATGCATACTGGTAAGTAGCATATTCCGTTCGAGGCATATGAGCTGCAGATCACACACTGAGGATAGATTATACAGCAGTGCTCCCCTTAGCGGTGGTCGCCTGTATCCGTTGCAGCAGCTTGAAATAAAGTTTTTAGGACAGCCTGGCCCACGGAGGCCTGTTGTTTGGCCTGCACGTCAACACAATAGTGTTTAGTGAAGGTATGCGTGGTAGACCATGTGGCTGCCTTGCAAATGTCTTCTAAGGGAATATTGCCTAAGAAGGCCATAGAAGCCCCTATTTTACGCGTGGAGTGCGCCCTAGGGGGAACTGTAAGTGTACGTTTAGCCTTGAGGTAGCATATTTGGATGCATTTAACTATCCACCGGGCTATTCCTGATTTGGAGATCGGGTTGCCTTTGTGTGGTGGCGCGAAAGCAACAAAGAGTTGTTTTGTCTTTCGAAAAGGTTTTGTCCTGTCGATGTAATAAAGCAAGGCTCTTTTGACATCTAAGGTATGTAGGGCCCTTTCAGCTACCGAGTCTGGATTTGGGAAAAAGACCGGTAGTTCTACTGATTGGTTAAGGTGGAAAGGGGAAATCACTTTTGGAAGAAATTTAGGGTTTGTCCTAAGAACCACTTTGTTACGGTGTAGTTGTAAGAAAGGTTCCTCAAGTGTAAGGGCTTGTATTTCACTTACTCTGCGCAGGGAAGTGATTGCGATAAGGAAAGCTACCTTCCATGTTAGGAATTGCAATTCACATTTGTGCATAGGTTCAAATGGGGGACCCATGAGTCTTGTTAGAACCACATTGAGATTCCACACTGGTGCAGGTGGCAATCTTGGGGGAAGAATTCTTTTGAGACCTTCCATAAACGCTTTGATGGCTGGTACCTTAAAAAGGGACAGGTGTTGCCTATTTTGCAAGTAGGCTGCCAAGGCTTCTAGGTGTAAACGTATAGAGGAATACGCTAGATTGCACCTTTGCAAGTGTAGTAGATAGCAAATGATGTTTTGGATGGAAGCATCCAATGGATGTATGTCATTATTAGCGCAGTAGATGGCAAATCGTTTCCATTTAGCGGCATAACACGCTCTAGTAGTAGGGTGTCTGGCTTCTTTTATGATATTCATACAGTCTGGAGGGAGATTGAGGTAACCGAACTCTAAGACCTCAGGAGCCAGATCGCTAGGTTCAGTGTTTGAGGATCTGGGTGTCTGATTTCTCCATGGTTCTGGGTTAACAGATCCGGGGAGAGGCGTAGCTTTTGATGTGGAACTAAAGATAGTTCCAGAAGTGTGGTGAACCACGGTTGACGTGCCCAAGTGGGAGCCACTAGTATTAGTGTTAGTGACTGTTGTTTCAGTTTGCGTACCACAAATGGAACTAGTGGGAGAGGCGGAAAGGCGTACGCAAATCTGCCTGACCAGTTCATCCATAGGGCATTGCCCTTCGACTGTGGGTGTGGAAACCTGGCGGCGAAGGTTGGGCATTTTGTGTTTTCGGGAGTGGCGAACAGGTCTATGTCTGGTTGTCCCCACTTTTGGAAGAAGGGGAGTAGAACCTTGGGGTGTAGTTCCCATTCGTGGATCTGTTGTGTGTGGCGACTTAGGAGGTCGGCCACTTGATTGTGGATCCCTGGGAGATGTTCTGCTAACAGGTAGATGTTTTGGGGAATTGCCCATCTCCAGATTTGCTGTGCCAGTTGGGACAGTTGGAGAGAGTGTGTCCCTCCCTGTTTCTGTATATAATACATTGTCGTCATGTTGTCTGTGCGTATGAGGACAGTTTTGTTCTTTAGGTGAATTTGAAAGGATTTTAGTGCTAGGAACACTGCTAAGAGTTCCAGGTGGTTGATGTGGAGCAGTTTTTGTTGACTGGTCCATCTGCCCTGAGTGGTATGGTGAAGGAGGTGGGCTCCCCACCCCGTGAGAGATGCGTCTGTAGTTAGCACAACTTGTGGAAGAGGCTCTAAGAACGGTCTCCCTTTGGACAGGTTGATGGTGTTCCACCATTTCAGTGAGCGAAGTGAGCGACTGTCCACCAACACCAGATCGGTAAGTTGTCCGTGAGCTTGGTTCCACTGTTGTGCTAAGCATTCCTGTAAGGGACGCATTTGAAGTCGTGCGTGTGGGACTATGGAGATACATGACGCCATCATGCCTAGGAGCTGCATGAACACTCTTGCTGGAAGAGATGGATGAGTTTGAAATTGAGAGATGAGATTTTGTATACTGGCTATCCTGGCAGTGCTGGGATAGGCAATGGCTTTGGATGTATCTATGGTTGCTCCTAGATACTGATGTAAGTGGGAAGGTTGTAGGTGGGATTTGGGGTAGTTGATAGTGAATCCCAAATCGTGGAGAGTTTGAATCGTGCGATGAGTGTGGAGAACGCATTTTTGGTATGTATTGGCTTTTATGAGCCAATCGTCCAGATAGGGGAAGACATGGATCTGTTGTCTTCTGAGATGCGCTGCCACGACTGCTAGGCACTTGGTGAACACTCTGGGTGCCGTTGTTACTCCGAATGGGAGAACTGTAAATTGATAGTGTTGCCCATCTACCACAAATCGTAGATATTTTCTGTGAGCGGGATGCATAGGGATGTGAAAGTATGCGTCCTTGAGGTCCAATGTGGCGAGGAAGTCTCCCTGTTGTAAAAGTGGGAGGACTTGTTGGAGAGTGGTCATATGAAAATGATCCGAATGTATATACTGGTTTAGTAGTCTGAGATCCAGTATGGGCCTTAGTGTTTTGTCCTTTTTGGGAATGAGGAAGTATAGAGAATATACCCCTTTTCCCTGATGTTGAAGGGGGACTGGTTCTATCGCATGTTTTTGTAACAGGGATTGAACTTCTTGTTTGAGGAGAGAGAGATGATGCGAGGACATTGGACGTTGTTTGGGCGGTATGTTTGGGGGGGATTGTATGAGTTCGAGGCAGTAGCCAGACTGGATAATTTGTCTTACCCACCTGTCTGTGGTGATGGAAGTCCAGACAGGTAGGAATTGTTGGAGTCGCCCCCCGACCGGAGTGGAATGGTCTGGGGGGAGTGGTGGCAAGTCACTGTTTGGTGGCTGGTGAGGTGCGGGTGTTGTTGTTGTTGCCCCGCCCTCGACCTTTGTTATTGTTTCCCCTATAACCTCCCCGGAAATAACCTCTGTTAGGGGATGTTTGTCCAGAATTTTTAAAGGTGGACGTGGTCTCAGTTGATGTGTTTTTGGAGCCTCCTCTATAAAAGGAGCGACGAAAGGAACCCCGGTTTTGATGAGACTGCAGTGCTCCCATAGACTTGGCAGTTTCATTATCCTTTTTCATTTTTTCTAATGCAGTATCCACTGCAGGGCCAAATAGCTGCTCTTGGTTGAAAGGTTGAGCTAGAATTGCGGTTTGAACCTCCGGTTTAAAACCGGAAATACGGAGCCAGGCATGTCGTCTGAGTAAGACGCTAGTATTGACCGCTCTAGAAGCAGTGTCTGCTGCATCTAAGGCGCATTTAATGGAGGCATTAGATATTAATTTGCCTTCTTGGATGAGGTCAGAGGCCTGGGACTTAAAGGGTTCAGGCAGATGTTGCATAAGGTCCTCAAGTTGGTCATAATGCGCTCTATCATACCTGGCTAACAGGGCCTGGGTATTCGCAATACGCCAATGGTTAGCCGCCTGCGCGGCGACCCGTTTGCCTGAGGCTTCTAAAAGCTTAGACTCTTTGTCTGGGGGAGGCGTTTCTCCAGTTGTCTGTGAGTTAGCGCGCTTCCTGGCATTTGATACGACTAAGGAGTCTAAAGGGAGCTGGGCCTTAATGTATGCAGGGTCTTGCGGGGCTGGTCGGTACTTTTTTTCGATGCGTGGGTTGAGAACCCTAGCTCGAACAGGGTCCTTAAAGACTTCAGTAGCATGCTTTATAACCCCTTTGATCATGGGCAGTATGTGAACAGTCTTTTGTGACTGCTCAAAGGTATCAAGGAGAAAGTCCTCTTCAAGGGCGTCTGTGTGCATTGTGACGCCGTGGAATGTTGCTGCCCTATTTATAAGTTGGCCGAACCCTAGGTGGTCATCAGGAGGGGAGGGCTTGGAGGGGTAGGTAGTGGGGTCAGGCATGTCAGGTATAGGATAAGACCAGTCATCCATGGGTGCTGGGTCTGGGAACGTAAAAGGGTCGTTTGGATCAACAGGATCATTAAATAAATCAGGGTCCGCCCCTCCCCCTAAATCATCATTATCATCCTGTGGAGGAGGTGAATGATAGGGAGATGGTAAAGGTAAAGGTAAAGGAGAATCAGGAGGAGGAGGGGGGGACGGGTTAGGAGGTAAAACAGGAGAGGAAGGACGAAGTGGTGAAGTAGCACAGTCCTTTTTCCGTATGGGAGCTGGGGGAGGTGTAGTGTCCAGCTTCCGCTTTTTATATGGGATGGCAGTCACATGTCCCGTGTTAGGATTGATGTAGATCCGCTTTTGAGTAGGATCTGGTCGAAAAAGTTCATCTGGCTCCGAAGGTGGTGGCTGCGGTGTCCGCTTCGGGTCTTTATGAGCTTTTTTCGGCGGGGACGCAGTTTTCGGCGCCGATGATTTTTTCGGGTCCGATGGGTTTTTCGGAACCGACTGAGTTTTCGGTGCCGACTGAGTTTTCGGTGTCGATGGACTTTCAGGCATCGATGTTGAAGAACGTTTCGGTGCCGGTGGAGACTTCGGTGCCGAGGAACGTTTCTGTGCCGAAGGAGATTTCGGTCTTGGAGCCTGTTTCGGTGCCAACAGTGGGTTTTTGGGTGCCGAGGGTGTTAAAGGCACAATCAGGTGAGGTTTGCTCGAGCCCGAGCCACCCACAGGCTTAGATGTCTTCGGAGCCGGGCCCGAGGGCGGGGCTTCTGAAGAGGATTTCCGGTCGCGACTGGGCCCAGCTGGCGGAGTCTTGACCAATGCTTTTTTGGATGGGGCAGGGGCAGGGGGGGTGGTACTCACACGCTGCCCTGGAGTGATGAGGTCATCGGAATCGTCGGCCTCGGACACGATCTCGAGATCTTCGGTGTCGTCTTCGGGAACATCTTGAGCAAAGATGTCCTCCGGTTCTGGAGCTGGTTTGGCCATAATATGGCGTCGAGCTCTTCGGTCCCGGAGGGTCTTCTTCGAACGGAAAGCGGAACAAGCTGGACAGGTGGACTCGTTGTGTTCCGGCGACAGGCAGAGGTTACAAACCTCGTGGTGGTCACTGTGGGGGAACTTCGCTCCACACTGGGGGCATTTTTTGAAGGGTGTCCTGTCCATCAGCCGCTTGCGGAACCGGTCCGAGTTGAGTTCGACGTCGATGGAATGAAGATTAAGTATTTAAAATGATTGCTAGAAGTTTTCTGCTGGAGCGGAAAAAAGTTCATCCGAACCCAATGGCGGAAAAAAACAATCTGACGATGGAGTGGATGCCCATGCGCACTGTTGTCCAGGGGAGGAGTCACCAACCTCGTGACCAAAGGCTTCTTCCGAAGACAACAACAACCTGCAATCATCCGAGCCCAACACCAGATGGCGATCTTATCCTCAGTGTGTGATCTGCAGCTCATATGCCTCGAACATATATATTTATGGACACACCTAGGACATGCTGGACAAACCGTACGTACCTATCACCATGACGAATTGCGTGATATTCATTAAAAGACGACTATGCATACAATGAATCCACATGGAATGTATTTACACCACTAGGGAAGCTCTGACATGTCTGATGCCCTACCGTGCCTAATCCCGGTAGACACCCTTGTCGTTTATTTATACAAACATGGGTAGCTATTGACGGGCACATTTAATACACATGTACATCAAGCCATTCAAAGGGGATTCGACTAAAATTCGACCAAAACTATGCAAGAAACCCCCCTCACGGTTAATAAAACACACATCCACTGCCGGATGTGTAATACTTTTTATTTTACTCTCTGGAAAGGGGATGAACATCACTTGAGAGTCACAGCGCGCTCCTGGCAGAGCCCAATGCTGTGTTACACCCACCATTGCCTGCTGAGTGCCACACACCTGTGTGTTGTATTCCACTAGCTAGTGCATATGCTATGACACTCTCTAGCCCATGTGCACTGTAACACCACCCCGTGAATATGTCATGCCACACTTGTCTTCGCATGGGTTATATTGCCCCATCTAACGTGCCTTCCTCGATGCCTATGTTATAACGCACAGTGCTATGCCATACATATTATAATCTGGGATCCATATCTTTGTCACAGTGCATATGCAACGTTACACTCCCCAGCACATATTTTATATTACAACTTTAGAGACTAGTTAGGTTACACAACACTGCCCTGTGCATATTACACTCCAAGGCGCATATCGCATAGCACGCGCTAGTGCCTGTGCTATCTCGCGCTCTCCAATGAATCTGTCATTGCGCACAATGTATTGCATATTATATTTCACGCCTGGTTCATCTTATATCACACTTTTTGGTGCATAGTTTATACCATACACTATATCTAGTTTTCATTTTCAATCGTGCTCTCAGGACTATGTTCTATATAACACTGTGTTCACCTACCCTTTTCACGGGCATTACATTTTGCGATAGGGGGTGGAGGGTCAGGGGGTGTTTCTGCCAAGTGAGCCCGGAGTCACAGTCACAAACGTCCTCTTCTTCCTGAATAAAAGTGAGATTATGCTGCATACTTGTTCATATTTTAAGTAGTTCGCACAGACACACGTTTTAAAAACAATAAAGTTCCTAATACCCGCCTTCTCTGAACAGTTAGCTTGCTGCCCCATCCCCCTCCTCCCTATCCTCTGTTGTGTGAATCCATGGACTAGCCTCCTCCCTCCTGCCATGCATGGTCTGATGTGCTGCCACTGCCCTCAATTTAGTATGATGTACCAGTCCACTCCTCCTGCCCTCCATTGCCAAATTCTATGCCCCATCACTTGACCTCCTGCTTAAACTCTGTGCTTAGCTTGCTGCCCCTATTCTCCTTCCCCCTGCCCTCCGATGTCTTTGTGTATGCCCCTGCTCCATCCTTTTTGCCCACCATGTTCCATGGACCTGCCACTCCTATCTACTCTGAGTGTTCTGTTGAGCTGCCACTCCCCTCCCACCTGCCTAGCATTGTCAGATGACTGTAACCTGTCCCTGCCACCTCCACCCTGCCTGTCCACATGCCATGCCCCTATCCTCTTCCTCCTGTCCTACATGGTCCATTGTACTGCCACACCCTTCTGCCCTCCCTGGTCTGTTGTGCTGCAACTGCTCCTCCTGCCTGCCCCGTGCGGTCTGTTGTGAGGCCCCTTCCCCTGAACTTTCTTGTCTGTGCACAGGTCCTGACCCTCCCTTCTATCCTCCATCGTCCTTTGTGCATGCCCCTGCACCCTCCTTCTTGCCCATCATAGCCATTGTGCTACCACTAACCCTCCCACTTGCCATGCATGGTCTTCTGTGCTGCCATGGCCCCTCCCACCTTCCCTGTGTGGTCAGTTAGCTGCCCCTGAACCCCTCCCACCTTCCCTCCATGGTCTGTGTGTATGCCATCACAGTCTCACTGTTGCTCTTCATGGTGTGTCTTGCTTCTAGTGCCCATCCTGCCTGACCTCCATGGCTATCTTGCTGCTCCTGCCCTGCCCCCTTGCCCCCAGCCCTCTGTTTACATGTGCAGACCCCTACTCCCTCCCTCCTGGCTTGTCTGTTCCATTGTAATGCCCCTGATCCATCCCTTCTGCCCTTTATGGTCTGTTATGCTGCAGCTTTCTCTCCTGTCTGTCCATTATGGTCCTGCCTCTTGCCCCTCTGTCCTCTGTTGTCCATGTGCATGGTCCTGTCCCCTCCCTCTTGCTTTCTATGGATTGTTGTGCTGCACTCCCGTCCCGCATGCCCTGTGTGGTGTATTGTGCTGCTGCAAACCCTGATGCCTGCCCTGCAGGGTCAGTTTGGTGCACCTCTCCATGTCCCTCCTGTCCTCTGTTATCCAAGTCCATGTCCCTACCCCATTTCCTTCCATGATCCAATGTACCATACTTGTGAACATTCTGAACTTGGTAAGAGGGAGATTTTGAAAAAAAACTGGGGTATTGATTTTCCCCTTTGAGTTACATTGAAAAAGAGGAGATTGTAGACAGGAGACAGATAAAATAAAGCCCATTTGTGCTTAAAAACATTGGACGTTTCCTGGCTGAATCGGGTCTGTTGGCATGCATGGTTGTACTACTATTGCCTCTTCCTTCTGCCCACAATGGTCTATTACATTGCCACAGCCTCTCTTGCAAGTCCTGTATTGTTGGTTTGTTGCCCCTGCCCCCCTTTCCACTGCCTTCCATAGTCTGTTGTGCTGCCACGGCCCTTCCTGCCTGCTCAGTGTGGTTAAATTGTTGCCTTTGCACCCTCCTACCTGCCTTCAATTTTCAGAGTCCGTGCCCCTGGCCTCTGCCTCTCAACAGTATCCTAATGAACAACTAGATTGCTAACATTCTATATTTATTACAAAAGTGTGGAACGCCCGACGTCATCTTGATGTAATCAAAACTGTAATACCTAGAGCATTTCCTTTAGAAATTACATATATGAGAGGGTCTCATTGGCATCAAAATTATGGTTAGTGCTCTAAAAGACTAAAATAAGGACATATTTTCTGAGTTTTCAAATAGCGAGAAAGCACTTTTAAATTATTTGTTACCTTTATGTTTTTTTATCCAGTTGACCACTTGATTAAATGTTGCACTGAGGGGAGAGGATGTGGTGTTACTTCCATAACTGCAGACTTTGCAACTGGGGAACCAGGTTGGAGTTTCTGCTTCAGCTCGACATTCTGTGATTCTGGTCAAATCACTTAATCTCCCCATGTCTACAACCAAAATGAATTTGTTCTTGTGTGATGTAACCAATGCTCATGTAAAGCACTCCAATACCCGACAAGTCTGCACTATATAACACTGCAAAAACACAAAATAATAAGTGTTTTGCACACTTCTGTCATTGGGCTATATTTGGGCTACATCTGGGTGATTTTGGGCTACATTTGGGCTCTTTTGTCTCCGGTGGCCATCTTGGGAGATTTATTTGTTATGAAGTTTCCTAATTTCCTCATGTACTGCAGTCTCCTCAGTAGGAAATGCTTTCAGTTTTTTACTTTGATTCCATCATGAAGGTATTCAGATATGTCACACATTTGCCATAAATTCTGAATGTTAGCACTCTAGTTGCTCATTAGATCACTGTAGTAAAACTACTGTTCACCATGGAAGTCTGCTCCTGGTATTAAACGTGCATGTTTCAGTTTGCATGTCAGAATTTTTTAATGAAATAGAAGAGTATTTGAGAAGTCACTCAAAATGTGCCCTCATTTTCTTTCTTCAGCATTCATCATAATTTCTATGGCAAAATGAACCCCCTCATTGTGTTCCTTTTTAAATTAAATGTTTTAAGTGTTACCAGTTTATTCCAAACAAGATGGCTGCAGGTGTGCCATACTTTTGTCATAATGAAGACAGTAAGCACTCTAGTTGTTTTTAAGAACACTCTGGGACATTCTGTCATTGGGCTATACTTGGGCTACATCTGGGTGATATTTGGGCTACATTTGGGCTCTTTTGTCTCTGGTGGCCATCTTGGCAGACTTATTTGTTATGAAGTTTCCTAATTTCCTCATTTACTGCAGTCTCCTCAGTAGGAAATACTTTCAGTTTTTTACTTTGATTCCAAAGGCATTCAGATGTGTCACACATTTGCCATAAATTCAGAATGTTAGCACTCTTTTTGCTCATTAGATCACTGTAGTAAAGCTACTGCTCACCAGGGAAGTCTGCTGCTTGTATTGAAAGTGCATGTTTCAGTCTGCATGTCAGAATTTTTTAATGAAATAGAAGAGGATTTGAGAAGTCACTCAAAATGTGCCCTAATTTTTCTTTCTGCAGCACTAATCATACTTGTTATGGAAAAATGAACCCCCTCATTTTGTTCCTTTTTAAATTAAATGTTTTAAGAGTTACCACTTTAATCCAAGCAAGATGGCTTCAGGTGTGCCATACGTTTATCATAAGTAGGACTGTTAGCGTTCTAGTTGTTCTTTGGAACACTCTGGGAAGCAGCAGTAGAACGCAAACGAATCAACTGACAGTCTCTGCCCTTGTTGGATGTACATGTTTTACTGAGAATGTCAGACTTCATTCTCACATGACTGAGAAAGATAATGTGAATTTACAGAAAATAAGCTCTCAGTTTAGCTTATAGATCACCTTCCAAACCTCTGTGGGAAAAGCATGAGAAAATATTTTTCTCTCAATCATGATATCCCAGCAGAAGGCTTTTTCACATGGTGAAATCACCTTAGAACATACCACAATTCCTAAAATGAGTATGGTACCATCAACAAATGATTTATAATGTAACTAAAGTCTTAAAACCTTCTATTAACTGCAATGCTTTTTAATGAGGTGCTATCATGTATATTGGTCCCAAGATGGCTGCCAACACTTCTTGGATGAAGTGCTGACAGCCAATCAGATCTCAGGATGAGATGTGTGGTTAGGCTCCGCCCACATATATATATGATTTTACTTTTGATTTTCTCAGGAACTACTGAACAGATTGACACCAGACCTGCAAAAGGCACATCCCTGACCTGAGGACTACCTCTCTGCCAAATTTCAAGTAATTCTGTTCAGCCGTTCGGGCTGTACCTTGGACTAAAGGTCCCTATGGAAAATTGCATGGGGAAAACGCGTTTTGGGACCCCCCTTTTTTCTCATCCCCCGCTTGACGAATCCCCCCCGAGACTTTCTGGGTAGGAACGGAGCGGAACGCCCCACCTATTTTGAAAATTTCGCGAGGATTCATCAACCGGCGCCAAAGTTATTCCAAATAGAATTTTGAGATTTCCTATGGAAACACGGTCCTAACTATAACTATCTACTGGCGACCGCCAGTAGATAATATATATATATATATATTATCTACTGGCGGTCGCCAGTAGATAGTTATAGTTAGGACCGTGTTTCCATAGGAAATCTCAAAATTCTATTTTGAATAACTTTGGCGCGGGGTTGACGAATCTTCGCGAAATTTTCAAAACTAATGGGGCGCTCCGCTCAGCTCATACCCTGAAAGTCTCGGGGGGATTCGTCAAGCGGGGGCCGAGAAAAAATGGGGGTCCCAAAACGCGTTTTCCCCATGCATCTTCCCATAGGACCTTTAGTCGAAGGTACAGCCCGAACGGCTGAACAGAATTACTTGATATTTGGCAGAGAGGTAGTCCTCAGGTCAGGGAAGTGCCTTTTGCATATATGGAGTCAATCTGTTCAGTAGTTCCTGAGAAAATTGCAGTTAAAAGCACATACATATCTATAACCGCGCACCGTGCGCGAGCGTAACTCTGATTGATTGTTACATGTCAGTCAACGTTCGAATCGGTCGAAATCAGGAAGTGTCGGCGCCATTTTGTTTGTTTTCAGTGCAAGTGTGGAAAAGGAAGGTGGCAAACGTGAAAAGGGGGCAGGGTAGAGAGTTCCTGACCCCCTAGCCTTTGTCAGGGGTCCCTGAAGGCAGAAAAAAACATTTAATTTATTTTATTTTTTTTAAATCGCGGGGGTGCGCGCACCTAGCGCGCACGGTGAAAAACCATTAAAACCTTTTTTTTTTAAATTTAATACGTAGTTTATTGAAAAATAAATATATTAAAAAAATAATAATACATACATAACTTAGCATTTAAAAAACCATACAAATTCACTGAAAAAACTATAGGTTTCACACACGTTATAGTTAGGAATTAGCATTTAAAAAACCTTGCAAATTCACTTAAAAAACCATAGGTTTCACACATGTTATAGTTAGGTGGATATTTCACTCGTAAAAAAACAATGAAATTCCCCCGTTATAGTTAGTTGAGATGATTATAACTCGCGCGACCACCACTCTATCACAAGGATGTTGTCATCAGTGATGTCAAGAGTGATGCCACTGACCATGTCATGAGTGATGTAATATGTGACGTCATGAGCAGAGGATTGCGGGTGTGCGAGTTACAAGTTATCTGAACTAACTAGAACGGGGGAATTTCATTGGTTTTTTACGAGTGAAATATCCACCTAACTATAACATGTGTGAAACCTATGGTTTTTTTAAGTGAATATATATATACACACATACACACACACACACACACACACACACACACACACACACACACATTTACAACACTACGTATAGATAAAATTAGGTATGGCTTGTCTTCTACCCTGCGCCCGCACCCTCCTCCCCACTCTGTCTCCCTGCTGGGAGCACACAGAGAACCTGCTCCTGGGCTGCGTGGTATAAACAGACAAATCAATGTAATTATTTCAGATGTCAGAGGCTCTTGTGAAAGTAGAACATACCTTTCACTAATGCTTGCCAGGATGGCCTGACTTTGTCCCAAAGCCCACAACATGTATTTCAAATTAACAAAAGCATCGGGACAGTACTGATAATTGGGACTGTCCAGGGAAATCTGGGCCATCTGGTCACCCTACACTGAGGATATGTAGGTGAGTTGTTCAAATAATAGGGATTCAAATAATTTCCCAAGTTATATTATAGTGGAGCCGCACATGCCATTTTGGATGTACAGTCACATTTGCAATCAAAAGAAGATTATAATTTCGGCGCGGATGCAGGCCAACACAGGAGTTTGCTCTGATGCTCTGTGGCAGAAAAAAACATCGGGGTCAGTGTAAACGACCAAATCCTGTAAAGTTGTTTGTTCCTCCAAACCCGATGAGCGAGTATGCTCTGTAACCTGCGAACACACAACTTTACCTAATTTGGTCATTTACATTGACCCCGATGTTTAAATACTGATGCTGAAATACACCCTAACCAGACTAGAGACTGGAGGACGAGGAAAAGACTACAGGGCACCCAATACAATTTCCGGGACGGAAGTACAACCAGCTTTAATGAGGACTACTAAAGAACAGTCTTGAGGAAGTCGTGGGTTAATCTCTTGTACGACTAAACAGGTGTGGGCTTTGTGGCTAATAACAATATCAACCGAACAACAGATTGAAAGAATAAAAAAAGACAACTGAGAAAACATTAAACATATCTGAATGGAGTTCATACATTTTTGGAGTGTGCTAGGGGCTTAGATGATACTATATTAGTGATCTCCAATCACATACTGGGGAGTAGGGTGAAAATCCCTACCTTATAAGAATCGCTCTCATATTGTTTGTACAACAGATAGTGTGTGTATTTCTTGTTTAGTGCTGTTTCCAGTCTACTGATCACCCACAAAAGAAAATAATTATCCTAGTATAGACTAGGCCAGTGTCAGGAGAGGTGAGCAGACCACTGGAATCCGCCAGTTCCCCATACAGTTATCGTTGGCCAAGGGCTCTTCAAGGTGGCAGAGGGGGGTCAGGATAACCAAAGTGATCCTCAGATCCAACCCAATCGTATTCCTCGCATGCCCAGTCAGTAAAGGGAGGCACAGTCTCCAACCCAGATGCTCTTGGTCCAGTTTGCGCCGAAGTCAACATTTGATGGCACTGGTCCAGCTCCAGGTATAACAAATGGGTCGGCGGCACCGGGAATGGCACCACTAGAACAACTTTGGGAAGGGCAGAGGACAAATGACTGGAGCCGATCTTGATCCAGAAACCGATCCAAAGGGCCTGGCAGGCAATGAAGGAAAACCTGCCGGCAGAATCCGGTTGGGGCAACTGCCAAACCCGTGGCGCATGCAGGAGCCAGAGCAACCTTCGCCCTGCTAAAAGAATTTTGGGAGGCCATGCACCTTATATTTGGACTCATATTCCTTTGATGCTTCCAGTTAATTTGAAAGCTTGTCTTCAGCTAAATTCTATCTTGTGCATCTCTTGAAGTCTTCACAAATTGTGGGCATGTGTGCACTTTTGAGTACAAGGTAAATACATAAAAGAACACAACGATTAAACATTCAATAGGAGGTGAGAAGCTGATAAATATAACAACGCTAGAGTGGACCTTCTAAAGAGAAACAGTCAAATAATATTGTTTTCCATCCATAATCATCAATAGGCAGACGTTCTTACAGAGTACTGTATGGGTTTATATTGGAAAGAAGGAGGAAGTCTGAGACTTCGAGTGGGGTATGGCAGAAAAGGTGCTAAAATGACTTGACTGATGTATGGCTGAGAATGTAAGGCCTGGAGGATTTGTGAATGTCAGTTTGACTCCTTCGGTCTTTTGCATTCAGTCTGTGTGTGAAATACAGTAGGGGGTTGTGGATGTGTGTAATGGCGGGACTGAACTAGGTCTCTATCTTGTGTTCTGTGATGGTGCCAGCTTTGTCAGGAGTGTGGTTTACTGCAGAGCATATCGGTGACGTATGTGGGTGTATAAAGTGCTGCAATTTGAGGGCAGCAGACTGCAGTGACATCTGAGGTTGAGTACTGACTAGATAGGCCCGCTGTGGTCATTGGACCTGGATGGGCAGTGCGCTGTCAAGAGGCTTATGAACATTTTAATCCTTCCTTCTTGGTGGGAAAAGTTGGGTTGGGCAATGGCTGGCTTGGGCCACGTGGTCACAGAAACTGATAAGGTCTAGAAAGCACTGTTATCAGGAAGCCCTGAGAATTTCTTGGTGTGAAAAGCAAGTTTGGGCATCGGCTGCATACGGCTGTCTGGGTCATGGGACCAGGCCATGCAATGGAGTCAGAGGCACGTTGTCCACATTGAAGCCTTTGAATGACCACTTTAGGCCTTACATTAGGATGGGAATAGTGGCACTATGGCCCAAGTGACTGGGCCTGCTGTGGTTAGCTAAAGCCCAACAATTCCCAAGCACTTACCAACTCGGCAAACACTTGGACTACCCAAGCTTGAACCAAATAACAACTTTCACAAAAGAGATGATGTACTTCGTATGGTTTTCACATTAAGATCTAACTCTGCCACTCTGATTTCCGGGGTAGAAATGTGCTTCTCGGCTAGCAGCAGACAAGAATGTGCTCCCGCATCCCCGCCGGCTATCCTGGTAACATCCTGTGTCATCAACCAACAACCATTACGTCCAAGAGTGTGACAGTGTCTGGGAACTAGTGGAAAGCGTGACAAGAGAAAACTGAGCCCTAACAGAGGTTCCTGCGCGAGGGAAGGGCAGACGACGAAGGTTCCAAACATGGCAGCATCCCGGAGCTCGAGGATAGCGTCCGGCGCCCTGCAATGTTGATGTGCCATCTCCATGCTGGAACGGGCGGCGGAGTGAGAAGTGCAACTGTGGATGCAGCAGGCCCGGGGGAGGTCCGGAGCACGGCTGCGGAGGCCCAGAGGTAACGCGGTGGGCACCCCTGGGGCTGCTCCAACAAATCGAGGCCCTGGCTTCAAAAGGTTAACTAGGCCCAGACCGGACTCTGGTGGTGGCGGACCCGAGTAGAGGGAAGACTGCAGAGAAGGGGCCCAGAATTGATTAAAGACACAATTGCAGGCCAGCAGCCAAACAAGAGATCATTTAGGGGCACAGAACACGGCTGCGACGACCCAGTGGCAACAAGGCGGGCGGCCTGAGGAGGCCCCTGCGAATTGAGGCCCCGGCTTTTGAAGGCCCACTGGACCCAACCAAACTCAGGGGGCAATGAGGCCTGGAAAGGGGGCTGATAACGAAGGAGAGGCTTGAACTTGGCTAGCGGTGGAAGCATAGACCAGAGGCCACAGAAGGAGTTAACTAGATGCAGCGGCCTGATTTATCCCCCCGTGTAGCGCTTTCCCCCTCCTGCGAGTCAGAAGGCAACTTACTCTAGGCCCCTGAGCACTAGACGGAGGGCCATTACATAGGGAGTAGGGAGCAGGGAGTAGCTATCGTCCTGGTTGGGTGCCATCTCGAGGCCACAGGCACTGAAGAGTGATATCTCCGGCTGGGATGAGGAAAGGAGATTGCGAGTGCATATCGCCGCCCACATCAGCACCTATATTGAGTACAGAAGGAGATCTGCCCATTCCGCCAGTGTGCTCTCCCGAACATATTTGTGGTGCAAAAGGAGCTGGCGTGGTGAGACTAGTGGTCAGGCTGAACAACCCTGCCCACCAAAGAATAATTGGGAAGCAGACGAGTATAGTGCGGGCAGCTGCTGCCCACCTCCCAAGTGATCGTTGATTGCTCAACTATGGAGAGGATCATCTGATGTAGAAAAGTCCAGGTTCGGCGGAGTCAGTGGATAACGATCGAGGGAAAACCGACGGGCCACCGGCGAGACACCCTGACTCGTTGGGTAGGCGGCGGGGAATACCTGCGGGAAGTTGTAGATTCTGCCCTTGACTTGTAAGACGTCGTAGTGCTCGCATGGCAACGGGCAGGGGCCCTAAGGCCAATGCGCAGAACAAACTTGCAAAGTTCGCCTGGAACAAGGTTGGGGGAGGACAGAGACGCACATTCCATGGAGAAGGCCGAGGCGCAGGCTGCCCCTAAGCCAGGGTCGGAGCAGACACTACACAACGTTATGGCGGCGATAAATGGAGTACGCACCTCATTGGACTCCATTACCGTAGAGGTTTCATTAATCAGAGCGGACTTTCGCAAAATGGACGAAAGGGTTAAAGACCTTAAAATCGTTACTACAGCGTTGCAAAGACACATCCCAGCTCCAACAGCAAGCGGCTGACTTACAGAATAAACAGGAGAGAATGGCATAACAACTGGATGATTATGAAGGCCCGGCACGTCGTAATAACATAAGGATTCTAGGCATCCTGGAGCGAGCCGAAGGGCCAGCAACGGACATATGTAGAAGAGTTAATCACTACGCATTTACAACTCAAGACCCGGTCGCGCTATTTCTCAACAGAGAGTGCGCATAGGGTGCCGGGAGGTAGGCCGAAACCCGGAGCTCCCCAGAGACCCCTCATCGCCCGAGTCTTTAACTATCGAGACAGACATAATATTGCAGACAGCAGGATCTAGTCCGCCACTAAAAATCGACAAAAGCAAGGTTACCTTCTTTCCGGATTTTACAGCCAAAGTCCAGGCCCAGCGTCGCAGCTTCCAGGCAGTAAAGGAGCTCCGAGACAGAGAAGTGAAATACGCCATGCTCTTCCCAGCGAAACTAAGAGTGGAGTCTGATGGCAGGACATGGTTCTTCACATCGCCAGAGGAAGCATAGGACTGGTTGGCGAAGGGTTGGGGGCCAGAGAAGAGACCGTACCTGCGGACCTAGACAGTAGAGGGAGACCATGGTCAAACCGCCTGAGGGGGGCTCCGCGGATAGAAGTGAGAATACGACAGAGTCGGAATAGACCTTGTTGATATGGGGTGCTAACCGGCAGCTCGGCAGACACGCAAGTATTGCAGTGGGGGGGTTAGTTCTTTGTGCTAGCATACACCTATGGTTGCCTAGAGACTTGATTGATGTATGCTCAGCTATTTCACATCTCACTGAGGGGGACCCTCAATGGTTACGGACATTGGATAAACTGTGACAGTTAAGATGTAATGTGACACAGCGGGGATGGGGACCGGCTAAGTCCGCGCTCTTTTAGTATGTTGGGAGGGAAGAGAGGCTCTCTGCCTAGTTGGGTAGTTTTACATCCACGGGTAGGGAGGCGGGGGGGGGGAGGGAAGGGAGGAGTTTTTATTTATTTGTTGTTCAGTTGATTTGAATTGCCATACTTATATGCTGGTATATGCCGATTTCTACACTGGTTTTGGAAGTGGGGGGAACTCGCAGGGAAGGGTTACTCATGCTCAACTGGCTCTATGTGACAGGTATCCGTTAACATTACTTTACTGTATTGTGGATTTCATTATGTTATGGGATGGGGGCTGAAAGAGATCGAGTACTCTCTGTTCTATCATGGAATGTAAATGGGATGGGCGATAAAATTAAAAGGGGAATTGTCCAACAGTATCT
This sequence comes from Triturus cristatus, assembly GCF_964204655.1. Classification (NCBI taxonomy): domain Eukaryota; kingdom Metazoa; phylum Chordata; class Amphibia; order Caudata; family Salamandridae; genus Triturus; species Triturus cristatus. Next base: position 677,865,701 of record NC_140585.1, on the reverse strand, counting down.
GAAGAGGCACTCTCCGGTCCTTGTACTACTCCAAGAAAACCACCTGGTGGGACACAAAAATAAAGCCCTCACTCGGTGGGGATACAAACTGCTAGTACACGCCGATTACACCACTGGCTCTAGGGGAACAGGGATCCTGGTGAAAAAAAGCACACCTCTTATTGTACACAAGACGTGGGCAGACCTCGGGGGACGATTTGCTGTACTAGAAGCTCAATGGGAGGGAAGAGCAATTAATGTCATCTCGCTCTACCTACCGCCAGTATTAGGTAAGACGGCACTGGTAGATCTTGGCAAAGTGCTAGCCGGACTTCCTGAAGGCACCTTAATCATGGGTGGAGACTATAACATGACAATGGATGACAGGACTGACAGGCACCCACAGCGGCCAGGAGCTAGACAGGACAAAATCATGGCAGAATTCACCACAGCACTGGGACTCTTAGACGTGGGGCGAGAACTACAACCGACCGGCACACAATACACGTAGTTCTCCAGCACTCACAACAGTTTATCCCGTATCGATTATTTTTTAACACACACAGCCTCATTGGGTAGCTTTAGACTCCCCCAGGTCCTACCAAGAGGTATCTCGGATCACTCCCCCGTCAGGATTGAATTTACACATTGGGAACGACAAACACGCTCCACTATCGTCCTTAGCCCGTGGCTACTGACAATACCTGATATTAAAGAGGAACTATGCACACAAACAGGGAATTATTTCAAAGAAAACCTAGGTTCAGTGGACTCTGCGCAAACCATATGGGAAGCGTACAAAGTGGTATTGAAGGGGCAGGCACTGTCCTTAAAAACTGGGTACATTCAAAAGAGGCGACGGTTATTAGTTCAAACAGAAGAACTCCAAAAGCTAGAGGAGAATCAAGCACACAACCCCACAAGCAACACATACCACAGACTCACCCTGAAACAAGACGAGTACAGAATTAAGACTCGAGAACACATGATGGCCAAACACCGCCATACCCAACACAGACTATACGAATTGGGTGACAGAGCTGGTAAGACCCTAGCATGGTTGGAAAAGCGGGAACAGGGAACGAGATGGGTACCTAACTTGACGCTACTAGAGGGCAAGATACTTACGCACCCTAGGGACATTGCGGAGGCATTCGCAGATCACCTAGAGAAGATATACTCCCCTTCAACCATGTACACGGCGAAGGACTCACACCAGCTCTTTTCGGACAGTGATGTACCGACACTCTCGGAATCTGACAGAGATGCCCTGGATGGGGACCTGACAGATGAGGAGATCCAAAAAACATTGGTCAAATTAACTCAGGGAAGACGATGGGGCCAAATGGCACACCCATTGAGTTTTTAAAGGTCATGGCCTCCCAGGTAACCCCACATTTACGAGCCATGTACGAGGAAAGCTATGAGAAGGGGAGGCTGCCATACGGCTCGGGACAGTGATTTCCTCCCAGGTACACCCGATCAATCTGGATTTATGCCATGGAGAAACACGGCTCTTAACATACGCCGTCTCCACAATGTACTGGCACGCAGAGAATTTCTGGAAGAAGAAGCAGTTATACTATCCTCGGATGGCTCAATGGCGTTTGATTCCATAGAATGGCCCTACCTATTTGAAGTCCTTACCAGAGTAGGACCGGGCCCTAAATGTATTGGTTGGGTTAAATTATTATATACTGATATACAGGGACAAGTAAGAGTGAATAACTAGATGTCTCGTGCGTTCACGTTGCGGAGGGGCACCAGACAGGGGTGTCAGCTGTCCCCACTGATATTCTCCCTTATGTTGGAGCCCCTGGCGGCATGGTTACGTAGGGATGTAATGATACGAGGCTTGAAGTGGACAGCGGATCAGAAAGATCGAATATCCTTGTATGCCGATGACATATTACTATATCTTGCCTCCCCCTACAAATCCATACATGCAGTCCTGAACATATTTACAAACTTTGGGAAATATTCTGGGTATGCGATTAATTGGAGCAAATCAGTATTATTCGTGCTTCAGGGACAGCTCCCCCGTCTCTCAGTAAACTGCAAGACAGAAGTAGCTAGCGAAGGGTTCAGATATCTGGGAGTATTTGTTACGCCAGACCCTACTCTTTTTTATAACTGTAGCTTGGCGCCCCCGCTGGCTAGACTGCGAACAGATATAAAGCACTACTGGAGGTCATTGCCTCTTTCCCTGGTGGGCCGAGCCACCCTTTTTAAAATGTTGGCACTCCTGCGCTTCTTATATATTCTTCAAAACTGCCCAAACCACGTCCCAGATACGTACTTCGCATCAGTGGAGAGTGAGATCAGAACACTGCTGTGGGATGGTGGGCCCCTAGGGTGGCACTGAAAAAACTAACAAAAAGTTGGTACGATGGGGGTATTGTATTACCAGACCTCAAGCTTTACTACTGGGCCTCACAACTAGTGGCGGTGAATCACTGGCTATACCATCCACCCACCGACCCAGCCTACGCCCTAGACAGGTACCAAACAGATCGTTCAGGATACTTGGAGGCCCTATATTCCCGCACTAAGAGAAAGAGATAAGTGGGACCCACCTTGCACACAATAGAGATCTGGCGCTAGGCGAACTTTAAGCTGGGCTGGGCCAACACCCTTACCAAAGTAACGCCACTATGGTATACCCAAAAACTAGGCATGCTGTGTTATCAACCTAGGTTTGACAAGTGGGACATGATTGGGATTTCAGTGGTAAAAGATTTGGTTAAAAAGGGCTCGATCCTGAAGTTTGAGGAACTCCAGGGACAATACCACATGGCTCAAAGGGAAGTATTCAGATACATGCAAATAAGACACGCCTCGCAAGCGGCCTTTCCAACCTTCGAGGGCATACCGGAATCATCGCCATTAGAAGATCGCTTGCTAGATGGGCCACTACACTCCAAAGCCATATCCTTAACACATAAAAAACTCAGCAACAATTTGCCAGATAGTTTTGGTAATCTTAAGGAGCAGTAGGAGAGAGACTTGGGACCACTGGATGAGGAGGACTGGAGATCGGCTCTTATGTCCCCTAGATAAGCAGCCACCACACTGCGATTTAGATTAATACAGCTCAGGATTCTACACAGGTCCAGCATGACAGGGATCACCCTGGCTAAAATCGGCACGAGACCGGATGACCTCTGCTTGAGGGGCTGCCGACAGCCGGCCACCTTTTACCACACTATCTGGGATTGTCCTGCGATTCACCATCTTTGGGAGGAGGCCAATGACCACATGCAGACCACACTGGGTAAGGAGGTGATACGGACACCGAAACTGGGATTACTGAACATCTGGGACGCCACTGACCTTACTGACGTAGAACAACAGCTAGTGACCTTAGGATACACATTGGTAAAGCGGGAACTGGCGAAAGGGTGAGAGGGGCGGTTCCGCCCTCCACCTCTATATGGGGGAAAGAAGTAGACAGGTGTATGATAGCCGAAAAGAAAGTTTTCATAACCCGGAGATGCCCCAAAAAGTGGGACAGGAAATGGTCCAAATGGAATGTTTATCGTGGAGACATATGTATATCCACAATGGTAGAATTGGAAACGCGTAGAGATACGGACAGACATGTGAATAATTGATGTAACTGCTTCGCTATCCCCTGTGCAATATGCGCACGATTTGAGTAACCAGTCAATTTATTATTCTGTAATTTTTGTATGAATGTTATCAATTTCAATAAAAAAAATGTTTTTTTTTAAAAGAAACGTGCTGCTCTTCACCTGGGCACCCAGAAAAGCACCTCTCCTTGACATGTCATTTTTAGCCAACATGCAGACCTTTGATTTCTGTTGCTGTCACTTTGGAGAAAGGAAGCCAGAACATGCTCCACTCTGGTAACACAGTCTACTATTGAATGTGGAATACGGACTGTAATTCTTGGCTTATAGAGGCACCCATGGCAAAATGCAGCCTCTGGCATACTGGAGGCAATTATTAGAATGATGGTCATTTTTGACACAATAGAGGCACTGGCTTAGTGGAGATAATTCTTGGCATAATGGGCACTCGTAAAATGCTGACTCTGACATACTAGATGTAATATTTTGACAGATGGGTCAACCATGATGTATGGGTGGCAAAAACAAAATACTGGCACTAGCATATTCTATGTAATTTTGGCATGGGGGACCTATGGAAACATGCTGTCCCTAGCACAATTAAGTTAATTTCTCACACGAAGGCAGCCATAGTACATAAATAAAATATGGTCAACTCTTGGGGAGCAACATCTTTCGTCGGTTTGGCATATTATAAGGGACTTGAATATTTGACGAGTGCCCCTGCAGAGTCTTTGAGGAAATGTATTTGAAATTTGTGCTTTAAAATGAACTATTCGACCCCATGTTTGCCAGAATCTTCTCGGGGGAGAACCCCTGACCGCATCCCACATCCCCACCCTTCAAGAGATCAAGATCACTAGCTTCACTCGCTTACTACAGTGTTCAGGGCAAATATTGCACCGCACATGTTTAAATGATCATGTCAACACCCTAATATTGGTGATAGCTAAAACAGACATTTGTCTGTATTGTGCTGTTGCCCAAATTACATAGTCATTAAGGCACTTCAGTGATATCAGTTACTCTCATGTCATTAAGAATAAGATTACGTGATTTTACTTCCTGTGACGATACAGGGTCAAAGATCATATGCGGTCACTTCTGATGTCATCAAAGTCAAAGGGTGTCAGATGTCACTTACACTACCTGAGGCATTTTGGTGAATCAATGTCCATGGGTGTAAAAACCTAAGTGGCGAAAAGTCCATACATGGATTCAAGGGTAGGATCAGCGGGTTGAAACCAAACTTGCACTCAGGTAATCACTTCTCATGTTAGAGGAGACAGCCTAGGATAGGCTCAGTGGGACACACTATGGAAAGCTTGACAGTGCTAATGTGCAGCATGCTGAAACACAACTGCCCTTGCATTTCCCCCCTAGGCCGATGCACACTGGACAGCCCAAGAGCGAGAGCAGCATAAATGTGGAAAGCATCTGGAACTAAAGGGTAACCTTTCATGCCGGCCTTGACTGAAGCTCTTAGCTCACTTTTTCTCGTCTTGTTACTGGATTTAGTATACCTGCTCTTGTGGACGTATAAGGACTCTCATTCTTCCCTCTTTAGTGGCTTTTTCTGCTGCAGCCACACTCTCCCCCCTTCGGGGCTCTGCACCTATCTCCATGGTCTCTAGTACTCCCTGATGCTGCAATTCCGTCATTCAGCACGATAAAGGAGCAGACTGAGACACTTGGAGCAGCCTATTATGATGATCTATTCAGAAAGGCCTGGGAGAACGCTTCCTTCTAAAATGCATCAGTGTCTCACCTACGACTACTCTGAAGTTTCCCCAGCCGAGTACATGTGTGCCCCAACACATATGAGCATTTGTGCTACAGGACATAGTCAGGACTACTTCTCCTTTCAGGTGGTCCTAAAAAGAAAAAAATCCATTTTTTTGCAGGCAAACCCTCTAAAAGACTGCACCAAGGGCACTTCAAGACTTTCAGAGTGTGGCGATGCACATGCTCAAATCGTGACTCTGCATCTAGGCGGTATATCTATCTTGTAACCAGACTTGACAGGCGAAGCAACATTTATGTGTACCTTAATGTGCAAGTAAGTGTACAACATATGTGCATACATTGACTGCATCACTTCGCACTGCATACCCGTACTTGCATGCACAGTGGTGCGCTGGGCGCAGCAAAGGACTCCTTGGATTACTGGCCCTGTGCTTCACAAGGAACATCTTACTTCTGCAACCCAGCCCAAAAACCACAGCAGAAATACGAGTCCTATCAGTCACAATTACTCACTGACAGTAATGATCAATGTAATAATTTTTAGAGGGATCCCCATGCAAATTAGCTGCAGCTTGTTTTCTGGAAATTGATGACCACGCTGTTTTTTTTTTGTTTTTTTTAAACATGTTTTTATTGGCATTTGTTAATAGTTTCGTTACATATCAGTGTTGGATGGCAATATCGCAGAGTACATGTTTCCAGTCAGGTGAGATCAATCATCACGTTTACAATATCCTTCACCACACTTATGTGCAATGTAACAGGTGTTTGCCATACTACATAATACAAACCAGGGAAGGGGGGGGAACTAGGGGTAGTCATGGACTATCAGAGAAGGGTCAGCCAGACTACAGCACAGGTGGTCCGTAGGGTAACTGGTGAAGCAGCGCATTGGGAACACCTGGCCGGGGTACGACTATGCAGGCGGACATACGGCATGGGTGCAGGCCCCGTAGCAGCGGGGATAGGAGCCTGGTCCCCCCAAGGTGAGTGTGTAGTATTAGAGGGGATCGTCATCCGGGTGGGTTCGTGTCGCGCGTGACTGCGTGGCAGTAGGGGTAGTCGCGGTCGTGTTCTGATCAGCTAGGGGCTGGGATTGTTTAAACTGATGCATTAACAGCGCCCACTCCAGGGAGATCGGGGTTTTGCGTATGCCCTTCGCCTCCTCCTCTCGCAGAGTGTCCTCCTCAGCCGCGGACCACTTGAGCACCGCCCCCCTCCATGCCGCCATCGGGGGGCCCGTAGGGGAGCGCCAATTCATAGCTATGCATCGCTTAGCCAGGAGGTGTGCTAATGAGACAAATCATATAGGCACTTTGTGCCGCTGCTTCCGGCCCATTATTCCCAGTGCGCAGTACTCCCAGGTGTCTAGATGGGGCAACCCCGTGAGCTCTCGGAGGGTCTCGTGGATAGTCGACCAGTAGATTTGGATCCCCGGGCATGACCAAAACATATGGAGGAAATCTGCATCTTGCGCCTGACAGCGGGGACAGAGGAAAATTGTATCGGGATAGAAACGGTGGAGGCGCGCTGGGGTCAAGTAGGCCCTGTGAAGAATGTAATATTGTATATTTTTTAAACGGGCGTTCCGAGACACTTTTTTGGGAAATTCGAGTGCCCTGTCCCATTCGTTGTCATGAAACGCCCGTCCCACCTCCTCCTCCCAAAGGGTCCGCAGGGGCGCCAATGATAGGGGCGTCAACTCCCGAATGGACTTGTACAGCCAGGTGGTGAGGTGACGACCCCGTCCCATTCGCAGTATCATGTGGAGGACTGGATGCGTGGGGGGCTCTCCTAGTGTGAGATCACAGTACGGCAGAAAATGACTAAGGAGCTGGCGGTGCCGCAAGAATTGTCCCGGGGGGAGATCGTATTCATCAATGAGTTGCTGGAATGGCCGGAGGTGTCCCTCCGCGAATAGTATTTCTGCCTCGGAGACCTCCCGAGATGTCCACTCCCGAAGCATGGCAGGGGTGAAGAACCGGGTGTTTTTGGGCCAGCCCACCAGCGGGAGCAACGGTGAATACGAGGGCCTATCTGGTGCGAGTCGGTGTATGCGCCGGATGCACCCCCGGGCCACCTCCACCTGGAGGGGGTAGGTCCCCGCCGGGCGGGATCCCGGCACAAGCAAACGGCATAATTCCGGTGTCGTTATCCGACCCGCAGCCGTGTATGTTTCGGACGTGTGCCTGCCGGCTGTCCAATAGGAGAGCCATTGGAGTTGCGCCGCTAGGAAATAGGCTTCGAACGAGGGGGCTCCGAGACCGCCTTGTGTCGTGGGTAATTTCAGTTTTGCCAGTGCGATTCTATGTCGCCCCTTGCCCCATATTAGGGATCCAAGGAGGGTGTCCAAATCTTTGAAGAAAGAGCGAGGTGGTATCACTGGAAGGTTAGTAAAGTAATAGAGTAGACGCGGGACCAGCACCATTTTCGCTAAGGCCACGCGGCCAATCGGGGCTAGTGGGAGCTGACGCCAAAACCCAATGGCGGAACGTATGGAGGTGAGTGCCCTACGATGGTTACCCTCGAAGATGTCAGTGGGTGAGTGATATAGGCGAACCCCTAGATAGCGAGGGGCCTCTGCCGTCCAGTTTAATCTCTGATCACCAATCCACACCTCCCGAGGGGCAGAGTCGGGGTGGAGGGGATAGACCACAGACTTCTCCCAGTTCACCTTCAAGCCTGAAGCTCCCGCGAATTCGGTCAAGATGAGCCCGAGTGGGGTTAGATCCGCGGCGATGTCCCGTATATACAGGAGGAGATCGTCGGCATACAGTGAGACACAGTGCGTGACGTCCGCGAGCGGTATGCCCCAGTCCTGCCCCTCCCTTCGGAGACGGATAGCCAAGGGCTCCACAGCCAACGCAAATAACAGGGGCGAGAGGGGGCAGCCCTGTCTAGTGCCCCTATGTATTGTGAATGCCGAAGAAATACGACGTCCAATGCGGATTCGGGAAGTGAGCTTAGTGTAGAGAAGGCGGGTATAGGCTATAAGCTTGGGGCCAAGGCCAGCACGCTGGAGGACCGAGAACAGGTACTGCCACGTCAGGGTGTCGAAGGCCTTCTCGAGGTCTAAGATCAGGCACGCCGCTCTGGGGAAGCAGTCACCAATCTGGTCCTGGATATGGAACAGACGCCGTATGTTCTGAGAGGTATTCCTGCCCGGTACGAATCCGCATTGGTCAGCGTGTACTAGTGGACACACCACCCGGGAGTATCTTTCAGCCAATATTTTCCCTAAAATTTTACAGTCGGCTGTAAGGAGCGTTATGGGCCGATAAGACGCCAACAGCTGTGGGTCGCGGTTGGGCTTCGGGAAGGTAACAATTACCGATTCTCTCATGGAGCTGGGTAATTCGCCTGCGTGTAGCGCTGTGTCCAGTACCGTCGATAGACGGGGGGCCAGCAGGGAAATAAAGGTGACGTAGTATTCTAGCGGGAACCCGTCCAAGCCCGGGGCTTTGTTTCGGGCCAATGTGCGTATGGCCTGGGTGATCTCCGAGGTACGTATCGGCGTGTCCAGGTCAGTTTTTTCTACAGCAGAGATCTGAGGGAGAGGCAGAGGGTCAAGGAAGCGATCGATCATCCCCTGACTCCATGCTCGGGGGCTATCATAGACCTCCGAGTAATATTGACGGAATTCTTGAAGAATCTCGTCCTGAGAGTGTACCAAGACGCCGTATTGCGTATATATGGACGTGATGGGTCGTATCTCCGTGTCTTGTTTAGCTAGCCACGCTAGCAGCGAACCCGTCTTGTCGCGGTCTTTGTGCATTCGAGTCGCATATGTCCGAAAGTTGTATCGCCGCAGATCCGCGCACGCTCCCTGATATTCCGACTTGGCATGTGCGATCTGCGTCGCCACTGCCACCGATTGGTCGGTGAGTTTTGTGGCGTTGGCAAGCCGTTTCTCGGCTTTATCAAGGGCCTGTTCCAGGGTGCGTTTCACCCCGACGCGCTGTTGAATGCAGTCTCCCCTGGCCACCACCTTGAAGCTATCCCACTCGATCAGGGTGGAGGACGCCGACCCCATGTTTCGGGCAAAGTATTCTCGGATACTACACTCTTGTTCGTGGGTGAAAACCGGATCCGCCAGACAATTGCGCGGGAGGCGCCATGTGGGGACAGGGGGGTGTGGGGGTCTCCATTGAAGACTTAGTACATGTGCATCATGGTCGGATATGACTCTACCCAGGTAATCTGTGTGACGGACCTGAGGGAGCACCGCTGCCGTGCACTAGAAGCGATCTAGTCTGACTCGAAGGTTGTGAGGAGCTGAGTAAAAGGAGTACATGCGTGTATGAGGGTAATGCAAGCGCCACACATCTGTGAGTGACCAGTGTGCTACCCAGGCCTTAAATCTATCGATGTGTCTGTAAGTAGGGGAGCGCGGTAGTGGGGGGCATGAGCGGTCCAAGTCGGGATCTAGAATGCAATTATAGTCTCCCCCGAGTATCCAAGGCACGTGAGTGAATTGGGCGAGGATTTTCGTAAGTCGGTCCCAAAACTTATCCTAATCAACATTCGGGGCATATATGCTTCCCAATAGGACGGCCTGTCCGTCAAGCAGTCCCTCCAACAGGACAAATCTACCCTCCCCGTCTACCACCCGCTGGAGCTCTCGGAACGGAGTACCCGGTCGGATCCAGATCAGCGCACCGCGGGCAAATGTTGAGTAGGTCGTAGCGCAAATGAGGCCCCGCCATTTTGCCTGCACCCTGCCCACCTCCGCTGCATTAAAATGGGTTTCTTGCAATAGGAGTATGGATGCCGTTTGGCGCTTCGCGTAGGCATAGATCACATAGCGCTTGCGGGGGGTGTGAAGACCGCGTGCATTTAACGTAAGTATCTTAACGTCCGTTACACTCGTCCTCTGTGCCATGAGTAGTACGTCTAGTGTGCGGGCCGAGGGAGCTGTCGGTCCGAGTGGTCGTTATGTGGGGACCCTAGGGGTTCGCTGCGCCGCTGAGTAACGAACCAGTGATCCCAGTCGCTGGGGCATTTGATCGCGTGGGTGTCTGGTGCCATGACGTGTGGGGTGTGCAAGCACTGGGTAAGAAACGGTATGCTGGGGAGGGAGTTGGGATTATGCTGAACTGGGGAAACTAACTGCGGAACTGGGGTCGGGAAACGTTCCCAATGCCAAGGACCCATCGCCAGAGACGATGCGTCCAAACCTGCGCTCCCTAAGACGGGAAGTACAACAATGTATGATGGGGGCGGCGGTGTGGGTGCGTAAGACGATACACGGATCGGGCCTTTAAAGGATAAGTGAGCGTTGCTCGCATCGTCAATTGATGGCCAAGGTGTCTAAAGTTAGGGAGTGATACGTGAAGATAACCACCCTCGTTAGGCAGTTTCCCAGCAAACCCCTCTTACGGTACAAGAGTCCTTGATTGTCCATCCAGAATGAGGTCCGCTGTCTGAGGAGTGACCAGAGGGGGTGTCACAGAGTCTCCGCCAGACAGGGAGCCATCGCTGTCATTCTCCCCCTCAGATGTGAAAATGTGCGGGGGTCGATCTATGTCGTCCTGCTGGGACGGCGTCTGCAGATTGATCACCGCCTGCAGGGCCTCCCTCCTTTCCCTCACAATCTGTTCCAGGTCGGGAGAATCTTGGGTGCGCAACTTGGTCCCACCACTTGCACCACCGCGTGGGCGCTTCTGAGTGCGTCTCCTGGGTCGGGATAGTTTGGGGTTCGGGTCTCTTATGGTATCTGCTCTAGACTGCTGCAAGCAGTGTTGATCCGCCCAATCCTGCGCTTCCAAGGCGGTGGTGAAGAAGACAGTAGAGCCATTGTGGATTACCTTGAGGCGGGCTGGAAAGAGCAAAGAGTACTGAATTTTATTCTCCCGGAGGCGGCGTTTCACGTGCAGGAAGGAAGACCGTTGTTGCTGCACTGCTCTCGCGTAATCCGGAAAGACCATGATCCGCTTGTCCTCGACCTGCAGGGCGCCTGACGCTCGTGCCGCACGCAGCACCGCATCCCTGTCCCGGTAGTGGAGGAACTTCGCTAACATTGGTCTTGGAGCCGCACCCGGCGGCGGCCTACGGGCTGGGACCCTGTGAGCCCGTTCCAGCGAAAAGAAAGCAGATCGGTCCTTCTCGGGGGTGAAAGACTTCACCCAGGTTTCCATGTATTGCAGGGGGGTCGTGCCTTCGATTCCTTCTGGCAAACCCAGCACGCGAATGTTGCAGCGTCTCGAGCGTCCTTCTAAATCGTCCGCGCGTTCCTCCATAATGGTCAAACGATGTAGGACCTCCTGCAGCGACTTCTGGTGGGCCCCGATCATGGGTTGCAGCTCGGCCACCGTCTTTTCCCCATCTTTTACTTTGTCCGCCAGTTTGCGGTGATCGTCGCGGATAAGGCTGATGTCCGTTGCCAGGGTCCCGAGTCTCTCCTCCATAGAGACTCTGGAGAGCTCGATGGCCGCGAGGACCTGATCCAGCTTGGCTGAGATCGCGGGATCGGCCCGTGGTGCCTCTGTGTGCACCCATGTCCGAGTCTTTGGCATGTTCTCTGGGGCTGTTTCAGGTACCGCTGTGTGTTGGGTCGCTCTCGGTTTCCCCATCCTGGCGACCGGGGCAGCGATGCGGGCCTAGGTCGTCGGCCGGCAGAGCGAGGCAAGCGAGTCGTTGATTCAGAGGTTCCCCTTTGAGGCTAACTTGACTGAAGTCCACCTCCACCGCCGGCGGGGGCGGGGGACGCCTTGTCGATGGTTGTGGTGCCCCTGAGGAAACGGGAACGCCGCTGTGTTCCTCCGTATGTTGTCCGGGGGTTAAGGGGCTCTCCTTCCACGTACGAGGGTATGATCTATCCCGGTGTCATACCACCGTGCCGGCGTTGGGCCACCGTCTATGCCAGTGCAGATTATACTAGGAGCCGCTCAGCTGTGGGGCACCCTGCGAGTGCGCCGACACGGGGACGCAGCTCACCCCGCTCGTGCCAGCATACCACGCAGCACATCACCAGCTCCCCGCAGAAAGTCAGGCGCCATCTTAAGGTCAGGCGGACCGGCTATGATGGGAGGATCGTGGGGGCCCGCCACCAGGCCGAGGGCGAACAGCCGTCTCCGCGATCCCGGTACACTGGGTGAGGGGGGGGCCACCGCCCCGAACTGGTACCTCAATGCAGGATCCGCGTCTGAGTCCGCCGTCGGAGGAGGGTCGTCCTTGTCCCAAAATGGCTGCTCGTCCCCTTCCCGGGCTCCGGGGCCTGCAGCGGGCGCGCACCTGGGAAGTCCAGCACCCTCCGTCGTCCCCCGCTCAGGGGTCGGTGTTGTCCGCCTTCCGGGTGTGAGGGATGGTGAGCCAAGGGCCGCGCCGGGCCCGAGGGGCCTCGAATGCACCCCCTAGTCCGCTACTCCGGACCGAGTGTCCTCCATCTTGCAGCCCAGAGCTCCGATCTGGCGGCCACACCGCCACCGGTCTCCGCCGCCGCCTGCCTTCAGCATTGCGTTCCTGGCAAGCACTCCGGCAGACCCAGGATCTGCTCCGGTGCCCGGTGCTCGTTTTCAGGGTGCGAGCAACGCCTGGAATCGGGTAAATTACGAGCCCGATCACGGAGCCTCAGCACACCACAGCCGCCATCGCAGCCGGCTTGGCCACATGACCGCGCTGTTATACGTTATTTTTGTCAGAGTAATTTTCTGGCAAAGAACGACAACACCATGTTCCCACTACAAAAAATACTTTAGCTTTGTTGCAAATCATTTGGCTGTCAGTTTTATTGTAACAAAAGACAAGCCTTTTATGTTCCTGTGCTGGAACACAAATTATTAAGTCAGTAGTTGGGACAGGTCAATTTCTTTACAAGACAAGTAAATTTCTGTAGCATTTTATCCAGTGGCGGTTTCTCGTTGGGGGCGTCGGGGCTCCGCCCCCTTTACTTTTGCCCCATTACTAAAATAAAAGCAATGTCTAAATGTGTTTGATTTTTTAATTAAGTGCAGCATGTATACTTCTTACACATCGTTCATCTTTGTTATAGCTGGGGGTCAGAGGTTACCACTCACTGTATAATGATACTGCAGTCTGTAGTGACGTTGATGTGATGCAATACACCTGCTGCCCAGGGCCAGGAAGACTCAAGGCTCCAGTATTTGCCGGGCTGCCGATCTCACAGCCTTGAGGCGTGGGAGGTCATCAGCTAGGCAAAGACATAGCCTCGAGGCACAGTCTCCAACCCCAGATGACATGAGGGTGAAATTAGCCCTGGGCGTTTTAGACTGAAGCCCTGTATTCCTGGGGCTTCACGTCAATCAGGGAATGGAGAGCATGGTCACCCCACCCTTTCCCAACTCGTCACAGGGGGGTAGGCCGTGGGTCCCACCCTGTAACGAGTTGGGAAAGGTATTAGAGGCTGCATGCCAGAGGGAAGTCGATGAGCCTGCGCAGTTTATTATCAAGCCTCTTGAAAACACACTGCGCAGGCTTGAAGTGTGGTCTTCCCGCTCTGCACTTTATGAAGGAGGCCATTTGAGACTATAAGGCGTATCAAGTGTCACTGATGCCCCGTCTATGTGACCTTTATGTAGCTGCGGTAGACACAGGACGGCTCCCACCAACGCTGGGTGAAGCACATCTGATTTCGTTGCCCAAGCCTGACAGAGATCCAACAGACATGGGGTCGTACCGACCCCTTGCTCTGCTCAATACCGATTACAAAATCTTAGCAAAAATCCTAGCGGATAGGTTGGCGCAAGCAGTCCCTGATCTAGTGCATACAGACCAAAATGGCTTTGTGCCGTCCCGTAACACCTCATTTAAGTTGCGCCGCTTTTTTAGTGTCGTAACCTACTCCGTCTGTGAATGGCCGAGTGCAGGCTGCCTTGTACTCGATCTTGAGAAGCCATTTGATTCTCTTGAATGGGATTATATGTTTGCAACCCTTGAAAAATACAAATTGGGCCCTGACTTTCTGCAATTGACCCGCCTTCTCTATACCAACTTGGTGGTCAGAGTAAAACTGGGGCCAAATGTCTCGTCTGCCATTCCTCTTTGCGCTCGCTATGGAGCCGCTGGCAGAATCCCTAAGAACGCAGCTACACAATGGCATACTACTGAGTGATGGCACCCACGTGGTGTTGCTATACGCTGATGATCTACTGATCTATCTAAGAGACATCACTCAGTTGCCAGAACAGCTGACCCACATCCTTCGTGATTTTGCTACTGTGTCGGGATTAAAAGTAAACGTTAGTAAGTCTAAACTATATGCTTTTAAAGATAACTGTTTCGACCCCGGCCTATTCCTCAATGGCGTGAGAGTGCAGTGGAGCGCTGACACATTCCGATACCTGGGCATACGGGTGTATCGCCAACCACTGGACCTCTTTGACTGTAACCTAGGTAGGGCACTGACAGCCGTGAAATCCCGGATGCAGTTTTGGAGTACGCACCCTCTCGCTGTGGTCGGTAGAGTGGCACTGCTCAAAAGGGTGGCTCTGCTGAGATTTCTGTACTATTTCGCCAATCTGCCCATCTATGTCCCTGCTTCCTTTTTTGCCGCACTAGAGAAGATAATCAGAGATTTCATCTGGGGTCCCAATCGGCACAGAGTAGCGATCAAAAAGCTATATTTACCCACTGATCAAGGGGGCCTGGCGGTGCCCTGTTTTGAGCATTACTATCTGGCAGCCCAACTTCAATGGATCGCCAGATAGATGGCAGACCGCCAGCGTGATGACACAGCGACCACACGCCCATCTTACACGCTCCCTCAGATCCTTGCGCTCTTTCACCCCGGCACGAGGGTGCGACCCCCTGAACCCCGTTTTCTGAACGTAGCATACCGATGTCACTGTAGAAGCCTCTACTTAACCTGAGACACAACACCTTACGCCCCCGCACTTCCTCTGGAGGGTACCCCTGCAGGTCGAGCGACACGTCTACCAAACTGCAGCACTGGCACGATGTGGGTGTACAAACGCTGGGGGAAATCTATCGGGAAGGCTCACTTATTCCGTACACTACGCTGGTGTCTGACGAGGGACTCCCGGCAGGACAATTCCTACTTCAACGGTCACTGATAACTACACTTTCAACGAAATGGGGGGGATCTTGCAGTAGAACCGCAAACACATCTCACAGTGCAATATTTGCATGTCATGGGACGAGGTCGACACCTAATGCGGTGGCTTGCGGCTTCATTAGGGCAGCACGCTGCTGTAAATTTAGACCCCCTCCGACACAAATGGGAACATGACTTGGGCCGACAACTCTCAGATAAAGACTGGCAGCGAGCGCTGGCTAGCCCGGTACAGATCCCTAGAAACACTAGATTTAGACACATCCAATTCTACATCATTCAGAGAGCGTACCTCACACCAGCCAACATCAATAGATATTTTCACCGCACCTACTCAGCCTGTCTCAGGTGTGCCACTGTAGATGCGGACTTGGTGCACATGCTTTGGGGCTGCACCAGACTGGCTGTGTACTGAGAGGGAGTGGCGAGCATACTCCCCACCTGTACTGAAAGAGAAATACCTTTCGACTGGCCCACGTATTTGCTACACATGTTCCATAGGAGGCACAACACCAAAGTCACCTCCAGATTCCTGGAACTAGGCATGGTAGCAGCGAAAAGATTAATCACTAACAGGTGGAAAGCACCTGACCCTCACACATACTGGCATGGAGGCGTTCCACTCTGGCGTGGGCTAGGGCAGAGGGTATAGCTATCCGGCGTGAGAAAAAATCTTGGGCTTCAAGAAAATACCCATATCCACTAATTGGGAGGCAATCCTGGTGTCACTGGGACAAAATGCGGATCTGCCAGACCAGACCACACATAGCCCTTCCCCGATTGAGTGACCCCCACGCACACAACACACATCCTCACAGTCACCTACAGGCACTAGAATTGTTGTCTCCCAGCAGCGAATTGACACTCTGGGGTGACCATGCTTCGGACACCAACCATAACAGCAACATATAAGGGCATAATAAACAACATGCATACGTGCAGCAACAGCTGAGGGACGCTACACCAGCTCTATTCCAAGTTTTGTAACCAGTCTCCCCCATGTATTTTTCTCCCCCCACCTTTATTGAACGCACAATATGCCAGTTGTACCTACCTCGAGCAGGGAATGGCCTAGTACTTACTGTGTAGCACATGTTAATAGTGAATACTGTAATGTGATGTATGCAACGTAGCCAGATAATTGTAACATATACAAGCCGATGCATTATCCTAGTTACTGCGAAATCTTTTATTCATGGTGCATCATGTATGTAAGACACGTCAAAAAGAGATGTGATCTGTGGCTACGTGTTGTAGCTGTATGTTTTACTCACTGAAGGCCCATTTGTAAAACCTGCAAAATCAATAACGATATAGAAAAAAAAAACGAAGTAGGCCATTTGAGGCGTGTTTGACTTTCAGAGTCACTGTCTGGCAGCCAGGAGTAGGCCTGTGGACCTGGCGGCATGGAGCAAAGATGGTGCACACTGCAGGTACATGTCATGTCCGCTTTTCAATACATTTGTTATAGAGTAGCGTTATTCATCGTGCATGTCTTTGTATGAAATACGTTTTTGTAAAGAGGACTGCTGCTTTGGTAAATGAAAAACATTTTTGCAAAAGCACACACTAACCATATCGGTCAATTGACAACCCAGTATTCATTTTCTCCACCAGCATATCCAGAATAGAGATTCCACCGTTTGTGTTACAGGGAGAGTGTAAGGGTGTAGGCGCAAGTATTGTGTAGGAGGACAGGTGTGGGCGTAACTGCGAGGACAGCGAGGGGAGTTTTTTGTAATGTACAGGCCGAGGCAGGCCAGTGGGGGAAAGGGAGCAAAGCAGCAAGACTCTTGGAGTCTCTGAAAGAAAAAACAACTAACGTGGCTCCACACATCCGCTTTGTAGGTGGAAGGCAGGTGAGAGCTCAGTCTGAGAGGATGTGAGCCAGGGCCTGTCAGACTTTGGCTGTCTGCATGAGAGGGCTTTTCTTCCTGGCACTCCAAGAGTTACCAAGTACCACATGCAGAAAACTAAGTTACCGTGTACAAGTCTCGGCGCTGGTCGCTCATCAACCTGTGATTCTGGGCAGATCACTTAATCTCCCCGTGGATAAAATGAAAAATTAATGTGTCCTTGTGTGATGTAAAGAGCGCTCATCTAAAGCATTCCAAAACCTTGGGGTCGAGTTCATGCAACATAAAACTGCAAACAACAAACAGACAACGCACAATTCTGGCAGGGCAGACAGCACGGAGGATTGCAAGCAGGCATTCAATGAAAGGCATGAAAGGCGAGTCCATGGCTGGGCAAGGTGGAGGACAGGAACCTGTGTTGCAGGTGACTGTATGGCCCTGACTTATTACCCCGAGCAATCAGAGGGCAGCCACTGCCTTGCATTTTTGGGGTTGGACTAATGGAAAGGAATCCAGACATAGCTACCACTTTCAATAGAAGAATCACCACCTTCCCATCCAGCTAAATTGCTCTGACTTTTTTGGAATCACTTTAGCAAGGCGACACATTGTCCCAGAAAAGCTCCCTTACATATACTTAAAGGGGGTTTCCGTCGCGTTTCTTCCAGTGATAATTTAGCATGAACCGAAAATCTGGTCATCAGTCACTGAACCGGGTGTTTGCTTTTACTTGATTTTTATTTTTATGATGCATTTCTATCAATATTGTATGGTGGATGTAGTTATATCGAGAATGCAATAAACAATGTGTTTAGTGGCAGACGGTGCTCCCAGACCCCAACCATGTGGACCACCAAGTGAGAGGTTTTTGTTCGGTGCCATTTTACCTGATTAACAAGTATGTATGTCCTTTGATCTTTTGCAGAGACTTCAAGGCATGCTTGTTTATAGTCGTGTGCACTCCAAGGCAGTATGTGTAACTGTCATTAATGACAGCCAGTACACAAAGCTCTGTTTTCTAGCGTGAAGCTTTCATTTTTGAACTGCATGCTACGTCATGTGTGTGGTGAAATACAACCTCTGGCAATATTATTATATTACAGACATGGTTTTGGATTACAAACTGAAGTTACTGAGAACATGAGAGCCCCAATTAACATGTCTCACAATCTGCACCTCTATACATTGGTAGAATGACCTCTTGTGCCTCCCCTAGACCCTCCGTCTCGAAGAGCAGCATTATTCTGCAATCTAATTCCAGTATCGGGCCTGTCCTGATCTGATCAGCCTCACATCACAGCTCTAGCACCAGCTCGATAGGAATAGGATTTCACAAACAGTAACCGAAGGCCTGCCTCCATGACCAACAACTAATCTCTGCGTCTAATCCACATAGATGTTATTTAGGCACAATTCCCTTTAGGCAGCCTGCCAGTCGTTGTAGACAATATAAAGGTATTTCTGGGTAAATTTACTAAGGGCTGTCAGACTTCTGGGGATCTGTGTATAGGAAGAGAAAGTTGTCCAAACCCCTGTTGGAAATCTCAAGCCTTCCTTGAATACATAGCAGCAGCAGAAGTATGGGCTCTGAATTTTACACACGGCCCTGTAAACACACTTATCCATCAATTTCATGTGAACTGAGAAGACTGTTCATACTAGAATAGCATTTAATTCCAGGTCAACAGTTGGAATAAAGGAAAATGTAAACAGTCACTACATCAGGCCAGTGTGTTTTGAACGGCTTACACTGCCCTTTCTTTCTCTTTCAACATCCAAAGAGAGGTATCTAGTTGCTTCTTTTATATTCAACGTCTTCATAAATACTAGGTGTGCTTCTGACTGGTAGAGATCCGTTGCTTAGGTACCTCCTGTATCATGCCTGGACTATTGTAACTCTCTCTTTTTGGGGGGGCACTATCTTATGTTGCTTTTTATTCTTATTTAAAAAAAATTGTGCTGGAAATGTATAATTTTATCCAATTTAAAAAATAAAACAACTGCACATGGAATTATGACTGCTTTTTCCAAATAATGCTGTGCCTCCCACCCAAAGTCCAACCCCAGCCTCACCGCTCCCAAACTTCACCAGCCGCCACTGATTTTATCCCGTTGTCAAGTAGATTTTTTTTTTTTTTTAAATCAACGCCTCTGACAAAGTAAAAGCAGCTGAGCCAGATTTTTGCATCATATATTAGACTTTGGGGGGCAAACGGTCAAGAAGTCTGCAGAAATTAATAGCCGCCCTGGTGTTTAACAGGTAACTGTGCTCAATGTGCATTATTGCCCAAGAAGCCTGCAGATGGATGCAGCACATATGCAAGATCTAGCATTTCAGGGCCCTTGTTAGATTTGGGGTCTCTAGTTGGCAGAGGTAGGTACCTTTGACACATAGGGACCCTTATGTCTAGTCAGGGTAAGGGGGTACACTCCTAAAATAACGCCAGCTCACCCCCTTGGTAGCTTGGCACAAGCAGACAGGCTTATCTCAGAGGCAGTGTATAAAGCATTTGTGAACACATACAGTAATCAAGTGACAACACTACAAATGGACACCACACAAGTTTTATAACAAAAATAAGTATTCTTTATATAGACTTATCACAAGACCACAAAACGACAGAAATCCACAATACTGTACATAAAATGGTAGAATTAGCTTAGTTCTCTTCAGATGTTAAAATGCGACAATTGGAGTTCAATGTCCCCCAAGATGCGTAACGCAATACAACGTAAGTGTTGCAGGGAAGGTGATGGGTCGGTTCCTTACACGCAAGAACGGTGATGCGTCGGGTCCCTACTGCTGCCTAGGGGATGCGTCGGTTCTTCTCTGCGAGGGGAGGTAATGCGTTGGTTCCTTACTGCGCTTCCGTGGCGATGCGGCACGCAACGCCGTGATGCGATGCAGATCCGGTGCAAAGAAACAAAGATGGCGTCTTTTCTTGATGCAACACGATGCGGACCGTGACAGGCCCTGCGACACGCTTCTTGGTGATGCGGCGGCGTCTGATGCAACGTCGATCCTCTTCTCCGGCGATGCGAGGCGCTTCGGCAACGATTCGACAACTTCAGAGGTGGCGACATGCTTCTCCGTTGATGCGGCATCGATCCTCTTCTTCAGCGATGCGACGACAGCGGCGGCGGCGACACGCTTCTTCGTGAGACGCGCTTCCAGCTCCTTGCGACACGCAGTCCTTCAGAAAGCCTCGCACAGCAGCAGGCACTTCCAAAATAACTCTTGGGGAGCTGGTGGGTGAAGTCTGTTGTCCCTGAGACTTCACCAGGAGGCAAGCTCTCTCTCAAGCCCTTGGAGATCCTTTACAAGTTGATGAAAGTACACACAAAGTTCCTCTCTCCTTTCTTTGGCAGTTTAGGCAACCACTGCAGGCCAATGCTCCAAGCAGCACTTCAGCTTAGGGATAGTCACTCCTCAGTCTCTCTGGTTCCTCTCCTCAGCAAAGGTTTCTTCTAGTTTCCCAAAGTGATCTAAAGTTCTGGGGTCTGGGTCCCCCTTTTTATACACAGTTTATCTTTGTTCTCTGAAGGCAGAGAGGCCTTTGCCTAGTCCAAACCTGTTCTGGTCAGTCCTGGAGCAGTTGTTGACAAGACTCCTATCCTTTCACAGTGCAGGGCAGGAACATCAGACGAACCACAGGAGGTGGAGCCAGCATTGTGGAGGGAAGGCACAGCCCTATTCAGGTCCCAGGTGCAACTCCTCCCACCCATCTACATGCAGATCTCTCTATCCAGCCCTGAGCTGACTCACCCTGTCTCATG
Organism: Triturus cristatus; assembly: GCF_964204655.1. Taxonomy (NCBI): domain Eukaryota; kingdom Metazoa; phylum Chordata; class Amphibia; order Caudata; family Salamandridae; genus Triturus; species Triturus cristatus. Next base: position 677,844,720 of record NC_140585.1, on the reverse strand, counting down.
GAATCCCCCAGCCCCTGTCACTCAAACTCCAGACAAGGAATACACAACCTAGCAGAGGCAGGCTTGGATGGTTAGACAAGAAAATACCTACTTTCTAAAAGTGGTATTTTCAAACACAGAATGTTAAAACCAACTTCACTAAAAGATGCATTTTATCATTCTGAGTTCAGGCATACTAAACTCGAATTTCTACCTTGTTCCCTGAGTCAGTTAGGATTATAAGATGTAATAATGAAACTGCCCATTCTGGCCTATAGGGAACAGGTAGCCTTGCAATAGTGAAAAACAAACATGGCTGTAATTCACTATTAGGACATGCCACACACACCAGGGCATGTCCTACCTTATAGTTACAATGCACCCTGCCCTTGGGCCTACCATAGGGGTGTCTGATGTGAAGAAAAGGGAAGATTTAGGGACTGGCAAGTGGGTGCACTTGCCCATTCAGCATGGCAGCACCAGACTGCACACATGCTCTGCAATGGCAGACCTGAGACACACTTTACAGGCTGCTTCTGTGGGTGGCACAACCAGTGCTGCAAGCCCACCAGCAGCATTTGGATTGCAAGCCCTGGGCACTCCTGGTGCACTGTACTAAGGTCTGACCGGTAAACCAAACTAGCCAATCGTGGAATCACTAATCCATACATCAATTTACAATAGGGAGAGCATATGCACTTTAGCACTGATCAGCAGTGGTAAAGTACCCAGAGTCATAAAACCAACAAAAACAGGTCAGAAAGAATACAGGAGGAAGGCAACAATTTCAGAGATGACCCTGCAAAAAGGGCCCAGTCCAACAGGCCTGTACTGCAAAATGCTTTAAACCCAAGCCTACGGGCAGAGCTAAGTGCATGTGTAACATGTTCAGACTCATCTACATCTGAACTTCAAGTTAACTAGTGTCTGTGACTGAAGAATAGAAATAGAAATAACAATATAACGCAATACCAATCATCCTAGCCGTGCCCAGTTACTATCTGGCTACGAACCTCTACTTCCTCTAAGCAAGGCGTCAGAAACCCAAGATTGAGCTTTTCTGTGCTTCTGGACAACTCAATGTTAACTATTGAGACCTGTCAAAGAAGCCAGGGCCTTCCTGTTTTCTTTTTGGCTAATGTTTTCATGAATTTACTTAGCTACAGCACAACGTTGAACTGCAGGGAAGAACCGAAAAATGGGATTCAAAAAGGGGCAAATGACCTAAAACAGCCCGGCTAACTAGATATTTAAATTGGACAACTGCATGGCTTTTTAAGGTTCATCCAGTGGAGCTGAAGGATTAACTCTAGACTACTGCATGATTACTCTGAACGATAGCTTGTTTACAATTGCTGTACTTTCCACAACATTTGCTTGGTACTGACCAGTTCAAATATTTAGGGGTTCATAATTAAATGGGAATTATTTCCGGTTGGAAATTATTTTAAGCTCAACACACAATTATAGGAACGACTAATTAAATGAACACTTCCATTAGTCCCATATCGCACAATAAAAGTTGTGCAAATGGGGATTTATATTTGAACTATATGCAGCCCTCACTATTTGAACTCGCAGCATCAAAAATGAAAGAAAGATCAACGCAGTAATTACACGGTTTCGTTTAGTAGGTTTTAAAACGAACCGTACCAGTTCATTTCAGTAAACTGCAGGACCACACAAAAGTTTAACGGTCAGCATCAGGAAATAACATTCAATGGTATGACTATAATTGCTTCCTAAAATGACCCACGCGAAGCATGGCTTCCTTAACATGCCGATCTCCATGTGTTACCTCAAAACACTATAATCTGCCCACGAGCTTCAATTTAAAGGTCGTGTCGCTCCAGTTTACACAGATTTCCATATGACATCAATCACAAATTGAAAGAGGAAGTCCGGTATCAACAAAAAATAAACATATAAACATCACAGGATGTTCACAGGTCTTGCCACAAAAACGTCACGATAATGTAGTGCTTCAGTATTTCTAAAACAATATTAATAGAAACTACAACACTTCACCATCCCTGCTGTAGCAAACGTTTACATCTGCATCTGTGAGAAAATTATGTAGAATAGTATTAAACGTTTAGAAGAATCAAGTCAATCATGCTGACTAGGGAAGGCATGCAATACTTTTCACAACATTGAGAAGAAAGTAGTCTAATACAACACGCCCTGGCAAATTCAATAGGTCTGGCCGTTGCAAGCGTGCAATATTAATTTTTGGAGGGAAAGCATAGGAAACGTGCAAAGAAAACTGACAAAAAATCAAATATAAAAAAAAAACAAATTAGAGAAATGGCCTGGCACACAAACCCTGGCACTGAAGAGCACTCCTTTTTAGATGGCAGTGAAATTGTTATCTGGAAAAAATGCACTCACGCATAGACAGCCAATTACTCACGCTGGCTGAGCTATAGGCCCATGATCTATGAAAAAAACTAAGAATGACAAGCTGAACACGCCAATGTATGAAGGCGATTGACTGAAGGCCCTTGTATGTATGTATTTTTTTTATTATGAATATTTTGAAAAAAAAACCGAAGTTGAGGAGACAGTAAGGGTAGGATAGACCTGAATAAGGTAGGTACACACAAAACGTGTCAAGGATGCAAAAATATGAACAATAACGTTAATGTAATGCTTCATTCTTCTTGGCAGACCATTAGGACCCTGAACATAACACTTTATTACACGTTTACATGCCATTTCAGCTACATTAGGTGGCATCATAAAAGTCTCAAATGACCATTCTTAACATCATAATCTCAGAAGGGAACATTAAGGGATCTTCAGATCAAAATAAGTAACACGTGTCAACAACCTTTAAAGCTATGCAACCGCCGAACTACTCTGTTGGTCTTCAGTGTTAGATATTTCAAACGTGGCAGTTTCGTGTAAACTCAAACATAGATGTATTTTGTGTAACAGAGCACGTTTCAGCATCTTCTGAAAAAAAACAAGTTTGCACCTTGGTGGTAGTTTTTATGGTCCTTTGTTCTACATAGAAAATTAATCCAGTTACAAAATAGAAGGTAGACTCGTTCTGTACTGTGAACTAAAGAAATCAGCGACGGCTGCTGCCATCAATGCGATGTTGTCATACCTCACTATTGAAGCAATTTTACAATTTGAGATGCCACTGGTGATGTTATACATGAGGTCATGAGCAGCACATGGCAACCGTGCAAATTAGCTTGCTGTGGGTGGGGAATTTTCAAGTTTCACACGGTAACTGTAAAGTAACTATCTACTATGAAGATTTCATGGAATCTCTTTGTTTTTTATAAACGTGATCTAACATGATAAAAAATAACTATAACTTACCTTTAAGAAACTTCTTTCAGAAAATGTTGTTTAAACAGCCTTGTGCATCAATTATTGTGCTCAGAGACTGGTATATGGTCATCCCATGCGAAGTAAATGTTCAATACAACACAGCTGTGTAAAGAGGCAGTCGATGGCTGCCATATGACAAACCTCCCATATCAAGAAGGCTAAAGGTACTCTATAGCAGCTAACACAAAACAGGGTATCCAATCAAGGATTTAAGAACCCATGGCTGTCCTATGGTCTGGATGGTGCACCAGGGTGATGGGTCTTGGAGGCAGCATATGTTGGAACTTTGAACATGAGTATGGATTCCTTTTTTAAAAACATGGAGAGGGTCGATTGGTTCCTGGCGGGCCATTTTATTGAATCATGTATCTGTTACTCCTACAGTTCCCCTGAAGAAGGGATTTCCCGAAAAACATTGGGAGTAAGGCGCAAAGTTCAGCTATCAACCTAAACATCAAACAACAATGTGATGTCAACATTGTAAACTGTTACACTATTGTTTGTGGTTGTTTCATGTCATACATAAAAAGCCATGATGCATGGCGAAAAAATAGAAAATTGATTACTGTTGAATAGAAGAAACAAATAAACGTTTGGAATAGAATTTTCAGTTTAGTAGACATTTTGATTATAGGATCACGAGAATCCTAGGATATTGAGTTTTGCACCTTGTGAGGGAGCACAATATTTGTAAACCCTAGTTTACAAACCTCGCATATTCCCAACCCCTGCTAGGCTCAGCTGTGCGCAGTGTGCATTGGATGCCCGCTGTGTGAAGAACCTAGCCTTTGGCCATGCAGAGCACCAATTTCTGCATCAGCAGGGTATGGTCTTTGGCCACACGCATGAGGCTCTTGGCTGGGCCTGCAGTGATGGCCTGTGCTGGCCTCCATGCCACTGAACTAACAGCGCATAGCCTTTAGCCGAGCACAGCTGCCTATGGGAACAATGCATTAGCCACTGGGTCCACAATGCTTTTTTCCGTACATAGTTACAACAGTGAATATTCTTTCTTTAAATTGTTCTTCTTGAATTTGCAAAACTAATAAATATATATATTTTTTCTAAAATGTGTAGAACTACTTCTGATCAGTGAAAATCATTGTGAGCTACTGAAGGCCAAGCCACTCGTGCAATGTTAACAGACAACCCCACGCCCAGTTTCATCAAATCGAAGTCTTATTTCCATAGAGCCAAAGACAGGGGTTTGAACAAAATACTTTGACTAGGGGCACTACGACAGGGATGTCGTGTGTCAGTGAGAGCGTGGTCTTTTGGGGATGTATGAACCTGTGTGCTTATGAATGGGATATATGTATATGGGTGAATGAGAGTGTGTTGTATGTACTTGTGGTATAGAACATACCTTTCGCCATATGTGGCACTGTTACATGTATAATACAAGCATACAACAATTTTTTTAATTTAAATATTTTTTATTTTACTCAACCAAACAATCAGCACAAGGAAATGCATACATGATATGTGAAGGAGATTAGAAATTAAGTCATTATAGATACAACTGTTCCCAACAGGGCCTCTCCTCCCCCTCTTGTCTGCACCGATGTAAAAACAGGGAGTGCTAAAAACGACTGTCAGAATAGCTATATGGTAGCGTGGTGAACCAGGGAGCCGTCTCCGATAAGCAGAGGAAGTGATTTATCGAAGTGTTATGAGCTTGGACCCCTACACCTGTGTTTCCTGCACAGTGTGTCCGACGGACTGTTGCGTGTAGTCTTCCACGTCCAACCCAAAGTGTTTTCTCCAGGGGTCCTAGATCCTGTGAAATTGTTTGGGGCACCCTCTGCTACGATATGTGACACATTCCGCCATCAAGTACATGTCCATCCCTAATGTCCATTCGAAGATGGTTGGTTTCTCAGCCACCCCCCATTTTTTGGTGATGTCCCTCTGAGCCACCGCAAACCCCAGTGAGGCAAAAATCAGTTGTGGTCTAGTTATGTCCACCTCACTAGGGATCCCCAGTATCACGAATTTCGGCTCCAATGGCAGCGGTACCCCCAGGACCGTACACAAAAGTCCAGTAACCTGCGTCCAATACGGTAGGAGAGAGGGACATGCCCAGACCATGTGGTAAAAGTCGCTTCCAGTGGCGGTGCACATCAAGCAGTGGGGTGAGTTTGCCCTTCCTATCTTGTGCCGTCTGTCCCTATCGTAATACGTACGGTGCAGTATTTTAAGCTGGATGATTGAATTCTAGCCTTTATGGCCACCTCTCTGGGGTGCATTAATGCCGCCTCCCAATCCACGTCTTCCATGGGCCCCACGTCTTTTTCCCACCTTATTCGTAGGCCTAGCAGGCCATCGGGGATGTTATTGTTAATGGTTTTATACATGAGGGAAACCGCTTTGCCTAACAGCTCCTCTTGTAGGAGCCTGCCTTCTAGGGGCGCATATTCCGGGAGCTGCTCACTGGAGATGTGATCCGCACGCCATGCATGTCGCAGTTGCGCGTATTTAAGAAATTGGGAGTCCTCAATATTATACTCTTGCCTAAGTTTCGCCCAAGTTTTAAACTCCCCTTTATCAATAATATCCCCTACTGTGGAGATCCCGAGACGGTCCCAAGTTTCGAAGCCCATGAATTTTGATAGTGCTTTAAACCAATTCCCTTCCCAAAGTAGTGTGGATCATGTAATCTTTTTCGCCCAGCCCAGGGTCTTGCTAGCTCTTTGCCATGTCAACAGGGTCAATTGCGTCACTGGCAGCAGGCGTGAGCTGCCTTTCCCGCCATAAAGGAAATGCAGGTGTGTATGGGGTTGCATAGTCCCTCTCTCGAGCCGGTATGTGTGGTGCTCTCTGTGTTTGTGTGTCCACTCGTTTATAGGGATCAGGTGGGACACCCAATAGTAGGCCTCTATGTCCGCGAGTGCGATCCCTCCGTTGTAGGGATTTCATTGTAGTGTCTGGAGTGCGATTCTGGGGTGCCTGCCCAGATCAGCGACCTAATGACGGTATTAATTTCTGAAAAGATGCCCCTAGGTAGGGGGTGATACGAATTCTGGAGGGCGTATAGGAGTTGGGGCGGAGTGATAATTTTAAAGAGCCGCTCGGCCAAGCCGGGTGAGATCCTTCCATCTATTAACGTCGACCCGAAAATTACTTAGGATTGTGCCCAGATTCTTCCGTCTACACACCTCTGCGTGGAGAGTCCCAAAAATACCTAAATATTTGAAGCCTCTCGGTGTGATGCACAGCTCTTCGGGCAGAGGGCAGTCCAGTTGTGCTTTGGTCGGGCAGTACATTATAGATTTATTCCAGTTGATTTTATACCCAGAGTGCCTTCCGTAGTCCGTGATCAAATCAAAAAGGGTCGGTATGGACGCTTTGGGGTGGGTGATATACAAGATGTCGTCAGTATATTGGGAGATTTTCTCCTACACGGCATCCGCAGAGGTGGAGTGGAAGCCCCAAATCAGGGGATGGATCCAGATGGCGCAGGCCAGCGACTCCAAAGTGAGCGCAAAGAGGAGGGGCGACAAGGGACAGCCCTGCCTGGTCCCCCTCTCAATGGGGAAGGGTGCCGAACACCGACCATTAACGCGTACTATGGTCATCAGTTATTTATATAAGAGTGCCACCCAACTGCGAAATTTAGGCCCGAGACCAAATTTAGTCAGAGTAGCGTCCAGGAATCGCCAATTGACAGCATCAAATGCTTTTTCTGCGTCTAATGACAAAAACACATGCGGACTTGCCCGGGTTCGTGCTTCCATGAGCCAATTATGTGTGTGTCTAATATTCAGCTGGGTAGATCTGCCCGGCATAAATCCCGATTGGTCTTCGTGAATCAGACCTTTGATCACCCTCAGGAGGCGAGTCGCCAAGATAGTGGCCAGGATCTTAACTTCCGAGTTCAGCAAGGAAATGGGTCTATACGACCCACATTGCTCTCGGGACTTGCCCTCCTTGTGTATGACCACAATAGTAGCCATCCGTATATCTGGGGGAGGATTCCCTCCATTTGGGCATCTGTAAAAAGCCTGAGGAGGTGGGGGATAGAATAGCAGAGTTTCACCTATAAAATTCTGCAGGTAGCCCATTACTGCCCGTGGTTTTCCCGAGACGCAGTTTTGCCACTGCCTGCTGAACCTGTCAGTGACAGATCCTTCTCCAGGGCATGGGTTTCCTCCTCTTCTAACACCGGGAAGGGAATTGCCCCCAAATACTCCAAAATCTCGGCCTGTGATGCGAGTGTTCGCGCCCGGTAAGAGGTCCTGCTAGTATACCGCAAAGGCCGTAACCACTCCCAGATCCATTGACTGGTTATGAACCCCAGAGGTTCAACACTTCCTTCACCCATATATTTTGAACCTCCCACTTGCTGAGCCAGGCTAAAATCTTTCCAGCCTTGTCATCCACCTCATAAAGGCGGTGCAAGGTCACCAGATACAATTTCCTGGCGTTCGGAAGCCAGCTCCTTGTACTCCAATTGTAGGGATGAAAGTTTACGAGAGCCCTCAGGGTCGCTACTCTGGGCAACCTGTCTATCTAAGTCCTTTATCATTTGTTCCATGTCAGTCAGACACTTGTCCTTCTCCTTTTTTTCCCATGCTATGCGACTTTGCACCATCTTGTAAGCCTCCCAAACCGTCACACCAGAGGGAACAGAATCCTTGTTTTCCGCAAAGTAAACGTCCATGTCTGCCCTAATCCCTCTCGTGAATTTGGGGTTCTGTAGGTCCCATGGACACAGTCGTCAAGTACGGACACCATCTCGCTCCTTCAACCCCAGCTCCACCTATAGTGGGGAGTGGTCAGAGAGGCCCCTGGCCGTATAGTCGGCACGCCCCGCGTCACCTATTTACCCGCTAGTCAGAAATATGTAGTCCAGTCTGGAATGTGCATCATGGGCCCATGAATAGAAGGAGAACTGTCGGGTAAGGGGGTGTCTAGTCCGCCGACCATCCGTCAGTCCCCTCGTTGTGGAGAAACACCGTAGTGGTGTGGTCGATGTGTGTTTACCCCCTCCTCCAGAGCGATCCAAGACCGGGTCCATTACGTCATTGAAGTCGCCCCCTACCACATGCAGAGTGGAAGGTCTCTCAATTAATATATAGTTTCGACACGGTGGGCGCCTGCAGCCTGCAGGGTACGTATACACAGATCAGGAGCACCTCCCAGGACTACCACATATCTACCCAGGGGGTCATGCCAGAGGCGTGTGGTGTGGAAGGAAATGCTTTTTCAAATCAGGATCGCCACCCCCCCTTGCCCCAGAGGTATACCCCAAATGTGCCAGGACTCTGTAATGCCTGCGAGCGATAAAACCACAATGTGTGCTCTTGAGATGTGTCTCTTGTAGCATGGCCACAATAGGGAACAGGAAGCCAATATTCCATGGACATAGGGATGCCGCTAACACGGCCCTAAGCGATCACTGCTCAGTTAGTAGCCACTACTCGGCTAGCATAACGTAATTCGTTTTTGGACTCTAAATTTGGGAGCAGCATCGCTCTTTTTTCCTGGCTTCCTGTTCCCTATTGGATGAAACTCTGCAAAAGACTTATTCTTCACGAGTTTTTAAGTTTTTGATACCAGGATTCCATTTGCACGTTTCCATTATTTCAACCTGCTACCCATTGTGTTCTCTTACTATATTTCATTGCCCTGTTTGGGCGAAACGCGTTGGCTGGTTGATTTCTCATGGAGTACAACAAAGAATAAAAGACACTTTGAACTTACTTAACAGAAATTTGTATTTACTCTAATGTTTGTTGCTTATGTATTGCCTCTCATCCCATGTAATTTAGTCTCTAAGTATCGGGTCTCTATCTAGAAAGTTCAATAGATTCACGATGATGGGCCTCGGCGGGGCCCCAAGAGGGGGGTTTGGCGCTCAAAGAGCGAAGCATACAACAATTTTAGAAACAGCAGAAATTTAACATGCAGAAAAAATATAAAATGTTTTGCAAAAAATGTACATAATATGGAACATTTTCCTGCACTTAAAAAAATGGCTATATTTTTCAGTTAGAAATATGACTTTGTGTCTACCAGCCACTGTGAGCAAGATGCCTGCTGTGTGTAAATGTGACACTTTGAAATGGTCGAAGATTAGACTGAAGAGTTAACTTTATGTTAATATGGATTCCGTAAAACTCATTTACATTTTCTTCCATTTCAAAGTGTTGCATTTACAAACAGCAGGCATCTCGCATCCAGTGGCCTTTAGACACTGTCATATTTATAAAAGAAAAATACAGCCATTTGTTTGAATGGGAGGAATTTAAAGTGAAGAAACATTTTTCATAAACTATTAAGACGTAATTGGCTTAATAGAAAATGGAGAAAAACATTGACTCAAAGTTTTTAATAGAAATATTTGTATCCACTTTAAATTTCTCCCAGTTGAAAAAAAATGAACGTATTTTTCAGTTATAAATATGTCACAGTGTCTGCTGGTCACTGGGAGCAAGAGGCCTGCTGTTTGTAAATACAACACTTTTAAATGGGATAACATTAAAATGAAGAGTTAACTTACTAATTATGTTAGCTCTTCATTTTAATTTTCTCCCATTTAAAAGCATTCAGAAACATAATTTTCTTCTCATGCTTCAATAGTGAGTTGACAAGGACTTTTATTTAAGATTTAAACACCTCAGTGCTTCAGTTCCTCACCTCTGTGCCCTGGGTCAAACACCTGACTCGAGCACTGCTTATTATCAGGCCCTACTATCTGCAGCCTGAAGATAATAATGTAAAATAAACACAGCCTTCTTTTAACTTTACAAAGAAAATGTGACCCTGTGTTTATTTAAACAAAGTCAAGGCTGTGAGCTACTCTGTAGGTGTCTGTGAGCTACTGGTAGCTTGCGATTGACTGGTTGGAGACATGTGGTGTAGATTTATCTATACATTTGCAACCTAAATATGGATTCATAAATCCGGTGAGCAAATCACGCCTTATTTATTTTTGGGGTGCAACATCTTCCCTTTTGGGAACCCTCCCAGACCAAAATCCCTGAGTGGGATTAGGGATGCTCCTAGTACCCTCTGTCACTTTTATTCAAGATGTAGATTTCAGGGCCCAGAATACTGTAACTGTTGTGACAACAAATATTTCAGTTCCTGACAGCGAAATGTGATTGCCCGGATCCTTAAATCGCCTGAGGTTCCATGGAACCCACACTGGATACACATAACAAATCTTCCCTCTTCCCACGGCATTCGTTTATTTATCAAATCTAGTATCTAAAGAGATTCAAGGGAACCGATTGGGGAATGATCTCAACCACTACTGATTGAATTTACAAGAAACAAATCAAAGTCACTATTCTTGCCTCTATAGATCCCTGGTGGTTAACGCTTCAGCCCTATTCTGCTAGTCCAAACATAATGTTACAGCATATCGGACGGCTAAGACGATGATGAGTGGTCAGAGGACAAGACGGCCTTCTGTAAAATAGCAATTTTTACCCACCTTTGCTTGATCCAGTTTACCGTCTTCCATATGATTTATTACATGCCTGCATGACACATCTAGACATTTTAGATGGGGGTGGATACCTTCTTACATATAAAGTGCGATTACTCACTAACCCGCATTTACTGTGTTGAAGTGGGGGGATCCGGCCAATGGTCCTGGGGTAGTCGCTGGATCTAGAACAAAAGTCATGATTACTTGAGATCATGGAGGGCCTGTGGACCTCAAGGGGTGCAAGCTTGCAGGTGGGTAAGGGGTTTGTCCTCGCAAAGAGGGATATTGCTCAATACTGGTGTGCTGCAGTAGTGCCCACATAGACATCTGGCTGAGAGAGCTAGATCTCTGCTCACGCTTCGAGAAAACAAACAAAACTATGGTGAGCACAGTTCCAAGATGCAGGGCTTTGAAGAAAGTTTGAATAAATCAATCATTAAAGATGGTTTGCTCTGGGTATCTATCTTGGTATGTCTTGTATCCTAAAGCAATATAATATCTAGATTGATAACAACAGAACTTCTGCATTAGATATTGTGAGAAAGTGGATTATTAAGTGGGGTGGATGGAAGTCCACCAGAAGTAATAATGTCACTATTCTTGTTAGGTCTGCTAAAGGTTTCAGTAATTTAAACCAGAGTTCAACCCTTAGTAGTTATGGTACAGAGCAGTCGGGCTTAAGAAAATGTGCAAAGCATTTAAAAGTAGCAAAACAAGTAAAAAGTCGAACACACAGCACCATAAAAATCTTGCTCCAATTGAAAAGAATAGAGGTTCATTGAATGAACAAAATGACACTAAAAGGACAAATACAATAATAGGAACAGGAGATATGATTTTTTTAAGTTTTAAATGAAAAGGCATTAAAACACCTTAAGCACCAACCACAGTCCTCTGGTTGCACTTGACTAGAACTTAGGCGAGATATAAGGTTGACTGTGATGAAGTGTGGGTCAAACAGAGAAACCAGATTTCGACCTTCTGACTTCATCACTTCTTTGGAGCTCGTCCAGCGGGACACGGCTGAAAGCAGTAGCTGAACACAGCTCAACAAGCCCAGGTCCAGGGCCTCCGAAGGTCTTCAGAGCAAATATTTTCTAAGCCACAGATATTGAAGGATGTTACACAGCCAATGAACCAGGACATTAGGAACAGCATGTGGGGGCCAATACTCACTCCAGCAGAAGCGAGTAGCAGGGTTAAGGGTAGGTCCAGTTGTAACTGGTAAGCTTGGGTATTCAGGAAAAAGGGCTTCTAGCAGGCTGCTGTGTCCCCACAGCTTAAAAGTTGGACAGCCAACTGACCTTTGGAGTCCACCTCTTTGCCCTAGGTACTGAGCAGGAGCAGGTCCAGCCTTTCAGGTCTCCTCAAGGGGCTCAACAGCAGGTACAGTTCTTCTTTGGTCTTCCACAGGTACTGTTGTGTTCTGAACAAGGTGCATCATGAGGACACATTTATGCTGGTACAAACCTGTGGGTGGTGGTGACTCCTGGTCCCTCCTCACCAATAGAGATAAAGTTCCCAGGGGTAACTCAACCTACTTTTGAAGCAGGTCCTGTGTACTCTACTGCAAACAATTCCACAGTGCCCCTCTCTCCTAAATCCAACATGGCAGAACATTTGTTACCAGTGAAGCACTCCAGTGCCAACCTTGGAGGTGCAGCCGTAACAATTAGCAACTCCCCACCGGGGTCAGTTAAAAAACTGTTCTGGGGGTTACTCCTTTCCCACTGGCATTGTTGACTTATGATTAGATGTATAAAGGAGGGAGCAGGCCCACTTGGTAGCTACATCTGCCTGTGAAAGGGTAGGCCTCTATGAAGTTAAGTTCCTGAGTAATGCTCAGATGCTAACCGTATTAGAGGAACAGAACATCTCCCCACAGCCATGTCCTTTGTCTCAGCTATGGGAGCAAGTTCACACCTCATCAAAGGGGCGATTCGGCTCCTGGGTGACAGTTGGCATGCTCATGCAAATGGGCTTGTAGAAGCATTAGGCAGGTAAAAGTTGACTTTTACATACCAGCCTGCATCAATTCTACTTCATAGGAAATTTCTGAACATGGTGCCAATGTTCTCAATGTCTGCTTTAAGTACTAGAAATAAGGAGTTTCTATAGAATTTTGGATTAGGAGACGTATTAGCTGCTGGGTGTGTTGGCTGGCTTGTTGTTTGTCTGCCTTACCTGCCGGATGAATGTGAAAAGCAATTTCAAAAGAAAAAAACACAGCAGTGAGTAATCTATGTATAGGGTTTCTGATTTATGGTACAATCCAGCCAGACAGGACACTGCTTTTCTGAGGTGACCAATAAACCTATTTTTTATCCACGCGTAATGCCTCCGCTCCTTGTGGAAACAGATCATTATGAGGGTAATGTCCTTGCTTTTTCTGTGAGGATTTTTGTTACCACCCTTCTGTAACGTGACTCGAATCTCCATTTTTGAGCAGTTCGGTTACGAAAATGCGGATAGGTATTGGTGCAATTAGGCAGGCACCCCTTCAATTTTACGCAAACCTTCAATTTCTTCACAAAGCAAGCACCTTCTCAACCTCTGCAGGTCACATAGATGTGAATAGCTTCCAGCAGTCAGCCTGCCCTGCCTCTTGTCTATGGGCTGCCGCGCAGTGGTTGAGTAGAGACACTGTCGTCTCCAGAATCAGAGATTCCTGGTCACCTGCTAGGCAATATGTGCACAGCAGGACTGGAACACACACCCTTTCATTTGTGCTAAGGGCTCCAAAGCACGCACTCACCTGCTCGAAACTGGGAACACCACAGGATGTAAGCTGCATTTCTTTGTTAATTTGCAGCTCTGCTGTAATGCTTCAGCTCTGTATTTTCAGGACACTTGACTGGTGAACAGCTTCCTATAATTCTCCCCTTCAGTCTGTATTTTGAGGACTGTAGGACTGTCACAGCTCATCATTTCCCCAATTTCTGGGTCCATTTGACAGGGTCCTCTTTGTTGCACTTTGTGGACCTTAAAAAGCAGTGCTTCTTGAGTAGACATCCTTATGCTTCATCCCAAGGAACCACAAGCATGAAGAATTGGGGCCTGTGCTAAACATGGAATGCATACTATTAGGACTGGTCTTCAAGCCCAAAGGCTTTCGAAGACGGCTCCAAATGCTGAGAAGGCTCAATAGATTTGAATGCTCCATTTATCACTTTTGCTGGTACTTAATGAGCCGTGACAGGTGGTGCAGCTGCTCCATCAGAAGCCGGTAATGAGAATTGTTAAATATATAAATATATACACATATACATACACATACACATATATACACACATACATATATACACACATATATACACATATACATATCCGAATAACTCCAACTGCCTCCCGGATTCTCACATGGAGCACGGACAACAAATAAGGTGCAGATTTTCTTTATTTTCATTTGTCCATCACAACGTTTAGCAGCATATACATATATATACACATATATACACATATATACATACATATACACACACACACACATATACACACACACACACACACACATACACACACACATATATATACACACACACACACACACATACACACACACATACACACACACACCACACACACACACACACCACACACATACACATACACATACACACACACACACATATATATATATATATTCACTGAAAAATCATAGGTTTCAAGCACGTTATAGTTAGAAATTAGCATTTAAAAAACCTTAGAAATTCACTGAAAAAAACATAGGTTTTAGGAAAAGTTATAGTTAGTTGGACATTTCACTCGTAGAAAACCATAGAAATTCCCCCGTTATAGTTAGTACAGCTAACTATAACTCCTGCCCCCGCAATGCACTCCTGATGACGTCACATATTACATCACTCATCACATGGTCAGTGACATCACTGATGACATCATCCTGTGACTGTGTGTTTCTGTAAAGTTTAAATATGTTTAATATATATATATAGGGAAAGCCGTATTGAAGAATGAGTGGGTGTATAAGTGTCTGAATGGATGATTTAGTAGGTGTGTGACTGACTATAAGTGAGTGGTTAAACGTATCTTACTGAATGCATGGGTTAGTGACTAAATGTGTGAATGTCTGCATCCGTCTGTCTGTTGGTGTGTAAGCGGCTGCATGGGTCTGTGAATAGCTACATGAGTGACTATATGGGTTATTGATTGGTTGACTGAGTATCTGTATGGGTGCCTGAGTGTTTGTGTGGGTGGGGTGTGTGACTGTGCATAGATGTATGAGTGGGTGATTCACTGGGTGCATGGTTTTAAGAGTGCATCTGTGATGGACTGTATGGGTGGGTGAGTGTGTGTATAGGTGTGTTGGTGAGTGAGTGTATATCTCAGTGGTACATGTGTGAGTAACTACATATGTGGAAGGCAGTATATATGTGTGTTGGAGTATATAAATGGTGATAAGTGAGAGTGTGACTGTGAGAGTGGCTGTAAGGATGTGTGTGCTTGCATCAGTGATTGTATAAGAGCATAGGAATGTGCTAGTATTTATATGAGTAATTGAGCTGGTGTGTGTATAACTGTATAGGTGAGTAAATGGCAGTGTAATTAATTATTTGCTTGACTAGGTGTGTGAGTACCTCTATGGATGAGTGGCGGAGTGTGAATGTCTATATAGGTGTACGAGTGCATATGATAGTCCTGTACTGAGTGACCATAAGTATGAGTGACTGTACGGGTGCGTGAGTGGATGAGTGAGTAAACCTTAGACTCAGTGAGTGGCTATGTAGTTATTGGTGATGGAGTGTCTATGGTTTTGAGAATGGCAGTCTGTAATTTAGAGTGGGTGTATCAAAGGTTATATTAGGGTTTGAGAAGATGCATCTAATTATCACATGGATGGTTTCATGAGTGATGTCATGAGTGATGTCACTGACCATGTCATGAGTGATGTAATATGTGACGTCATCAGCAGTGCATTGCGGGGGCGCGAGTTATAGTTAGCTGACCTATCTATAATGGGGGAATTTCTATTGTTTTGTACGAGTGAAATGTCCAACTAACTATAGCTTTCCCTAAAACCTATAGTTTTTTCAGTGAATTTCTAAGGTTTTTTAAATGCCAATTTCTAACTATAACATGCCTGAAACCTATGATGTTTTAAGTGAAATTCAAAGGTTGTTTAAATGCTAGGTTCTAACTATGCCTACAGAGGTAGGACATGTGAAGAAAGAAAAAACACAGAAAGAAGCTAAAGAAATGCAGAAAGAAGCAAAAGAAGTCCACAAAGACGAAGAAAAGTGCAGGAAGAAGCAAGACATGTGCAGAAAGAACAAACAGAGGAGCAGAAAGGCCTTGTTGCAAAATCATCCTGTGTCCACAAATTTTTCAGATGGGTACTGGTGGTAACGGACTCTGACTAACCAGGCCTAGAGCCAGTGCTATGCTAAAAGACACTTAGAATACAGTGAAAACACCTACATACTCTAGTGAACACTATGCGTTGGGGTACCCTGTGATTAGCATGACCTCCTCTGTAAGGCCTTAGTACATAATAGGGCAGGGGGATTAAAACTAACTCTTAAAACGCGCTACGGGGCACGTTTGCACAGTGGTGAAGGGAGGGGGGCCTGAGGTGACATGTGTGCAAACATGCCCTGTGGCCGTTTTAAGTTGGAAGATTACGTACCCTTGAATCCTGATGGCCCCTGGGGTCCAACTAGCCAACCAGGTACCTCCAGTAAGCGCCACAGAGATGCGTTGTAAATAGGTGTAAAAAGGGCGGCGCTTACTGAAGGTACCTGGTGGGGTTGTTGGCCCCCAGGGACCCTCAGGTTTGAAGAGGAATTAATTCCCCAACTTAAAATGCACCACAGGGCGTGTTTGCACACATGGCATCTCAGGCCCTGCCCCCTCCCTTCACCACTGTGCAAACGCGCCCCGTGGCGCAGTTAAAGTTGGAGAATTAATTCCTCTTCAATCCTGAGGGTCCCCGGGGTCAAACTAGCCCATATATATACACATACATATATATACATACATACACATATATATATACATACATATATATATACATACATATATACATACATATATATATACATACATATATATACATATATATATATACATACATATATATATATACATATACATACATATACATATACATACATATATACATATACATACATATACATACATACATACATATATATATATACATATATATACATATACATATACATATACATATATATATACATCATGGCATGGATGGCCGACTCAAG